>NC_135233.1:10475000-11725000 GCF_051348905.1 Ranitomeya variabilis | reverse complement strand
TGTATTATACCCCAGAGCTGCGCTCACTATTCTGCTGGTGCAGTTACTGTGTACATACATTACTGATCCTGAGTTACATCCTGTATTATACTCCAGAGCTGCACTCACTATTCTGCTGGTGCAGTCACTGTGTACATACATTACATTACTGATCCTGAGTTACCTCCTTTATTATTCTTCAGAGCTGCACTCACTATTCTGCTGGTGCAGTCACTGTGTACATACATTACATTACTGATCCTGAGTTACATCCTGTATTATCCTCCAGAGCTTCACTCACTATTCTGCTGGTGCAGTCACTGTGTACATACATTACATTACTGATTCTGAGTTATGCTCCCGAGCTGCACTCACTTTTCTTTTAGTTACTTTCTATCATCTTATTCCTTCTTCCCTCACTCTCTGGTCCCACATCCGTGTCTTGGTGCGGTGGGCTGACAGTGTAACATTTCCCATCATGCTTTGTGTATGGTGGGCTCCTCTGAGGTTGCACGTTACGGTGCCGTGCGCCCTGCTGAGGATTTGGTGACGGTCACTGACCTTATAGTAAATGGAGGTAGTGACCTTTCTGTGTGGCGCGTCAGTCAGCCGGTGACATCTATGGCTTCTGACAGTTCGCGCACATTACACAGGTCGTGGATCTGTCTTCTTCTATCAGGCAGAACTGTACAATGTGTCTGTGGACTCGATGCATCCAATATTCATGACCCCACGCCCCGACATCAGTACCTGACCTAAAAACCAAGTAAAGTCAATCATACAATATTTCTGTAAAGGTTACAAACAAGTCTATGCAGCATGTAGCAGCAGTCACCTGTACAGCAGATAATATGGGTGCACAACTTAGAGAGGTGGTCTACAGTACAGCAGTATACACTAGTCTGTGCAGCATGGAGATGCAGCCTACTGTACAGCAGAAAATATAAGAGTGTGCAGCACAGAGACGTAGCCTATAGTGCAGTAAACAATGAAAGAGGCAGCCACCTGTACAGCTGAAAATGCAGGTTTGTGCAGCATAGTGGGACAGTGTAGTGTGAAGCAGGCAATACTGATCTGTGCAGCATGTAAAGGCAGTCTACAGCATGATAGATTATACAAGTCTGTGCAAAACCGAGAGGAAGTTCACTGTACAGCAAATTATAATAGGCAGGGCAGCATGAACATGCATGTGCAGCAAATAATTCACATCTGTGCAGTATTGAGACGCACTGTACTGTAGAGCAGATGATACAAGTCTGTGCAGCATGAAGAGGCAATTGTAACAATTCCACCCCTCAGTGTGTCTGGGATGCAGTTACTGACGGCTCAGCCATCCAATGTAGGGGCGTGCTGAAACAGTCAGTGTTTTGATGGACAGGTCAGTGTCCAGTCTGGTGCAGGAGTGTACTGAGCTGCCGGTGTTTAGATTGACAGCTCAGCCGTCCAATCTGAGACTGGGAGGTGCTAGCTGTCTCCAGGTGTTCATTGTCCCAGGTAATTGCCCAGCTACTTAACTGAGCTGTTTCTCCCAGACCTCTGCCTGACGTAAATTCAGCTTGTGAGGTTTGTCTCTCTGTGGCTTGCGTTCTGTATGTTGATTTTTCATTCCCTGACCTTAGACCTAGTTCTGACCATCCGGCTGTTTAACCCCTTCTGCTCTGAACCACTATCCTCCTGGTACTCTGACTTCGGACTGTTACCTGACTACGCCGTTGTCTCTTCCTTCTGTTTATTTCGTACTCCTGGCTTTTTACCTCAGCATGAAAAGGCAGAATACTGTAGAGCGGATGATACAAGTCTGTTCAGCATAGAGAGCTAAAACCACAACACACGAGATAATAGAATAAAATAATATAAAATATATATAAAAAATATCATTATATACCTATATAGTAAGATATATATAATATATAAAATATATCAAGTATGTGGTGAGGACAAGTGGTGACCACTCAGTGAAAAGGTGAAACCAAGACCAAAGCATAAATTAAAAGAAAGAGAAATCCCAGACAAGAATCAGTATTAGTTAATCTAACTAGAACTGAGGCGAGCTTCCAGGGCTGCTGAGCGCAGATGGAAAAGATCCCACTCCAACGAGCACTTCATCGCTTTCAAACAGTCCCTCACTACTTTCAAGACCACACTCGCCACAGCTAAACAAACCTACTTCTCATCTCTCATATCCTCCCTTTTTCACAACCCTAAACAGTTATTCAACACCTTCAACTCTCTCCTCCGCCCCCCAGCACCTCCTCCCTCCCCACTTATCTCCGCTGAAGACTTTGCCTCATTTTTCAAGCAGAAGATTGATAGCATCAGAGACAGTTTTGGTCAACAAGCCCCAGAGCCCTTCCTCCCGACTTCCCAGCCCTCCACCTCCAAAACCAACTTCTCCACCATTACAGAAGATCAACTCTCCACTCTACTCTCAAGATCGCATCTCACCACATGTGCACTTGACCCGCTCCCATCCCACCTCATCCCAAACCTCACCACAGTCTTCATCCCAACCCTAACCCATCTCTTCAACCTATCACTAACAACTGGTGTTTTCCCCTCAAGCTTTAAACATGCCTCCATCACACCTATCCTCAAAAAGCCCTCTCTTGACCCATCCTCTGTATCTAGCTATCGCCCTATATCACTTCTCCCTTATGCCTCCAAACTACTAGAACAACACGTCTACCTTGAACTGTCCTCCCATCTCTCTTCTTGCTCCCTCTTTGACCACTTACAATCTGGCTTCCGGTCACACCACTCCACTGAAACTGCCCTAACTAAGGTCACCAATGACCTCTTAACCGCCAAAAGCAAGCAACACTACTCTGTTCTCCTCCTCCTCGATCTGTCGGCTGCCTTTGACACAGTAGACCATTCCCTATTATTACAGACCCTCTCATCCCTTGGCATCACAGACTTGGCGCTATCCTGGATCTCATCATACCTAACAGACCGGACATTCAGCGTCTCCCACTCACACACCACCTCCTCACCTCGCCCCCTGTTGTGAACTCTATTTGTAGGCTCCCTCTAGTGGTCACAAGCGGTACTGTGTAGTGTTGTCTTTCTGCAGGTTGGCTGCATCGGCTGGTTCGTTATCCTTGGTTGGTTTCCTATTTAGCTCACCTGGATACTCAGTTCCTTGCCTGCTATCAATGTATTCAGTGCTCTTCAGATTCCTTGTGACTACCTTGCTCCCAGTCTCTCCAAGACAAGCTAAGTTTTTGTTTGTTCATTTTTTGATTATCAGCATTCATCATGTTTCTTGTCCAGCTTGCTAAAATGGGATCTCCTCGCTTGCTGGTTGCTCTAGGGGACTGAGTTTCTCCCCCCACACCGTTAGTTGGTGCGGGGGTTCTTGAAATCTCAGTGTGGATATTTTGTAAGGGTTTTTTACTGACCGCACAGACCCCTTTTCTATTTTCTGCTATCTAGTATTAGTGGGCCTCATTTGCTGAATCTGTTTTCACCCCTGTGTATGTGCCTTCCTCTTACCTCACCGTTATTACATGTTGGGGGCTTCTATATCTTTGGGGATTATTTCTCTGGAGGCAAGAGAGGTCTTTCTTTCTCTCTAGGGGTAGTTAGTTCCTCAGGCTGGCTCGAGACGTCTAGGATTTTTAGGCACGTTCACCGGCTACCTCTAGTGTGTTTGGATAGGTTCAGTTTTGCGGTCAGTCCAGTTTACCACCTCCCTAGAGCTTGTCCTATGTTAGTTACTTAGCTGGAGTCATTTGTGATCCTCAACCACTAAGGACCATAACAGTATAGCAGGCCAAAAAGTGTTTAATGCATCGCAGAAGTGGGATAAAAAGAAGACCTGAGTACTTTTTTTTTTTTTTCCTCCCGCTTTTCCTTTGCTGCAGTCTGTTTAGCTTCTTTCATCCCCTTGAACTCTGGGTGGTTTTGAGCTCAGCTGCAGACATGAATGTTCAGACTCTGACTTCTAGTGTGGATCATCTTACTGCACGGGTGCAAAGTATTCAGGATTTTGTTGTTCACAGTCCTATGTCAGAACCAAAGATACCCATTCCTGAATTGTTTTCTGGTGATAGATCTAGGTTTCTAAACTTTAAGAATAATTGTAAGTTATTTCTATCTCTGAGACCTCGTTCCTCTGGTGATTCCGCTCAGCAAGTTAAAATTGTTATCTCCTTGTTGCGTGGCGACCCTCAAGATTGGGCTTTCTCTCTGGCGCCAGGAGATCCTGCATTGCTTAATGTAGATGCATTTTTTCTGGCTCTTGGTCTGCTTTATGAGGAGCCTAATCTTGAGAATCAGGCAGAAAAAGCGTTGCTGGCTATCTCTCAAGGTCAGGATGAAGCAGAGGTGTATTGTCAAAAATTTCGGAAATGGTCGGTGCTTACTCAATGGAATGAGTGTGCCCTGGCTGCAAATTTCAGAGAAGGTCTTTCTGAGGCCGTTAAGAATGTTATGGTGGGGTTTCCCACCCCTACAAGTCTGAGTGATTCTATGGCTTTAGCCATTCAGGTTGATCGGCGTTTGCGGGAGCGCAAATCTGCTCATCCTTTGGCTGTATTTTCTGAACAGAGACCTGAGTCTATGCAATGTGACCGAACTCTGACCAGAATTGAGCGACAAAGTCATAGACGTCAAAATGGGTTGTGCTTTTACTGTGGTGATTCTACTCATGTTATCTCAGCATGCTCTAAACGCTTAAAGAAAATCGCTAAACCTGTCACCATTGGTACTATACAGCCTAAATTTATTTTGTCTGTTACTTTGATTTGTTCTTTGTCGTCTTACCCGGTTATGGCTTTTGTGGATTCGGGTGCTGCCCTGAATCTGATGGATTTGTCGTTTGCCAGGCGCTGTGGTTTTGTCCTGGAGCCTTTGGAATTTCCTATTCCTCTGAGGGGAATTGATGCTACGCCATTGGCTGAGAATAAGCCTCAGTATTGGACGCAAATGACCATGTGCATGACTCCCGTACATCAGGAGGTGATTCGCTTTCTAGTTTTGCATAATTTGCATGATGTTGTCGTTTTGGGTCTGCCATGGCTGCAGACTCATAATCCAGTTTTAGATTGGAAAGCTATGTCTGTTTCAAGTTGGGGTTGTCAGGGAATTCATGGCGATACTCCGTTGGTGTCTATTGCTTCTTCCACTCCTTCTGAGGTCCCTGAGTTTTTGTCTGACTACCAGGATGTATTTGATGAGCCCAGGTCCAGTGCCCTGCCCCCTCATAGGGATTGTGACTGTGCTATAAATTTAATTCCTGGTAGTCAATTCCCTAAGGGACGACTTTTTAATTTGTCTATACCAGAGCATGCCGCGATGCGGAGTTATATAAAGGAGTCTTTGGAGAAGGGACATATTCGCCCATCCTCTTCCCCTCTTGGTGCAGGATTTTTTTTTGTGGCCAAGAAGGACGGTTCTTTGAGACCTTGTATAGATTATCGTCTTCTGAATAAAATCACAGTCAAATTTCAGTATCCTCTGCCATTATTGTCTGATTTGTTTGCTCGGATTAAGGGTGCCAGTTGGTTCACCAAGATAGATCTCCGTGGTGCGTATAACCTTGTGCGCATTAAGCAGGGAGATGAATGGAAAACAGCATTTAATACGCCCGAAGGCCATTTTGAGTACTTGGTGATGCCTTTTGGACTCTCTAATGCTCCTTCTGTGTTTCAGTCCTTCATGCATGACATCTTCCGAGAATATCTGGATAAATTTATGATTGTTTATCTGGATGACATTTTGGTCTTTTCTGATGATTGGCAGTCCCATGTGAAGCAGGTCAGGATGGTGTTTCAGGTCCTGCGTGCTAATGCTTTATTTGTGAAGGGCTCAAAATGCCTCTTCGGAGTAGAGAAGGTCTCCTTTTTGGGTTTTATTTTTTCCCCTTCTACTGTGGAGATGGACCCAGTCAAGGTCCAGGCTATTCATGACTGGACTCAGCCCACGTCTGTTAAGAGTCTTCAGAAGTTCTTGGGTTTTGCTAATTTTTACCGTCGTTTCATCGCTAATTTTTCTAGCGTGGTTAAACCTTTGACGGATTTGACCAAGAAGGGTTCTGATGTGACTAATTGGTCTCCTGCGGCCGTGGAGGCCTTTCGGGAGCTGAAGCACCGGTTTTCTTCAGCTCCAGTCTTATGTCAGCCAGATGTCTCTCTCCCCTTCCAGGTCGAGGTTGATGCTTCTGAGATTGGAGCAGGGGCTGTTTTGTCGCAGAGAAGCTCTGATGGCTCTGTGATGAAGCCATGTGCTTTCTTTTCAAGAAAATTTTCGCCTGCCGAGCGGAATTATGATGTTGTTAATCGGGAGTTGTTGGCTATGAAGTGGGCATTTGAGGAGTGGCGACATTGGCTCGAAGGAGCTAAACATCGTGTGGTGGTCTTGACTGATCACAAAAATCTGATTTACCTCGAGTCTGCCAAGCGCCTGAATCCTAGACAGTCTCGTTGGTCGTTGTTTTTCTCCCGTTTCAACTTCGTGGTCTCATACCTGCCTGGTTCGAAGAACGTGAAGGCTGATGCACTTTCTAGGAGTTTTGTGCCTGACTCTCCGGGAGTTTCTGAGCCGGCTGGTATTCTCAGAGAGGGAGTGATTTTGTCTGCCATTTCCCCAGATTTGCGACGAGTGCTGCAGAAATTTCAGGCGGATAGACCTGACCGTTGTCCACCAGAGAGATTGTTTGTCCCGGATAGATGGACCAGCAGAGTTATTTCCGAGGTTCATTCTTCGGTGTTGGCGGGTCATCCTGGGATTTTTGGTACCAGAGATTTGGTGGCTAGGTCCTTCTGGTGGCCTTCCTTGTTGTGGGATGTGCGTTCCTTTGTGCAGTCTTGTGGGATTTGTGCTCGGGCTAAGCCTTGCTGTTCTCGTGCCTGCGGTTTCCTTTTGCCTTTGCCTGTCCCGAAAAGGCCTTGGACGCACATTTCCATGGATTTTATTTCGGATCTTCCAGTATCTCAGAAAATGTCTGTCATCTGGGTGGTGTGTGATCGTTTTTCCAAGATGGTCCATTTGGTGCCCTTGCCTAAGTTGCCTTCCTCCTCCGATTTGGTTCCTCTATTTTTTCAGTATGTGACTCGCTTGCACGGCATTCCTGAAAATATTGTGTCTGATAGAGGATCCCAGTTTGTGTCCAGGTTTTGGCGGACTTTTTGTGCTAAGATGGGCATTGATTTGTCTTTTTCGTCGGCCTTCCGTCCTCAGACTAATGGCCAAACCGAGCGAACTAATCAGACGTTGGAAACTTATTTGAGATGTTTTGTTTCTGCTGATCAGGATGATTGGGTGACTTTTTTGCCATTGGCCGAGTTTGCCCTTAATAATCGGGCTAGTTCTGCTACTTTGGTTTCGCCTTTTTTCTGCAATTCTGGTTTCCATCCTCGTTTTTCCTCGGGTCAGGTTGAGTCTTCCGACTGTCCTGGGGTGGATTCTGTGGTGGATAGGTTGCAGCAGATTTGGAACCAGGTGGTGGACAATTTGAGGTTGTCACAGGAGAAGGCTCAGCGCTTTGCCAACCGCCGCCGCGGTGTGGGTCCCCGACTTCGTGTTGGGGATTTGGTGTGGCTGTCTTCTCGGTATGTTCCTATGAAGGTCTCCTCTCCTAAATTCAAGCCTCGCTTCATCGGTCCTTATAAGATCTTGGAAATCCTTAACCCGGTGTCTTTTCGTTTGGATCTCCCAGCATCGTTTGCCATTCATAATGTGTTCCATAGGTCTTTGTTGCGGAGGTATGTGGTACCTGTGGTTCCTTCTGTTGAGCCTCCTGCTCCGGTGCTGGTCGAGGGCGAATTGGAGTACGTGGTGGAGAAGATTTTGAATTCTCGTATCTCTAGACGGAGGCTTCAGTATTTGGTTAAGTGGAAGGGCTATGGTCAGGAGGATAATTCCTGGGTTGTCGCCTCTGATGTTCATGCGGCCGATTTGGTTCGTGCCTTCCACGCGGCTCATCCTGATCGCCCTGGGGGTCTTGATGAGGGTTCGGTGACCCCTCCTCAAGGGGAAGGTACTGTTGTGAACTCTATTTCTAGGCTCCCTCTAGTGGTCACAAGCGGTACTGTGTAGTGTTGTCTTTCTGCAGGTTGGCTGCATCAGCTGGTTCGTTATCCTTGGTTGGTTTCCTATTTAGCTCACCTGGATACTCAGTTCCTTGCCTGCTATCAATGTATTCAGTGCTCTTCAGATTCCTTGTGACTACCTTGCTCCCAGTCTCTCCAAGACAAGCTAAGTTTTTGTTTGTTCATTTTTTGATTATCAGCATTCATCATGTTTCTTGTCCAGCTTGCTAAAATGTGATCTCCTCACTTGCTGGTTGCTCTAGGGGACTGAGTTTCTCCCCCCACACCGTTAGTTGGTGTGGGGGTTCTTGAAATCTCAGTGTGGATATTTTGTAAGGGTTTTTTACTGACTGCACAGACCCCTTTTCTATTTTCTGCTATCTAGCATTAGTGGGCCTCATTTGCTGAATCTGTTTTCACCCCTGTGTATGTGCCTTCCTCTTACCTCACCGTTATTACATGTTGGGGGCTTCTATATCTTTGGGGATTATTTCTTTGGAGGCAAGAGAGGTCTTTCTTTCTCTCTAGGGGTAGTTAGTTCCTCAGGCTGGCTCGAGACGTCTAGGATTTTTAGGCACGTTCACCGGCTACTTCTAGTGTGTTTGGATAGGTTAAGATTTGCGGTCAGTCCAGTTTGCCACCTCCCTAGAGCTTGTCCTATGTTTGTTACTTAGCTGGAGTCATTTGTGATCCTCAACCACTAAGGATCATAACAGCCCCCTATCTGTCGGAGTCCCACAAGGTTCAGTCCTAGGGCCCCTGCTCTTCTCCATTTACACTTTTGGCCTGGGACAGCTCATAGAATCTCATGGCTTTCAGTATCACCTCTATGCTGATGACACACAGATCTACATCTCTGGACCAGATATCACCTCCCTACTAACCAGAATCCCTCAACGTCTGTCCACTATTTCATCCTTCTTCTCCACTAGATTTCTGAAACTTAACATGGACAAAAGAGAATTCATCATCTTTCCCTCATCTCACGCGACCCCCCCAACGACCCTATCCATTACAGTGCATGGCTGCCCACTCTCCCCAGTCCCACAAGCTCGCTGCCTCGGGGTAATCCTTGATGCTGATCTCTCCTTCAAACCACATATCCAAGCCCTTTCCACTTCCTGCC
The DNA here is from genome assembly GCF_051348905.1 of Ranitomeya variabilis. NCBI lineage: Eukaryota > Metazoa > Chordata > Amphibia > Anura > Dendrobatidae > Ranitomeya > Ranitomeya variabilis. The sequence goes on along the minus strand of NC_135233.1, from coordinate 11,715,862 downwards.
GACTTCAACTCAAAATATTCACGAATCCGTTCATTCCTCAACCAAGAATCTGCAAAAACCCTAGTCCATGCCCTCATCATCTCCCGCCTTGACTACTGCAACCTCCTGCTCTGTGACCTCCCCTCGAACACTCTCGCACCCCTCCAATCTATTCTAAACTCTGCTGCCCGACTAATCCACCTGTCCCCCCGCTATTCCCCTGCCTCTCCCCTTTGTCAATCCCTTCACTGGCTCCCCATTGCCCAGAGACTCCAGTACAAAACCCTAACCATGACATACAAAGCCATCCACAACCTGTCTCCTCCATACATCTGTGACCTCGTCTCCTGATACTTACCTACACGCAACCTCCGATCCTCACAAGATCTCCTTCTCTACTCCCCTCTTATCTCCTCGTCCCACAATCGCATACAAGATTTCTCTCGCGTATCACCCCTACTCTGGAACCTTCTACCACAACGCATCAGACTCTCGCCTACCATCGAAACCTTCAAAAAGAGCCTGAAGACCCACCTCTTCCGACAAGCCTACAACCTGCAGTAACCACTGATCGACCAAACCGCTGCACGACCAGCTCTATCCTCACCTACTGTATCCTCACCCATCCCTTGTAGATTGTGAGCCCTCGCGGGCAGGGTCCTCTCTCCTACTGTACCAGTTATGACTTGTATTGTTTAAGATTATTGTACTTGTTTTTATTATGTATACCCCTCCTCACATGTAAAGCGCCATGCAATAAATGGCGATATAACAATACATAATAATAATAATAATAATCTATATTTATATCTATGGCAGTAAGGCAAATCACAATAAATGGTTAGAAAAGAAAAGCAGCGCGCGCTCCAGGATATATAATAATAATACATTAATAGATTTGTATAATAAATAAATGCCCTCTCAGAAGATTGTTGGAAAATCCTGATATTCTGATAAATGTAAGTAAGCGTGAATTAAGTGTCAAAAGATAAAAGTATATCAAAACATTTTTTCATGTAAAAATACATAAGTGCTCCATGTTCAAACACTAAAAATAAAGTGTCAAAATAGTAAGTACATCAATAACCAAAGTGCACAAAGTGCAACAAAAGATAAAAATCAACACCAGTCATGCATGGATAACCGGAACGAAGGAAGTCTTACCGAAACGCACGTCGGGGCGCGTGTGCACACGGATATCAAACCCCTCAAGGTATCCTGTATATTAAAAAAAAATGTTTTCACATTCTTATTGGCACTTGCTGCGTAGCACTTGTTGCGGTTATCCATGCATGACTGGTGTTGATTTTTATCTTTTGTTGCATATAACTACTAAAATACTGCTCCTATGTACAAGAATATAACTACTATAATACTGCTCCTATGTACAAGAATATAACTACTATAATACTGCCCCTATGTACAAGAATATAACTACTATAATACTGCTCCTATGTACAAGAATATAACTACTATAATACTGCCCCTATGTACAAGAATAAAACTACTATAATACTGCTCCTATGTACAAGAATATAACTACTATAATACTGCCCCTATATACAAGAATATAACTACTATAGTACTGCCCCTATGTACAAGAATATAACTACTATAATACTGCCCCTATGTACAAGAATATAACTACTATAATACTGCTCCTATGTACAAGAATATAACTACTATAATACTGCCCCTATATACAAGAATATAACTACTATAATACTGCTCCTATGTACAAGAATATAACTACTATAATACTGCCCCTATGTACAATAATATAACTACTATAATACTGCTGCTATGTACAAGACTATAACTACTATAATACTGCTCCTATGTACAAGAATATAACTACTATAATACTGCCCCTATGTACAAGAATATAACTACTATAATACTGACCCTATGTATAAGAATATAACTACTATAATACTGCCCCTATGTACAAGAATATAACTACTATAATACTGCTCCTATGTACAAGAATATAACTACTATAATACTGCCCCTATATACAAGAATATAACTACTATAATACTGCCCCTATGTACAAGAATATAACTACTATAATACTGCTCCTATGTACAAGACTATAACTACTATAATACTGCTCCTATGTACAAGAATATAACTACTATAATACTGCCCCTATGTACAAGAATATAACTACTATAATACTGACCCTATGTATAAGAATATAACTACTATAATACTGCCCCTATGTACAAGAATATAACTACTATAGTACTGCTCCTATGTACAAGAATATAACTACTATAATACTGCCCCTATATACAAGAATATAACTACTATAATACTGCCCCTATATACAAGAATATAACTACTATAATACTGCTCCTATGTACAAGAATATAACTACTATAATACTGCCCCTATATACAAGAATATAACTACTATAATACTGCTCCTATGTACAAGAATATAACTACTATAATACTGCCCCTATGTACAAGAATATAACTACTATAATACTGCCCCTATGTACAAGAATATAACTACTATAATACTGCCCCTATATACAAGAATATAACTACTATAATACTGCCCCTATGTACAAGAATATAACTACTATAATACTGCTCCTATGTACAAGAATATAACTACTATAATACTGCTCCTATGTACAAGAATATAACTACTATAATACTGCTCCTATGTACAAGAATATAACTACTATAATACTGCTCCTATGTACAAGAATATAACTATTATAATACTGCTCCAATGTACAAGAATATAACTACTATAATACTGCTCCTATGTACAAGAATATAACTACTATAATACTGCCCCTATGTACAAGAATATAACTACTATAATACTGCCCCTTATGTACAAGAATATAACTACTATAATACTGCCCCCTATGTACAAGAATATAACTACTATAATACTGCTCCTATGTACAAGAATATAACTACTATAATACTGCTCCTATATACAAGAATATAACTACTATAATACTGCCCCCTATGTACAAGAATATAACTACTATAATACTGCTCCTATGTACAAGAATATAACTACTATAATACTGCTCCTATATACAAGAATATAACTACTATAATACTGCCCCTATGTACAAGAATATAACTACTATAATACTGCCCCATATATACAAGAATACAACTACTATAATACTGCTCCTATATACAAGAATATAACTACTATAATACTGCTCCTATGTACAAGAATATAACTACTATAATACTGCCCCTATGTACAAGAATATAACTACTATAATACTGCCCCTATATACAAGAATATAACTACTATAATACTGCCCCTATATACAAGAATATAACTACTATAATACTGCCCCTATGTACAAGAATATAACTACTATAATACTGCCCCTATGTACAAGAATATAACTACTATAATACTGCCCCTATGTACAAGAATATAACTACTATAATACTGCCCCTATATACAAGAATATAACTACTATAATACTGCCCCTATGTACAAGAATATAACTACTATAATACTGCCCCTATGTACAAGAATATAACTACTATAATACTGCCCCCTATGTACAAGAATATAACTACTATAATACTGCTCCTATGTACAAGAATATAACTACTATAATACTGCTCCTATATACAAGAATATAACTACTATAATACTGCCCCCTATGTACAAGAATATAACTACTATAATACTGCTCCTATGTACAAGAATATAACTACTATAATACTGCTCCTATATACAAGAATATAACTACTATAATACTGCCCCTATGTACAAGAATATAACTACTATAATACTGCCCCATATATACAAGAATACAACTACTATAATACTGCTCCTATATACAAGAATATAACTACTATAATACTGCTCCTATGTACAAGAATATAACTACTATAATACTGCCCCTATGTACAAGAATATAACTACTATAATACTGCCCCTATGTACAAGAATATAACTACTATAATACTGCCCCTATATACAAGAATATAACTACTATAATACTGCCCCTATGTACAAGAATATAACTACTATAATACTGCTCCTATGTACAAGAATATAACTACTATAATACTGCTCCTATGTACAAGAATATAACTACTATAATACTGCCCCTATATACAAGAATATATCTACTATAATACTGCTCCTATGTACAAGACTATAACTACTATAATACTGCTCCTATGTACAAGAATATAACTACTATAATACTGCTCCTATGTACAAGAATATAACTACTATAATACTGCTCCTATGTACAAGAATATAACTATTATAATACTGCTCCAATGTACAAGAATATAACTACTATAATACTGCTCCTATGTACAAGAATATAACTACTATAATACTGCCCCTATGTACAAGAATATAACTACTATAATACTGCTCCTATGTACAAGAATATAACTACTATAATACTGCCCCTATGTACAAGAATAAAACTACTATAATACTGCCCCTATGTACAAGAATAAAACTACTATAATACTGCTCCTATGTACAAGAATATAACTACTATAATACTGCTCCTATGTACAAGAATATAACTACTATAATACTGCCCCTATATACAAGAATATATCTACTATAATACTGCTCCTATGTACAAGAATATAACTACTATAATACTGCCCCTATGTACAAGAATATAACTACTATAATACTGCTCCTATGTACAAGAATATAACTACTATAATACTGCTCCTATGTACAAGAATATAACTACTATAATACTGCTCCTATGTACAAGAATATAACTATTATAATACTGCTCCAATGTACAAGAATATAACTACTATAATACTGCTCCTATGTACAAGAATATAACTACTATAATACTGCCCCTATGTACAAGACTATAACTACTATAATACTGCTCCTATGTACAAGAATATAACTACTATAATACTGCCCCTATGTACAAGAATATAACTACTATAATACTGCCCCTATGTACAAGAATATAACTACTGTAATACTGCTCCTATGTACAAGAATATAACTACTATAATACTGCTCCTATGTACAAGAATATAACTACTATAATACTGCCCCTATGTACAAGAATATAACTACTATAACACTGCCCCTATGTACAAGAATATAACTACTATAATACTGCTCCTATGTACAAGAATATAACTACTATAATACTGCCCCTATGTACAAGAATATAACTACTATAATACTGCTCCTATGTACAAGAATATAACTACTATAATACTGCCCCTATGTACAAGAATATAACTACTATAATACTGCCCCTATGTACAAGAATATAACTACTATAATACTGCCCCTATGTACAAGAATATAACTACTATAATACTGCCCTTATGTACAAGAATATAACTACTATAATACTGCCCCTATGTACAAGAATATAACCACTATAATACTGCCCCTATGTACAAGAATATAACTACTATAATACTGCTCCTATGTACAAGAATATAACTACTGTAATACTGCTCCTATGTACAAGAATATAACTACTATAATACTGCTCCTATGTACAAGAATATAACTACTATAATACTGCCCCTATGTCCAAGAATATAACTATAATACTGTCCCCCTATGTACAAGAATATAACTACTATAATACTGCCCCTATGTCCAAGAATATAACTACTATAATACTGTCCCCCTATGTACAAGAATATAACTACTATAATACTGTCCCCCTATGTACAAGAATATAACTACTATAATACTGCCTCTATGTACAAGATTATAACTACTATAATACTGCTCCTATGTACAAGAATATAACTACTATAATACTGCTCCTATGTACAAGAATATAACTACTATAATACTGCCCCTATGTACAAGAATATAACTACTATAATACTGCCCCTATGTACAAGAATATAACTACTATAATACTGCCCCTATATACAAGAATATAACTACTATAATACTGCCCCTATGTACAAGAATATAACTACTATAATACTGCTCCTATGTACAAGAATATAACTACTATAATACTGCTCCTATGTACAAGAATATAACTACTATAATACTGCCCCTATATACAAGAATATATCTACTATAATACTGCTCCTATGTACAAGACTATAACTACTATAATACTGCTCCTATGTACAAGAATATAACTACTATAATACTGCTCCTATGTACAAGAATATAACTACTATAATACTGCTCCTATGTACAAGAATATAACTACTATAATACTGCCCCTATGTCCAAGAATATAACTATAATACTGTCCCCCTATGTACAAGAATATAACTACTATAATACTGCCCCTATGTCCAAGAATATAACTACTATAATACTGTCCCCCTATGTACAAGAATATAACTACTATAATACTGTCCCCCTATGTACAAGAATATAACTACTATAATACTGCCTCTATGTACAAGAATATAACTACTATAATACTGCTCCTATGTACAAGAATATAACTACTATAATACTGCTCCTATGTACAAGAATATAACTACTATAACACTGCCCCTATGTCCAAGAATATAACTACTATAATACTGTCCCCCTATGTACAAGAATATAACTACTATAATACTGTCCCCCTATGTACAAGAATATAACTACTATAATACTGCCCCTATGTACAAGAATATAACTACTATAATACTGCCCCTATGTACAAGAATATAACTACTATAATACTGCCCCTATGTCCAAGAATATAACTACTATAATACTGTCCCCCTATGTACAAGAATATAACTACTATAATACTGTCCCCCTATGTACAAGAATATAACTACTATAATACTGCTCCTATGTACAATAATATAACTACTATAATACTGCCCCTATGTACAAGAATATAACTACTATAATACTGCCCCTATGTACAAGAATATAACTACTATAATACTGCCCCTATGTACAAGAATATAACTAATATAATACTGCTCCTATGTACAAGAATATAACTACTATAATAAATGATAAGAGAGATACATAAGATACTGTCTGCAGTCACCACTAGGGGGAGCTCCCTGTATACAGAGATACATGATAAGATCCTGTCTGCAGCCACCACTAGGGGGAGCTCCCTGTATACAGAGATACATGATAAGATCCTGTCTGCAGCCACCACTAGGGGGAGCTCCCTGTATAGAGAGATACATGATAAGATCCTGTCTGCAGCCACCACTAGGGGGAGCTCCCTGTATACAGAGATACATGATAAGATCCTGCAGCCACCACTAGAGGGAGCTCCCTGTATACAGAGATACATGATAAGATCCCGTCTGCAGCCACCACTAGGGGGAGCTCCCTGTATACAGAGATACATGATAAGATCCTGTCTGCAGCCACCACTAGGGGGAGCTCCCTGTATACAGAGATATATGATAAGATCCTGTCTGCAGCCACCACTAGGGGGAGCTCCCTGTATACAGAGATACATGGTCAGATCCTGTCTGCAGCCACCACTAGGGGGAGCTCCCTGTATGCAGAGATACATGATAAGATCCTGTCTGCAGCCACCACTAGGCTGAGCTCCCTGTATACAGAGATACATGGTCAGATCCTGTCTGCAGCCACCACTAGGGGGAGCTCCCTGTATACAGAGATACATGATAAGATCCTGTCTGCAGTCACCACTAGGGGGAGCTCCCTGTATACAGAGATACATGATAAGATCCTGTCTGCAGCCACCACTAGGGGGAGCTCCCTGTATACAGAGATACATGATAAGATCCTGTCTGCAGCCACCACTAGGGGGAGCTCCCTGTATACAGAGATACATGATAAGATCCTGTCTGTAGCCACCACTAGGGGGAGCTCCCTCTATACAGAGATACATGATAAGATCCTGTCTGCAGCCACCACTAGGGGGAGCTCCCTGTATACAGAGATACATGATAAGATCCTGTCTGCAGCCTCCACTAGGGGGAGCTCCCTGTATACAGAGATACATGATAAGATCCTGTCTGTAGCCACCACTAGGGGGAGCTCCCTGTATACAGAGATACATGATAAGATCCTGTCTGTAGCCACCACTAGGGGGAGCTCCCTGTATACAGAGATACAAGATAAGATCCTGTCTGTAGCCACCACTAGGGGGAGCTCCCTGTATGCAGAGATACATGATAAGATCCTGTCTGCAGCCTCCACTAGGGGGAGCTCGCTGTATACAGAGATACATGATAAGATCCTGTCTGCAGCCACCACTAGGGGGAGCTCCCTGTATACAGAGATACATGATAAGATCCTGTCTGCAGCCTCCACTAGGGGGAGCTCCCTGTATACAGAGATACAGGATAAGATCCTGTCTGCAGCCACCACTAGGGGGAGCTCCCTGTATGCAGAGATACATGATAAGATCCTGTCTGCAGCCACCACTAGGGGGAGCTCCCTATATACAGAGATACATGATAAGATCCTGTCTGCAGCCACCACTAGGGGGAGCTCCCTGTATACAGAGATACATGGTCAGATCCTGTCTGCAGCCACCACTAGGGGGAGCTCCCTGTATACAGAGATATATGATAAGATCCTGTCTGCAGCCACCACTAGGGGGAGCTCCCTGTATACAGAGATACATGATAAGATCCTGTCTGTAGCCACCACTAGGGGGAGCTCCCTCTATACAGAGATACATGATAAGATCCTGTCTGCAGTCACCACTAGGGGGAGCTCCCTGTATACAGAGATATATGATAAGATCCTGTCTGCAGCCACCACTAGGGGGAGCTCCCTGTATACAGAGATACATGATAAGATCCTGTCTGTAGCCACCACTAGGGGGAGCTCCCTGTATACAGAGATACATGATAAGATCCTGTCTGCAGCCTCCACTAGGGGGAGCTCCCTGTATACAGAGATACATGATAAGATCCTGTCTGTAGCCACCACTAGGGGGAGCTCCCTGTATACAGAGATACATGATAAGATCCTGTCTGCAGCCACCACTAGGGGGAGCTCCCTGTATACAGATATACATGATAAGATCCTGTCTGCAGCCTCCACTAGGGGGAGCTCCCTGTATACAGAGATACATGATAAGATCCTGTCTGTAGCCACCACTAGGGGGAGCTCCCTCTATACAGAGATACACGATAAGATCCTGTCTGTAGCCACCACTAGGGGGAGCTCCCTGTATACAGAGATACATGATAAGATCCTGTCTGCAGCCACCACTAGGGGGAGCTCCCTGTATACAGAGATACATGATAAGATCCTGTCTGCAGCCACCACTAGGGGGAGCTCCCTGTATACAGAGATACATGATAAGATCCTGTCTGCAGCCACCACTAGGGGGATTCAATGTATCTGTCTGATAATAAGGGTCTGATGCTTTTATCGTCTTATTTGCAGCCGAACATGAAGGGGGTGAACAGTTTCTTGGTGAAGAGCCGCGAGGTGCTGAAAGGTTTTCTGTACGAGACCCGACTGACCGATCTGAAGATCCCGCAGAGCTACGAGGTGAAGGTGACCCCGCACACAGCGGCCGGTGCTGGCGACTCCACGTCCCGGACCATCCGGTACAAAGAGCGTAAGTGGTAGCTCCTCATCTATCGCTGCTGACAACCTGACTGTACATGGTGCGAGAGGTTGTCAGCCCCGGTGGTGAGATCATTGATATACAGTTATATGAAAAAGTTTGGGCACCCCTATTAATCTTAAGCTTAATGTTTTATAAAAATTGTTTTTTTTTGCAACAGCTATTTCAGTTTCATATATCTAATAACTGTTGGACACAGTAGTGTTTCTGCCTTGAAATGAGGTTTATTGTACTAACAGAAAATGTGCAATCTGCATTCAAACAAAATTTGACAGGTGCATAAGTATGGGCACCTCACCAGAAAAGTGACATTAATATTTAGTAGATCCTCCTTTTGCAAAAATAACAGCCTCTAGTCGCTTCCTGTAGCTTTTAATGAGTTCCTGGCTCGTGGATGAAGGTATTTTTGACCATTCCTCTTTACAAAACAATTCCAGTTCAGTTAAGTTTGATGGTCGCCGAGCATGGACAGCCCTCTTCAAATGATCCCACAGATGTTCAATGATATTCAGGTCTGGGGACTGGGATGGCCATTCCAGAACAGTGTAATTGTTCCTCTGCATGAATGCCTGAGTAGATTTGGAGTGGTGTTTTGGATCATTGTCTTGCTGAAAGATCCATCCCCTGCGTAATTTCAACTTTGTCACTGATTCATGAACATTATTGTCAAGAATCTGCTGATACTGAGAGGAATCCATGCATCCCTCAACTTTAGCAAGATTCCCGGTGCCGGCATTGGCCACACAGCCCCAAAGCATGATGGAACCTCCACCAAATTTTACTGTGGGTAGCAAGTGTTTTTCTTGGAATGCTGTGTTTTTTGGCCGCCATGCATAACCCCTTTTTGTATGACCAAACAACTCAATCTTGGTTTCATCAGTCCACAGGACCTTCTAAAAAGAAATTGGCTTCTCCAAATGGGCTTTTGCATACCTCAGCCGACTCTGTTTGTGGCGTGCTTGCAGAAACAGCTTCTTTCGCATCACTCTCCGATACAGCTTCTCCTTGTGCAAAGTGCGTTGTATAGTTGACCGATGCACAGTGACACCATCTGCAGCAAGTTGATGCTGCAGCTCTCTGGAGGTGGTCTGAGGATTGTCCTTGACTGATCTCACCATTCTTCTTCTCTGCCTTTCTGATGTTTTCTTGGCCTGCCACTTTGGGTCTTAACAAGAACTGTACCTGTGTTCTTCCATTTCCTTACTATGTTCCTCACAGTGGAAATTGACATGTTAAATCTCTGAGACAGCTTTTTGTATCCTTCCCCTGAACAACTATGTTGAATAATCTTTGTTTTCAGATCATTTGACAGTTGTTTTGAGGAGCCCATGATGCCACTCTTCGGAGGAGATTCAAACAGGAGAACAACTTGCAAGTGGCCACTTTAAGTAGCTTTTCTCATGATTGCATACACCTAGCTATGAAGTTCAAAGCTCAATGAGGTTACAAAACCAAAAAAAGTGCTTTAGTAAGTCAGTAAAAAGTAGGTAGGAGTATTTAAAACAAGAAAATGATAAGGGTGCCCATACTTATGCACCTGTCAAATTTAGTTTGAATGCAGATTGCACATTTTCTGTTAGTACAATAAACCTCATTTCAAGGCGGAAACATTACTGTGTCCAACAGTTATTGGATATATGAAACTGAAATAGCTGTTGCAAAAAAAACAATTTTTATAAAACATTAAGCTTAAGATTAATAGGGGTGCCCAAACTTTTTCATATAACTCTAATACGCCTCCGGTTCCTCCTTTTTCGGGGGTGAGTCTGTTTCTTTCCGTGTCTTCTGTGCCCCCCGCTGTCTGTAGTGTCTGTGGGGGTCCGCTCGTCGCTCCGCTCGTCACCTGTTTTCCGTGCGGTTTCTCCTATGAGGGGATCTGATTGTCTGGTCAGCGCCGGATCAGCGACACGTGAAGCCCCCAAGAGTCCCGTGCTCTGTGTGTGCAGCTGCGGAGCACCGCTGGCCCACCGCCGCCATGGAGGACCCCAATCATGGGGCTGGATGTTTATACAGAGGTGTTAACCCCTTATAGTGCGGAGCTGCAGAGGCGGAACGGTCCGACTGTCGGGTTACTGCCCTAAAGTGTACAGTGTATGTATGGATTGTCCGCAGCGCCCCGGGGGTCCCGAGAAGAAGATCTGCAGCAGCCAGAAGCCCCTGACTAATATAAATGTATCCCCCTAAAGAGGTCGGGAAAGCTGTCCAAATACATAACTATAGGGGTGTGACCGCAGCTCTGGAGGTGACTGGAGGATGACACGATGTAACAGCAGAATAGTGACTGCAGCTCTGGAGGTGACTGGAGGATAAGACCTGATGTCTGCGGCTCGGTGGATGATAGGAGATTTTGTGTTTTGTTTTTTTTTCATTTTATTAGACTTTCATTGATAAAACTTAATAATCATTTTTTGTTTTCCAGCTGTCAATTACCCGAGCCAATCAGGTGAGTCCATATGTGTAATGTGTGTATATACAGTTGCGCTCAAAAGTTTACATACCCCAACACAATTTTTGCTTTCTTGGCCTTTCTTCAGAGAATATGAATGATAACACCAAACGTTTTTCTCCCCTCATGGTCAGTGGTTGGGTGAAGCCATTTATTGTCAGACTACTGTGTTTTCTCTTTATAAATCATAATGACAACCCAAAACATCCAAATGACCCTGATCAAAAGTTCACATCCCCTATTTCTTAATACCGTGTATTGCCCCCTCTAACATCAATGACAGCGTGAAGTCTTTTGTGGTAGTTGTGGATGAGGTTCTTTATTTTCTCAGATGGTTAAGCTGCCCACTCTTCTTGGCCTAAAGCCTCCAGTTCCTGTAAATTCCTGGGCTGTCTAGCATGAACTGCGCGCTTGAGATCTCCCCAGAGTGGCTCAATGATACTGAGGTCAGGAGACTGAGATGGCCACTCCAGAACCTTCACTTTGTTCTGCTGTAGCCAATGACAGGTCAACTTGGCCTTGTGTTTTGGATCGTTGCCATGTTGGAACATCCAAGTACGTCCCATGTGTAGCTTCTGGGCTGATGAGTGCAAATTTGCCTCCAGTATTTGCTGATAACGTGCTGCATTCATCTTTCCTTCAACTCTCTCTCTCTCTTCCTACACTGCTGTTTTTGTTTCTGTAAATAACTGTGTTTCATCCTCCCTATGAGAATGATCAGTATGTACTGTCTGATATAATGTAATGTATGTACTGTGATGCAGTGACCCCTGTGACAGGTAGGGGGCGCTGCATGGTCTCCCCAGTATACGCACAGAGGCATATTGAGGCTGTGAGAGTGCATGGCCGTTGCATGCATGAACGTGATTATGTGACAAAGTTCGGCATTGTGGTGAATGGCCGATATGTGTGTCGCAGAGGAGGAGACTCTGCACTGCCAGCCTGAAGCGATGTGGTGTTCTGGGACCTGTAGTCCTACAGTTATAGTATTTGGCATATTTATAATGGGAGGCTAGGCAGGGCTAGTTATGTGAGATGGGCGGGACAAACTAGCCACACACACCCACAGTCCCACCCGGGGGAGTGGTTAAAAGGTATATAATGTGACCAGGGTGTGGGTCACATGGGTCCTGTGTGGTCTGAGTGTGCAGACCTGTATAGTACAGGTGCAAGGTCCTGAGAGATGCCTCGGTATTGGGTGTGCTAGGCCCTGAAGAGCACGTGGTGGGACTTTGCTACCGGTGACCTGGGTATTGGACGGTCCCAGCTGGGGATGGACGTTCTGAATAGTACTCGGACTGGCCACCTGTGTGATCCTGTGTAACCTGGGTGTTGGAAGGTCCTGGGAGTAGGACCGGATCCCTGAACAGCACGAGGTGAGGACTGGGATCTGCAGAGCCAGTGACAGCTAATGTGTGGGGAAGCTACAGTCCTCCGGTGGGTCTGGACTGACTAAGGTGTGCCGGCCAGGCAAGTTGGTGACCCCCGTGAGGCAGCTTACCCAGAAGAGAGGACTGACAAGGAGTCAGCAGGTGGAGCAGGAGCTCCCTTCAGGTACCTCCACAGACTGTTGGTACTTATTGTATCATGAACTGTGTGGTACACGGCAACTGGTCAAAGAGGACCAGCGTGTTTAGTTGCCACAGATTAAGGATCTGAAACTTGATGTGATGTCCTGGTTCAGTGTGTAAATGGACTGCTCATGATATGGTTTATGAGGCTTAATAAACCACATGGACTGCTTTGTTTGAAAAAACCATGCCTGTGTGTTGAATATCACGGCCAAGCGAGTGTCCCCCAACGCATGCGGTAAGCGCTATCTTACATATGGTGGAGAATGCGGGCAACGGTCCAGGAGGCACGTTCAGAGTTGTTTGCTGTGGCTCGGCGGGGCCACGAAGATTGTGTCTGGCTGTAACCCGGCAGGGTTACGAAAGTAACAAGCAGCTTGCTGTGGATCAGCGGGTCCACGAAGTTTGCGGAGGAGCCGTGCAGAGCCTTGTGGAGCATAGCTGCAGTTGCAGCAAGAGGTTCCGCAGCAGGCGGAGCTGCAGTGGCACTGGCGGTGGCTTGTGGTCAGCAGCCGGAGGTGCCGGTTATATGTGACTGCAGCGGGAGCTGTGGCAGAACCAGCAGGAGCTGGTGAAGTGACCTATAAAAAAATAAATAAATAAATAAAGTCGTGCAGACTCTTAAAGGGCGAGTACAAGCCCAGAGACATAAGGGTGTACTGTGCGAACTGGGGCCTGAGTGCCATGGGGGAGTCCACGAGGGGTGTCCCTAAAAGGGGTGGTGTCTATAATAGTGGGTGGTGACCCAAACGGGGATGGTTGCCCAAAAGGGGGTGGAGTCCCAAAAAGGGGCGGTAACCCGAAGAGGGGTAGTAGCCCAAAAAGAGGTGTAATCTCGGGAAATGGTGGTTTCCCAAAAGGGGGCGGAGCGTCCCAAAGAGGTACTGCAGACAAATTGGTGCCCAGGGCCTGTGAGTTATGTGTGTCCGGTATGTTGTGTGAACTATCCACCTGGTGAAAGTTTACGGGGGTGTGCCCTGCGGATGTATGAGATGGAAATGTACAGACCGGTCGATTCTGGGGGCCCGGTGACTGTACTGAGGGTTGCACCTGAGGAATTCGAAATACCCGGTAGGAAGGTCAGGGTCACCTGCATCCATGGGCACACTAAGGGTTATCCAGTAGCCAGGGTGGTCCTAGAGACAACCAAGGACAGTGCAATCCATGATGTGGCCGTAGTCTCAACCTTACCCTGCCCAGTGATAATTGGCCGGGACTCTGAGTTGTTCACAGACTTGTGGGAGAAGGGAGCTTCTTTACAATAGGTGAATGGGGGGCTCTCAGCTGGTGGGGTTGCGTACCTTAAAGCATTTATTCCTCCCAAAGTTGGTGGGTCAGACGACGGGTTGACCAGTGGGGAAGGTGCGTCTGCCCAACTTACGGACATGTCACCTGATGGGTACCCCAAGTTGACTTTAGGTGACATGGTTAATAAAGCCTGTGAAGCTGACACCCGGTTAAAGAGTGACTTGAGGGTTCACCAGGTTGTGGGGTGTGAGACAGACTATTGTGGTGACTCTCATTCAGATGATGACGCCAGTGGGAAAGAGTGCAGTAAAGTTGACTCAGGTACAAATGGCAATACTTCCTCCCGTCGCCGGAGACGAAAAAAAGGCAAAGGGGCTGAACCAGTTGCATCTTCTGAAGATTTGACGGAAGGTGGGGAAGGCTCCAGAAACCCTGGTACTGAGGACTTAGAGTATCTGAAGTACTTTAAAGTCCCAGGGAAAAAGGACGAACCTAAAGATGTCACTGCTGAGACCCAAGAGAGGGCTGACGCTGACAATGCAGAGTCTGAGGGTGCAGAAGTGGAGGAGGCTACCAAAGAAGTGGTGCCTGAAGTAAATACCTCCTCAAGAGATGGATGCTCCACCAATCCAGAGGATGGGAGAAGCGAGATAGAGCTGCTTAAAGAGTCTGTCGAACAAGAAGGAGTTCTAAGACAAGCGGTTGTGCACAGAGTGGACGAGCTGGAGAGGGAGGTCTTTGAGCTCAAACGTCACCTGTCGGCGTGTCAAATCATGAATAGGGCCATATTGGAAAATATGGAGGTGCTCAGAATGGCTCAAGAGAAGCATCAACAGGAGTTTCTCCAGAGAGAGGAGGAACGTCGCTGCCTGGCAGAGGAGTTGCCAATGCCCATCTTGGCGAAGGCTCAAGCAGAAGAGAAGACTGAGGAAGAGTTTGTGCTAAAAGCGGAACAAGACAGTCACCCGGTCGTGGCAGATGTCCGTGAAGATGATGAGACCACACTTTTCAAGAGCATAATAGAAGTACCTGAAGACATGCAAGAAGTGTGTGCCAGTAAGGGTGTGCATGAGGCGTGTAGTGTGCACTGGGTGCCTGAGACTCAGCAATTGGTCGTACTGTCGACTAAGGAAGTCACAGTGAAGCGGGTGGCTGTCCTGAGGGATATGCACCTACACTGCCTCCGTACAAAACAGAGGATCATTTTGAAGAATGATGAAGCCGTTCGACGTTTGGAGCGTGAAAGGAAAGCTCTTAGTCGGCTGGGCTTAGAGGAAGACACAGTCCAAGTACCCAAAGTTCTGGTGGCGAAAGTCATTCGGAGACTTGGGAGAGTGATGAAGGAGATGGTGGATAAATCCAGTGTGAAGAGACTGAGGATACCGGCTCATGACGAGGTCCAGGTCATGGGTGAAGATGGTATGGTTCCATTTCTTGTTGTCAGATCCAGAGAGAGTCTTGAGAATATCCGCATGCTCCTAGAATATCACATGGCATACCTAAGGGAGGTAGACCAGCTGAGACTTGAAAGACTGCAAGTTAATAAACAGCTGCCAGAAAGGCGAAGATGATGGCGGCCACTTTCGACCCGAAATGTGGACAAACAAAGGGGTGGAAGCACCCAGCCTGAAGGAAGAGTTAGAGGCAGTGACTCCTCAGTTAGCTCAGGGCTGAGTGACTTAGGTGGGAGACCCGGTAGTGAACGTGTTGACAGAGTCAGTCCAGACAGGTCGTATAGGTGCAAGGGGACTGCGACACCAGATTGACCATGTTGCCCAAACCCGACTGAGAGGGCCCTCTCGACTGGTAGGGCAAGGTGCCTTGGGTACCCGGTCGCGAGGCCCCTGGGTTAAGACAAATGTTCAACCCCACACGTTTGAACCGAGGGGGGGGGGTATGTGATGCAGTGACCCCTGTGACAGGTAGGGGGCGCTGCATGGTCTCCCCAGTATACGCACGGAGGCGTATTGAGGCTGTGACAGTGCATGGCCGTTGCATGCATGGACGTGATTATGTGACAAAGTCCGGCATTGTGGTGAATGGCCGATATGTGTGTCGCAGAGGAGGAGACTCTGCGCTGCCTGCCTGAAGCAATGTGGTGTTCTGGGACCTGTAGTCCTACAGTTATAGTATTTGGCATAATTATAATGGCAGGCTAGGCAGGGCTAGTTATGTGAGATGGGCGGGACAAACTAGCCACATACACCCACAGTCCCACCCGGGGGAGTGGTTAAAAGGTATATAATGTGACCAGGGTGTGGGTCACATGGGTCCTGTGTGGTCTGAGTGTGCAGACCTGTATAGTACAGGTGCAAGGTCCTGAGAGATGCCTCGGTATTGGGTGTGCTAGGCCCTGAAGAGCACGTGGTGGGACTTTGCTACTGGTGACCTGGGTATTGGACGGTCCCAGCTGGGGATGGACGTCCTGAATAGTACCCGGACTGGCCACCTGTGTGATCCTGTGTAACCTGGGTGTTGGAAGGTCCTGGGAGTAGGACCGGATCCCTGAACAGCACGAGGTGAGGACTGGGATCTGCAGAGTCAGTGACAGCTACTGTGTGGGGAAGCTACAGTCCTCCGGTGGGTCTGGACTGACTAATGTGTGCCGGCCAGGCAAGTTGGTGACCCCCGTGAGGCAGCTTACCCGGAAGAGAGGACTGACAAGGAGTCAGCAGGTGGAGCAGGAGCTCCCGTCAGGTACCTCCACAGACTGTTGGTACTTATTGTATCATGAACTGTGTGGTACACGGCAACTGGTCAGAGAGGACCAGCGTGTTTAGTTGCCACAGATTAAGGATCTGAAACTTGATGTGATGTCCTGGTTCAGTGTGTAAATGGACTGCTCATGATATGGTTTATGAGGCTTAATACACCACATGGACTGCTTCGTTTGAAACAACTATGCCCGTGTGTTGAATATCGCTGCCAAGCGAGTGTCCCCCAACGCATGCGGTAAGCACTATCTTACAGTACACAGTGACTGCACCAGGGGAATAGTGAGTGCAGCTCTGGAGTATAATGCAGGATGTAACTCAGGGTCAGTAATGTAATGTATGTACACAGTGACTGCACCAGCAGAATAGTGAGTGCAGCTCTGGAGTATAATACAGGATGTAACTCAGGATCAGTAATGTAATGTATGTACACAGTGACTGCACCAGCAGAATAGTAAGTGCAGCTCTGGGGTATAATACAGGATGTAACTCAGGATCAGTAATGTAATGTATGTACACAGTGACTGCACCAGCAGAATAGTGAGTGCAGCTCTGGGGTATAATACAGGATGTAACTCAGGATCAGTAATGTAATGTATGTACACAGTGACTGCACCAGCAGAATAGTGAGTGCAGCTCTGGGGTATAATACAGGAGGTAACTCAGGATCAGTAATGTAATGTATGTACACAGTGACTGCACCAGCAGAATAGTGAGTGCAGCTCTGGGGTATAATACAGGAGGTAACTCAGGATCAGTAATGTAATGTATGTACACAGTGACTGCAGCAGCAGAATAGTGAGTGCAGCTCTGGAGTATAATACAGGATGTAACTCAGGATCAGTAATGTAATGTATGTACACAGTGACTGCACCAGCAGAATAGTGAGTGCAGCTCTGGGGTATAATACAGGATGTAACTCAGGATCAGTAATGTAATGTATGTACACAGTGACTGCACCAGCAGAATAGTGAGTGCAGCTCTGGAGTATAATACAGGAGGTAACTCAGGATCAGTAATGTAATGTATGTACACAGTGACTGCACCAGCAGAATAGTGAGTGCAGCTCTGGAGTATAATACAGGAGGTAACTCAGGATCAGTAATGTATGTACACAGTGACTGCACCAGCGGAATAGTGAGTGCAGCTCTGGGGTATAATACAGGATGTAACTCAGGATCAGTAATGTATGTACACAGTGACAGTGACTGCACCAGCAGAATAGTGAGTGCAGCTCTGCAGTATAATACAGGATGTAACTCAGGATCAGTAATGTATGTACACAGTGATTGCACCAGCAGAATAGTGAGTGCAGCTCTGTAGTATAATACAGGATGTAACTCAGGATCAGTAATGTAATGTATGTACACAGTGACTGCACCAGCAGAATAGTGAGTGCAGCTCTGGGGTATAATACAGGCTGTAACTCAGGATCAGCAATATAATGTATGTACACAGTGACTGCACGAGCAGAATAGTGAGTGCAGCTCTGGGGTATAATACAGGATGTAACTCAGGATCAGAAATGTAATATATGTACACAGTGACTGCACCAGCAGAATAGAGAGTGCAGCTCTGGAGTATAATACAGGATGTAATTCAGGATCAGAAATGTAATGTATGTACACAGTGACTGCACCAGCAGAATAGAGAGTGCAGCTCTGGGGTATAATACAGGATGTAACTCCGGATCAGTAATGTAATGTATGTACACAGTGTCACAATATGGTATGAAATATATAAGTTTAGTTTCTCTGCCAGCACCCATAGGGTGGGCGCTGACCCCCCCTTCACTGTGTTTTAGCTTGTCTTGTCAATGAGTGTAGAGATTTTATGGCCTCTAGCTCTGAGAGCCGAGGTATTTACGACCGGTTTCCTGCAGTGTAAACTCTTCTCCAGCTATAACTGGATTAGAAACTTCCAGAATCCATGAAAGTCCTTTGTTCTGTTTTTGTAAGATATTAGGCCAACCATTTAAGATAGGAACACGAAAATATATATTCTTAATCTCCATCGGAGCCTCTATCCAGCACTGTTAACATGAGCTTCTAACTCCATCAGGTAAAGAAGTAGGGATTTCTCTGTAAATATACATCCCAAATAGGACATATTTGATCTCACTAGAATGCCAGCGATAATACGAGATGAATGCTGGGTGTGGTATGATTATGACATGTTCTGTAGCGAAGTTATGGGCATCAGATATATTTAATGCACAGTTAGTAAAACTGAAGAGGTAGGAGGGTTTGGAAAAGCCAGCCCTTTCTGTGATGTCACAGGCTGTAGGTTTTAAGTTTCAACCAGGCTTCCAGGAGTCAGTTTTTCAGTTTTTACCTGAGCTGTCTGTCTGCTGTCTATCCAGACCTACTGATGCATTTTGACATATGGGAACTCCACTAGCCTGGTTGCCTGCAATGCTTTGAACACATGTAAGTGTTATTCTCATGTAATCCTTGTTTTCTTTTATATAATTATCTTGTACATATTTGCAATTGTCTCATTTGTAACATCTTTGTAAAATATTTTGATAAAGCACTGCCTAAATTTTGTGGGGTATAATATTTAATACTAGTTCTTTCTCCATGCTCTAAAACGTACCCTAAGTCTCCTGAAGGGAATTACGCTACTGTATTGGGTTAGCTTCGGACCCGTTTAATCGGAGCTGGTGGCAGCAAAAACGTGTGCACTGGACCTTGGGTGATGTTGAAGCGACTGCTGCGTTAATAATTATTGTTCCTGCCTGAGTGGGAGTAGTTATCGCGTCGCTGCAGCGTGCCCAATAGCCAGTACATAGCAGGTAGCCGTTCTGGCGACTAATTACCCTAGGTGCAGTACCTAATCTGACCTGAGAGTAAGGGGGGCCCCAGAGAGCTGCAAGTGTTAAGTGGAACTGTAAGCGGGATACATAAGTCCCTGCAGTTCGTGGTATATAGAAGAGCAGTGGGATACCTAAAATAAGCCCCTGCTGTAAACAAGAGGTCAATAGCCTTGTGTGTGTCTTTTTATCACATTGTGGAGTGGAGGGATCACTAAAATAAGCCCCCTGCACATGTGATAGCCGTCTGTTGGCCTAAAGTCACCCCGATCCGTGATGTAGGGGTGACGGTCACGTTGTGGATCCCTGACATATTGGTGAAAGCAGTCAGGGGTTCGTGACACACAGTGACTGCACCAGCAGAATAGTGAGTGCAGCTCTGTAGTATAATACAGGATGTAACTCCGGATCAGTAATGTAATGTATGTACACAGTGACTGCACCAGCAGAATAGTGAGTGCAGCTCTGGGGTATAATACAGGATGTAACTCAGGATCAGTAATGTAATGTATGTACACAGTGACTGCACCAGCAGAATAGTGAGTGCAGCTCTGGGGTATAATACAGGATGTAACTCCGGATCAGTAATGTATGTACACAGTGACTGCACCAGCAGAATAGTGAGTGCAGCTCTGGGGTATAATACAGGATGTAACTCAGGATCAGTAATGTATGTACACAGTGACTGCACCAGCAGAATAGTGAGTGCAGCTCTGGAATATAATACAGGATGTAACTTGGGATAAGTGCAGGGTTGAATGTCACATTCTTTTCTTGGAGCTGCAGCTCTTCCTATAATATTAATATTTGGGGTTGTCAGTGATGCTTCCCCCCTCTAATTCTGCCTTTTTAGCGTCCCGTCACTTGTTCCCAATTACTCAGGAAATATCTGCGCTTCTCCCATAAATGAATTCCATAGCAACAGGCGAGCCGTGAGCGTTCATGCGTTCTGCGCCGGCGCGGTCGATCTGGAGATGCTGTGACTGCTTTACCCCTGAGATATGGGGCTTCTCGGTGATGGGGGGGTGCCGCTTGTTAAATCTGTGATCTGTATTATTGTCATGAGGCGCCGACCTGGAGACGTTGATAAAAGATGAACTGCGGACGTGATTAGTAGATGGACCCGGACTTATAATGAAGGCAAAGTCCATAATAAATGGACACAAGAGGTTAAAATATGGTGCAAATTTTTTACTATTATTTGTAGAATGTTTTAGACTTTTTCCTGTATATCCCAAGTGTTGGGTCAGGAAGTGTTGTCATGGGGACACAATAGATAAGTCTGTGTAGGAAGGAATCCTCTGTAATCTTCCTTTCCTTGCGCCATTTTCCAGCCGTGATGCGGTTAATGTGTGTGTACGAACGGCGGTAAATGTCAGCGGCGCCAGGAGGCTCCAGATCTGCCATTTACCAGAATCGCACATTATGGCTCTGACGAGGGACCGCGGGAAACGGGGAGAATCTCATTTTCTGTTCATCATTTTTTTTTTATTCGATTCTCAGTTCTTAAATATTTCTCCGTCCGTTTTTCATTTATTTTTACATTTCCACTAAAGTCACATAAATTTTCCTTTCACTTTTCTTTTTTTACGGCCTCCGATGCCGCACTGAGATGGATCCGGACGCTGCGGGCGCCGAGGGGTTAATGCGAGGGCAGGAAACCGCGGCGGCTGATATAACGACCTCTGGTCCGTGCCCGCCTCCTCGTGCCGACGCTCATTAAGTCCAGCCGGGACTTTGCATTTTGATTATAAAAAGGTCATTTTCCGGATTCTTGTTAGCGAGAAATGAAGTGGAAAGGAAAGGTCCGGCCTCGTGTGTTAGCGACTGAAGTGTCAGAATAATCATCGCGGGCGGCTTGTAATCAGCCAGGGCGGCGGAGAAGCGAACCTTCACCCGCGGGCCTGATACCGGATCTGACACGGAATATCCGACACCTGCACGAGCCGCAGAAAACTCCACAAACGTCCTCTTAAAGGGATTGTCCATTTTTATTCTTAACCTGTGCACTATGGGCGGTTTATTCAAGTAGATTTGAATTTTTTTAAATGTGTTAATCCCCTTCCTGGAGCTGTGTGTCAACAGAACCCCGTGTCCCGACTCATTGATGCCTTTGTACCTGTGTTTTGGTCTTTTTTTCTCCTGCTTTTGATTTGCGCCTCATTTGGTTTTATGTCTAACCCTGTTTTTCTTTTCGTCATTATGGGCGCAGTTTAAGTTTTCCAGAAGTTCCCAGTTGATCCATTCTTGTAGCGATGTCCTCCCCTTCCCTCTCGCTCCCCCTTCCCTCTCGCTCCCCTTTCCCTCTCGCTCCCCTTTCCCTCTCGCTCCCCTTTCCCTCTCGCTTCCCTTTCCCTCTCGCTTCCCTTTCCCTCTCGCTCCCCTTTCCCTCTCGCTCCCCTTTCCCTCTCGCTCCCCTTTCCCTCTCGCTCCCTTTCCCCCTCGCTCCCTTTCCCCCTCGCTCCCTTTCCCCCTCGCTCCCTTTCCCCCTCGCTCCCCTTCCCTCTCGCTCCCCTTCTCTCTCGCTCCCCTTCTCTCTCGCTCCCTTTCCCTCTCGCTCCCCTTCTCTCTCGCTCCCCTTCTCTCGCTCCCTTTCCCTCTCGCTCCCTTTCCCTCTCGCTCCCTTTCCCTCTCGCTCCCGTTCCCTCGCTCCCTTTCCCTCTCGCTCCCCTTCTCTCTCGCTCCCCTTCTCTCTCGCTCCCTTTCCCTCTCGCTCCCTTTCCCTCTCGCTCCCTTTCCCTCTCGCTCCCTTTCCCTCTCGCTCCCCTTTCCCTCACGCTCCCCTTTCCCTCACGCTCCCCCTTTCCCTCACGCTCCCCCTTCCCTCTCGCTCCCCCTTCCCTCTCGCTCCCCCTTCCCTCTCGCTCCCCCTTCCCTCTCGCTCCCCTTTCCCTCTCGCTCCCCTTTCCCTCTCGCTCCCCTTTCCCTCTCGCTCCCCTTTCCCTCTCGCTCCCCTTTCCCTCTCGCTCCCTTTCCCCCTCGCTCCCCTTCTCTCTCGCTCCCCTTCCCTCTCGTTCCCTTTCCCTCTCGCTCCCTTTCCCTTTCGCTCCCTTTCCCCCTCGCTCCCTTTCCCTCTCGCTTACCGTTCTCCACCGCTCATTATGTTACTGTATGAATGATGTCTGAACGGTGCAGTGACCCCCTGTACTGACTGGCCGCCCCCACTATGTTTTTTCACAGACAGCACCTGCAGGTTCGAGGATGAGAAGCTTTGTGGCTTCGTCCAGGATAAATACGACACCTTCGATTGGATCCGACAGAGCAAAGTCACCGAGAGCATCAAACGAACGGTGAACACGGGGCCGGAAATGGACCGCAGCGGCATGCCAGAGGGTAACAGCTGCTCATAGACATGTATGAGGGTCATCTATAGAGATGGGACCCCCAGGAGGGTCCGCATTGGCACACCAGAGGGTAACAGCTGCTCATAGAGATGTATGAGGGTCCTCTATAGAGACTGGAGAACCCCTCCGGCCCCACAGAGGGAGACATGTACAGAGAACCCCATCCTGTGGCCCCCGCCTGCAGTTGTATATCGTTACCAGACTTTGTCACTGTCTCTGTTTTAATGTCTGTGAATGAGACGTCGTTCTGTAAGTATCCGCCCCATCTCGCAGCTGAGGGGCTTGTTACAATGTATCAACTAATAGTGAACAGTGGACAGGTGCTGCTGGTGCGATTAGTCCCCAGAGAATTGTTTGCACCGATACATTGAAGCAAATCCTCAGCTGTGTGAGTTGGACCATGGCCGCCCCTTTTCCCAGCCCAGGTAAGTGCCATCGGCTCCTGGAACGCTGTCCGGTCATTTACCTCCGTCTTCTGCTGCCACTTGGACATTGCCCGCTCGGACCACCTGTGTGCCGGGCATTGTGCCCCTCACATTTGGCTCCGGCTCCTCCCGATCCTCTGCTGAGGAGTTTACAGTCCTCCTTACATAACGCAGCAGGACAGGTGCCGGGGGCCGGGCACCATCTGTGACCCAGCAGAGCGGAGCGGGCAGGACCGAGCCAGGGTGGCACAGAGTGATCCTGCAGGGCTGTAATGGGGGGACACAAGGACCCCAAGACACGACGAGATACAAAGTATCAGATGATATAAAGGGGGCTCCTGCTTCACCACAGTTCTGTCATTGCTGCTCCCCTCCATCGCACGCTCCTCAGTCCGGGGGGCGCTGCTGACTTTTCTCTATTTTCTCCCCAGGTTTCTACATGTTTATTGAAGCTTCCAAACCCCAGAAGTTTGGAGACAAGGCGAGACTCATCAGCCCCCAGTACAACATCACCTCCAAGTTCCCGTCCCTGAAAACCATCTACTGTGTGTCCTTCTACTACCACATGTACGGGCGGCACATAGGTGAGTGGTGCCCACCGCGGGCAGGATCACAATACGAGACGTAACTGATGCTGGGGAGATCTGCAAGATACGGTCACATGACCACCTACAAATGTGTCACTGGTTATATGAAGTGTGGTCTTCACTGTCCAGGCTGGGGTGGGTGATGTGGATAAAAGTGGTCTTCCCCCCTCTAATGGTTGTGGTCTGAAGCCGGGTCTTGGTTGGTGATGACCAGGGATCCAGGAATAATGCATCATACAGAGTCCACCAATAGGATCTTCAAGATGGGACTATCCCTTTAACGTTAGTTCCTCTGTGAATGTTCTGGGTTTGGATAGGCCTATCTTTCAATGTCTGACCTTGTCATGATGGTTCCTCTGGGCTGTTTTGGCTTTGGGTGTATGTCTGTGGGTGACTTTCTTGTGCGGCTTTCTCTGTGGTCATACTGAGCTTAGAGGTATTAAATTGTCTGGTCCTTGTTTTGTGGCTTTCTAGGGCTGGCTCCTAGGGGACGTTATGGGATTTCATGGACTGGTCCTCCCTCCAGAATGTCATTATTGGGGATGGTTCTTCTGAGAATGTGCTGGGATTTCATGGACTGGTCCTTTAGTATATGACTATTGGGGATTGTTCCTCTGGGGATACTCTGGGATTTCCTGGACTGGTCCTCCATGATGTGGCTATTGGGGATGGTTCTTCTGGGAACGTGCTGAGACTTCATGGACTGGTCCTGCGGTATGTGACTATTGGGGACGGCTTCTCTCGGGGTGTTTTGGTATTTCATGGACTGGTCCTCCAGGATGTGGCTATTGGGGATTGTTCTTCTGGGAATGTTCTGGGATTTCATGGACTGGTCCTCCAGGATGTGGTCATTGGGGATTGTTCTTCTGGGGATGTTTTGGGATTTCATGGACTGGTCCTCCAGGATGTGGCTATTGGGGATTGTTCTTCTGGGGATGTTCTGGGATTTCATGGACTGGTCCTCCAGGATGTGGCCATTGGGGATTGTTCTTCTGGGGATGTTTTGGGATTTCATGGACTAGTCCTCCAGGATGTGGCTATTGGGGATTGTTCTTCTGTGGATGTTCTGGGATTTCATGGACTGGTCCTCCAGGATGTGGCCATTGGGGATTGTTCTTCTTGGGATGTTTTGGGATTTCATGGACTGGTCCTCCAGGATGTGGCTATTGGGGATTGTTCTTCTGGGGATGTTCTGGGATTTCATGGACTGGTCCTGCGGTATGAGACTATCGGGGATGGCTTCTCTTGGGATATTAGGGAATTTCCTGGACTGGTCCTTGAGCATGTGGCTATTGGGGATTGTTCCTCTGGGGATGTTCTGGGATTTCATGGACTCGTAGTTTAGTTCTTGTTGGGGTGCAGATATTTTGACACTGTCATTTTGGGTTTTGTCTTTGTGCACTTTTTCTAAACAATCAGCGGCCGTATAATGATGACTTCTGGGGAATAAATATTCACAACAAACCGTTTTCATGGCTGATTAGAGGCATTAGCTTTTCATCATCGGGGCAGCTGTTAGGTGCTCGGAATACTTAACACGTCTATAAACTAATTGTCTCATTGTGAAAAGATGTGAGCGCCACAAAATCCGGAGCGAATCATTGCAGGAGACCGGATTCCTACTAAACCCTCCATCAGTGACCTGCAGCCCCCGGACCGCGCTCATTCACACTCCGCCTGATGCCACCAATGTCGGGGGCATTTCGGATGCTCATTAGTCGCACAGTCTTGTATCGGTCACATCTCAGGGGTTCCCACTGTCCAGGGCTGAGATATGGGGCCACAGTGTAAATGATCTGTACATTCATGAGTCCCAGGATCCATTGTGAGGACAGTGACGAGTTAATTCAGGGAAATAACCTGTGGGAAATTGGTGCTCTATGAAGTGCTCAGTGCAAAGGGTAGCACTGAGGCCAGTGATTGTCTGCAGCGGTCATGTGTGTATTGCTGCATCCAAGTAAAAAATGAGCGTGGGGGAGCACTGAGCTGTAATGACTGCAATGGGTAAGAAATCCCCTTTATTACAGCTCGTCTGTCTCCACAATGTCGCCTCTGTATGAAGCTATCCTCCTCTGTGTGATTGCAGCCGCCCTGTGAGGAATCCGGGTGGTCCGAGCCCTCCCCAAAGCTTCAGCTTTTAGTCTCTTCATTAGCTTCAAAGCAGAAAGTAACTGAAAAATAACAAAAAGAGAAAACCTGAAAAACATCCTGAAGCTTTAATCACAAACCTGCGCTGATTGCACCCCAGAACTAGGGAATGTCCCTGGGTCCAGAGCCGAGTCCCCCGCGCCTGGACTGGAGGACTGACGGATGAGTCGAGACCCCCGCGCCTGGACGGGAGGACTGACGGATGAGCCGAGGCCCCCACGCCTGAACTGGAGGACTGACGGATGAGCCGAGACCCCCGCGCTTGGACTGGAGGACTGACGGATGAGCCGAGGCCCCCACGACTGGACTGGAGGACTGACGGATGAGCCGAGACCCCCGCGCCTTGACGGGAGGACTGACGGATGAGCCGAGGCCCCCACGCCTGGACTGGAGGACTGACGGATGAGCCGAGACCCCCGCCCCTGGACTGGAGGACTGACGGATGAGCCGAGACCCCCGCGCCTGGACGGGAGGACTGACGGATGAGCCGAGGCCCCCACGCCTGAACTGGAGGACTGACGGATGAGCCGAGACCCCCGCGCCTGGACTGGAAGACTGACGGATGAGCCGAGGCCCCCATGACTGGACTGGAGGACTGACGGATGAGCCGAGACCCCCGCGCCTGGACGGGAGGACTGACGGATGAGCCGAGGCCCCCACGCCTGGACTGGAGGACTGACGGATGAGCCGAGACCCCCGCGCCTGGACTGGAGGACTGACGGATGAGCCGAGGCCCCCACGACTGGACTGGAGGACTGACGGATGAGCCGAGACCCCCGCGCCTTGACGGGAGGACTGACGGATGAGCCGAGGCCCCCACGCCTGGACTGGAGGACTGACGGATGAGCCGAGACCCCCGCCCCTGGACTGGAGGACTGACGGATGAGCCGAGACCCCCGCGCCTGGACTGGAGGACTGACGGATGAGCCGAGACCCCCGCGCCTGGACTGGAGGACTGACTGATGAGCCAAGGCTCCTTTAAGGAACTTCTCAGTTTTCCTTTGTATCTTTTATTTTAACAAAACCTAAATTTGTTACTTTTGAAATGAAGACATTGTTCCTCTCCTGAGACACCAGACACGGCCGATTCATCACTTGTGGGATTTTAGTCCCTTGTCTTTTCGTTATTGCCTTCCGGTATTTAAGTTTTCCTCCAAATTCTTCAAAATTGCTCAGGTGGTTCCTCAGCGTCATCAAAATCAACACTGATTTTTTTTTTCTGAAAAGTTGTATGTTCTTCCAGACTATAGAAAAATCTGTGCATTAAAACATAAAACACAAAAAAAACAGGCGCACAAAAATCTCCGCAGGGAGAAAGTTACAATTTATCAATCAGCTATAAATAATGTGAAGCAGATTTTGCTGTGGATTTTGCAGCAGATATTGCCGGTGATTTTTGCAGCAGATTATGCAGGTGATTTTGCAGCATATTTTGCGGGTGATTTAGCAGCAGATTTTGCGGTTGATTTTTGCCGCAATTTTGCAGGTTATTTTGCAGCCGATTTTGCATGTGATTTTGCAGCAGATTTTGTGGGAGATTTTGCAGCATATGTTGCAGGTGATTTTGCAGCAGATTTTGCGGGAGATTTTGCAGCATATGTTGCAGGTGATTTTGCAGCAGATTTTGCCAGTGATTTTTGCAGCAGATTTTGCGGTGGATTTTGCAGCAGATTTTGCGGGTGATTTTGCAGCAGATTTTGCCAGTGATTTTTGCAGCAGATTTTGCGGTGGATTTTGCAGCAGATTTTGCGGGTGATTTTGCAGCAGATTTTGCGGTGGATTTTGCAGCAGATTTTGCAGGTGATTTTGCAGCAGATTTTGCAGGGGATTGTGCAGCACATTTTGCAGGTGATCTTTGCTTCTGTCTCATTCCATTGCGCCTGTTGCGTTCGATAGAGATTCTTCTGAGGCAGATCAGAGACCTGCAATGTCCTGTAACTTTTTAGAGCCTCGGTGTCGTGTGAGATGTGGCTGCCGGGGTCTTGTCTGAGGAGCGTGCACTCTACCCTCAGCAGCTGATGCCCCCTATAAGCGGTCGCCCCCTCGGCTCGTTCTTCGGAGCCAGCGCTGCAGTCAGTCGGGATGACTGCCCAATTACAGACTCTGGAAGCATCTGTGCGCCTGTCCGGGGGATACTCTGCACAGCCGTCCAGGCCGACACTCCGCGCTTTCAATGATTTTGATCAGCTGGAGAGGAGCCGGCCCGGGGGGCAACAGAGACCGCCAGCAGCTGCATGTGGTGATGCTATGTGTCGACGAGCCACAAACCACATCTGCAGTCTGCAGCTATCCTCACATGACAGCCCAGACTAGGACAAGGCACCAGGGGCGACACCTCATACCGACAGCACTATGGGCAATCGCTCGTATGGCAGTTCCCCAAAGTACTGAGATATTAAACGTCACTATAATGCTGCAGGGCTGCAGGAGAATCAGATGATCAGACGTCCCACAGTCATGCCCCACGGTGTCTCCCCAACACATAGGCTCATCCTGGGCCGCCTGATTCATGAATGGAATACCACAATGACAGTGCAAACTGACACCTGAGCTCTGATAATGGCCAAAATGTAGTCAGCTCTCCACATGATCTGATCGCGGGGCCAGAGATCACCTGTGTCCTGTGACTGGGGTGGTGCTTGTGCTGCTCCTCCGATCTTTGGTACCAAGTGCAGAAATCTTCTGTCTTCATCAGTCCCATAAGGATGTGCAGACCCCACCCAGCTCATATAGGGGACCACTGATTGCTGGGTCCCAGTGGTCGTCTCTCTCCATTCTCTCCTGGAGTCCGGACAGAGAAGCTGTGAAGCCGCAGCGTGCTCCAGGCACACAGGATCGCTGATCTGGGGGATTGCTGGTGATCGTCTTCCCTCCTGATCCTGTGGACAATGCAAGGATTCATGCTCAGGATTAGGCACCGTTCACACAGGCGGTGCGGTTTGGTTCACACAGGTGCAGTTTTATTCATAAAGTTCCCATGGGAACCAAGACCAGCCTGTGCACAAAGGTCCGAGCAAATAACAGTTCATCCAGCAGCACATATGTCTGTGCCGCTCACCCCAGCAGAGGACAGGCCTTTCCCTGGAGCGGACTGCTTACACAGAAGAGGTACAGTCCCCCCAGTATCATTATGACATTCAGCCCGAGCTACAGCAGCACCAACCAGAAGTCTTCACACAGCACAGTTCACACTGAACAGGCTCCAGCTCCAACACACAGACTGCTCAGCTTTCCGAGCTGACCCTTGCAGGCTCCATTCAGAGAGACTCTGGCTTGTCGCTCTACCAGCTGCAGCTCGCATTTTGGCTGGTCACTCACCAGCTTCAACACATTCTACTCCGCCCAACATTCAGCAGACGAGAGCTCCTAGGTGAACACAGGCCCTGGCCCTTAGTCAAAACTAGCCATGTGCATCCAATCAAGATCTGCAGCGCTAGGATTTAACCCTAGCCTACACGGCTTTGCCTCAATAAGTGACAAAGCTTCAATGTTGGGTGCATGCACAAGGACAAATGTGATGCGCCCGTGATCACGAGCAGAGATCCGTGCGTCCCCTGTGTGGTTGGCGCTCAGGCTGCACATGCGCGGCTTCTCTGTCCATTCTCATTGAGACTTGAGTCCAGAGCTCGGAGATCTCACAGAGAAGCCATGAAGTTGCAGCTCACATGCTCCATTCACACAGGGGCTTGGGATCGCTGGTGCTGCAGTCGGAGCCCTTGTAATCAGATTCTGCGGGAATGGTGAGGAGCTTCGGGACACAAGGGTGAATGAAAAACCACAGTAAATGTCACCAATCGCCACGAAGAGCCAGGCTTCGCCCAAATGTCACCGCTGCAAAATGGAGACGTGATGTCGACTCTCCGAGGACGCTCGAGGGGACTGCTGACTTGTTCGGCATCGCTGGCGGATACATATGGAGGAGGCCGCTGCCAGAACAACATGCGGGCCTGGCCCTCATCACAATGCTGCTGTGGAGGTGATGTGGCCCCCAGACCTCTTGGGCCCTTGTGCAGCTGCACAGGTTGCACCAATCATACGTCACGGACACGGCTAAACGCTGTGAAGAAGCGACACAAGAAAGATAAAGACGCAGAAGCAATGCTGCGCCATTCAGGGTCAATGTGGAGCCGGGTGATGGCCCTTACGGGCACTGGCATGGCGGCCATTAGTGGGGCTGCTGGGTGAGCCCCCCGCGGCCCCGGGCTGGAGCGGCACAGATGAGGCGCGAGCTTCACAGATGGTCTGGGAGCAAATATAAGATTGCAGCAATTAACCAAACACTTAGGTGAACGGAGCGGCGGAGAAAGCGCCTGCGTCTAATTGGCTTCATCCCGTGTTTCTGGGGAGCGGCCCATTAAGCGGAACGAGAATGTTAACTACAACCTATCATAACGGCAAGGAAATCACCGGCTGGCGAACGAGGGGCGGATTAACCCCGTCACTGCTGGGAAGGGCGGCAGCGCCAAAGCCTAACCTGAAACACTTCCACACCGTGGAGCCTTTGGGGTTAATTAATATTTCCCCCTATTAGCACTGGCCCCGCCCCTCGCCGCAGTCATTTATCGCCGTCGGCGCGGCCGGTCACATTTCATTAACAGTCTCTTAAATAAGGAATGAAATGCGCCAGATTCGGGAGCGCTGCTGACGGGTGATTGATCGCTCTGATGTCCGCGCAGCGCTCTGGGGTTTATTCCGGGTTTGTTTATTTTGTCTTTTCTTTCTCGACATTCGATTTTAATTTATCCAATTCTGATTTTTGTTTGTGAAATGCGGCAAAATGATTAACTTTGTGCAAACATGGGAACAGTGCGGGGGAGGGGAGCAGCAGGAGGGGAGCGAGGGGAAGGAAAGCGGGGGAAATGGGAGCAGGGGAAGGAGAGCGAGGGAGGGAAGGGGAGGAGGGGAAGCGGAGCAAGGGGTAGGGGAGCAGGGTAAGGAGAGCAAGGGAAGGGGAGCAGGGTAAGGAGAGCGAGGGAGGGAAGGGGAGTAGGGGAAGGGGAGCAAGGGGAAGGTGAGCTGGGGAAGAGGGAGCAGGGTAAGGAGAGCGAGGGAGGGAAGGGGAGGAGGGGAAGCGGGGCAAGGGGTAGGGGAGCAGGGTAAGGAGAGCAAGGGAAGAGTGAGCAGGGTAAGGAGAGCAAGGGAAGGAAGGGGAGGAAGGGAAGCGGAGCTGGGGAAGAGGAGCAGAGTAAGGAGAGCGAGGGAGGGAAGGGGAACAGGGGAAGGGGAGCAAGGGGTAGGGAAGCAGGGGAAGGAGAGCAAGGGAATGGGAGCTGGAGAAGGGCAGCTGGGTAAGAGGAGCAAGGGGAAGGTGAGCTGGGGAAGAGGGAGCAAGATAAGGAGAGGGAGGGAAGGGGAGCAAGAGGAAGGGGAGCAGAGGAAGGGGAGCTGGGTAATGAGAGCAAGGGAGGGAAGGGGAGCAAGGGGAAGCGGAGCAAGAGGAAGGGGAGTGGGAGAAGGGGAGCAAGGGGAAGCGGAGCAAGAGGAAGGGGAGCGGGGGAGGGGAGGGTAAGCGGGGGGAAGGGGAAGCAGAGTAAGGAGAACGAGGGTGGGAAGGGGAGCAGGGGAAGGGAGCTGGTGAAGGGAAGCGGGGGAAGGGGTTCAGAGGGAGGGGAGCGAGGGGAAGGGGAGCAGAGGAGCATGGGAAGAGGGAGAGGGCAGCAGGGGAAGGGGAGCGAGGAAGGGAAGCGAGCAGGGGAGCGGGGGGAGGCGAGCTGGATACAATGTATCCATCTGACCAGTGTTGGACTGGGGTGACAAGGGCCCACCAGTAACATCGACTTTGGGGGGCACACTTTTCACCTTTATACAAATATTTCACTACCCTTGTTCACAGATTTGCCTATGTCTCTATCTGATAATAAACTGGGCAGTTTGAATGATAAGATGCTGCTTTTTTCTGTACGGAGTGAATTATGCCAAGTACTGCCCATACAGTGGGGTTGGGGGCCCAGATCTGCACAGGGGCCCACCGGGGATTCCACTGTTCCCCTATGGTCCAGTCCGAGCCTGCATCTGACGACCCTACAGAAGCTATGTCTGTAGCACGTCTCTCTCCGGCCCTGGCAGTTTGTTACAATGTATCGGTGAAGTTGTCCAGTTCACTGGATACAATGTTACAAGCCGTCAGCAGTGGGAGCGTCACTGCCGAACTCATGTTCAGACTGCTCTCATTCACTAACAGCCAGCAGAGATACAGGGGCTTCTCGCAAAAATTAGAATATCATTAAAAAGTGAATCTCCTATATTCTATAGAGTCTTTACACACAGAGTGACCTATTTCATGTGTTTATTTCTGTTAATGTTGATGATTATGGCTTACAGCCAATGAAAACCCAAAAGTCATTATCAGTAAATTAGAATACTTTATAACACCAGCTTGAAAAATGATTGTAAAATCTGGAATGTTCCCTACTGAAATGTATGATCAGTAAATGCCCTCAGTACTTGGTCGCGGCTCCTTGTTCATCAATTCCTGCATCAATGCGGCGTGGCATGGAGGGATCAGCCTGTGGCGCTGCTGAGGGGTTATGGAAGCCCAGGTTGCTTTGATAGCAGCCTTCAGCTCATCTGCTTGTTGGGTCTGGTGTCTCTCATCTTCCTCTTGACAATACTCCATAGATTCTCCATGGGGTTAAGGTCAGGAGAGTTTGCTGCCAATCAAGCCCAGTGATACTGTTGTTTTTACATCAGGTATTGGTACTTTTGGCAGTGTGGACAGGGGCCAAGTCCTGCTGGTAAATGACATTTCCATCTCCAAAAAGCTTGTAGGCAGAGGGAAGCATGAAGTGCTCTACAATGTCCTGGTAGACGGCTGCGCTGACTTTGGCCTTGATAAAACTCAGTGGACCTACACCAGCAGATGACATGGCTCCCCAGACCATCACTGATTGTGGAGACTTCACACTAGACCTCCAGCAGCTTGGATTGTGGCCTCTCCACTCTTCCTCCAGACTCTGGGACCTTGGACCACTGACAACAGTCCAGTTTTTTTCCTCCTTGGCCTAGGTAAGACGCCTCTGGCGTTGTCTATTGGTCCTGAGTGGCCGGACACAAGGAATGTGACACTTGTAGTCCATGTCCTGGACACGTCTGTGTGTGGTGAAGCAATGACTCCAGCAGCAGTCCGCTCCTTGTGAATCTCCACCACATTACTGAATGGCCTTTTCTTAACAATCCTTTCCAGGCTGCGGTTATCCCGGTTGCTTGTGCACCTTTTTCTGCCACACTTTTTCCTTCCACTCCACTTTCCATTAATATTCTTGGATACAGCACTGTGTGAACAGCCGGCTTCTTTACCAATGACGTTTTGTGGCTTCCCCTCCTTGTGGAGTGTGTCAGTGACGCCTTCTGGACATCTGTCAGGTCAGCAGTCTTCCCCATGATTGTGGAGCTACTGAAACAGACTCTGGGACCTTTATAAACACTTAGGAGCCTGTGGAGGTGTTTTTTGTTAATTACCGTATTCTAATTTACTGAGATAATGACTTTTAGGTTTTCATAGGCTGTAAGCCATAATCATCAACATTAACAGAAATAAACACGTGAAATCGATCACTCTGTGTGTAATGACTCTATAGAATAGAGGAGATTCACTTCTTGGTTATATTCTCATTTTGTGTACGTCAGGGCTTAATGCTCAGAGTATATCAGTGTCTGCTGCTTGTACCGTCTTCAAGGGAAAGTTCTACACAAATATTTTCTTATTATGACTAGTAATGGCCAGAATCGGCATCACGACCCCAGGATGGTCAGTAAGCACCAAGCCACCGCTATCGAGAAGTCGCCCAGCTTTCCTAGACGCAAATATATTTAAAGGGGTTGTCCACCTTCTATATATCATTTCTGATGTTGCCCTCATTACATATCCCCTCCTGTAGCCCTCATTACATATCTCCTCCTGTAGCCCTCATTACATATCCCCTCCTGTAGCCCTCATTACATATCTCCTCCTGTAGCCCTCATTACATATCCCCTCCTGTAGCCCTCATTACATATCCCCTCCTGTAGCCCTCATTACATGTCCCCTCCTGTAGCCCTCATTACATATCCCCTCCTGTAGCCCTCATTACATCTCCTCCTGTAGCCCTCATTACATATCCCCTCCTGTAGCCCTCATTACATATCCCCTCCTGTAGCCCTCATTACATGTCCCCTCCTGTAGCCCTCATTACATATCCCCTCCTGTAGCCCTCATTGCATATCTCCTCCTGTAGCCCTCATTGCATATCTCCACCTGTAGCCCTCATTACATATCTCCTCCTGTAGCCCTCATTACATATCCCCTCCTGTTGCCCTCATTACATATCTCCTCCTGTAGCCCTCTTTACATATCTCCTCCTGTAGCCCTCATTACATATCTCCTCCTGTAGCCCTCATTACATATCACCTCCTGTAGCCCTCATTACATATCTCCTCCTGTAGCCCTCATTACATATCCCCTCCTGTAGCCCTCATTACATATCCCCTCCTGTAGCCCTCATTACATATCTCCTCCTGTAGCCCTCATTACATATCTCCTCCTGTAGCCCTCATTACATATCTCCTCCTGTAGCCCTCATTACATATCCCCTCCTGTAGCCCTCATTACATATCCCCTCCTGTAGCCCTCATTACATATCCCCTCCTGTAGCCCTCATTACATATCTCCTCCTGTAGCCCTCATTACATATCCCCTCCTGTAGCCCTCATTACATATCCCCTCCTGTAGCCCTCATTACATATCCCCTCCTGTAGCCCTCATTACATATCCCCTCCTGTAGCCCTCATTACATATCTCCTCCTGTAGCCCTCATTACATATCTCCTCCTGTAGCCCTCATTACATATCTCCTCCTGTTGCCCTCATTACATATCTCCTCCTGTAGCCCTCATTACATATCCCCTCCTGTAGCCCTCATTACATATCCCCTCCTGTAGCCCTCATTACATATCCCCTCCTGTAGCCCTCATTACATATCCCCTCCTGTAGCCCTCATTACATATCCCCTCCTGTAGCCCTCATTACATATCCCCTCCTGTAGCCCTCATTACATATCTCCTCCTGTAGCCCTCATTACATATCCCCTCCTGTAGCCCTCATTACATATCCCCTCCTGTAGCCCTCATTACATATCCCCTCCTGTAGCCCTCATTACATGTCCCCTCCTGTAGCCCTCATTACATATCCCCTCCTGTAGCCCTCATTACATATCTCCTCCTGTAGCCCTCATTACATATCCCCTCCTGTAGCCCTCATTACATATCCCCTCCTGTAGCCCTCATTACATATCCCCTCCTGTAGCCCTCATTACATATCCCCTCCTGTAGCCCTCATTACATATCTCCTCCTGTAGCCCTCATTACATATCCCCTCCTGTAGCCCTCATTACATATCTCCACCTGTTGCCCTCATTACATATCTCCACCTGTAGCCCTCATTACATATCCCCTCCTGTTGCCCTCATTACATATCTCCACCTGTAGCCCTCATTACATATCCCCTCCTGTAGCCCTCATTACATATCCCCTCCTGTAGCCCTCATTGCATGTCCCCTCCTGTAGCCCTCATTACATATCCCCTCCTGTAGCCCTCATTACATATCTCCTCCTGTAGCCCTCATTGCATATCTCCACCTGTAGCCCTCATTACATATCTCCTCCTGTAGCCCTCATTACATATCCCCTCCTGTTGCCCTCATTACATATCTCCTCCTGTAGCCCTCATTACATATCCCCTCCTGTAGCCCTCATTACATGTCCCCTCCTGTAGCCCTCATTACATATCCCCTCCTGTAGCCCTCATTACATATCTCCTCCCTCCTGTAGCCCTCATTACATATCCCCTCCTGTAGCCCTCATTACATATCCCCTCCTGTAGCCCTCATTACATATCCCCTCCTGTAGCCCTCATTACATATCCCCTCCTGTAGCCCTCATTACATATCTCCTCCTGTAGCCCTCATTACATGTCCCCTCCTGTAGCCCTCATTACATATCTCCTCCTGTAGCCCTCATTACATATCCCCTCCTGTAGCCCTCATTACATATCTCCACCTGTAGCCCTCATTACATATCTCCTCCTGTAGCCCTCATTACATATCTCCTCCTGTAGCCCTCATTACATATCTCCACCTGTAGCCCTCATTACATATCTCCTCCTGTAGCCCTCATTACATATCTCCTCCTGTAGCCCTCATTACATATCTCCTCCTGTAGCCCTCATTGCATATCTCCACCTGTAGCCCTCATTACATATCTCCTCCTGTAGCCCTCATTACATATCTCCTCCTGTAGCCCTCATTACATATCTCCTCCTGTAGCCCTCATTGCATATCTCCACCTGTAGCCCTCATTACATATCTCCTCCTGTAGCCCTCATTACATATCTCCTCCTGTAGCCCTCATTACATATCTCCTCCTGTAGCCCTCATTACATATCCCCTCCTGTAGCCCTCATTACATATCTCCACCTGTAGCCCTCATTACATATCTCCTCCTGTAGCCCTCATTACATATCTCCTCCTGTAGCCCTCATTACATATCTCCACCTGTAGCCCTCATTACATATCCCCTCCTGTAGCCCTCATTACATATCTCCTCCTGTAGCCCTCATTACATATCTCCTCCTGTAGCCCTCATTGCATATCTCCACCTGTAGCCCTCATTACATATCTCCTCCTGTAGCCCTCATTACATATCTCCTCCTGTAGCCCTCATTACATATCTCCACCTGTAGCCCTCATTACATATCCCCTCCTGTAGCCCTCATTACATATCCCCTCCTGTAGCCCTCATTACATATCCCCTCCTGTTGCCCTCATTACATATCCCCTCCTGTTGCCCTCATTACATATCTCCTCCTGTAGCCCTCATTACATATCCCCTCCTGTAGCCCTCATTACATATCCCCTCCTGTTGCCCTCATTACATATCTCCTCCTGTAGCCCTCATTACATATCCCCTCCTGTAGCCCTCATTACATATCCCCTCCTGTAGCCCTCATTACATATCCCCTCCTGTAGCCCTCATTACATATCTCCTCCTGTAGCCCTCATTACATATCTCCTCCTGTAGCCCTCATTACATATCTCCTCCTGTAGCCCTCATTACATATCTCCTCCTGTAGCCCTCATTACATATCCCCTCCTGTAGCCCTCATTACATATCCCCTCCTGTAGCCCTCATTACATATCCCCTCCTGTAGCCGCGCTGCTGTCCTGTGCATTGCTGGCTGCAGTGTGAGCTATCTGAGGATCTGTCAGTGAGCTCGGTCTGCCAGGAGAGGCTGTAAGGCCTCATTCACATCAGTATGCACACTACTCCGCTCTTAGGCCGGCGTCACACTGGCGAGTTTTACGGACATAAGAGCGCAGAAACTACGTCCGTAAAACTCGCATTAAATACGGCACAATTATTCTCAATGGGGCTGCTCCTATCAGCCGTATATAACGCATCCGTAATATACGCCTTTCTACGGCTGTACAAAATCGCAGCATGCTGCGTTTGTCAGCGTATTGCGCAAAAAAAATCGCCAATGAAAGTCTATGGGGGCGAGAAAAATACGGATTCCACACGGACCAGCAGTGTGACTTGCGAGAAATACGCAGCGGAGTTAGTGAAAAGTCGGTAATTCAATTGCCGGCTTTTCATTTCTCCTGCACAAACCCGACAGGATATGAGACATGATTACATACAGTAAACCATCTCATATCCCCTTTTTTTGCATATTCCACACTACTAATGTTAGTAGTGTGTATGTGCAAAATTGCAGCGCTGTAGCTGCTGAAATAAAGGGTTAAATGGCGGAAAAAATTGGCGTGGGCTCCCGCGCAATTTTCTCCGCCAGAATGGTAAAGCCAGTGACTGAGGGCAGATATTAATAGCCAGGAGAGGGTCCATGGTTATTGGCCCCCCCGTGGCTAAAAACATCTGCCCCCAGCCACCCCAGAAAAGGCACATCTGGAAGATGCGCCTATTCTGGCACTTGGCCACTCTCTTCCCACTCCCTGTAGCGGTGGGATATGGGGTAATGAAGGGTTAATGTCACCTTGCTACTGTAAGGTGACATTAAGCCAGATTAATAATGGAGAGGCGTCAATTATGACACCTATCCATTATTAATCCAATTGTATGAAAGGGTTAAAAAACACACACATTATTAAAAAGTATTTTAATGAAATAAACACACAGGTTGTTTTAATATTATTATTAGCACGAGCACACAGCTGCATTAGCAGAGCTCCTGCCTGTAATATTAGTTAACCCCTTCAGATGGATTACCTCGTTGGACGTGATCTGACATCAGAAGGTATGTATCTTGTGTGTTTATTGTTTTGCCAAGCGAGGGCCTGGAAATGGATTGAGAGAGCAATAAATTATTACAACAACCGCTGTGTTTATTTCATTAAA
This sequence comes from Ranitomeya variabilis, assembly GCF_051348905.1. NCBI lineage: Eukaryota > Metazoa > Chordata > Amphibia > Anura > Dendrobatidae > Ranitomeya > Ranitomeya variabilis. The sequence goes on along the minus strand of NC_135233.1, from coordinate 11,676,670 downwards.
ATACTTTGTAATCATGTGTGTGTGTGTTTTTTAACCATTTCATACAATTGGATTAATAATGGATAGGTGTCATAATTGACGCCTCTCCATTATTAATCTGGCGTAATGTCACCTTACAATAGCAAGGTGGCATTAACCCTTCATTACCCCATATCCCACCGCTACAGGGAGTGGGAAGAGAGTGGCCAAGTGCCAGAATAGGCGCATCTTCCAGATGTGCCTTTTCTGGGGTGGCTGGGGGCAGATGTTTGTAGCCAGGGGGGGCCAATAACCATGGACCCTCTCCTGGCTATTAATATCTGCCCTCAGTCACTGGCTTTACCACTCTGGCGGAGAAATTTGCGCGGGAGCCCACGCCAATTTTTTCCGCCATTTAACCCTTTATTTTAGCAGCTACAGCGCTGAAATTTTGCACATACACACTACTAACATTAGTAATGTGGAATATGCAAAAAAAAAAGGATATGAGATGGTTTACTGTATGTAATCATGTCTCATATCCTGTCGGGTTTGTGAAGGAGAAATGCAAAGCCGGCAATTGAATTACCGGCTGTTCACAGATATCGCGCTGAATGAAATCTAAATACAGAATATATATATGTGTCTCAATGACACATATATATATATATATATATATATATATATATATATATATATATACTGTATATATGTTTTAATGAACATTTGAGCACATAAATCCATTAGATGTCGGTTTTGCAAGCCTGCGCGAAAATCTCGCAGTATGGATGCCATACGGATTACATACGGAGGATGCCATGCGCAAAATACGCTGACACACCCTGACTACGGATCACTATTTTGGGAACATTTCTCCGTATTACGGCCGTATAATACGTGGCGTATTGTCTTACGCCAAGTGTGACGCCGGCCTTACACTGATCAAATACTGACGTGTGATTGAGGCCTAATTGTTTTATGACTTTTTCTCCTGCATTCAGCTGATTTAGGGCCACAAAGGTTAAAGAGACGGAAACATCTGCCCAAAAGCCGAACTGCGACCATTTATGAAACCTGATTGCAAAGATGATTGTTATCCCAAAATACATGAATGTAGGCAAAACAATAATGTCCCCACAAGGTGGACACTCCCTTTAACAAGGGGTGAATGGCGCTACATCCCGGACCAGGGATGATTCTTGGGGGTTGTTGGGTCGGCGGAGAGCGCAGGTGGAGCAGACCTGTAGATTCTCGTCTCTGCAGTGAAGGGGTTACACTGAATTCTGCTCTCTGGAGCTGCGCTCTCTGGGCCCCTGGGACCCTTGGAAGTGTTACCTCTCTGAGATGAAATGCTTGTAGCTGCCGGCCCCCCGGACACAGAAACAGCGAAGGAGCCAGGAAAGGATTCCCGGGGGGCGCGGATGACACGGCCACGAAAACCATCAGTGACAATAGAGACGTCAGCGGCACGGCTCCGCCGAGAATCCAGCCTCATCCGATGGCGAGACCGCAACCCCGGGCGAGACCGCAACCCCGAGCGAGACCGCAACCCCGGGCGAGACCGCAACCCCGAGCGAGACCGCAACCCCGGGCGAGACCGCAACCCCGGGCGAGACCGCAACCCCGAGCGAGACCGCAACCCCGGGCGAGACCGCAACCCCGAGCGAGACCGCAACCCCGGGCGAGACCGCAACCCCGGGCGAGACCGCAACCCCGAGCGAGACCGCAACCCAGGGTGAGACCGCAACCCCAGGCGAGACCGCAACCCAGGGCGAGACCGCAACCCAGGGCGAGACCGCAACCCCGAGCGAGACCGCAACCCAGGGTGAGACCACAACCCCAGGCGAGACCGCAACCCAGGGCGAGACCGCAACCCAGGGCGAGACCGCAACCCCGAGCGAGACCGCAACCCAGGGTGAGACCGCAACCCTGGGCGAGACCGCAACCCAGGGCGAGACCGCAACCCCGGGCGAGACCGCAACCCCGAGCGAGACTGCAACCCCGGGCGAGACCGCAACCCCAGGCGAGACCGCAACCCCGAGCGAGACCGCAACCCAGGGTGAGACCGCAACCCCAGGCGAGACCGCAACCCAGGGCGAGACCGCAACCCAGGGCGAGACCGCAACCCCGAGCGAGACCGCAACCCAGGGTGAGACCGCAACCCCGGGCGAGACCGCAACCCAGGGCGAGACCGCAACCCCGGGCGAGACCGCAACCCCGAGCGAGACTGCAACCCCGGGCGAGACCGCAACCCCAGGCGAGACCGCAACCCCGAGCGAGACCGCAACCCAGGGCGAGACCGCAACCCAGGGCGAGACCGCAACCCCGGGCGAGACCGCAACCCCGGGCGAGACCGCAACCCCGAGCGAGACCGCAACCCCGGGCGAGACCGCAACCCCGGGCGAGACCGCAACCCAGGGCGAGACCGCAACCCCGAGCGAGACCGCAACCCAGGGTGAGACCGCAAACCCGGGCGAGACCGCAACCCAGGGCGAGACCGCAACCCCGGGCGAAACCGCAACCCCGGGCGAGACCGCAACCCCGGGCGAAACCGCAACCCTGGGCGAAACCGCAACCCCGGGCGAAACCGCAACCCCGAGCGAGACCGCAACCCCGGGCGAGACCGCAACCCCGGGCGAGACCGCAACCCCGAGCGAGACCGCAACCCCGGGCGAAACTGCACCCTATAGGGGCATATATATGCACAGGTGCAGGTGACCTCGGTGCCGCACTGTATAGGTGGCTGACTTTGCACAGGTGCAGGTGATCTCGGTGCCGCACTGTATAGGTGGCTGTCTGTGCACAGGTGCAGGTGACCTCAGTGCCGCACTGTATAGGTGGCTGACTTTGCACAGGTGCAGGTGACCTCGGTGCCGCACTGTATAGGTGGCTGACTTTGCACAGGTGCAGGTGACCTCGGTGCCGCACTGTATAGGTGGCTGTCTGTACACAAGTGCAGGTGACCTCGGTGCCGCACTGTATAGGTGGCTGACTTTGCACAGGTGCAGGTGACCTCGGTGCTGCACTGTATAGGTGGCTCTCTGTGCACAGGTGCAGGTGACCTCGGTCCCGCACTGTATAGGTGGCTGTCTGTGCACAGGTGCAGGTGACCTCGGTGCCGCACTGTATAGGTGGCTGTCTGCACAGGTGCAGGTGACCTCGGTGCCGCACTGTATAGGTGGCTGTCTGTGCACAGGTGCAGGTGACCTCGGTGCCACACTGTATAGGTGGCTGACTGTGCACAGGTGCAGGTGACCTCGGTGCCGCACTGTATAGGTGGCTGTCTGTGCACAGGTGCAGGTGACCTCGGTGCCACACTGTATAGGTGGCTGACTGTGCACAGGTGCAGGTGACCTCGGTGCCACACTGTATAGGTGGCTGTCTGTGCACAGGTGCAGGTGACCTCGGTGCTGCACTGTATAGGTGGCTGTCTGTGCACAGGTGCAGGTGACCTCGGTGCCGCACTGTATAGGTGGCTGTCTGTGCACAGGTGCAGGTGACCTCGGTGCCGCACTGTATAGGTGGCTGACTGTGCACAGGTGCAGGTGACCTCGGTGCTGCACTGTATAGGTGGCTGACTGTGCACAGGTGCAGGTGACCTCGGTGCTGCACTGTATAGGTGGCTGTCTGTGCACAGGTGCAGGTGACCCCGGTGCCGTACTGTATAGGTGGCTGTCTGTGCACAGGTGCAGGTGACCTCAGTGCTGCACTGTATAGGTGGCTGACTGTGCACAGGTGCAGGTGACCTCGGTGCTGCACTGTATAGGTGGCTGTCTGTGCACAGGTGTAGGTGACCTCGGTGCCGCACTGTATAGGCGGCTGTCTGTGCACAGGTGTAGGTGACCTCGGTGCCGCACTGTATAGGTGGCTGACTGTGCACAGGTGCAGGTGACCTCGGTGCCGCACTGTATAGGTGGCTGACTGTGCACAGGTGCAGGTGACCTCGGTGCCGCACTATATAGGTGGCTGTCTGTGCACAGGTGCAGGTGACCCCGGTGCCGTACTGTATAGGTGGCTGACTGTGCACAGGTGCAGGTGACCTCGGTGCCGCACTGTATAGGTGGCTGACTGTGCACAGGTGCAGGTGACCTCGGTGCCGCACTATATAGGTGGCTGTCTGTGCACAGGTGCAGGTGACCTCGGTGCCGCACTGTATAGGTGGCTGACTGTGCACAGGTGCAGGTGACCTCGGTGCCGCACTATATAGGTGGCTGTCTGTGCACAGGTGCAGGTGACCTCGGTGCCGCACTGTATAGGTGGCTGACTGTGCACAGGTGCAGGTGACCTCGGTGCCGCACTATATAGGTGGCTGTCTGTGCACAGGTGCAGGTGACCCCGGTGCCGTACTGTATAGGTGGCTGTCTGTGCACAGGTGCAGGTGACCTCGGTGCCGCACTATATAGGTGGCTGTCTGTGCACAGGTGCAGGTGACCTCGGTGCCACACTGTATAGGTGGCTGACTGTGCACAGGTGCAGGTGACCTCGGTGCCACACTGTATAGGTGGCTGTCTGTGCACAGGTGCAGGTGACCTCGGTGCCGCACTGTATAGGTGGCTGTCTGTGCACAGGTGCAGGTGACCTCGGTGCCACACTGTATAGGTGGCTGACTGTGCACAGGTGCAGGTGACCTCGGTGCCGCACTGTATAGGTGGCTGTCTGTGCACAGGTGCAGGTGACCTCGGTGCCGCACTGTATAGGTGGCTGTCTGTGCACAGGTGCAGGTGACCTCGGTGCCGCACTGTATAGGTGGCTGTCTGTGCACAGGTGCAGGTGACCTCGGTGCCGCACTGTATAGGTGGCTGTCTGTGCACAGGTGCCGGTGACCTCGGTGCCGCACGCTCCACTGCTCATTCCCCATGCTGGTGTTTCCTGCGCCCGGGGTGATTCACTGTTTGGCTGTTGAGCTTTGAGCTGAACATTAATCTCAGACACTAAATAATGCAGGAGCACGGCGCCGACATTTCGGGTCTCGTATTTAGAGAGATTCATTTTTTTCTCCCTGAAATGATGGAGAAAATGAAGACGTGAAGTTCAGGCTCCGCCGCGGCCCGGAGACGTCTGAGATCACAATGGGCGCGAGCAGAAGACGTATCGCAGGCTGTAACACCGAGCGCACGGACAGAGCTCCGGCCACATAACGCTCCGCACATCCGCTCAGGGATCCGCTCAGGGATGTGACCAGGGATCTGCTGAGAAATCTGCTCAGGGGTCCACTCAGGGATCTGCTCCGGGATCCGCTCAGGGATCTGCTCCGGGATCCGCTCAGGGATCTGCTCCGGGATCCGCTCAGGGATCTGCTCCGGGATCCGCTCAGGGCGGGGATCTGCTCAGGGATCTGCTCCAGGCTCCACACGTCTGCTTAGGGCTCCACTCAGGGATGTGAACAGGGATCTGCTCATGGATCCAATCGGGGATCTGCTCAGGGATCTGCTCCAGGCTCCGCTCAGGGATCAGGGTGACGGTCACCTAAGCTGCAGTTTGTGCTTCAGAGCGGATTTCTCTACTGGAGCTTCCTAGTTTGGAGCCGGGCGCGGAGCAGAGGATTCAGCTCGTCAGTTATTAATCTCGTGATGTCATAAATATGATGGAAGAGAGAACAATTAGCCGGGTAGAAAGGAAAAATGAGCAACTGTGAGTGCCCAGCGCTGTATAATATGGTGACTGCAGTATGGTAAGAGGATGATCACTTTGATACAACGGGTTCTTGAAGGACTCGTTCACACTGGCGAATAACACGGCCGAGTCTAAGGGGTATCGGGCAGCACTCAGCCCGGGGTCATCCTATGGGGCAGCGCAGATCTGACATGATTTTCTCGTCACGATTTGGCAGCATGATGCGAGCGCATCTGATAATCAGATCGCACTTATCCATCCAAGTCTATGGGAGCGTGTGAATCCTAGGACTGCACTCAGATGTCATCCAAGTGCAGTGTGATTACTGCTGATGGAGGAGATGGAGAAATCACTTTGTCCATCTCCTCCGCACCTCACCTGCTCCTCACATAAGGACATTACACCCGGGCAGAGAGTTCTCAGGCTTTCATCTCCCAGTTCTAGGTCTCACGCTGCGGAAACCATGAGCAATCAGCAGAATCTGAATATCTGCAGCTGCCGGGTCTCGGGGCTCAACATCAGTGAGTGGTAATAAAGGAGGGCACATGAGAATCTGCTGCCGAGTAATGAGCTGCCGAGTAATGAGCTGCCGGGAGATGAGCTGCTGAGTAATGAGCTGCCGAGTAATGAGCTGCCGGGAGATGAGCTGCCGAGTAATGAGCTGCCGAGTAATGAGCTGCCCAGGCCACGCTACACTCACTGCAGATCTCTGAGGAGCCAGAGAAACATTTAGTCTTTCTCCAGCTTTATGGTTGAAAAATTATTATTCCAAGAACCAGCAGGAAAGGGAAACCCGGAGCGCACACTGCAAAGAGAGAGAGAGAATAGATAATAGATATATAATACATAAATAATTGATAGATAATTGATAGATAGATAATTGATAGATAGATAGATAATACATAAATAATTGATAGATAGATAATAGATAGATGATATATAGATAGATAGATAATAGATAGATAATTGATAGATAATAGATAGCTATAGATGTAGGTGATTGTTTCGCCTTTTGTCCGCTGTTCTTCACTTTTTATAGATTTCTTTGTTTCCTTTGCAGGTAACCTGACAGTTTTCTTGCGCCTCAAAAATATTGGCACCCAGGATATTCCTGTCTGGTCCAAGAAAGGCAACCAAGGGCACAAGTGGCAGCTAGAGAACCTGCAGGTGAACCCCACCGCGCCCTTCCAGGTAAGAACATTGTGGAGTCACATGACCCGTAGACGATTGTTACAGAAGCTGAGGAGGGTCCGATACAAAACCCGAGTGATCAACGCAGACAGAAGAAACAGGGAGAACACAACGGCCGGGCAACAATGCACAATGTATACTGCTCCATCCTGACAATTATAGCTTATTCACAGCACAATAAGAACGACACAGAATATAGCTGCAGTCCCATGTAACACCACAGATAACACAGTGATAACTCTCTGAGTACAGATAATGTAGTAGATGTCACCTGCAGTCCTATGTAACACCACAGATAAAACAGTGATAACTCTCTGAGTACAGATAATGTAGCAGAGGTCACCTGCAGTCCTATGTAACACCACAGATAACACAGTGATAACTCTCTGAGTACAGATAATGTAGATGTCACCTGCAGTCCTATGTAACACCACAGATAACACAGTGATCACTCTCTGAGTACAGATAATGTAGTAGATGTCACCTGCAGTCCTATGTAACACCACAGATAACACAGTGATAACTCTTCGTACAGACAATGTAGTAGGTGTCACCTGCACCTATGTAACACAGTGATAATTCTGAGTGCAGATTATATAGTAGATGTCACCCGCAGTCCTATGTAACACACAGATATCAGTGCTATCTCCGTGTACAGATGCCCTGCGCGTGCGCACTTGGCTTGACGCTTTGATCCACTGCTAGGACCTGTCGGGCGCAGTGCGCATGCGCCGATAGCGCCGTTCTCATTGGCCGCCGATTACCATGTGACTACGGCCATGGGTTATTTGAAGGTCCTTCCATGCAGCAAATTTATCCCCCTGAGGAAGTGGTCCTGTGCGGCCACGAAACGCGCGTTGGGGCGCTTTTTTTCTCCCCACCAGTCTCCCCACCCGGTCTGTACTCTTGGTAAGTGCTAATACCTGTTTTATCTGAGTCTCATCCTAGTACTAATGGGGTTTTCATTACTGGGTCCCCACTTGGGTGGTTTAACCTGGTTGCATGGGTGCTATTATGCACCTATTGTGTTCTTCCCCGTCTGCTTTACCCCCAATATAGGGGACTAATAGAGTTACTTACCAATTTGTCATAGAACCGCCATGTCATCTGGGGAGTGTGGTGTATAGGGGTTTATATCAGCACATTTAGGCATTCACCCTGTGTTTTTAGCCATTTACTATTAAAACTTGCAATATGTATATTTATCTATAATCTAAATTAAAGTTTTTGTACAAATCAATGCTCGTGTTCTTTCTCCTTGTGAATATGTTCTAATAGAGCTGATTTGGTGAGTCGTGGGTCTTACAGGGCGTGCTTTGTCCGCCAGACCCCGGTTGTACTCACACAATGTATGTGGGATCTCTGTTTCCTCCGTGTACAGATGATGTAGCAGATTCCTCCTCGTCCGCGGCTCAGCTCTGCTACATCTGTTGCTTTCTGGACTGTTCTCCGTTGTGTGGCGACCTCTTCTTCCTCATCCTCTCCTCTTCCTCTTCCTCTCCTGTTCCTCTCCCTCTTCCTCTCCTGTTCCTCTCCCTCTTCCTGTCCTGTTCCTCTCCCTCTTCTTCTCCCTCTTCCTCTCCTGTTCCTCTCCCTCTTCCTCTTCTTCTCCCTCTTCCTCTCCTGTTCCTCTCCCTCTTCCTCTTCTTCTCCCTCTTCCTCTCCTGTTCCTCTCCCTCTTCCCCTCCTGTTCCTCTCCTCTCCTGTTCCTCTCCCTCTTCCTCTCCCTCTTCCTCTCCTGTTCCTCTCCCTCTTCCTCTCCCTCTTCTGTTCCTCTTCCTCTCCTGTTCCTCTTCCTCTCCTGTTCCTCTCCCTCTTCCTCTTCCCCTCCTCTCCCTCTTCCTCTCCCTCTTCTGTTCCTCTTCCTCTCCCTCTTCCTATCTTATTCCTCTCCTACTTCCTCTCCTGTTCCTCTTCCTCTCCCTCTTCCTCTTCTGTTCCTCTCCCTCTTCCCCTCCTGTTCCTCTCCTCTCCCTCTTCTGTTCCTCTCCCTCTTCCTCTCCTGTTCCTCTTCCTCTCCTGTTCCTCTTCCTCTCCTGTTCCTCTTCCTCTTCCCCTCCTGTTCCTCTCCTCTCCCTCTCCTGTTCCTCTCCCTCTTCCTCTTCCTCTCCTGTTCCTCTTCCTCTCCTGTTCCTCTTCCTCTCCTGTTCCTCTTCCTCTCCTGTTCCTAGACTGACGCTGACTGCACTAATATCTCCCTATAAGCTCCACGCTGTGATGTAAGAGCCTTTGGAGGACATTACTGTGATGTACGGTGCGGCCTCCACCATCATAATGCGGCTTTGACTCGTAAACGTGCGTCCGACATCTGAGGAAACAGCGGATCCATAGAAGTAATGTCGTCCTGTCAGCGGCCGCCGCTCTGAATAGTCAAATCATAAAAAGTGAAACGCTCTGAATGTTAAAATATTTAATACGGAATCAATCCCTGCGGCGCCTCGTTTATTGTCCGCTCTGCCGAACTGCACAGGAACCGGAGACGGGACAGAAAGTGTCCGAACATCTAATACAGGGAAAGAGAAAGATTGTGGGGTCCGGGGGTCCCGGTGTATCCACTGTGTAATAGTAACTTCTTCTGCTAAAGGCGGATCATACAAATGTGACCCTTTACACACACCCTCCTGACTCTACTTCTGCTCTAGGACCCTTTACATGCACCCTCCTGACTCTACTTCTGCTCTAGGACCCTTTACATGCACCCTCCTGACTCTACTTCTGCTCTAGGACCCTTTACACGCACCCTCCTGACATTACTTATGCTCTAGGACCCTTTACATGCACCCTCCTGACTCTACTTCTGCACTAGGACCCTTTACACGCACCCTCCTGACATTACTTATGCTCTAGGACCCTTTACACGCACCCTCCTGACATTACTTATGCTCTAGGACCCTTTACACGCACCCTCCTGACATTACTTATGCTCTAGGACCCTTTACATGCACCCTCCTGACATTACTTATGCTCTAGGACCCTTTACATGCACCCTCCTGACTCTACTTCTGCTCTAGGACCCTTTACATGCACCCTCCTGACTCTACTTCTGCTCTAGGACCATTTACATGCACCCTCCTGACTCTACTTCTGCTCTAGGACCCTTTACATGCACCCTCCTGACTCTACTTCTGCTCTAGGACCCTTTACACGCACCCTCCTTACTCTACTTCTGCTCTAGGACCCTTTACACGCACCCTCCTGACACTACTTCTGCTCTAGGACCCTTTACACGCACCCTCCTGACTCTACTTCTGCTCTAGGACCATTTACATGCACCCTCCTGACACTACTTCTGCTCTAGGACTCTTTACACACCCACTCCTGACTCTACTTCTGCTCTAGGACCCTTTACACGCACCCTCCTGACTCTACTTCTGCTCTAGGACCATTTACATGCACCCTCCTGACTCTACTTCTGCTCTAGGACCATTTACATGCACCCTCCTGACTCTACTTCTGCTCTAGGACCCTTTACACGCACCCTCCTGACTCCACTTCTGCTCTAGGACCCTTTACATGCACCCTCCTGACTCTACTTCTGCACTAGGACCCTTTACACGCACCCTCCTGACATTACTTCTGCTCTAGGACTCTTTACACACCCACTCCTGACACTACTTCTGCTCTAGACCCTTTACACACCCACTCCTGACACTACTTCTGCTCTAGACCCTTTACACGCACCCTCCTGACGCTACTTCTGTTCTAGGACCCTTTACACGCACCCTCCTGACTTTACTTCTGCTCTAGGACTCTTTACACACCCACTCCTGACGCTGCTTCTGCTCTAGGACCCTTTACATGCACCCTCCTGACTCTACTTCTGCACTAGGACCCTTTACACGCACCCTCCTGACAATACTTATGCTCTAGGGCCCTTTACACGCACCCTCCTGACATTATTTATGCTCTAGGACCCTTTACATGCACCCTCCTGACATTACTTATGCTCTAGGACCCTTTACATGCACCTTCCTGACATTACTTATGCTCTAGGACCCTTTACATGCACCCTCCTGACATTACTTATGCTCTAGGACCCTTTACACGCACCCTCCTGACATTACTTATGCTCTAGGACCCTTTACATGCACCCTCCTGACATTACTTATGCTCTAGGACCCTTTACACGCACCCTCCTGACATTACTTATGCTCTAGGACCCTTTACATGCACCCTCCTGACTCTACTTCTGCACTAGGACCCTTTACACGCACCCTCCTGACATTACTTATGCTCTAGGACCCTTTACACGCACCCTCCTGACATTACTTATGCTCTAGGACCCTTTACATGCACCCTCCTGACATTACTTATGCTCTAGGACCCTTTACATGCACCCTCCTGACATTACTTATGCTCTAGGACCCTTTACATGCACCCTCCTGACTCTACTTCTGCACTAGGACCCTTTACACGCACCCTACTGGCATTACTTATGCTCTAGGACCCTTTACACGCACCCTCCTGACTCTACTTCTGCTCTAGGACCCTTTACATGCACCCTCCTGACTCTACTTCTGCTCTAGGACCATTTACATGCACCCTCCTGACTCTACTTCTGCTCTAGGACCCTTTACATGCACCCTCCTGACTCTACTTCTGCTCTAGGACCCTTTACACGCACCCTCCTTACTCTACTTCTGCTCTAGGACCCTTTACTCGCACCCTCCTGACACTACTTCTGCTCTAGGACCCTTTACACGCACCCTCCTGACTCTACTTCTGCTCTAGGACCATTTACATGCACCCTCCTGACACTACTTCTGCTCTAGGACTCTTTACACACCCACTCCTGACTCTACTTCTGCTCTAGGACCATTTACATGCACCCTCCTGACTCTACTTCTGCTCTAGGACCATTTACATGCACCCTCCTGACTCTACTTCTGCTCTAGGACCCTTTACATGCACCCTCCTGACTCTACTTCTGCACTAGGACCCTTTACACGCACCCTCCTGACATTACTTCTGCTCTAGGACTCTTTACACACCCACTCCTGACACTACTTCTGCTCTAGACCCTTTACACACCCACTCCTGACACTACTTCTGCTCTAGACCCTTTACACGCACCCTCCTGACGCTACTTCTGTTCTAGGACCCTTTACACGCACCCTCCTGACTTTACTTCTGCTCTAGGACTCTTTACACACCCACTCCTGACGCTGCTTCTGCTCTAGGACCCTTTACATCCACCATCCTGACGCTGTTTTTTCTCTAGGACCCTTTACATGCACCCTCCTGACACTGTTTTTTCTCTAGGACCCTTTACATGCACCCTCCTGATACTGTTTAATCTCTAGAAACCCTTTACATCCACCTTCCTGGCACTGTTTTTTTTCTAGGACCCTTTACATCCACCCTCCTGACACTGTTTTTGCTCTAGGACCCTTTACATGGACCCCGCTGACCCCAGATATCCAGGTTATGAAACATAAATATCATGACTTGCTCACATGTGATCCCCATGGACAGCTGCTCATAATAGAGAGGGAGGTGGAAGAACGCATCTTCTCCACAGTCCGGGCGATCAATAATATTAATAAGCCTGTGAAGTTCACCGACCTTTAGTAAATCCATTCTAATCTTGTTTATGTTAGCAGTATATTTTCTCACCGCAATTATAGATAATTGTCCTGGAACATTGGAAGGGGGGAACGGGAGAACGGATTAATGCCTGTACATTACCGCACAGCGTGGGGAGGAAGGTCGCTCCTGGAGGAATTCATTATGAAAACACATCTGTTGTCCTCAACTTAAATTAAATATATGGAGATCTGGGACTGAGGGAACCACAGCCAAGAGATCCAGAGCTGAAAGCCAGAGCCAAGAGACCAAAAGCTGAGAGAGCCAAGAGATGCAGATCTAGAGCAAAGAGATCCAGAGCCAAGAGACCGAAAGCTGAGAGCCAGAGCCAAGACAGCCAAAACCAAAAGACACAAAGCTGAGAACCAGAGCCAAGAGAACGAAAACCAAGAGACACAAAGCTGAAAGGCAGAGCCAAGAGAACCAAAACCAAGAAACCCAAAGCTGAGAGCCAGAGCCAAGACAGTCAAAACCATGAGACCCAAAGCTGAGAGCCAGAGCCAAGGGAACCAAAACCAAGAGACACAAAGCTGAAAGCCAGAGCCAAGAGAACTAAAACCAAGAGACCCAAAGCTGAGAGCCTGAGCCAAGACAGTCAAAACCATGAGACCCAAAGTGGAGAGCCAGAGCCAAGGGAACCAAAACCAAGAGACACAAAGCTGAGAGCCAGAGCCAAGAGAAACAAAACCAAGAGATCCAAAGCTGAGAGCCAGAACCAAGACAGCCAAAATTAACAGACAAAGCTGGGAACCAGAGCCAAGACAACCAAACCATGAGACCCAAAGCTGAGAGCCAGAGCCAAGAAATCCAAAACCAGGAGACACAAAGCTGAAAGCCAGAGCCAAGACAGCCAAAACCAAGAGACACAAAGCTGAGATCCAGAGCCAAGACATCCAAAACCAAGAGACACAAAGCTGAGTGCCAGAGCCAAGACAGCCAAAACTAAGAGACACAAAGCTGAGATCCAGAGCCAAGACAGCCAAAACCAAGAGACACAAAGCTGAGATCCAGAGCCAAGACATCCAAAACCAAGAGACACAAAGCTGAGAGCCAGAGCCAAGACAGCCAAAACCAAGAGACACAAAGCTGAGATCCAGAGCCAAGACATCCAAAACCAAGAGACACAAAGCTGAGAGCCAGAGCCAAGACAGCCAAAACCAAGAGACACAAAGCTGAGAGCCAGAGCCAAGACAGCCAAAACCAAGAGACACAAAGCTGAGATCCAGAGCCAAGACATCCAAAACCAAGAGACACAAAGCTGAGAGCCAGAGCCAAGACAGCCAAAACTAAGAGACACAAAGCTGAGATCCAGAGCCAAGACAGCCAAAACCAAGAGACACAAAGCTGAGATCCAGAGCCAAGACATCCAAAACCAAGAGACACAAAGCTGAGAGCCAGAGCCAAGACAGCCAAAACAAGAGACACAAAGCTGAGAGCCAGAGCCAAGACAGCCAAAACCAAGAGACACAAAGCTGAGAGCCAGAGCCAAGACAGCCAAAGCCAAGAGACACAAAGCTGAGAGCCAGAGCCAAGACAGCCAAAACCAAGAGACACAAAGCTGAGATCCAGAGCCAAGACAGCCAAAACCAAGAGACACAAAGCTGAGATCCAGAGCCAAGACAGCCAAAACCAAGAGACACAAAGCTGAGAGCCAGAGCCAAGACAGCCAAAGCCAAGAGACACAAAGCTGAGAGCCATAGCCAAGACATCCAAAACCAAGAGACACAAAGCTGAGAGCCAGAGCCAAGACAGCCAAAGCCAAGAGACACAAAGCTGAGAGCCAGAGCCAAGACATCCAAAACCAAGAGACACAAAGCTGAGAGCCAGAGCCAAGACAGCCAAATCATGAGACGCAAAGCTGAGAGCCAGAGCCAAGACAGCCAAATCATGAGACGCAAAGCTGAGAGAGACAAGAGATGCTGATCTAGCACAAACCAATCCAGAGCCAAGTGACCCACAGCTGAGAGCCCGAGCCTAGACAGGCAAAACCAAGGGACACAAATCTGATACAGCCAAAAGTTGCAGTTCTAGAGCAAAGAGATCCAGAGCCATGAAATTCAAAGTTCATTGACCTAATCCAAAGCCAAGGGAGCCAGAGGCATCAAAACCAATACTAAGAGAGATCAAGAACTAAGAGACCCATAGCTGTCAGATCCAGAGACAATAAAGGCAGAGCTCAAAGAACCAGAAACAGCAGAGCCAAAATCAAAACACTCAATCGAGAGACTTAACCCCTTAATGACCGTCAATACGTCTTTTAACTGACCTGAGATATAAGAGAATAGCCTCCCCATACAGGTGACAATCCAGCAGCTGTCGGCTGTACACTATAGCTGACAACTTGCTGCATCAGCCAGAATCAGTGCTTGCACCGTAAAAATCTGTTTAACCCCTTAGATGCTGCTGTCAATAAAGACTACATCATTATAAATGGTTAACAGAGTGTGAGGGCTTCCTCTTTATCCCAATTGGTGCTCTCGGATCATGATTGTGTGGTCCTGATGTTTGCCATGGCAATTCATGACCAAATGGCGGCCTTAGAGTCTGCCGGCTGTTGTAACCTGTTCAGAAGTTAGAGGCGTTTAGGTGGTAAAAATACACATTTTCATTTCTGTTATGTCACTTTGCATTAATTCCTGAAAAGCAACTGAAGGGTTAATAAACAACCTGACAGCAGTTTTCAATATGTCAGGGGGTGCTGTTTTAAAAATGATATCACTATTGGGGGTTTCCAATATATAGGACCCCTAAAGTCACTTCAAACATGGATAGGTCCCTAAAAAAATAAATTTTGTACATTTCCTTGAAAAAATGAAAAATTACTGCTACATTTTTAAACCTCTTAAAATACTAACAAAATAAAAGAACACTTTACAAACAGTGCAGATGTAAAGCAGACATGTGGAAATGTTATTTATTAATGTTTTTCTATGGTATGACTATCTGGATTAAAGGGATAATCATTCAAAGTTAGAAAATTGCTAATTTTTTAACATTTTTCTCAAATTTCTGATATTTTTATAAATAAACACAAAACATATTGACATAAATTTACCATTATCATAAAATATAATGTATCATGAGAAAATAATCTCAAAATCACTGGGATATGTTGAATCTTTCCAGAGTTATTACCACATAATCAGATTTCAAAAATTTGGCTCCGTCACTAAGGGTACTGTCACACAGTGCAATTTTGATCGCTACGACGGCACGATTCGTGACGTCGCAGCGTCGTATGACTATCGCTCCAGCGTCGTAGACTGCGGTCACACGTTGCAATCACGGCGCTGGAGCGATGCCGAAGTCCCCGGGTAACCAGGGTAAACATCGAGTAACTAAGCGCAGGGCCGCGCTTAGTAACCCGATGTTTACCCTGGTTACCAGCGTAAACGTAAAAAAAACAAACAGTACATACTTACATTCCGGTGTCTGTCCCCCGGCGTTCTGCTTCTCTCCACTGTGTAAGCACCATAGCCGGAAAGCAGAGCGGTGACGTCAGACGTCAGACGTCACCGCTGTGCTCGCTTTCCGGCCGGCAGGCGCTCACAGTGCAGAGAAGCTGAGACGCCGGAGGACAGACACCGGAATGTAAGTATGTACTGTTTGTTTTTTTTACGTTTACGCTGGTAACCATGGTAAACATCGGGTTACTAAGCGCGGTCCTGCGCTTAGTTACCCGATGTTTACCCTGGTTACAAGCGAACACATCGCTGGATCGCTGTCACACACAACGATCCAGCGATGTCAGCGGGTGATCAAGCGACGAAAGAAAGTTCCAAACGATCTGCTACGACGTACGATTCTCAGCAGGATCCCTGATCGCTGCTGCGTGTCAGACACTGCGATATCGTATGGATATCGCTAGAACGTCACGAATCGTACCGTCGTAGCGATCAAAATTGCACTGTGTGACTGTACCCTAAGGGGTTAAAGCTCTGTGACCCAGAGCCAGGAGCTGCAGAGCTCAAACACTTGAAGATCAGATACTAAAGCAACAAGATCCACAACCAAGATACCCAGATCTGCGACATTCAGTATGGAGAGACTCAAACAGGAATATGCAAAACCAATAAAGCAAGAGTGAAGACATACACAACCAATAAAAAAGAAGTCTAGCACTCAACTTGAGCAACGATGGGTTTGATTTATTTGTAGCACTTGAAACGTTTCAGTCCATAGGGACTTTCATCAGTCACGTGCTTAATTATAGCAAATATGGCAAAGTTCATGCAGGAGAAAAAAGTTACACGAAGTGTGCAAGAGCGCCGCCACCCCTTGGGGCATTAATGATAAGGTTAAATGTAGCTTAAATAAAGTGCTGTAGTGGTGGGGCGATGACCACACTCCACAAAAGAGCACCCACAGGCTGATAGTGCCGGTATGCGAGATGAAGGGCACGGCCTCCCGATACGGTATCCACCGCTAGTCTCATTCACATACACAACCAATAGACCAAAACCGAAAAATTTAGGGTTGAGAGATCAAGTACATAAAATTAAGAATGGAAAGACCTAGAGCCAAGAGATTCTGAACTGAGACATCTGAGAGACCCAGAAGATAGAGATTAAGAAGTAATAGAACCATAGCAAGAAGATCAAGAGCAATGAGATTGTGATCTCAGTGACCCAGAACCAAGAGATGCAAAACTGAGAAATCCAGAACATAGAGATCCAAGATATCCAGAGAGAAGAGACCTAACACCAAGAGACCAAGAACGAAAGGACTCAAAACAAGGACATGGCACACAGAGCTGAGATGCCCAAAGCAAGGAGATCCAGAAGTGAGAGGTTTGTTATTGAGAGCTGGAGAATCCACAGAAAAATATCCAGAGTCGAGACCTAACAATAAACGTTCCCGCGCTGTGGAACCTAGAAGACCTAGCACCAAAAGAACGAAGAGCTGAAGTTCTCAGACCCCCAGAGCCCAGAGGTCCTGTATGGTTTCTGCTCCAGGAATGTTCTATTAATTGCCTGAAGAATCCTTCACAGAAGCTTTGTGTGCACAGTACGAATATTGATGTTTATGGTCCTTTGGATCCACACAACATCCCTATGACAATGCTGACCTGTCAGCAGGAAGTGTTGTCATGGGTACATAACATTTTTTTCATGCCATCTTCTGGAATTTCTGATATCTCCACCCAGGAAATAGATTGTTTTGCCAATCTGTGGATTTTGTAAAGTAAATAAGGAGTCAGTGTCCGGAGTTCTCTGCAGAGTATGGCAGCGGATTATGGTTTACAGTAAGGTTTCATGCTCCGACAAAAATTTCTGAGGCTTATTACTTAACAAAACCCTTGAGACATCTCTGCCCCCCCCCCCCTCCGGCGCACTGTATCCACAGCGAGCAGGTAGCGATAGATGTGGCTGGATCCTTGACTATCCGACATCTCTGTGTTATTGTTTCCTCTCCTGGAATTATGTAAAATCTCGCTGCTCGCTGTGTTATTTGTGGGTGACATTTGCTTCTGTGGGAAATAAATCTTTCAGGGGATTAATCTCGGTGCGGCGGCACAATCCTGATGCGCTCGCTGAGTCTGAATGTATCTTGCTGTACAATGATGAATGCGTAATGTATTGGTGCCCGGGCTTCGTTCCTAATGATGGGTCTTTTGTTGCCCTCGTGTCTTCTCTTTCCCCAGATTGTGTTTGAATGTGTCATTGGAAAAGGGATAGAAGGAGACGTGGCCATTGATGATGTCACCATAAAGAAGGGAGAGTGTCCGAAAAGACAGATCCCCCCAACAAAAGGTGAGTCCATCCTCCTCAATGTCCTTCCTGAAAGATGGGCAACGTATCCAGCAGGATTGATACAGTAGATTCCGTCCCTTGTCAATTAATTGATCACTGAGTCTCCATCTTAAAAGTCCGAATTTCAGAATCCTGGAGGCCAGTGTCAAACACAATAGGACAACTCATAAAGCAAACAATCAAGTCTCTGCGTTATAAATCTGCTGATGTTCTGGAGTTTGACCCTTTATTTGTTTTATAGGAAACAGACATATTTTTTGCTCACTTTATGTATTTTATGATATAAAACATTTCTGGAATTGGTTTTAGTTAAACATTTCTAAGTATTTGTTTTCTGAATCTTCCTTGTGTTACAATACACTGCAAGCTGCTCAGTGCTGCTCAGTTCAGATCCTGACGGGAGCCTCCACGTGTGCTCAGCCTCCAATCCTCTCTCCTCTCCTGAACATGAATCCAAGCCCAAAATTAATAAGAGGCACGTCCATGAGAAGTGACAGGTGCTGGAGACTGAATGATCGTACAACTGAACTGCGCTCAGCAGCTTGCAATGTACGGCAAGCTGGAATCCTGCACAAGGCACGTCCAAGTTCATTCATAATTGCAGAAATGTTTGATAGACAAAATAGGCCAAGAAAAGATATCACGGGTTCCATATACTTCCAAGGGTTTGTTCACAATGGATATTCTTACTCTTTAGTGGTGGAGCATCATTGGAAGCATCTGCGGTTATCAGACTTGTCGGATCCTCCGAATATTTATACTCCATAATAAGGACAAAGTGCTGCCACTGACGAGCGCTGACCCACAACAGATCGCTCAATGCTCATTTAAGGCTTTTTACTAATACTATCGATTGCTTTACATATTTTGCTGCTGACATTGGATTGTTATCCATGCCCTAATAATCATCAATCAGCCATGTCGTCTTGTTGCTGCCCAGTTTTCTCAGGACAAATGTGAGATACACGCGATCTTGTGAATGACTTCTTATGGCCCCAGGCTGGCAGCTGTGGGTGCAGGTACAGGCTTCTGTGTGAGCTCCTGTATCTTGCAGAATTATGATTGCAGCTCTGGTTCAGACTTGATGTGGCTTTTCCATTGGGTTACTGTCACAGGTTCCTTCTCCAGTACCACACAATCAATAGAGCCAGCGAAGAGTGAACAATCCCAAGACCTTTATTTAGGCAAAAGTACAAAAGGTCCATATACGATCGACCACACAAAGGATAAAATATTCCAGAACACGAATGCAGTTCAGTTACAGAATAAAAGTCCAACAATCCAGCACAGAGGATAACAGTCCATATTCCCTTCTTTCTCTCTCTGAGGTGCTGAGTTCACCTCATTTCACACAAGACTGACTTCCCCCCAGCTCCTGTCCTCTCCTTATGTCCAGAAGTAGTGAAACAGGTTGGTTTGGTTTTCAGGCCTCCCACACCTGACAAAGGTGCCTGGAGGATTAAGGCTCTACAGGGGGTCATTGTTTCAACAAGCTAGTTCAATATGTCATTAGCATATTAGCAAACAGGTTTATTCACTGACCCTGTGGAGAGATAACAGTACAGGAATGTGGGGGCTGATATCAGATGGCAAATAACAGCCATTCATCAATTGGCAAATAACTCATACTACAAGAGAACACCATGATAATCAGTAAAATATAAATATTCACAAAATGATCTCACATAGCATATCACACCATCACAGTTACATTCCTGTTACATTGTAGATGACTTCTCTGCACTTTCTGCTGGACCTTGTGATAACTTGGACCTGTCTTCTTGTTTTGCAGCTGTAGCATCCCCCAGCAGCTCCGCCTGCCCTCCGCTCTCAGGATTTCCCATCTGGCTGGTATCTTTCCTTCTCTTCGTGCTCCTGAGATGATACAAAGTGGCATCCACTGGATTCCGAATGTGGCCTCCCCAACCTTGTGCCCTTTTCCTCCTCTTTCCTCCTCCACCGACACACCAAAGTGTCCAGATCTTACCAAAGAGCGGCGAGCATGACTGCTTGAAGGAGCCCACAACAGACTGAGGGATTCCTTTAGGAAGATCATTGCGTCTACAATACAACCAAGGGGAGAGAAAAAGACGGAATTACAAGAACTGCGAGAGATGAGAACAAACAGGCGAGACGAGCGAGAGAAGAAGACAGTAGGGATGTAATGAGACTTCATACCTGGAGATGCTGGGACTTGTTGTCCACACCGGGAAATGTGGAAACAAAAACACAAAAACTAGAAGGAACAGTACAGAGAATATAAGCACAAATTTCTAGTGAAAGTGTGGAGGCCGTGGCTGGAGAATGTTATCTGCCCTGGGGCAGGATCCTGGTAGGACACGTCCCGGCTCCATCGTTTTCTACGTAGATCCCTTGCGTGCTGCTCAGTGTCATAGACGCTCATGTATGCTCATGACAGATGCATGTTCTCCCCACTTCATATGTTCATGTATCTCCATGTAATCATGTCCTTCCCATCACAGACTCCATTCCTACCATCCACGGTCCTGGAGGGGGCGCTGACCCTCACCACCAGACCACCATGATTGTAGACTTTAGCTAAGGATTGCTGGCCTCCGAGCTCTCACCCCAGGTCTTCCCACATCATGGGCCCATATTAACGCCCGAGTGGTCAGACGGCCCAGAGACCGCGGACAGTAGCTCTACAGGGGCTTCTCACAAAATTAGAATATCATCACAAAGTGAATTTATTTCAGTTCTTCAGTACAAAAAGTGAATCTCCTATATTCTATAGTCATTACACACAGAGTGATCTATTTCATGTGTTTATTTCTGTTAATGTTGATGATTATGGCTTACAGCCAATGAAAACCCAAAAGTCATTATCTCAGTAAATTAGAATACTTTATAACACCAGATGGAAAAATGACTGTAAAATCTGAAATGTTCCCTACTGAAATGTATGATCAGTAAATGCCCTCAGTACTTGGTCGCGGCTCCTTGTTCATCAATTACTGCATCAATGCGGCGTGGCATGGAGGCGATCAGCCTGTGGCGCTGCTGAGGGGTTATGGAAGCCCAGGTTGCTTTGATAGCAGCCTTCAGCTCGTCTGCATTGTTGGGTCTGGTGTCTCATCTTCCTCTTGACAATGCTCCATAGATGTCCTTTTCTTAACAATCCTTTCCAGGCTGCGGTTATCCCGGTTGCTTGTGCACCTTTTTCTACCACACTTTTTCCTTCCACTTTCCATTAATATTCTTGGATACAGCACTGTGTGAACAGCCGGCTTCTTAATGACCTTTTGTGGCTTCCCCTCCTTGTGGAGTGTGTCAGTGACGCCTTCTGGACATCTGTCAGGTCAGCAGTCTTCCCCATGATTGTGGAGCTACTGAAACAGACTAAGGACCTTTATAAACACTTAGGAGCCTTTACAGGGGTTTATTGTTAATTATTCTAATTTACTGAGATAATTACTTTTGGGTTTTCATTGGCTGTAAGCCATAATCATCAACATTAACAGAAATAAACACGTGAAATAGATCACTCTGTGTGTAATGGCTCTATAGAATATAGGAGATTCACTTTGTGGTGATATTCTAATTTTGTGAGACGCTCCTGTACAATAGAAGGGGACATACAATGGCGGCTGCCCAAAGTCCAGCTAATTAGTGGTTTATCCATCGCGACACGTGAACCCTAGAGTCTCCACCGAGGAAAGTGCCCCATAGGACCCATCTATCTGTGCCGCTCCCACCGCCATCATCGCCACCTCACCTCCATCGCTCATAGATTACCGCAGGGGACAGACGTCATCTGATCTGTAGATGACATTTAGGATATTGTTACCAAATCTGAGAATTTTAAATAAATCTGATATCGTTTTCTATTCGTGCCTGAGTCTGTCTGCGAAGTGATGAGCCTCGGCATCCAGCGCTCACATCCAAAGCTGCAACCGAATGGTACAAGGTATCAATTATACAAAGCATCCAGTGCTCACATCCAAAGCTGCATCGAATGGTACAGTGTATCCATGACACAAAGCATCCAGTGCTCACATCCAAAGCTGCAGCCGAATAGTACAGCGTATAAATTATACAAAGCATCCAGTGCTCACATCCAAAGCTGCATCGAATGGTACAGTGTATCCATGACACAAAGCATCCAGTGCTCACATCCAAAGCTGCAACCAAATGGTACAGGGTATCAATTATACAAATCATCCAGTGCTCACATCCAAAGCTGCAACCGGATGGTACAGCCTATAAATTATACAAAGCATCCAGTGCTCACATACAAAGCTGCAACCGAATTGTACAGGGTATCAATTACAGTGGGTACGGAAAGTATTCAGACCTCTTTGAAAATGTCATTCTTTGTTTCATTGCAGCCATTTGGTAAATTGACTGAAAAAAACAGAAATTTAGAAATTTTTGCAAATCTATTAAAAAAGAAAAACCGAACTATCCCATGGCCATAAGTCTTCAGCCCCTTTGCTCAGTATTGAATAGAAGCTCCTTCTGAGCTCGTACAGCCATGAGTCTTCTTGGGAATGATGTAACAAGTTTTTCACCCCTGGATTTGGGGATCCTCTGCCATTCTTCCTTGCAGATCCTCTCCAGTTCCGGCACGTTGGATGGTGAACGTTGGTGGACGCCATTTTCAGGTCTCTCCAGAGATGCTCCATTGGGTTTAGGTCAGGGCTCTGGCTGGGCCGGTCATGATTGGTCACAGAGTTGTTCTGAAGCCGCTCCTTTGTTATTTTAGCTGTGTGCTTAGGGTCATTGTCTTGTTGGAAGCTGAACCTTCAGCCAAGTCTGAGGTCCAGAGCACTCTGGAAGAGGTTTTCATCCAGGATCTCTCTGTACTTGGCCGCATTCATGTTTCCGTCAATGACAACCAGTCGTCCTGTTCCTGCAGCTGAAAAACACCCCCATAGCATGATGCCACCACCATGCTTCACTGTTGGGATTGTATTGGGCAGGTGATGAGCAGTGTCTGGTTTTCTCCACACATGCCGCTTAGAATTATCACCAATAAGGTCTATTTTCATCTCATCAGACCAGAGAATCTTAGCACGGTGGCTCAGTGGATAGCACTGCAGCCTTGAAGCGCTGGAGTTCTGGGTTCAAACCCCACTAAGGACTACATCTGCAAAGAGTTTGTATGTTCTCTCCGTGTTTGTGTGGGTTTCCTCCGGGCACTCCGGTTTCCTCCCACATTCCAAAGACATACTGATAGGGAATTTAGATTGTGAGCCCCATTGGGGACAGCGATGATAATGTGTGCAAAACTGTAAAGCGCTGCGGAATATGTTAGCGCTATATAAAAATAAAGATTATTATTATTATTATTATTATTTCCCATAGTCTGGGAGTCCTTCATGTGTTTTTTAGCAAACTCTATGCGGCTTTCATATGTCTTCCACTGAGGAGAGGCTTCCGTCGGTCCACTCTGCCTGAGGCCTGACTGGTGGAGGGCTGCAGTGATAGTTGTGGAACTTTCTCCCATCTCCCTACTGCATCTCTGGAGCTCAGCCACAGTGATCTTGGGGTTCTTCTTTACCTCTCTCACCAAGGCTCTTCTCCCACAATTGCTCAGTTTGGCTGGACGGCCTGGTCTAGGAAGACTTCTGGTGGTCCCAAACTTCTTCCATTTAAGGATTGTGGAGGCCACTGTGCTCTTAGGAACCTTGAGTACTGCAGAAGTTCTGTTGTAACCTTGGCCAGAGCTGTGCCACAATTCTGTCTCTGAGCTCCTTGGCCAGTTCCTTTGGCCTCATGATTCTCATGTGGTCTGACATGCACTGTGAGCTGTGAGGTCTTATATAGACAGGTGTGCGCCTTTCCAAATCGAGTCCTATCAGTTTAATTACACACAGCTGGACTCCAATAAAGGAGCAGAACCATCTCAAGGAGGATCACAAGGAAATGGACAGCATGGGACTTACATATGAGGGTCTGAGCAAAGGGGCTGAAGACTTATGACCATGTCAGATTTCAGTTTTTCTTTTTTAATAAATTTGCAAAACTTTCTACATTTCTGGGTTTTTTTTTTCAGTCAAGATGAGGTGCAGAGTGTACAATAATGCGAAAAAAATGAACTTTATTTACCAAATGGCTGCAATGAAACAAAGAGTGAAAAATGTAAAGGGGTCTGAATACTTTCCGCACCCTCTGTATGTTGCTGCTCTGCTATTATTATTATTATACGGGGTCTATGTATTGTAAGGATATTCTAAGCATCCGGCGGAGCTTCATCACTGCGGGCGGGGGAGGGGATTCCAGCTGAATGATTTTGGCTCGCTCATCTCTAATTAACACTTAATTAACCAATTCCCCCTCATTAGGACGGCTCCTCCTGGGCTCTGGGCTGCAGGTTAATGATGACAACACTCCGAGGCTTCTGGGTAATTGGGGATCATGACTGTTCCGCCAGGCTCCGCTGGGCACAGAAATCATCCCGATGGGGGGAGATTGCGATTTACAAAGCAGAAGAGATACATTTATAGGATACAGAGTTAAATATTAGGAAGAGCAGGTTCCTCGCAGCACAGAGTATTTTAGGAGAGGAGGGTGCATGTTTTCTAGGGGTCCAGATAGAGCTACGTAGCTGGGAAAGGTTGTGCATGCCAGGAGCACAGAGGATTTCAGGACTGGAGTGTGCAGATCTTGTGGTAGGTGACATATTGAGGGTTACCTAGCACAAAAAGCCGGGTCCCTCAGCAGCACAGAGTATTTTAGGAGAGGAGGGTGCATGTTTTCTAGGGGTCCCATATAGAGCTACGTAGCTGAGAAAGGTTGTGCATGCCAGGAGCACAGAGGATTTCAGGACTGGAGTGTGCGGATCTTGTGGTAGGTGACATATTGAGGGTTACCTAGCACAAAAAGCCGGGTCCCTCAGCAGCACAGAGTATTTCTCTTTTATAAATCGAATTGGATGTCCTGTGATGCGTGCGGCCGTTCCTGAAGCTGAAGAATCAGAGACAGCAGAGGACTGCGACCAGAATGTGAGAGTCAGGCACCACACGCAGAGCACAGGACAATCAGGAAAGTGTCTGACTGTGCGGTGCCAGGGTGTGGCACAACAGCAGCCTCTCGCCCACGGCCACCGCCCTGAGCACCTTACAGCTGCAGCCAGTGACAGGCGGCAGCGATCCTGGTAATGCCTGAGCACAGCAGATATCGCTCCTGCGGCCTGTCCAGACCTCCAGTGCGGCCTACGCACCCCTCTAAACAAGCTCTGTACTAAAAGTTTATCTTTAGAAGCCAGAGTCTCCCCTTCCTTTATATGAGCGAGGGTCCCAAGTCTCATGTCAGCTGGATGTGTACGAACTCTTGGGAAAAAAAATCACAGACATGGAAGGAACCGCTGTCACCGGTGTGTGGGGCGGCTGATGTGTTCCCCGGCCCCAATGTCTCTTTTAATTTCGATTCATGTTCATCACCAAAGTGCAGCAAAGACCTCGCAGATTCTGTCACACACCTGCCCTGGGTTTCCCTGGCTCCACTTCCTTCCCCTGGGTCCGATGTCTTCTGCTGTGCTCCACGTCGAGATTTGCAGGTTGTCGGCGTGGATCATTGACATAATCTCCCTAGATCTATTTAAGGCCATTGAGGCACACCGGTGTCTTAGGACTTTGACTCTAATGTCCCATGTTTGGGTTCCTCCATTATCAGTACTAATTGTGTCCATCTCTCCTGGGTTCCCCTCCATCGGCCCGTCGGCTCCTGAGTTTCCAGTTAGTCCTAGTCCCCGTGATTCCATCTCACCTGCTGAGCCCTTAGAGATGCTGTGAATGCCGAGGGGTCTGCTGTCCACCTGTGCTGCCAAACCGCTCAATCTGAACAGACCCCAAACTTCAGGACCACGGACACTTCATTAGGATTTATGTACAAAAGTCATTTTTAACTCATTTTTTTCCAAAAATCTCACAAAAAAAGGAAACCCTAAAGCTAATAAGGTGTAAAGTGTGATTATAATGGCACCAATTCTGTCTTTCCCCCCCCGAATAATGAATTATTGGAGGAAGAAAACAACGGAGTTTGTGCAATGAGATTGCAATTTCCTTACTGATTTTGGAGAATGGAGACCTTTGCTTATTTGACTCTCCGAAAAAAGGTGACAAGATGGATCCCTGAGCGCTGCAATAATACCCGTAAAACATGAGGAGGGTCCGGCACGTCTACCAGCAGACAATTATTTTACATCTCTCATAAACCCTTTACCGAGTCCACAAACGTCTTCTCCTTTCTCCAGTACTGACCAGTCAGGAGCCACAATGATGGGAGGATAACTGGGAGCCTGTGGCCCTTGTGGCACTCTACAATCTGGGCTGCACACTGATACATTAGACAGAGGGTTCTCCAGGCTGGATACATTGTAACAATGTCCTCAGCTGTGGGAAGTTTACTCTCATTTTTCCTGGCTGCTGATCACTTGGGTCAGACATGAAATATCTCCTTGCCACCGCTGTCAGGAGGTGAGATGGCGGAGATTAATTGCCTTATTACAGATGAATTACCCAGGTCCCCCTTGTTTGCTGCTGACATCTGCCTGACAGCGGGGCAGCGCCACCTCGGGGAGATCCTACAGACATTGCACAGAGCACAGGATTGGAGCTCAGATATTCCAGGTATACAGATTAGCGCCTGACATCTGTTCCACCCGCTCGCTCGGAAAACTCTAATCAGGTTTTGGCTTCGCGCGCATTAAACTGGAGAAGCTGAAACCAGCGAGGCTCCTGGATCACAGGGTATAAGGAGCGGAGCCAGGAGTCAGCACCTCCCCCGAGGGGCAAACAGCCCCAATCACAGCCCCTATGTTCATGGCATAGAGAACCAGAAGACCGTAACGATGGCCGGCAGGAGGATGCAATTCTGGGGTCACAAGCAAAGACCAAACATCTCTAATTCAGTGAATTGGGGCCTCACAATCATAAATAGTGAGAGTGACCCGGGGTTGTTCTCATTGCAGCCAAGCTCCACAAAGTCCCGTAGAGAGAACCCAGCTGCTTGCAGTAGGGAATGCTACGGTCGATCCTTATTCGTAGCTCGTGCTTGTATTCCATTGGTGTGAGAATGACCTGGAGAATGTAAAGACAACTGAGCCACCGAGAGGGGAGAATATCATGGCTACAAGTTCTAGCTCATGTTCTGTCCATTATTATAGTATGAGACTCCTCTGCTGATTCCTGAGGACATTCTCATGCAGCAGGAATATTGTAATACTGCAATGAGAATGACCTGGGGAATCCACAAAGTCCTGAGGATGGAGCGTATCCTAGCTAGGAATCCTTACTGATCCATTGTACTTGTATTATATCTGGAGCATCAATCTTCTGGAGGTTCCGAAGGACATTCTCATGGACATTCTCATGCAGCTGATATTTTATTCTACAGTTATGAGAATAACTCTAGGGAATCTATGGAATATTGAACTGCTCGGGGTGGAGAATATCTAGACTAATCCCTACTTATATTCTATACTTTTATTACAGTGTGCAAATCTTCTGGAGATTCCGGAGGACATTCTCAAGCAGCTGAGACATTATACCACATTTATGGGAATAACCCTGGACAATCTCCACATTATCCAGCTGCTGGGAATCTTTATTTATGTTCTGTGCTTTTACTATATTGTAAGAATCTTCTGGAGATTCCGGAGGACATTCTCATGCAGCTGATATTTAGGAATGACCTTAGGGTTCTTCTCAGTATTTACCCGGCTCCGCAGAGCCTCTATACTGATATACTGAGCCAGTGTAGAGGATTCATTATTGGCGTATTCATGTCTCATGCTTGAATATCATTGGAGTGAGAATGACCAGGGGAATCTGTTGAGCCGCAGAGTGGGTGGTGGTTGATGGTGGGAGTATATGTCAGCTAATACGATTTATACTTTTAATATTTTGTGACAATCTCTGGAGATTCATGTTCTCATGGTGACCATGCATTGAACACTGTAATGAGAATCACCCTGGGATGATTTAGTGACTCCTGCATTGAGCAGGGGGTTGGACACGATGACCCTGGAGGTCCCTTCCAACTCCACCATTCTATGATTCTAACCTTTAAAGAAGACTGGAAACGTCCTCTAATCAGTATGAGGGAATTTACAGACCATAAATCGTACCTTTATTGATAAACCTTTGTCATATTAGTGGAATCCGTGTCCGATTCCTCCGGACATTCCGACGCTGCGGAATATTCTCAGTGAGAGTGACCTGGACATTACCGTCATTCTCACAATCTAGCCTCACTTAGTCTTTGTGTTTACTTTATATTAATTAGAGGATTTTTCCATAACTTTACAAAATCTAATCTGGGGTAAATAAAAAAGTTATAAATAAACACAACTTACCCCTGTGTCCCCCCACTCTCCGCTCTGTGGTCCCTGCGAATTCCAGAAATGATGTCATTGGGATTGACATTGACACGTTTAGCAAATGACCGCTGAGACCAGTAATGGGTCAAGTGACCACGGACGGGACATCTCCTGGTTTGGGCATCGCAGGAGGGGGTAGAAACCTATGAAGGCTGCTGTAACAAATGGAGCCACAGCAGCTCAACAGAATTCACAGACTATGGAACTGATAATTACTTCTGGTTTGTACTTTTACTACACTGTGCATATAGTGGGTACTCCCGGCGATTCTGTCACACTGCTGCAATATTCTAACGTCATGGTGACAGTGACCCCGGGGTTATTCTCATGATTGCAATCAGGGTGTATTAAGTCCTTGAGCTCAACATGATGTGACAGAAGCAAACTGCAGCCACCACTAGGGGGAGCTCATTACACACATATATACAGCACCCATTGAGTGCAGTACTAGCCAAGCAGTGAGCTCCCTCTAGTGGTGGCAAAAGGATGAAATAATTAGGTTGTAAAGGTTTCCATTGCAGTATTTTTGCTGTACTGGCCCTTTAGCCCGTTCCCCACCTGTGATGCCACATAGGCATCATGAAAGACAGTGCCAATCCGACCTATGACGCCTATGTGGTGTCATGGCAGGATCACGTTCCTGCTGATCGGGTGAAAGGGTTAACTAAAATTTCACCCGACCTGCGGGGACAGGGGGAGTGGTACTTCAGCCTGGGGGGGTGGCTTTGCCCCCACGTGTCTACGATCGCTCTGATTGGCTGTTGAAAGTGAAACAGCCAATCAGAGCAATTTGTAATATTTCACCTATGAAACTTGGTGAAATATTACAATCCAGCCATGGCCGATGCTGCAATATCATCGGCCATGGCTGGAGACCGTGATCTGCCCCCATCACCGACTGACAGCGGCGATCTGCCACCGCTGTCAGTGTTTCCTCCCCTCCGTCCTGTCCGCTGCCCTCCTCTCCCCTCCGCCTGCCCCCGGCCTCCCCTCTGCCACCCCCCCGCTGTCCGATCCCACCCCCCATACTTACCGAGTCCCGGTTTCCCTCCTGGTGTCCATCTGTCTTCAGCGATGGGCGCCGCCATCTTCCAAAATGTTCCAAAACTTCCCAAAGAAGTGTGCCCGCCGAATCTGCCGACAGATTCATTCCAGGCACATTTTGATCATTGTGATAGAACCTATCACAGTGATCAAAATAAAAAAAATATATTAAATATAGCCCCCCCCTTATCACCCCCATAGGTAGGGAAAATAATGAAATAAAGAAAATATATTTATTTTTATTTTTCCACTAGGGTTAGGGTTGCAATTAAGGTTAGGGTTAGAATTAGGGTTAGGGTTGCAATTAGGGTTAGGGTTGCAATTAGGGTTAGAATTAGGGTTAGGGTTAGAATTAGACTATGTGCACACGGTGCGGATTGGCTGCTGCTGATTCGTGGCAGTTTTCCATCACGTTTACAGTACCATGTAAACATATGGAAAACCAAGTCCGCTGTGCCCATGGTGTAAAAAATACCGTGCAGAAACGCTGCGTTGTATTTTCCGCAGCATGTCAATTCTTTGTGCGGAATCCACAGCGTTTTACACCTGTTCCTCAATAGGAATCCACAGGTGAAATCCGCACCAGAAACACTGGAAATCCATGGTGAATCTGCAAGTAAAATGCAGTGCGTTTTACCTACGGATTTTTGAAAAACGGTGCAGAAAAATCTGCACACGAATCCGCAATATGGGGACATAACCTTAGGGTTAGGGTTGGAACTAGAGTTAGGGTTGGAATTAGGGTTAGGGTTGGAATTAGGGTTAAGATTAGGGTTAGTGATGTGTTGGGGTTAGGCTGGGGTCACACATGCGTGTTTTACGTACGTAAGAGCGCAAAAACTACGTACGTAAAACTCGCATTACATACGGCACAATGCTTCTCAATGGGGCTGCTCCTATCAGCCGTATATTACGGATCCGTAATATACGGCTTTCTACGGCCGTACAAAATCCCAGCATGCTGCGTTTGTCAGCGTATTGCGCAAATAATACGCCAATGAAAGTCTATGGGGGCGAGAAAAATACGGATTCCACACGGACCTGCAGTGTGACTTGCGAGAAATACGCAGCGCTGTTAGTGAAAAGTCGGTAATTCAATTGCCGGCTTTTCATTTCTCCTGCACAAACCCGACAGGATATGAGACATGGTTTACATACAGTAAACCATCTCATATCCCCTTTTTTTTTGCATATTCCACACTACTAATGTTAGTAGTGTGTATGTGCAAAATTTCAGCGCTGTAGCTGCTAAAATAAAGGGTTAAATGGCAGAAAAAATTGGCGTGGGCTCCCGCGCAATTTTCTCCGCCAGAGTGGTAAAGCCAGTGACTGAGGGCAGATATTAATAGCCAGGAGAGGGTCCATGGTTATTGGCCCCCCCGTGGCTACAAACATCTGCCCCCAGCCACCCCAGAAAAGGCACATCTGGAAGATGCGCCTATTCTGGCACTTGGCCACTCTCTTCCCACTCCCTGTAGCGGTGGGCTATGGGGTAATGAAGGGTTAATGCCACCTTGCTATTGTAAAGTGACATTAAGCCAGATTAATAATGGAGAGGCGTCAATTATGTCACCTATCCATTATTAATCCAATTGTAGGAAAGGGTTAAAACACACACACACACACATGATTTAAAAGTAGTTTAATGAAATAAACAGAGGTTGTTGTAATAATTTATTGTTCTCTCAATCCATCAGGAACACCCTCGCTTGGAAAAATAATAAACGCACAAGATACATACCTTCTGGTGAACCATCTCGTCCCACGAAGTAATCCATCTGAAGGGGTTAATTATTTTACAGGCAGGAGCCCTGCTAAATGCAGCTGTGCTCCGTGCCTGTAATCCCCGGCGAATGAAGGAAATGTAGGTCATTGACCTACATTTCCTTCAGTCGCGGTGATGCGCCCCCTGGTGGATGTCCTCATATGACCTGGAGCGTGGGAAAAAGTTCCCAGGCTGCAGTTCATGAGAACATCCAGCAGGGGCGCATCACCGCGACTCAATGTAAGTACAGATCCAGCTTTCCTTTCAGCACCCGGGGATTACAGGCACGAGCGAGTGGTTTATCGCAGCTCGTGCCTGTAATATTAGTTAACCCCTTCAGATGGATTACCTCGTGGGACGTGATCTGACATCAGAAGGTATGTATCTTGTGTGTTTATTATTTTGCCAAGCGAGGGCCTGGAAATGGATTGCGAGAACAATAAATTATTACAACAACCGCTGTGTTTATTTCATTAAAATCCTTTTTAATAATGTGTGTGTGTTTTTTAACCCTTTCCAACAATTGGATTAATAATGGATAGGTGACATAATTGACGCCTCTCCATTATTAATCTGGCTTAATGTCACCTTCCAATAGCAAGGTGGCATTAACCCTTCATTACCCCATATCCCACGGCTACAGGGAGTGGGAAGAGAGGGGACAAGTGCCAGAATAGGCGCATCTTCCAGATGTGCCTTTTCTGGGGTGGCTGGGGGCAGATGTTTGTAGCCACGGGGGGGCCAATAACCATGGACCCTCTCCTGGCTATTAATATCTGCCCTCAGTCACTGGCTTTACCATTCTGGCGGAGAAAATTGCGCGGGAGCCCACGCCAATTTTTTCCGCGATTTAACCCTTTATTTTAGCAGCTACAGCGCTGAAATTTTGCACATACACACTACTAACATTAGTAGTGTGGAATATGCAAAAAAAAAGGGGATATGAGATGGTTTACTGTATGTAATCATGTCTCATATCCTGTCGGGTTTGTGCAGGAGAAATGAAAAGCCGGCAATTGATTTACCGGCTGTTCACAGATATCGCGCTGAATGAAATCTAAATACAGAATATATATATATGTGTCTCAATGACATATATATATATATATATACTGTATATATGTTTTAATGAACATTTGAGCAAATAAATCCATTAGATGTCGGTTTTTCAAGCCTGCGCGAAAATCTCGCAGTACGGATGGCATACGGATTACATACGGAGGATGCCATGCGCAAAATACGCTGACACACCCTGACTACGGATCACTATTTTGGGAACATTTCTCCGTATTACGGCCATAGTACGGACGTATAATACGTGGCGTATTGTCTTACGCCATGTGTGACCCCAGCCTTAGGGTTAGGCTTGTGATTAGGGTTGGGATTAGGGTTGGGGGTGTGTTGGGGTTAGGGTTAGGGTTGGTATTAGGATTAGGGGTGTGTTGGGGTTAGTGTTGGGGTTAGAATTGAGGGGTTTCCACTGTTTAGGCACATCAGGGGGTCTCCTATCGCGACATGGCGCCACCATTGATTCCAGCCAATCTTGCATTCCAAAAGTCAAATGGTGCTCCCTCCCTTCCGAGCCCCGACATGCCCCCAAACAGTGGTTTACCCAAACATATGGGGCATAAGCATACTCAGGTAAAATTATACAACTACTTTGGGGGTCTAATTTCTTCTGTTACCCTTGTGAAAATAAAAAAAATGTGGGCTAAAAAATTATTTTTGTGGGAAAAAAAGGATTTTTTATTTTCACGGCTCTGTGTTATAAAATTCTATGAAGCACTTGGGGGTTCAAAGTGCTCCCCACACATCTAGATAAGTTCCTTGGGGGCTCCAGTTTCTAAAATGGGGTCACTTGTGGGGGGTTTCTACTGTTTAGGTACATCAGGTGCTCTGCAAACACAACGTGACGCCCGCAGACCATTCCATCAAAGTCTGCATTTCAAAACGTCACTACTTTCCTTCCGAGCTCTGCCATGCGCCCAAACAGTGGTTCCCCCCACATATGGGGTATCAGCGTACTCAGGACAAACTGGACAACAACTTTTGGGGTCCAATTTCTCCTGTTACCCTTGTAAAAATAAAAAAATTGTGGGCTAAAAAATAATCTTTGAGGAAAGAAAAATGATTTTTTATTTTCACGGCTCTGCGTTATAAACTTCTGTGAAGCACTTGGGGGTTCAAAGTGCTCAACACACATATAGATAAGTTCCTTGGGGGCTCTAGTTTCCAAAATGGGGTCACATGTGGGGGAGCTCCAATGTTTAGGCACACAGGGGCTCTCCAAACGCGACATGATGTCCGCTAACGATTGGAGCTAATTTTTCATTCAAAAAGTCAAATGGCGCTCCTTCCCTTCTGAGCCTTGCCGTGTGCCCAAACAATGGTTTACCCCCTCATGTGAGGTATCGGTGTACTCAGGAGAAATTGCCCAAATTTTAAGATCCATTTTGTCCTGTAACCCATGCGAAAATGATAAAATTGAGGCTAAAAGAAATTTTTTGTGAAAAAAAAAGTACTTTTTCATTTTTACGGATCAATTTGTGAAGCACCCGAGGGTTCAAAGTGCTCACTACGCATCTAGATAAGTTCCTTGGGGGGGTCTAGTTTCCAAAATGGGGTCACTTGTGGGGGAGCTCCAATGTTTAGGCACACGGGGGCTCTCCAAACGCGACATGGTGTCCGCTACAGATTGGAGCCAATTTTTCATTCAAAAAGTCAAATGGCGCTCCTTCCCTTCCGAGCCCTGTCGTGCGCCAAATCAGTGGTTTACCCCCACATATGAGGTATCAGCGTACTCAGGACAATGTAGAACAACGTTCGTGGTCCAGTTTCTACTTTCACCCTTAGGAAAAAAAAAATTTGTTGCTAAAAGTTCATTTTTGTGACTAAAAAGTTAAATGTTCATTTTTTCCTTCTATGTTGCTTCTGCTGCTGTGAAACACCTGAAGGGTTAATAAACTTCTTGAATGTGGTTTTGAGCACCTTAAGGGGTGCAGGTTTTAGAATGGTGTCACTTTTGGGTATTTTCAGCCATATAGACCCCTCAAACTGACTTCAAATGTGAGGTGGTCCCTTAAAAAATGGTTTTGTAAATGTTGTAAAAATGAGAAATCGCTGGTCAACTTTTAACCCTTATAACTTCCTAGCAAAAAAAATTTTGTTTCCAAAATTGTGCTGATGTAAAGTAGACATGTGGGTAATGTTATTTATTAACTATTTTGTGTCACATAACTCTCTGGCTTAACAGAATAAAAATTCAAAATTTGAAAATTGCTAAATTTTCAAAATTTTTGCCAAATTTTCGTCTTTTTCACAAATAAACGCAAAAATTATCGACCTAAATTTACCACTAACATGAGTCTCAAAAACAATCTTAGGGTAAGTCTCCACGTTCAGGATTGCATCAGGATTTGGTCAGGATTTTCCATCAGTTTTTGTAAGCCAAAACCAGGAGTGGAACAATCAGAGGAAAAGTATAATAGAAACATATGCACCACTTCTGTATTTATCACCCACTCCTGGTTTTGGCTTACAAAAACTGATGGAAAATCCTGACCAAATCCTGATGCAATCCTGAACGTGGAGACTTACCCTCAGAATCACTGGGATCCGTTGAAGCGTTCCTGAGTTATTACCTCATAAAGGGACACTGGTCAGAATTGCAAAAAATGGCCAGGTCATTAAGGCCAAAATAGGCTGGGTCATGAAGGGGTTAATACATTCTGTCACTGGTTCTCGTTTAGCACACTGCGTATTAGAAAACGTTATTGTTACTATGTAACCGGCATCATAAAGGAGCAGATTCCGTCATGAATACTTAGGTTGTATCATTTCTATTGCGATGGCTTCTGTAGTCTAACGGTCCCTCAATCACGGATCTCTCCGGAGGAATGGCGCTGAGGACGGCAGCTGAGGCCATTGTCCAGCTAAATGCCAGGCGGCTCTGTGACAGGTGGCAATGTGCCGCCAGGATCTCACAGAAAGCAGCCGGGGCAAATACTGTGAATAATGACCCGTGTGTAGACAGCAGAGACTGCGGGTCACCAGGGGTAACAGGACTGACCCCACAATAAGGCAGCCGCAGAACTAGTGGACCTGGGATGGGTGGAGAGACCTGGACTGAAGCTTGTGTGGCGTCCCAGGGTCCTGGTCATCACAGTAGCATTGCTTTCCTCACGGGGAGAGTGATGTTACGTTTGGAAGCGATGAAGGAGATCTTTTATCAGGTAACCACAATGCACACAACATGTTCACACTCCAGGCCACAAGGGGGAGCTCTAAACCTGTTTAAGGTGTTCAGAACTCCCCTATAACTACATCCTGATCTGGAGGGAAAGAGTTCAGTTTCAGTTCAGAAAGTGAGAGACACAGAAGAGAGCAGACCGACATAGAGTGTCAGAAGGTCTGAAGGGGCCTGTAGTCTGAAGCACTGCAGCTCCTGGAAAGAGACATACAGAAAGCCGAACATTGTTCAGTGAGTGTGCAGGAGAGCGAAGCACAGGAGAGTAACATCAGCAGAGGCCAGCTAAGATCAGGCTGCCTCCCTCTGAAGCTCAGATAACCGGTATCCGGACCACCGAGGTTGCAAGGACTCTATGACTTACAGCAGAAACCGGCAGGACAGCTGAATTGCAAGTTGTCTGTCCCCACACACACCTGAAGACACGGTGACACCTATAGAGCCCGGGGAGAGCTAGAGTCCCTATAAACAGGCCCAAGTCACCAGTCATACGGGTTATGTCCTATCCTATATGGGGGACAGAGAGAACAACTGTGAGGACCTTATGTGAAACCATAGGCAGTAAGGGACTACAACACCACTGCGCTAGAGGAAGGCTTTCATTTCCTCCTGGTAAAGGGGAACTCTGGATTCGCTTCCAAACCAGCCAGACCCTGCCTGTCCTGTGATCTGGTGCCCTGGACTGTGGCTGCCTGAAGTCTTCAGTAAACCAGGTAAAGAGACTGCAAACATGTGTCCTCGTTCTTCTCTGCGCCATTCACCATCTTCCATCTACATACTGGGAAGCCCTGGGGACACACTTCACCTGTGGCAAGGTATACCATCTAGCTGCCATAACATCACCCCAGAGGACCCCTTAAAGCAGCGTCGGTTCCCACTGACCGAACACAACAGGTGACATCGCGAACATAAACTTTATCCCTTTAAAGACCTTTCCCTTTTACATGCGCGCCCAGGGCCACGGACCGGGTCGCAGCCACCGTGACATCCCCCTGTGAACACCGTACCCGTTACCGAGTACCACACGACCCTGGCGGGCGACTCACTTGTAACATGCAGGATGTCTCGTAGGTGATCCTAGACTGTCTAACATGCAGGATGTCCTGTGGTGATGGTAGACTGTCTAACATGCAGGATGTCTCGTGGTGATGGTAGACTGTCTAACATGCAGGATGTCTCGTGGTGATGGTAGACTGTCTAGCATGTCTAACTTCCTGATCGTTTGTTGCAGTGTATCAGTGCAGATTAATGGCTCAGACTGTCCATGGCTTGAATGACGCTGTCCATGGCGGTCCGCTCTGCCCCATTCCTGCCATCCATTTCCTTGTCCATGGCCCGGATGGCTCTGTCCATGGCGGTCCGCTCTGCCCCATTCCTGTCATCCAGTTCTCTGTCCACGGTCCGGATGGCGCTGTCCATGGCGGTCCGCTCTGCCCCATTCCTGCCATCCAGTTCCTTGTCCATGACCCGGATGGCGCTGTCAGTGGCGGTCCGCTCTGCCCCATTCCTGTCATCCAGTTCCTTGTTCGTGGCCTGGATAGCGCTGTCTGTGGCGGCCTGCTCTGCCCCATTCCTGTCCTCCAGTTCTCTGTCCATGGCCCGGATGGTGCTGTACGTGACAGTCCGCTCTGCTCCATTCCTGTCCTCCTGTTCCTTGTCTGTGGCCTGTATAGCGCTGTCCTTGGTGGTCTGCTCTGCTCCATTCCTGTCATCCAGTTCCCTGTCCGTGGCCTAGATGGTGCTGTCCGCGGCGGCTTGCTCTGCCTCATTCCTGTCATCCAGTCCCTGTCCGTAGCTTGGATGGCGTTGTCCGTGGTGGCCCGCTGTGCAGAGCTGCATCATACGCTGTCCGCCTGTTGCTGGTTTGGGGTCTGGCGCTTTGTCAGTGGCTCTTGGCAGCGGCGCGCTCCCTCCGGTGCCATTCGTTTGTTTATGAACTTCATAAAATGAGTTTGGGGTAAACGTGTCTCTAATGGGCAGGAGAAGCGGCTCCGTCCATATGTGAGCACTTCATTATCAGGCAGGATCCGGTACAGACGCTCTCGCCGTCCGATTGATTGTGTTCATATCAATTTCCTTCTGTTTATTGATCTTCAGAACCCAGGAGACAATAGATGGCCGCCTTCACTAATGACCATCTGTCTGCGGCGGAGACGCTCCCGGAACAGAGGCGGCTTTCATCACAGATGGAAACCTGGACTGCACCGCTCCTCTCGACGGCTTTGAAGAGTTAAATGCGACTCACTCGTCAGGAAAGAGTCGTTATCCCATTATTCTGGGGGTCACAGCTCTTGTCTCGGGGAGTTGTCCGCAGTCACATCATAGACGAGTCTCTGTAAGTTTACATTGAGTCAATCATCACGGTGGAGACAGCGCCAATCTGCGGAACACAGCAGACGATGCATCGATAATGTTTGAAGGCGGTCGGTGCTGCCTCCATGATAAGAGATCCCACACCCCACACCCGACCATCCTCCAGCCACATGCACGTTCACAGGACAGCATGATCCGGGGTGTCCGTGTCATCCGGGGGGATGCAGTGTGATCCGGGGGTCCGTGTGATGGGGGGCTGTGTGATCCGGGGGGCCGTGTGATCATAGATATAAATGGATGATATATTTGGATATAAAGGTCCCATATCTGCAGACTCGATCTCGCTTGAGAAATAGACAATCTGCACATCATTTGTCTCATCCCTGAAAAATTCCTACAAATGGCTGCCCGATGGATGTCCACCTGTGTGTGATTTAATGTCCGCTGTCTGTTGTTAGGTGTCATCCATCAGCAGCAGAGAAGGTGAGACAGATTATAGGAAGTGGCCTCAGCTCTACAGGAAGTGGGGGAGGGGCCTCAAC
Source organism: Ranitomeya variabilis (assembly GCF_051348905.1). Taxonomy (NCBI): domain Eukaryota; kingdom Metazoa; phylum Chordata; class Amphibia; order Anura; family Dendrobatidae; genus Ranitomeya; species Ranitomeya variabilis. The sequence continues at coordinate 11,638,314 of NC_135233.1, read as the reverse complement.
TGTACTAAAAGTAGGACATAAATATATATCTCTACACAAAGTAGGGGCGAGTCTATACCTGTCTACAGTAAGTGGGGGCAGGTCTATAGCTCTCTACAGGAAGTGGGGGCAGGTCTATAGCTCTCTACAGGAAGTGGGGGCATGAATATATATGAATATATATCTCTACAGGAAGTAGGGACGAATTTTTACCTCTTTACAGGAAGCGGAGTTGGTTCTATATCTCTACAGGAAGAAGGGGTGAGTCTATACCTGTCTACAGGAAGTAGGGGTGAGTCTATACCTCTACAGTAAGTGGGAGTGGGTCTATATCTCTCTACAGGAAGTGAAGGCATGAATATATATCTCTACAGGAAGTAGGGATGAATCTATACCTCTTTACAGGAAGTGAAGGCGGTTCTATATCTCTCTACAGGAAGTAGGGGTGAGTCTATACCTCTACAGTAAGTGTGGGCAGGTCTATAGCTCTTTATAGGAAGTGGGGGCGGGTCTATATCTCACTGCAGGAAATGAAGGCATGAATATATATCTGTACAGGAAGTAGGGACAAATTTATACCTCTTTACAGGAAGCGGAGGTGGTTCTATATCTCTACAGGAAGTAGGGATGAGTCTATACCTGTCTACAGGAAGTAGGAGTGAGTCTATACCTCTACAGTAAGTGGGAGTGGGTCTATACCTCACTACAGGAAGTGAAGGCATGAATATATATCTCTACAGGAAGTAGGGACGAATCTATACCTCTTTACAGGAAGTGGAGGTGGTTCTATATCTCTCTACAGGAAGTAGGGGTGAGTCTATACCTCTCTACAGTAAGTGGGGGCGGGTCTATATCTCTCTACATGAAGTGGGGGCGGGTCCATCTCTCACTACAGGAAGTGAAGGCATGAATATATCTCTACAGGAAGTAGGGGCGAATCTATACCTGTTTACAGGAAGTGGAGGTGGTATCTCTACAGGAAGTGAGGGTGAGTTTATATCTCTATAGGAAGTGGGGGCGGGTTTATACATCTCTACAGCATGTGGGGGTGGGCCTATATCTCTCTAAAATAAGTGGGGGGAGTCTATATCTGTCTACAGGAAGTGGGGCGGGTCTATATCTCCCTACAGGAAGTGGGGCGAGTCTATATCTCTCTTCATGAAGTGAGGGCGAGTCTATATCTCTCTACAAGAATTGAGGCCGAGTCTCTTTCTCTCTACAGGAAGTGGGGGTGGGTCTTTGTCTCTCTAAATGAAGTCTATAGCTCTGTACTGGATGTGGGGGTAGGACTAAATCTCTCTACAAGAAGTGGGAAGGAGTTTATACCTCTACAGGAATTGGGGGAGTCTATATCTCTACATTAAGTGGCGACGGGTCTATATCTCTCTATAGGAATTGTGAGGGAGTCTATACCTCTCTATAGGAAGGGGGGCAGGTCTATATCGCTCTACAGGAAGTGGGGGAGTCTATATCTCTACACTAAGTGGCGACGGGTCTATATCTCTCTATAGGAATTGTGAGGGAGTCTATACCTCTCTATAGGAAGGGGGGCAGGTCTATATCGCTCTACAGGAAGTGGGGGAGTCTATATCTCTACACTAAGTGGCGACGGGTCTATATCTCTCTATAGGAATTGTGAGGGAGTCTATACCTCTCTATAGGAAGGGGGGGCAGGTCTATATCGCTCTACAGGAAGTGGGGGAGTCTATATATCTACAGCAAGTGGGGACGGGGTCTATATCTCTCTACAGGAAGTGGACGCGGGTCTATACCGCTCTACAGGAAGTAGGGGTGAGTCTATATATCTCTACACGAAGTGGGGGCTGGTCTATACCACTCTACAGGAAGTTTGGGCGAGTCTATATCTCTCTACAGGAAGTGGGGGCAGGTCTATACTGCTCTACAGGAAATGGGAGCTGGTCTACAGTATATGTCTCTATAGGAAGTGGGGATGGGTCTATCCGCTCTACAGGAAGTGGGGGCAGTACCTTATATCTCTTAATGGGTTGGGTCCGACAAGGATGAGCCTTAATGGAAAAGCCCTAACAATGTCCCCAACAATGAGCCAGAGCTGGGCATAAAAACTGGGGAGGCCCCTGTATGCCCCACACAAAACATCTTCTGCCGTTATCCCTTTGTCACACATGGCGCCTTGTAACTGTCTGATTACTGCCCTATTCTGAGATCAGTAGTCCTTCATAAGAAGACAGGGAGAACCCTCCTGCAGAGATGGCGTGCTGCCATATGTGGCTTCTTATGAAAGGGCAGACCTTGATTTCATAATGTTTTATGCCTCTAAGTGCTGCTGACTTTGCACGCCAGTGCCGACCATATCTCGCTTGTCTTGCCGACAGCTCATGGCCAGTTATGTTCTGTGATGTTTTACTGTTATTTTCCTGGAGTGCGCAGGATCTGCAGTCACATAGTCTGCACTGTGAAGGTCCTGAGACCAACAAGAAGCATTGTTGTTGAATAGTAACAATGTGCCCCGAGTCGACCTTCATGGTGCATAATATCATTAGGCTTCTGTTGGCATTCCCTGTCCTGCATCTGGTGGAGGCCGGGGGCCTTCCTAATGCACAACATACAGACTGGCCGGAGACTGGACTGCAGGGACCTCCTTTCACTCTTTGAATTAGTACCATTAGTACACTAGTCGCAGGTGTACAAGGAGGTGCATGAGAGCATCTCTACCCAAGAAGAGTTCTGGTTGTTGGTGCTATGTCTAGGAAGGGCAAAGATCTGCTGCTGCGGAGGGATCCTGGTGCCACTACATGGACTGTTGGAGACTGCAGATCATCTGCCACGTACTATAGTCGCCCACGTTGGATACCCTGCTGGAGTACAGGAGCTATTCAAAGGACCAGTGCCGCATTCTCCTTGCCGTCGGATTACCGGGTGGCGATCCCGGATTAGTTATTTCTGTTGCATTCACATGGCAGACTCTAAGGAATCATATCTATGTTCGGTGGAATAGTCTCCCAGTTCCGAAGAAGGTTTTTTGTGTTGTTCCACTGGTCGGCTGTCCCCGTCTGCCCTGTCACATACCCCATCACACGAATGGTGCACCAATCATTTGCTAAGTGATAAGACGTGGGCACTCGCCTGCCGATCGGGCTCATGCCTGGCAGGTATCTGTCACCACAAAGTCGTTAGCACAGCTCACACTGCAGAACTTCTTTAGAAGCTTACACCCCGGGATGTCCCAGAAATATATGATACTGTCAGTGAAAAAGTGGCTGCGCACTAATCTTTCTCTTGGCTGATTGCGCGTCTTGTCACAGCCATTGTTTTGCCGACATTATAGGATTATTCTGACAAGTGGAGACGATAATTGAATCAGTTGTATTCTGCGGCTCTCACACAAATTGTGTTTAGCTCTCCATGAGTGAGTCAGTCATGAGAAAATTAGCTTCCTTCGATCACACACTCATCGGGGAAGACCTGGCACGGCATAAGATGGTAATGTTCTTCCATTCATCTGCTCCTGGGAACCTCTCATCCCATCCTCCTCTACTCTGGTGGAATTGCCGAAGTACAGACACACCCGCACGCCCCAGTATTAGGTTGTCTGTGTAGGATTCTAGCAGGTGTGTAGGATGCAGTGACACACAGGAGATAGAGCAAGGGTTAACAGGGATTTTATGTAACACAATGATAAATCAAACATTGGGGTATAAATGATAACAACAGTTCATCATATCAGTCTCTGGGCCTTGGTAGGAGGTGGCCGGAAGATCCCTCGGTGGCACCGCAGGCAGCATGAGAAGTCTCCAATCCGGTCCCACAGAAAGGCAATGCACTGGCTCCTTGCGGTGGCGAATCCTCTGGGTCCTTCGGCACGTGATTTCCTGGTCCGGGCACGAGATGTTGTAGAGGTGTTGGTCCGCAGCACAGCAGATGTAGCAAAGAGTTCAGCAGGCAAGGCCACAGAAGAAGTATGCAGTCCAGCGGTCACGGCCAAAGGAACAGGCCAGCACTCAGTTGGCACTGCAGGGATGGGACTGAGCGGTGCCTCTGCGGTGGTAAGTTAAACTATGCTCTGCAGTCCGTACTGGTCACTGTGCGGTGATCTCTCTGGGTCCTGGGTGGTCAGTCGGGAAGGCACTTCTAACCGGGTGAGAAGGCACAGATCGCTGGCATGGGTAAGTTGAGAAGAGAGTCAACCATCTCTGAGCTCTCAAGCTGGTTCTCCGCCAAAAGCCCCGTCTTCCCGCACACACTGCTATTTATGTCGGACCTGCCTCCATCAGTCAGGTGTCCTGAACTGCTCCGGTCAGAAATCTCTTCCCCCTGAAACAATGGTGACAGTCCCGACAGTTCTGGCCCAGACATGCAAGAGGGACCATTAGCTTGGTTCTCCTCCCTACACATGAAGGGGACAACCCTATTACAAAAGGAGCGTAGGGCATAGCAGACACTGACGCCGCTCTCCATCTGCTGCACATTGTGCTTCTGCATAGACTTTGGTGCATGTAGGAGCTGAATGTTGAATCCAGTTTTAAACATTGTTTCTCAACAAAAGGACACAACTCAGACAGAGAAACATAAGGATGAAAATTTAGGAAAAATAACATTTGCCAAACAAGAGGTGGTGCAAAGCCAGAGGAAATGTCCAAAGATTCATGACGGTCTCCACACTGTGCCAATAGAGGACAATATTAGTAAATCTGCCATGGCGATTAAACCACTTCCGATCACTGGAGTAAAGGTCTGAGCCCCAGTTCCTGCAGAGAAGAGAAATTTGGATGGAGCAATAGTGAAGCATCTTTACAGATGGAAGGTTCTTCTGGCTGCGCTCATCTGAGCCCATAGCTGCACATTCTGGCATCACCTCATAATATCTCCCACTATAGGCTCTTCACTAAGGCAGCGCTACAGCATTGTACTCAATGCAACGACCCTGCCCTTGTGGCAAGATCATTCACAGACTGGGCTCATGCCTGACAGGGCTGCTTCTTCTCCCAAATAGGGGCAAGAAAACTCTACTCTCCATATCAGATGGTCAAAAACTCAACCTCCAGCCACCTCTACCCAACCACACAATGCACAGCAGAAGCCATTCAGAACTGCAGAGAAATCATTTTTCACCAGACTAAGATGGCTGCAAGAGGACAGAAGAGGCCCCAGTGCAGACTCAGACATTGCAATCACAGTATCATCTGCTCAGAATTGGTGTCTGTCTCCATTCTCTATGACTGAACTTGTCATGAACCGCGGGTGTTTGGTTGCCCCAGTTCTTTCTTCAGGGATTTATTTGTAGCCCTCTGGCGCCCCCCTTACCCTCAGGCCAGTCAGTGAACTGCACCAAGGATAATTAGTCACCAGAAAGGCTGCCCGGTCGTGTACTGGCTATTGGGCACGCTGCCATGAGGGTGATATAATTATTCCCAGCCACTGCTGAGTAATACACTTATAAACCCCGTTCCATCACTGCCAGCTATACCCAACAAGCTCAGTATGCTCTGCTGCCACCAGCTCCTATTCCTATGACTAATAGGGGGTCAGGAGTCAACCCAATCAGTAGCGTAATTTACTTCAGAGGACGTTGGGGGGTATGTATTAGAGCAAGGAAAACAAAGCTAGTAAATATAACTTTTACTCCAAAAAGATTAGGCAGTGTTTACAAAACTTCTAAAAAACGATATTACAAGATGAGACAATTATAGTATTTACAGACAATTACAAAATAAAAGGGATTAAATATGAAGATAAACTTACAGTTATCTCATATCATGGCTGACCATGCAGCATGAGGGAGGGGTGTCATCAAAATGCTTCACAGAGCGTCTCCTAGCTGGCTCCTCGGGCAAAGACATGTGCAAAATGAGGTCCCACTATCTTACATCACCCTGGTCGTGACATCATTCAGTGGGATGCACCATGGACTCCGCTCCCCTTTCCAAAGAGACTCAGAACTTTATTAAAACTCCTAACCATCATAGCATATGCTGGAAACCTCATGGAAGGACAACGAATGTATTATATGACTTCTCACAAAATTAGCTTACATATAAGTCTAAACATGGCTTGGCTATGAGACCCTGTTAAGTAGAAATCCATTTCTCTTACGCTGATGGTGTTGAAGCTTAGAAAACGCACTGGTGTTTAGGTCTATTAATGCACATTCCAAAAATGTAAGTTTCACACCTATATGGTTACTCGGGGTCGAGTTAATTCATCTGGAATAACCTCTCTTACACAAAGAAGCACATGGCAAGTAGAACTGCTTTCAGCCAGTTTCACAGCTGCCCGGAGGGAGGTGTGACTAGTGGTTTAGAATTCCACAGGCATACTGAGGGGGCTATGCAGCTGTGCGTTTGGACCAGCAAACCTAAAAGATGGAGCAGAGCTCTGTATGAGTCATGGCACAATGAGGCTTACACCATATTTCATGACAAACTCAACAAAGAAGTCACTCACCACCAGCCTGGGCTCCATCACTGCTCTGGAGAATCCTGTGTTTGAGAACGAAGTGGTACTGTGCAGAGTATACAGTATATAAAGGACAGGAGGAGTGGTACTGTGCAGAGTATAGAGTATATAAAGGACAGGAGGAGTGGTACTGTGCAGAGTATACAGTATATACAGGACAGGAGGAGTGGTACTGTGCAGAGTATACAGTATATACAGGACAGGAGGAGTGGTACTGTGCAGAGTATAGAGTATATACAGGACAGGAGGACTGGTACTGTGCAGAGTATACAGTATATACAGGACAGGAGGAGTGGTACTGTGCAGAGTATAGAGTATATAAAGGACAGGAGGAGTGGTACTGTGCAGAGTATACAGTATATAAAGGACAGGAGGAGTGGTACTGTGCAGAGTATACAGTATATACAGGGCAGGAGGAGTGGTACTGTGCAGAGTATACAGTATATACAGGACAGGAGGAGTGGTACTGTGCAGTGTATATATACAGGAGGAGTGGTACTGTGCAGAGTATATATACAGGAGGAGTGGTACTGTGCAGAGTATACAGTATATACAGGGCAGGAGGAGTGGTACTGTGCAGAGTATAGAGTATATAAAGGACAGGAGGAGTGGTACTGTGCAGAGTATAGAGTATATACAGGACAGGAGGAGTGGTACTGTGCAGAGTATACAGTATATACAGGACAGGAGGACTGGTACTGTGCAGAGTATACAGTATATACAGGACAGGAGGACTGGTACTGTGCAGAGTATACAGTATATAAAGGACAGGAGGAGTGGTACTGTGCAGAGTATAGAGTATATAAAGGACAGGAGGAGTGGTACTGTGCAGAGTATACAGTATATACAGGACAGGAGGAGTGGTACTGTGCAGAGTATAGAGTATATACAGGACAGGAGGAGTGGTACTGTGCAGAGTATACAGTATATACAGGACAGGAGGAGTGGTACTGTGCAGAGTATAGAGTATATAAAGGACAGGAGGAGTGGTACTGTGCAGAGTATACAGTATATACAGGACAGGAGGACTGGTACTGTGCAGAGTATACAGTATATACAGGACAGGAGGACTGGTACTGTGCAGAGTATACAGTATATACAGGACAGGAGGAGTGGTACTGTGCAGTGTATATATACAGGACAGGAGGAGTGGTACTGTGCAGTGTATATATACAGGACAGGAGGAGTGGTACTGTGCAGTGTATATATACAGGACAGGAGGAGTGGTACTGTGCAGTGTATATATACAGGACAGGAGGAGCGGTACTGTGCAGTGTATATATACAGGAGGAGTGGTGCTGTGCAGTGTATATATACAGGAGGAGTGGTACTGTGCAGTGTATATATACAGGACAGGAGGAGTGGTGCTGTGCAAAGTATACAGTATATACAGGACAGGAGGCGTGGTACTGTGCAAAGTATACAGTATATAAAGGACAGGAGGCGTGGTACTGTGCAGAGTATACAGTATATACAGGACAGGAGGAGTGGTACTGTGCAGAGTATACAGTATATACAGGACAGGAGGAGTGGTACTGTGCAGTGTATATATACAGGAGGAGTGGTACTGTGCAGTGTATATATACAGGAGGAGTGGTACTGTGCAGTGTATATATACAGGAGGAGTGGTACTGTGCGGTGTATATATACAGGAGGAGTGGTACTGTGCAGTGTATATATACAGGAGGAGTGGTACTGTGCAGTGTATATATACAGGAGGAGTGGTACTGTGCAGTGTATATATACAGGAGGAGTGGTACTGTGTAGTATATATATACAGGACAGGAGGAGTGGTACTGTGCAGTGTATATATACAGGAGGAGTGGTGCTGTGCAGTGTATATATACAGGAGGAGTGGTACTGTGCAGTGTATATATACAGGAGGAGTGGTACTGTGCAGTGTATATATACAGGAGGAGTGGTGCTGTGCAGTGTATGTATACAGGAGGAGTGGTACTGTGCTGCGTATATATACAGGACAGGAGGAGTGGTACTGTGCAGTGTATATATACAGGAGGAGTGGTACTGTGCAGTGTATATATACAGGAGGAGTGGTACTGTGCAGTGTATATATACAGGAGGAGTGGTACTGTGCGGTGTATATATACAGGAGGAGTGGTACTGTGCAGTGTATATATACAGGAGGAGTGGTACTGTGCAGTGTATATATACAGGAGGAGTGGTACTGTGCAGTGTATATATACAGGAGGAGTGGTACTGTGTAGTATATATATACAGGACAGGAGGAGTGGTACTGTGCAGTGTATATATACAGGAGGAGTGGTGCTGTGCAGTGTATATATACAGGAGGAGTGGTACTGTGCAGTGTATATATATACAGGAGGAGTGGTACTGTGCAGTGTATATATACAGGAGGAGTGGTACTGTGCGGTGTATATATACAGGAGGAGTGGTGCTGTGCAGTGTATATATATATATACAGGAGGAGTGGTGCTGTGCAGTGTATATATACAGGAGGAGTGGTACTGTGCAGTGTATATATACAGGAGGAGTGGTACTGTACAGTGTATATATACAGGAGGAGTGGTGCTGTGCAGTGTATATATACAGGAGGAGTGGTGCTGTGCAGTGTATATATACAGGAGGAGTGGTGCTGTGCAGTGTATATATACAGGAGGAGTGGTGCTGTGCAGTGTATATATACAGGAGGAGTGGTGCTGTGCAGTGTATATATACAGGAGGAGTGGTACTGTGCAGTGTATATATACAGGAGGAGTGGTGCTGTGCAGTGTATATATACAGGAGGAGCGGTACTGTGCAGTGTATATATACAGGAGGAGTGGTACTGTACAGTGTATATATACAGGAGGAGTGGTGCTGTGCAGTGTATATATACAGGAGGAGTGGTACTGTGCAGTGTATATATACAGGAGGAGCGGTACTGTGCAGTGTATATATACAGGAGGAGTGGTACTGTGCAGTATATATACAGGGGGAGTGGTACTGTGCAGTGTATATATATACAGGAGGAGCGGTACTGTGCAGTGTATATATACAGGAGGAGTGGTACTGTGCAGTGTATATATACAGGAGGAGTGGTACTGTGCAGTGTATATATATATACAGGAGGAGCGGTACTGTGCAGTGTATATATACAGGAGGAGTGGTGCTGTGCAGTGTATATATACAGGAGGAGTGGTACTGTGCAGTGTATATATACAGGAGGAGTGGTACTGTGCAGTGTATATATACAGGAGGAGTGGTGCTGTGCAGTGTATATATACAGGAGGAGTGGTGCTGTGCAGTGTATATATACAGGAGGAGTGGTGCTGTGCAGTGTATGTATACAGGAGGAGTGGTACTGTGCAGTGTATGTATACAGGAGGAGTGGTACTGTGCAGTGTATATATACAGGAGGAGTGGTACTGTGCAGTGTATATATACAGGAGGAGTGGTACTGTGCAGTGTATATATACAGGAGGAGTGGTGCTGTGCAGTGTATATATACAGGAGGAGTGGTGCTGTGCAGTGTATATATACAGGAGGAGTGGTACTGTGCAGTGTATATATACAGGAGGAGTGGTACTGTGCAGTGTGTATATACAGGAGGAGTGGTACTGTGCAGTGTATATATACAGGAGGAGTGGTACTGTGCAGTGTATATATACAGGAGGAGTGGTGCTGTGCAGTGTATATATACAGGAGGAGTGGTGCTGTGCAGTGTATATATACAGGAGGAGTGGTACTGTGCAGTGTATATATACAGGAGGAGTGGTACTGTGCAGTGTATATATACAGGAGGAGTGGTGCTGTGCAGTGTATATATACAGGAGGAGTGGTGCTGTGCAGTGTATATATACAGGAGGAGTGGTGCTGTGCAGTGTATATATACAGGAGGAGTGGTACTGTGCAGTGTATATATACAGGAGGAGTGGTACTGTGCAGTGTATATATACAGGAGGAGTGGTACTGTACAGTATATATACAGGAGGAGTGGTACTGTGCAGTGTATATATACAGGAGAGGAGGAGTGGTACTGTGCAGTGTATATATACAGGAGGAGTGGTACTGTGCAGTGTATATATACAGGGGGGAGTGGTACTGTGCAGTGTATATATACAGGAGGAGTGGTGCTGTGCAGTGTATATATACAGGAGGAGTGGTGCTGTGCAGTGTATATATACAGGACAGGAGGAGTGGTACTGTGCAGTGTATATATACAGGAGGAGTGGTACTGTACTGTGCAGTGTATATATACAGGAGGAGTGGTACTGTGCAGTGTATATATACAGGAGGAGCGGTACTGTGCAGTGTATATATACAGGAGGAGTGGTACTGTGCAGTGTATATATACAGGAGGAGCGGTACTGTGCAGTGTATATATACAGGAGGAGGGGTACTGTGCAGTGTATATATACAGGACAGGAGGAGTGGTACTGTGCAGTGTATATATACAGGACAGGAGGAGTGGTGCTGTGCAGTGTATATATACAGGAGGAGTGGTGCTGTGCAGTGTATATATACAGGAGGAGTGGTGCTGTGCAGTGTATATATACAGGAGGAGTGGTACTGTGCAGTGTATATATACAGGAGGAGTGGTGCTGTATATATAAGGTATATTGAAGTATCCATGTTACACTGTATATATGATGCACTTTGTGCAGGACAGTTGGTTGGAGCCTCTTGGTGTCTGTGGTCGGCGGTCGGCTGCGCACATTACTAATATCTAGCTGACTGCCTTATTACAGCCGCAGTGATCTTCACTTGAGCTCAGAGCTCTCTATACACAGAAACCACATCCATTATATCCGGGTGCAGCAGACGTCACCGCCAGATCCCACAATCTCTCAGTGGAGAAAGCAGCACAAGCTGCAACCAGGATCAATATCTGTTTATAGAGCAGTGGTGCATTGTAGAGGATCATCATGTCTTATCCTCCAGTCACCTCCAGAGCTGCACTCACTATTCTGCTGATACATCGTGTCTTATCCTCCAGGTCTTTTATTAAATAAAATAAAAATACTTTACATGACAATAACCAAGATACATTACAAATAAAACACCACAGAACAAAACATAAGAACAAAGCTCCAATCAGACGACAACAAACGACAAAAATCACAAAGAAATAAACCAGAAATGGAACCAAAATGGAGAAAGTTCATGACCTACAAATCAGGGACGAGAAAGAAAAATTCCAATAAAAATAAAGCAAAACTAAAAGACAACAAACAAAATACTCATAACTACATGAATACCCCTGTAAAAAATTTACATAATAAATAGTATAAAATCATATAAGACCCCCGGCCCAGCTTCAATCATACTACTATATACAACCCCAACTACATTCACACCGTCCTATATACAATATTATATACAATATATACACTATAAACACATTATACTAAACCAAATATTATACAACACCACAAACACAACAAAACCCTACCGGTCCCACTGCCTTACCTTACAGCCACCCCCTTACACCACCACATTCACCCCACAACAAACCTAAATACAATACAGTGTACAAAATTTTATTATTTTTTTTTTTATATATATATATATTTTTTAAATTATACTTTCATTTTATTTTTTTATTTTTTTTTATAAATATATATATATATATACACACACACACCTACTCTAACTATCCCGCCACCCCTGATCCAGCTCTGGCCACAAAGTTCAGGAATTATCCGAGCTAGGATCAGGCCCCAAAGTTTTTCCCCAGGCGGGGCCTGGGCCAGGCCAGATCAGTCTCTTATCACCGGCGTTGAACCCCCCAATCCCCCCACCCAACCTAACTAAGACCCTCTATTATACACACTATATACAATATATACAATACACTATATACAATATATACATAAACCAACTTCACAGAACACAACCTACATACTCACCACCCAAGGCTCAAGTTCGATGCCTGCAAACCTTCTATTCAGGGAACAGAAATACAAAACAAAAACCTAGGGTGTAAAGATATCAGCCCACCACCAGGATATAGGAGCGCTAACGGACTAAGGCACCCCGAAGGAGAAACCCCTCCAGAGATGGGCCGCCCTCCGGGCACCCAGTCTTTCGCACTCCAGAGAACGCACCTTCACCAGGGCACCTAGGATGCTGCTACAAACTTCATCTACACGGAGGATTTTACTCTGCGTCGTAACTAAAACTCGTGAAGTACCTGACCACTGCGCTGACTAAGAATAAAGTGGCTCGGTCCCTTCTCCCGAGGTCTCTGAACGCTCCATAGGCCCACTCAGCATAGGACAGAGTGGCCAGCCGCGGCCAACCAATGGAAGCACCCAGCCTGTTGTACACCTCTGTATTAAAGGGACAATGAAGCAGGAAGTGCTCCATGCTTTCCAGCATGGTAGCACAAGCCTCACGGGGACAATTCCTGTCCACGGAGCTCCTGTGCCTCAAATTGTCCCTCACATACAACTTACCTTGGAAGCAGCGCCAAGTCAAGTCCCAATACTTCTTGGGGATCCTACTAGAATTTAGCAAACTTAACCCAACCTCTAGATCCCGACTCAGGCAGTCCCTGAGGACCAATGGTCTCTGAAAATGCGAAAGCAAGACCCGCATGTCGAGGAGTTTCCTCGGGAGGGACCTCACTTCCCACATTCCCAGACCCCACCGGCGCATCATTTTCAGAACCGGGGTAACATAAGCCGGGAGATGCCCGTGCGGTGTGCGAAGATCCTTCAATCTTCCCCCTGTCTCCCATTCCTGGAAGAAAGGCTGAAACCATTCTTTGCAGGAGAATACCCACGGAGGAGCCCTCTCTTTCCAGAGGTTTGCCACGTTAACTTTCAAAAAGGTGTTCACTAGAAACACCACGGGGTTTACCATATTCAACCCCCCTAGTCTCCTCGTGCGATAAGTGACCTCCCGTTTGACTAGGTTTAGTCTATTCCCCCATAACATCTGGAAGAACAGACTGTAGACCCGTGTCCAAAGGGGCTCCGGCAAGACACAGACGCTGCCCAGGTAGATTAACAAGGGGAGCAGGAAAGCTTTGCACAGGTCAACCCTTTCCCTCAGGGTCAAAGACCAACCCTTCCATTGGTCCACTTTTTGGGCGACACCCTTGATTCTGCCTTCCCAGTTTTTCGTGGGGTAATCACCCTGGCCAAATTCGATGCCTAGGACTTTGGCATGTTCTTGGGGTTCGGGAAGGGTGTCCGGAAGATCAAACGTGGGATCCCCGCCTCCCAGCCAGAGACTCTCACACTTGCCTTGGTTGACCTTGGACCCGGATGCCTCCGAGTAGCTCTCCACTTCTGACATCACCACCATCGCCTCCTCTTGCGAAGAAACAAAGACAGTAACGTCGTCCGCGTAGGCCACTACCCTCAGGATAGCCTCTGGCGCCAACCCGCCCATCCTCACCCCCGCCAACGGTCCACAATCAACCCTTCTGAGGAAGGGATCGATCGCAAACGCGTAAAGCAAAGGACTAAGAGGGCAGCCCTGGCGGACACCAGATCCCACCCCGAAAGGTTGTCCAATCCACCCGTTTACCAGAGGGAAAGTCTCAGCCCCTGCGTACAAGGTCTTAAGCCAGTCCACAAACCCTCCAGGCAGACCATACCTCAAAAGAGTGGACCAGAGGTACTCGTGGTCGACCCGATCAAAGGCTTTTGCCTGATCCAGGGTCAGCAAGAACCCCTTCCAAAGGCCTGCCCTGCCCTGCTCCACGGCCTCTCGGACACCCAGAACAGCACTGAAAGTGCTACGGCCAGGAACGCAACAGTGCTGGGCCTCCGAAAGGAGCCGCGGTGCAAACTTCACCAGCCTATTGAAGAGTATCTTAGCCAAAACCTTCCTGTCCACATTGAGAAGTGATATGGGACGCCAATTCTCAATGCGTGACGGGTCCTTACCCTTTGACAAAATGATCAAAGCCGACCTCCTTAATGATCTCGGCAGAGTGCCCGAGGAGAGACACTCATTAAACACCTGAGTCAAGAGGGGGACCAAGGAGTCCCTAAAGGTCTTAAAGAACTCGGATGTTAAGCCATCCGGACCTGGCGATTTTTTGGGCCGGAGCCCATCGATCGCCAGTCTCACTTCCTCTTCTTTGATCGCTTCTGCCAAACCGCCCAGCGAGAGGTCAGCCCCTGGCTCAAGAACAGCTTCAGCCAGGAAAGCCGACATCCTGTCACGATCCAGTTCCTTCCTTCCCAAGAGGTGCGAGTAGTATGAACTGACGACCTCCAAGATCCCTGATCTGGACCTTCTCAGGGATCCCGTACTGTCCATCAGCCCAGTCACTATCTTACTATTCACTGACATCTTGCAGCTTCTGTAGGGGTCGGGCGAGTAGTACTTCCCGTAATCCCTCTCAAAAACCAAAGATGCGTGCCTATCGTACTGACACCTCTTTAGCAAGGATTTCACACTGGAGATCGCCTCGCGGTTACCCCCAGTCGAGACAAGTTGCTCGAGTTTCCTCCTCAGGCTCTGATACAGGCGATCCCTGTTCAGTCTTCTGAGGTTCGAGAGTTGCCGGAAGAATCTCGCCACCCGATGTTTGAACATCTCCCACCACTCAGACTTAGTGTTACTTAGGCCCAGCAGCGGTACCTGGCTCTGAAGAAATTCCTCAAAGGACCGTCTTACAGCTTCTTCCTCAAGGAGTGACGAATTCAGCTTCCAATAACCTCTTCCCATCCAAGGAGTCTCTGTAACGCTCAGAGAAAACATAATCAAACAGTGATCGGAGAACTCCACCTCCACAACCGACAACGGCGAGGAGACGGCATCCTCCTTCAAATAAAACCTGTCTAACCTAGACCTGCACTGACTACCTCTAAAAAAAGTGAACCCCGCGTGGCCTGTGTTGTGCCGGATGTGGACATCCACCAGGCGTGCATCACTTACTATCCTATTTAGCGCGACGCAATCGTAAGCCAGCCGGTCTCCGGAACCTCCTCTATCACAGGGTCTCGTGACGTTGTTGAAATCCCCTCCAAAGACCACCTGCCGACTCGAAAATAAGAAAGGTTTGATCTTCATGAAGAGACACTTGCGGTCCCACTTGGACTGGGGACCGTAGATGTTAATGAGCCGAAGCTCCTGTCCCCCAATGGAGACATCTAGGATCAAGCATCTCCCCATTTCTAACTCGATCAATCGTCTGCATTCAACCGCTGCGGTCTTAAAAAGGACCGCCACCCCACTATACGGCTCGGCCGCAAGAGACCAGTAGGAGGGCCCGTGCCTCCACTCCCGCCTTGCTTTATGCATGGTTGATAGGTCGGTCAACCTGGTCTCCTGCAAAAACAAAATGTCGGCGTCAAGTTGGCCGAGAAAATGAAAGGCCGTGTACCTTGCCACATCTGACTTTATGCTGGCAACATTAATGGTTGCCAGCGTCAATGGGGTGGGTGCCGCCATCATGATTGATTGAATTAGATAGCCTTTTTCTTCCCACCCCCAACAGTTTCACCCTCTTCCTCTGACAATGATGAGTTTTTAGTGCGCTTAAGACAAACAGACTCATCCATTCTCTCCTTACATACACTCTGGCCCTTGTCTGGTGGTCCTGAGGTAGTCCCCCCCCCCAGAAGGCTTTGTATTTGCCCCCTGAGAAGAAGACCCAGCGACCTCCTGAGCCCCAACAACCTTGTCCGCAACCTCCGGCCCCGGGTCCCCATCGCCCCCCTCTGGAGGGGAGTCCTGGAGGGCCCGGAACCGGTTAGAGAGATCCACCAGAGGGGGGGCGGCTGGACCTTCCAATGGCACCTGGATCAGGGCTACGGAGTCAGAGGGGTCGCACTCCAAGGAGGAGGCTCGAGGCCCGGACCCCCTCTTTTCCTTAGTTGTTTTCCTGTTACCCTTTTTCTTTTGCTGTGACCACTCCCCATCTCCCTCATCCAGACTGTCACCGGATGAAGGTTCCTGGGCAGACATGGCGTCCTTTTGCTCCTCCCTTTCAAGTCTCTTGACTTCCTCGCTCAATTCGCCGTCTTTAGGATCCTCAGCTGCAAGTGAAGCACCCGGGTCAGAGTTTAGGGTCATTACTCCCTGCCCCCTGTTCCCACGGCGCTGCTGCTGCCGCCTGATATTGGATGGCGGCAGCCTGCTCCTCACCGGTTCCCTGCCTCCTCCGCCTCTGTTGGTACCTTCACCGGCAAGATTAGTCCCGGCTTTCGCCTGTCCCGCACTCGCCGCTTTCAGGACCGCATTGGCAAAGGAACGCGGACAGCGACTGAACGGGTGACCGAGGTCACCACACAGGTTACACCTAATTCTGCCACAGGTAGCAGCGAGATGGCCGAGGTCCCCACACAGTGCGCATTTCTGGGTGGTACACTGCGCACTGAAGTGTGTGGGGCTGCCGCACCTGTGACAGACCTTAGGCTGCCCCCGGTAGAAAATCAAGATCCTGTCCCTCCCCAAAAATGTTGAGGAAGGGATATGGGTAACGGTGTTTCCTGAAACCTTCAATTTCACCATGAAGGTCCAGGCTCCTGACCAGATACCATGCTCATCGAGGGTCTTCTCGGGAATACCGATGATGTCGCCATATCGTCCAACCCAGGTGGAGATGTCGACACAGGAAAGTGACTCGTTACTGGTCAAAACGGTCACCTTCCTGACCGAGTTCTGGCGGGATATTGCTTCAGCGAGGAAACCCTGCCATTCGGGGAGACCCCGAGCCAGCTCATGGCGAGACCAGAAAAGCTCAAGGCCCTCCGGTCTCACGAAGCTGACATCGAAGTAGGAGGTCCCATAGGGATGGATCAAGGCAAAGATGTCATATGCCACGAAGCCCATCCCCAGCAGGAGCTCAGCAACCTTTGACCGATCAGGACAGGCATCCTTGCTTACCCACTGGAGACGGGCCACGTTCCTACGATTACTCCTCTGCCCCGGTGTCGGCAGAGACCAGACAGTCTCTGCCCCTCTATCTCGGAAGGCGGAAAGACCGTGTCTCTCTATCCAGAAAGACAGATCAACCTCCCTCCCCTCTACATTGATGGAACTCTCCCCTCTCCTCAGGGCGTCCAGGAAGCGCTGTTGCAAGTCACCATCCTCAGGGTCACCAGACAAGGGCGCACTACTACCCCCAGCAGTGACAGCTGCTGAATAGCTTGGGGCTGAAGCCCCCGCCACCGCTGGGGAGGCAGCGGGACCACTACCTGCTTCCCCTCCACCAACACCAGTAATGTTCTCCTCATTCACTCCACCACCACCACTATTCCCATCATTTGCAACATCACTACTCCCATCATTTACTCCACCACTGCTCCCATCATTCATTCCACCACTATTCCCACCATTCACTCCACCACTACTCCCATCATTCACTCCACTACTACTCCCATCATTTCCTGCACAGCTGCTTTCATTCTTCTTACCATTGCCACCACTTCCCGTCACTTTTTTCCCAGTATTCTCACCACTATTTGTAAAACTGTTCTCTGCACCTTCCACAGTAACATCCATTTTCTCCTCACTTGTGTCTGGCTTTTTTGCACTCACACCTGCTGGACCGGGGGAGGGGTGCAGAACCACACCCGTTTTCCCTTCATTGGTGTTTTGTTGTGTCTCTGGAGCACCTTGCCCCCCTACTGCAGCAGTTTGTATTTTATTATTCTGGGCCCGCTGCCTGTTGGGGGGCACCGCCTGCCCCGCACCCACAGACTTCGGGGTCCCGGTGTCACATTTGGGTGCTGGAGCAATCTGTCCTCCCGTCGCAGCAGGGCGCCCAGTGTTCCCTGCAGATGATGTTTCCTGCTTTTTTTTTCCTTTTTGGACTCGCTGCTCCCCTATTGCAGCCGCGTGCCTCTTCTCTGTTGAGGCGCACTGCGCCCCTGTCACAACAGTGCGCCCCCCTTTTGCCGCACCAAGTTTCTCGGACCTGCCTCCCACAGCCCCGGCGTCGGCCGGCTCAGCCGTAGCGAGCAGGGATGGAGTCTGCCCACACCGTCCCCCTTTCGCAACGGCGTGGACATCCCCCTCGCCCCCCTCAGCCCCGGTGATAACCGGCTTAGCCGCAGAGGGCAGGGAGGGAAACTCCTCGGGGTCCCCTATGTCCGGCGCCGTGAGTACCTCCACAGCCTCGCCCCCTGCACTGTTCCCCGCACAGACGGCAGCACCGCCGGACGTCCTCCTCCTCTCCCCACCTTGCCTATGCCCCGGACCCACTGCAGAGCCCGTGCCTTTAGGTTTGGTGGGGTTTACACAGGAGGTGGTAGGTGTAACATCATCCATCAGTACATATCTGTAACTCACCACCTCCCGTGCGGTCTCCTTCGTTTTCTTCTTCCTCTTCTGGGTTTCCTCTGCTGGCTCGTCCTCACCAAAGGAGAAGCGGTCTAGGTTCACTGGAGACTCCAGCTGTCGGATCTCCTGTAGCAGACCGCCCTCCTCCTCTTCCTCCGCTGACACTCCAGCCTGTGCTGTCGGAGTCCTCTGCCGTGCCGGGAGGCCGCTTCCCTGTTGTCGGCTCTGCGGCTCACTCTCCCGGCTGGTTCCAGCTTGTAGGACTCCAGTCACAGCCACGTCGTCGTCCTCCTCCTCGTCGCTTAGGACGCCGGCTGGCGGCTCTCCTGAGGTATTTAACCCCTTCATTTCTGAGAACCGCCGCTGGTTCTTAAACCTCTCCAGGAAGGGACCTGCGCTTTTCTCAATCCCCTCCCAGAGGAGCACTAACCGGGCCACCTCATCTCTGAGGGCTCTGAACCTCTGGGAGGTCACGGGTTTCTCCTTGCTAGAGGCTCGGGTGTTCAGGATCCGTGCCTCCTGCAGCTTCTCCTTCAGCCCGGTCAGTGCTTTGCCGGCGTCCTCATACTCACGTAGCATGGCGACCACTCGGGAGGAGAAGGTACTCGTGGACTCGCCGGAGCTCCTCTCCCCCCAGGATGTTCCTGGGCTCTCCTTCCTGGGGCCTGGGGTGCCCCTGTCTCCCTCTCTGGGCGGACGATGAGCCGTCTCAGGGTTGGAGTAGGTGGGTAAGGTTTTCTTCACCCTTCCTGACCTCCTCAGTCCCTCTTGGGCCGGTTGCTGCTGCTGCTCTCTGTCCCCCGCCGGCACAGACCGGGGAACAGAAGCCTGGGAAGCCATGCCGGCCTCCCAGGAAGCCTGCCTCTCCCTGGGGAGAAGAGAGGCCGACTCTGGGCCTCCTGCTGGAAGTGCTGGAGCTCGCAAGACAGGTGCTGCTCCTAGCAGGGTGTGACTGATTGTGGGCACCTGTCCTCCAGTCACCTCCAGAGCTGCACTCACTATTCTGCTGTTACATCATGTCTTATCCTCCAGGTCTTTTATTAAATAAAATAAAAATACTTTACATGACAATAACCAAGATACATTACAAATAAAACACAACAGAACAAAACATAAGAACAAAGCTCCAATCAGACGACAACAAACGACAAAAATCACAAAGAAATAAACCAGAAATGGAACCAAAATGGAGAAAGTTCATGACCTACAAATCAGGGACGAGAAAGAAAAATTCCAATAAAAATAAAGCAAAACTAAAAGACAACAAACAAAATACTCATAACTACATGAATACCCCTGTAAAAAATTTACATAATAAATAGTATAAAATCATGTAAGACCCCCGGCCCAGCTTCATTCATACTACTATATACAACCCCAACTACATTCACACCGTCCTATATACAATATTATATACAATATATACACTATAAACACATTATACTAAACCAAATATTATACAACACCACAAACACAACAAAACCCTACCGGTCCCACTGCCTTACCTTACAGCCCCCCCTTACACCACCACATTCACCCCACAACAAACCTAAATACAATACAGTGTACAAAATTTTATTTATTTTTTTTATATATATATATATTTTTTAAATTATACTTTCATTTTATTTTTTTATTTTTTTTTATAAATATATATATATATACACACACACACCTACTCTAACTATCCCGCCACCCCTGATCCAGCTCTGGCCACAAAGTTCAGGAATTATCCGAGCTAGGATCAGGCCCCAAAGTTTTTCCCCAGGCGGGGCCTGGGCCAGGCCGGATCAGTCTCTTATCACCGCCGTTGAACCCCCCAATCCCCCCACCCAACCTAACTAAGACCCTCTATTATACACACTATATACAATATATACAATACACTATATACAATATATACATAAACCAACTTCACAGAACACAACCTACATACTCACCACCCAAGGCTCAAGTTCGATGCCTGCAAACCTTCTATTCAGGGAACAGAAATACAAAACAAAAACCTAGGGTGTAAAGATATCAGCCCACCACCAGGATATAGGAGCGCTAACGGACTAAGGCACCCCGAAGGAGAAACCCCTCCAGAGATGGGCCGCCCTCCGGGCACCCAGTCTTTCGCACTCCAGAGAACGCACCTTCACCAGGGCACCTAGGATGCTGCTACAAACTTCATCTACACGGAGGATTTTACTCTGCGTCGTAACTAAAACTCGTGCGTTCCACGTGAAGTACCTGACCACTGCGCTGACTAAGAATAAAGTGACTCGGTCCCTTCTCCCGAGGTCTCTGAACGCTCCATAGGCCCACTCGGCATAGGACAGAGTGGCCAGCCGCGGCCAACCAATGGAAGCGCCCAGCCTGTTGTACACCTCTGTATTAAAGGGACAATGAAGCAGGAAGTGCTCCATGCTTTCCAGCATGGTAGCACAATCCTCACGGGGACAATTCCTGTCCACGGAGCTCCTGTGCTTCAAATTGTCCCTCACGTACAACTTACCTTGGAAGCAGCGCCAAGTCAAGTCCCAATACTTCTTGGGGATCCTGCTAGAATTTAACAAACTTAACCCAACCTCTAGATCCCGACTCGGGCAGTCCTTGAGGACCAATGGTCTCTGAAAATGCGAAAGCAAGACCCGCATGTCGAGGAGTTTCCTCGGGAGGGACCTCACTTCCCACATTCCCAGACCCCACCGGCGCATCATCTTCAGAACCGGGGTAACATAAGCCGGGAGATGCCCGTGCGGTGTGCAAAGATCCTTCAATCTTCCCCCTGTCTCCCATTCCTGGAAGAAAGGCTGAAACCATCCCTTGCAGGAGAATACTCACGGAGGAGCCCTCTCTTTCCAGAGGTTTGCCACGGTAACTTTCAAAAAGGTGTTCACTAGGAACACCACGGGGTTTACCATATTCAACCCCCCTAGTCTCCTCGTGCGATAAGTGACCTCCCGTTTGACTAGGTTTAGTCTATTCCCCCATAACATCTGGAAGAACAGACTGTAGACCCATGTCCAGAGAGGCTCCGGCAAGACACAGACGCTGCCCAGGTAGATTAACAAGGGGAGCAGGAAAGCTTTGCACAGGTCAACCCTTTCCCTCAGGGTCAAAGACCAACCCTTCCATTGGTCCACTTTTTGGGCGACACCCTTGATTCTGCCTTCCCAGTCTTTCGTGGGGTAATCACCCTGGCCAAATTCGATGCCTAGGACTTTGGCATGTTCTTGGGGTTCGGGGAGGGTGTCCGGAAGATCAAACGTGGGATCCCCGCCTCCCAGCCAGAGACTCTCACACTTGTCCTGGTTGACCTTGGACCCGGATGCCTCCGAGTAGCTCTCCACTTCTGACATCACCACCATCGCCTCCTCTTGCGAAGAAACAAAGACAGTAACGTCGTCCGCGTAGGCCACTACCCTCAGGATAGCCTCTGGCGCCAACCTGCCCATCCTCACCCCCGCCAACGGTCCACAATCAACCCTTCTGAGGAAGGGATCGATCGCAAACGCGTAAAGCAAAGGACTAAGAGGGCAGCCCTGGCGGACACCAGATCCCACCCCGAAAGGTTGTCCATTCCACCCGTTTACCAGAGGGAAAGTCTCAGCCCCTGCATACAAGGTCTTAAGCCAGTCCACAAACCCTCCAGGCAGACCATACCTCAAAAGAGTGGACCAGAGGTACTCGTGGTCGACCCGATCAAAGGCTTTTGCCTGATCCAGGGTCAGCAAGAACCCCTTCCAAAGGCCCGCCCTGCCCCGCTCCACGGCCTCTCGGACACCCAGAACAGCACTGAAAGTGCTACGGCCAGGAACACAACAGTGCTGGGCCTCCGAAAGGAGCCGCGGTGCAAACTTCACCAGCCTATTGAAGAGTATCTTAGCCAAAACCTTCCTGTCCACATTGAGAAGTGATATGGGACGCCAATTCTCAATGCGTGACGGGTCCTTACCCTTTGATAAAATGATCAAAGCCGACCTCCTTAATGATCTCGGCAGAGTGCCCGAGGAGAGACACTCATTAAACACCTGAGTCAAGAGGGGGACCAAAGAGTCCCTAAAGGTCTTAAAGAACTCGGATGTTAAGCCATCCGGACCTGGCGATTTTTTGGGCCGGAGCCCATCGATCGCCAGTCTCACTTCCTCTTCTTTGATCGCTTCTGCCAAAACGCCCAGCGAGAGGTCAGCCCCTGGTTCAGGAACAGCTTCAGCCAGGAAAGCCGACATCCTGTCACGATCCAGTTCCTTCCTTCCCAAGAGGTGCGAGTAGTATGAACTGACGACCTCCAAGATCCCTGATCTGGACCTTCTCAGGGATCCCGTACTGTCCATCAGCCCTGTCACTATCTTACTATTCACTGACATCTTGCAGCTTCTGTAAGGGTCGGGCGAGTAGTACTTCCCGTAGTCCCTCTCAAAAACCAAAGATGCGTGCCTATCGTACTGACACCTCTTTAGCAAGGATTTCACACTGGAGATCGTCTCGCGGCTACCCCCAGTCGAGACAAGATGCTCGAGTTTCCTCCTCAGGCTCTGATACAGGCGATCCCGGTTCAGGCTTCTGAGGTTCGAGAGTTGCCGGAAGAATCTTGCCACCCGATGTTTGAACATCTCCCACCACTCAGACTTAGTGTTACTTAGGCCCAGCAGCGGTACCTGGCTCTGAAGAAATTCCTCAAAGGACCGTCTTACAGCTTCTTCCTCAAGGAGTGACGAATTCAGCTTCCAATAACCTCTTCCCATCCGAGGAGTCTCTGTAACGCTCAGAGAAAACATAATCAAACAGTGATCGGAGAATTCCACCTCCACAACCGACAACGGCGAGGAAACGGCCTCCTCCTTCAAATAAAACCTGTCTAACCTAGACCTGCACTGACTACCTCTAAAAAAGGTGAACCCCGCGTGGCCTGTGTTGTGCCGGATGTGGACATCCACCAGGCGTGCCTCACTTACTATCCTATTTAGCGCAACGCAATCGTAAGCCAGCCGGTCTCCGGAACCTCCTCTATCACAGGGTCTCGTGACGTTGTTGAAATCCCCTCCAAAGACCACCTGCCGACTCGAAAATAAGTAAGGTTTGATCTTCATGAAGAGACACTTGCGGTCCCACTTGGACTGGGGACCGTAGATGTTAATGAGCCGAAGCTCCTGTCCCCCCATGGAGACATCTAGGATCAAGCATCTCCCCATTTCTAACTCGATCAATCGTCTGCATTCAACCGCTGCGGTCTTAAAAAGGACCGCCACCCCGCTATACGGCTCGGCCGCAAGAGACCAGTAGGAGCGCCCGTGCCTCCACTCCCGCCTTGCTTTATGCATGGTTGATAGGTCGGTCAACCTGGTCTCCTGCAAAAACAAAATGTCGGCGTCAAGATGGCCGAGAAAATGAAAGGCCGTGTACCTTGCCGCTTCTGACTTTATGCTGGCAACATTAATGGTTGCCAGCGTCAACGGGGTGGGTGCCGCCATCATGATTGATTGAATTAGATAGCCTTTTTCTTCCCACCCCCAACAGTTTCACCCTCTTCCTCTGACAATGATGAGTTTTTAGTGCACTTAAGACAAACAGACTCATCCATTCTCTCCTTACATACACTCTGGCACTTGTCTGGTGGTCCTGAGTTAGTCCCCCCCCCAGAAGGCTTTGTATTTGCCCCCTGAGAAGAAGACCCAGCGACCTCCTGAGCCCCAACAACGTTGTCCGCAACCTCCGGCCCCGGGTCCCCATCGCCCCCCTCTGGAGGGGAGTCCTGGAGGGCCCGGAACCGGTTAGAGAGATCCACCAGAGGGGGGGCGGCTGGACCTTCCAATGGCACCTGGATCAGGGCTACGGAGTCAGAGGGGTCGCACTCCAAGGAGGAGGCTCGAGGCCCGGACCCCCTCTTATCCTTAGTTGTTTTCCTGTTACCCTTTTTCTTTTGCTGTGACCACTCGCCCTCTCCCTCATCCAGACTGTCACCGGATGAAGGTTCCTGGGCAGACATGGCGTCCTTTTGCTCCTCCCTCTCAAGTCTCTTGACTTCCTCGTTCAATTCGCCGTCTTTAGGATCCTCAGCTGCAAGTGAAGCACCCGGGTCAGAGTTTAGGGTCATTACTCCCTGCCCCCTGTTCCCATGGCGCTGCTCCTGCCGCCTGATATTGGATGGCGGCAGCCTGCTCCTCACCGGTTCCCTGCCTCCTCTGCCTCTGCTGGTCCCTTCACCGGCGAGATTAGTCCCGGCTTTCGCCTGTCCCGCACTCGCCGCTTTCAGGACCGCATTGGCAAAGGAACGCAGACAGCGACTGAACGGGTGACCGAGGTCACCACACAGGTTACACCTAATCCTGCCACAGGTCGCAGCGAGATGGCCGAGGTCCCCACACAGTGCGCATTTCTGGGTGGTACACTGCGCACTGAAGTGTGTGGGGCTGCCGCACCTGTGACAGACCTTAGGCTGCCCCCGGTAGAAAATCAAGATCCTGTCCCTCCCCAAAAATGTTGAGGAAGGGATATGGGTAACGGTGTTTCCTGAAACCTTCAATTTCACCATGAAGGTCCAGGCTCCTGACCAGATACCATGCTCGTCGAGGGTCTTTTCAGGAATACCGACGATGTCGCCGTATCGTCCAACCCATGTGGAGATGTCGACACAGGAAAGTGACTCGTTACTGGTCAAAACGGTCACCTTCCTGACCGAGTTCTGGCGGGATATTGCTTCAGCGAGGAAACCCTGCCATTCGGGGAGACCCCGAGCCAGCTCATGGCGAGACCAGAAAAGCTCAAGGCCCTCCGGTCTCACGAAGCTGACATCGAAGTAGGAGGTCCCATAGGGATGGATCAAGGCAAAGATGTCATATGCCACGAAGCCCATCCCCAGCAGGAGCTCAGCAACCTTTGACCGATCAGGACAGGCATCCTTGCTTACCCACTGGAGACGGGCCACGTTCCTACGGTTACTCCTCTGCCCCGGTGTCGGCAGAGACCAGACAGTCTCTGCCCCTCTATCTCGGAAGGCGGAAAGACCGTGTCTCTCTATCCAGAAAGACAGATCAACCTCCCTCCCCTCTACATTGATGGAACTCTCCCCTCTCCTCAGGGCGTCCAGGAAGCGCTGTTGCAAGTCACCATCCTCAGGGTCACCAGACAAGGGCGCACTACTACCCCCAGCAGTGACAGCTGCTGAATAGCTTGGGGCTGAAGCCCCCGCCACCGCTGGGGAGGCAGCGGGACCACTACCTGCTTCCCCTCCACCAACACCAGTAATGTTCTCCTCATTCACTCCACCACCACCACTATTCCCATCATTTGCAACATCACTACTCCCATCATTTACTCCACCACTGCTCCCATCATTCATTCCACCACTATTCCCACCATTCACTCCACCACTACTCCCACCATTCACTCCACCACTACTCCCACCATTCACTCCACCACTACTCCCATCATTCACTCCACTACTACTCCCATCATTTCCTGCACAGCTGCTTTCATTCTTCTTACCATTGCCACCACTTCCCGTCACTTTTTTCCCAGTATTCACACCACTATTTGTAAAACTGTTCTCTGCACCTTCCACAGTAACATCCATTTTCTCCTCACTTGTGTCTGGCTTCTTTGCACTCACACCTGCTGGACCGGGGGAGGGGTGCAGAACCACACCCGTTTTCCCTTCATTGGTGTTTTGTTGTGTCTCTGGAGCACCTTGCCCCCCTACTGCAGCAGTTTGTATTTTATTATTCTGGGCCCGCTGCATGTTGGGGGGCACCGCCTGCCCCGCACCCACAGACTTCGGGGTCCCGGTGTCACATTTGGGTGCTGGAGCAATCTGTCCTCCCGTCGCAGCAGGGCGCCCAGTGTTCCCTGCAGATGATGTTTCCTGCTTTTTTTTTCCTTTTTGGACTCGCTGCTCCCCTATTGCAGCCGCGTGCCTCTTCTCTCTTGAGGCGCACTGCGCCCCTGTCACAACAGAGCGCCCTCCTTTCGCCGCACCATGTTCCTCGGACCTGCCCCCCACAGCCCCGGCGTCGGCCGGCTCAGCCGTAGCGAGCAGGGATGGAGTCTGCCCACACCGTCCCCCTTTCGCAACGGCGTGGACATCCCCCTCGCCCCCCTCAGCCCCGGTGATAACCGGCTTAGCCGCAGAGGGCAGGGAGGGAAACTCCTCGGGGTCCCCTATGTCCGGCGCCGTGAGTACCTCCACAGCCTCGCCCCCTGCACTGTTCCCCGCACAGACGGCAGCACCGCCGGACGTCCTCCTCCTCTCCCCACCTTGCCTATGCCCCGGACCCACTGCAGAGCCCGTGCCTTTAGGTTTGGTGGGGTTTACACAGGAGGTGGTAGGTGTAACATCATCCATCAGTACATATCTGTAACTCACCACCTCCCGTGCGGTCTCCTTCGTTTTCTTCTTCCTCTTCTGGGTTTCCTCTGCTGGCTCGCCCTCACCAAAGGAGAAGCGGTCTAGGTTCACTGGAGACTCCAGCTGTCGGATCTCCTGTAGCAGACCGCCCTCCTCCTCTTCCTCCGCTGACACTCCAGCCTGTGCTGTCGGAGTCCTCTGCCGTGCCGGGAGGCCGCTTCTCTGTTGTCGGCTCTGCGACTCACTCTCCCGGCTGGTTCCAGCTTGTAGGACTCCAGTTACAGCCACGTCGTCGTCGTCCTCCTCCTCCTCCTCGTCGCTTAGGACGCCAGCTGGCGGCTCTCCTGAGGTATTTAACCCCTTCATTTCTGAGAACCGCCGCTGGTTCTTAAACCTCTCCAGGAAGGGACCTGCGCTTTTCTCAATCCCCTCCCGGAGGAGCACTAACCGGGCCACCTCATCTCTGAGGGCTCTGAACCTCTGGGAGGTCACGGGTTTCTCCTTGCTAGAGGCTCGGGTGTTCAGGATCCGTGCCTCCTGCAGCTTCTCCTTCAGCCCGGTCAGTGCTTTGCCGGCGTCCTCATACTCACGTAGCATGGCGACCACTCGGGAGGAGAAGGTACTCGTGGACTCGCCGGAGCTCCTCTCCCCCCAGGATGTTCCTGGGCTCTCCTTCCTGGGGCCTGGGGTGCCCCTGTCTCCCTCTCTGGGCGGACGATGAGCCGTCTCAGGGTTGGAGTAGGTGGGTAAGGTTTTCTTCACCCTTCCTGACCTCCTCAGTCCCTCTTGGGCCAGTTGCTGCTGCTGCTCTCTGTCCCCCGCCGGCACAGACCGGGGAACAGAAGCCTGGGAAGCCATGCCGGCCTCCCAGGAAGCCTGCCTCTCCCTGGGGAGAAGAGAGGCCGACTCTGGGCCTCCTGCTGGAAGTCCTGGAGCTCACAAGACAGGTGCTGCTCCTAGCAGGGTGTGACTGATTGTGGGCACCTGTCCTCCAGTCACCTCCAGAGCTGCACTCACTATTCTGCTGTTACATCATGTCTTATCCTCCAGGTCTTTTATTAAATAAAATAAAAATACTTTACATGACAATAACCAAGATACATTACAAATAAAACACAACAGAACAAAACATAAGAACAAAGCTCCAATCAGACGACAACAAACGACAAAAATCACAAAGAAATAAACCAGAAATGGAACCAAAATGGAGAAAGTTCATGACCTACAAATCAGGGACGAGAAAGAAAAATTCCAATAAAAATAAAGCAAAACTAAAAGACAACAAACAAAATACTCATAACTACATGAATACCCCTGTAAAAAATTTACATAATAAATAGTATAAAATCATGTAAGACCCCCAGCCCAGCTTCATTCATACTACTATATACAACCCCAACTACATTCACACCGTCCTATATACAATATTATATACAATATATACACTATAAACACATTATACTAAACCAAATATTATACAACACCACAAACACAACAAAACCCTACCGGTCCCACTGCCTTACCTTACAGCCCCCCCTTACACCACCACATTCACCCCACAACAAACCTAAATACAATACAGTGTACAAAATTTTATTTATTTTTTTTATATATATATATATTTTTTAAATTATACTTTCATTTTATTTTTTTATTTTTTTTTATAAATATATATATATATACACACACACACCTACTCTAACTATCCCGCCACCCCTGATCCAGCTCTGGCCACAAAGTTCAGGAATTATCCGAGCTAGGATCAGGCCCCAAAGTTTTTCCCCAGGCGGGGCCTGGGCCAGGCCGGATCAGTCTCTTATCACCGCCGTTGAACCCCCCAATCCCCCCACCCAACCTAACTAAGACCCTCTATTATACACACTATATACAATATATACAATACACTATATACAATATATACATAAACCAACTTCACAGAACACAACCTACATACTCACCACCCAAGGCTCAAGTTCGATGCCTGCAAACCTTCTATTCAGGGAACAGAAATACAAAACAAAAACCTAGGGTGTAAAGATATCAGCCCACCACCAGGATATAGGAGCGCTAACGGACTAAGGCACCCCGAAGGAGAAACCCCTCCAGAGATGGGCCGCCCTCCGGGCACCCAGTCTTTCGCACTCCAGAGAACGCACCTTCACCAGGGCACCTAGGATGCTGCTACAAACTTCATCTACACGGAGGATTTTACTCTGCGTCGTAACTAAAACTCGTGCGTTCCACGTGAAGTACCTGACCACTGCGCTGACTAAGAATAAAGTGACTCGGTCCCTTCTCCCGAGGTCTCTGAACGCTCCATAGGCCCACTCGGCATAGGACAGAGTGGCCAGCCGCGGCCAACCAATGGAAGCGCCCACCCTGTTGTACACCTCTGTATTAAAGGGACAATGAAGCAGGAAGTGCTCCATGCTTTCCAGCATGGTAGCACAATCCTCACGGGGACAATTCCTGTCCACGGAGCTCCTGTGCTTCAAATTGTCCCTCACGTACAACTTACCTTGGAAGCAGCGCCAAGTCAAGTCCCAATACTTCTTGGGGATCCTGCTAGAATTTAACAAACTTAACCCAACCTCTAGATCCCGACTCGGGCAGTCCTTGAGGACCAATGGTCTCTGAAAATGCGAAAGCAAGACCCGCATGTCGAGGAGTTTCCTCGGGAGGGACCTCACTTCCCACATTCCCAGACCCCACCGGCGCATCATCTTCAGAACCGGGGTAACATAAGCCGGGAGATGCCCGTGCGGTGTGCAAAGATCCTTCAATCTTCCCCCTGTCTCCCATTCCTGGAAGAAAGGCTGAAACCATCCCTTGCAGGAGAATACTCACGGAGGAGCCCTCTCTTTCCAGAGGTTTGCCACGTTAACTTTCAAAAAGGTGTTCACTAGAAACACCACGGGGTTTACCATATTCAACCCCCCTAGTCTCCTCGTGCGATAAGTGACCTCCCGTTTGACTAGGTTTAGTCTATTCCCCCATAACATCTGGAAGAACAGACTGTAGACCCATGTCCAGAGAGGCTCCGGCAAGACACAGACGCTGCCCAGGTAGATTAACAAGGGGAGCAGGAAAGCTTTGCACAGGTCAACCCTTTCCCTCAGGGTCAAAGACCAACCCTTCCATTGGTCCACTTTTTGGGCGACACCCTTGATTCTGCCTTCCCAGTCTTTCGTGGGGTAATCACCCTGGCCAAATTCGATGCCTAGGACTTTGGCATGTTCTTGGGGTTCGGGGAGGGTGTCCGGAAGATCAAACGTGGGATCCCCGCCTCCCAGCCAGAGACTCTCACACTTGTCCTGGTTGACCTTGGACCCGGATGCCTCCGAGTAGCTCTCCACTTCTGGCATCACCACCATCGCCTCCTCTTGCGAAGAAACAAAGACAGTAACGTCGTCCGCGTAGGCCACTACCCTCAGGATAGCCTCTGGCGCCAACCCGCCCATCCTCACCCCCGCCAACGGTCCACAATCAACCCTTCTGAGGAAGGGATCGATCGCAAACGCGTAAAGCAAAGGACTAAGAGGGCAGCCCTGGCGGACACCAGATCCCACCCAGAAAGGTTGTCCATTCCACCCGTTTACCAGAGGGAAAGTCTCAGCCCCTGCATACAAGGTCTTAAGCCAGTCCACAAACCCTCCAGGCAGACCATACCTCAAAAGAGTGGACCAGAGGTACTCGTGGTCGACCCGATCAAAGGCTTTTGCCTGATCCAGGGTCAGCAAGAACCCCTTCCAAAGGCCCGCCCTGCCCCGCTCCACGGCCTCTCGGACACCCAGAACAGCACTGAAAGTGCTACGGCCAGGAACACAACAGTGCTGGGCCTCCGAAAGGAGCCGCGGTGCAAACTTCACCAGCCTATTGAAGAGTATCTTAGCCAAAACCTTCCTGTCCACATTGAGAAGTGATATGGGACGCCAATTCTCAATGCGTGACGGGTCCTTACCCTTTGATAAAATGATCAAAGCCGACCTCCTTAATGATCTCGGCAGAGTGCCCGAGGAGAGACACTCATTAAACACCTGAGTCAAGAGGGGGACCAAAGAGTCCCTAAAGGTCTTAAAGAACTCGGATGTTAAGCCATCCGGACCTGGCGATTTTTTGGGCCGGAGCCCATCGATCGCCAGTCTCACTTCCTCTTCTTTGATCGCTTCTGCCAAAACGCCCAGCGAGAGGTCAGCCCCTGGTTCAGGAACAGCTTCAGCCAGGAAAGCCGACATCCTGTCACGATCCAGTTCCTTCCTTCCCAAGAGGTGCGAGTAGTATGAACTGACGACCTCCAAGATCCCTGATCTGGACCTTCTCAGGGATCCCGTACTGTCCATCAGCCCTGTCACTATCTTACTATTCACTGACATCTTGCAGCTTCTGTAAGGGTCGGGCGAGTAGTACTTCCCGTAGTCCCTCTCAAAAACCAAAGATGCGTGCCTATCGTACTGACACCTCTTTAGCAAGGATTTCACACTGGAGATCGTCTCGCGGCTACCCCCAGTCGAGACAAGATGCTCGAGTTTCCTCCTCAGGCTCTGATACAGGCGATCCCGGTTCAGGCTTCTGAGGTTCGAGAGTTGCCGGAAGAATCTTGCCACCCGATGTTTGAACATCTCCCACCACTCAGACTTAGTGTTACTTAGGCCCAGCAGCGGTACCTGGCTCTGAAGAAATTCCTCAAAGGACCGTCTTACAGCTTCTTCCTCAAGGAGTGACGAATTCAGCTTCCAATAACCTCTTCCCATCCGAGGAGTCTCTGTAACGCTCAGAGAAAACATAATCAAACAGTGATCGGAGAATTCCACCTCCACAACCGACAACGGCGAGGAAACGGCCTCCTCCTTCAAATAAAACCTGTCTAACCTAGACCTGCACTGACTACCTCTAAAAAAGGTGAACCCCGCGTGGCCTGTGTTGTGCCGGATGTGGACATCCACCAGGCGTGCCTCACTTACTATCCTATTTAGCGCAACGCAATCGTAAGCCAGCCGGTCTCCGGAACCTCCTCTATCACAGGGTCTCGTGACGTTGTTGAAATCCCCTCCAAAGACCACCTGCCGACTCGAAAATAAGTAAGGTTTGATCTTCATGAAGAGACACTTGCGGTCCCACTTGGACTGGGGACTGTAGATGTTAATGAGCCGAAGCTCCTGTCCCCCCATGGAGACATCTAGGATCAAGCATCTCCCCATTTCTAACTCAATCAATCGTCTGCATTCAACCGCTGCGGTCTTAAAAAGGACCGCCACCCCACTATACGGCTCGGCCGCAAGAGACCAGTAGGAGGGCCCATGCCTCCACTCCCGCCTTGCTTTATGCATGGTTGATAGGTCGGTCAACCTGGTCTCCTGCAAAAACAAAATGTCGGCGTCAAGATGGCCGAGAAAATTAAAGGCCGTGTACCTTGCCGCTTCTGACTTTATGCTGGCAACATTAATGGTTGCCAGCGTCAACGGGGTGGGTGCCGCCATCATGATTGATTGAATTAGATAGCCTTTTTCTTCCCACCCCCAACAGTTTCACCCTCTTCCTCTGACAATGATGAGTTTTTAGTGCACTTAAGACAAACAGACTCATCCATTCTCTCCTTACATACACTCTGGCACTTGTCTGGTGGTCCTGAGTTAGTCCCCCCCCCAGAAGGCTTTGTATTTGCCCCCTGAGAAGAAGACCCAGCGACCTCCTGAGCCCCAACAACGTTGTCCGCAACCTCCGGCCCCGGGTCCCCATCGCCCCCCTCTGGAGGGGAGTCCTGGAGGGCCCGGAACCGGTTAGAGAGATCCACCAGAGGGGGGGTGGCTGGACCTTCCAATGGCACCTGGATCAGGGCTACGGAGTCAGAGGGGTCGCACTCCAAGGAGGAGGCTCGAGGCCCGGACCCCCTCTTATCCTTAGTTGTTTTCCTGTTACCCTTTTTCTTTTGCTGTGACCACTCCCCCTCTCCCTCATCCAGACTGTCACCGGATGAAGGTTCCTGGGCAGACATGGCGTCCTTTTGCTCCTCCCTCTCAAGTCTCTTGACTTCCTCGTTCAATTCGCCGTCTTTAGGATCCTCAGCTGCAAGTGAAGCACCCGGGTCAGAGTTTAGGGTCATTACTCCCTGCCCCCTGTTCCCATGGCGCTGCTCCTGCCGCCTGATATTGGATGGCGGCAGCCTGCTCCTCACCGGTTCCCTGCCTCCTCTGCCTCTGCTGGTCCCTTCACCGGCGAGATTAGTCCCGGCTTTCGCCTGTCCCGCACTCGCCGCTTTCAGGACCGCATTGGCAAAGGAACGCGGACAGCGACTGAACGGGTGACCGAGGTCACCACACAGGTTACACCTCATCCTGCCACAGGTCGCAGCGAGATGGCCGAGGTCCCCACACAGTGCGCATTTCTGGGTGGTACACTGCGCACTGAAGTGTGTGGGGCTGCCGCACCTGTGACAGACCTTAGGCTGCCCCCGGTAGAAAATCAAGATCCTGTCCCTCCCCAAAAATGTTGAGGAAGGGATATGGGTAACGGTGTTTCCTGAAACCTTCAATTTCACCATGAAGGTCCAGGCTCCTGACCAGATACCATGCTCGTCGAGGGTCTTTTCAGGAATACCGACGATGTCGCCGTATCGTCCAACCCATGTGGAGATGTCGACACAGGAAAGTGACTCGTTACTGGTCAAAACGGTCACCTTCCTGACCGAATTCTGGCGGGATATTGCTACAGTGTGGAAAACCTGCCATTCGGGGCGGCCCCGAGCCAGCTCATGGCGAGACCAGAAAAGCTCAAGGCCCTCCGGTCTCACGAAGCTGACATCGAAGTAGGAGGTCCCATAGGGATGGATCAAGGCGAAGATGTCATATGCCACGAAGCCCATCCCCAGCAGGAGCTCAGCAACCTTTGACCGATCAGGACAGGCATCCTTGCTTACCCACTGGAGACGGGCCACGTTCCTACGGTTACTCCTCTGCCCCGGTGTCGGCAGAGACCAGACAGTCTCTGCCCCTCTATCTCGGAAGGCGGAAAGACCGTGTCTCTCTATCCAGAAAGACAGATCAACCTCCCTCCCCTCTACATTGATAGAACTCTCCCCTTTCCTCAGGGCGTCCAGGAAGCGCTGTTGCAAGTCACCATCCTCAGGGTCACCAGACAAGGGCGCACTACTACCCCCAGCAGTGACAGCCCCTGAATAGCTTGGGGCTGAAGACCCCGCCACCGCTGGGGGGGCAGCGGGACCACTACCTGCTTCCCCTCCACCAACACCAGTAAAGCTCTCATCATTCACTCCGCCACTACTCCCATCATTGGCAACGTCACTACTCCCATCATTCACTCTACCACTACTCCCATCATTCACTCCACCACTACTCCCTCCATTCACTCCACCACTACTCCCATCATTCACTCCACCACTACTCCCATCATTCACTCCACCACTACTCCCATCATTCACTCCACCACTACTCCCACCATTCACTCCACCACTACTCCCACCATTCACTCCACCACTACTCCCATCATTCCCCTCACCACTTCCCATCACTTTATTACCTGTATTCTCACCACCATTTGTCCCAGTGTTCTCTGCACCTTCCACAGTAACATCCATTCCTTCCTCACTTGTGTCTGGCTTCTCTGGACTCACACCTGCTGGACCGGGGGAGGGGTGCAGCACCACACCCGTTTTCCCTTCATTGGTGTTTTGTTGTTTCTCTGGAGCTCCTTGCCCCCCTACTGCAGCAGTTTGTATTTTATTATTCTGGGCCCGCTGCATGTTGGGGGGCGCCGCCTGCCCCGCACCCACAGACTTCGGGGTCCTGGTGTCACATTTGGGTGCTGGAGCACTCTGTCCTCCCGTCGCAGCAGGGCGCCCAGTGTTCCCTGCAGCTGATTTTTCCTGCTTTTTTTTTTCTTTTTGGACTCGATGATCCCCTATCGCAGCCGCATGCCTCTTCTCTGTTGAGGCGCACTGCGCCCCTGTCACAACAGTGCGCCCCCCTTTCGCCGCACCAAGTTCCTCGGACCTGCCCCCCACAGCCCCGGCGTCGGCCGGCTCAGCCGTAGCGAGCAGGGATGGAGTCTGCCCACACCGGCCCCCTTTCGCAACGACGTGGACATCCCCCTCGCCCCCCTCAGCCCCGGTGACAACCGGCTTAGCCGCAGAGGGCAGAGAGGGAAACTCCTCGGGGTCCCCTATGTCCGGCGCCGTGAGTACCTCCACAGCCTCGCCCCCTGCACTGTTCCCCGCACAGACGGCAGCACCGCCGGACGTCCTCCTCCTCTCCCCACCTTGCCTATGCCCCGGACCCACTGCAGAGCCCGTGCCTTTAGGTTTGGTGGGGTTTACACAGGAGGTGGCAGGTGTAACATCATCCATCAGTACATATCTGTAACTCACCACCTCCCGTGCGGTCTCCTTCGTTGTCTTCTTCCTCTTCTTTGTTTCCTCTGCTGGCTCGTCCTCACCAGAGGAGAAGCGGTCCAGCTTCACTGGAGACTCCAGCTGTCGGATCTCCTGTAGTAGACCGCCCTCCTCCTCTTCCTCCGCTGACACTCCAGCCTGTGCTGTCGGAGTCCTCTGCCGTGCCGGGAGGCCGCTTCCCTGTTGTCGGCTCTGCGACTCACTCTCCCGGCTGGTTCCAGCTTGTAGGACTCCAGTCACAGCCACGTCGTCATCCTCCTCCTCCTCGTCGCTTAGGACGCCGGCTGGCGGCTCTCCTGAGGTATTTAACCCCTCATTTCTGAGAACCGCTGCTGGTTCTTAAACCTCTCCAGGAAGGGACCTGCGCTTTTCTGAATCCCCTCCCGGAGGAGCACTAACCGGGCCACCTCATCTCTGAGGGCTCTGAACCTCTGGGAGGTCGCGGGTTTCTCCTTCTTAGAGGCTCGGGTGTTCAGGATTCGAGCCTCCCGCAGCTTCTCCTTCAGCTCGGTCAGTGCTTTGCCGGCGTCCTCGTACTCACGTAGCATGGCGACCACTCGGGAGGAGAAGGTACTCGTGGACTCGCCGGAGCTCCTCTCCCCCCAGGATGTTCCTGGGCTCTCCTTCCTGGGGCCTGGGGTGCCCCTGTCTCCCTCTCTGGGCGGACAATGAGCCGTCTCAGGGTTGGAGTAGGTGGGTATGGTTTTCTTCACCCGTCCTGACCTCCTCAGTCCCTCTTGGGCAGGTTGCTGCTGCTGCTCTCTGTCCCCCGCCGGCACAGACCGGGGAACAGAAGCCTGGGAAGCCATGCCGGCCTCCCAGGAAGCCTGCCTCTCCCTGGGGAGAAGAGAGGCAGACTCTGGGCCTCCTGCTGGAAGTGCTGGAGCTCACAAGACAGGTGCTGCTCCTAGCAGGGTGTGACTGATTGTGGGCACCTGTCCTCCAGTCACCTCCAGAGCTACACTCACTATTCTGCTGTGGGACTTCAGTAGTTTGAGCCCACCAGATAAAATCATTCTTGGGGCCCATCATGCCTAAAGGTACCGTTACACTAAAAAACTTACCAACGATCACGACCAGAGATACGACCTGGCCGTGATCGTTGGTAAGTCGTTGTGTGGTCGCTGGGGAGCTGTCACACAGACAGCTCTCTCCAGCGACCAACGATCAGGGGAACGACTTCGGCATCCTTGAAACTGTCTTCAACGATGCCGAAGTCCCCCTGCAGCACCCGGGTAACCAGGGTAAACATCGAGTTACTAAGTGCAGGGCCGCGCTTAGTAACCCGATATTTACCCTTGTTACCATTGTAAAAGTTGAAAAAAAATAAAAAACACTACATACTCACATTCCGATGTCTGTCACGTCCCCCGGCGTCAGCTTCCCGCACTGACTGTGTCAGCGCCGGCCGTAAAGCAGAGCACAGTGGTGACGTCACCGTTGTGCTCTTCTTTACGGCCGGCGCTGACAGTCAGTGCGGGAAGCTGACGCCGGGGGACGTGACAGACATCGGAATGTGAGTATGTACTGTTTTTTTTTTTAACTTTTACAATGGTAACCAGGGTAAATATCGGGTTACTAAGCGCGGCCCTGCGCTTAGTAACCCGATATTTACCCTGGTTACAAGTGAACACATCGCTGGATCGGCGTCACACACGCCGATCCAGTGATGACAGCGGGTGATCAGCGACCAAAAAAAGGTCCTGATCATTCCCTACGACCAACGATCTCCCAGCAGGGGCCTGATCGTTGGTCGCTGTCACACATAACGAGATCGTTAGCGGGATCGTTGCTACGTCACAAAAAAGCGTGACGTTGCAACGATATCGTTAGCGAAATCGTTATATGTGAAGGTACCTTAAGGGGTACTAGCTGCAGTCTTCTCAGATTCCATCTAGTCAAGCTGATAATCAGGGAATATTTTCCAACAATATAACTGTCCAAACAATCACCTGATAAACCAGCAAAATGCTCATTAGTTGAGTGCAATGATTTTTACGCTCAATTTAAAAACATCATAATTGGCAGCAGATAATTTTGTGTAAACAAGACAAGTGATGCCGAGAACAATGATATTCTATAAGCAGAGAAAGATTGTATTAATTAGACATGTGCCACATACAGTGACTAGAGGCAGGATACATACACACCAGACACACACTACACACAGGATACATACACACCAGACACACACTACACACAGGATACATACACACCAGACACACACTACACACAGGATACATACACAGTAGACACAGGATACATACACACCAGACACACAGGACACATACACACCAG
Source organism: Ranitomeya variabilis (assembly GCF_051348905.1). NCBI lineage: Eukaryota > Metazoa > Chordata > Amphibia > Anura > Dendrobatidae > Ranitomeya > Ranitomeya variabilis. Next base: position 11,600,653 of record NC_135233.1, on the reverse strand, counting down.
TCACACACTAGACACGGCACACATACTCACCCAGGCTCAGACTGGCCCATAGGGAAACAGGGGAATCCCCCGGTGGGCCCCTGTGCAGATCTGAGCTCCAAACACCACTGTATGGGCAGTACTTGACATAATTTACTTGATTCAGTCTGTACAGAAAAAAGCAGCATCTCATCATTCATTAACCAAACTGCCCAGTTTATTATCAGATAGAGATATAGGTAAATTCATGAACGAGGGAAGTGTAATATTTGTATGCAAGTGAAAAGTAGGCCCCCCCAAAGTAAATGTTACTGGTGGACCCTTAGCACCCCAGTCTGACACTGTACACACCAGTCACACACTAAACACAGGACACATACACACCAGTCACAGACTAGACACAGGATGCATAGACACCAGTCAGACACTAGACGCAGGATACATACACACCGGTCATAGACTAGACACAGTTGTCATGAACCGGAGGTGTTTGGTCGCCCCAGTTCTTTCTTCAGGGATTTATTTATATCCCACTTCCCAGTTCTGGTATAGAACTTGCAGCCCTCTGGCACCCCTCTTACCCTCAGGTCAGTCAGGGAACTGCACCTAGGATAATTAGTCACCAGAAAGGCTGCCTGCTCATGTACTAGCTATTGTACACGCTGCAGAGAAGGCGATATACCTATTCCCCGCCGCTGCCAGGCAATACTCTTATAAAACCCTTTCCGTCATGGCCAGCTACACCCAACAAGCTCAGAACGCTTCGCTGCCACCAGCTCCTATTCCTATGATTAATAGCGGGTCAGGAGCCAACCCAATCAGTATCGTAATTTACTTCAGAGGACATTGGAGGTACGTTTTAGAGCAAGGAAAACAAAGCTAGTAAATATTATAGCTTTTACTCCAAAAAGATTAGGCAGTGTTTACAAAAGGTATAAAAACAATATCACGATATTACAATATGAGACAATTATAGTATGTACAGAATGATTACAAAATAAAAGGGATTAAAGTTGAAAAAAAAAAACAGTTTTCTCTTATCATGGCTGGCCATGTGCCTGGGGGAAGGGCGACACATCTCAGTGCATCAGAGCAGATTGCACAGGTTCCGTTAGCTGACTTCCTGGGCAAAGACTAAAGACTTCCCCTCTCGTCCCGCCTCTAAATTTTATACCTGAGCCCAAAACCAAGGTACTCCCACTGTGCTGACCTCACTGGGTGGTTGGGGAACTCCCCTTGCTGAACAGTTATGAAATACTCTATTACCCATTTCTCTTAGGGTGAACCTGGTAGAAGAAAGACAAAATTATCATTATGCTCAGCATGACATGGGGGTTCATTTAAGTATAAACACAAAGTGGATACATGACCTGCTTACGGAGAAATCCTTTCCTTGGATTTTGTTGGTTTTGGATCCGAGAGATTTCACTGGATTATAGATCTATCTGTGGATATTCGGAATATGTAACTTTTATATCTCTATCACTAATCAAGTTATGCGCTACTGTTAAGTTTTTAAATGAACAAAAGAGCACGTTCCCACAACTGCCTTCAGCCAGCTTAGGGCCATAAACTACATAGTGTGGGGCTGCTAGCACACTAGTATCATATTGCACACAGTATGTAGTGAGAAGGAGCTGGGAGTGGGGGTCAAAAAGCCCACAGCGTGTGTCTGTAAGGCCATGTAACTTTCTAGAAGTATACTCAGAATATGGCATATTTATATTATCATGACAACAGGATACATACACACCAGTCAAACACTAGATGCAGGATACATACATACCAGTCACACATTAGACACAGGATACATACAATGTAAGTCCGCAAGGACAGGGTCTTACCCTCTGTACCCGTCTGTCATTGTAAATTTGTTTACTATAAACGATATCTATAACTCTGTGGGTAACCCCTTTCTCATGTACAGCACCATGGAATTAATGGTGCTATATAAATAAATGATAATAATATTAATAAAATGCACACCAGTCACAGACTAGACACAGGATACATATGTAGCGCCCCCACCGCCGCAGGGCCGAGGGGTACCAGGTACCGGGCCTCTGAGTCTCTGCTCTGGGGTCGTCACGGTGGCTAGGCCCCGGTCCGTGACCCTGCCGTGGGGTGCACAGTGAATAATAGGTGTGGATGATGGTGGGGATGCTGTGGTGGTGCGGTGCAGTAAATAACGAGGACACCAGGTTGCAGTCTCTTTACCTCTTTACTGAAGATCTCTGGGTCCTCAGTCCGGAACACGGTTCACCAGGCTGCGCAAGTCCGGCCGGTCCAATGGCACCTTCAGAGTTCTCCTCACAGGTGGAAATCGGTGCCTTCCTACTAGCGCTATGTGTTGTGGTCCTTCCCTGCTGTGCTTACGGAAAGTACCCCACAACTGTTGTGTCTGTTTCTGATGTTCCCTCACAACTCGATTAGATGATGTTCTGCTAATCCTCCGTCCCTCCCTGATGTTCTGGTTGGGACGGCACCTGTTTGACGGGTAGGCTCGGAGCTCTTCCGGGACCCTAGAGTCGCCCCTCTCCACAAGTTGCCCCCCAAGACTGCATAGGTGATATGTGTTAGACAGCCCGCCTTAGACTGACTGTCCTGCCGCGGTTTGGAGTATTGCTTGAAGCTGAATATTATTCTACTCCCTCGGCGTTCCGGCCACCGGTAGTGCGCCTCAGTAGGATGTTGCTTCGGTCTTACAGCACGACTCCTACTGGTATTTCTCCTTTGCGTGATCTCGTTTCTCACTCAGCACAATCTATCTCGCTTCTAATCCTTTCTTGGGGACTGCCGCTACCCGGAGCAGGCACGGTCCCGTTACGTTCTTTCTTGTTGCCAAGCCTCTGTCAGGATCCCACCCCTGACAGAGACCCTACTGTATCTTCCCCCACAACACCCTCTGCCACAAGGTGTTGCCTGGTTCCAACCCAGTCAGCTTTCTGATCTAACTTCCTGCCTGACCCCCAGTTTACCCACTATGGTGGGGAGTGGCCTAATGAATAGCACCCTTAGCTCCCCCCGGAGGCCCAGCTGTGAAATGTATTGGTGTCTGTGATACCTGATCAGATGAACTCCTTCAGTGCCATCAGACGCACCATAGCTCCCCATAGTGGCGGAGCCACAGTACTGCAACGACCAGGACTCTGGGGCGCTGCACTCCCCCCTGGTTAAACACAGTACTCCGGGACTGGGAAGAAAACAACAATACAAGTTAGCAAAAAGACATACAGTTTTGTTGAGTGCAATAACAATAAGTATACTTGAACAGGCTTCCCTTTATGGGAGGTAAGGACACTTGAACGTTACAAACATGGTTAACGTTATAAATTACAGGCTATAAATAACTCCTGTTACCCAACCGGGTATTCTACTAAGTGCAAAATTGTTGAACAATAATTTAACATCGCCTTTAAGGATATACACTCTGAACCCACTAAAGACCTTCCTATAATCACATTATAAGGTAATTTAACTTTTTCATTCCCCTTCTTTAGATCTGCAGGACCGCCTGTCCTATCGCCACCAGACCTACTGCCTCTCCTTTCTGTTACAGGACCGCCCCGTTCAGCCAGGGCCTACTGCCTTTTCAACTACTATACACAGTATAGAACATAACATTACTTTCAGTTTAAGAGCACTGAGCCATCTCTACATGACTCCTATGAGGACTCAGGGTTTACCTTCTATCCTAACTATCCATCAACATTATCAAAACCTTTTCTATTGAACATTAAGCCTTCTCATTATCTTTCTATCATGCATGCTGGACACCACATCTATCCCTACGGGCCCACTGCATCCTTCTTCTATCTTTCACCTTTTTCTTCTCAGAGAACATCATCAGTATTTCTTCACAATTAACTAATTAAATACATATAACTTTCTCATGTCGACATTATCATCTCTTTCTTTGGTCAAGACATTATTGCTTCCTATCTTAAGCAATATCACAGTTTAAGCGCAACAAATGAACATCCCCTTTAAGAGGGGACCAAGTCTCTATGAGGTAGCACGCCTTCTCAAGCTACCAGTCCATACTCAGCAAAGGTTACAGTGTGGTATCTTCACAAAGAGTCCTTCTTTAAGTAAAACCAGTAGGGGGCGCCTTTAATAAGGTGCAAACTATATACAAGGAGTTCGGATCATGCACTGTTCATGATTTCAGCAGTTCTGTAAACTTTGTGCAAACTTTAGAAAAACAAACAAAATCAAAACAATAGGGATCCCAGGTCCACAGAAGGATCCCCTTAAGAGTTAACCCTGGACGGGTTCAGCAGCAAAAATCAGGAAACAAACAGTTAAAAACTATGTACATCTTTAAAGCATTATGCTTACTCGTTCTTCGGTAGCCCCCACCGAGGCTTTACCTGGCAGGTGGCCCTCTGCAGCCCAGGAAGGTCGGTCTCCAAGTTCACTCCCGCGGCCAGGTGCACCCCGTGGGTTCGGGTCTCCTGCACGACCAGGTCGTGCGCTGCAATGAGGATCTGTGTGGGCCGATGAATAATGATGGCAGCAGCAGCAGCAGCAGCGGCGGCTTCAGCGGCAAGCTCCTCCCCCTCGGTGCGGGATACCGCCAGAACGGCGGTGCAGCGCTGCATGTCCCGAGCCCACCATCCGCTCCCCTTTAGGTGCCGACGGTAGGTGACTACATCCCCCGGCTTCAGGAAGGACTTGGCGCCGTCTCCACTCAGGCAGGGCTCCACTTCCTCCCGGGTGATGCGGACTCTTAGGGCGGTCCCGATCTCCTGCACAAAGCCCTTTCCCGTCTGGGGCAGGTATACAACCACCACGCCCCACTTCGGCAAGGAGCCCTCCAGCAGCTCACCTCGCGCCTCCCGCTCCACTTCACGCTGGAACTCCGCGATTAGATGGTTCCGATATTCCCCCCAGGGGAAGGGCCCGAGGTCATGCCCCCCCGGTGCATTGGTGCTAGACGGCGGGGACATCGGGGCGCCACCGGTCGCAGCAGTGACCGGGTCGTGTACAGAAGTGAGGTGGCCATCCCGGGGATCGCGGCACTGGGTACCTCCACTTGCGGTAGCCCCTCCTGGGGAAGGCGTATGAGTCGGGGACCGTCCAGGCCCGGGATGCTCCAGCGGCAGCTCCCAAGGATCTAAATCCTCCAGCGGAGGCATGTCAGAATAATTCGCTGGTGACGGGGGTCGATGCGGAGCCATCCTTTTCTGTAGGCCTGTCCTGGTCTCCAGTTCCACCTCATCTGAGTCATAGTTTCGTTTCTTCGGTCTTCGCCCGCCATAGAAGATTAAGAGGCGGATCTCTCCTGTCGATGGGCCCCCCCTTAGGATGCAGCAATATTTAGACTGGGCGGCCATTACCCTTCGCGCTCTTGAGCTTGTCTACGCCTACTTCACGCCCCTCTTCTCTTCCTGCGCTCTCCTCAGCGCTGCAATGGCGGCGGATTTTGGCGGCAAATGGCGCAGCACAGTCCTTGCAATAAAGTACAGTCCAAGCACCATAAATCACAGTTCCAAGGCACACATGACCTGATTCTTCAGGCTTAAGTAGATCCTGTTCGTGACGCCAAGTTGTAGCGCCCCCACCGCCGCAGGGCCGAGGGGTACCCGGTACCGGGCCTCTGAGTCTCTGCTCTGGGGTCATCACGGTGGCTAGGCCCCGGTCCGTGACCCTGCCGTGGGGTGCACAGTGAATAATAGGTGTGGATGATGGTGGGGATGCTGTGGTGGTGCGGTGCAGTAAATAACGAGGACACCAGGTTGCAATCTCTTTACCTCTTTACTGAAGATCTCTGGGTCCTCAGTCCGGAACACGGTTCACCAGGCTGCGCAAGTCCGGCCGGTCCAATGGCACCTCCAGAGTTCTCTTCACAGGTGGAAATCGGTGCCTTCCTACTAGCGCTATGTGTTGTGGTCCTTCCCTGCTGTGCTTACGGAAAGTACCCCACAACTGTTGTGTCTGTTTCTGATGTTCCCTCACAACTCGATTAGATGATGTTCTGCTAATCCTCCGTCCCTCCCTGATGTTCTGGTTGGGACGGCACCCGTTTGACGGGTAGGCTCGGAGCTCTTCCGGGACCCTAGAGTCGCCCCTCTCCACAAGTTGCCCCCCAAGACTGCATAGGTGATATGTGTTAGACAGCCCGCCTAAGACTGACTGTCCTGCCGCGGTTTGGAGTATTGCTTGAAGCTGAATATTATTCTACTCCCTCGGCGTTCCGGCCACCGGTAGTGCGCCTCAGTAGGATGTTGCTTCGGTCTTACAGCACGACTCCTACTGGTATTTCTCCTTTGCATGATCTCGTTTCTCACTCAGCACAATCTATCTCGCTTCTAATCCTTTCTTGGGGACTGCCGCTACCCGGAGCAGGCACGGTCCCGTTACGTTCGCTCAAGTTGCCAAGCCTCTGTCAGGATCCCACCCCTGACAGAGACCCTACTGTATCTTCCCCCACAACACCCTCTGCCACAAGGTGTTGCCTGGTTCCAACCCAGTCAGCTTTCTGATCTAACTTCCTGCCTGACCCCCAGTTTACCCACTATGGTGGGGAGTGGCCTAATGAATAGCACCCTTAGCTCCCCCCGGAGGCCCGACTGTGAAATGTATTGGTGTCTGTGATACCTGATCAGATGAACTCCTTCAGTGCCATCAGACGCACCATAGCTCCCCATAGTGGCGGAGCCACAGTACTGCAACGACCAGGACTCTGGGGCGCTGCACATACACACCAGTCAAACACTAGACACAGGATACATACACACCAGTCACAGACTAGACACAGGATACATACACACCAGTCACACACTAGACACAGGATACATACACACCAGTCACAGACTAGACACAGGATACATACACACCAGTCAAACACTAGACACAGGATACATACACACCAGTCACAGACTAGACACAGGATACATACACACCAGTCACAGACTAGACACAGGATACATACACACCAGTCAAACACTAGATGCAGGATACATACACACCAGTCACACACTAGACACATGATACATACACACCAGTCACACACTAGATGCAGGATACATACACACCAGTCACAGACTAGACACAGGATACATACACACCAGTCACAGACTAGACACAGGATACATACACACCAGTCACACACTAGACATAGGTTACATACACACCAGTCACACTAGGCACAGGACACATACACACCAGTCACACACTAGACACAGGATTAGAGATGGTCGCACTCCCGGATGTTCATTTTTGGGTCTGGATGAACAGTTGAAAAAAAGTTTGGGTACCAGAACAGTACCCGGACCCCACTCACTTGAATGGGAGGCCCGAACATGCAGTGTTTGCCACGCTGTCATGTGCATGATGAAGTGAGCCCGCTGCTGTGATTGGAGATATAAATTTTACCTCCGGTCACTGGTGTCAGCTGATGGAACTACTGCTCCCATCAGCCAACGCCTGCTACCGCTAATAGCAGCGAGAGTAGGAGCTGCTGATGGGAGTATTCATCAGACAGTGCCTGTGCTGTAAATAATTAAAAACCAATGCATGGGTTCCCCTGTATTTTCTATAGCCAGTCAGGCAAAATTCACAGCTGGGGGCTGTAACCCTCAGCTGTCAGTTAAGGCAAACTGGTAATCAAGAATAGAGGGGTCCCCACACTGTTTTTTAAAATTATTTAAATAAATATAAAAAAAAGACATGGGATTTCCCATGTTTGACAACCAGCCTAGCTAAAGCAGACAGCCGGGGGCTGGTATTCTCAGGCTGGTGAGGGGCTATGGATATTGACCGCCCCAGCCTTGCCCGACTCTTTCCACTTGAACTGTAGCAGTGGCAAGTGGGGTTGATATTTGTGGGATTGATGTCACCTTTGTATTGTGCAGTGACATCAAGCCCATGGCTTAGTAATGGAGAAGTGTCTATAAGACACCTATCCATTACTAATCCTAGTTATATGGTAAATAAAGACACAGCCAGAAGAAAGTCCTTTAATTGAAAGAATGACATAGACTCCTTTAATTATTCTAAATTAAACCATACTCACATCATCGCCCATTCCATTGAAGCCCTCGTCTCCTGTAATAAAAGAAAAATAAAAAACAACTATATCCCTCACCTGTCCGTCATTCTGTTCCATGCCATAATCCATGTTTGGGGCTAAATTGATTTCAACCTGGATGGTGCCAAGATGCAGCGGTCCAGGCTGAGAACCACTGAAGAATGAACTGCTGTGAGTGCAGCGTCAGTGACTAGCGGTAACATCATCGAGGTTACCACCGGTCACTGAGGCTGTGTTCCCAGCAGGGCCTCTGAACTGCGGTGACCTCGGTGACATCCCCGCTAGCACAGTGAGAGTCTGTGATATGGGATATCAGTATATCTTGGACCTTTCTATAATAATGTTCCCCATCCTCATAGAATCCTGGAAAGTTAGAGTGGTACGGGACTTCCTAGGTCATCGTGTCCAACCCCTGGCTCAATGCAGGAGTCACTTAACCATCTCAGACAGATGGTGCACCTAGCAGTGAGTGCGTTATTCCATACCCGCTGCTGGCAGCCATCTGCACTGCTCAGCAACAAGTGATGTGAAGTGAGGTCTTTCTCATCATCTGCTGCTGAAGCTTCCATTGATCTCATCGAGCACTCCGCAGCTGAGAGCGGTGAGCGCAATGAGGTCAATAGTAGCCAACAGCAGCAGATGATGAGAAAACGCTCACCTCACATCACTTGCTGCTGAGCAGTGCACATGGCCGCCGGCATCGTGTATGGAATGATGAACTCACTGCTTGGTGCACGTGATTGGAATACAGGGCAGAGCAGGCACTAATGTGAAGGAGGCAGAAGTTGTGGTGCTGGTCAGGGTTGGGCCCACCAGAGGATTCTCCGATTTCCTGGTGGGCCAGTCCGACCCTGCTGCTGTTACATCGTCTTATCCTCTAGTCATATCCAGAGCTGCAGCTATAATTCTGCACATCCAGAAACTGCCCGTATCTCACAAGTCCAGTATTATGGATCAGTTGTGATTGCAGCTTTGGAGGATAAGACACAATGTAACAGCAGAACAGTGATTGCAGCTCTAGAGCATACAATATCATTGGATAGGCAATGGTTTCATACTGAGGACTCGCCAGCATTTACATTTAGCTGCCATTTTCCTTTATATTATTTTCTTTGCTGAATGTTGCATTTTTTAGATCGGCTTCTGCTTCAGTAATAAGCGTCGGAGAGAAGCGGCGACAGGAGAAAATGTGATTTTTACAGTCTGTGATCTTTGTCCGGGCCCCATGGGCGCTTTAAAAATGTCAGATGTCTTTATGAGGCTCGATGCAGTGTGGTGTCATCGACATTGGGAAGGTTTCCCCTTCACAGCGCAGGATCTCCAGATATCCTCATCTCCCCCCGGGAAGATGTCCACGTCGAGTCTGAGACAGGAGGATATTACAGGAAAAGTTAAAGCAATATTTCCCATGATCCTCTTTTTTTCTAGAGATTCTCCCCCAGTCTGTCCTTGGAGGCGTTTATATCCCCTCCTCATTCTTCTCCCCCTGGCGGGCTCCGGTCTTTGGGCAGGCAGAGGGGTGGAGCTTGTGGCATCTGGACTGATCCAAGAGGTAAAGACTCCTCCCCTACTGTTCAGACTGCCAATGAGGCTGGGCAGTAATGAGCCACGCCCCTTTATCTTAGTCCCTCCCACCTGTACAAAAAGAAAATTAGGATTACTAGAGTCTAAAAATATGAAGGGCGGAAAGATGAGACAAATCTGATAAAACTCAGCCCAGCCCTCCCTTTCTGCCCTACACGGAAAAGGCGCCCCCTTGGGTTTTCACACAGTCATAGTGCTTCCACAAAGTAATAATGTTACCATTGTGCCCACCACAGAGTAAAAATGTTACCATTGTGCCCACCACAGAGTAATAATTTTACCATTGTGCCCACCACAGAGTTAAAATGTTACCATTATGGCCACCACAAAGTAAAGTCCCTTTTTTGGCCACATAGAAATGGTGTCCTCCTTTCTGCTCCCCACACATTAACAAACCCTTCTCACCCAACAAATTTTCCGTTTTTCCCTTCTACATAGTAAAAATATCCAACTTTGCTTCCCCAATAAAATAGCAATGCCCCTTAGTGCACTGGTGTTATAAGTGGTGTCACTAGAGTCTGATGGGCCCAGGGACAAAATTTTGGGCAGATGTAAGGGCCATTGTAGCATTACAAATCAGGATCCAAGGGAGACATGTCAAGCCTGGCATGCTAAGGTGAGGAGACTTAAGCCCTGCAATGCTCCTTGAGGAAATTAAATATGCAAATTGTCTCTTCCTAGAGGGAGAGAACTAGAACGCTAGTGCCACCTATTGGAAGTAGCAATCCTAAAAGTCAATATTGACCCTTTAATGAGCCTTGTCACATGACTCCAGGGCTGCCACTAGAAATTTCGGGGCCCCATACTGGCAAAATTTCCGGGGCCCCCTTGAGACTCTGCCCAGGCTCCACCCCAGCCCCGACTCCATGCCCCACCCCTCAAACTGTCCACAGTCCCACAGCTCTCTCTTGGAAAATCTCCACTTCTCACCTATCACACATTAACAGTTCCCATCACCAGATCACACATATAGCCGGCAGCTTTTGTTTTGGCCAAAAGATTTTTTAAGCCACCAAAATGACAAGGTAGACACTTTTGGCCAGGCCCTACTCTACTGTAACCTATTAAATATTTGTTAAAATATGCAATACAATTTAGGTATATTTTTATTTATTTTTCAATTTTTAAAATGACCTATAATACCACATACCACAGCACCATGACCAGACACCATATTATCACCACAGTGACCTATAATACTATCTACAAGGCACAAATACCGCCACACCATGACCAGATGACATATTACCACCACAGTGATCGAATAATATCAAATACAAGGAACAAATACCACAACATCATGACCAGACCACATATTACCACCACATAGTGACTGAATACTACAATACTGATCAATAATAAAAAAAACCACAATACTATCACCATAAGTGCCATTATACACAGGAGATCTGTACTTAGTATGCAGTGTCTGTGTACAGGTAATACAGTGATCACTGGTGACATTATACACAGGAGCTCTGTATATAGTATACAGTGCATAGTGTCAGTGTATAGGTAACACACTGACTCACCAGTGACGTCTCTAGGTGAAGTCCTTCATCTTTCATCCCGCACAGACCGCCATCACTTCATCCAGCAAGGACTCGTCTCTGCAGGAAATAACTGTTGTGAATTCCGCTCTTGGGCTCCCTCCGGTGGTTGTAAGTAGCATTTTTGTGAATTCTGCTCTTGGGCTCCCTCCTGTGGTTTTGAGTGGTATGGCTGCTTCTTGGATTTAGCATCAGCAGCTGTTCTCACTGATCGTCTTTCTGGCTCGGCTGTATTAGTCTGGCCTTATCCCTAATTCAATGCCAGTTGTCAATTGTTGAGCCTGGACTCATGGCTCCCTGAGGATTTCCCTGCCACTCTGACCATTTCAGCAAAGCTAAGTCCTTGCTTGTCTTTTTGCAGTTCACTTGTTGTGGACTTTGTTGTTCAGCATTTTCTATGTTTTGCTCATTTGTCCAGCTTATCAGTATGTATCTAGTCAGCTAAGCTGGAAGCTCTGGGCAGCAGAGTTTACCCTCCACACCTTTAGTCAGGTGTGGAGATTTTTGCATTTCTCTGCGGTGGACTTTTTCTAGTTTTTATTACTGACCGCACAGTTTTCTGTTCTGTACTAATTCTGTCTCGCTAGTAGTGGCCTCCTTTGCTAAATCTTGTTTCATACTACGTATGTCATTTCCTTCTCCTCTCACAGTCATTATTTGTGGGGGGCTGTCCTATCCTTTGGGGATTTTCTCTGAGGCAAGATAGCTTTCCTGTTTCTACCTTTAGGGGTAGCTAGATCTCCGGCTGTGACGAGATGTCCAGGGAGTGACAGGAACATTCCACGGCTACTGCTAGTGTTTGTGTTAAGATTAGGAACTGCGGTCAGTATAGTTACCACCTGCTCAGAGCTAGTCGCATGTCGCTCCTTAATCACCAGACCATAACAAATAACACAGTTATCTCGAGTTCCACTTGCAGAACACATTACTTAATTTTCCCAACTTCTACATTACACCACATGAAGAAGGCGACATAGTATCACTCTACACAGTAATAGGCCCGCCCCTCCATTTAAAACAGTGTACTCAAAAAATAAAATAAATATATCACTGCAGTAATAATATCCCTTAATTAGCCCCTATGGTAATAATATTCGCCATCCTAGCCCCCGTGTGTCTCATTCCTGGCGTCAGCCATATGTTTTCCCATCCTGCCCTAATGAGTATCCATCCTGCCCCATATGATCTCCCCATCCTGCCCCATCTGTCTCCATCGTATGCATCCTGCCCAATCCGTCTCCAATCCTGCCTCCAGTGTCTCCAATCATGCCCATATCACCATTCTGCCCCGTCTCCAATCTTGCCCCCAGTGTCTCCAGTCATGCCCCAGTGTCTCCAGTCATGCCCCAGTGTCTCCAGTCATGCCCCAGTGTCTTCAGCCATGCCCCAGTGTTTCCAGCGTTCTGCCCCCGTGTGTCCAGCCGTTCTGCCCCAGTGTGTCCAGCCGTTCTGCCCCAGTGTGTCCAGCCATTCTGCCCCAGTGCGTCCAGTGTTCTGCCCCAGTGTGTCCAGCGTTCTGCCCCAGTGTGTCCAGCCGTTCTGCCCCAGTGTGTCCAGCCGTTCTGCCCCAGTGTGTCCAGCCGTTCTGCCCCAGTGTGTCCAGCGTTCTGCCCCAGTGTTCTGCCCCAGTGTGTCCAGCGTTCTGCCCCAGTGTGTCCAGCCGTTCTGCCCCAGTGTGTCCAGCCTTCTGCCCCAGTGTGTCCAGCGTTCTGCCCCAGTGTGTCCAGCCGTTCTGCCCCAGTGTGTCCAGCCGTTCTGCCCCAGTGTGTCCAGCGTTCTGCCCCAGTGTGTCCAGCCATTCTGCCCCAGTGTGTCCAGCCGTTCTGCCCCAGTGTGTCCAGCCGTTCTGCCCCAGTGTCCGGCGTTCTGCCCCAGCGTGTCCAGCATTCTGCCCCAGTGTGTCCAGCCGTTCTGCCCCAGTGTTCTGCCCCAGTGTGTCCAGCGTTCTGCCCCAGTGTGTCCAGCGTTCTGCCCCAGTTTGTCCAGCGTTCTGCCCTGGGCCCCCCGGATCGCCGCTCAAAATAAAAACAAAAAAACAAAAACAAACAAGTTCTGCTTACCTGCCGTGCTCCTGCTCTCTCCACGCAGCTGAAGCGTGCACTCGCCGGTGACTGACAATGACGTCAGACGCCGGCGACATGCACGCTGCGGCTGACGTCAGCTGCCAGCCTCAGATTGGTGGGCCCGCATGTCAATAGCGTTAAACAGCAGCAGTGCCGGCCGCCACTAAGGGCCCGGTTCAGCCTGCGGCTGCCGGTAGGGGCCCGGTGAGCAGATGAGAGGGGGCCCGATGCGGGCCCCCTCTGCCCACCGGGCCCCATACGCCAGTCATGGCTGTAATGCCCTGATGGCGGCCCTGCATGACTCAGGATAATGACATACATGTTCGGCCCCCATATACTGATAGCCCATATCTTGGGACCTTTCTATAATAATATTCCCCATCGTCATAGAATCCTATAATGTTAAAGTTGGAAAGGACCTCCAGGGTCATCGCATCCAGCCACCTGCTAAATGCAGGATTCACTAAACCATCTCAGACAGATGTCTGTCCAGCCTCTGTGTGAAGACTTCCATTGAAGGAGAACTCGCCACCTCTTGTTGCCTGTTCCACTCATTGATCACCCTCACCATCAAAAAGTTTCTCCCTGTATTTTCTCCCTTTCAGTTTCAGCTCTTAAGTGTCCTCTTTGTTTTCTTATTTGCAGCTAAACATTCACAGATCCTTTAACCGTTCCTCGTAGGACATACTTTGCAATCCGCTCACCATTCTGGTCGCTCTTCTCTGAACTTGCTCCAGTTTTTCAATGTCTTTTTTAACATGTGGAGCCCAGAACTGGACACAGTATTCAAGATGAGGACCTGACCAAGGAGGAGTAGAGGAGGATAATTACTTCATGTGATCTAGACTCTATGCTTCTCTTAATACATCCTAGAACAGTGTTTGCCTTTTTGCTGCTGCATCACACTGTTGACTCATGTGCAGTCTGTGATCTATTAGTATATTCAAGGCTTTTTCACATGTGCTGTTGCTTAGTTCTATTCTTCCGATTATGTAGATGGAATGTTCGTTTTTCTTGTCCAGATGTAGAATCCTGCATTTCTCTCTGTTAAATTCAATTCCATTAGTTGCTGCCATTGTTCAGGCTTACCTAGATCCTTCAGAATCTTTTCTCTGTCTTCAGTAGTGTTAGCTGTCCCTCCTAGCTTTACATCGTCTGCAAATTAGCTTACCTTCAGTTCCTTTATCCAAATCATTTATAAACATTTTGAACACTTGGGCCAGGACAGAGCCTTGTGGTCCCCACATGAAACACTTTACCAATTGGCTGTGCAACCATTAATTACCACTCTGAATACGATCACTGAGCCAGTTATGAATCCACCTAACCATAGCATTGTCAATCCCATACTTGGTATTTTTTTCAGTAATGATGGTATGAGACACTTTATCAAATGCTTTGCTGAAGTCCAGATATACTATATCTACCACATTTCCCTGATCCACCCAGTCAGTTATTCCATCATAGTAGGAAATTCCATTAGTCTGGCATGACTTGTTTGCTACAAACCCATGTTGACTCTGGTTAATTACTGTATTCTTACCCAATTACTTACATAAATGCTGTTAAAAAATGTGATTACAGATCTTTCCTGGTATAGAAGTAAGGCTCACTGGCCTGTAATTTCCTGGCTTTGTCTTCTTTCCTTTTCTGAAGATGGGGACACCATTTGGCCTTCTCCAATCTTCTAGGACTTCTCCTGTTCTCAAGGATTTTTCAAAGATTCTGGCTAGTGGTTCTTCAATTTCCTCTGCTATCTATTTCAGTACCCTAGGATGTAATTCATCTGGACCAGGAGATGTAACTTCATACAAATTAGATAAGTGTTCTCTCACCATCTCTCTGTTTATAGATAGAGTGAATTATTTTCTTTGTTCGATGACACCGTGAAGCTCAATTGATGTTACAATTGCTTTCTTAGAGAACACAGATGCAAAATAGGAATTTGTAAGTTCGGCTTCGCAACATCATTTCTGACCACTTCACCCTTTTAATTCTGTAATAATCCTATAACATCTTTGATTTTTCGTTTCCTTTTTACCCCCAAAATCCTTTTTTGTTGCTTTTGTCTTTCTTGCAAGCCTCACTTCATTAGTGGCTTTAGCTCTTCTAACTCTTGCCTTGCATTCTCTGCAGACAGCATTATATTCTTCTTTAGATATGCCCGCCTCGTTCCATTTAATATACATTTCTTTTTTCCTTTTTAACAAATGATTAAGTTCTGTGTTCATCCATCGTGGTTTCTTTAACCCCTTCACCCCCAAGGGTGGTTTGCACGTTAATGACCGGGCCAATTTTTACAATTCTGACCACTGTCCCTTTATGAGGTTATAACTCTGGAACGCTTTAACGGATCTTGGCGATTCTGACATTGTTTTCTCGTGACATATTGTACTTCATGATAGTGGTAAAATTTCTTCTATATAACTTGCGTTTATTTGTGAAAAAAATGAATATTTGGCGAAAATTTTGAAAATTTCGCAATTTTCCAACTTTTAATTTTTATGCCCTTAAATCACAGACATATGTCACGCAAAATACTTAATAAGTAACATTTCCCACATGTCTACTTTACATCAGCACAATTTTGGAACCAAAATTTTTTTTTGTGACGGAGTTATAAGGGTTAAAAGTTGACCAGCAATTTCTCATTTTTACAACACCATTTTTTTTAGGGACCACATCTCATTTGAAGTCATTTTGAGGGGTCTATATGATAGAAAATACCCAAGTGTGACACCATTCTAAAAACTGCACCCCTCAAGGTACTCAAAACCACTTTCAAGAAGTTTATTAACCCTTCAGGTGTTTCACAGGAATTTTTGGAATGTTTAAATAAAAATGAACATTTAACTTTTTTTCACACAAAATTTATTTCAGATCCAATTTGTATTATTTTACCAAGGGTAACAGGAGAAAATAGACCCCAAAATTTGTTGTACAATTTGTCCTGAGTACGCTGATACCCCATATGTGGGGGTAATCCACTGTTTGGGCGCATGGCAGAGCTCGGAAGGAAAGGAGCGCCATTTGACTTTTCAATGCAAAATTGACTGGAATTGAGATGGGACGCCATGTTGCATTTGGAGAGCCCCTGATGTGCCTAAACATTGAAACCCCCCACAAGTGACACCATTTTGGAAAGTAGACCCCCTAAGGAACTTATCTAGATGTGTGGTGAGCACTTTGACCCAACAAGTGCTTCACAGAAGTTTATAATGCAGAGCGGTAAAAATAAAAAATCATATTTTTTCACAAAAATGATCTTTTCGCCCCCAATTTTTTATTTTCCCAAGGGTAAGAGAAGAAATTGGACCTCAAAAATTGTTGTGCAATTTGTCCTGAGTACGCTGATACCCCATATGTGGGTGTAAACCATTGTTTGGGCGCAGGGCAGAGCTCGGAAGGGAAGGAGCACCATTTGACTTTTCAATGCAAAATTGACTGGAATTGAGATGGGACGCCATGTTGCATTTGGAGAGCCCCTGATGTGCCTAAACATTGAAACCCCCCACAAGTGACACCATTTTGGAAAGTAGACCCCCTAAGGAACTTATCTAGATGTGTGGTGAGCACTTTGACCCAACAAGTGCTTCACAGAAGTTTATAATGCAGAGCCGTAAAAATAAAAAATCATATTTTTTCACAAAAATGATCTTTTCGCCCCCATTTTTTTATTTCCCCAAGGGTAAGAGAAGAAATTAGACCACAAAAGTTGTTATGCAATTTGTCCTGAGTACGACGATACCCCATATGTGGGGGTAAACCACTGTTTGGGCGCATAGCAGAGCTCGGAAGGGAAGGAGCGCTATTTTACTTTTCAATGCAAAATTGACTGGAATTAAGATGGGACGCCATGTTGCGTTTGCAGAGCCCCTGATGTGCCTAAACATTGAAACCCCCCACAAGTGACACCATTTTGGAAAGTAGACCCCCTAAGGAACTTATCTAGATGTGTGGTGAGCACTTTGACCCAACAAGTGCTTCACAGAAGTTTATAATACAGAGCCGTAAAAATAAAAATTCTTTTTTTTTTTCACAAAAATGATTTTTTAGCCCCCAGTTTTGTATTTTCACAAGGGTATCAGGATAAATTGGACCTCAAAAGTTGTTGTCCAATTTGTCCTGAGTATGCTGATACCCCATATGTGGGGGGGAACCACTGTTTGGGCGCATGACAGAGCTCAGAAGGGAAGGAGCGCCACTTGGAATGCAGACTTAAATGGATTGGTCTGCAGGCGTCACGTTGCATTTGCAGAGCCCCTGATGTACCCAAACAGTACAAACCCCCCACAAGTGACCCCATATTGGAAACTAGACCCCCCAAGGAACTTATCTAGATGTGTTGTGAGAACTTTGAACCCCCAAGTGTTTCACTACAGTTTATAATGCAGAGCCGTGAAAATAAAAATTCTTTTTTTTTTCACAAAAATGATTTTTTAGCCCCCAGTTTTGTATTTTTACAAGGGTATCAGGATAAATTGGACCCCAAAAGTTGTTGTCCAATTTGTCCTGAGTATGCTGATACCCCATATGTGGGGGGGAACCACTGTTTGGGCACATGACAGAGCTCGGAAGGGAAGGAGCGCCATTTGGAATGCAGACTTAAATGGATTGGTCTGCAGGCGTCACTTTGCATTTGCAGAGCCCCTGATGTACCCAAACAGTACAAACCCCCCACAAGTGACCCCATATCGGAAACTAGACCCCCCAAGGAACTTATCTAGATGTGTTGTGAGAACTTTGAACCCCCAAGTGTTTCACTACAGTTTACAATGCAGAGCCGTGAAAATAAAAAATCTTTTTTTTCCCACAAAACTTATATTTTGGCCCCCAGTTTTGTATTTTCCCAAGGGTAGCAGGAGAAATTGGACCCCAAAATTTGTTGTACAATTTGTCCTGAGTACGCTGATACCCCATATGTGGGGGTAAACCACTGTTTGGGCGCATGGGAGAGCTCGGAAAGGAAGTAGCACCGTTTGACTTTTCAATGCAAAATTGACAGGAATTGAGATGGGACGCCATGTTGCGTTTGGAGAGCCACTGATGTGCCTAAACATTGAAACCCCCCACAAGTGACACCATTTTGGAAAGTAGACCCCCTAAGGAACTTATCTAGATGTGTTTTGAGCGCTTTGACTCACCAAGGGCTTCACAGAAGTTAATAATGCAGAGCCGTAAAAATCAAACAAAAATTTTTTCCCACAAAAATTATTTTTTTAGCCCCCAGTTTTGTATTTTCCCGAGGGTAGCAGGAGAAATTGGACCCCAAAATTTGTTGTCCAAGTTGTCCTGAGTGCGATGATACACCATATGTGGGGAGAACCACTGTTTGGGCGCATGGGAGGGCTCGGAAAGGAAGGAGCACCATTTGGAATGCAGACTTAGATGGAATGGTCTGCAGGCGTCACATTGCGTTTGCAGAGCCCCTAATGTACCTAAACAGTAGAAACCCCCCACAAGTGACACCATGTTGGAAAGTAGACCCCCTAAGGAACTTATCTAGATGTGTGGTGAGCACTTTGACCCACCAAGGGCTTCACAGAAGTTTATAATGCAGAGCCATAAAAATAAAACAAAAATTTTTTCCCACAAAAATTATTTTTTAGCCCCCAGTTTTGTATTTTCCCGAGGGTAACAGGAGAAATTGGACCCCAAAAGTTGTTTTCCAATTTGTCCTGAGTGCGCTGATACCCCATATGTGGGGGGGGGAACCACCGTTTGGACGCATGGAAGGGCTCGGAAGTGAAGGAGCGCCATTTGGAATGCAGACTTAGATGGAATGGTCTGCAGGCGTCACATTGCGTTTGCAGAGCCCCTAATGTACCTAAACAGTAGAAGCCCCACACAAGTGACCCCATTTTGGAAACTAAACCCCCCAAGGAACTTATCTAGATGTGTTGTAAGAACTTTGAACCCCCAAGTGTTTCACTACAGTTTATAATGCAGAGCCGTGAAAATAAAAAATCTTTGTTTTTCCCACAAAAATTATTTTTTAGCCCCCAGTTTTGTATTTTCCCAGGGGTAACAGGAGAAATTGGACCCCAAAGGTTGTTGTCCTATTTGTCCTGAGTACGCTGATACCCCATATGTTGGGGTAAACCCCTGTTTGGGCACACGGGAGAGCTCGGAAGGGAAGGAGCACTGTTTTACTTTTTCAACGCAGAATTGGCTGGAATTGAGATCGGACGCCATGTCGCGTTTGGAGAGCCCCTGATGTGCCGAAACAGTGGAAAACCCCCAATTATAACTGAAACCCTAATCCAAACACACCCCTAACCCTAATCCCAACAGTAACCCTAACCACACCTCTAACCTTGACACACCCCTAACCCTAATCCCAACCCTATTCCCAACCGTAAATGTAATCCAAACCCTAACCCTAACTTTAGCCCCAACCCTAACTGTAGCCTTAACCCTAGCCCCAACCCTAGCCCTAATGGGAAAATGGAAATAAATACTTTTTTTTTATTTTTCCCTAACTAAGGGGGTGATGAAGGGGTGTTTGATTTACTTTTATAGCGGGTTTTTTAGCGGATTTTTATGATTGGCAGCCGTCACACACTGAAAGACGCTTTTTATTGCAAAAAATATTTTTTGCGTTACCACATTTTGAGAGCTATAAATATTCCATATTTTGGTCCACAGTCATGTGAGTTCTTGTTTTTTGCGGGACGAGTTGACGTTTTTATTGGTAACATTTTTGGGCACGTCACATTTTTTGATCGCTTTTTATTCCGATTTTTGTGAGGCAGAATGACCAAAAACCAGCTATTCATGAATTTCTTTTGGGGGAGGCGTTTATACCGTTCCGCGTTTGGTAAAATTGATAAAGCAGTTTTATTCGTCGGGTCAGTACGATTACAGCGATACCTCATTTATCTCATTTTTTTATGTTTTGGCGCTTTTATACGATAAAAACTATTTTATTGAAAAAATAATTATTTTTGCATCGCTTTATTCTCAGGACTATAACTTTTTTATTTTTTTGCTGATCATGCTGTATGGAGGCTCGTTATTTGCGGGACAAGATGACGCTTTCAGCGGTACCATGGTTATTTATATCTGTCTTTTTGATCGCGTGTTATTCCACTTTTTGTTCGGCGGTATGATAATAAAGCGTTGTTTTTTGCCTCGTTTTTTTTTTTTTTCTTACGGTGTTTACTGAAGGGGTTAACTAGTGGGCCAGTTTTATAGGTCGGGTCGTTACGGACGCGGAGATACTAAATATGTGTACTTTTATTGTTTTTTTTTATATTTAGATAAAGAAATGTATTTATGGGAATAATATATATATTTTTTTTCATTATTTTGGAATATTTTTTTTATTTTTTTTTTTACACATTTGGAAATTTTTTTTTTTACTTTTTTACTTTGCCCCAGGGGGGACATTACAGATCGGTGATCTGTCAGTTTGCATAGCACTCTGACAGATCACCGATCTGAGGGAAGTGCAGGCTGCTTCACAGTGCCTGCTCTGAGCAGGCTTCAGTGAAGCCACCTCCCTCCCTGCAGGACCCGGATCCGCGGCCATCTTGGATCCGGGTCTGGAGCAGGCAGGGAGGGAGGTAAGACCCTCGCAGCAACGCGATCACATCGCGTTGCTGCGGGGGGCTCAGGGAAGCCCGCAGGGAGCCCCCTCCCTGCGCGATCCTTCCCTGCACCGCCGGCACATCGCGATCATGTTTGATCGCGGTGTGCCGGGGGTTAATGTGCCGGGGGCGGTCCGTGCCCGCTCCTGGCACATAGTGCCGGATGTCAGCTGCGATATGCAGCCGACACCCGGCCGCGCTCCCCCCGTGAGCGCGGCCGATCGCGTATGACGTACTATCCCGTCCGTGGTCATGGGGGCCCACCCCACCTCGACGGGATAGTACGTCAAATGTCGGGAAGGGGTTAAATGCTTCCAATTCTTCCTTCTTTTCGGGATTGTTACTGATTGTGCAGTGAGAATTTCATTTAGCAAAATCTCCTGTCCTTCTTGGATATTTCTGTCCTTTAGAACATTTGACCATTGGACCTTTCCTATCCTCCTTCTGAGTCCATTAAAATCTGGCCAACTTTAAAGTCTGAGTCCTCGCTGGTCTTCCTCCTCTTGTTATCCAAAATTTGAGGATAGCATGATCGCAGACACATCTTTGATTTGTGCACCTGGAAGACAGCACACTTTTCATGAGGTGATATCCGGTCAGCAGATAGCGGCTTCTGTTCCTCCCTGTAGGGAATCCCCCACAACCACCACTCTCCTTTTCTTCTTCACCTCAGCGCTTCTTTTTCTCCCTTCAGGAGGCTTCTGATTTCTTACTGGGGTGTTCTTTGTAGGTTAAGCATTTTTTGAGGTACTTCTTCATGGTTGTCCTGCATGAGAGCCTGGTAGCGGTTCTTCAGTGGTATGGGTGCTGACGGCCTTCTCATCCTCCGGCTTCTTTGTGTCATAGGCTTCCATTTTTCTTCTTCTGCAGGTTCATTGAAAGCTGCTTCTCTCCGAACATTCTGAACAGTTATCTCTACTCTGTCATTATCTTCTGCAGGAACGATGAGAAGTTCTTCTCTTGGAACAGTGCAGCGCCCCAGAGTCCTGGTCGTTGCAGTACTGATGCTCCGCCACTAAGGGGGGCTATGGTACGTCTAATGGCACTGAAGGAGTTCTTCTGACCAGGTATCACAGACACCAATACACTTCACAGTCTGGCCTCCAGGGGGAGCTAAGGGTGCTATGTATTAGGCCACTCCTCACATACTGGTAAAACTGGGGGTTGTATAGGAAGTTAGTGGAGAAAGCTGACTGGGTTGGAACCAGGCAACACCTTGTGGCAGAGGGTGTTGTAGGGGAAGATTCAGAGGGGTCCCTGTCAGGGGTGGGATCCTGACAGAGGCCTAGCAACCAGAGAGAACGTTACGGGACCGCGCCTGCACGATATAGCGGCGGTACCCCAAGAAAGGACAAGAAGCGAGGTATATTGTGCTGAGTGAGAAACGAGATCAACGCAACAAGGAGAATACCAGTAGGAGTCGTGCTGTAAGACGAGGCAACATCCTACTGAGGCGCGCAGCCGGTGGCCGGAACGCCGAGGAAGTATAGAGCTGCAGGCCAAACTTCAAACCTATGGCAGGACAGTCAGTTACAGGCGGGCTGTCTCACCCAATCTACCTAGGAAGACACAGGGGGGTAACAACAGGAGTGGGGCGACGCTAGAGTCCCGGAAGAGCTCCAAGCCTCCCCATCATACGGGTGCGTCCTAACCATAAGATCTGGGGGACGTGGAAGAACATCAGAATCGAGTTGTGAGGGAACACGAGAAACAGACACAACAGTTGTGAGGACTATCCCGTGGTGCTTAGCAGGGAAGGACTACAACACACAAGCGCTAGAAGGTAGGCAAAGATTTCCACCTGCAAAGGGAGCTCTGGAGGTGCCATCGGACCGGCCAGGCTTGCGCAGCCCGGTTAACCGTATTCCGGATTGAGGATCCTGAAGCCTTCAGTAAAGAGGTAAAGAGACTGCAACGTGGTGTCCTCGTTATTTACTGCAACCTGCACCGCACCACTACGACATCATCACCATCACACACACTTATCATTGTACGCCCCTCAGCAGGGTCACGGACCGGGTCTAGCCACCGTGACAACCCCAGAACAGAGACTCAGAGGCCCGGTACCGGGTACCCCTCGGCCCTGCGGCAGTGGGGGTGCTACAACTTGGCGTCACGAACAGGATCTACTTAAGCCTGAAGAATCAGGTCATGTGTGCCTTGGAACTGTGATTTATTATACTTGGACTGTGACTTATTGCTAAGACTGTATATTGCCACTTGCCGCCAAAAGTTCCCGCCAAGACCCGCCGCCATTGCAGTACCACAGGGAGCGCAGAGGAAGAAGAGGGGCGTGCCATGGGAGGAGACCACCAAAGCGGCGCCAAAAGTAGCGACCGCCCCCTCCGACTTCTGCTGCGAGATGACGACCTGCCCAGCAGCAGAGGAGGACCACCCCTTGATTTGCAATGGCGGGAACGAGGCGAAGAAGGAGCTCGACCTTGGAGAAATGGCGGAGCCAGGTGCATGCGTTGCCGCCGAATGCCGGACAGCGACGATGAACAGCAAGTGCCCGAGCGACAGCGAAGCGATTCCGGCTTCCCCTCACCCGCCAGAGGCGGATCCACTTCCACCACAGCGGAAGGGTCTGAACTCCTTGGAACCACCGGCGGAGGAGCCGAGCCTACCTATCCCGACCACGGAGCCAGCAGGTGCGGAGCCATGGAGAGCGGAGCCACATCGAGAGGCCACCTTGGAGGAGCCGCGGTCCGGGCTGCAGCCGATTCCAGTGTCCTTGTCAACGGAACAGATCGACATCGGTGGAATCACATCAGGCGCAGGTATGGAGGGCGCCCCTACTCCCCCGGCCGATTCTGCTCCCCCGACCGATCCCGCTCCCCTGACCGATCCCGCTCCCGTGAGTGCTCCTCACCCCAACAGTAACTGTCTCCTCTCGGCGGGGTTGGCGGTGCTCACCCCCGACGTGATGGGGAGGCTGGTACCTCCACTACCGACCAGGATGGGGGAACCCATAGACGTGAGCGCAGACGGGGTGGTCCTCCGGTGGGACACCCCCTGGACCGGGCTGGATGGAATTCGGGAGGAAGGCCTCACCCTTGCTGTGCTCACCTGGGAACAATATAAA
Organism: Ranitomeya variabilis; assembly: GCF_051348905.1. Lineage (NCBI taxonomy): Eukaryota > Metazoa > Chordata > Amphibia > Anura > Dendrobatidae > Ranitomeya > Ranitomeya variabilis. The sequence goes on along the minus strand of NC_135233.1, from coordinate 11,576,765 downwards.
CAGTGTCTGATCCTACATTGGAAAAACCGAAAGGAGACCGAACAGACTGATCCGCTAACAGTACGACACCCAAAACCTGCGCACGGCAGGAGAGACATGGTAAAGCGGGAAACTGTGCTGGCCTTTCACCCAAAGCGGGGTTGGGGCTCCATACAGGAACCGGGACTACTGACTGATGTCTTCGTTACCAGTTACAACGTGAAGACTCCCTGCCGCAACCAATATGGTGACCCACTATTGCAAAGGGGGGATCAGGTGACCTACACCCGCCACCGGAGTGCGCAAGGATGGTGCGCTCGGAACGTCCAACGATGTGGGCCTGAGGGGGTGTCACCTGTTGCCCCGACCATGATTGAACCGAACTTGACAGATCTTATTACTATCGCCACTGTGCGCCTTGTTGCGGCTACCGAGCTTGCAGCCAGGGTTAGCCTTCGAATCCAGACACCGGGTGACCTGATTGCACCCGAGAGACCAACCCTTGACACTGATACAGCATCGGCCGCAGATCAGAGACCGCCCCCTGCGCAGCCAGAAGACTGAGTAAGCAAGAATGCTTCATTATGTAAATAGTTGATTGTTTGTTTCCCGTTTGCTGCTACAACCCGATCAGGGTTAACTCTTAAAGGGATCCCTTTGTTTACCCGGGATCCCTTCTTTTGCTTTTTGTTTTGTTTTCTGTTTATTCATCATTGAAAGAACTGCTGAATCATGGACAATGCATGATTACAAACTTTTTGTACATAGTTTGCACCTTCTTAAAGGTGCTCTCTACTGGTTTTACACAAGGAAAGGACTCTTTGCGAAGACACTGGTCTTGGAACCAGCACCGGAGTCCTTGCTGCGAACAGACTTGCAGCTTGAGAAGTTGCACTACCTCTTAGAGACTTAGTCCCTTCTTAAAGGGGATGTTCATTAAAAGCACTTAAAGAATGATGATGTTTTGAAGGAAAGTACTAATAATGCTGATATGTAAAAGTTATATGTAGCTAACTAGTTGATTGAGAGAAATGTTTAATGATGTTGATAAAAGAATGAGGACAGAAAGTGAACCCGTACGGGGTTAGTTAGTGAGTCCTCCTAGGAGCCATACAGAGATGGCTCAGTAATCCTGAACTGAAAGATGGATGATAAGTTCTATACCGTGTATAGTAGTAGAAAGGCAGTAGACCCGGGCAGAAAGGGGCGGTCCTGTAACAGAAAGGAGAGGCAGTAGGCCTGGAGCGGATAGGACAGGCGGTCCTGCAGATGTAAAGAAGGAGAATGCAGAAAAGTTGATTAGCCTTATAATGTTTTATAAGAAGGTCTTTAGTGGATCCAGCGAGTACGTCCTTAAAGGCAAAGTTAAATTATTGTTCAAAAATTTTGCACTTAGTAGAATACCCGGTTGGGTAAGAAAAGTTATTTATAGTATGTTATTTAAAGTATTTAACCATGTTTGTAACGTTCAAGTGTCCTCACCTCCCATAAAGGGAAGCTCTGTTAAAAAGTTTACTTGTACTTGCATTTTCAAAAATTGTATGTCTTTTTGCTGACATGTATTGTTGTTTTCTTCCCAGTCCAGGAGTACTGGATTTAACCGGGGGGGAGTGCAGCGCCCCAGAGTCCTGGTCGTTGCCGTACTGATGCTCCGCCGCTAAGGGGGGCTATGGTACGTCTGATGGCACTGAAGGAGTTCTTCTGATCAGGTATCACAGACACCAATACACTTCACAGTCCGGCCTCCAGGGGGAGCTAAGGGGTGCTATGTATTAGGCCACTCCTCACAGTCTGGTAAAACTGGGGGTTGGATAGGAAGTTAGTTCAGAAAGCTGACTGGGTTGGAACCAGGCAACACCTTGTGGCAGAGGGTGTTGTAGGGGAAGATTCAGAGGGGTCCCTGTCAGGGGTGGGATCCTGACAGAGGCCTAGCAACCAGAGAGAACGTTACGGGACCGCGCCTGCACGATATAGTGGCGGTACCCCAAGAAAGGACAAGAAGCGAGGTTTATTGTGCTGAGTGAGAAACGAGATCAACGCAACAAGGAGAATACCAGTAGGAGTCGTGCTGTAAGACGAGGCAACATCCTACTGAGGCGCGTAACCGGTGGCCGGAACGCCGAGGAAGTATAGAGCTCCAGGCCAAACTTCAAACCTACGGCAGGACAGTCAGTTATAGGCGGGCTGTCTCACCCAATCTACCTAGGAAGACACAGGGGGGTAACAACAGGAGTGGGGCGACGCTAGAGTCCTGGAAGAGCTCCAAGCCTCCCCGTCATACGGGTGCGTCCTAACCATAAGATCTGGGGGACATGGAAGAACATCAGAATCGAGTTGTGAGGGAACACGAGAAACAGACACAACAGTTGTGAGGACTATCCCGTGGTGTTTAGCAGGGAAGGACTACAACACACAAGCGCTAGAAGGTAGGCACAGATTTCCACCTGCAAAGGGAGCTCTGGATGTGCCATCGGACCGGCCCGGCTTGCGCAGCCCGGTTAACCGTATTCCGGATTGAGGATCCTGAAGCCTTCAGTAAAGAGGTAAAGAGACTGCAACCTGGTGTCCTCGTTATTTACTGCAACCTGCACCGCACCACTACGACATCATCACCATCACACACACCTATCATTGTACGCCCCTCAGCAGGGTCACGGACCAGGTCTAGCCACCGTGACAACCCCAGAACAGAGACTCAAAGGCCCGGTACCGGGTACCCCTCGGCCCTGCGGCAGTGGGGGCGCTACAACTTTCTGAGGAGATTCTTTTGCTCCATCAGGAAATCCTCATCTTCTGTGATGAGCTTCAGAGCAGCTCTTCTCTCCTGAAGACTATTATTATTATTATTATTATTTATTGTTATAGCGCCATTTATTCCATGGCGCTTTACAAGTGAGACTATGCCCTTTTTCCTCTAGCAGAGTCACAAGCTGCATTTCAGTCAGTAAAGTTTGTCTTTTCCCCTGATGTGGCGCCCCAGGGTCCTGGTCGTCACAGTAGCATTGCTTTCCTCACGGGGAGGTGATGTTACGTTTGGAGGCAAGAAGGGATAACTGTCACCAGGTAAACACAAGCGTGCAACACATTCACACTCCAGGCCACTAGGGGGAGCTTTTGATCCTATTCACTAGGTGACTCCCCATATATATGGTAGTTTTGGAGGGAAAGGGTAGAACAGTTCTTGCCAGGAAGCAGACTGGAGCAGTCTGAGGCAGAGGAGGGTTTACGGAGCTGTGTAGCGTCAGTGCTGCAGCTCCTGGAAAGAGACTTACAGAAAGCCGAATATATTGCAGTAAGCGTGTAGGAGAGCGAAGCACAGGAGAGAATTCCAATGGGAGACCAGCCACGAGCAGGCTGCCTCCTTCTGAGGTGCAGAGACCGGTAGCCGGAAAACCGAGGTTGTAGGGGCCTCTACGACTTACATTAGAGACCGGCAGGACAGCTGTACTTCAAGTTACCTGTCCGCCTTAATACCCAGGAGACACAGTGACACCTTTAGAGCCCGGGGCGTGCTAGAGTCCCTATAAACAGACTCAAGTCACCAGTCATACGGGTTATGTCCTATCCTACACGGGGGACAGAGAGAGAAAGAGAACATCTGTGAGGACTTTATCTGAAGCCATAGGCACTAAGGGACTACATCACCACGGTGCTAGAGGAAGGCTTTGATTTCCACCTGAAAAAGGGGACTCCTTACTGGCCTCCAAGCTGGCCGGACCCTGCCTGCCCTGTGACCTGGTGCCCTGGACTGTGGCTGCCTGAAGTCTTCAGTAAACAAGGTAAAGAGACTGCAAAGCTGTGTCCTCGTTCTTTGCTGCGCCATTCACCATCTTCCATCTACACACCGGGAGCCCTGGGGATACACTTCACCTGTGGGAAGGTATACCATCTAGCTGCCATAACATCATCCCAGAGGACCCCTTAAAGCAGCGTCGGTCCCCACTGACCAAATACCACAGGTGGAGTCATGAACATAAACTTTATTCCCTTTAAAGACTTTTCCCTTTTACATGGTCACCCAGGTCCACGGATCGGGTTGCCACCGTGACATCCCCCTGTGAAACACCGGACCCGGTACCGAGTACACCACGGCCCTGGCGGGGCGACTCACTGACAAGTCTCTAGACATATAGCACACATTGCAGCACCATGTGGGTGATGTCCCCCATCCTGAGTCCCTTCCTTGTACAATGTCCCCCATCCCGAGTCCCTTCCTTGTATAATGTCCTCCATCCTGAGTCCCTTCCTTTTATAATGTTCCCCATCCTGAGTCCCTTCCTTGTACAATGTCCCCCATCCCGAGTCCCTTCCTTGTATAATGTCCTCCATCCTGAGCCCCTTCCTTTTTTTCAATGTCCCCCATCCTGAGCCCCTTCCTTGTATAATGTCCCCCATCCTGAGTCCCTTCCTTGTTATGGTTCTCAATGGCATGAGAACATAGCCCAGCAAACATAAGAACTAGCTCTTGGAAGGATGGAAACTAAACTGACCATGAACTAAACCTGCCGCACAACTAACAGTAGCCGGGTAGCGTAGCCTGCGTTTTATCCCTAGACGCCCAGCGCCGGCCGGAGGACTAACTAATCCTGGCAGAGGAAAATATAGTCCTGGCTCACCTCTAGAGAAATTTCCCCGAAAGGCAGACAGAGGCCCCCACAAATATTGGCGGTGATTTTAGATGAAATGACAAACGTAGTATGAAAATAGGTTTAGCAAAATTGAGGTCCGCTTACTAGATAGCAGGAAGACAGAAAGGACACTTTCATGGTCAGCTGAAAACCCTATCAAAACACCATCCTGAAATTACTTTAAGACTCTAGTATTAACTCATAACATCAGAGTGGCAATTTCAGATCACAAGAGCTTTCCAGACACAGAAACGAAACTACAGCTGTGAACTGGAACAAAATGCAAAAACAAACAAGGACTAAAGTCCAACTTAGCTGGGAGTTGTCTAGCAGCAGGAACATGCACAGAAAGGCTTCTGATTACAATGTTGACCGGCATGGAAGTGACAGAGGAGCAAGGCTAAATAGCGACTCCCACATCCTGATGGAAACAGGTGAACAGAGAGGATGATGCACACCAGTTCAATTCCACCAGTGGCCACCGGGGGAGCCCAAAATCCAATTTCACAACAGTACCCCCCCCCCTCAAGGAGGGGGCACCGAACCCTCCCAGAACCACCAGGGCGATCAGGATGAGCCCTATGAAAGGCACGGACCAAATCGGAGGCATGAACATCAGAGGCAGTCACCCAAGAATTATCCTCCTGACCGTATCCCTTCCATTTGACCAGATACTGGAGTTTCCGTCTGGAAACACGGGAGTCCAAGATTTTTTCCACAACGTACTCCAACTCGCCCTCAACCAACACCAGAGCAGGAGGCTCAACGGAAGGCACAACCGGTACCTCATACCTGCGCAATAATGACCGATGAAAAACATTATGAATAGAAAAAGATGCAGGGAGGTCCAAACGGAAGGACACAGGGTTAAGAATCTCCAATATCTTGTACGGGCCGATGAACCGAGGCTTAAACTTGGGAGAAGAAACCCTCATAGGGACAAAACGAGAAGACAACCACACCAAGTCCCCAACACAAAGCCGAGGACCAACCCGACGCCGGCGGTTGGCAAAAAGCTGAGTCTTCTCCTGGGACAACTTCAAATTGTCCACTACCTGCCCCCAAATCTGATGCAACCTCTCCACCACAGCATCCACTCCAGGACAATCCGAAGATTCCACCTGACCAGAAGAAAATCGAGGATGAAACCCCGAATTACAGAAAAAGGGAGACACCAAGGTGGCAGAGCTGGCCCGATTATTGAGGGCAAACTCCGCTAAAGGCAAAAAAGCAACCCAATCATCCTGATCTGCAGACACAAAACACCTCAAATATGTCTCCAAGGTCTGATTCGTCCGCTCGGTCTGGCCATTAGTCTGAGGATGGAAAGCAGACGAGAAAGACAAATCTATGCCCATCCTAGCACAGAATGCTCGCCAAAATCTAGACACGAATTGGGTACCTTTGTCAGAAACTATATTCTCCGGAATACCATGCAAACGGACCACATTTTGAAAAAACAGAGGAACCAACTCGGAAGAAGAAGGCAACTTAGGCAGGGGAACCAAATGGACCATCTTAGAGAAACGATCACACACCACCCAGATGACAGACATCTTCTGAGAAACAGGAAGATCCGAAATAAAATCCATCGAGATGTGCGTCCAGGGCCTCTTCGGGATAGGCAAGGGCAACAACAATCCACTAGCCCGAGAACAACAAGGCTTGGCCCGAGCACAAACGTCACAAGACTGCACGAAGCCTCGCACATCTCGAGACAGGGAAGGCCACCAGAAGGACCTTGCCACCAAATCCCTGGTACCAAAGATTCCAGGATGACCTGCCAACGCAGAAGAATGAACCTCAGAAATGACTTTACTGGTCCAATCATCAGGAACAAACAGTCTACCAGGTGGGCAACGATCAGGTCTATCCGCCTGAAACTCCTGCAAAGCCCGCCGCAGGTCTGGAGAAACGGCAGACAATATCACTCCATCCTTAAGGATACCTGTAGGTTCAGAATTACCAGGGGAGTCAGGCTCAAAACTCCTAGAAAGGGCATCCGCCTTAACATTCTTAGAACCCGGCAGGTAGGACACCACAAAATTAAACCGAGAGAAAAACAACGACCAGCGCGCCTGTCTAGGATTCAGGCGTCTGGCGGACTCAAGATAAATTAGATTTTTGTGGTCAGTCAATACCACCACCTGATGTCTAGCCCCCTCAAGCCAATGACGCCACTCCTCAAAAGCCCACTTCATGGCCAAAAGCTCCCGATTCCCAACATCATAATTCCGCTCGGCGGGCGAAAATTTACGCGAGAAAAAAGCACAAGGTCTCATCACGGAGCAATCGGAACTTCTCTGCGACAAAACCGCCCCGGCTCCGATTTCAGAAGCGTCGACCTCAACCTGAAAAGGAAGAGCAACATCAGGCTGACGCAACACAGGGGTGGAAGAAAAGCGGCGCTTAAGCTCCCGAAAGGCCTCCACAGCAGCAGGGGACCAATCAGCAACATCAGCACCCTTCTTAGTCAAATCAGTCAATGGTTTAACAACATCAGAAAAACCAGCAATAAATCGACGATAAAAGTTAGCAAAGCCCAAAAATTTCTGAAGACTCTTAAGAGAAGAGGGTTGCGTCCAATCACAAATAGCCTGAACCTTGACAGGATCCATCTCGATGGAAGAGGGGGAAAAATATATCCCAAAAAGGAAATCTTTTGAACCCCAAAAACGCACTTAGAACCCTTCACACACAAGGAATTAGACCGCAAAACCTGAAAAACCCTCCTGACCTGCTGGACATGAGAGTCCCAGTCATCCGAAAAAATCAAAATATCATCCAGATACACAATCATAAATTTATCCAAATAATCACGGAAAATGTCATGCATAAAGGACTGAAAGACTGAAGGGGCATTTGAAAGACCAAAAGGCATCACCAAATACTCAAAGTGGCCCTCGGGCGTGTTAAATGCGGTTTTCCACTCATCCCCCTGCTTAATTCGCACCAAATTATACGCCCCACGGAGATCTATCTTAGAGAACCACTTGGCCCCCTTTATGCGAGCAAACAAATCAGTCAGCAGTGGCAACGGATATTGATATTTAACCGTGATTTTATTCAAAAGCCGATAATCAATGCACGGCCTCAAAGAGCCATCTTTCTTAGCCACAAAGAAAAAACCGGCTCCTAAGGGAGATGACGAAGGACGAATATGTCCCTTTTCCAAGGACTCCTTTATATATTCTCGCATAGCCGCATGTTCAGGCACAGACAGATTAAATAAACGACCCTTAGGGTATTTACTACCCGGAATCAAATCTATGGCACAATCACACTCCCGGTGCAGAGGTAATGAACCAAGCTTAGGTTCTTCAAAAACGTCACGATATTCAGTCAAGAATTCAGGAATCTCAGAGGGAATAGATGATGAAATGGAAACCACAGGTACGTCCCCATGCATCCCCTTACATCCCCAGCTTAACACAGACATAGCGTTCCAGTCAAGGACTGGGTTATGAGATTGCAGCCATGGCAATCCAAGCACCAACACATCATGTAGGTTATACAGCACAAGAAAGCGAATAATCTCCTGATGATCCGGATTAATCCGCATAGTTACTTGTGTCCAGTATTGTGGTTTATTACTAGCCAATGGGGTGGAGTCAATCCCTTTCAGAGGTATCGGAGCCTCCAATGGCTCCAAATCATACCCACAGCGTTTGGCAAAGGACCAATCCATAAGACTCAAAGCGGCGCCAGAGTCGACATAGGCATCCGCGGTAATAGATGATAAAGAACAAATCAGGGTCACAGATAGAATAAACTTAGACTGTAAAGTGCCAATTGAAACAGACTTATCAAGCTTCTTAGTACGCTTAGAGCATGCTGATATAACATGAGTTGAATCACCGCAATAGAAGCACAACCCATTTTTTCGCCTAAAATTCTGCCGTTCACTTCTGGACAGAATTCTATCACATTGCATATTCTCTGGCGTCTTCTCAGTAGACACCGCCAAATGGTGCACAGGTTTGCGCTCCCGCAGACGCCTATCGATCTGGATAGCCATTGTCATGGACTCATTCAGACCCGCAGGCACAGGGAACCCCACCATAACATCCTTAATGGCATCAGAGAGACCCTCTCTGAAATTCGCCGCCAGGGCGCACTCATTCCACTGAGTAAGCACAGCCCATTTACGGAATTTCTGGCAGTATATTTCAGCTTCGTCTTGCCCCTGAGATAGGGACATCAAGGCCTTTTCCGCCTGAAGTTCTAACTGAGGTTCCTCATAAAGCAACCCCAAGGCCAGAAAAAACGCATCCACATTGAGCAACGCAGGATCCCCTGGAGCCAATGCAAAAGCCCAATCCTGAGGGTCGCCCCGGAGCAAGGAAATCACAATCCTGACCTGCTGAGCAGGATCTCCAGCAGAGCGAGATTTCAGGGACAAAAACAACTTGCAATTATTTTTGAAATTTTGAAAGCAAGATCTATTCCCCGAGAAAAATTCAGGCAAAGGAATTCTAGGTTCAGATATAGGAACATGAACAACAAAATCTTGTAAATTTTGAACTTTCGTGGTGAGATTATTCAAACCTGCAGCTAAACTCTGAATATCCATTTTAAACAGGTGAACACAGAGCCATTCCAGGATTAGAAGGAGAGAGAGAGAGAGAAAGGCTGCAATATAGGCAGACTTGCAAGAGATTCAATTACAAGCACACTCAGAACTGAAGGAAAAAAAAAAAAAAAAAAAAACTTCAGCAGACTTCTCTTTTCTCTCCTTTCTCTGTCAATTAATTTAACCCTTTGTGGCCGGTCAAACTGTTATGGTTCTCAATGGCAAGAGAACATAGCCCAGCAAACATAAGAACTAGCTCTTGGAAGGATGGAAACTAAACTGACCATGAACTAAACCTGCCGCACAACTAACAGTAGCCGGGTAGCGTAGCCTGCGTTTTATCCCTAGACGCCCAGCGCCGGCCGGAGGACTAACTAATCCTGGCAGAGGAAAATATAGTCCTGGCTCACCTCTAGAGAAATTTCCCCGAAAGGCAGACAGAGGCCCCCACAAATATTGGCGGTGATTTTAGATGAAATGACAAACGTAGTATGAAAATAGGTTTAGCAAAATTGAGGTCCGCTTACTAGATAGCAGGAAGACAGAAAGGACACTTTCATGGTCAGCTGAAAACCCTATCAAAACACCATCCTGAAATTACTTTAAGACTCTAGTATTAACTCATAACATCAGAGTGGCAATTTCAGATCACAAGAGCTTTCCAGACACAGAAACGAAACTACAGCTGTGAACTGGAACAAAATGCAAAAACAAACAAGGACTAAAGTCCAACTTAGCTGGGAGTTGTCTAGCAGCAGGAACATGCACAGAAAGGCTTCTGATTACAATGTTGACCGGCATGGAAGTGACAGAGGAGCAAGGCTAAATAGCGACTCCCACATCCTGATGGAAACAGGTGAACAGAGAGGATGATGCACACCAGTTCAATTCCACCAGTGGCCACCGGGGGAGCCCAAAATCCAATTTCACAACACTTCCTAGTATAAAGTCCCCATTATGAGCCCCTTCCTTGTATAATGTCCCCCATCCTGAGTCCCTTGCTTATATTATGTCCCCCATCCTGAGTCCCTTCCTTGTATAATGTCATCCATCCTAAGTCCCTTCCTTGAGTAATGTCCCCCATCTTGAGTCCCTTCCTTGCATAATGTCCCCCATCGTGATTCCCTTCCTTGTATAATGTCCCCCATCCTAAGCCCCTTCCTTGTATAATATCCTCCATCCTGAGTCCCTACCTTGTATAATGTCCCCCATCCTGAGCCCCTTCCTTGTACGTATAATTCACCCCATTCTGAGCGCCTTCCTGGTATAATGTCCCCCATCCTGAGACCCTTCCTTGTACAATGTCCCCCATCCTGAGTCCCTTCCTTGTACAATGTCACCCATCCCAAATCCCTTCCTGGTATAATACACCCCATTCTGAGTCGCTTCCTGGTATATTGAACTCCTTCCTGGCCTCTTCCCATAATAATGTTGCCATCCTGATCCCTTTCCAGTAATAATATCCCCAATCCTGGTCCCCTTCCTATAATATTGTCCCCCATCCTTAGCCCTTTATAGTAACAATGTCTCTCATCCTTGCCCCTTCTTGGGATTTTGTCCCCCCCCCCATCCTGGTCCCCTTCCTATAATATTGTCCCCCATCCTTAGCCCTTTACAGTAATAATATCCCCACTCTTCGTCCCCTTCCTATAATATTGTTTGGTATCCTTAGCCCTTTACAGTAACACTGTCTCCCATCCTTGCCCCTTCTTGGGATTTTGTCCCCCACCCCCCATCCTGGGCCCCTCCCAGTAATAATGTTCCCTTTTCTATTCTAACACATTTAAAAAAATAAATGATTTCTGCTGCCACGCCGCGCGTCGTCCTCTATAGCCGCAGCAGATGCCGGCAGTTGACTTTGGCTTGCCCGGCATGGCACATGACGTCACTGCCAGCCTCTGATTGGCCGGCAGAGTGTATTGAAGTGCAGACAGTCTCTGATACGTTTTTCCTGACTACGAGTCCTCGGGCGCACGTCCAGCTGAATTAGACGCTGGTGTCACAGCACAGGTTCGATAATGGTCGTACCCTGTGAGACCACAATCATTACACTGCTGGGTGTTATAGTGCCCTTCTTTATACCCACTTTATGCCCCTACCTGGCATCTCAAAATATGAACCCTCTTAGTGCCTCCCCCAAAGTAATAATACCGTCTTTGTACCCCACACAATAATAGTGACATCCCCTGCACATACAGACCTCACGTCTCTGGGTTATTATTGGCCTTGTGAGGTTTTGAGCTGTTTGGCGCCTCGCATTGATCCATTCTCACGATGCGGAGTGCCGCCATCTCCGTGCCTTTGCCTTCCAGTCTTTTCAGCCACTTACATAACATTTTAATGCACAGAGAAAGTTTTTGATGTTGTGGAGGATCCTTCAGTCCCATTAGGTAGCGGATGTCAGGAATGTGGCGCTCAGACTTCTCTCTCCACCTCTACAATCCATTCTCTAAAAGAGAAGAACAAAGAAACTTCGTAAATTCTTGATTAATAATTCAGTCCTGATGTCTTGTACATACAGCTCCTACACAGACTCATGTGTTGCCAAGGTTACAAACAATGTAACATCCAGGAACAGGAAGCAGCTGTGTCACACCGACCATTCTCAGATATTTTATACATAGTATAATGTTTTCATAACACTCTGATAACACTGCTGAAACTCTGTTGACACTAATACTATGATGATAATGCTGATACTCTGATGACACTGCTGATACTCTGCTGAAACTATGTTGACACTGCTGATACTGTGATGATAATACTGATACTCTGATGACAATGCTGATACCATAATGATAGTGCAAATTCTCTGATGAGACTGCTTATGCTCTGATGGCAATGCTGATATTCTGATGACACTACTGACACTTCTGATATTCTGATGACACTGCTGCTGATACTCTGATGACACTACAGACAATCTGATTACACTGTTGATACTTTGATTTCACTGATGACACTCCGATGACACTCTGCTGAACCTATGACATACTAACACTGATGATACTCTGATGACCCTACTGACACTTATGATACTCTGATGACAATGCTGAAACTCTGATGACACTCTGATGACACTACTGACAGACTGATTGCACTGCTGATACTCTGATGATGCTCTGATTTCACTGGTGACACTGCTGATACTCCGATGACACTACTGACATACTGATTACACTGTTGATACCCTGATTTCACTGATGACACTCTTGATGACACTGCTGATACTCCGATGACACTCTGCTGATACTCTGACACTACTGACACTTATGATAATCTGATGACAATGCTGATACTTTGATGACACTCTGCTGATACTCTGATGATACTACTGACACCGATGATACTGTGATGACACTCTGCTGGCACTGGTGATGCTCTGATGACACTGATCACTCTCTACCTCTCTCTAATCCTGTCTCTCTCTCTCTACTTCTCTCTCTCATCCTGTCTCTTTATCTCTCTCTCATATTGTCTTTCTCCTTGTGTCTCTCTGTTAGGGTTGGCGGAACGCACCAAGTATATATATATATATATATATATATATATATATATATATATATATATATATATATATATATATACTAGACTGTGGCCCGATTCTAACGCATCGGGTATTCTAGAATATGCATGTCCCCGTAGTATATGGACAATGATGATTCCAGAATTCGCGGCAGACTGTGCCCATCGCTGATTGGTCGAGGCAACCTTTATGACATCATCGTCGCCATGGCAACCATTATGACATCTACGTCAATACTGTGCCCGTCGCTGATTGGTCGAGGCCTGGCGGCCTCGACCAATCAGAGATGCGGGTTTTCCATTATGACATCATCGTCGCCATGCTGTGCCCGTTGCTGATTGGTCGAGGCCTGGCGGCCTCGACCAATCAGAGACGCGGGATTTCCAGGACAGACAGACAGACAGAAAGACAGACAGACAGACAGACAGACAGAAAAACCCTTAGACAATTATATATATACACTCACCGGCCACTTTATTAGGTACACCATGCTAGTAACGGGTTGGACCCCCTTTTGCCTTCAGAACTGCCTCAATTCTTCGTGGCATAGATTCAACAAGGTGCTGGAAGCATTCCTCAGAGATTTTGGTCCATATTGACATGATGGCATCACACAGTTGCCGCAGATTTGTCGGCTGCACATCCCAAAGATGCTCCATACAAGGCAGGATGGATCCATGCTTTCATGTTGTTTACGCCAAATTCTGACCCTACCATCCGAATGTCGCAGCAGAAATCGAGACTCATCAAACCAAGCAACGTTTTTCCAATCTTCTACTGTCCAATTTCGATGAGCTTGTACAAATTGTAGCCTCAGTTTCCTGTTCTTAGCTGAAAGGAGTGGTACCCGGTGTGGTCTTCTGCTGCTGTAGCCCATCTGCCTCAAAGTTCGACGCACTGTGCGTTCAGAGATGCTCTTAGGCCTACCTTGGTTGTAACGGGTGGCGATTTGAGTCACTGTTGCCTTTCTATCAGCTCGAACCAGTCTGCCCATTCTCCTCTGACCTCTGGCATCAACAAGGCATTTCCGCCCACAGAACTGCCGCTCACTGGATTTTTTTTCTTTTTCGGACCATTCTCTGTAAACCCTAGAGATGGTTGTGCGTGAAAATCCCAGTAGATCAGCAGTTTCTGAAATACTCAGACCAGCCCTTCTGGCACCAACAACCATGTCACGTTCAAAGGCACTCAAATCACCTTTCTTCCCCATACTGATGCTCGGTTTGAACTGCAGGAGATTGTCTTGACCATGTCTACATGCCTAAATGCACAGAGTTGCCGCCATGTGATTGGCTGATTAGAAATTAAGTGTTAACAAGAAGTTGGACAGGTGTACCTAATAAAGTGGCCAGTGAGTGTATATATATGTATTAATAGGTGCATTCGCAACCTGGAGTCCACCGTGCAGGAGAGGAACCTGCTGCTGGCAAATGGCGGCACTATATGGCAGTATAAGTGAACTCTGTTAATTCCACAGATTCGCTAGAAACAAGATGCTGTGCCCTGTTAACCTCACAGAGGTACACAGCTACCAAACAGAGCAAAACTGTGGTCATGCAGTCAAAGAAACATGCAAACAACTCCTCACTGGAGGTGCCGCTATTCTAGCAGCTTACTTCAGCCAAGGCCCTGAATACACACATACAAACTCCTCAGTGGAGGTGCCGGTATTCTAGGGGCTTATTTCAGCCAAACCCTAACCACATCCAGACATGACCACACTGGCGCTGAGCTCATAGGCTTTGGTTTGATACTAACGCATCACCATGCGGCCATGCGAACCTTTTATAGCTGTAAATCATATATACCAAACCACATACGCACCACAAATAAACCATTCCAAGGGTGCTAGGAATCAAGAAGGTTCAGTGCACAGAAGAATAAATATAATAACCTATAAAAGACACACTACTAGAACCAGTAAAAGTCATGAACACTTTTATTGAAAATCCAATAAAACCAAATCATGTGTAAATCAAAAAAAGGGAAAAGGATGACAATGATCACAAACCAATAGGCAGAGCGGGAACCGCCAGAGAGAGTATATTAATTACCTCGACATCTCCATATACATTACAAAAAGTGCAAATGCCTAGTAAAGTGCAGTAAATAAGAATCATTGATCACTTGATAGTACATACATAAATAATCCAAAGGGAAAGTGCCAAGTGCATAATTAAAGTAAGCAAACAATGATCCCTAAAAAGGAGAGGAGAGACTAAGTAAAATTCAGCTGGTCATAATACCTGGAGATATGCCGCACTGCCACGAGCCCCTACGCGCGTTTCGGCGCGATGCCTTCTTCCGGGGGTGTGGCGTGATGAAAGACGTATGGGATATTTAAATGTGAGGTGAGCCAATCACAGTGTCTCTCTAAGAGACGCCGCAAAATGTACAAAGCCCTCGCATGCGCTGATGTGGAGAAGGTGTAACGCAACAAGGAAACTACACCCAATCAGGTCCCGGACATCAGACCCCAGGGCGCATTATTGGATTATTTATGTATGTACTATCAAGTGATCAATGATTCTTATTTACTGCACTTTACTAGGCATTTGCACTTTTTGTAATGTATATGGAGATGTCGAGGTAATTAATATACTCTCTCTGGCGGTTCCCGCTCTGCCTATTGGTTTGTGATCATTGTCATCCTTTTCCCTTTTTTTGATTTACACATGATTTGGTTTTATTGGATTTTCAATAAAACTTTTATAGCTGTAGCAGACAAGGACCTTCCAAGTGGTCCAATAGGAGCTGCTACAGGGCCTGAGCGTGTGACCCCTGACCTCCAATGAGAGGTCCTCCCGTGGGCATGCTCAGTGTATGCAAAGAAGGACTTTGTCCCAGAAAAGCCTGCACACTGCTGACCAGTGCTGGCTACGAAAGCAGAACCTGGAAAGGCAGCAGTAACCCTTTGCAGAGTATCATGCTGAGCGAGACGCTGGGACCGATGTCTCCACTGAGCAGGCTCCACTGCGGCTGAAGCAGAATGGGAGACCGCAGCAGACATGGCCCGAGATTCCCCCTGTGCAGCCAATATCTGGAGTGTAGATGAGAATATCATCCAGATAAACTATGACCGAGGTGGTGAGCATATCCTGGAAGATATCGTTTACAAAGTCTTGGAAAACGGCTGGGGTATTACAGAGCCCGAAGGGCATGACCAGATATTCATAGTGCCCATCCCTGGTGTTAAAAGCCGTCTTTCATTCGTCCCCCTCACGGATGCGAATCACGTTGTAAGCACCCCGCAGATCTTGTTTAGTAAATACCCTTGCTCCCCGTAGCCTATCAAAAAGCTCAGATATCAGGGGTAGTGGGTACTTATTCTTAATGGTGATGGCGTTAAGACCCCTGTAGTCTATGCATGGACGCAGTTCTCCATTCTTCTTCTGTACGAAGAAGAAACCAGCCCCTGCAGGTGACACTGACTTCCTAATGAATCCTCTTGCCAAATTCTCTCGGATATACTGTGACATTGTCTCTGTCTCCGGGAGAGATAACGGGTAGACTCAACCACGGGGAGGCTCAGAAACAGGCAAGAGGTCAATAGGACAGTCATAGGCAGGGCCGGCTCCAGGTTTTTGAGGGCCCCGGGCGAAAGAGTCTCAGTGGGCCCCCCCTTTAACACATACCACGATTCATGATCGCATATAACACAGCCATGTAGTATAGAACACAGCCCACGTAGTATATAGCACAGCCATGTAGCATATAACACAGTCATGTAGTATATAGCACAGCCACGTAGCATATAACACAGCCAAGTAGTGTATAGCACAGCCCACGTAGCATATAACAGCCCATATAGTATATAGCACAGCCATATATTATATAACACAGCCCACGTAGTATATAGAACAGCCAAGTAGTATATAGCACAGCCCATGTAGCATATAACAGCCTATATAGTATATAGCACAGCCACATATTATATAACACAGCACACGTAGTATATAGAACAGCCATGTAGTATATAGCACAGCCCACGTAGCATATAACAGCCCATATAGTATATAGCACAGCCACATATTATATAACACAGCCCACGTAGTATATAGAACAGCCAAGTAGTATATAGCACAGCCCATGTAGCATATAACAGCCTATATAGTATATAGCACAGCCACATATTATATAACACAGCCCACGTAGTATATAGAACAGCCATGTAGTATATAGCACAGCCCACGTAGCATATAACAGCCCATATAGTATATAGCACAGCCACATATTATATAACACAGCCCACGTAGTATATAGAACAGCCATGTAGTATATAGCACAGCCCACGTAGCATATAACAGCCCATATAGTATATAGCACAGCCACATATTATATACCACAGCCCACGTAGTATATAGAACAGCCATGTAGTATATAGCACAGCCCACGTAGCATATAACAGCCCATATAGTATATAGCACAGCCACATATTATATAACACAGCCCACGTAGTATATAGAACAGCCATGTAGTATATAGCACAGCCCACGTAGCATATAACAGCCCATATAGTATATAGCACAGCCACATATTATATACCACAGCCCACGTAGTATATAGAACAGCCATGTAGTATATAGCACAGCCCACGTAGCATATAACAGCCCATATAGTATATAGCACAGCCATATATTATATAACACAGCCCACGTAGTATATAGAACAGCCAAGTAGTATATAGCACAGCCCATGTAGCATATAACAGCCTATATAGTATATAGCACAGCCACATATTATATAACACAGCCCACGTAGTATATAGAACAGCCATGTAGTATATAGCACAGCCCACGTAGCATATAACAGCCCATATAGTATATAGCACAGCCACATATTATATAACACAGCCCACGTAGTATATAGAACAGCCAAGTAGTATATAGCACAGCCCATGTAGCATATAACAGCCTATATAGTATATAGCACAGCCACATATTATATAACACAGCCCACGTAGTATATAGAACAGCCATGTAGTATATAGCACAGCCCACGTAGCATATAACAGCCCATATAGTATATAGCACAGCCACATATTATATAACACAGCCCACGTAGTATATAGAACAGCCATGTAGTATATAGCACAGCCCACGTAGCATATAACAGCCCATATAGTATATAGCACAGCCACATATTATATACCACAGCCCACGTAGTATATAGAACAGCCATGTAGTATATAGCACAGCCCACGTAGCATATAACAGCCCATATAGTATATAGCACAGCCACATATTATATAACACAGCCCACGTAGTATATAGAACAGCCATGTAGTATATAGCACAGCCCACGTAGCATATAACAGCCCATATAGTATATAGCACAGCCACATATTATATACCACAGCCCACGTAGTATATAGAACAGCCATGTAGTATATAGCACAGCCCACGTAGCATATAACAGCCCATATAGTATATAGCACAGCCACATATTATATAACACAGCCCACGTAGTATATAGAACAGCCATGTAGTATATAGCACAGACATGTAGTATACAGCACAGCCACGTAGTATATTGCACACCCCACGTAGCATATAACAGCCCACGTAGTATATAACACGGCCCACATAGTATATAGAACAGCCATGTAGTATACAGCACAGCCCCCCTCCCCAAGAATGGCCCCATAGTCCAGTACTCACTGTCACTGTTATAGTTACAAAGAAAAAAAACCACTCCTCACCTCTCAACGTTCCCGCGCGACGCTGCTCCCTCCCTGCTTTGGTCTCGGCTGCTGCCGCTGCACTGCCTGACACAGCGAGTGCGCGATGATGTCATCGCGCACCCGCAGTGGCAGTGTCAGAGGCAGAGTGGGGAATGATGGGAGAGGGAGCGTTGGGTGACGCTCTCTCCTCCATCATTTGCTTTGAACTTTACCGGCAGACGCCGGTAAAGTTCAAAGCGGCGGCGGGGGAGTTGGCGCTTGGGACAGGTGGGTTCCCCTGCTTCACAGGGGCCCCATAGCAGCTGCGTGATGTGCCGCTAGCTGAGGGCCCCTGGGGGAGCGGGGGCCCTAGGCACTGGCAGCTGCCTGCCCCTAACGCCGGCCCTGAATGGGCCCCCCTGTCTCGCCAGGGCCCCGGCACTTGCCCGGGTATGCCGGGTGCTGACGCCGGCCCTGGTCATAGGGGCGGTGAGGCGGAAGGGTCTCCGCAGCCCTTATGGAGAACACGTCCGCATATGGCCAATATTGCTTGGGGAGAGAGGATAGATCTGCAGGTACCTCAGTAGCAGCAACCTGAACACATTCCCTCTGACATCTACCCCCACAAGATTCGCCCCATCCTAAAATTTTGCCTGTGGACTACTCAATATGAGGAGAGTGATACCGTAGCCAAGGCATCCCTAACAGGACCTCATCAATTCCCTCAGGAATGACGAGCAGAGATATAATCTCCTGATGAGATGGCGACAAGGACAGAGTGAAAAGGATGGTCTGGTGTGTTATCTGTGAGGGCAGTGTCGACCCATTCACCACTCATACAGTTACTGGTTGAACTAACATTACCAGGGGTATTGCATGACGTTGGACGAAGGCAGAAGACATAAAATTGCCCTCCGCCCCAGAATCCACGCAGAGCTCTACCGAGTGGGAGGATGGGCCTATTGTAATTGTCCCCTTAAAGGACAATTTGGAGGCAAACGTCGCTGTGTCTAGTGTACCTCCTACAACCACTAGATGCTGACGTTTCCTCGACCGCTGTGAACATGTGGTGGCAAGATGTCCTGACTGCTGGCAAACATGGCAGACCTTGAGTGCACGAGCGGTCCGGGACTTAGATCCCGCACATGACACCTCCATGGCCTCATGTGACTCAGGGACCAGGACTGGAGATTCCAAAGGTTTGGCGAAGGTGGGAGCCAGCCGAAACCTCTACCTACACTGGGCTCGCTCTAACCTCCGCTCGTGAAAACGGAGGTCAATACGGTAGTGCAGCGCCCCCACTGCCGCAGGGCCGAGGGGTACCCGGTACCGGGCCTCTGAGTCTCTGCTCCGGGGTTGTCACGGTAGCTAGACCCGGTCCGTGGCCCTGCCGGTCAGTAGGGGACGTCCGATGCAATGAGTGATGATCATGGTGCAGTTGTGGGGTGCAGTGCAGTAAATAACGAGGACACCAGGTTGCAGTCTCTTTACCTCTTTACTGAAGATCTCTGGGTCCTCAGTCCAGAATACGGTTCACCAGGCTGCGCAAGTCCGGCCGGTCCAATGGCATCTCCAGAGTTCTCTTAGCAGGTGGAAATCTGTGCCTTCCTTCTAGCGCTATGTGTTGCGGTCCTTCCCTTCTGTGCTTACGGAAAGTCCCCACAACTGTTGTGTCTGTTTCTTAAGTTCCCTCACAACTCAATTAGATGATGTTCTGCTAATTCTCCGTCCCTCCCTGGTGTTCTGGTTGGGACGGCACCCGTTTGACGGGTAGGCTCGGAGCTCTTCCGGGACCCTAGAGTCGCCCCTCTCCACAAGTTGCCCCCCAAGACTGCATAGGTGATTTAAGTGAGACAGCCTGCCTTAGACTGACTGTCCTGCCGCTGTTTGAAGTATTGCTTGAAGCTGAATGTTATTATACTCCCTCGGCGTTCCGGCCACCGGTAGTGCGCCTCAGTAGGATGTTGCCTCGGTCTTACAGCACGACCCCTACTGGTATTTCTCCTTTTGCGTGATCTCGTTTCTCACTCAGCACAATCTATCTCGCTTCTAATCCTTCCTTGGGCACAGCCGCTATGCTGAGCAGGCACGGTCCCGTTACGTTCGTTCAAGTTGCCAAGCCTCTGTCAGGATCCCACCCCTGACAGAGACCCTACTGTATCTTCCCCCACAACACCCTCTGCCACAAGGTGTTGCCTGGTTCCAACCCAGTCAGCTTTCTGATCTAACTTCCTGCCTGACCCCCAGTTTACCCACTATGGTGGGGAGTGGCCTAGTGAATAGAACCCTTAGCTCCTCCCGGAGGCCCGACTGTGAAATGTATTGGTGTCTGTGATACCTGATCAGATGAACTCTGTTATGGTTTCCAATGGCAAGGAAACATCAGAAGCATAGAATAAACGGACAAGCTCTCGGGTGATGGAAACTAGAGCTGACCGCGATGCTAAACCTACACACCACACTAGAAGTAGCCAGGGGGCATTCCTGCGTTGTCTCTAGATGCCGCGCGCCAGCCGGAGAACTAACTACCCCTGGTAGAAGAAAACACAGTCCTGGCTTGCCTCCAGAGAATGTCCCCACAGGTGATAGCAGCCCCCCACATATTATAACGGTGAGAGCAGATGAAAAGACACACATAGTATGAAAGCAGATTTAGCACAGAGAGGCCCGCTAACTAAATAGCAGAAAGATACAACAGAGGACTTCGCGGTCAGCTGCAAAACCCTTCAAAACACCATCCTGAAATTACCTTAACTCATGTGACAACTCATGCCACTGGAGTGGTAATTTCAGCCCAACAAGAGCTTCCAGCTGCAGAGATTCACATAAGTGCAAACTGGACAAAACATACAAAAATAGACTTAAGGACTAAAGTGTCCAACTTAGCTGAGCAGAAAACTGGGAGCAGGAACATGCAACAGAATCACTCTGGATACATTGATGGCCAGCATTAGAATGACTGAGGAGCAAGGTTAAATAGGATACTCCCACATCCTGATAGGAACAGGTGAACTGAGAAGGCAAAGCTTGCAGGACACCAGTACCACAAGAGACCACCGGGGGAGCCCACGAACCGAATCACAACAGTACCCCCCCCTTAAGGAGGGGGCACCGAACCCTCACAAGAACCACCAGGGTGATCTGGATGAGCCCTATGAAAGGCACGGACCAAATCAGAAGCATGAACATCAGAAGCTGTAACCCAAGAATTATCCTCTTGACCGTAGCCCTTCCATTTCACCAGATATTGAAGTCTCCGTCTGGAAACACGGGAGTCCAAGATTTTCTCCACCACGTACTCCAATTCACCCTCAACCAGCACAGGAGCAGGAGGCTCAACAGAAGGCACAAGTGGTACCTCATACCTCCGCAATAATGACCGATGGAAGACATTATGGATAGCAAAGCATGCTGGGAGGTCCAAACGAAAAGACACAGGGTTAAGAATTTCCAAAATCTTATAAGGACCGATGAACCGAGGCTTAAACTTAGGAGAAGAGACCCTCATAGGGACAAAACGGGAGGACAACCACACCAAGTCCCCAACACGAAGACGAGGACCAACACGACGATGGCGATTAGCAAAACGTTGAGTCTTCTCCTGGGACAACTCCAAATTGTCCACCACCTGCCCCCAAATACGATGCAACCTATCCACCATGGTATCCACTCCAGGACAATCCGAAGACTCCACCTGACCAGATGAAAAACGAGGATGGAACCCTGAATTGCAAAAGAAAGGGGAGACCAAAGTGGCAGAACTGGCCCGATTATTAAGGGCAAACTCAGCCAACGGCAAAAAGGAGACCTAGTCATCCTGATCAGCAGACACGAAACACCTCAAATAAGTCTCCAAGGTCTGATTAGTACGTTCCGTCTGGCCATTTGTCTGGGGATGAAATGCAGACGAAAAAGACAAATCAATGCCCATCCTGGCACAAAACGCCCGCCAAAATCTGGACACAAACTGGGATCCCCTGTCGGAAACGATATTCTCCGGAATACCATGCAGCCGAACCACATTCTGAAAAAACAGGGGCACCAACTCAGATGAGGAAGGCAGCTTGGGCAAGGGCACCAAATGAACCATCTTAGAAAAGCGGTCACACACCACCCAAATGACGGACATCTTCTGAGAAACAGGGAGATCAGAAATAAAATCCATAGAGATGTGTGTCCAAGGCCTCTTAGGAACAGGCAAGGGCAACAACAACCCACTAGCCCGAGAACAACAAGGCTTGGCCCGAGCACAAACATCGCAAGACTGCACAAAAGTACGCACGTCCCGAGACAGGGAAGGCCACCAGAAGGACCTAGCCACCAAATCTCTGGTACCAAAAATTCCCGGATGACCTGCCAACGCAGAAGAATGAACCTCCGAGATGACTCTATTGGTCCACTCATCCGGCACAAACAATCTACCAGGCGGACAACGATCAGGCCGATCCGCCTGAAACTCTTGTAAAGCACGTCGCAGGTCTGGGAAGACAGCAGACAATATCACCCCATCCTTAAGTATACCTGTAGGTTTAGAATCACCAGGGGAATCAGGTTCAAAACTCCTAGAAAGGGCATCCGCCTTCACATTCTTAGTACCTGGCAGATACGAAACCACAAAATTAAACCGGGAGAAAAACAACGACCAGCGCGCCTGTCTAGGATTCAGACGTCTGGCCGACTCAAGATAAATCAAATTTTTGTGATCAGTCAAGACCACCACCTGATGTTTAGCACCCTCAAGCCAATGACGCCACTCCTCGAATGCCCACTTCATCGCCAAAAGCTCCCGATTACCGACGTCATAATTTCGCTCGGCGGGCGAAAATTTTCGAGAAAAGAACGCACAAGGTCTCATCACTGAACAATCTGAACTTTTCTGCGACAAAACCGCCCCCGCTCCGATCTCGGAAGCATCAACTTCCACCTGAAAAGGAAGAGAAACATCAGGCTGGCACAACACCGGAGCAGAAGAAAAACGGCGCTTAAGCTCCCGAAAGGCCTCCACAGCAGCAGGAGACCAATCTGCAACATCAGCACCGTTTTTAGTCAAATCAGTCAAAGGCCTGACAACGCTAGAAAAAACAGTTATGAATCGACGATAAAAGTTAGCAAAGCCCAAAAATTTCTGAAGGCCCTTAAGAGAAGTCGGTTGTGTCCAGTCACAAATAGCCCGAACCTTCACAGGATCCATCTCAATAGAAGAGGGGGAAAAAATGTACCCCAAAAAAGAAATCTTCTGAACCCCAAAAACACACTTTGAACCTTTAACAAACAGAGAATTGGTCCGCAAAATCTGAAAAACCCTCCTAACTTGTTGAACATGAGATTCCCAGTCATCCGCAAAAATCAAGATATCGTCCAAATACACAATCATAAATTTATCCAGATATTCACGGAAAATATTGTGCATAAAAGACTGAAAGACCGAAGGGGCATTTGACAGACCAAAAGGCATCACCAAATACTCAAAATGGCCCTCGGGCATATTAAATGCGGTTTTCCACTCATCCCCCTGCTTAATTCGCACCAAATTATACGCACCGCGAAGATCAATCTTAGAGAACCACTTCGCCCCCTCAATGCGAGCAAATAAATCTGTCAGCAATGGCAAAGGATACTGATACTTGACTGTGATCTTATTCAAGAGTCTATAATCAATACAAGGTCTCAAAGAACCATCGCTTTTAGCTACGAAAAAGAACCCCGCTCCAAGAGGAGACGAAGAAGGACGAATATGTCCCTTTTCCAAGGACTCCCTAATATACTCTCGCATGGCAGCATGTTCAGGTACAGACAGATTGAATAGACGACCCTTAGGAAATTTACTGCCAGGGATCAAATCTATGGCGCAATCGCAATCTCTGTGAGGAGGAAGAGAATTAAGAGTAGATTCCTCAAAAACCTCACGATAATCAGACAAAAACTCAGGAATTTCAGAGGGAATAGATGAAGCAATGGAGACCAAAGATGTGTCGCCATGATTTCCCTGACATCCCCAGCTTAGTACAGACATTGTTTTCCAGTCAAGGACTGGGTTATGAGTTTGCAACCATGGCAATCCCAGCACCAACACATCATGTAGATTATACAGTACAAGGAAGCGAATCACCTCTTGATGGTCTGGAGTCATACGCATAGTCACTTGTGTCCAGTATTGTGGTTTATTACTAGCCAATGGTGTAGAATCAATACCCTTTAAAGGTATAGGAACTTCCAGAGGCTCTAGATCAAACCCACAGCGCCTGGCAAAGGACCAATCCATAAGACTCAAAGCGGCGCCAGAATCCACATACGCATCCGCAAGAATAGAAGATAACGAACAAATTAGAGTTACAGACAAAATAAACTTGGACTGCAAAGTGCCAATAGCAGAGGATTTATCAACTTTCTTTGTTCGTTTAGAGCATGCTGATATAACATGAGTAGAATTTCCACAATAGAAGCACAAATGATTTTTGCGCCTATAAATCTGTCGTTCGCTTCTGGACAGAAAGCTATCACATTGCATACTCTGTGGTGCCTCTTCAGAAGACACCGCCAACTGGTGCACAGGTTTGCGTTCCCGTAAACGCCGATCAATCTGAATTGCCATTGTCATGGACTCATTCAGACCAGTAGGCGCAGGAAACCCCACCATGACGTCTTTTACAGCATCAGAGAGACCTTCTCTGAAAATTGCCGCCAGAGCGCACTCATTCCACTGAGTAAGCACAGACCATTTTCAAAATTTTTGGCAATATATTTCGGCTTCATCTTGCCCCTGAGAGAGGGCTATTAGGGCTTTCTCAGCCTGAATCTCCAAATTTGGTTCCTCATAAAGCAACCCCAAAGCCAGAAAAAACGCATCCACATTGAGCAACGCAGGATCCCCTGGTGCCAATGAAAATGCCCAATTTTGGGGGTCACCCCGCAGTAAAGAAATAACAATTTTTACTTGCTGGGCAGGATCTCCAGCAGAATGAAATCTCAGCAAAAGAAACAATTTACAATTGTATTTAAAATTTAGAAAACAAGATCGATCTCCAGAAAAAAACTCCGGTATAGGAATTTTAGGTTCAGACCGAGGAGCATGTAACAAAAAATCTTGTATATTCTGAACTTTAGAGGCAAGATTATTCAAATTGGTAGCCAGACTCTGGGGATCCATATTTCAACAGATAAAGTCTGAGCCATTCAGGGGTTAAGAGGAGAGGAAAACAGGAGACTGCAATTAGAGCTGGAGTGCAACTTCAGAGGAAGGAAAAAAAAAAAAAAAAAAAAAGGTTTCACACAGTTCCTTTTCTCTCCTGCTTCAGCCTATAGATTAAACATTTGGGCTGGCCATACTGTTATGGTTTCCAATGGCAAGGAAACATCAGTAGCATAGAATAAACGGACAAGCTCTCGGGTGATGGAAACTAGAGCTGACCGCGATGCTAAACCTACACACCACACTAGAAGTAGCCAGGGGGCATTCCTGCGTTGTCTCTAGATGCCGCGCGCCAGCCGGAGAACTAACTACCCCTGGTAGAAGAAAACACAGTCCTGGCTTGCCTCCAGAGAATGTCCCCACAGGTGATAGCAGCCCCCCACAAATAATAACGGTGAGAGCAGATGAAAAGACACACGTAGTATGAAAGCAGATTTAGCACAGAGAGGCCCGCTAACTAAATAGCAGAAAGATACAACAGAGGACTTCGCGGTCAGCTGCAAAACCCTTCAAAACACCATCCTGAAATTACCTTAACTCATGTGACAACTCATGACACCGGAGTGGTAATTTCAGCCCAACAAGAGCTTCCAGCTGCAGAGATTCACATAAGTGCAAACTGGACAAAACATACAAAAATAGACTTAAGGACTAAAGTGTCCAACTTAGCTGAGCAGAAAACTGGGAGCAGGAACATGCAACAGAATCACTCTGGATACATTGATGGCCAGCATTAGAATGACTGAGGAGCAAGGTTAAATAGGATACTCCCACATCCTGATAGGAACAGGTGAACTGAGAAGGCAAAGATTGCAGGACACCAGTACCACAAGAGACCACCGGGGGAGCCCACGAACCGAATCACAACAGAACTCCTTCAGTGCCATCAGACGCACCATAGCTCCCCATAGTGGCGGAGCCACAGTACTGCAACGACCAGGACTCTGGGGCGCTGCAGTAGACACAGCTATTAACTCCTCCAGTGTGGCGGGAATCTCCCTTGAGGCCAGAGCGTCCTTCACGTGGTCAGCCAGCCCCCTCCAAAATATAGGGATAAGGGCTTTATCCGACCACTACAGCTCAGATGCTAGGGTGCGGAAGTGGACGGCAAAATGGCTGACCAAGGACAAGCCCTGAGTCAATGCCAACAGTTGGACCGCCGTATCATGGGTGACTCGAGGCCCTAAAAAGACGTGTTTCAGAGTGATCAGGAACAGCGGAGCACTCTGCACCACATGATCGCCACGCTCCCACAGCGGCGTAGCCCAATCCAGCACCCTGTCCGACAGGAGAGACACAATAAATCCCACCTTTGCCCGCTCTGTGGGGAAATGTGCCACCAGGAGCTCGAGGTATATAGAGCACTGGCTCACGAAACCCCTACAAGATTACCTATCACCAGAAAATTTTTCTGGCAGCGGGAGGCGAGAAAGAGTCGGAACAGGGGTGGCTGTGGACAAGGTTGCTGCAGCCATGCTAGCAGCCTGAACAGCAACTGCAGTAACATCCACAGCTGAGGTTGTGCGCTCGAAAGCCGCCAACCTACCCTCCAGCTGCTGGATGTACCGCAAGGATTGCTGTTTGTCCGCCATTTACTAGCCAGACCCTGGCGCTAGTATTATGTTAGGGTTGGCAGAACGCACTGAGTATATATATGTATGTATTATTAGGTGCGTTCGCAACCCGGGGTCCACCGTGCAGGAGAGGATCCTGCTGCTGGCAAATGGCGGTGCTATATGGCGGTATAAGCGAACTCTGTTAACTCCACAGATTCGCTAGAAACAAGATGCTGTGCCCTGTTAACCTCACAGAGGTACACAGCTACCAAACAGAGCAAAACTGTGGTCATGCAGTCAGAAAAACAGGCAAACAACTCCTCACCGGAGGTGCCGGTATTCTAGCGGCTTATTTCAGCTAAGGCCCTGAATATACTCATACAAACTCCTCACATGAGGTGCCGGTATTCTAGGGGCTTATTTCAGCCAAACCCTAACCACATCCAGACATGACCACACTGGCGCTAAGCTCATAGACATTGGTTTGATACTAGCGCATCGCCGTGCGGCCATGCGAACCTTTTATAGCTGTAGCAGACAAGGACCTTCCAAGTGGTCCAATAGGAGCTGCTACAGGGCCTGAGCATGTGACCCCCGACCTCCAATGAGAGGTCCTCCCGGGGGCATGCTCAGTGTGTGCAAAGCAGGACTTCATCCCAGAAAAGCCTGCACACTGCTGACCAGTGCAGGCGACAAAAGCAGAACCTGGAAAGGCAGCAGTAACCAAGCACACAGTATCAGGCTGAGTGAGACGCTGGGACCGATGTCTCTGCTGAGCAGGCTCCACTGCAGCTGATGCTGAATGGGAGACCACAGCAGACATGGCCCGAGATTCCCCCTGTGCAGAGGCGTCAACTCGACTCCTAACACTCTCTCTCTCATCCTGTCTGTCTCTCTCTCATCCTATCTTTCTCCCTGTTGCTCTCTTCTCTCTTTGCGGTCAGTCATTATATATATAGCAGTATTTTCGGATGATAATATTCCTGGATGTTACGTTGTTTCTGGCGCAGATGCCCTGCTGTTCATTGACCCTTTAGTTGCCGTGTTCAGGATTTGGCGCCTCCATCCAGGGACAGACTCGTCCCTTCCCCCACTCACAGCCTGGAGGATATTTCTAACAGTTGGGGGATTGGGGTTTGGTGTAGCCCCGAGGAGCCGCCTCTGAAGACTTCACAGGAACATTACACATTCTGGCTATCATCTCTGATCTGAGTAAATGAGGCCGCCACATCTGTCAGCGCCACGTAACGTGACATGACACATGAATTAAGATTCTCAATCTCCTCTTAAAACCTGCGCTGAAGATTGGAGCAGACGGCGGCTGAGAGGGAATTCTCTGTTCTCAACTCAGAAGCGGCTGCAGATTTCCTGGGACCTGTGGGGGACATTGAGAAAAACTGGAGCTGCTGAAAAGCATCTGTACCCGAACCAATAAATGTCAACGTATTTATCATTCACATCACAAGTCATATTCAGCACAGTCACATCCAACAGCTCGGAAGAGTCCGGAAACCAACGCAACCGCCTCAAAGGGCAGGAGAAGTCACCAAACTAACAAATCCTGAGCAACCGAGCACCAAAAATAAGTATCACCCAGAGACCGCGGAGTCACTGTACATACATTACACTACTGATCCTGAGTTACATCCTGTATTATACCCCAGAGCTGCACTCACTATTCTGCTGGTGCAGTCACTGTGTACATACATTACATTACTGATCCTGAGTTACATCCTGTATTATACCCCAGAGCTGCACTCACTATTCTGCTGGTGCAGTCACTGTGTACATACATTACATTACTGATCCTGAGTTACATCCTGTATTATACCCCAGAGCTGCACTCACTATTCTGCTGGTGCAGTCACTGTGTACATACATTACATTACTGATCCTGAGTTACATCCTGTATTATACCCCAGAGCTGCACTCACTATTCTGCTGGTGCAGTCACTGTGTACATACATTACATTACTGATCCTGAGTTACATCCTGTATTATACTGCAGAGCTGCACTCACTATTCTGCTGGTGCAGTCACTGTGTACATACATTACATTACTGATCCTGAGTTACATCCTGTATTATACCCCAGAGCTGCGCTCACTATTCTGCTGGTGCAGTCACTGTGTACATACATTACATTACTGATCCTGAGTTACATCCTGTATTATACCCCAGAGCTGCACTCACTATTCTGCTGGGGCAGTCACTGTGTACATACATTACACTACTGATCCTGAGTTACATCCTGTATTATACCCCAGAGCTGCACTCACTATTCTGCTGGTGCAGTCACTGTGTACATACATTACTGATCCTGAGTTACATCCTGTATTATACTGCAGAGCTGCACTCACTATTCTGCTGGTGCAGTCACTGTGTACATACATTACATTACTGATCCTGAGTTACATCCTGTATTATACCCCAGAGCTGCGCTCACTATTCTGCTGGTGCAGTCACTGTGTACATACATTACATTACTGATCCTGAGTTACATCCTGTATTATACCCCAGAGCTGCACTCACTATTCTGCTGGTGCAGTCACTGTGTACATACATTACACTACTGATCCTGAGTTACATCCTGTATTATACCACAGAGCTGCACTCACTATTCTGCTGGTGCAGTCACTGTGTACATACATTACATTACTGATCCTGAGTTACATCCTGTATTATACTCCAGAGCTGCACTCACTATTCTGCTGGTGCAGTCACTGTGTACATACATAACACTACTGATCCTGAGTTACCTCCTGTATTATACTCCAGAGCTGCACTCCCTGTTCTGCTGGTGCAGTCACTGTGTACATACATTACACTACTGATCCTGAGTTACCTCCTGTATTATACTCCAGAGCTGCACTCCCTGTTCTGCTGGTGCAGTCACTGTGTACATACATTACACTACTGATCCTGAGTTACATCCTGTATTATACCCCAGAGCTGCACTCACTATTCTGCTGGTGCAGTCACTGTGTACATACATAACACTACTGATCCTGAGTTACCTCCTGTATTATACCCCAGAGCTGCACTCCCTGTTCTGCTGGTGCAGTCACTGTGTACATACATTACACTACTGATCCTGAGTTACATCCTGTATTATACCCCAGAGCTGCACTCACTATTCTGCTGGTGCAGTCACTGTGTACATACATTACATTACTGATCCTGAGTTACCTCCTGTATTATACTCCAGAGCTGCACTCAGTATTCTGCTGGTGCAGTCACTGTGTACATAGATTACATTACTGATCATGAGTTACATCCTGTATTATACTCCAGAGCTGCACTCACTATTCTGCTGGTGCAGTCACTGTGTACATAGATTACATTACTGATCATGAGTTACATCCTGTATTATACCCCAGAGCTGCACTCACTATTCTGCTGGTGCAGTCACTGTGTACATACATTACATTACTGATCCTGAGTTACATCCTGTATTATACTCCAGAGCTGCACTCACTATTCTGCTGGTGCAGTCACTGTGTACATACATTACATTACTGATCCTGAGTTACATCCTGTATTATACCCCAGAGCTGCACTCACTATTCTGCTGGTGCAGTCACTGTGTACATACATTACATTACTGATCCTGAGTTACATCCTGTATTATACCCCAGAGCTGCACTCACTATTCTGCTGGTGCAGTCACTGTGTACATACATTACATTACTGATCCTGAGTTACATCCTGTATTATACCCCAGAGCTGCACTCACTATTCTGCTGGTGCAGTCACTGTGTACATACATTACATTACTGACCCTGAGTTACATCCTGTATTATACCCCAGAGCTGCACTCACTATTCTGCTGGTGCTGTCACTGTGTACATACATTACATTACTGATCCTGAGTTACATCCTGTGTTATACTCCAGAGCTGCACTCACTATTCTGCTGGTGCAGTCACTGTGTACATACATTACATTACTGATCCTGAGTTACATCCTGTATTATACCCCAGAGCTGCACTCACTATTCTGCTGGTGCAGTCACTGTGTACATACATTACTGATCCTGAGTTACATCCTGTATTATACTGCAGAGCTGCACTCACTATTCTGCTGGTGTACATAAAATCTGAAAATCTTTTATTTTATCACACAGTACATAGAACAGAGCAGAAATTGGATGTTGGACATTTTTCCATTTCACTTGAAAAATATTAACTTAATTAGAAAGTGATGTCAGCGACAGATCTCATAACAGATGGGACACCGATAATAAAAAGCTGGAAAAGTGATGCTAATAAGAAACAGCCAGAGGGTCAAAATTCAGCTAAGTCATGATTGTGTGTAAATAGAGCATGTGAGAGAGGTAGAGTCTCTCCAAAGCAAAGATGGTGAGATGTCACCAAACTATTCAGAGTATTTTGCTATGTTTAGACATGAAGAACAATGCCATTTCTGGCCATTATGTGACGTGTATCCTGCAGTTTTCATCACTTTTCCCCTCTGCAGGTTTTATATCTGATAGTTGTATCTGAGCTAGTGAGTGGAAATTAGCTGCTATGATGTTCCGATAGCACACACAGGAGTCAGCAGAGCTGGAATCCCCCATGTCTGTAGAGCACGTAATCAGAAGCAAACCACTGGACTCAGTAATAATCCAGAAATCATTGTTTGTGATCACAGAGTGCAGTGCAATACACAATTACTACTGACAGCTCCATCATGTAAGGAAGAAGCCAAACATCACAATCCAGAGTTGATCCTGTCTGCCCTGGACCAATGCTCATTTATAATGAACTAGCTGTACTACCCGGCTTCGCCCGGGGTAATAACTGCTGTTAGCAAAATAGAATGTGTTAACAAAAATTTACTCTGCACAAAAAAACCACAAAACAAATAGATAGAAATGTAATTATTAAAAGGCAAAAACTAAGCTAATAGAAGCATTTTACAACATATATTTCAACACCAGAGATATTCCACACAGATTTAACTAAATTGGCCAAGTAATGTGAAGTAATCTTCTACTACTTAATCGAGAGCCTTTTGATAAACGACATTCTTAGTTTTTCCTTCAGGTGCAAAGACAAACAGATTTTTGGCTGTTCCAACTCTTGAACAGGCCACATAAAGTTGACCATGAGAAAAGCATGGAGATTGTAACTCTAAGCTAGCTGAAGAGCCCGGCGTTGCCTGGGCATAGTAAATATCTGTGGTTAGTTATAGCACCTCACTTCTCTTATTTTCCCATCACGCCTCTCATTTTCCCCATCACATCTTTCATTTTCCCCCTCACATCTCTCATTTTCTCCCTCACACCTCTCATTTTCCCCCTCACTCCTCTTATTTTCCCCCTCACTCCTCTCATTCCCCCCTAACACTTGTCATTTCGACCTCACATCTGTCATTTTCCGATCACTCCACTATTTTCCCTCACTCCTCTCATTTTACACTCACACCTTTTCATTTTCACCTCAGTATATACATGTTTGTCATCTCCCTTATATATAGTATACACCTGTATGTCATCTCCTGTATATAGTATATACCTGTATGTCATCTCCCCTGTATATAGTATATACCTGCTGTGTGTCATCTCCCCTGTATATAGTATATACCTGTATGTCATCTCCTCCTATATATAGTATATACCTGTATGTAATCTCCTCCTGTATATAGTATATACCTGTGTGTCATCTCACCTATATATAGTATATATCTGTGTGTCATCTCCTCCTGTATATAGTATATACCTGTATGTCATCTCCTCCTATACATAGCATATACCTGTATGTCATCTCCTCATGTATATACTATATACCTATAGGTAATCTGCTCCTGTATATAGTATATACCTGTGTGTCATCTCCTGCTGTACAGTGGGGCAAAAAAGTATTTAGTCATTCAGCAATAGTGCAAGTTCCACCACTTAAAAAGATGAGAGGCGTCTGTAATTTACATCATAGGTAGACCTCAACTATGGGAGACAAACTGAGAAAAAAAAATCCAGAAAATCACATTGTCTGTTTTTTTAACATTTTATTTGCATATTATGGTGGAAAATAAGTATTTGGTCAGAAACAAAATTTCATCTCAATACTTTGTAATATATCCTTTGTTGGCAATGACAGAGGTCAAACGTTTTCTGTAAGTCTTCACAAGGTTGCCACACACTGTTGTTGGTATGTTGGCCCATTCCTCCATGCAGATCTCCTCTAGAGCAGTGATGTTTTTGGCTTTTCGCTTGGCAACACGGACTTTCAACTCCCTCCAAAGGTTTTCTATAGGGTTGAGATCTGGAGACTGGCTAGGCCACTCCAGGACCTTGAAATGCTTCTTACGAAGCCACTCCTTCGTTGCCCTGGCGGTGTGCTTTGGATCATTGTCATGTTGAAAGACCCAGCCACGTTTCATCTTCAATGCCCTTGCTGATGGAAGGAGGTTTGCACTCAAAATCTCATGATACATGGCCCCACTCATTCTTTCATGTACCCGGATCAGTCGTCCTGGCCCCTTTGCAGAGAAACAGCCCCAAAGCATGATGTTTCCACCACCATGCTTTACAGTAGGTATGGTGTTTGATGGATGCAACTCAGTATTCTTTTTCCTCCAAACACGACAAGTTGTGTTTCTACCAAACAGTTCCAGTCTGGTTTCATCAGACCATAGGACATTCTCCCAAAACTCCTCTGGATCATCCAAATGCTCTCTAGCAAACTTCAGACGGGCCCGGACATGTACTGGCTTAAGCAGTGGGACACGTCTGGCACTGCAGGATCTGAGTCCATGGTGGCGTAGTGTGTTACTTATGGTAGGCCTTGTTACATTGGTCCCAGCTCTCTGCAGTTCATTCACTAGGTGCCCCCGCGTGGTTCTGGGATTTTTGCTCACCGTTCTTGTGATCATTCTGACCCCACGGGGTTGGATTTTGCGTGGAGCCCCAGATCGAGGGAGATTATCAGTGGTCTTGTATGTCTTCCATTTTCTAATTATTGCTCCCACTGTTGATTTCTTCACTCCAAGCTGGTTGGCTATTGCAGATTCAGTCTTCCCAGCCTGGTGCAGGGCTACAATTTTGTTTCTGGTGTCCTTTGACAGCTCTTTGGTCTTCACCATAGTGGAGTTTGGAGTCAGACTGTTTGAGGGTGTGCACAGGTGTCTTTTTATACTGATAACAAGTTTAAACAGGTGCCATTACTACAGGTAATGAGTGGAGGAAAGAGGAGACTCTTAAAGAAGAAGTTACAGGTCTGTGAGAGCCAGAAATCTTGATTGTTTGTTTCTGACCAAATACTTATTTTCCACCATAATATGCAAATAAAATGTTAAAAAAACAGACAATGTGATTTTCTGGATTTTTGTTTCTCAGTTTGTCTCCCATAGTTGAGGTCTACCTATGATGTAAATTACAGACGCCTCTCATCTTTTTAAGTGGTGGAACTTGCACTATTGCTGACTGACTAAATACTTTTTTGCCCCACTGTATGTAGTATGTACCTGTATGTCATCTCCTCCTCTATATAGTATATACCTGTGTGTCATCTCTCCTGTATATAGTATATATCTGTGTGTCATCTCCTCCTGCATGTAGTATATACCTGTAGGTAATCTGCTCCTGTATATAGTATATACCTGTGTGTCATCTCCTCCTGTATATAGTATATACCTGTATGTCATCTCCTCCTGTATGTAGTATG
The DNA here is from genome assembly GCF_051348905.1 of Ranitomeya variabilis. NCBI lineage: Eukaryota > Metazoa > Chordata > Amphibia > Anura > Dendrobatidae > Ranitomeya > Ranitomeya variabilis. The sequence continues at coordinate 11,541,987 of NC_135233.1, read as the reverse complement.
TACCTGTATGTCATCTCCTCCTGTATATAGTATATACCTGTGTGTCATCTCCCCTGTAAATAGTATATACCTGTGTGTCATCTCCTCCTGTATATAGTATATATCTGTATGTCATCTCCTCCTGTATTAGACCTCGTTCACACGTTATTTGGTCAGTATTTTTACCTCAGTATTTGTAAGCTAAATTGGCAGCCTGATAAATCTCCAGCCAACAGTAAGCCCACCCCCTGGCAGTATATATTAGCTCACACATACACATAATATGTCATGTGACTGACAGCTGCCGGATTCCTATATGGTACATTTGTTGCTCTTGTAGTTTGTCAGCTTATTAATCAGATTTTTATTTTTGAAGGATAATACCAGACTTGTGTGTGTTTTAGGGCGAGTTTCGTGTGTCAAGTTGTGTGTGTTGAGTTGCGTGTGGCGACATGCATGCAGCGACTTTTGTGAGATGAGTTTTGTGTGGCGACATGCGTGTAGCAACTTTTTGTGTGTCGAGTTGCATGTGACAGGTTAGTGTAGCAAGTTGTGTGCAGCAAGTTTTGCGCATGGCGAGTTTTGCGCGTGGCGAGTTTTATGTGTGGTGCCTTTTGAGTATGTGCAAGTTTTGTGTGAGGCAACTTTTGCATGTGTTGCAACTTTTGTGCATGTGGCAATTTTTCCGCGTGTGCAAGTTTTGCGTGTGGCGAGTTTTCCATGAGGTGAATTTTGCACGTGTGGAGAGTTTTGCATGTGGAGAGTTTTGCGCGTGGTGAGTTTTGAGCGGCGACTTTTGTGTTTCAACTTTTATGTGGCGAGGTTGGTGTATGTGTGGTGAAATGTGCGCTGAGGGTGGTATATGTGTTCGAGCACGTGGTAGTGTGTGGCGCATTTTGTGTGTGTGTTCATATCCCCGTGGTGGTGTGGTGATTATCCCATGTCGGGGCCCCACCTTAGCAACTGTACAGTATATACTCTTTGGCGCCATCGCTCTCATTCTTTAAGTCCCCCTTGTTCACATCTGGCAGCTGTTAATTTGCCTCCAACACTTTTCCTTTCATTTTTTCCCCATTATGTAGATAGGGGCAAAATTGTTTGGTGAATTGGAAAGCGCGGGGTTAAAATTTCACCTCACAACATAGCTTTGACGCTCTCGGGGTCCAGACGTGTGACTGTGCAAAATTTTGTGCCTGTAGCTGCGACGCCTCCAACACTTTTCCTTTCACTTTTTCCCCATTATGTAGATAGGGGCAAAATTGTTTGGTGAATTGGAAAGCGCGGGGTTAAAATTTCACCTCACAATATAGCCTATGACGCTCTCGGGGTCCAGACGTGTGACTGTGCAAAATTTTGTGGCTGTAGCTGCGACGGTTCAGATGCCAATCCCAGACATACATACATACATACACACATACACACATTCAGCTTTATATATTAGATGGAGGCAAAATGGAAAACTGTTCTGTTGTTGGATGAATCAGAACGTGAAATTCTTTATGGAAACCCCAGACACCATATCCTACAGACTCTGGAGGAGAGGGACTATGCAGCTTTTTATCAAGGAGAGGGACCATCCAGATTGTTACCAAGGACAGTAAGCATCCATTTTGTTACTGGGAAGAGGGATAATCCAGCTTGTTATCACGGAGAAGGACCATCCAGCTTGTTATTGAGGAGAGGAATCATCCATCTTGTTACTGAGGAGAGTACCATCCAACTTGTTATTGAGAAGAGGAACCATCCAGCTTCTTACCGAGGAGAAGAACCATCCAGCTTGTTATTGAGGACAGGATCCATCCAGCTTGTTATTGAGGAGAGGATCCATCCAGCTTGTTATTGAGGAAAGGATCCATCCAGCTTGTTAAAGAGGAGAGCATCCATCTTGTTGCTGAGAAGATGGACAATCCAGCTTCTTACCGAGGAGAGGAACCATCCAGCTTGTCATTGAGGAGAGGAATCATCCAGCTTGTCATTGAGGAGAGGAATCATCCAGCTTGTTACAGAGTAGAGGGACCGTCCAGCTTGTTATCGAGGAGAGGGACCATCCAGCTTGTCACTGAGGAGACGAACCATCCAGATTGTTACCAAGGAGAAGAACCATCCAGCTTGTTATTGAGGACAGGAACTATCCAGCTTGCTACAGAGGAGAGGGACCATCCAGCTTGTTAACAAGGAGAGAGACCATCCAGCTTGTTACTGAGGAGAGGAACAATTCAGCTTGCTATTGAGGAGAGGAGCCATCCAGCTTGTTACTGAAGAGAGGAACCATCAAGCTTGTTACTCAGGAGAGGAACCATCCAGCTTGTTACTGAGAAGAGGGACCATCCATCGTGTTGCCGAGAAGAGGGAAAATCCAGATTTTTATCGAGGAGAGGGACCATCCAGCTTGTCATTGAGGAGAGGAACCATCCAGCTTCTTACTAAAGAGAGGAACCATCCAGCTTGTTACTCAGGAGAGGAACCATCCAGCTTGTTACTGAGAAGAGGGACCATCCAGCTTGTTATTGAGGAGAGGGATCATCCAGCTTGTTATCAATGAGAGGGACCAGCCAGCTTGTTATTGAGGAGAGGAACCATCTAGCTTGCTATCAGCACACAGTTCTGCATTTCTGATGTGCGGCAGAAATTAGTTCATATGTCAGGGTCAGTGCACACAATGGAAGCGTTATCAATGCTGATTGTTAGGGCAGAGTCAGTCAGACATATAAATTGGAGGAAGATTGGAATGCAGTGCACAGACTGACCACAGGTCTCACAACCCAAGTGTGACAGCTGCGTAGAAATACATGTAGCTGTCACACACAAGTCAAGAGAGCCAGCAGCTCTATTTCAGCAGGACCATGGTAAACCACAAGAAGGGGACAATGTTACTCTGCCAAAACTCCAGCAATTGTCCTCTCAGTTTCCCAACATTTACAGACTGTTGTAAGAATATGAGCAGGCGTTACACAATGGGGGGAAGCAGCTTGGGCACAATGGTGGGCACGAACAGGGCACAATGGTGGGTGCACCCCAGGCACAATGGTGGACTCAGCCTGGCCACAGTGGTGGACCCAGCCCAGGTGCAATGGTGGGTGCACCCCATATATAATGGTGGATGTGACCTGAGCACAAGAGTGGATGCAGCCCTAGCACAATGGTGGACACGGCTTAAGCACAATGATGAACATGACCTGGCACAATCGTGGACATGGCCTGGCACAATGGTGGACACGGCTTGGGCACAATGATGGACATGGCCTGGCACAATGGTGGACATGGCCTGGCACAATGGTGGACACAGTTTGGGCACAATGATGGACATGGCCTGGCACAATGGTGGACACGGCTTGGGCACAATGATGGACATGACCTGGCACAATGGTGGACATGGTCTGGCACAATGGTGGACACGGCTTGGGCACAATGATGGACATGGCCTGGCACAATGGTGGACACGGCTTGGGCACAATGATGGACATGGCCTGGCACAATGGTGGACACGGCTTGGGCACAATGATGGACATGGTCACGGCAGAATGATGGATACGGCCCCAGCACATTGGTGGACATGGTCCCCACTCGACTGTTCTGATATGTGTCCCTGCCATCAATTTCTAGATTAGTTAATAATTGCAGATGAATTGGAAAAATGTCCAACTTCTGATCTGTTCCTTGTTTTATGTGATACAATAAAGAGAGAGGAGATTTCTGGATCATTAGTTTTTGTGTTTTGCACATTTTCCACAACATTTTTGGAATAGGGGTTGTAGAACATAGTGGCAGACGTATGATTGCAGCTCTGGATGTGACTGGAGTATAGAGGATCGATATAATATGGGCTATTCAGAGGTGAGGCGGCTGGAAGTCACTTTGCTGCTGGAACGATTCTTGCAGCCAGCACTCATTAAGGCTCCATCTCATTTCCTTCTCATCTCTGTCCTTACAAATGCCGACAGTATATTAAATTCTTCTTTTTATAGAAATGATGTCTGAAATCTCTCAGCAAGAAGACAGACGTGGAATTATCCCGAGAAGTCTGCGGGTAGGAAGAAGTGCAGGAATCCTGCTTTCACCCTCCAGGGTCATTTTAATTGTCGGCAGGAGTTAATTATGTTGTTAAGTCGTCTTCAGACAACGGTGCTTTCCTGTAAATGTCTCTTTTTCAGGTAAAACATCGAGCAGCCATTGTTCTCCAGCGCATAAAACCGTCATAAAAGCGTCGTCTCGCCGCGCTCTCCCGGGCGATAAGCACAGGTATGGCTGCCAAGTTCCCTCTTGCCATCTGCCTTTCCTCGGCGCCTGCGAGGAATCACATTTGCTTTCTGCAGCAGCTGCCCCTCGTCCGCCTCACTTTTTTTTTTTTTTTACAATTTATTTCCATTTTTTTTATTTCTTTTTCAATTTAATATCAGTATGAATTTTTTTTAATTTAAATTTTCATCCGGCCCCCGCTCCCGCCAACCCGAAAAACAAGTAGGGATTAAAACAAGATTAAAGCGAGGCAGGCGCGGGTGATGATAATGTGTCCTCGTAGCTGGATGATATTTTATGGCGTGAGCCGCCAGGAGTGATTGAATCCGGCGCTCCGCTAATGCACCGAGGTGGAGGCTTCACGAGATTTGTGATTAGGGAAAAGGATTTGGAATCTGCTTGATGAAACTTGTCTGTGAGCGCTGACATCCCCCCAATGGGGCAAGAATATACATTACTACCTGGGGGGATTACTGCGGCCATAAAGGTGAGGGGCTTCGTGTCCCAGGGCTCAGCAGACGGCAACGCTCACGTGTCATCATCATGGATGCGACTTGGACAGAAAATCGACTATTGAGGACAAAGACCCCAACTCATGAAGACATTTTGTAAGTAAAATTCCGCAGATGTGTGCGTCTGTTAATGACCGTGGCGCATCTTTTAGCTCCCGTGCGACACCATAAAAAAGGAACATCCGTCATGGATAAATGCATCTATTGAAAGTTATGCAACTTTTCTTAAATTATGCCAATCTTCACCCACTTTTCAAAGACTTGTCAGGCGGCTGCGACCAATGTAAAAACTCCAAAAGTGGCAAAATGTGAGTTGAGAAAACATTTTGCAACATTTTGGAACTTTGAGGAATCGCCATAATGTCACCTTTGTGGTTCCAGTCATCTCTTTAGTGCAGAGAGAAAACCAGTCTAATATTAAAGGGCAGCTCCACCTAACAAAAAAAATACTTGTCTTTCTTGGACTGGTTATATCTTTCCCAAGACGTGAGAGTTTAGAAAGTTTCTGGTGTCTCTGGGCTTTAATGTGGATCTGGAAGATTGCTCCATTTGGGGGACTAAACACAGAGCGTTCCTACAAAACATGATTTTCAGACATTGCCTCTTCCTATGCGTCATTACTGCTTATCCAAGGAACTGGGGGCACAGACGGGACCAGCCCCCGTATAAATTGTCCTCCGCAGACTTTCCGTATAATTGCGCTTTTTCACTTTAAGAGCTTGGATTTTATTTTTTCTCTGATCCTGAAATTTTGTATTAGGAGAATTGTAAGTAAAATGTTTTTCTTGGGAGGCGACATCCGCAGAAATAATTATTTCCCAATTAAATGCTATCATTACACGATATTATATAGTGAGCGGCCGGTGTCTTCTCGTGGGGAGCACAGATAATTAGCTCAGCCTTCTTTATAGGTTTAATTAAAAAGTAATTACTTTTCGCTTTAATTAAAATGTAGGATCTAAGAAGTAACAGGAGGCTTCAAATATATCCGGACTGCGCTGCGAGAAGCCGAGATAACCGGACTGCGGCATAATGACCGGACTACGCTGCGAGAAGCTGAGATAACCGGACTGCGGCATAATGACCGGACTACTCTGCGAGAAGCTGAGATAACCGGACTGCAGCATAATGACCGGACTACTCTGCGAGGAGCTGAGATAACCGGACTGCGGCATAATGACCGGACTACTCTGCGAGAAGCTGAGATAACCGGACTGCAGCATAATGACCGGACTACTCTGCGAGAAGCTGAGATAACCGGACTGCAGCATAATGACCGGACTACTCTGCGAGGAGCTGAGATAACCGGACTGCGGCATAATGACCGGACTACTCTGCGAGGAGCTGAGATAACCGGACTGCGGCATAATGACCGGACTACTCTGCGAGAAGCTGAGATAACCGGACTGCGGCATAATGACCGGACTACTCTGCGAGGAGCTGAGATAACCGGACTGCGGCATAATGACCGGACTACTCTGCGAGAAGCTGAGATAACCGGACTGCGGCATAATGACCGGACTACTCTGCGAGAAGCTGAGATAACCGGACTGCAGCATAATGACCAAACTGCGCTGCGAGGAGCTGAGATAACCGGACTGCGGCATAATGACCAAACTGCGCTGCGAGAAGCTGAGATAACCGGACTGCAGCATAATGACCAAACTGCGCTGCGAGGAGCTGAGATAACCGGACTGCGGCATAATGACCAAACTGCGCTGCGAGGAGCTGAGATAACCGGACTGCGGCATAATGACCGGACTACTCTGCGAGAAGCTGAGATAACCAGACTGCAGCATAATGACCAAACTGCGCTGCGAGAAGCCGAGATAACCGGACTGCGGCATAATGACCGGACTACTCTGCGAGAAGCTGAGATAACCAGACTGCAGCATAATGACCAAACTGTGCTGCGAGGAGCTGAGATAACCGGACTGCGGCATAATGACCGGACTACTCTGCGAGAAGCTGAGATAACCGGACTGCAGCATAATGACCAAACTGCGCTGCGAGAAGCTGGGATAACAGGACTGCGGCATAGTGACCGGACTGCACTGCGAGAAGCCAAGGTAACCGGACTGCGGCATAATGACCGGACTACGCTGCAAGAAGCTGAGATAACCGGACTGCGGCATAGTGACCGGACTGCACTGCGAGAAGCCAAGGTAACCGGACTGCGGCATAATGACCGGACTACGCTGCAAGAAGCTGAGATAACAGGACTGCGGCATAGTGACCGGACTGCGCTGCGAGAAGCCAAGGTAACCGGACTGCGGCATAATGACCGGACTACGCTGCAAGAAGCTGAGATAACCGGACTGCGGCATAGTGACCGGACTACGCTACAAGAAGCCAAAGTAACCGGACCGCGGCATAATGACCGGACTACGCTGCGAGAAGCCAAGGTAACTGGACTGCGGCATAATGACTGGACTGCACTGCGAGAAGCCGAGATAACCGGACTGCAGCATAGTGACCGGACTACACTGCGAGAAGCCGAGATAACCGGACTGCAGCATAGTGACCGGACTACACTGTGAGAGGCTCAGATAACCGAACTGCAGCATAATGACCGAACTATGCTGCAAGAAGCTGAGATAACCGGACTGCGGCATAATGACCGAACTATGCTGCGAGAAGCCGAGATAACCGGACTGCGGCATAATGACCGGACTGCACTGCGAGAAGCCGAGATAACCGGACTGCAGCATAGTGACCGGACTACGCTGTGAGAAGCCAAGGTAACTGGACTGTGGCATAATGACCGGACTGCACTGCGAGAAGCCGAGATAACCGGACTGCAGCATAATGACCGGACTACACTGCGAGAGGCTCAGATAACCGAACTGCAGCATAATGACCGAACTATGCTGCGAGAAGCCGAGATAACCGGACTGCGGTATAATGACCGAACTGCACTGCAAGAAGCCGAGATAACCGGACTGCGGCATAATGACCGGACTGCACTGCGAGAAGCCGAGATAACCGGACTGCAGCATAATGACCGGACTACGCTGCTACATATTTTCATTTATTATATTTTGTGGCGGACACCCTTATCAAATTTTATTTATTTTTTCCTTATATACATTCTTTCATTATTCCACTTCTTTTCCCCTTCATGGTGTCATGGTTTTATATAAATTTATTTAGTGCGGACACTCTCCTTATTGCATTATTGCCATTTACTTCAATAAAGGCTCTTTTTTATCATAATTTCTTCCTTGTCCTTGAATTCTTATCACTATCAAAAAACCTCAGGACATGTGATGAAAAGCCAAGATAACCAGATTGCGGCATAATGACCGGACTGCGCTGGGAGAAGCCAAGGTAACTGTACTGCGGCATAATGACCGGACTGCGGCATAATGACCGGACTGTGATACAAGAAGCAAAGATAACCGGACTGCGCCATAATGATCGGACTATAACGTAAGAACCAGATTGCACCAGATAACTGGACTGTCCCAAAAAAACTGCCTGCAGCATAATGACCTGTCTGGGTGTCCTTGGCTCTGCTTCCTTCCCCTGGTGCCGCTCTGTTGTGCTCCACATCGTTGTTTGCAGTTGCCCGGCTCTGGGATTTCTTCTCTTCGGGCCACACACTTGTGTTTTAGGATGAGGATGGAGACTTCTAGTCCTGCGTTTGGTGCCCGGCATCCTGGGTCCATGTGCCCACTCAAACCTGAGGTCACTCACACTCCCATCGTTTGCTCACTCCCCCATCCTCCGCTCACAGTCCCATCATTCGCTCACTCCTCCATCATCTTGCACTCTCATCCTCCACTCACACCCCATCCTTCGCTCACATCCTCATCTTCCACTAACACCAGAGGCGTAGCTAGGGTTTTTTTTCCAGAGGAGCGAACCTTCGGAGTGGGCCCCTAACCAGGTAACCTTGATTACAACTGGGTGACGGACCCTAATAGTGGAGGAGAACCTCAGCAGATGACAGCGCTATTACTGAAGATAATCTCTATATAACGACCAACATGGATATTACCGCCATATGGTCAGGGGTAGATACCAGCCCTACAGAACATAGATCACAGCACAGTTACAGATAATGACTTACCGCTGACGTTCTTTCTGATGGAATCGTTCACTTTTCCCGACTTTTCCATCTGGCCCAGACCGACATGACAACTTTTTCCAGCCAGGACTCATCTACAGAGAATACAACAAAGACACATTTCACTTCTCATATTCCAGCCCCATCACCATCTATCCCCAACCTGCACAAACTCCTCATCCTGCTGATACCCCAATACTGAGCCACTGCTGCCGTATGTGTCCCTATTACTGCACCTGATACCCCAATACTGAGCCGCTGCTGCCGTATGTGTCCCTACTACTGCACCTGCTATGTGGTTCTGTGTGCCCTCTAAATTCTAAAGCACCCCTTTATAATATAGTAATGCCGGATGCAAGTGCCCTAGAAAACAGTGCCCACATTTTGCCTCCTAGAAAGTAATAATGTCCTGTGTGCCCCTTTGATAGTCACAGTAACCTGAGTTCCCCTCTAACAATAAGTGCTCTCTTTATATTTAATAATGTCCCCAGTCTCACCCCTGTACAGCTCCCCTTTACACAGTATGATGCTCTCTTATACACAGTATAATGCCCCCTCACTGTATAGTACCACCCACACAGACCCTGTAGTATAAGGCAGCACCCCCATAGGCAGACCCCTGTAGTATTAGGCAGCACCCCCATAGGCAGACCCCTGTAGTATAAGGTAGCACCCCTATAGGCAGACCCCTGTAGTATAAGGTAGCACCCCTATAGGCAGACCCTGTAGTATAAGGCAGCACCCCCTAGGCAGACTCGATAGTATAAGGCAGCACCCACATAGGCAGACCCTGTAGTATAAGGCAGCCCCCATTAAAAAACAGTAAATAAATACTCACCTCTCTTCCTCTTTGTTCCAGCGGTGCTCCGAGCTCCCCCTCATCTCCTGGCAGCGGGTGCCGGGTAGTGACGTCATTGCACCCGCTGTCAGTGTCAGCGTCGGTGACGTCAGATGTTGACAGGAGGATTATGGGAGAAGGAACGTAGCGCTACTTCCCTCATCAATGCGGTCAGCTGTATCGGCTAAATGCCAAAACAGTTGACCTTGCGATGATGGGAGGGGGGCCCTCTGCTGGCACCGGCCCCCCACCTGCTCAGGGGCCCCATAGCGGCAGAGCAGGGAGATCGATTATCCATGCTCTGCCGCAGAATGTAACTGAATGTACAGTTACAGTAGTGTTCCTCTGGGTGGGCCCCCTCTGAGCACCGGGCCCATTGCAATGGCCCCCTCTGCCCCCCGGTAGCTACGCTACAGGCTCATGCTCTAATCATTCGATCACACACCCATTCTCTGCTCACACTCCCATCCTCCAGTCACACTGCTCATCATCCTCTCACACTCCCAATCTCCGCTCACAATCCCATCGTCTTCTCACACTCCCATTCTCAGCTCACACTCCCATACTCCGTTCACATTCTCATCCTCCGCTCACACTCTCATCCTCAGTTCACTCTCATCCTCAGCTCACACCCCAATCCTCAGCTCACACTCCCATCCTCAGCTCACACTCCCACCCTCAGCTCACACTCTCATCCTCAGCTCGCACTCTCATCCTCAGCTCACACTCCCATCCTCAGCTCACATTCTCATCCTCCGCTCACACTCTCATCCTCAGCTCACACTCCCATTCTCAGCTCACACCCCAATCCTCAGCTCACACTCCCACCCTCAGCTCACACTCCCATCCTCAGCTCACACTCCCATCCTCAGCTCACATTCTCATCCTCCGCTCACACTCTCATCCTCAGCTCACTCTCATCCTCAACTCATGCTCCCATCCTCAGCTCACGCTCCCATACTCAGCTCACACCCCAATCCTCAGCTCACACTCCCACCCTCAGCTCACACTCCCATCCTCAGCTCACACTCCCATCCTCAGCTCACATTCTCATCCTCCGCTCACACTCTCATCCTCAGCTCACTCTCATCCTCAACTCATGCTCCCATCCTCAGCTCACACTCCCACCCTCAGCTCACACTCCCATCCTCAGCTCACACTCCCATCCTCAGCTCACATTCTCATCCTCCGCTCACACTCTCATCCTCAGCTCACTCTCATCCTCAACTCATGCTCCCATCCTCAGCTCACAATCCCATCCTCAGCTCACTCTCATCCTCAGCTCACGCTCCCATCCTCAGCTCACACCCCAATTCTCAGCTCACAATCCCATCCTCAGCTCACTCTCATCCTCAGCTCACGCTCCCATCCTCAGCTCACACCCCAATTCTCAGCTCACACTCCCATCCTCAGCTCACACTCCCATTCTCAGCTCACACCCCAATCCTCAGCTCACACTCCAATCCTCAGCTCACACTCCCATCCTCAGCTCACACTCCCATCCTCAGCTCACACTCCCATCCTCAGCTCACATTCTCATCCTCCGCTCACACTCCCATCCTCAGCTCACTCTCATCCTCAGCTCACACTCCCAGCCTCAGCTCACACTCCCATCCTCAGCTCACAATCCCACCCTCATATCACACTCTCATCCTCAGCTCACACCCCAATCCTCAGCTCACTCTCACACCCTCAGCTCACACTCATCCTCAGCTCACACTCCCATCCTCAGCTCACACCCCAATTCTCAGCTCACGCTCCCATCCTCAGCTCACACCCCAATCCTCAGCTCACACTCCCATTCTCAGCTCACACTCCCATCCTAAGCTCACTCTCTTCCTCAGCTCACACCCCAATTCTCAGCTCACGCTTCCATCCTCAGCTCACACCCCAATCCTCAGCTCACACTCCCATCCTCAGCTCACACTCCCAACCTCAGCTCACACCCCAATCCTCAGATCACACTCCCATCCTCAGCTCACACCCCAATTCTCAGCTCACGCTCCCATCCTCAGCTCACACCCCAATCCTCAGCTCACACTCCCATCCTCAGCTCACACTCCCATCCTCAGCTCACTCTCATCCTCAGCTCATGCTCCCATCCTCAGCTCACACCCCAATCCTCAGCTCACACTACCATCCTCAGCTCACATTCTCATCCTCAGCTCACACTCCCATCCTCAGCTCACAATCCCATTCTCAGCTCACACTCTCATCCTCAGCTCTCACTCCCATCCTCCTTTCACACTCCCATCCTCAGCTCACACTCCCATCCTCAGCTCACACTACCATCCTCAGCTCACTCTCATCCTCAGCTCACACTCCCATCCTCAGCTCACACTCCCATCCTCAGCTCACATTCTCATCCTCAGCTCACACTCCCATCCTCAGCTCACACTCCCATCCTTAGCTCACACTCCCATCCTCAGCTCACACTCCCATCCTCAGCTCACACCCCAATCCTCAGCTCACACTCCCATCCTCAGCTCACATTCTCATCCTCAGCTCACACTCCCATTCTCAGCTCACACTCTCATCCTCCATTCACACTCCGATCCTCAGTTCACACTCTCATCCTCAGCTCAAATTATCACCCTCAGCTCACACTCTCATCCTCAGCTCAAATTATCATCCTCAGCTCACACTCCCATCCTCAGCTCACACTCCCATCTTCAGCTCGCACTCCCATCCTCCGTTTACACTCCCATCCTCAGCTCACACACTCATCCTATGCTCACACTCCCATCCTCCGTTCACACTCCCATCCTCCGTCCACTCTCATCTTCCGCTCACACTTCCATCCTCCGCTCACACTCCCATCCTCCTCTCATGCTCCCATACTCAGCTCACACTCCCATCCTCTGCACACACTCCCATCCTCAGCTCACACTCCCATGCTCAGCTCACACTCCCATCCTCCGTTCACACTCCCATCCTCCACACACACTCCCATCTTCAGCTCACATATCTCATCATCTTCTCACATTCCCAACTTCTGCACACTCCCATCCTCCGCTCACACTCACATCCTCAGCTCACACTCCCATCTTCTGCTCACACTCCCATCCTCCGTTCATACTCCCATCCTCCACTCATACTCCCATCCTGAGCTAACATTCCCATCCTCAGCTCTCACTCCCTTCCTCTGCTCACAATCCAATCCTCTGTTCATACCCCACCCTCTATTTTCACTCCTATCCTACACACACACGCTTATCCTCCACTCACACACTCATTGTCCCCTCACAATACAATTATCTGCTCACAATCCCATCCTCTGTTCACACTCCCAGCCACTACTCACACTCCCATCCTCTGCTCACAATACCATCCTCTGTTCACACCCCCATCCTCTATTCTCATTCCCATCCTCCATTTTCACTCCCATCTTCCACACACTCTTATCCTCAGCTCACATTCCCATCCTCTGCACACACTCACTTCTTCAGCTCACACTCCCATCTTCCGCTCACACTTCCATCCTCTGTTCATACTCCCATCCTCCACACACACTCTCATCCTCAGCTCATACTCCCATCCTCAGCTCACATTCCCATCCTCAGCTCACACTCCCATCCTCTATTCTCACTCCCATCCTCCACACACACTCTTATCCTCCACGCACACACTCATTGTCCGCCTACATTACAATTATCTGCTCACACTCCCATCCTCCGCACACACACTCCCATCCTCAGCTCATTCTTCCATCCTCAGGTCACACTCCCATCCTCAGCTCACACTCACATTCTCAGCTCACACCCCAATCCTCAGCTCACACTCCCATCCTCAGCTCACACTCCCATCCTCAGCTCACAATCCCATCCTCAGCTCACATTCTCATCCTGCGCTCACACTCGCATCCTCAGATCACTCTCATCCTCAGCTCACACTCCCATCCTCAGCTCACACTCCCACCCTCATATCACACTCTCATCCTCAGCTCACACTCCCATCCTCAGCTCACACCCCAATTCTCAGCTCACACTCCCATCCTCAGCTCACACCCCAATCCTCAGCTCACTCTCACACCCTCAGCTCACATTCATACTCAGCTCACACTCCCATCCTCAGCTCACACTCCCATCCTCAGCTCACTCTCATCCTCAGCTCACGCTCCCATCCTCAGCTCACGCTCCCATCCTCAGCTCACACCCCAATCCTCAGCTCACACTCCCATCCTCAGCTCAAATTCTCATCCTCAGCTCACACTCCCATCCTCAGCTCACAATCCCATCCTCAGCTCACACTCTCATCCTCAGCTCTCACTCCCATCCTCAGCTCACACACCAATTCTCTGCTCACGCTCCCATCCTCAGCTCACACCCCAATCCTCAGCTCACACGCCCATCCTCAGCTCACACTCCCATCCTCAGCTCACTCTCATCCTCAGCTCACGCTCCCATCCTCAGCTCACACCCCAATCCTCAGCTCACACTCCCATCCTCAGCTCACTCTCATCCTCAGCTCACGCTCCGATCCTCAGCTCACGCTCCCATCCTCAGCTCACACCCCAATAATCAGCTCACACTCCCATCCTCAGCTCACACTCCCATCCTCAGCTCACTCTCATCCTCAGCTCACGCTCCCATCCTCAGCTCACACCCCAATCCTCAGCTCACACCCCAATCCTCAGCTCACACTCCCATCCTCAGCTCACATTCTCATCCTCAGCTCACACTCCCATCCTCAGCTCACAATCCCATCCTCAGCTCACACTCTCATCCTCAGCTCTCACTCCCATCCTCAGCTCACACTCCCATCCTCAGCTCACACTCCCATCCTCAGCTCACACTCCCATCCTCAGCTCACTCTCATCCTCAGCTCACACTCCCATCCTCAGCTCACACCTCCATCCTCAGCTCACATTCTCATCCTCAGCTCACACTCCCATCCTCAGCTCACTTTCATCCTCAGCTCACGCTCCCATCCTCAGCTCACACCCCAATCCTCAGCTCACACTCCCATCCTCAGCTCACATTCTCATCCTCAGCTCACACTCCCATCCCCAGCTCACAATCCCATCCTCAGCTCACACTCTCATCCTCAGCTCTCACTCCCATCCTCAGCTCACACACCAATTCTCAGCTCACGCTCCCATCCTCAGCTCACACCCCAATCCTCAGCTCACACTCCCATCCTCAGCTCACACTCCCATCCTCAGCTCACTCTCATCCTCAGCTCACGCTCCCATCCTCAGCTCACACCCCAATCCTCAGCTCACACTCCCATCCTCAGCTCACTCTCATCCTCAGCTCACGCTCCCATCCTCAGCTCACGCTCCCATCCTCAGCTCACACCCCAATCCTCAGCTCACACTCCCATCCTCAGCTCACACTCCCATCCTCAGCTCACTCTCATCCTCAGCTCAGGCTCCCATCCTCAGCTCACACCCCAATCCTCAGCTCACACTCCCATCCTCAGCTCACATTCTCATCCTCAGCTCACACTCCCATCCTCAGCTCACACTCCCATCCTCAGCTCACACTCCCATCCTCAGCTCACACTCCCATCCTCAGCTCACACCCCAATCCTCAGCTCACACTCCCATCCTCAGCTCACATTCTCATCCTCAGCTCACACTCCCATCCTCAGCTCACACTCTCATCCTCAGCTCACACTCCCATCCTCCATTCACACTCCCATCCTCAGCTCACATTCTCATCCTCAGCTCACACTCCCATTCTCAGCTCACACTCTCATCCTCCATTCACACTCCGATCCTCAGTTCACACTCTCATCCTCAGCTCAAATTATCACCCTCAGCTCACACTCTCATCCTCAGCTCAAATTATCATCCTCAGCTCACACTCCCATCCTCAGCTCACACTCCCATCTTCAGCTCGCACTCCCATCCTCCGTTTACACTCCCATCCTCAGCTCACACACTCATCCTATGCTCACACTCCCATCCTCCGTTCACACTCCCATCCTCCGTCCACTCTCATCTTCCGCTCACACTCCCATCCTCCGCTCACACTCCCATCCTCCTCTCATGCTCCCATACTCAGCTCACACTCCCATCCTCTGCACACACTCCCATCCTCAGCTCACACTCCCATGCTCAGCTCACACTCCCATCCTCCGTTCACACTCCCATCCTCCACACACACTCCCATCTTCAGCTCACATATCTCATCATCTTCTCACATTCCCAACTTCTGCACACTCCCATCCTCCGCTCACACTCACATCCTCAGCTCACACTCCCATCTTCCGCTCACACTCCCATCCTCCGTTCATACTCCCATCCTCCGTTCATACTCCCATCCTGAGCTAACATTCCCATCCTCAGCTCTCACTCCCTTCCTCTGCTCACAATCCCATCCTCTGTTCATACCCCACCCTCTATTTTCACTCCTATCCTCCACACACACGCTTATCCTCCACTCACACACTCATTGTCCCCTCACAATACAATTATCTGCTCACAATCCCATCCTCTGTTCACACTCCCAGCCACTACTCACACTCCCATCCTCTGCTCACAATACCATCCTCTGTTCACACCCCCATCCTCTATTCTCATTCCCATCCTCCATTTTCACTCCCATCTTCCACACACTCTTATCCTCAGCTCACATTCCCATCCTCTGCACACACTCACTTCTTCAGCTCACACTCCCATCTTCCGCTCACACTTCCATCCTCTGTTCATACTCCCATCCTCCACACACACTCTCATCCTCTGCTCATACTCCCATCCTCAGCTCACATTCCCATCCTCAGCTCACACTCCCATCCTCTATTCTCACTCCCACCCTCCACACACACTCTTATCCTCCACGCACACACTCATTGTCCGCCTACATTACAATTATCTGCTCACACTCCCATCCTCCGCACACACACTCCCATCCTCAGCTCATTCTTCCATCCTCAGGTCACACTCCCATCCTCAGCTCACACTCACATTCTCAGCTCACACCCCAATCCTCAGCTCACACTCCCATCCTCAGCTCACACCCCAATCCTCAGCTCACACTCCCATCCTCAGCTCACATTCTCATCCTCAGCTCACACTCCCATCCTCAGCTCACAATCCCATCCTCAGCTCACACTCTCATCCTCAGCTCTCACTCCCATCCTCCTTTCACACTCCCATCCTCAGCTCACACTCCCATCCTCAGCTCACACTCCCATCCTCAGCTCACTCTCATCCTCAGCTCACACTCCCATCCTCAGCTCACACCTCCATCCTCAGCTCACATTCTCATCCTCAGCTCACACTCCCATCCTCAGCTCACTTTCATCCTCAGCTCACGCTCCCATCCTCAGCTCACACCCCAATCCTCAGCTCACACTCCCATCCTCAGCTCACATTCTCATCCTCAGCTCACACTCCCATCCCCAGCTCACAATCCCATCCTCAGCTCACACTCTCATCCTCAGCTCTCACTCCCATCCTCAGCTCACACACCAATTCTCAGCTCACGCTCCCATCCTCAGCTCACACCCCAATCCTCAGATCACACTCCCATCCTCAGCTCACACTCCCATCCTCAGCTCACTCTCATCCTCAGCTCACGCTCCCATCCTCAGCTCACACCCCAATCCTCAGCTCACACTCCCATCCTCAGCTCACTCTCATCCTCAGCTCACGCTCCCATCCTCAGCTCACGCTCCCATCCTCAGCTCACACCCCAATCCTCAGCTCACACTCCCATCCTCAGCTCACACTCCCATCCTCAGCTCACTCTCATCCTCAGCTCAGGCTCCCATCCTCAGCTCACACCCCAATCCTCAGCTCACACTCCCATCCTCAGCTCACATTCTCATCCTCAGCTCACACTCCCATCCTCAGCTCACACTCCCATCCTCAGCTCACACTCCCATCCTCAGCTCACACTCCCATCCTCAGCTCACACCCCAATCCTCAGCTCACACTCCCATCCTCAGCTCACATTCTCATCCTCAGCTCACACTCCCATCCTCAGCTCACACTCTCATCCTCAGCTCACACTCCCATCCTCCATTCACACTCCCATCCTCAGCTCACATTCTCATCCTCAGCTCACACTCCCATTCTCAGCTCACACTCTCATCCTCCATTCACACTCCGATCCTCAGTTCACACTCTCATCCTCAGCTCAAATTATCACCCTCAGCTCACACTCTCATCCTCAGCTCAAATTATCATCCTCAGCTCACACTCCCATCCTCAGCTCACACTCCCATCTTCAGCTCGCACTCCCATCCTCCGTTTACACTCCCATCCTCAGCTCACACACTCATCCTATGCTCACACTCCCATCCTCCGTTCACACTCCCATCCTCCGTCCACTCTCATCTTCCGCTCACACTCCCATCCTCCGCTCACACTCCCATCCTCCTCTCATGCTCCCATACTCAGCTCACACTCCCATCCTCTGCACACACTCCCATCCTCAGCTCACACTCCCATGCTCAGCTCACACTCCCATCCTCCGTTCACACTCCCATCCTCCACACACACTCCCATCTTCAGCTCACATATCTCATCATCTTCTCACATTCCCAACTTCTGCACACTCCCATCCTCCGCTCACACTCACATCCTCAGCTCACACTCCCATCTTCCGCTCACACTCCCATCCTCCGTTCATACTCCCATCCTCCACTCATACTCCCATCCTGAGCTAACATTCCCATCCTCAGCTCTCACTCCCTTCCTCTGCTCACAATCCCATCCTCTGTTCATACCCCACCCTCTATTTTCACTCCTATCCTCCACACACACGCTTATCCTCCACTCACACACTCATTGTCCCCTCACAATACAATTATCTGCTCACAATCCCATCCTCTGTTCACACTCCCAGCCACTACTCACACTCCCATCCTCTGCTCACAATACCATCCTCTGTTCACACCCCCATCCTCTATTCTCATTCCCATCCTCCATTTTCACTCCCATCTTCCACACACTCTTATCCTCAGCTCACATTCCCATCCTCTGCACACACTCACTTCTTCAGCTCACACTCCCATCTTCCGCTCACACTTCCATCCTCTGTTCATACTCCCATCCTCCACACACACTCCCATCCTCAGCTCACACTCCCATCCTCAGCTCACACCCCAATCCTCAGCTCACACTCTCATCCTCATCTCAAATTATCATCCTCAGCTCACACTCCCATCCTCAGCTCACACTCCCATCTTCAGCTCGCACCCCCAACCTCCGTTTACACTCCCATCCTCCGTTCACACTCCCATCCTCCGTCCACTCTCATCTTCTGCTCACACTCCCATCCCCTGCTCACACTCCCATCCTCTGCTCATGCTCCCATACTCAGCTCACACTCCCATCCTCTGCACACACTCCCATCCTCTGCACACACTCCCATCCTCAGCTCACACTCCCATCCTCCTGTTGTGAATTTGCTTTTTGCTCCCTCTAGTGGTTACTAGTTTTTTGACTCTGGTTTTTCTGTCATTCCTTTTATCCGCACCTGGGTCGTTAGTTAGGGGTGTTGCTATATAAGCTCCCTGGACCTTCAGTTCTATGCCTGGCAACGTAGTTATCAGAGCTAGTCTGCTGTGCTCTTGTCTACTGATCCTGGTTCCAGTTATATCAGCTAAGTCTGCCTTTTGCTTTTTGCTATTTGTTTTGGTTTTGTATTTTTGTCCAGCTTGTTCCAAATCTATATCCTGACCTTTGCTGGAAGCTCTAGGGGGGCTGGTGTTCTCCCCCCGGACCGTTAGACGGTTCGGGGGTTCTTGAATTTCCAGTGTGGATTTTGATAGGGTTTTTGTTGACCATATAAGTTACCTTTCTTTATTCTGCTATCAGTAAGCGGGCCTCTCTGTGCTAAACCTGGTTCATTTCTGTGTTTGTCATTTCCTCTTACCTCACCGTCATTATTTGTGGGGGGCTTCTATCCAGCTTTGGGGTCCCCTTCTCTGGAGGCAAGAAAGGTCTTTGTTTTCCTCTACTAGGGGTAGCTAGATTCTCCGGCTGGCGCGTGTCATCTAGAATCAACGTAGGAATGATCCCCGGCTACTTCTAGTGTTGGCGTTAGGAGTAGATATATGGTCAACCCAGTTACCACTACCCTATGAGCTGGATTTTTGTATTCTGCAGACTTCCACGTTCCTCTGAGACCCTCGCCATTGGGGTCATAACAGTTTGCCAGGCCCTTAATAAATGTTTAATGCATTGCAGAAGAGGGATTATAAGAAAGAAGATTCTGAGTTTTTTTTTTTCTTTTTCCCCTTTACCTCAGAGTGGCTATGCTTGCTGCAGACATGAATGTCCAGACCTTGATTACAAGTGTGGACCAGCTGGCTACTCGTGTGCAGGGCATACAAGACTATGTTATCAGAAATCCTAGGTCAGAACCTAAAATACCGATTCCTGAACTGTTTTCCGGAGACAGGTTTAAGTTTAGGAATTTCGTGAATAATTGTAAATTGTTTTTGTCCCTGAGACCCTGTTCATCTGGAGATTCTGCTCAGCAAGTAAAAATTGTTATTTCGTTCTTACGGGGCGACCCTCAGGATTGGGCTTTTTCGCTGGCGCCAGGAGATCCGGCATTGGCTGATCTTGATGCGTTTTTTCTGGCGCTCGGTTTACTTTATGAGGAACCCAATCTTGAGATTCAGGCAGAAAAGGCCTTGCTGGCTATGTCTCAGGGGCAGGACGAGGCTGAAGTGTATTGCCAAAAATTTCGGAAATGGTCCGTGCTGACACATTGGAACGAGTGTGCACTGGCCGCTAATTTTAGAAATGGCCTTTCTGAAGCCATTAAGAATGTTATGGTGGGTTTTCCCATTCCCACAGGTCTGAATGATACTATGGCACTGGCTATTCAAATTGACCGGCGGTTGCGGGAGCGCAAAACCGCAAATTCCCTCATGGTGTTGTCTGAACAGACACCTGATTTAATGCAATGTGATAGAATCCTGACTAGAAATGAGCGGAAAATTCATAGACGCCGGAATGGCTTGTGCTACTACTGTGGTGATTCTACACATGTTATCTCAGCATGCTCTAAACGTATAGCTAAGGTTGTTTGTCCTGTCACCGTTGGTAATTTGCAACCTAAATTTATTCTGTCTGTAACTTTGATTTGCTCACTGTCATCTTATCCTGTCATGGCGTTTGTAGATTCAGGTGCTGCCCTAAGTCTCATGGATCTCTCATTTGCTAAGCGCTGTGGTTTTACTCTTGAACCATTAGAAAATCCTATACCTCTTAGGGGTATTGATGCTACACCATTGGCAGCTAATAAACCGCAGTATTGGACACAGGTTACCATGTGCATGACTCCTGAACACCGCGAGGTGATACGTTTCCTGGTTTTACATAAAATGCATGATTTGGTTGTTTTAGGGCTGCCATGGTTACAGACCCATAATCCAGTCCTGGACTGGAAGGCTATGTCAGTCTCAAGTTGGGGCTGTCGTGGTATTCATGGGGATTCCCTGCCTGTGTCTATTGCTTCTTCTACGCCTTCGGAAGTTCCGGAGTATTTGTCTGATTATCAGGATGTCTTCAGTGAGTCTGAGTCCAGTGCACTGCCTCCTCATAGGGACTGTGACTGTGCTATAGATTTGATCCCAGGCAGTAAATTTCCTAAGGGAAGACTGTTTAATCTGTCGGTACCTGAACATACCGCTATGCGTTCATATATCAAGGAGTCTCTGGAGAAAGGACATATTCGTCCGTCTTCTTCCCCTCTTGGTGCGGGATTCTTTTTTGTGGCAAAAAAGGACGGATCTTTGAGACCTTGTATTGATTATCGGCTTTTAAATAAGATCACTGTCAAATTTCAGTATCCTTTACCGCTGTTGTCTGACTTGTTTGCCCGGATTAAGGGTGCCAAGTGGTTCACCAAGATAGACCTTCGTGGTGCGTACAACCTTGTGCGCATTAAGCAAGGTGATGAATGGAAAACCGCATTCAATACGCCCGAAGGTCATTTTGAGTACTTGGTGATGCCTTTTGGGCTCTCCAATGCGCCTTCAGTTTTTCAGTCCTTTATGCATGACATTTTCCGGAAGTATCTGGATAAATTTTTGATTGTTTATCTGGATGATATTTTGTTTTTTTCTGATAATTGGGATTCGCATGTGGAGCAGGTCAGGTTGGTCTTTAAAATTTTGCGTGAAAATTCTTTGTTTGTCAAGGGCTCAAAGTGTCTCTTTGGTGTACAGAAGGTTCCCTTTTTGGGATTCATTTTTTCCCCTTCTGCTGTGGAGATGGACCCAGTCAAGGTCCGAGCTATTCTTGATTGGACTCAGCCCTCGTCAGTTAAGAGTCTTCAGAAGTTCTTGGGCTTCGCTAACTTCTACCGTCGTTTTATCGCTAACTTTTCTAGCATTGTGAAACCTTTGACGGATATGACCAAGAAGGGCTCCGATGTAGCTAACTGGGCTCCTGCTGCCGTGGAGGCTTTCCAGGAGTTGAAACGCCGGTTTACTTCGGCGCCTGTTTTGTGCCAGCCTGACGTCTCGCTTCCCTTTCAAGTTGAGGTGGATGCTTCAGAGATTGGAGCAGGGGCCGTTTTGTCGCAGAGAGGCCCTGGTTGCTCTGTTATGAAACCTTGTGCCTTTTTCTCTAGGAAGTTTTCGCCTGCCGAGCGAAATTATGATGTGGGCAATCGGGAGTTGTTGGCCATGAAATGGGCATTTGAGGAGTGGCGTCATTGGCTCGAGGGTGCTAAGCATCGTGTGGTGGTCTTGACTGATCACAAAAATCTGATGTATCTCGAGTCTGCTAAACGCCTTAATCCGAGACAGGCCCGCTGGTCATTGTTTTTCTCCCGCTTTGATTTTGTTGTCTCGTATTTACCAGGTTCAAAGAATGTGAAGGCCGATGCTCTTTCTAGGAGCTTTGTGCCTGATGCTCCTGGAGTCGCTGATCCTGTTGGTATTCTTAAAGATGGAGTTATCTTGTCAGCTATTTCTCCGGATCTGCGACGTGTGTTGCAGAGATTTCAGGCTGATAGGCCTGAGTCTTGTCCACCTGACAGACTGTTTGTCCCGGATAAGTGGACCAGCAGAGTCATTTCCGAGGTTCATTCCTCGGTGTTGGCAGGTCACCCGGGAATTTTTGGCACCAGAGATCTGGTGGCCAGGTCCTTTTGGTGGCCTTCCTTGTCAAGGGATGTGCGGTCATTTGTGCAGTCCTGTGGGACTTGTGCTCGAGCTAAGCCTTGCTGTTCTCGTGCCAGCGGTTTGCTCTTGCCCTTGCCTGTCCCGAAGAGACCTTGGACACATATCTCCATGGATTTCATTTCTGATCTTCCGCTATCTCAGGGCATGTCCGTTATCTGGGTGATATGTGATCGCTTCTCCAAGATGGTCCATTTGGTTCCTTTGCCTAAGCTGCCTTCCTCTTCCGATCTGGTTCCTGTGTTTTTCCAGAACGTGGTTCGTTTGCACGGCATCCCTGAGAATATTGTGTCAGACAGAGGATCCCAGTTCGTTTCCAGGTTCTGGCGATCCTTTTGTAGTAGGATGGGCATTGATTTGTCGTTTTCGTCTGCTTTCCATCCTCAAACTAATGGACAGACGGAGCGAACCAATCAGACTTTGGAGGCTTATTTGAGGTGTTTTGTCTCTGCTGATCAGGACGATTGGGTGACATTCTTGCCGTTGGCTGAGTTTGCCCTTAATAATCGGGCTAGTTCCGCCACCTTGGTTTCGCCTTTTTTCTGCAACTCTGGTTTCCATCCTCGCTTTTCTTCGGGTCATGTGGAGCCTTCTGACTGTCCTGGGGTGGATTCTGTGGTGGATAGGTTGCAGCAGATCTGGAATCATGTGGTGGACAACTTGAAGTTGTCACAGGAGAAGGCTCAGCGCTTTGCCAACCGCCGCCGCGGTGTGGGTCCCCGACTACGCGTTGGGGATTTGGTATGGCTTTCTTCCCGCTTTGTTCCTATGAAGGTCTCCTCTCCCAAATTTAAACCTCGTTTTATTGGGCCTTACAAGATATTGGAAATCCTTAATCCTGTATCTTTTCGTCTGGATCTTCCTGTGTCGTTTGCTATTCACAATGTATTTCATAGGTCCTTGTTGCGGCGGTACATTGTGCCTGTAGTTCCTTCTGCTGAGCCTCCTGCTCCGGTGTTGGTTGAGGGCGAGTTGGAGTACGTGGTGGAGAAGATCTTGGATTCTCGCCTCTCCAGGCGGAGGCTTCAGTACCTGGTCAAGTGGAAGGGCTATGGTCAGGAGGATAATTCCTGGGTGGTCGCCTCTGATGTTCATGCGGCCGATTTAGTTCGTGCCTTTCATGCCGCTCATCCTGATCGCCCTGGTGGTCGTGGTGAGGGTTCGGTAACCCCTCACTAAGGGGGGGGTACTGTTGTGAATTTGCTTTTTGCTCCCTCTAGTGGTTACTAGTTTTTTGACTCTGGTTTTTCTGTCATTCCTTTTATCCGCACCTGGGTCGTTAGTTAGGGGTGTTGCTATATAAGCTCCCTGGACCTTCAGTTCTATGCCTGGCAACGTAGTTATCAGAGCTAGTCTGCTGTGCTCTTGTCTACTGATCCTGGTTCCAGTTATATCAGCTAAGTCTGCCTTTTGCTTTTTGCTATTTGTTTTGGTTTTGTATTTTTGTCCAGCTTGTTCCAAATCTATATCCTGACCTTTGCTGGAAGCTCTAGGGGGGCTGGTGTTCTCCCCCCGGACCGTTAGACGGTTCGGGGGTTCTTGAATTTCCAGTGTGGATTTTGATAGGGTTTTTGTTGACCATATAAGTTACCTTTCTTTATTCTGCTATCAGTAAGCGGGCCTCTCTGTGCTAAACCTGGTTCATTTCTGTGTTTGTCATTTCCTCTTACCTCACCGTCATTATTTGTGGGGGGCTTCTATCCAGCTTTGGGGTCCCCTTCTCTGGAGGCAAGAAAGGTCTTTGTTTTCCTCTACTAGGGGTAGCTAGATTCTCCGGCTGGCGCGTGTCATCTAGAATCAACGTAGGAATGATCCCCGGCTACTTCTAGTGTTGGCGTTAGGAGTAGATATATGGTCAACCCAGTTACCACTACCCTATGAGCTGGATTTTTGTATTCTGCAGACTTCCACGTTCCTCTGAGACCCTCGCCATTGGGGTCATAACATCCTCCGTTCACACTCCCATCCTCCGCACACACTCCCATCTTCAGCTCACATCTCTCATCATCTTCTCACATTCCCAACTTCTGCACACACTCCCATCCTCCGCTCACACTCACATCCTCAGCTCACACTCCCATCTTCCGCTCACACTCCCATCCTCCGTTCATACTCCCATCCTCCACTCAGACTCTCATCCTGAGCTCACATTCCCATCCTCAGCTCTCACTCCCTTCCTCTGCTCACAATCCCATCCTCTGTTCATACCCCACCCTCTATTTTCACTCCTATCCTCCACACACACGCTTATCCTCCACTCACACACTCATTGTCCCCTCACAATACAATTATCTGCTCACAATCCCATCCTCTGTTCACACTCCCAGCCACTACTCACACTCCCATCCTCTGCTCACAATACCATCCTCTGTTCACACCCCCATCCTCTATTCTCATTCCCATCCTCCATTTTCACTCCCATCTTCCACACACTCTTATTCTCAGCTCACATTCCCATCCTCTGCACACACTCACTTCTTCAGCTCACACTCCCATCTTCCGCTCACACTTCCATCCTCTGTTCATACTCCCATCCTCCACACACACTCTCATCCTCTGCTCATACTCCCATCCTCAGCTCACATTCCCATCCTCAGCTCACACTCCCATCCTCTATTCTCACTCCCATCCTCCACACACACTCTTATCCTCCACGCACACACACTCATTGTCCGCCTACATTACAATTATCTGCTCACACTCCCATCCTCCGCACACACACTCCCATCCTCAGCTCATTCTTCCATCCTCAGGTCACACTCCCATCCTCAGCTCACACTCACATTCTCAGCTCACACCCCAATCCTCAGCTCACACTCCCATCCTCAGCTCACACTCCCATCCTCAGCTCACACTCCCATCCTCAGCTCACATTCTCGTCCTCCGCTCACACTCGCATCCTCAGCTCACTCTCATCCTCAGCTCACACTCCCATCCTCAGCTCACACTCCCACCCTCATATCACACTCTCATCCTCAGCTCACACTCCCATCCTCAGCTCACACCCCAATTCTCAGCTCACACTCCCATCCTCAGCTCACACCCCAATCCTCAGCTCACTCTCACACCCTCAGCTCACATTCATACTCAGCTCACACTCCCATCCTCAGCTCACACCCCAATCCTCAGCTCACACTCCCATCCTCAGCTCAAATTCTCATCCTCAGCTCACACTCCCATCCTCAGCTCACAATCCCATCCTCAGCTCACACTCTCATCCTCAGCTCTCACTCCCATCATCAGCTCACACACCAATTCTCTGCTCACGCTCCCATCCTCAGCTCACACCCCAATCCTCAGCTCACACGCCCATCCTCAGCTCACACTCCCATCCTCAGCTCACTCTCATCCTCAGCTCACGCTCCCATCCTCAGCTCACACCCCAATCCTCAGCTCACACTCCCATCCTCAGCTCACTCTCATCCACAGCTCACGCTCCGATCCTCAGCTCACGCTCCCATCCTCAGCTCACACCCCAATAATCAGCTCACACTCCCATCCTCAGCTCTCACTCCCATCCTCAGCTCACTCTCATCCTCAGCTCACGCTCCCATCCTCAGCTCACACCCCAATCCTCAGCTCACACTCCCATCCTCAGCTCACATTCTCATCCTCAGCTCACACTCCCATCCTCAGCTCACAATCCCATCCTCAGCTCACACTCTCATCCTCAGCTCTCACTCCCATCCTCCTTTCACACTCCCATCCTCAGCTCACACTCCCATCCTCAGCTCACACTCCCATCCTCAGCTCACTCTCATCCTCAGCTCACACTCCCATCCTCAGCTCACACCTCCATCCTCAGCTCACATTCTCATCCTCAGCTCACACTCCCATCCTCAGCTCACTTTCATCCTCAGCTCACGCTCCCATCCTCAGCTCACACCCCAATCCTCAGCTCACATTCTCATCCTCAGCTCACACTCCCATCCTCAGCTCACACTCCCATCCTCAGCTCACACTCCCATCCTCAGCTCACACTCCCATCCTCAGCTCACACCCCAATCCTCAGCTCACACTCCCATCCTCAGCTCACATTCTCATCCTCAGCTCACACTCCCATCCTCAGCTCACACTCTCATCCTCAGCTCACACTCTCATCCTCAGCTCACACTCTCATCCTCATCTCAAATTATCATCCTCAGCTCACACTCCCATACTCAGCTCACACTCCCATCTTCAGCTCGCACCCCCAACCTCCGTTTACACTCCCATCCTCAGCTCACACACTCATCCTCTGCTCACACTCCCATCCTCCGTTCACACTCCCATCCTCCGTCCACTCATCTTCTGCTCACACTCCCATCCCCTGCTCACACTCCCATTCTCTGCTCACTCTCCCATCCTCCACTCATGCTCCCTTACTCAGCTCACACTCCAATCCTCTGCACACACTCCCATCCTCTGCACACACTCCCATACTCAGCTCACACTCCCATCCTCCGTTCACACTCCCATCCTCCGCACACACTCCCATCTTCAGCTCACATCTCTCATCATCTTCTCACATTCCCAACTTCTGCACACACTCCCA
Organism: Ranitomeya variabilis; assembly: GCF_051348905.1. Classification (NCBI taxonomy): domain Eukaryota; kingdom Metazoa; phylum Chordata; class Amphibia; order Anura; family Dendrobatidae; genus Ranitomeya; species Ranitomeya variabilis. Next base: position 11,514,715 of record NC_135233.1, on the reverse strand, counting down.
TCCTCCGCTCACACTCACATCCTCAGCTCACACTCCCATCTTCCGCTCACACTCCCATCCTCCGTTCATACTCCCATCCTCCACTCAGACTCTCATCCTGAGTTCACATTCCCATCCTCAGCTCTCACTCCCTTCCTCTGCTCACAATCCCATCCTCTGTTCATACCCCACCCTCTATTTTCACTCCTATCCTCCACACACACGCTTATCCTCCACTCACACACTCATTGTCCCCTCACAATACAATTATCTGCTCACACCATCCTCTGTTCACACTCCCAGCCACTACTCACACTACCATCCTCTGTTCACACTCCCAGCCACTACTCACACTCCTATCCTCTGCTCACAATACCATCCTCTGTTCACACCCCCATCCTCTATTCTCATTCCCATCCTCCATTTTCACTCCCATCTTCCACACACTCTTATCCTCAGCTCACATTCCCATCCTCTGCACACACTCACTTCTTCAGCTCACACTCCCATCTTCCGCTCACACTTCCATCCTCTGTTCATACTCCCATCCTCCACACACACTCTCATCCTCTGCTCATACTCCCATCCTCAGCTCACATTCCCATCCTCAGCTCACACTCCCATCCTCTATTCTCACTCCCATCCTCCACACACACTCTTATCCTCCACGCACACACTCATTGTCCGCCTACATTACAATTATCTGCTCACACTCCCATCCTCCGCACACACACTCCCATCCTCAGCTCATTCTTCCATCCTCAGGTCACACTCCCATCCTCAGCTCACACTCACATTCTCAGCTCACACCCCAATCCTCAGCTCACACTCCCATCCTCAGCTCACACTCCCATCCTCAGCTCACACTCCCATCCTCAGCTCACATTCTCATCCTCCGCTCACACTCGCATCCTCAGCTCACTCTCATCCTCAGCTCACACTCCCATCCTCAGCTCACACTCCCATCCTCAGCTCACACCCCAATCCTCAGCTCACTCTCACACCCTCAGCTCACATTCATACTCAGCTCACACTCCCATCCTCAGCTCACACCCCAATTCTCAGCTCACACTCCCATCCTCAGCTCACACTCCCATCCTCAGCTCACTCTCATCCTCAGCTCACGCTCCCATCCTCAGCTCACACCCCAATCCTCAGCTCACACTCCCATCCTCAGCTCACATTCTCATCCTCAGCTCACACTCCCATCCTCAGCTCACAATCCCATCCTCAGCTCACACTCTCATCCTCAGCTCTCACTCCCATCCTCAGCTCACACACCAATTCTCAGCTCACGCTCCCATCTTCCGCTCACACTCCCATCCTCCGTTCATACTCCCATTCTCCACTCAGACTCTCATCCTGAGTTCACATTCCCATCCTCAGCTCTCACTCCCTTCCTCTGCTCACAATCCCATCCTCTGTTCATACCCCACCCTCTATTTTCACTCCTATCCTCCACACACACGCTTATCCTCCACTCACACACTCATTGTCCCCTCACAATACAATTATCTGCTCACACCATCCTCTGTTCACACTCCCAGCCACTACTCACACTACCATCCTCTGTTCACACTCCCAGCCACTACTCACACTCCTATCCTCTGCTCACAATACCATCCTCTGTTCACACCCCCATCCTCTATTCTCATTCCCATCCTCCATTTTCACTCCCATCTTCCACACACTCTTATCCTCAGCTCACATTCCCATCCTCTGCACACACTCACTTCTTCAGCTCACACTCCCATCTTCCGCTCACACTTCCATCCTCTGTTCATACTCCCATCCTCCACACACACTCTCATCCTCTGCTCATACTCCCATCCTCAGCTCACATTCCCATCCTCAGCTCACACTCCCATCCTCTATTCTCACTCCCATCCTCCACACACACTCTTATCCTCCACGCACACACTCATTGTCCGCCTACATTACAATTATCTGCTCACACTCCCATCCTCCGCACACACACTCCCATCCTCAGCTCATTCTTCCATCCTCAGGTCACACTCCCATCCTCAGCTCACACTCACATTCTCAGCTCACACCCCAATCCTCAGCTCACACTCCCATCCTCAGCTCACACTCCCATCCTCAGCTCACACTCCCATCCTCAGCTCACACTCCCATCCTCAGCTCACACTCCCATCCTCAGCTCACATTCTCATCCTCCGCTCACACTCGCATCCTCAGCTCACTCTCATCCTCAGCTCACACTCCCATCCTCAGCTCACACTCCCATCCTCAGCTCACACCCCAATCCTCAGCTCACTCTCACACCCTCAGCTCACATTCATACTCAGCTCACACTCCCATCCTCAGCTCACACCCCAATTCTCAGCTCACACTCCCATCCTCAGCTCACACTCCCATCCTCAGCTCACTCTCATCCTCAGCTCACGCTCCCATCCTCAGCTCACACCCCAATCCTCAGCTCACACTCCCATCCTCAGCTCACATTCTCATCCTCAGCTCACACTCCCATCCTCAGCTCACAATCCCATCCTCAGCTCACACTCTCATCCTCAGCTCTCACTCCCATCCTCAGCTCACACACCAATTCTCAGCTCACGCTCCCATCCTCAGCTCACACCCCAATCCTCAGCTCACACGCCCATCCTCAGCTCACACTCCCATCCTCAGCTCACTCTCATCCTCAGCTCACGCTCCCATCCTCAGCTCACACCCCAATCCTCAGCTCACTCTCATCCTCAGCTCACGCTCCGATCCTCAGCTCACGCTCCCATCCTCAGCTCACACCCCAATAATCAGCTCACACTCCCATCCTCAGCTCACTCCCATCCTCAGCTCACTCTCATCCTCAGCTCACACTCCCATCCTCAGCTCACATTCTCATCCTCAGCTCACACTCCCATCCTCAGCTCACAATCCCATCCTCAGCTCACACTCTCATCCTCAGCTCACTCTCATCCTCAGCTCACACCCCAATCCTCAGCTCACACTCTCATCCTCAGCTCTCACTCCCATCCTCCTTCCACACTCCCATCCTCAGCTCACACTACCATCCTCAGCTCACTCTCATCCTCAGCTCACACTCCCATCCTCAGCTCACACTACCATCCTCAGTTCACATTCTCATCCTCAGCTCACACTCCCATCCTCAGCTCACTCTCATCCTCAGCTCACACTACCATCATCAGTTCACATTCTCATCCTCAGCTCACACTCCCATCCTCAGCTCACTCTCATCCTCAGCTCACGCTCCCATCCTCAGCTCACGCTCCCATCCTCAGCTCACACTCCCATCCCCAGCTCACACTCCCATCCCCAGCTCTCACTCCCATCCTCAGCTCACGCACCAATTCTCAGCTCACGCTCCCATCCTCAGCTTGAAGTGGCCGAGGGCAAGTTCGCCCATGTATATCCATGATCTGGCTCAGCAAAACTTCCACACCCAGATTCCATTTTAACAAACATATCTTTACTATTATACATTTTTCCTTAACACAGCGGAACACAATAATAAACAACACAAAATATGCCTATCCACAGAAATAACGTGTAATACAAACTGTCCCTCACTGTCCCTATCCACACGTTACCAGTCTCTTTGCTCCAGAAGGTTATCTTCCCACGTCGCAGGCCTGTCACTGCAGGGAGACGCTCCGTCCGAAGAGAAAACAACAGGGATTAAACAAAATTCCGTCTCTCAGGTCCAGACTGTAGTCCTTGGGGTACGGCAGGTAGGGGTGGAATGTTCGGCCTCTCAACAGAGGACCCGCTTACAGTTCGTGGGCTCCAGGATCTGTGGAGATGTCACCGCTGAGTGCTCTGCAGTGTGGGAGCTGGGAACAATCTGGAAGTCAGCTTTCAAGGGAGGGGAATCATCCAGGCAATCTCCCATGTCGCATATATGGGAGGACGCCAGATCACACACTGATCTCTCTCTGCACAGACAGACTTCCCGGGCTTTTTCTTCCTCTCCTTCCTGATCACATGACACAGCAGGGGGGGAGTTTTGCAAATACAGTTTGTTTCCCTGTAATCACATTCGACATAGGTACAACTTCTGGCCACACGGGGGCAGTGTCTGTCACAGATTCTATGTCAATGATCACAGAACAGTCAGAGCCGGCCAGCTCATTACACGCTCACACCCCAAGCCTCAGCTCACACTCCCATCCTCAGCTCACACTCCCATCCTCAGCTCACTCTCATCCTCAGCTCACGCTCCCATCCTCAGCTCACACCCCAATCCTCAGCTCACACTCCCATCCTCAGCTCACACTCCCATCCTCAGCTCACATTCTCATCCTCAGCTCACACTCCCATCCTCAGCTCACACTCCCATCCTCAGCTCACACTCCCATCCTCAGCTCACACCCCAATCCTCAGCTCACACTCATCCTCAGCTCACACTCCCATCCTCAGCTCACACTCTCATCCTCAGCTCACACTCTCATCCTCAGCTCACACTCTCATCCTCAGCTCACACTCTCATCCTCAGCTCACACTCCCATCCTCCATTCACACTCCCATCCTCAGCTCACACTCTCATCCTCAGCTCACACTCTCATCCTCAGCTCACACTCTCATCCTCATCTCAAATTATCATCCTCAGCTCACACTCCCATCCTCCATTCACACTCCCATCCTCAGCTCACACTCTCATCCTCAGCTCACGCTCCCATCCTCAGCTCACACCCCAATCCTCAGCTCACACTCCCATCCTCAGCTCACACTCCCATCCTCAGCTCACATTCTCATCCTCAGCTCACACTCCCATCCTCAGCTCACACTCCCATCCTCAGCTCACACTCCCATCCTCAGCTCACACCCCAATCCTCAGCTCACACTCATCCTCAGCTCACACTCCCATCCTCAGCTCACACTCTCATCCTCAGCTCACACTCTCATCCTCAGCTCACACTCTCATCCTCAGCTCACACTCCCATCCTCCATTCACACTCCCATCCTCAGCTCACACTCTCATCCTCAGCTCACACTCTCATCCTCAGCTCACACTCTCATCCTCATCTCAAATTATCATCCTCAGCTCACACTCCCATCCTCCATTCACACTCCCATCCTCAGCTCACTCTCATCCTCAGCTCACGCTCCCATCCTCAGCTCACACCCCAATCCTCAGCTCACACTCCCATCCTCAGCTCACATTCTCATCCTCAGCTCACACTCCCATCCTCAGCTCACACTCCCATCCTCAGCTCACACTCCCATCCTCAGCTCACACTCCCATCCTCAGCTCACACCCCAATCCTCAGCTCACACTCCCATCCTCAGCTCACATTCTCATCCTCAGCTCACACTCCCATCCTCAGCTCACACTCTCATCCTCAGCTCACACTCCCATCCTCCATTCACACTCTCATCCTCAGCTCACACTCTCATCCTCAGCTCACACTCCCATCCTCAGCTCACACTCCCATCTTCAGCTCGCACCCCCAACCTCCGTTTACACTCCCATCCTCAGCTCACACACTCATCCTCTGCTCACACTCCCATACTCCGTTCACACTCCCATCCTCCGTCCACTCTCATCTTCTGCTCACACTCCCATCCCCTGCTCACACTCCCATTCTCCGCTCACTCTCCCATCCTCCACTCATGCTCCCATCCTCTGCACACACTCCCATCCTCTGCACACACTCCCATCCTCTGCACACACTCCCAATCTCTGCACACACTCCCATCCTCTGCACACACTCCCATCCTCTGCACACACTCCCATCCTCTGCACACACTCCCATCCTCAGCTCACACTCTCATCCTCAGCTCACACTCCCATCCTCAGCTCACTCTCATCCTCAGCTCACGCTCCCATCCTCAGCTCACACCCCAATCCTCAGCTCACACTCCCATCCTCAGCTCTCATCCTCAGCTCACACTCCCATCCTCAGCTCACACTCCCATCCTCAGCTCACACTCCCATCCTCAGCTCACACTCCCATCCTCAGCTCACACCCCAATCCTCAGCTCACACTCCCATCCTCAGCTCACATTCTCATCCTCAGCTCACACTCCCATCCTCAGCTCACACTCTCATCCTCAGCTCACACTCCCATCCTCCATTCACACTCCCATCCTCAGCTCACACTCTCATCCTCAGCTCACACTCCCATCCTCCATTCACACTCCCATCCTCAGCTCACACTCTCATCCTCAGCTCACACTCTCATCCTCAGCTCACACTCTCATCCTCATCTCAAATTATCATCCTCAGCTCACAATCCCATCGTCAGCTCACACTCCCATCTTCAGCTCACACTCACATCCCCTGCTCACACTCCCATTCTCCGCTCACTCTCCCATCCTCCACTCATGCTCCCATACTCAGCTCACACTCCCATCCTCTGCACACACTCCCATCCTCTGCACACACTCCCATCCTCTGCACACACTCCCATCCTCTGCACACACTCCCATCCTCTGCACACACTCCCATCCTCTGCACACACTCCCATCCTCAGCTCACACTCCCATCCTCCGTTCACACTCCCATCCTCCGCACACACTCCCATCTTCAGCTCACATCTCTCATCATCTTCTCACATTCCCAACTTCTGCACACACTCCCATCCTCCGCTCACACTCACATCCTCAGCTCACACTCCCATCTTCCGCTCACACTCCCATCCTCCATTCATACTCCCATCCTCCACTCAGACTCTCATCCTGAGCTCACATTCCCATCCTCAGCTCTCACTCCCTTCCTCTGCTCACAATCCCATCCTCTGTTCATACCCCACCCTCTATTTTCACTCCTATCCTCCACACACACGCTTATCCTCCACTCACACACTCATTGTCCCCTCACAATACAATTATCTGCTCACAATCCCATCCTCTGTTCACACTCCCAGCCACTACTCACACTCCCATCCTCTGCTCACAATACCATCCTCTGTTCACACCCCCATCCTCTATTCTCATTCCCATCCTCCATTTTCACTCCCATCTTCCACACACTCTTATCCTCAGCTCACATTCCCATCCTCTGCACACACTCACTTCTTCAGCTCACACTCCCATCTTCCGCTCACACTCCCATCCTCTGTTCATACTCCCATCCTCCACACACACTCTCATCCTCTGCTCATACTCCCATCCTCAGCTCACATTCCCATCCTCAGCTCACACTCCCATCCTCTATTCTCACTCCCATCCTCCACACACACTCTTATCCTCCACTCACACACTCATTGTCTGCCTACATTCCAATTATCTGCTCACACTCCCATCCTCCGCACACACACTCCCATCCTCAGCTCATTCTTCCATCCACAGGTCACACTCCCATCCTCAGGTCACACACCCATCCTCAGCTCACACTCCCATCCTCAGCTCACACTCCCATCCTCAGCTCACACTCTCATCCTCAGCTCACACTCTCATCCTCAGCTCACACTCCCATATTCAGCTCACACTCCCATCCTCCGCGCACTCTAATTCTCCACTCACACTCCCATCCTCCGCTCACTCTCCCATCATCCACTCATGCTCTCATCCTCAGCTCACACTCCCATCCTCCGTTCACACTCCCATCTTCAGCTCACATCCCTCATCATTTTCACACATTCCTAACCTCCGCACACACTCTCATCCTCCACTCACTCATCCTCCAATTACACTCCCATCCTCAGCTCACACTCCCATCCTCCGTTCACACTCCTATCCTCTGCACACACTCCCATCTTCAGCTCACATCCCTCATCATTTTCACACATTCCTAACCTCCGCACACACTCCCATCCTCCACACACTCTCATCCTCCACTCACTCATCCTCCAATTACACTCCCATCCTCAGCTCATTCTCCCATCCTCCGCTCACACTCTCATCCTCATAAAACACTCCACTCCTCTGCTCACAATCCCATCCTCTGTTCATACCCCATCCTCTATTTTCACTCCCATCCTCCACACACACTCTTATCCTCCACTCACACACTCATTCACTCTCCTATCCTCCGCACACACTCCCATCCTTTGATCACACTCCCATACTCAGGTCACACTCCCATCCTCAGTTCTCACTCCCATCCTCAGCTCACTCTCCCATCCTCCGCTCACACTCTCATCCTCCGCTCACACTCCCATCCTCCCCTCACACTCTCATCCTCATAAAACACTCCCATCCTCTGTTCACAATCCCATCCTCTATTCTCTCTCTCATCCTCCACACACTCTTATCCTCCACTCACACACTCATTGTCCGCTCACAATACAATTATCTGCTCACACTCCCATCCTCTGTTCACACTCCCAGCCACTGCTCACACTCCTCATTGTTCTCTTACACTCCCATCCTCTGCTCACAATCCCATCGTCTGTTCACACCCCCATCCTCTATTCTCACTCCCATCCTCCATTCTCACTCCCATCTTCCACACACACTCTTATCCTCAGCTCATATTCCCATCCTCCGCACACACTCCCATCCTTCACTCACACTGACATCTTCTGCTCACACTCCCATCTTCCACTCACACCCATCCTCCGTTCATATTCCCATCCTCCACACACACTCTCATCCTCTGCTCATAATCCCATCCTCCGCTTACACTGATCCTCCGCACACACTCCCATCTTCAGCTCACATCCCTCATCATTTCCTCACATTCCCATCCTCCGTTCACACTCACATCCTCAGCTCATTCTCCCATCTTCCGCTCACACTCCCATCCTCAGTTCATACTCCCATCCTCCACACACACGCTCATCCTCTACTCATAATCCCATCCTCTGCTCACACTCCCGTCCTCCGCTCACACTCATCTTCCACTCACACTCCCATCCTCAGCTCACATTCCCATCCTCAGCTCACACACCCATCCTCAGCTCACACTCTCATCCTCAAAAAAAACTACCCCATCCTCTATTTTCACTCCCATCCTCCACACACACTCTTATCCTCCACTCACACACTCATCGTCTCCTCACATTCCAGTTATCTCCTCACACTCCCATCGTCCGCACACATTCCAATCCTCCGCTGATACTCCGATCCTCAGCTCACTCCCATCCTCTGCACACATTCCCATCCTTTGATCACACTCCCATCATCATGTCACACTCCCATCCTCCGCTCACACTCCTGTTGTGAACTCTGTTCTCGAGCTCCCTCCTGTGGTCAGGAATGGTATTTCTGTGAGTTCTGTCCGTGGGTTCCCTCTGGTGGCTGAAAGTGGAGCTGCTGGTCTGGAGGTGGCTTCCTCAGCTGCATCGTTTAAGACTGGGCTGGTTCCTCTATTTAACTCTGCTCAGATCGTTACCTGATGCCAGTTGTCAATGTATCTGTACTGGTTCAGATCTCACTTGGATCTCCTGATGACCTGTCTACTTCAGCAGAAGCTAAGTCCCTGTTAAGCTCATTTGTTGTTCATTTGTGTGCTGAATATATTTCTGAGTACCCGCTAAGTTTTGTCCAGCTGGCTATCATGATATTGTCTCGCTAGCTGGAAATTCTGGGTTGCAGAGTGGCACCTACCGCGCCGTGAGTCGGCGCGGGGGGTTTCTTGCTCACTCTGCGTGGCTTTTTGTAGTTTTTTGTGCTGACCGCAAAGATCCCTTTATCTATCTTCTGTCTATTTAGTAAGTCGGGCCTCCTTTGCTGAAACCTGTCTCATTCCTGTGTTTGTGCCTTCCTCTTAACTCACAGTCAATATATGTGGGGGGCTGCTCTTTTCCTTTGGGGAATTTCTCTGAGGCAAGGTGAGGCTATATTTCTCTTTAGGGATAGTTACCTCTCAGGCTGTGAAGAGTCGTCTAGGCAGAGTCAGGTACGATCCACGGCTAATTCTAGTGTGTGTGATAATAGATTAGGGCTGCAGTCAGCAAAGCTCCCACTTCCCAGAGCTCGCTCTATTTTGCAGTTTTGACTATCAGGTCATTCCCGGTGCTCCTAACCACCAGGTCCAGCCATAACAGTACAACTGGCCCAAAAGTGTTAATGCATCTCAATAGAGGGATAAGAGAAGTTCTGAGACCGTTTTTTTTTTCTCTGCAGTGTGTTTAGTCTTTTTTTTCCCCTAAACCTCTGAGTGGTTCAGGACTCAGGTGTAGATATGGACATTCAAGGTCTGTCCTCTTGTGTGGATAATCTCACTGCAAGGGTACAAGGCATTCAGGATTATGTAGTTCAGAACCGGATGTTAGAGCCTAGAATCCCAATTCCTGATTTGTTTTCTGGGGATAGATCAAAGTTTCTGAATTTCAAGAATAATTGTAAACTGTTTCTTGCCCTGAAACCTCGCTCCTCTGGTGACCCTAGTCAGCAAGTAAAAATCATTATTTCCTTGTTGCGTGGTGACCCTCAAGACTGGGCATTCTCCCTTGCGCCAGGAGATCCTGCATTAACGTAGATGCGTTTTTTCTGGTGCTTGGATTGCTCTATGACGAACCTAACTCTGTGGATCAGGCAGAGAAAATCTTGCTGGCTCTATGTCAGGGTCAGGATGATGCTGAAATGTATTGTCAGAAGTTTAGAAAGTGGTCTGTGCTTACTCAATGGAATGAGTGTGCTCTGGCAGCGATTTTCAGAAAGGGTCTTTCTGAGGGCCTTAAGGATGTTATGGTGGGGTTCCCCACGCCTGCTGGTCTGAATGAATCAATGTCCTTGGCTATTCAGATCGATCGGCGTTTGCGGGAGCGGAAAGTTGTGCACCATATGGCGGTGTCCTCTGAGCAGAGGCCTGAGCCTATGCAATGTGATAGGACTTTGACCAGAACTGAACGGCAAGAGCATAGACGTCAGAATGGGCTGTGTTTTTACTGTGGTGACTCCACTCATGCTATCTCTGATTGTCCTAAGCGCACTAAGCGGTCCGCTAGGTCTGTCACCATTGGTACTATACAGCCTAAATTTCTTTTGTCCGTTACTTTGATTTGCTCTTTGTCATCCTACTCTGTTATGGCGTTTGTGGATTATGCCAGGCGCTGTGGTTTTTTCTTGGAGCCCTTGCAGTATCCTATTCCATTAAGGGGAATTGATGCTACGCCTTTGGCCAAGAATAAGCCTCAGTACTGGACCCAGTTGACCATGTGCATGGCTCCTGCACATCGGGAAGATATTCTCTTTTTGGTGTTGCATAATTTGCATGACGTGGTCGTGTTGGGTTTGCCATGGCTACAGGTCCATAATCCAGTATTGGACTGGAAATCTATGTCTGTGTCCAGTTGGGGTTGTCAAGGGGCCCATGGTGATGTTCCAGCATTGTCAATTTCTTCTTCCACTCCTTCTGAAGTACCTGAGTTTTTGTCAGATTACCAGGATGTATTTGATGAGCCCAGATCCGGTGCCCTACCTCCTCATAGGGACTGTGATTGCGCTATTAATTTGATTCCTGGTAGTAAGTTTCCTAAAGGCCGACTTTTCAATTTATCTGTGCCAGAACACGCCGCTATGCGGAGCTATATAAAGGAGTCCTTGGAGAAAGGGCATATTCGCCCGTCGTCGTCACCGTTGGGAGCAGGGTTCTTTTTTGTGGCCAAGAAGGATGGTTCTCTGAGACCTTGTATAGATTACCGCCTTCTTAATAAAATCACCGTCAAATTTCAGTACCCTTTGCCTCTATTGTCTGATTTGTTTGCTCGGATTAAGGGGGCTAGTTGGTTTACCAAGATTGATCTTCGAGGAGCGTATAATCTTGTGCGTATTAAGCGGGGCGATGAATGGAAAACCGCATTTAATACGCCCGAGGGCCATTTTGAGTATCTGGTGATGCCATTCGGGCTTTCTAATGCGCCATCTGTATTCCAGTCCTTTATGCATGACATCTTCCGAAAGTATCTGGATAGATTCATGATAGTATATTTGGATGATATTTTGGTCTTTTCGGATGATTGGGAGTCTCATGTGAAGCAGGTCAGAATGGTGTTCCAAGTCCTTCGTGCTAATTCCTTGTTTGTGAAGGGGTCTAAGTGTCTCTTCGGAGTTCAGAAGGTTTCCTTTTTGGGCTTCATTTTTTCTCCTTCTACTATCGAGATGGATCCTGTTAAAGTTCAGGCTATTTATGATTGGACTCAGCCTACATCTGTAAAGAGCCTTCAGAAATTCCTGGGCTTTGCGAATTTTTACCGTCGCTTTATCGCTAATTTTTCTAGTGTTGTCAAACCACTGACTGATTTGACCAAGAAAGGTGCGGATGTGGTGAATTGGTCCTCCGCGGCCGTTGAGGCGTTTCAGGAGCTGAAACATCGTTTTTCTTCGGCTCCTGTGTTGTGTCAGCCAGATGTTTCGCTCCCGTTTCAGGTCGAGGTTGATGCTTCTGAGATTGGAGCAGGGGCTGTTTTGTCTCAGAGAAGTTCTGATGGCTCTGTGATGAAGCCATGTGCTTTCTTTTCTAGAAAGTTTTCGCCTGCTGAGCGTAATTATGATGTTGGCAATCGGGAGTTGTTGGCCATGAAGTGGGCATTCGAGGAGTGGCGACATTGGCTTGAGGGAGCCAAGCATCGTGTGGTGGTCTTGACGGATCACAAGAATCTGACTTATCTTGAGTCTGCCAAGCGGTTGAACCCTAGACAGGCTCGATGGTCACTGTTTTTCTCCCATTTCGATTTCGTTGTTTCATACCTTCCGGGTTCTAAGAATGTGAAGGCTGATGCCCTTTCAAGGAGTTTTGTGCCTGATTCTCCGGGAGTTTCTGAGCCGGCTGGTATTCTCAAAGAGGGGGTGATTTTGTCTGCCATCTCCCCTGATTTGCGGCGGGTTCTGCAGGAGTTTCAGGCGGATAGACCTGACCACTGTCCTGCAGAGAGACTGTTTGTCCCTGATAGATGGACTAGTAGGGTTATCTCGGAGGTTCATTGTTCGGTGTTGGCTGGTCATCCTGGAATTTTTGGTACCAGAGATTTGGTGGCTAGGTCCTTTTGGTGGCCTTCCTTGTCCCGGGATGTGCGTGCTTTTGTGCAGTCCTGTGGGACTTGTGCTCGGGCGAAGCCCTGCTGTTCTCGTGCCAGTGGGTTACTTTTGCCCTTGCCGGTCCCGAAGAGGCCCTGGACGCATGTTTCCATGGATTTTATTTCAGATCTCCCCGTCTCTCAAAGGATGTCGGTCATCTGGGTGGTTTGTGATCGCTTCTCTAAGATGGTCCATTTGGTACCCTTGCCTAAGTTGCCTTCATCCTCTGATTTGGTTCCGTTGTTTTTCCAGCATGTGGTTCGTTTGCATGGCATTCCGGAGAACATTGTGTCGGACAGAGGTTCCCAGTTTGTTTCGAGGTTTTGGCGGTCCTTTTGTGCTAAGATGGGCATTGATTTGTCTTTTTCTTCTGCTTTCCATCCTCAGACAAATGGCCAAACTGAGCGAACCAATCAGACTTTGGAGACCTATCTGAGATGCTTTGTTTCTGCTGATCAGGATGATTGGGTGACCTTCTTGCCATTGGCTGAGTTCGCCCTTAATAATCGGGCCAGTTCGGCTACTTTGGTTTCACCTTTTTATTGTAATTCTGGTTTCCATCCTCGTTTCTCTTCAGGGCAGGTTGAGCCTTCGGACTGTCCTGGTGTGGATTCTGTGGTGGACAGGTTGCAGCAAATTTGGACTCATGTAGTGGACAATTTGACATTGTCACAGGAGAAGGCTCAATGTTTCGCTAACCGCCGTCGCTGTGTTGGTCCCTGACTTCGTGTTGGGGATCTGGTTTCAATAAAAGGAAGTCTAGCACTCAACTTCAGTAAACGTGAAAACGTTTTATTTGTAGCACTCGAAACGTTTCAGTCCTTTCTGGACTTTCATCAGTCACTACAACATCATAAAAAGTAAAGTAAAGAGTACAGCCAGTACAAAAAATTGTAAATAAAGTATATACAACAAGACAAATATAACCAACATAACAGATAAAAATACAAAGTTTACTTGAAGCAAAGGTCATTATATAATGCAATATTAGAAAAACATATGCAGTGAGAAGCCGCAAATAGCTGGGCTCAGTATGTAATAGGAGATGGTGCTGCAGAACGCTGAATCGTGATAAGTAAGAACTTCTCAGACGTACCGTGCCAGTGTGGGCCAGTGGGGCCAGGCAAAAAATAGAGAGGAGATGAGGTCTATAAGTAAGTATCTGGTTTGGCTGTCATCTCGTTATGTTCCTATGAAGGTTTCTTCTCCTAAGTTTAAGCCTCGTTTTATTGGGCCTTATAAGATTTCTGAAATCCTCAATCCTGTGTCATTTCGTTTTGGACCTTCCAGCTTCTTTTGCCATCCATAATGTGTTCCATAGGTCGTTGTTGCAGAGATATGTGGCGCCTATGGTTCCTTCCGTTGACCCTCCTGCTTCGTTGTTGGTCGAGGGAGAATTGGAGTATGTGGTGGAGAAGATTTTAGATTCTCGTATCTCGAGACGGAAACTTCAGTATCTGCTCAAATGGAAGGGCTATGGTCAGGAAGATAATTCCAGGGTTCTTGCCTCCGATGTCCATGCTGCCGATTTGGTTCGTGCCTTTCATTTGGCTCGTCCTAATCGGCCGGGGGGTTCTGGTGAGGGTTCGGTGACCCCTCCTCAAGGGGGGGGGGGGGGTACTGTTGTGAACTCTGTTCTCGAGCTCCCTCCTGTGGTCAGGAATGATATTTCTGTGAGTTCTGTCCGTGGGTTCCCTCTAGTGGCTGAAAGTGGAGCTGCTGGTCTGGAGGTGGCTTCCTCAGCTGCATCGTTTAAGACTGGGCTGGTTCCTCTATTTAACTCTGCTCAGATCGTTACCTGATGCCAGTTGTCAATGTATCTGTACTGGTTCAGATCTCACTTGGATCTCCTGATGACCTGTCTACTTCAGCAGAAGCTAAGTCCCTGTTAAGCTCATTTGTTGTTCATTTGTGTGCTGAATATATTTCTGAGTACCTGCTAAGTTTTGTCCAGCTGGCTATCATGATATTGTCTCGCTAGCTGGAAATTCTGGGTTGCAGAGTGGCACCTACCGCGCCGTGAGTCGGCGCGGGGGGTTTCTTGCTCACTCTGCGTGGCTTTTTGTAGTTTTTTGTGCTGACCGCAAAGATCCCTTTATCTATCTTCTGTCTATTTAGTAAGTCGGGCCTCCTTTGCTGAAACCTGTCTCATTCCTGTGTTTGTGCCTTCCTCTTAACTCACAGTCAATATATGTGGGGGGCTGCTCTTTTCCTTTGGGGAATTTCTCTGAGGCAAGGTGAGGCTATATTTCTCTTTAGGGGTAGTTACCTCTCAGGCTGTGTAGAGTCGTCTAGGCAGAGTCAGGTACGATCCACGGCTAATTCTAGTGTGTGTGATAATAGGTTAGGGCTGCGGTCAGCAGAGCTCCCACTTCCCAGAGCTCGCTCTATTTTGCAGTTTTGACTATCAGGTCATTCCCGGTGCTCCTAACCACCAGGTCCAGCCATAACACACTCCCATCCTACACTCACACTCCCATCCTCAGCTCACACTTTCATCATCAGCTCACACTCCCATCCTCAGCTCACACTCTCAGCCTCAGCTCACACTCTCAGCCTCAGCTCACACTCTCAGCCTCAGCTCACACTCTCAGCCTCAGCTCACACTCTCAGCCTCAGCTCACACTCTCAGCCTCAGCTCACACTCCCATCCTCAGCTCACACTCCCATCCTCTGTTCACACCCCCATCCTCTGTTCACATTCCCATCCTCTGTTCACACTCCCATCCTCTGCTCACACCCCATCCTCTGTTCACACTCCCATCCTCTGTTCACACCCCCATCCTCTGTTCACACCCCCATTCTCTGCTCACACCCCCATCCTCTGTTCACACTCCCATCCTCTGTTCACACCCCCATCCTCTGTTCACACCCCCATCCTCTGTTCACACTCACATCCTCTGTTCACACCCCCATCCTCTGCTCACACTCACATCCTCTGTTCACACTCCCATCCTCTGTTCACACCCCCATCCTCTGTTCACACCCCCATCCTCTGTTCACACCCCCATCCTCTGTTCACACTCACATCCTCTGTTCACACCCCCATCCTCTGCTCACACTCACATCCTCTGTTCACACTCCCATCCTCTGTTCACACCCCCATCCTCTGTTCACACCCCCATCCTCTGTTCACACCCCCATCCTCTGCTCACACCCCCATCCTCTGTTCACACTCCCATCCTCTGTTCACACCCCCATCCTCTGTTCACACCCCCATCCTCTGCTCACACCCCCATCCTCTGTTCACACTCCCATCCTCTGTTCACACCCCCATCCTCTGTTCACACTCCCATCCTCTGTTCACACCCCCATCCTCTGTTCACACCCCCATCCTCTGTTCACACCCCCATCCTCTGTTCACACTCATATCCTCTGTTCACACCCCCATCCTCTGCTCACACTCACATCCTCTGTTCACACTCCCATCCTCTGTTCACACTCCCATCCTCTGTTCACACCCCCATCCTCTGTTCACACCCCCATCCTCTGTTCACACCCCCATCCTCTGTTCACACCCCCATCCTCTGCTCACACCCCCATCCTCTGTTCACACCCCCATTCTCTGCTCACACCCCCATCCTCTGTTCACACTCCCATCCTCTGTTCACACCCCCATCCTCTGTTCACACCCCCATCCTCTGTTCACACTCACATCCTCTGTTCACATCCCCATCCTCTGCTCACACTCACATCCTCTGTTCACACTCCCATCCTCTGTTCACACCCCCATCCTCTGTTCACACCCCCATCCTCTGTTCACACCCCCATCCTCTGCTCACACCCCCATCCTCTGTTCACACTCCCATCCTCTGTTCACACCCCCATCCTCTGTTCACACCCCCATCCTCTGTTCACACCCCCATCCTCAGCTCACACCCCCATCCTCTGCTCACACCCCCATCCTCTGCTCACACTCCCATCCTCTGCTCACACCCCCATCCTCTGTTCACACTCCCATCCTCTGCTCACACCCCCATCCTCAGCTCACACCCCCATCCTCTGTTCACACTCCCATCCTCTGCTCACACCCCCATCCTCTGTTCACACTCCCATCCTCTGCTCACACTCCCATCCTCTGCTCACACTCCCATCCTCTGTTCACACCCCCATCTTCTGTTCACACCCCCATCCTCTGTTCACACCCCCATCCTCTGCTCACACCCCCATCCTCTGTTCACACTCCCATCCTCTGTTCACACCCCCATCCTCTGCTCACACCCCCATCCTCTGCTCACACCCCCATCCTCTGTTCACACTCCCATCCTCTGTTCACACCCCCATCCTCTGTTCACACCCCCATCCTCTGTTCACACCCCCATCCTCAGCTCACACCCCCATCCTCTGCTCACACCCCCATCCTCTGTTCACACTCCCATCCTCTGTTCACACCCCCATCCTCTGTTCACACCCCCATCCTCTGCTCACACCCCCATCCTCTGTTCACACCCCCATCCTCTGTTCACACTCCCATCCTCATGGTGCAGTTGTTTAGTATCCTAAGTGTACACAGATGAGGCTTGTATAGCAGGACAGATACGTGTAGTAGACCACGCCGGGTACAGCCCATCAGTGACGCTCGTACTAGTTAGCCAGAATTGCTCCCCACAGGGACCGACACCCCAGTTCCCACCGTGACCTCCTGCAGTAACAGTATGGCGCTTTTTTCTACTATAAGTTGTAATTCCGGACAGGACCCATCCACAGGGGGGCGCTGCTGAAGAAAAAAAGTCCATGGTTTTTATTCGAGGGGGACCAGGTTAAAGCTTTATGGTAAAAAGACACAATAAGGCCATGTTCACACTTCGCGGTTTTTACCGCGGATCCGCGGCGATTTTGATGCTGCGGGTCTGCAGCAGTTTCCATAGCGTTTACATTAACATGTAAACCCTATGGAAACCGCAAACCGCTGTGCACATGCTGCGGGAAAAACCGCGCAGAAACGCAGCAGTTTACAACCCGCAGCATGTCACTTCTTTGTGCAGAATCGCACCCATAGAAATGCATTGATCCGCTTACTTCCCGCATGGGGCTGTGCCCACGTTGCGGGAAGTAAGCGGATAATGTGCGGGTAATACCCGGGGTGGAGGAGAGGAGACTCTCCTCCAGGCCCTGGGAACCATAAATAGTGTAAAAAAAAGAATTAAAATAAAAAATCATGTTATACTCACCTCTCAGCGCTGCCCGCGGCCGTCCGGTCAGAGTTGCTGTGCGAACAGGACCTGCGGTGACGTCGCGGTCACATGACCGTGATGTCACGAAGGTCCTTCTCCGCACAGCAGCTTTGGAATCGGACCGCCGAGTGCAGCGCCGAGGAGATCCGGACATCGGAGGGTGAGTATAACCAATTTTTATTATTTTTACCATTACTATTGATGCTGCATATTGCTGCATATGTAGCATCAATAGTACAGGAGTAATCCCGCAGCGGAAACCGCAAAACAAACCGCTATAAATCTGCAGGGATAACCGCAGCGGTTTTGCCCTGCAGATTTATCAATTCCGCTGCGGGAGAACCCGCAGAGGACGCCGCTAAGTGTGAACATGGCCTAAATCTGTATGATGGCAGATGTAAAGAGAATGTTGTTCCGCAGAGAGGTCAGTGGTGTAATAATCTGCAGGATATATCACTATGTATCTGTCAGGAGGAGGAGGAGCGATGCTCTGCAGAGAGGTCAGTGGTGTAATAATCTGCAGGATATATCACTGTGTCTGTCAGGAGGTGGAGGAGCGATGCTCTGCAGAGAGGTCAGTGGTGTAATAATCTGCAGGATATATCACTGTATCAGGAGGTGGAGGAGCGATGCTCTGCAGAGAGGTCAGTGGTGTAATAATCTGCAGGATAGATCACTATGTATCTGTCAGGAGGTGGAGGAGCGATGCTCTGCAGAGGTCAGTGGTGTAATAATCTGCAGAATAGATCACTATATATCTGTCAGGAGGTGGAGGAGCGATGCTCTGCAGAGAGGTCAGTGGTGTAATAATCTGCAGGATATATCACTATGTATCTGTCAGGAGGTGGAGGAGCGATGCTCTGCAGAGGTCAGTGGTGTAATAATCTGCAGTAGGTGGACGAGCGATGCTCTGCAGATTGCTCTGTGTCTTTGTGCTGTATTTGATGGTGTTGCTCCTCTCTGGTCAGTGTCCGACCACAATGCATTTGTCTTGTCCTGACCCGGGGGTCCGCAGACCGCCCTCTCCTCTGCCATTTTTAGCCTCTAGATGTGACCTCTGCGCCTCGGCCGCCGCGTTGTAATAACGTGTAGAGGAAATCAGCTGAATATTATAAGAACTTCTCTTCTCCCACCTTAACCCGCAGCCTCCCGGGCTCGAACCTGCAGAGCGGCGGACCCCGATCTCAGCCGGAGCAGCAGAGCGCAGCATGGTGCTCCACTGCTCTGTCCGCTCCGTATACAGGAGGCTCCGACAGGGAAAGTTATTGGGAAAATAGAGATGCAAATTGCCCCTTCAGAGAAAATGAGGACTTAACTCTATAGCGCCACCTGTTGGAAGTAGCGATCCTACAGGTCACAATCAACCATCTAACGAGTCGTGCAATATGACTTAGGATGAAAGCCAAATCAGTATCTCAATTCGCAGACACGGTGTTTCGGGCTATTGGCCCTCGTCAGTGCAAAGCATGAGAACTGATTTGGCTAGGTGAGAGGCTCTGGACTGGGGTCTAAGGGGTAAGGGAGTGACATAAAGTGGGAAAATGGAGAAACTTTCTGCTGCTTGTAACAAACCAAAGAAGCGATAAAAATGTAAATCGCTGAACAACTGATGTGAGAAGAGGGTCCCGACCCCCCCATACCAGCAGTGACTGCAGCCGGAGGATTCGCCCTCCATGCCGGGCATCAGCACACATCACCGGGCCGGCCGTGTTGGTGGGGACATGTTTAGCTTCGACTTCTGTAAAAACATCTGTGAATGTCAGAAATAAATGAGTCCATAAAGAGAGGATCAGAGAGTGGGGCGGCTGGGCGGGGTGCCCCCGATACAGTGGTGGGCGGCTGGGCGGGGTGCCCCCGATACAGTGGTGGGATGATATGCCCCCAATACAGTGGTGGGACGATATGCCCCCGATACAGTGGTGGAGCGAGGTGCCCCCGATAAAATGGCGGGGTGAGGTGCCCCTAATACAGCAGTGGGGCGAGGTGCCCCTGTCATGATAATGTAAAAATGTCATAATGTGAGAATAATTCTAGAAAGTACCATGTCACAGACTCATTCTGCAGCTTCAACCCCCCTTTTCTCCCCCCACTGCATTCACTCATACCACAAACAAAGACCTATGGCAGTAGTCCATGAGCCAAGAACCAAATTTGACGATATCGGTACCAAGCGGAGTGACTAATTCTCTTTGGTATTTTTAGGTAGATGCATGTCTGTAGTTTATTTTTTGATATGATAGCCCTTACATATACGTAGCTTATTAACCCCTTCAGCCCTAGGCCTATTTGTACCCAAGTGCCTAAGCCAATCTGACCTGTGCCACTTCATGGGCTAATAACTTTGGAACGCTTTCACCTATCCAAGCCATTCTGAGATTGTTTTCTCGTGACATATTGTACTTCACGTCAGTGCTAAATGGGAGTCAATATATTTTACCTTTCTATATAAAAAAATGCTAAATATTCGGAAATTTTGGAAAAATCGGCAATTTTTTAACTTTGAAATTCTCTGCTTTTTACAAAAATACTGATACCCCCCATAATAGTTATTAATTTACACTCCCCACATGTTTACTTCATATTGGCATCATTTTGAAAATGAAACCTTATTGTTTTACGACGTAATAGGGCTTATAGTTTTATGCGCAATTTTTCACATTTACAGCAAAACCCACTTTTCAAAGGACCAAGTCACTTCTGAAGTCACTTTAAGGGGCTTACATAACAGAAACCACCCATAAATTACCCCATTTTGCAAACTACACCCCTCAAGCTGTTCAAAACTCATTTTTAAAAACTGTTAACCCTTTAGGTGTTCCACAGGAATTTTAGCATGAGCCAAGAACCAAATATGACGATATCGGTACCACCCGGAGTGACTAGATGTAGTATTTGTAACAAAATTTAATCCAAGTTATGTAAATACACACTGAACATGTCATGTGCATATATATATATATATATATATATATATATATATATATATATATATATATATATATGTTACTCCATAATATCTTCAACATCGGACTCTGAATCTGACTGTTGTTCTACTGGCTCGTCTTCAGTACCCTTGTTCTGGCATGTCTGTAATCTGCACATGTCTGTGCACTTCAGGCCATTGCTGAGGCAAGTACACTGAGGAAGTTCACATGACCGCACACACTTGCAGGACAGTAGCTGTATAATAGCTTCTGGTGCTGGTGCCCCTTGCATCCACTTGACAACAAGCTTTCCGTCGTTATCTATCATCCAACCGCAGTCTGTTGGGTTTGCAACCCATGGCTGGCTCTGCAGACTTCTCCTCCAGATCGCAGCCTGGTAGTTTGCACGCAGTGCATGCATGAAAAGGCAGTCCTGGCAAGGAGGGAGTTGACTTGACTCTACCACTCCACGTCTGGCACAGAACAGCTGATAACGGAGCCTGTTTACCTCAGTTGTTTGGGTAGTTGGCAGGTACATGTGGCAGGTGATTTCCTGTAACTTCTCAAAAAGTTCGGTAGACACTTCCCATGAACGACCAACTTCCTGAAAGGCATCCTGGTATGTCTTGTTCATCTTCAACTGCTTGAGTGTCGTCATCTTCCCACGGCCAGCGAATGCACTGACGGTGTCACAGCCTGTAAATGCATGCATACCAATCAATGAATCACATACGCTGCCTCCCAATGTTCGGCTCAGAGTGGTGATATCCAGGAATCTTGTCCGGTTCTGTGTACCGCATTTCTGGAACAGGTGGGATGGGATTTTGTGGCACATGCCCAGACACAGGACCATGACATCAGTATCCTCCGAAGTGATGATGACCGACTTGTAACCAGATTCTGCTGCATGAAGAGCATGGAGAAGGAGGCGTGTGTCTGCTTCTTCTTGATTTGACTTAAGGTCAGCAGCCTCTTCCCACTGTTCTTTGGTGATCTTAAAGCAGAGCTGCTCACATGTGACATACAGCTCCTTCTCCTCAAGCTTCTCCCTGTGGTGTTTCGCCTTCCATTCTTCTACCAGAAACTTTATGAGACTTGCCTTGTTGGAGGAACTACTTAGAAGCTTTTTCCACTGCTGGATGTTGTGCCCATGTTGAATGTTCTTGAAATGGATCCCTGTGCCTTCATATCTGTTGACTCTTTCTGTATCTTTGATGGATGTCTCCTTGTAGACGTCAAAGACAATATCAATGCGCTTGCTCTTAGCACCCTCATGGATAGCGCGACTCATTGCTGTGCCTGCTAGCTGGCCAAATGTTGCATTGTTTCCCTTCAGTTTCTGAACCAGGCTCATCCCATCAATGATGGTTGCAGAGGGCTCGGGGATCACTTCTGCAGGACGAGCATTCCTCTCCAACTCCCTTGCGAGGGCAGCCTTGTTGGTCTTGCGGATAGACCCATCACCATTGGCAAGTGCCCATGGCAATGGACCCAGGGGATGAGTCAAGACATCACTCATTTGTAGCTTTCTGTTCTCAGCTACAAGTATCATCTGGCCAAATAGGTTTCTGTCAGCCTTCAAAATTACCTCCTTGCCAAGACCTTGTCTGCGTGTCTTCATTTGGATGTTAGAGAACGTTTTAAGTTTGTTCTTCGTCATCTTGTCATGAAACAATGTAGTTGGCTTATCGGTACCCAAACGCTCATCCTTGAATGTTTGATATGCATCCTCTCCTATACTGTATGCCCCTTGAAGGTCTTTGGCTACATCTGGTGGTGCTACAGTCGCTGTTGACAAACTGATAAGTTCACCATTATGCTCTTTGTTGAAGGGGTTCACCCAACCTGTCTCCAGCAGTTGAACGAAAGATTGGACATCGGCTTCATCTCTTCTAATCCTAGACACCTGTAGGTCTGAATGGCTGAAGTCAGTATATTGTTGGCCTACCAGGGCCCTCAGCTGCCTCAAGTACATACTGCGGTACTCTGATGTCAGGTAGAACCTGGAAACAGCTCCAACTTTGAGGCTGAAGCCTTTTGTGCCCCCTGGTGTCTGGGTGTCTTTGTTGATTGTCTCTTCAATGGTCTGGTCCACAGGAATTCGTCCAAAAGGATTCTTGCTACCGATCTGGACCGAAAAGCCACCTTGCATGAAGTATTCATGGACCTCTGGGTGTTCTATGGGCAGCCGAGACATTGTGGCATAGTAATAGGTTAGGTATCGGGCATAGTTGACCTTGTCATAGGCAAAACACCATGGTATCATCTGTCGGATTGCTCCTAGGTGAAGCATCCAGTTGCCTTCTCTTGAAGCTCGAACCAGGGCCAGCATGGTCTCGACCATGTATGTGTCAGTGTGTACGTGTATGTGTCAGTGTGTGTGCGTGTGTTGGGGCACCTCAGGGTGTCTTCAAATGTGACATAGCCCCCTAGATTTCTTCCAGTAAAATTTGCACTCCAAAAGTCATTTGGCGCTCCTTCCCTTCCGAGGCCTGCCGTTCCCCAATACTGCAGTGTACGACAACATATCGGGTGTTGTTGTGTTCGGGAGAGATTGGTGAACAAATAGTGGGGTGCATTTTTTGCTGGTACACCTCTTAAAAATAAAAAAATGAGCCTAAAATGACACCTTCATGTAAAAAATGCACTTTTTCCATTTTCTCAACCAAGTGTTTCCAACTACTGTGAAACACTGGTTGGGTCAAAGTGGTCACTATACCCCCTAAAAGATTCCTTGGGGGTGTAGTTTCCAAAATAGGGTCACTTTTTGGTGTTTCCACTGTGGGGGTACCTCAGGCAGCCTTCAAATGTGACATGGCCCCCTAGATTTCTTCCAGTGAATCCGCCACCCAAAAACCACATAGCGCTCCTTCCGTGTTGAGCTGTGCTGTGTGCCCATACTTTAGTTTACGAGTACATGTGGGGTGTTTCTATAAACTGCAGAATTAGGGTAACCAAGTTTGGGTTTGCCGTTAACCCTTGCTAGGTTGCAGGTAAAATTGGATTACAATGTAATATCTGGAAAAAAAATGAAATTTTGAAATTTCGCCTTCATTCTGCTAAAATTCCTGTGGAACACCTAAAGGGTTAACAGTTTTTAAAAATGAGTTTTGAACAGCTTGAGGGGTGTAGTTTGCAAAATGGGGTAATTTATGGGTGGTTTCTGTTATGTAAGCCCCTTAAAGTGACTTCAGAAGTGACTTGGTCCTTTGAAAAGTGGGTTTTGCTGTAAATGTGAAAAATTGCGCATAAAACTATAAGCCCTATTACGTCGTAAAACAATAAGGTTTCATTTTCAAAATGATGCCAATATGAAGTAAACATGTGGGGAGTGTAAATTAATAACTATTATGGGGGGTATCAGTATTTTTGTAAAAAGCAGAGAATTTCAAAGTTAAAAAATTGCCGATTTTTCCAAAATTTCCGAATATTTAGCATTTTTTTATATAGAAAGGTAAAATATATTGACTCCCATTTAGCACTGACGTGAAGTACAATATGTCACGAGAAAACAATCTCAGAATGGCTTGGATAGGTGAAAGCGTTCCAAAGTTATTAGCCCATGAAGTGGCACAGGTCAGATTGGCTTAGGCACTTGGGTACAAATAGGCCTAGGGCTGAAGGGGTTAATAAGCTACGTATATGTAAGGGCTATCATATCAAAAAATAAACTACAGACATGCATCTACCTAAAAATACCAAAGAAAATTAGTCACTCCGGGTGGTACCGATATCTGGCCCGGCTCATGGACTACAGAGACTCTGTGCAACTTGATACCAATGTGTGAGCAGGGTGTGGCTTTTAAACTGCAGACAACCAATCCCGTAAAGCCACTCGTTTCCCTTCCCCTTGCCCAGGAATCACTTTGGGGACTCTAAAAACGTAAATAAGAGGAAAAGAGTGCATATCATTACTCAGCCCACTCAGTGATGTCACGACAGAGGGCATATCTTCACCCCTGCTGAGTTGGAAGTTAGTCTTGGCCCAGGAAGCGAGCTAACAATAGCTCAGCAAAAGTGCTCATGCATCTAGATGTATCTCCTGAGCACACAGCCGCCATGATGATTATGAAATGATCTGAGCGCTATGTAAGTGTTCTGTTATGGTTCTCAATGGCAAGAGAACATAGCCCAGCAAACATAAGAACTAGCTCTTGGAAGGATGGAAACTAAACTGACCATGAACTAAACCTGCCGCACAACTAACAGTAGCCGGGTAGCGTAGCCTGCGTTTTATCCCTAGACGCCCAGCGCCGGCCGGAGGACTAACTAATCCTGGCAGAGGAAAATATAGTCCTGGCTCACCTCTAGAGAAATTTCCCCGAAAGGCAGACAGAGGCCCCCACAAATATTGGCGGTGATTTTAGATGAAATGACAAACGTAGTATGAAAATAGGTTTAGCAAAATTGAGGTCCGCTTACTAGATAGCAGGAAGACAGAAAGGGCACTTTCATGGTCAGCTGAAAACCCTATCAAAACGCCATCCTGAAATTACTTTAAGACTCTAGTATTAACTCATAACATCAGAGTGGCAATTTCAGATCACAAGAGCTTTCCAGACACAGAAACGAAACTACAGCTGTGAACTGGAACAAAATGCAAAAACAAACAAGGACTAAAGTCCAACTTAGCTGGGAGTTGTCTAGCAGCAGGAACATGCACAGAAAGGCTTCTGATTACAATGTTGACCGGCATGGAAGTGACAGAGGAGCAAGGCTAAATAGCGACTCCCACCTCCTGATGGAAACAGGTGAACAGAGAGGATGATGCACACCAGTACAATTCCACCAGTGGCCACCGGGGGAGCCCAAAATCCAATTTCACAACAGTACCCCCCCCTCAAGGAGGGGGCACCGAACCCTCACCAGAACCACCAGGGCGATCAGGATGAGCCCTATGAAAGGCACGGACCAAATCGGAGGCATGAACATCCGAGGCAGTCACCCAAGAATTATCCTCCTGACTGTATCCCTTCCATTTGACCAGATACTGGAGTTTCCGTCTGGAAACACGGGAGTCCAAGATTTTTTCCACAACGTACTCCAACTCGCCCTCAACCAACACCGGAGCAGGAGGCTCAACGGAAGGCACAACCGGTACCTCATACCTGCGCAATAATGACCGATGAAAAACATTATGAATAGAAAAAGATGCAGGGAGGTCCAAACGGAAGGACACAGGGTTAAGAATCTCCAATATCTTGTACGGGCCGATGAACCGAGGCTTAAACTTGGGAGAAGAAACCCTCATAGGGACAAAACGAGAAGACAACCACACCAAGTCCCCAACACAAAGCCGAGGACCAACCCGACGCCGGCGGTTGGCAAAAAGCTGAGTCTTCTCCTGGGACAACTTCAAATTGTCCACTACCTGCCCCCAAATCTGATGCAACCTCTCCACCACAGCATCCACTCCAGGACAATCCGAAGATTCCACCTGACCAGAAGAAAATCGAGGATGAAACCCTGAATTACAGAAAAAGGGAGATACCAAGGTGGCAGAGCTGGCCCGATTATTGAGGGCAAACTCCGCTAAAGGCAAAAAAGCAACCCAATCATCCTGATCTGCAGACACAAAACACCTCAAATATGTCTCCAAGGTCTGATTCGTCCGCTCGGTCTGGCCATTAGTCTGAGGATGGAAAGCAGACGAGAAAGACAAATCTATGCCCATCCTAGCACAGAATGCTCGCCAAAATCTAGACACGAATTGGGTACCTCTGTCAGAAACGATATTCTCCGGAATACCATGCAAACGGACCACATTTTGAAAAAACAGAGGAACCAACTCGGAAGAAGAAGGCAACTTAGGCAGGGGAACCAAATGGACCATCTTAGAGAAACGATCACACACCACCCAGATGACAGACATCTTCTGAGAAACAGGAAGATCCGAAATAAAATCCATCGAGATGTGCGTCCAGGGCCTCTTCGGGATAGGCAAGGGCAACAACAATCCACTAGCCCGAGAACAACAAGGCTTGGCCCGAGCACAAACGTCACAAGACTGCACAAAGCCTCGCACATCTCGAGACAGGGAAGGCCACCAGAAGGACCTTGCCACCAAATCCCTGGTACCAAAGATTCCAGGATGACCTGCCAACGCAGAAGAATGAACCTCAGAAATGACTTTACTGGTCCAATCATCAGGAACAAACAGTCTACCAGGTGGGCAACGATCAGGTCTATCCGCCTGAAAATCCTGCAAGGCCCGCCGCAGGTCTGGAGAAACGGCAGACAATATCACTCCATCCTTAAGGATACCTGTAGGTTCAGAATTACCAGGGGAGTCAGGCTCAAAACTCCTAGAAAGGGCATCCGCCTTAACATTCTTAGAACCCGGCAGGTAGGACACCACAAAATTAAACCGAGAGAAAAACAACGACCAGCGCGCCTGTCTAGGATTCAGACGTCTGGCGGACTCAAGATAAATTAGATTTTTGTGGTCAGTCAATACCACCACCTGATGTCTAGCCCCCTCAAGCCAATGACGCCACTCCTCAAAAGCCCACTTCATGGCCAAAAGCTCCCGATTCCCAACATCATAATTCCGCTCGGCGGGCGAAAATTTACGCGAGAAAAAAGCACAAGGTCTCATCACGGAGCAATCGGAACTTCTCTGCGACAAAACCGCCCCAGCTCCGATTTCAGAAGCGTCGACCTCAACCTGAAAAGGAAGAGCAACATCAGGCTGACGCAACACAGGGGCGGAAGAAAAGCGGCGCTTAAGCTCCCGAAAGGCCTCCACAGCAGCAGGGGACCAATCAGCAACATCAGCACCCTTCTTAGTCAAATCAGTCAATGGTTTAACAACATCATGTAGGTTATACAGCACAAGAAAGCGAATAATCTCCTGGTGATCCGGATTAATTCGCATAGTTACTTGTGTCCAGTATTGTGGTTTATTGCTAGCCAATGGGGTGGAGTCAATCCCCTTCAGGGGTATAGGAGTTTCAAGAGGCTCCAAATCATACCCACAGCGTTTGGCAAAGGACCAATCCATAAGACTCAAAGCGGCGCCAGAGTCGACATAGGCATCCGCAGTAATAGATGATAAAGAACAAATCAGGGTCACAGATAGAATAAACTTAGACTGTAAAGTGCCAATTGAAACAGACTTGTCAGGCTTCTTAGTACGCTTAGAGCATGCTGATATAACATGAGTTGAATCACCGCAATAGAAGCACAACCCATTTTTTCGTCTAAAATTCTGCCGTTCACTTCTGGACAGAATTCTATCACATTGCATATTCTCTGGCGTCTTCTCAGTAGACACCGCCAAATGGTGCACAGGTTTGCGCTCCCGCAGACGCCTATCGATCTGGATAGCCATTGTCATGGACTCATTCAGACCCGCAGGCACAGGGAACCCCACCATAACATCCTTAATGGCATCAGAGAGACCCTCTCTGAAATTCGCCGCCAGGGCGCACTCATTCCACTGAGTAAGCACAGCCCATTTACGGAATTTCTGGCAGTATATTTCAGCTTCGTCTTGCCCCTGAGATAGGGACATCAAGGCCTTTTCCGCCTGAAGTTCTAACTGAGGTTCCTCATAAAGCAACCCCAAGGCCAGAAAAAACGCATCCACATTGAGCAACGCAGGATCCCCTGGAGCCAATGCAAAAGCCCAATCCTGAGGGTCGCCCCGGAGCAAGGAAATCACAATCCTGACCTGCTGAGCAGGATCTCCAGCAGAGCGAGATTTCAGGGACAAAAACAACTTGCAATTATTTTTGAAATTTTGAAAGCAAGATCTATTCCCCGAGAAAAATTCAGGCAAAGGAATTCTAGGTTCAGATATAGGAACATGAACAACAAATTCTTGTAAATTTTGAACTTTCGTGGTGAGATTATTCAAACCTGCAGCTAAACTCTGAATATCCATTTTAAACAGGTGAACACAGAGCCATTCCAGGATTAGAAGGAGAGAGAGAAAGAAAGGCTGCAATATAGGCAGACAGAGGCCCCCACAAATATTGGCGGTGATTTTAGATGAAATGACAAACGTAGTATGAAAATAGGTTTAGCAAAATTGAGGTCCGCTTACTAGATAGCAGGAAGACAGAAAGGGCACTTTCATGGTCAGCTGAAAACCCTATCAAAACGCCATCCTGAAATTACTTTAAGACTCTAGTATTAACTCATAACATCAGAGTGGCAATTTCAGATCACAAGAGCTTTCCAGACACAGAAACGAAACTACAGCTGTGAACTGGAACAAAATGCAAAAACAAACAAGGACTAAAGTCCAACTTAGCTGGGAGTTGTCTAGCAGCAGGAACATGCACAGAAAGGCTTCTGATTACAATGTTGACCGGCATGGAAGTGACAGAGGAGCAAGGCTAAATAGCGACTCCCACCTCCTGATGGAAACAGGTGAACAGAGAGGATGATGCACACCAGTACAATTCCACCAGTGGCCACCGGGGGAGCCCAAAATCCAATTTCACAACAGTGTTCTCTTTTCAATGTTAATCCTATTTTATTTTGTAATTTGTAATGTGCACATGATTTTATCTTCTTTGTAATATATTTTATAGTTTGTAAACACTGCCTACCTTTTATGGAGTAAAATATATAATTTACTAGCTTGTCTCTCAGCTCTATAAACGAACTGTCGCTTCCTCTGAAGTGAATTACGCTACTGAATTGGGTTGGCTCCGGACCCGTTAACCTTTGGTGGAATCGGAGCTGGTGGCAGCATACTTTGTTCTGTGCGATTGGGAATCTTTGTAGCGACGGCGGCGTTGATAATTATTGTTCCCGCCTGTGTGCGAATAGTTATATCGCCCTCGCTGCAGTATGCCAAATAGCCAGTGCAAAGTAAGGCAGCCTTTCTGGCGACTAATTACCCTAGGTGCAGTACCTAATCTGACCTGAGGGTAAGGGGGGCACCAGAGAGCTGCAAGTTCCAAACCGGAACTGGGAAGTGGGATATAGATAAGTCCCCTTCAGAAGGAACCAGGGGCAACCAAACAACCCCGGTTCATGACAAATTGGTGTGA
The DNA here is from genome assembly GCF_051348905.1 of Ranitomeya variabilis. NCBI lineage: Eukaryota > Metazoa > Chordata > Amphibia > Anura > Dendrobatidae > Ranitomeya > Ranitomeya variabilis. The sequence goes on along the minus strand of NC_135233.1, from coordinate 11,484,745 downwards.
GTAGTGGGGACGATAAAGAAATCCTCCCCGGGATCCCTGACATATTGTTGAGATACGTGATATATTGTTGGCAGCACGGTGTGAATCGTAACATATCCCCAGATACAGCAGCGGGGCGAGGTGCCCCCGAGACAGCGGCGGGACGAGGTGCCCCCAAGACAGCGGCGGGACGAGGTGCCCCCAAGACAGCGGCGGGACGAGGTGCCCCCAAGACAGCGGCGGGACGAGGTGCCCCCAAGACAGCGGCGGGACGAGGTGCCCCTAATACGGTGGTGGGGCCCCAGATACACAGGTGACAGCATCTTCTCCCTTATTTGTTCTCCTTCACATTTCACAGCGGCTGCTTAAATATTTAATAACGTCTGTGCGGAGGGCGATTATTTACCCTGCGCCCTATCAGCTCTGCTGCCACCATCGTTAATTATCTTCTGGGTTTGTTTATCGAGTAAGAAGCGATGAGCGGCTCCGATAGAAGAAGTTCCCAAGGTCACGTCTGGAGGAGACTCCTGCTCCTGTATCTGCCCCTCCAGACCCTGCAGGACTCGGCTCTCATCCAGGAAGGGGGGACGAGATCCAAAGTGCAGAAATGGGACTGGGATCGGAATAACCGAAGTCTCAATCATGGAAAGGTCATAGCCGGAGTAATGTGGGGAATCGGCGGCCAGAACAGATCCAGGGCCAGAACTGTGGCACCTCCGAGCTGGACTGTGCTCCTCACAAAATGGAGATGCTGCAGCTATATGCATGAGCCGTTAATTCATGAGACTGCCCTGTGTGGACATGAAGAATAACATGATCTCTGGCCATCATGTGACTTGTATCCCCCATTTTTCACCACTTTTCCCCTCTGCAGGTTTTATCTCTAATCTTCAGTTGTCTCTGAGCTAGTGATTGGACACTAGCTACTATTATGCCTCCCATAGACCACCGCGTCCTGGTGACTCCTGCACTGGTGAGATCCGGGTCTGTGTCCGTGTGCACCTATGTGACATCCGTGTGCTGTCAGTGTGACATGTATGGCATGAAATGCAGTATGGAAATGAAAGCGTTTTATATACGGTATCAAAGATGTTCAAAGATAAATAGGAATATGTCAGTGTGATTTCTAATCGGTGCTCTCTGTGCTTATTTTTCTGTACTTGTATTTATTTTGTAGATAAATAAAATGGCGTGTAGTCTCCCTTAATTTTCATAACCAGCTGAGGGAAAGCCGACAGCTGGGAGTTGATGTTATTATTCTGGGAAGGGGTCAAAAGCCATAAAGATTCCCAGGATATTAATATCCAACCAGACCCAACAATGCAGACGAGCTGAAGGCCGCTATCAAAGCAACCTGGGCTTCCATAACCCCTCAGCAGTGCCACAGGCTGATCACCTCCATGCCACGCCGCATTGATGCAGTAACTGATGCAAAAGGAGCCGCGACCAAGTACTGAGGGCATTTACTGATCATACATTTCAGTAATGCGACATTTCAGATTTTACAATCATTCTTCAAGCTGGTGTTATAAAGTATTCTAATTTACTGAGATAATGACTTTTGGGTTTTCATTGGCTGTAAGCCATAATCATCAACATTAACAGAAATAAACACGTGAAATGGATCACTCTGTGTAATGACTCTATAGAATATAGGAGGTTCACTTTTTGTATTGAAGAACTGAAATAAATTCATATGTGATCCATGTGTCATCAGTGTGCACGTGTGCAGCACACATTTTGTCCATGGTACTTTAAAACATGTCTGTGAGTTTTTCACATGGACACACAGTCCGTGTGACAAACCTGCTATGTTGTGCGCACCCCAATGAATACAATCAGTGCACGTATGTTCATATTTGCAGGCCTTAAAAAACAGATGTGTGAAGAAGTCCATAAACAGCACACAGAGTCCGAAGAGCAGAAATCCATCTGAAACATTATACAGCTGTGCTGAGAAATGTAGCTGTGAATCCAGCTCTAGGATTACATAAACAGCTACTAAAAGCAGCAGTATAGAAAATATTATGTAGCAGTACTAAGAAGTGTAGCTGTGAATCCAGAACTGGGAGTAGATAAACACTTACTAAAAGCAACAGAACCATGGAAGATTTAATGTAGCAGTGCTAAGAAGTGGAGCTGTGAATCCAACACTGGGGTGATAGAAAACACTTACCAGAAGCAGCAGCATGGAGAACATTACACAGCAGTACTGAGCAGTGTAGCTGGGAATCCAGCTTTGATAGCACAGTGTATACCTCTTTCTCCTCTTTCTATAGGCCTCCACAGACAGCCACCATTATAGCTGAGTGACATCGTTGAATGTTACTGTATCTTGCACAATGGTTCTAGTTTTGTGCTGATAATTTCATACTCTGCATTTACATCTTATCCAAAGTTCCAAATCTGCTGCATCGTTCCCCCAATCATCAGCGTCAGTCCGTCCCTCCAGGTCTGCAGTCACGTTTGGCGTCAGTATGCTTCACAGCTGAACTCCGGGGTTCTCCCGTGCAGAGCGCAGCGCGGTGATTCATCAGCCGATCCTGCATCGCTGCATTTCCATATATACAAACCATAAATAATTGATTGGATTTTAATGAGCGGGTTTAAAGCGCAGATTGGATCCATAAATCACGCGCCGTAGAGCAGTGTAAATAAGATAATGTTAATCATATATATGCTGCGTGCGCAGCTGTAATCACCGCCAGAGCGGCATGCGCGTCCATCTTCTGCTAATAATCCCATTTACACCACTGCCGCCAGCAGCCGCCAGGGCGACATCCACGAGGGGCCCGTCATCTGGGACGTAGCCGAACTTCTGCAAGTCTCATACACTTTGGGGTCCGATCACCACCGACCACAAAACCTCTGACGTCAGTGAATGGGAACATTCTCGCTTATATACAAAAGATTAATAGCTCTCACAGCTGAGGGTTCGGTGCAATGTATCCTGTGCAGACAATGCTCTGTGAGCTGATCACAGCAGTGCAGGCTCCATCTGGACAGTTTGTTACACTTTCTCTGCGCAGATACAATGTATCATTCCGGACTCTCAGGATTCTCTACACTGGATACAATTGTAGCCCCCCTCACCTGTTAGTAGAAGTGTTCGCCTCTGTTCACACCTTGTGGACGTCTGATTATTGTGATAGAATCAAAATGTTTTTGCTGCAATTTTGAAAAATGTCAACAAACGTTTTGGCCGTGGTGTCTGCAAAAAATACCGCAACGTGGCTGCACCGTGTGAACACAGCCGATGGTCTGAAGCCTCCGTTTACAGCTCCGCATATTGGAAAGAAACAAGCGGAGGCCACGCCGGATGTGATCAATCCTGAGACCAAGGCCACGGTCACACGGTCTGTGTCCGGTCAGGATTTTACATCAGTATTTGTAGCCAAAACCAGGAGAGGAACAATCCGAGGAAACGTCTAATAGAGACACATCACCACTTCTGTATTTATCACAACTCCTGGTCCTGGCGACAAATACTGATGTGAAATACTGACCGAATACTGATAGTGTGACCGAGGCCTTCACTTGTCCGCAGAGTCAGATTGGAGCATCTGCTCATTTCTAAGCCAGGAGTGAAGACAGAGGTTGGGGAGGAGGACGCAGGTTGGGGAGGAGGACGGAGGTTGGGGAGTGAGGACAGAGGTTGGGGAGGAGGACAGAGGTTGGGGAGTGAGGACAGAGGTTGGGGAGGAGGACAGAGGTTGGGGAGGAGGACAGAGGTTGGGGAGTGAGGACAGAGGTTGGGGAGGAGGACAGAGGTTGGGGAGAAGGACGGAGGTTGGGGAGAAGGACGGAGGTTGGGGAGTGAGGACAGAGGTTGGGGAGGAGGACAGAGGTTGGGGAGTGAGGACAGAGGTTGGGGAGGAGGACAGAGGTTGGGGAGGAGGACAGAGGTTGGGGAGTGAGGACAGAGGTTGGGGAGGAGGACAGAGGTTGGGGAGGAGGACAGAGGTTGGGGAGGAGGACAGAGGTTGGGGAGGAGGACAGAGGTTGGGGAGGAGGACAGAGGTTGGGGAGAAGGACGGAGGTTGGGGAGAAGGACGGAGGTTGGGGAGGAGGACAGAGGTTGGGGAGTGAGGACAGAGGTTGGGGAGGAGGACAGAGGTTGGGAAAGAGGACAGAGGTTGGGATGTGAGGACAGAGGTTGGGGAGTGAGGACGGAGGTTGGGGAGGAGGACGGAGGTTGGGGAGGAGGACGGAGGTTGGGGAGAAGGACGGAGGTTGGGGAGGAGGACGGAGGTTGAGGAGGAGGACGGAGGTTGGGGAGGAGGACGGAGGTGGGGAGTGAGGACGGAGGTTGGGGAGGAGGACGGAGGTTGGGGAGGAGGACGGAGGTTGGGGAGGACAGAGGTTGGGGAGGACAGAGGTTGGGGAGGAGGACGGAGGTTGGGGAGGAGGCGGAGGTTGGGGAGAACGGAGGTTGGGGAGTGAGGACGGAGGTTGGGGAGGACGGAGGTTGAGGAGGAGGACGGAGGTTGGGGAGGAGGACGGAGGTTGGGGAGTGAGGACGGAGGTTGGGGAGTAGGACGGAGGTTGGGGAGGAGGACAGAGGTTGGGGAGGAGGACAGAGGTTGGGGAGGAGGACGGAGGTTGGGGAGGAGGACAGAGGTTGGGGAGGAGGACGGAGGTTGGGGAGGAGGACAGAGGTTGGGGAGGAGGACGGAGGTTGGGGAGGAGGACGGAGGTTGGGGAGTGAGGACGGAGGTTGGGGAGGAGGACGGAGGTTGGGGAGGAGGACGGAGGTTGGGGAGTGAGGATGGAGGTTGGGGAGGAGGACGGAGGTTGGGGAGTGAGGACGGAGGTTGGGGAGTGAGGACGGAGGTTGGGGAGTGAGGACGGAGGTTGGGGAGTGAGGACGGAGGTTGGGGAGTGAGGACGGAGGTTGGGGAGTGAGGACAGAGGTTGGGGAGGAGGACAGAGGTTGGGGAGGAGGACGGAGGTTGGGGAGTGAGGACGGAGGTTGGGGAGTGAGGACGGAGGTTGGGGAGGAGGACGGAGGTTGGGGAGGAGGACGGAGGTTGGGGAGGAGGACGGAGGTTGGGGAGGAGGACGGAGGTTGGGGAGTGAGGACGGAGGTTGGGGAGGAGGACGGAGGTTGGGGAGGAAAACGGAGGTTGGGGAGTGAGGACAGAGGTTGGGGAGGAGGACGGAGGTTGGGGAGTGAGGACGGAGGTTGGGGAGGAGGACGGAGGTTGGGGAGTGAGGACAGAGGTTGGGGAGGAGGACGGAGGTTGGGGAGTGAGGACGGAGGTTGGGGAGGAGGACGGAGGTTGGGGAGGAGGACGGAGGTTGGGGAGTGAGGACGGAGGTTGGGGAGGAGGACGGAGGTTGGGGAGGAGGACGGAGGTTGGGGAGGAGGACGGAGGTTGGGGAGGAGGACGGAGGTTGGGGAGTGAGGACAAAGGTTGGGGAGGAGGACGGAGGTTGGGGAGGAGGACGGAGGTCGGGGAGGAGGACGGAGGTTGGGGAGTTAGGACGGAGGTCTGGGAGGAGGACGGAGGTCGGGGAGGAGGACGGAGGTCGGGGAGGAGGACGGAGGTCGGGGAGGAGGACGGAGGTCGGGGAGGAGGACGGAGGTTGGGGAGTGAGGACGGAGGTTGGGGAGTGAGGACGGAGGTTGGGGAGTGAGGACGGAGGTTGGGGAGGAGGACGGAGGTTGGGGAGGAGGACGGAGGTTGGGGAGGAGGACGGAGGTTGGGGAGGAGGACGGAGGTTGGGGAGTGAGGACGGAGGTTGGGGAGGAGGACGGAGGTTGGGGAGGAGGACGGAGGTTGGGGAGGAGGACGGAGGTTGGGGAGGAGGACGGAGGTTGGGGAGTGAGGACGGAGGTTGGGGAGTGAGGACGGAGGTTGGGGAGGAGGATGGAGGTTGGGGAGGAGGACAGGCCGGAGCTGACGCTTCTTTCTATCACATGCACTGTAAGGCCTGCGGAGCTCAGCGTTCCCCGGCAGTGGGTAAGGGAGTGTTCACACCTTCACTGTCCAAGTGACCATTACTGCAAGCCCCAGAGGATCAGAAGAGGCGGCAGAGCGCAGGACCTCCCGAAACATCCCAACCTCCAGGCCCCTGCATCCATGAGAGTCCCCGGAGAAAAGGGAGTGTTTCTTAAAGGTCTAGGAAAGTCTTCTGTGCTGAGATTGGCCAATGAAATCAAGTGTTAACAAACAGATCGATCTCTGCTTGCTGTCAGTGTATGGAATTGGGCATCTAACCTCACACAGAGGGGGGTTTGTTACAGTTGTACCCAGTGCAGACAAACATCTGTGAGCGAAACACAACAAATCTCTCCTGTCATCATAGATTGCTACAATGTATCACTGCAAGCAACAAGTATCGGCCCAGACTGTGGATCTCACAGAGGATTGTGTACGCTGGATACAACTGTAACAGACCCTCAGCTGTGTCGGTCGGGGATGGTGTAGAACATGTGGTGTTGGTGCCTGGCGCAGGCTGCAGTGGTGGCCCCATCTGTCGCTGACCCGCTGCCTCCCGCTGCTCCACGTTGCGTCCTCTGCTCGCTGCAGCATTAATCAGCCCGTTACAGAGCGTCGCTCCTTCTTCCGCAGTAATTCGCCTCCATTTCCCGTCTGTCGTGTCTCACTTGCATCAATATAAACAGATTACTCCGCGATTTCCTGCACTTGACTCCTAATTTGGCCCCGGATGTGCGGCGGATCCGGAGCCGCCTCTTGTCGGAATCGTTTTCCAGACGGCAGCGGCCAATTTCTTCTGCCTCCGTGTTATTGCCCCTGTAATCTCTCGCACGGCGGCAGAGATCGCCCCGGCCGCTCCGCTAATGGCGTCTGACACCGGAGACTCCTCCCGGCCGCTCCGCTAATGGCGTCTGACACCGGAGACTCCTCCCGGCCGCTCCCGGCTATTAGCGCTGTCAGGGCCTCGGTACGGACGAATATCTGCCCCTGCAAAGTCTACACACCCTGCCTGACATCTATCTACAAGACACGAAAAACCCGAAATCTGGAGAAATCCAACAAAGTAGATACAATCCAAAAAAGCAAGAAAAAAGGTTTATAAAAAGTGTATTGTGACCCCGTTGCATATGTTTTTATACCCTCAGCTAATAATAGACATATTTGTTCAGATTCTTCATATGCGCCCACAAGAGAGATTATAACTAACGCCTCCACTGCACAAATATACAGGGGCTTCTCACAAAATGAGAATATCATCAAAGAGTTAATTTATTCCAATTTCTTCAATACAAAAAGTGAATCTCCTATATTCTATAGAGTCATTACACACAGAGTGATCTATTCCATTTGTTTATTTCTGTTAATGTTGATGATTATGGCTTACAGCCAATGAAAACCCAAAAGTCATTATCTCAGTAAATTAGAATACTTTATAACACCAGCTTGAAAAATGATTGTAAAATCTGAAATGTTCCCTACTGAAATGTATGATCAGTAAATGCCCTCAGTACTTGGTCGCGGCTCCTTGTTCATCAATTACTGCATCAATGCGGCGTGGCATGGAGGCGATCAGCCTGTGGCACTGCTGAGGGGTTATGGAAGCCCAGGTTGCTTTGATAGCAGCCTTCAGCTCGTCTGCATTGTTTGGTCGGGTGTCTCATCTTTCTCTTGACAATACTCCATAGATTCTCCATGGGGTTAAGGTCAGGAGAGTTTGCTGCCAATCAAGCCCAGTGATACTGTTGTTTTTACACCAGGTATTGGTACTTTTGGCAGTGTGGACAGGGGCCAAGTCCTGCTGGAGAATGACATTTCCATCTCCATAAAGCTTGTGGGCAGAGGGAAGCATGAAGTGCTCTACAATGTCCTGGTAGACGGCTGCGCTGACTTTGGCCTTGATAAAGCACAGTGGACCTACCCCAGCAGATGACATGGCTCCCCAAACCATCACTGATTGTGGAGACTTCACACTAGACCTCCAGCAGCTTGGATTGTGGCCTCTCCACTCTTCCTCCAGACTCTGGACCTTGGACCACTGACAACAGTCCAGTTCTTTTCTCCTTGGCCCAGGTAAGACGCTTCTGGCGTTGTCTATTGGTCATGAGTGGCTGACACAAGGAATGTGACACTTGTAGCCCATGTCCTGGAGACGTCTGTGTGTGGTGAAGCAATGACTCCAGCAGCAGTCCGCTCCTTGTGAATCTCCACCACATTACTGAATGGCCTTTTCTTAACAATCCTTTCCAGGCTGCGGTTATCCCGGTTGCTTGTGCACCTTTTTCTACCACACTTTTTCCTTCCACTCCACTTTCCATTAATATTCTTGGATACAGCACTGTGTGAACAGCCGGCTTCTTCACCAATGACCTTTTGTGGATTCCCCTCCTTGTGGAGTGTGTCAGTGATGCCTTCTGGTCATCTGTCAGGTCAGCAGTCTTCCCCATGATTGTGGAGCTACTGAAACAGACTAGGACCTTTATAAACACTTAGGAGCCTCTACAGGTGTTTATTGTTGGTTATTCTAATTTACTGAGATAATGACTTTTGGGTTTTCATTGGCTGTAAGCCATAATCATCAACATTAACAGAAATAAACACGTGAAATAGATCACTCTGTGCGTAATGACTCTATAGAATATAGGAGATTCACTTTTTGTATTGAAGAACTGAAATAAAGTCACTTTCTGATGATATTCTCATTTTGTGAGAAGCCCCCGTGTCTCTTATTATTAGTTGTGTAGCGGTTGTCAGGACATGTAGGGTGTCAGGCGGCTTCCCATCAGCCAGCGGGGGATACAATATGACAGGTTGTGTGTTGTGTTGGCGCTATGGCGTATGAGCCGCTATAGGAGCAGCGCGGCGTACCCTCGGCTTTCTCTCAAGGAGACGGATCGCGGTGTCTGCGGTGACAAATTGCGGCCATTACGAGGCGTCTGCAGCTTTCAGAGTAAACAAACACATTAATTAGCGGCTCCGTACAATAACCGGGTGTATTATAACGAGCGACATTCTGGGAATATGGGATTATAGCGCGAGACGCAGAGGAAGCGCGGCCCGGAGAATCCATCCTGGGAAATCTCATTATATCGCCCCATAATGAGGAGGAATGAGGGGAAGCTCGGCTGCGTCTGCCAGAGTCGGATCCTGGGGGTTGTAGTGCTCTATGTGCAGTATGATTGTGGGGGGCTCTAGGGGTCGGCCCCCATGACAGCAGCGCCTGGGTCTGTGTGCACTGACGGCACTGAGGATCGGTCATTAATACCCAGTGATCGGCGGCCATGGTTCTCGGCAGCACAAATCATCATTTCTCCAGCGGGTGATCGTCCGCCTGTTCACACTGCAGATAATCGTTCTGTCGATGTCGCTCCGTCAGGTGAACTCCCCCATATTCTTCTCCTCCGGGATTGGGAGACATTATCACTTTTGTCAGATTCCGGTTATTTCTGTGACCATTGTGGGTTTTTCTGTCATTAAACGAGGGGGACCGACAGTTTGGACCTCGTGTGTATAAGACGGGGACGGATGCCAGCACATGAGATTCGCTGCCCCTCCGTCCAGCAGGCTGCCATCTCCGAGCTGTCCTTAGGTTAGGCCGCCATTAGTCCGGCAGGAGCTCGGGCGCAGAAGCCGCGGCGGGGAATGTTCCAGCCCTGATCCCGCTGCTGCTTATTGATCACGTTCTGCCAGGAGCAGCGGACTCCCCGAGGCTCCGAGGACGAGCGGACCCTGCAGTAATGAGAGCCGGGCCGGGGATCTCATGCCACCGCGGACGGCCCGGTGTGAGCGGGAGATGGGAAGCGGCCGCGGATAATGAGATCATCACTAGTTCAGACATGGAAGGGGCGGACGAGCGGAGACACTCGGAGCAGAATCACTTCCAGCAATTTCACCTCTGCTGGGAACAAAGTGTTCTCATCTCGCCCCTTCTCACAGCTCCCGTCCTCCGCACCCGGGAGGCCGCGGCGGCTTCTGCAAAACTTTCATCTTATTCCCAAGAGTCACAAAGTTTAACAATTCCTGAACCTGAGAGAAGGAAACTCGGAAAAACTACAACAGCAGAAAACAAAAGTCACATTCTGTGGACTGCAGAGAATTACACCCGGATATCTGCAGAGCATTACACCCCGATATCTGCAGAGCATTACACCCCGATATCTGCAGAGCATTACACCCTGATATCTGCAGAGCATTGCACCCTGATATCTGCAGAGCATTACACCCTGATATCTGCAGAGCATTGCACCCTCATATCTGCAGAGCATTACACCCTGATATCTGCAGAGCATTACACCCTGATATCTGCAGAGCATTACACCCGGATATCTGCAGAGCATTACACCCCGATATCTGCAGAGCATTACACCCCGATATCTGCAGAGCATTACACCCTGATATCTGCAGAGCATTGCACCCTGATATCTGCAGAGCATTACACCCTGATATCTGCAGAGCATTGCACCCTCATATCTGCAGAGCATTACACCGATAGCTGCAGAGCATTACACCCTGATATCTACAGAGCATTACACCCTGATATCTACAGAGCATTACACCCTGATATCTGCAGAGCATTACACCCGGATATCTGCAGAGCATTACACCCCGATATCTGCAGAGCATTACACCCTGATATCTGCAGAGCATTACACCCTGATATCTGCAGAGCATTGCACCCTCATATCTGCAGAGCATTACACCGATAGCTGCAGAGCATTACACCCTGATATCTGCAGAGCATTACACCCGGATATCTGCAGAGCATTACACCCTAATATCTGCAGAGCATTACACCCTGATATCTGCAGAGCATTACACCCCGATATCTGCAGAGCATTACACCCCGATATCTGCAGAGCATTACACCCCGATATCTGCAGAGCATTACACCCCGATATCTGCAGAGCATTACACCCTGATATCTGCAGAGCATTACACCCCGATATCTGCAGAGCATTACACCCCGATATCTGCAGAGCATTACACCCCGATATCTGCAGAGCATTACACCCCGATATCTGCAGAGCATTACACCCCGATATCTGCAGAGCATTACACCCTGATATCTGCAGAGCATTGCACCCTCATATCTGCAGAGCATTACACCGATAGCTGCAGAGCATTACACCCTGATATCTGCAGAGCATTACACCCTGATATCTGCAGAGCATTACACCCGGATATCTGCAGAGCATTACACCCTAATATCTGCAGAGCATTACACCCTGATATCTGCAGAGCATTAAACCCTGATATCTGCAGAGCATTACACCCTGATATCTGCAGAGCATTACACCCTCATATCTGCAGAGCAATACACCCTGATATCTGCAGAGCATTACACCCGGATATCTGCAGAGCATTACACCCTAATATCTGCAGAGCATTACACCCTGATATCTGCAGAGCATTACACCCTGATATCTGCAGAGCATTACACCCGGATATCTGCAGAGCATTACACCCTGATATCTGCAGAGCATTACACCCTGATATCTGCAGAGCATTACACCCTCATATCTGCAGAGCAATACACCCTGATATCTGCAGAGCATTACACCCGGATATCTGCAGAGCATTACACCCTAATATCTGCAGAGCATTACACCCTGATATCTGCAGAGCATTACACCCTGATATCTGCAGAGCATTACACCCCGATATCTGCAGAGCATTACACCCTGATATCTGCAGAGCATTACACCCTGATATCTGCAGAGCATTACACCCTGATATCTGCAGAGCATTACACCCTGATATCTGCAGAGCATTACACCCTCATATCTGCACAGCAATACACCCTGATATCTGCAGAGCATTACACCCGGATATCTGCAGAGCATTACACCCTGATATCTGCAGAGCATTACACCCTGATATCTGCAGAGCATTACACCCTGATATCTGCAGAGCATTGTCAGCAGTAATGGACGAGGGGCCGGTGCTGGGGTGTAGGGGGTGCAGTAATGTATCTAAACATCCCATACTCATGAAGAAACCCACATACTCACCTCAGTCGCGTTCCCTGGCGCTCTGCTTCTCTGTCTCCGATGCGCGGACTCTCTGGAGTACACAGCTGATGCGATGAAATGACGTCATCGCATCAGGTGTTTCACCCGCTGATTGGTGGAGGACGTGGCCGTAGGTCCTACCTCCACCAAAGAGGTCAGCGGCACCGCGCACTAGCAGCACAGATGGACACAGCGAGCAGGCAGGTGCGGTGCGGCCCGTGGACCTCTGCTTTCCAGCCCCACAGTTGTCTCAGTCCGCAGGCCACACTTTGCCCAGGTCTGCTCTATAGTATCTGCTGTCCATAGTGCTGATATAAACTGCTCTCTATGGTGGTGGCTATATGGCATCTGCTGTCCATGGTGGTGAAATGAGCTGCTCCCTATGATAAAGGCTCTTTGGTATCTGCTGTCCGTCCATTTTGCTGACATGAGCTGCTCAATGTAGTGATGGCTCTTTAGGGGCAGCACGCTGTCTCAGTGGTTAGCACAGTAGCCTTGCAGCGCTGGAGTCCTGGGTTCAAACCTCACCAAGGACAACATCTGCAAAGAGTTTGTATGTTCTCCCCGTGTTTGTGTGGGTTTACTCCAGGTACTCTGGTTTCCTCCCACATTCCAAAGACATACTGATAGGGAATTTAGATTGTGAGCCCCATCGGGGACAGCAATGATAATGTATGCAACCTGTAAAACGCTGCGGAATATGTTAGTGCTATATAAAAATAGAGATTATTATTATTTAGTATCTGCTGTCCATAGTGCTGATATGAGCTGCTCCCTATGGTGATGGCTCTATGGTATCTGCTGTCCATGATGTCGATATGAGCTGCTTCCTATGGTGATGGCTCTACAGTATCTGCTGTCCATGATGCTGATATGAGCTGCTCCCTATGGTGATGGCTCTACAGTATCTGCTGTCCATGGTGTTGATATGAGCTGCTCCCTATGGTGATAGCTCTACAGTATCTGCTGTCGATGGTGTCGATATGAGCTGCTCCCTATGGTGATGGCTCTACAGTATCTGCTGTCGATGGTGTTGATATGAGCTGCTCCCTATGGTGATGGCTCTACAGTATCTGCTGTCGATGGTGTTGATATGAGCTGCTCCCTATGGTGATGGCTCTACAGTATCTGCTGTCGATAGTGTTGATATGAGCTGCTCCCTATGGTGATGGCTCTACAGTATCTGCTGTCGATGGTGTTGATATGAGCTGCTCCCTATGGTGATGGCTCTACAGTATCTGCTGTCCATGGTGTTGATATGAGCTGCTCCCTATGGTGATGGCTCTACAGTATCTGTTGTCGATGGTGTTGATATGAGCTGCTCCCTATGGTGATGGCTCTACAGTATCTGCTATTGATGGTGTTGATATGAGCTGCTCCCTATGGTGATGGCTCTACAGTATCTGCTGTCCATGGTGCTGATATGAGCCGCTCCCTTTGATGATGGCTTTATGGTATCTCCTGTCCATGGTGCTGATATGAGCTGCTCCCTATGGTGATGGCTCTACAGTATCTGCTGTCCATGATGTTGATATGAGCTGCTCCCTATGGTGATGGCTCTACAGTATCTGCTGTCCATGATGTTGATATGAGCTGCTCCCTATGGTGATGGCTCTACAGTATCTGCTGTCGATGGTGTTGATCTGAGCTGCTCTCTATGGTGATGGCTCTACAGTGTCTGCTGTCCATGGTGCTGATATGAGCTGCTCCCTATGGTGATGGCTCTACAGTATCTGCTGTCCATGTTGCTGATATGAGCTGCTCCCTATGGTGATGGCTCTACAGTATCTGCTGTCCATGGTGCTGATATGAGCTGCTCCCTATGGTGATGGCTCTACAGTATCTGCTGTCGATGGTGCTGATATGAGCTGCTCCCTATGGTGATGGCTCTACAGTATCTGCTGTCCATGTTGCTGATATGAGCTGCTCCCTATGGTGATGGCTCTACAGTATCTGCTGTCCATGGTGCTGATATGAGCTGCTCCCTATGGTGATTGTTCTACAGTGTCTGCTGTCCATGGTGCTGATATGAGCTGCTCCCTATGGTGATGGCTCTACAGTATCTGTTGTCGATGGTGTTGATCTGAGCTGCTCCCTATGGTGATTGCTCTACAGTGTCTGCTGTCCATGGTGCTGATATGAGCTGCTCCCTATGGTGATGGCTCTACAGTATCTGCTGTCCATGGTGCTGATATGAGCTGCTCCCTATGGTGATTGCTCTACAGTGTCTGCTGTCCATGGTGCTATGAGCTGCTCCCTATGGTGATGGCTCTACAGTATCTGTTGTCGATGGTGTTGATCTGAGCTGCTCCCTATGGTGATTGCTCTACAGTGTCTGCTGTCCATGGTGCTGATATGAGCTGCTCCCTATGGTGATGGCTGTACAGTATCTGCTGTCCATGATGTTGATATGAGCTGCTCCCTATGGTGATGGCTCTACAGTATCTGTTGTCGATGGTGTTGATCTGAGCTGCTCTCTATGGTGATGGCTCTACAGTGTCTGCTGTCCATGGTGCTGATATGAGCTGCTCCCTATGGTGATTGCTCTACAGTGTCTGCTGTCCATTGTGCTGATATGAGCTGCTCCCTATGGTGATGGCTCTACAGTATCTGTTGTCGATGGTGTTGATCTGAGCTGCTCCCTATGGTGATTGCTCTACAGTGTCTGCTGTCCATGGTGCTGATATGAGCTGCTCCCTATGGTGATGGCTCTACAGTATCTGCTGTCCATGGTGCTGATATGAGCTGCTCCCTATGGTGATTGCTCTACAGTGTCTGCTGTCCATGGTGCTGATATGAGCTGCTCCCTATGGTGATGGCTCTACAGTATCTGTTGTCGATGGTGTTGATCTGAGCTGCTCCCTATGGTGATTGCTCTACAGTGTCTGCTGTCCATGGTGCTGATATGAGCTGCTCCCTATGGTGATGGCTCTACAGTATCTGCTGTCCATGGTGCTGATATGAGCTGCTCCCTATGGTGATGGCTCTACAGTATCTGCTGTCCATGATGTTGATATGAGCTGCTCCCTATGGTGATGGCTCTACAGTATCTGTTGTCGATGGTGTTGATCTGAGCTGCTCTCTATGGTGATGGCTCTACAGTGTCTGCTGTCCATGGTGCTGATATGAGCTGCTCCCTATGATGATGGCTCTATGGTATCTCCTGTCCATGGTGCTGATATGAGCTGCTCCCTATGGTGATGGCTCTATGGTAGCTTGTGTCCGTTGTGCTAGTGCACCATGTCTTAATTCCCAAATTTCTAATATGACAGCTGCTTATAGAACTCTTCCAAGTAATGTTTCCAGGGTTATTGGGTCTTTTCAATGGAAAAGGCCGGCATTTGCTCATCCTGTGCTGTGATATCTGGTGTCCGACATTGAGCTGGATCTTTCCACAATCACACCTCCGTATTCCCCACAGACAGAAGGACCAGGAATGGTGCTGAGTTCATCTATGAGGGTCCCTGACATCCATCACTGGCAGCCTGGCTCATCCGCAGAGAACCTGCCAGTCCCACTTCTGCCCCTTGATAATGGCTGCACTTGAATGTCATGGCCACCTCTCCTGCTACTTTGTAAAACGTTACCCAATTATTAGAAGTGCAGAGATCATGTGTACGGCGCGGGCCCCATCTCAGCCGCGGCCCCTGACATTGTCAGAGACTCAGCCGCGCTCCGACATCAACTCTGCGCGTCAGTGAGATCCCAGGAAAATGAATCCAATTTGTATAAATTACCAATGTGCTTAGAAACAGAAGAGGAAGAGACAAGATCAATCCATCAGTGGAACAACAACCCCCATGAGGCACAGGACAATTATCCTATAACGTTAGTGAGAAAATGTACTCCCTTCTCCACATAGCAAACTGTAAGAAAATCACATCCAGAGATCAAAGAACAATTTACTGATTCAGAAACATTATTATTTATAAAACAGAAACAATCAGAAACATAAATAACTAACAATAGCGACCTGGAACCATCTTCACTGCTCTTACAATAGAAAATCCATAGTATGATCCCTCCTAGACTACAGAGCTCCGCAATGTGACAGCTGTGACAGTACAGAATCCACAGTGTGACCGATCTTATAATAGATAATTCAGTGTGACCGCTCTTACAGTAGAGAATCCACAGTGTGACCGATCTTACATTACAGAATCCACAGTGTGACCGCTCTTATAATAGATAATTCAGTGTGACCGCTCTTACAGTGCAGAACTCCATAGTGTGAATGCTCTTACAGTAGAGAATCTACAGTGTGATCGCTCTTACAGTAGAGAATCTACAGTGTGATCGCTCTTACAGTAGAGAATCCACAGTGTGACCGCTCTTATAATAGATAATTCAGTGTGACCGCTCTTATAATAGATAATTCAGTGTGACCGCTCTTACATTACATTATCCACAGTGTCATCGCTCTTACAGTAGAGAATCCACAGTGTGACCGCTCTTATAATAGATAATTCAGTGTGACCGCTCTTACAGTAGAGAATCCACAGTGTGACCGCTCTTACATTAGATAATTCAGTGTGACCGCTCTTACATTACATTATCCACAGTGTCATCGCTCTTATAGTAGAGAATCCACAGTTTCATCGCTCTTACATTACATTATCCACAGTGTCATCGCTCTTATAATAGATAATTCAGTGTGACCGCTCTTACATTACATTATCCACAGTGTCATCGCTCTTACAGTAGAGAATCCACAGTGTGATCGCTCTTATAATAGATAATTCAGTGTGACCGCTCTTACATTACATTATCCACAGTGTCATCGCTCTTACATTAGAGAATACATAGTGTGACCGCTCTTACATTAGATAATTCAGTGTGACCGCTCTTACATTACATTATCCACAGTGTCATCGCTCTTACAGTAGAGAATACATAGTGTGACCGCTCTTATAATAGATAATCCACAGAGTGAGCTTTGATTCTGCTTTCAATTATTTTCTTTTTGCGTTATGCTACATTGTAATTACAGCAATGTCCGTCCGTTCCATCACCCCCACACTCGGGTGCGCTCTTCCCCGGACTGCGGGGGTCTCCCCATTCCTGGGCCATTTTCACCCTTCCCTGCACACAGGAGCAGATGTTTCTGTGTCTTCGTGCCCCCCAGACGCTGCGCTTTATCTGCATGGACTCGTCCGCACCCAGTAAATCTGCCCGGTACTATTAGCGCTGCTGTCTGTCACACGTCTCCGGCATCCCCCTGACGGTCCGGCTCTGCACGGCGGCTCTGCGTCCTGCGTCTGTCTACAATCCGATTTATAGGCAGCGACTGCGATAGCAAAAGGCGACACGGTCCGAACCGGCACCGGAGAGCTGATCATTAACAGGATGGGAACAAGAATGGCGCTGCTGCAGCGGGGGCGACCGCTGAGCCTGGACGACTGCTGAGAAGGTTCTCATCAGTCCTTATCAGCCCCACAGGAAGGGACCACCCAAATGTCCCAGGACCCGCAGCTGAAAATTATTATTCACTTGAAAGGCCAATTTTGATCCCTAAAATCTGACCGAGGACGACTCCTATTTTTTTTTTATAAGGACTGATGTGAACTTGTCCAAAGACTATTGCCCTGTGCAAAAAGGACGTGTGACCCCGATCGCTCCGCTGCCTGCAGTCAGGGTGTCAGACACAAGCGCCCAGGAGACGCGCGCTCAGTGCAGGCATTGTGATCGGTGCACGGAAACGCAGACGAGTGGCTGCAGCCTACGTGATCCGCATCCTGCACGCTCACCATGCTGCTGCTAATCATGATCTGCCATGGAGCACAGTCACCTCCTGCACATAGCACAGAACAGCTCATGTCCTTGGTGTCTATGCTGCTGGCCATCTAGAGCCGGCCCTGTATCTGCACTTCTGGCTCCATCTCCTCATCACCTCTAGACTCTGGAGGAGACGTGTTCTGTGCAGGGACGGATCGCACCGCGTCTGATGAAGGGGTCTCGTCTGATTATGGGCCCGGCCTCCCCCCAACATCAGGGTCTGACGTCCCCTCAACATCAGGGTTTGACGTCCCCCCAACATCAGGGTCTAACGTCCCCCCAACATCAGGGTCTGACGTCCCCCCAACATCATGGTCTGACGTCTCCCCAACATCAGGGTCTGACGTCTCCCCAACATCAGGGTCTGATGTCTCCCCAACATCAGGGTCTGACGTCCCCCCAACATCAGGGTCTGACGTCCCCCCAACATCAGGGTATGACCTCACCCCATTATCAGGGTCTGACCTCTCTCCAACATCAGGGTCTGATGTCCCCCCAACATCAGGGTCTGACGTCCCCCCAACATCAGGGTCTGACGTCCCCCCAACATCAGGGTCTGACGTCCCCCCAACATCATGGTCTGATGTCTCCCCAACATCAGGGTATGACCTCACCCCATTATCAGGGTCTGACCTCACCTTATTATCAGGGTCTGACCTCTCTCCAACATCAGGGTCTGATGTCCCCCCAACATCAGGGTCTGACGTCCCCCCAACATCAGGGTCTGACTTCCCCCCAACATCAGGGTATGACCTCACCCCATTATCAGGGTCTGACCTCACCTTATTATCAGGGTCTGACCTCTCTCCAACATCAGGGTCTGATGTCCCCCCAACATCAGGGTCTGACGTCCCCCCAACATCAGGGTCTGACGTCCCCCCAACATCAGGGTCTGACGTCCCCCCAACATCAGGGTATGACCTCACCCCATTATCAGGGTCTGACCTCACCTTATTATCAGGGTCTGACCTCTCTCCAACATCAGGGTCTGATGTCCCCCCAACATCAGGGTCTGACGTCCCCCCAACATCAGGGTCTGACTTCCCCCCAACATCAGGGTATGACCTCACCCCATTATCAGGGTCTGACCTCACCTTATTATCAGGGTCTGACCTCTCTCCAACCTCAGGGTCTGATGTCCCCCCAACATCAGGGTCTGACGTCCCCCCAACATCAGGGTCTGACTTCCCCCCAACATCAGGGTATGACCTCACCCCATTATCAGGGTCTGACCTCACCTTATTATCAGGGTCTGACCTCTCTCCAACATCAGGGTCTGATGTCCCCCCAACATCAGGGTCTGACGTCCCCCCAACATCAGGGTCTGACTTCCCCCCAACATCAGGGTATGACCTCACCCCATTATCAGGGTCTGACCTCACCTTATTATCAGGGTCTGACCTCTCTCCAACATCAGGGTCTGATGTCCCCCCAACATCAGGGTCTGACGTCCCCCCAACATCAGAGTCTGACGTCCCCCCAACATCAGGGTATGACCTCACCCCATTATCAGGGTCTGACCTCACCTTATTATCAGGGTCTGACCTCACCCCATTATCAGGGTCTGACCTCACCCCATTATCAGGGTCTGACCTCCCCCATTATCAGGGTCTGACCTCACCCCATTATCAGGGTCTGACGTCCCCCCAACATCAGAGTCTGACGTCCCCCCAACATCAGGGTATGACCTCACCCCATTATCAGGGTCTGACCTCACCTTATTATCAGGGTCTGACCTCACCCCATTATCAGGTTCTTACCTCACCCCATTATCAGGGTCTGACCTCACCCCATTATCAGGGTCTGACCTCCCCCATTATCAGGCTCTGACCTCACCCCGTTATCAGGGTCTGACCTCACCCCATTATCAGGGTCTGACCTCACCCCATTATCAGGGTCTGACCTCACCCCATTATCAGGGTCTGACCTCCCCCATTATCAGGGTCTGACCTCCCCCATTATCAGGGTCTGACCTCACCCATTATCAGGGTCTGACCTCACCCCGTTATCAGGGTCTGACCTCCCCCATTATCAGGGTCTGACCTCACCCCATTATCAGGGTCTGACCTCACCCCATTATCAGGGTCTGACTTCCCCCATTATCAGGGTCTGACCTCCCCCATTATCAGGGTCTGACCTCACCCCGTTATCAGGGTCTGACCTCCCCCATTATCAGGGTCTGACCTCCCCCATTATCAGGGTCTGACTTCCCCCATTATCAGGGTCTGACCTCCCCCATTATCAGGGTCTGACCTCACCCCGTTATCAGGGTCTGACCTCCCCCATTATCAGGGTCTGACTTCCCCCATTATCAGGGTCTGACCTCACCCCATTATCAGGGTCTGACCTCACCCCATTATCAGGGTCTGACCTCACCCCGTTATCAGGGTCTGACCTCCCCCATTATCAGGGTCTGACCTCCCCCATTATCAGGGTCTGACTTCCCCCATTATCAGGGTCTGACCTCCCCCATTATCAGGGTCTGACTTCCCCCATTATCAGGGTCTGACCTCACCCATTATCAGGGTCTGACCTCACCCCGTTATCAGGGTCTGACCTCCCCCATTATCAGGGTCTGACCTCCCCCATTATCAGGGTCTGACCTCACCCCGTTATCAGGGTCTGACCTCCCCCATTATCAGGGTCTGACCTCACCCCGTTATCAGGGTCTGACCTCCCCCATTATCAGGGTCTGACCTCACCCCATTATCAGGGTCTGACCTCACCCCATTATCAGGGTCTGACCTCACCCCATTATCAGGGTCTGACCTCACCCCGTTATCAGGGTCTGACCTCCCCCATTATCAGGGTCTGACCTCCCCCATTATCAGGGTCTGACCTCACCCCATTATCAGGGTCTGACCTCACCCCATTATCAGGGTCTGACCTCACCCCATTATCAGGGTCTGACTTCCCCCATTATCAGGGTCTGACCTCACCCCGTTATCAGGGTCTGACCTCCCCCATTATCAGGGTCTGACTTCCCCCATTATCAGGGTCTGACCTCACCCCATTATCAGGGTCTGACCTCACCCCATTATCAGGGTCTGACCTCACCCCGTTATCAGGGTCTGACCTCCCCCATTATCAGGGTCTGACCTCCCCCATTATCAGGGTCTGACCTCACCCCGTTATCAGGGTCTGACCTCCCCCATTATCAGGGTCTGACCTCCCCCATTATCAGGGTCTGACCTCACCCCATTATCAGGGTCTGACCTCCCCCATTATCAGGGTCTGACCTCACCCCGTTATCAGGGTCTGACCTCCCCCATTATCAGGGTCTGACCTCACCCCGTTATCAGGGTCTGACCTCACCCCGTTATCAGGGTCTGACCTCCCCCATTATCAGGGTCTGACCTCCCCCATTATCAGGGTCTGACCTCACCCATTATCAGGGTCTGACCTCCCCCATTATCAGGGTCTGACCTCCCCCATTATCAGGGTCTGACCTCACCCCGTTATCAGGGTCTGACCTTCCCCATTATCAGGGTCTGACCTCCCCCATTATCAGGGTCTGACCTCACCCCGTTATCAGGGTCTGACCTCCCCCATTATCAGGGTCTGACCTCACCCATTATCAGGGTCTGACCTCACCCCGTTATCAGGGTCTGACCTCCCCCATTATCAGGGTCTGACCTCCCCCATTATCAGGGTCTGACCTCACCCCGTTATCAGGGTCTGACCTCACCCCGTTATCAGGGTCTGACCTCCCCCATTATCAGGGTCTGACCTCACCCATTATCAGGGTCTGACCTCACCCCGTTATCAGGGTCTGACCTCCCCCATTATCAGGGTCTGACCTCACCCCATTATCAGGGTCTGACTTCCCCCATTATCAGGGTCTGACCTCACCCCATTATCAGGGTCTGACTTCCCCCATTATCAGGGTCTGACCTCACCCCGTTATCAGGGTCTGACTTCCCCCATTATCAGGGTCTGACCTCACCCCGTTATCAGGGTCTGACCTCCTGCATTATCAGGGTCTGACTTCCCCCATTATCAGGGTCTGACCTCACCCCATTATCAGGGTCTGACCTCACCCCGTTATCAGGGTCTGACCTCCCCCATTATCAGGGTCTGACTTCCCCCATTATCAGGGTCTGACCTCACCCCATTATCAGGGTCTGACCTCACCCCATTATCAGGGTCTGACTTCCCCCATTATCAGGGTCTGACCTCCCCCATTATCAGGGTCTGACCTCACCCCGTTATCAGGGTCTGACCTCCCCCATTATCAGGGTCTGACCTCCCCCATTATCAGGGTCTGACTTCCCCCATTATCAGGGTCTGACCTCCCCCATTATCAGGGTCTGACCTCACCCCGTTATCAGGGTCTGACCTCCCCCATTATCAGGGTCTGACTTCCCCCATTATCAGGGTCTGACCTCACCCCATTATCAGGGTCTGACCTCACCCCGTTATCAGGGTCTGACCTCCCCCATTATCAGGGTCTGACCTCCCCCATTATCAGGGTCTGACTTCCCCCATTATCAGGGTCTGACCTCCCCCATTATCAGGGTCTGACTTCCCCTATTATCAGGGTCTGACCTCACCCATTATCAGGGTCTGACCTCACCCCGTTATCAGGGTCTGACCTCCCCCATTATCAGGGTCTGACCTCCCCCATTATCAGGGTCTGACCTCACCCCGTTATCAGGGTCTGACCTCCCCCATTATCAGGGTCTGACCTCACCCCGTTATCAGGGTCTGACCTCCCCCATTATCAGGGTCTGACCTCACCCCATTATCAGGGTCTGACCTCACCCCATTATCAGGGTCTGACCTCACCCCATTATCAGGGTCTGACCTCACCCCGTTATCAGGGTCTGACCTCCCCCATTATCAGGGTCTGACCTCCCCCATTATCAGGGTCTGACCTCACCCCATTATCAGGGTCTGACCTCACCCCATTATCAGGGTCTGACCTCACCCCATTATCAGGGTCTGACTTCCCCCATTATCAGGGTCTGACCTCACCCCGTTATCAGGGTCTGACCTCCCCCATTATCAGGGTCTGACTTCCCCCATTATCAGGGTCTGACCTCACCCCATTATCAGGGTCTGACCTCACCCCATTATCAGGGTCTGACCTCACCCCGTTATCAGGGTCTGACCTCCCCCATTATCAGGGTCTGACCTCCCCCATTATCAGGGTCTGACCTCACCCCGTTATCAGGGTCTGACCTCCCCCATTATCAGGGTCTGACCTCCCCCATTATCAGGGTCTGACCTCACCCCATTATCAGGGTCTGACCTCCCCCATTATCAGGGTCTGACCTCACCCCGTTATCAGGGTCTGACCTCCCCCATTATCAGGGTCTGACCTCACCCCGTTATCAGGGTCTGACCTCACCCCGTTATCAGGGTCTGACCTCCCCCATTATCAGGGTCTGACCTCCCCCATTATCAGGGTCTGACCTCACCCATTATCAGGGTCTGACCTCCCCCATTATCAGGGTCTGACCTCCCCCATTATCAGGGTCTGACCTCACCCCGTTATCAGGGTCTGACCTTCCCCATTATCAGGGTCTGACCTCACCCCATTATCAGGGTCTGACCTCCCCCATTATCAGGGTCTGACCTCCCCCATTATCAGGGTCTGACCTCACCCCGTTATCAGGGTCTGACCTCCCCCATTATCAGGGTCTGACCTCACCCATTATCAGGGTCTGACCTCACCCCGTTATCAGGGTCTGACCTCCCCCATTATCAGGGTCTGACCTCCCCCATTATCAGGGTCTGACCTCACCCCGTTATCAGGGTCTGACCTCACCCCGTTATCAGGGTCTGACCTCCCCCATTATCAGGGTCTGACCTCACCCATTATCAGGGTCTGACCTCCCCCATTATCAGGGTCTGACCTCACCCCATTATCAGGGTCTGACCTCCCCCATTATCAGGGTCTGACCTCACCCATTATCAGGGTCTGACCTCACCCCGTTATCAGGGTCTGACTTCCCCCATTATCAGGGTCTGACCTCCCCCATTATCAGGGTCTGACCTCACCCCATTATCAGGGTCTGACTTCCCCCATTATCAGGGTCTGACCTCACCCCGTTATCAGGGTCTGACCTCCCCCATTATCAGGGTCTGACTTCCCCCATTATCAGGGTCTGACCTCACCCCATTATCAGGGTCTGACCTCACCCCGTTATCAGGGTCTGACCTCCCCCATTATCAGGGTCTGACCTCACCCCGTTATCAGGGTCTGACCTCCCCCATTATCAGGGTCTGACCTCACCCCATTATCAGGGTCTGACCTCACCCCAACATCAGTGTCTGTCCTCACCCCATTATCAGGGTCTGACCTCACCCCGTTATCAGGGTCTGACCTCCCCCATTATCAGGGTCTGACCTCACCCATTATCAGGGTCTGACCTCACCCCGTTATCAGGGTCTGACCTCACCCCAACATCAGGGTCTGACCTCACCCCATTATCAGGGTCTGACCTCACCCCATTATCAGGGTCTGACTTCCCCCATTATCAGGGTCTGACTTCCCCCATTATCAGGGTCTGACCTCCCCCATTATCAGGGTCTGACCTCCCCCATTATCAGGGTCTGACCTCCCCCATTATCAGGGTCTGACCTCCCCCATTATCAGGGTCTGACCTCCCCCATTATCAGGGTCTGACCTCCCCCATTATCAGGGTCTGACCTCACCCCATTATCAGGGTCTGACCTCACCCCGTTATCAGGGTCTGACCTCCCCCATTATCAGGGTCTGACCTCACCCCATTATCAGGGTCTGACCTCACCCCGTTATCAGGGTCTGACCTCCCCCATTATCAGGGTCTGTCCTCACCCCATTATCAGGGTCTGACCTCCCCCATTATCAGGGTCTGACCTCACCCATTATCAGGGTCTGACCTCACCCCGTTATCAGGGTCTGACCTCCCCCATTATCAGGGTCTGACCTCCCCCATTATCAGGGTCTGACTTCCCCCATTATCAGGGTCTGTCCTCACCCCATTATCAGGGTCTGACTTCCCCCATTATCAGGGTCTGACCTCACCCCGTTATCAGGGTCTGACCTCACCCCGTTATCAGGGTCTGACCTCCCCCATTATCAGGGTCTGACCTCACCCCATTATCAGGGTCTGACTTCCCCCATTATCAGGGTCTGACTTCCCCCATTATCAGGGTCTGACCTCACCCATTATCAGGGTCTGACCTCCCCCATTATCAGGGTCTGACCTCCCCCATTATCAGGGTCTGACCTCCCCCATTATCAGGGTCTGACCTCACCCCGTTATCAGGGTCTGACCTCACCCCATTATCAGGGTCTGACCTCACCCCATTATCAGGGTCTGACTTCCCCCATTATCAGGGTCTGACTTCCCCCATTATCAGGGTCTGACCTCACCCCATTATCAGGGTCTGACTTCCCCCATTATCAGGGTCTGACCTCCCCCATTATCAGGGTCTGACCTCACCCCATTATCAGGGTCTGACCTCACCCCATTATCAGGGTCTGACTTCCCCCATTATCAGGGTCTGACTTCCCCCATTATCAGGGTCTGACCTCACCCCATTATCAGGGTCTGACTTCCCCCATTATCAGGGTCTGACTTCCCCCATTATCAGGGTCTGACTTCTCACAACCTCCAGAATCCTCTCTTATTCCTCCCCCTCTCCGTTCTCTGCTGTCAGCCCCTCCGGCTCTCGCTGTATGAAACCCTTTCGGATTTGAGCACCTGGTAACATTAATGTCTGTTATGTCGGTGGCTTCTCGGATCTGGGACGTAGCAGTGACTGTAGCGCCTGCAGGGATGGTCGCCCCCATTCTGCACTGCAGACCTGCATTAGACCTGCTCCAGGTGGGCTCTAGCAGTAATAAAAAGGGGCACTTGTCAGGGAGGAGGGTGAAGAAAGCTGTGACCAGAGAAGAACAAGCCCCCTGTAGAAGGACGCCTCATTGTGATGGATGGATGACGTCCTGTGGATTATGTGAACTGTACCCAACAAATGGCCAGGTGTTATTTGGTTTTTGCAGAATAAAACCTTCGCTCCTGCTGGACTTTATGCACTGAGCAGTCAGGTGTATGCTCCTGTCAGTAGACGGACGAGTCCTGACTTCTCACTCGCTGGATATGTAAGGGTATGTGTCCACGTTCAGGTTTGCTTCAGGCTTTGGTCAGGATTTTATGCAAGTAAAATCCTGACCAAAACTGCACCTGAGGTCACTGGCAGGTCACCTGCGGTGTACCTGCGTGTTTTGCTCATTGTAGCAACATGCTGCGTCTTGAAAAAACGCACCGCGCATGCGTTTTCACGGCAAAAACGCATGCATTTTTTAACGCATAGTGGAGTCGGGATTTCATGAAATCCCCACCACTATGCTGTAACATCTGGACGCTGCGTGTTTGACGCTGCGGAAAAACGCAGCGTCAAAAACGCAGCGTTTCCTGAACGTGGAAACATACCCTAATGTGGACTCTTGGCTATTGCTTCCATACTTTCTGGTTCCTTCACGGTCTCGGTTCTGTAGAATCCGTCCTCTGCGGCTTCTCTCTTTATATGTCCTATATGCAGCGGTTCAGCTCTCTGATGGCTGCTGGGACACACAGGGTTCATGGGCAAAACAAAGCAAAGTGTATTGTCCTTCGTGAACTTTACCACTCCAAAATGAGAAGAGGAGAGGTACAAATACCAAACAAACGACCAGTGAGTCCGTAAATATTAAATAGAAAAATAACAACTTTATTAGAAACAGTAAACAACACAGGTGGAGAAAACATGTTCCATGGAGCACAAGCGAAATGCACGAATGCAGAAAGGACACAAAAAATAGAGAAAAAGAGGTAGCATGCATGACAAGAGGGATCACCACAAGAATTGTAAATAATTTGTATAAGTTTATTACAACACTTTAAACACTACAAAAAAACATTTAAAAACATTTAAAATTGCCAAACACAGCAAAAGGTAGAAACAGCGACCTGTAATAAGGTCATACCACGGTGCCACTTTGAATATACATAGATCCAACACGTCTTATTCATCCACAATTAACTCTAAGTACCACACAAATAAAAGGATACTCTAACACAGCAAGATTCAAAATGGAAAAGCCAGGGTATTAAGGGTTGAGAATATCATAGCTACCCATATAGGGATCCCCCTAAAACCAGGATATCAGGCAATAAAGCATCCCATACAACCTGGCGCTGTGAGTGAAATGTCCAAAAATAGTGTAGAGTCCCTGTAGAGCACAACAGTGCAATGCAAAGTGGTAGCAAAGAGGGGTGGCACCGGGCACAAATGCCCAACGCGTATCGCCAGTAGTACTGGCTTCCTCAGGGGCATAGCTACCCATATAGGGATCCCTGGTTTTAGGGGGATCCCTATATGGGTAGCTATGATATTCTCAACCCTTAATACCCTGGCTTTTCCATTTTGAATCTTGCTGTGTTAGAGTATCCTTTTATTTGTGTGGTACTTAGAGTTAATTGTGGATGAATAAGACGTGTTGGATCTATGTATATTCAAAGTGGCACCGTGGTATGACCTTATTACAGGTCGCTGTTTCTACCTTTTGCTGTGTTTGGCAATTTTAAATGTTTTTAAATGTTTTTTTGTAGTGTTTAAAGTGTTGTAATAAACTTATACAAATTATTTACAATTCTTGTGGTGATCCCTCTTGTCATGCATGCTACCTCTTTTTCTCTATTTTTTGTGTTGAGCTTTTTGTAGCATGCTATAGGTGATCCCTGGCGGTGGTGCCCGCCTAAACATTGTTGGCATGAATGCAGAAAGGGGCGCGGGGACAAGGAAGCTACCGGATCACATAGTATAGGCCTGATGATGGATAATAGGTATCAATAATAACTGTAAAAAGAGCCATCAAAGAAGGCCCCTGGAGAAGTCTGCAGTGTAGGCCACAATAAACCACGTATAGATGAACCACGGCTGCATATGCTGGCGGGATGTGCTGGTAGTAATCCTATAGCTATATAGCGTGAGTGCCATGGCGTCACAAAGCAGACAAGATCCCCCCGGGGCCGTGCGTCCACCCCAACGCGCGTTTCCGATGCTCGTCCTGTGACGAAGGAACCCGAGATTTCCACCAGGGAGCCCAGCCACCTCGATGAAACAGACATGCTGTCAACCACTTTACCTGATGCCCTCATATATTAAATGCACACATTGTGTGACACATGGATATTGTATCGATACTTCTCAGTTACATCCCCGCCTTGTCCTTCCTGCTGATTATGGTCTCAGCCCCCGATGTGATCAATCATGTTCCGCTTTTCCTCTCTCTTTACATGTCCTATATATATATATATATATATATATATATATATATATATATATATATATATATATATATATATACATTGTGTGACACATGGATATTGTATCGATACTTCTCAGTTACATCATCCCCGCCTTGTCCTTCCTGCTGATTATGGTCTCAGCCCCCGATGTGGTCAATCATGTTCCGCTTTTCCTCTCTCTTTACATGTCCTATATATATAGATACTTTGTGTGACTCTAGGATATTGTATCGATGCTTGTGATCATGGCCTCAGTTCTCGGTGTGATCCATCCTGTGCTGCTTCTCTCCTCTTGGCTCTTCCTATGTCTTATATACATTGTGTGACACTTGGACATTCTATCGATAGATTTCGGTCACCGTCTCCTCCTTTATCATAAGCCATCCTGCGCCTCTTCTCTGATATCTGCAGACATGTGACTTTATTGTGTCGCCGTTGTCGTATTTCTAGAAGCTTCTTTTAATATTTCGCTCATTAATATTTCATTTCTCTATATTCTCCTTCCCTTGCAGACGTGTGCGGGTCTCTCTCGGGGCGACATGCAGCACCTCTGTGTATGTGCCTCGGCCCCACTCCAGTCTTCTTCACCATCTGCCTGCCTTATAGTTCATGGATCAGTGGGTAGCAGCTGTGTAAATTGCGCGGCTTCTTTCCTATCGATCCTCTGGCTGCTCCGGAAACGTCCCTGTGCTGTTTTCTCACTGGCTTAACACATTTGAGGAGGCAGAAGGACATTGAAGACAGTGACGACTGGGCATGAAGACCGTGTCCTGAAATGCACCCTGTAACCCCGGCACTGCCGCCGCCATCACTGCTCACAGATAGGACCTGTGCACATGTTGCAGATTTCTTTCATTTTTTTCTATACAGAATTCTAACAAAACCTGAAGAGTTTCGTGATGCAGCAAAGTGAATAAGAATCCTGAGGTCTCGAGCATCCATTACTGCTGACAACCAGCCTGGACACATTACTGCTCCCCCTATACCCCAGCACCGGCCCCTCGTCCATTACTGCTGACCACCAGCCTGGACACATTACTGCTCCCCCTACACCCCAGCACCGGCCCCTCGTTCATTACTGCTGACCACCAGCCTGGACACATTACTGCTCCCCCTATACCCCAGCACCGGCCCCTCGTCCATTACTGCTGACCACAAGCCTGGACACATTACTGCTCCCCCTATACCCCAGCACCGGCCCCTCGTCCATTACTGCTGACAACCAGCCTGGACACATTACTGCTCCCCCTATACCCCAGCACCGGCCCCTCGTCCATTACTGCTGACCACCAGCCTGGACACATTACTGCTCCCCCTATACCCCAGCACCGGCCCCTCGTCCATTACTGCTGACAACCAGCCTGGACACATTACTGCTCCCCCTATACCCCAGCACCGGCCCCTCGTCCATTACTGCTGACCACCAGCCTGGACACATTACTGCACCCCCTATACCCCAGCACCGACCCCTCGTCCATTACTGCTGACCACCAGCCTGGACACATTACTGCTCCCCCTACACCCCAGCACCGGCCCCTCGTCCATTACTGCTGACCACCAGCCTGGACACACTACTGCTCCCCCAACATCCCAGCACCGGCCCCTCGTCCATTACTGCTGACCACCAGCCTGGACACATTACTGCTCCCCCTACACCCCAGCACCGGCCCCTCGTCCATTACTGCTGACAACCAGCCTGGACACATTACTGCTCCCCCTATACCCCAGCACCAGCCCCTCATCCATTACTGCTGACAACCAGCCTGGACACATTACTGCTCCCCCTACACCCCAGCTCCGGCCCCTCGTCCATTACTGCTGATCACCAGCCTGGACACATTACTGCTCCCCCTACACCCCAGCACCGGCCCCTCGTCCATTACTGCTGACCACCAGCCTGGACACATTACTGCTCCCCCTATACCCCAGCACCGGCCCCTCGTCCATTACTGCTGACAACCAGCCTGGACACATTACTGCTCCCCCTATACCCCAGCACCGGCCCCTCGTCCATTACTGCTGACAACCAGCCTGGACACATTACTGCTCCCCCTACACCCCAGCACCGTCCCCTCGTCCATTACTGCTGACAACCAGCCTGGACACATTACTGCTCCCCCTACACCCCAGCACCGGCCCCTCGTCCATTACTGCTGACCACCAGCCTGGACACATTACTGCTCCCCCTACACCCCAGCACCGGCCCCTCGTCCATTACTGCTGACCACCAGCCTGGACACATTACTGCTCCCCCTACACCCCAGCACCGGCCCCTCGTCCATTACTGCTGACAACCAGCCTGGACACATTACTGCTCCCCCTATACCCCAGCACCGGCCCCTCGTCCATTACTGCTGACAACCAGCCTGGACACATTACTGCTCCCCCTACACCCCAGCACCGGCCCCTCGTCCATTACTGCTGACCACCAGCCTGGACACATTACTGCTCCCCCTACACCCCAGCACCGGCCCCTCGTCCATTACTGCTGACCACCAGCCTGGACACATTACTGCTCCCCATACACCCCAGCACTGGCCCCTCGTCCATTACTGCTGACCACCAGCCTGGACACACTACTGCTCCCCCAACATCCCAGCACCGGCCCCTCGTCCATTACTGCTGACCACCAGCCTGGACACATTACTGCTCCCCCTACACCCCAGCACCGGCCCCTCGTCCATTACTGCTGACAACCAGCCTGGACACATTACTGCTCCCCCTACACCCCAGCTCCGGCCCCTCGTCCATTACTGCTGATCACCAGCCTGGACACATTACTGCTCCCCCTACACCCCAGCACCGGCCCCTCGTCCATTACTGCTGACAACCAGCCTGGACACATTACTGCACCCCCTATACCCCAGCACCGGCCCCTCGTCCATTACTGCTGACAACCAGCCTGGACACATTACTGCTCCCCCTACACCCCAGCACCGGCCCCTCGTCCATTACTGCTGACAACCAGCCTGGACACATTACTGCTACCCCTACACCCCAGCACCGGCCCCTCGTCCATTACTGCTGACAACCAGCCTGGACACATTACTGCTCCCCCTACACCCCAGCACCGGCCCCTCGTCCATTACTGCTGACCACCAGCCTGGACACACTACTGCTCCCCCAACATCCCAGCACCGGCCCCTCGTCCATTACTGCTGACCACCAGCCTGGACACATTACTGCTCCCCCTACACCCCAGCACCGGCCCCTCGTCCATTACTGCTGACAACCAGCCTGGACACATTACTGCTCCCCCTACACCCCAGCTCCGGCCCCTCGTCCATTACTGCTGATCACCAGCCTGGACACATTACTGCTCCCCCTACACCCCAGCACCGGCCCCTCGTCCATTACTGCTGACAACCAGCCTGGACACATTACTGCACCCCCTATACCCCAGCACCGGCCCCTCGTCCATTACTGCTGACAACCAGCCTGGACACATTACTGCTCCCCCTACACCCCAGCACCGGCCCCTCGTCCATTACTGCTGACAACCAGCCTGGACACATTACTGCTCCCCCTACACCCCAGCACCGGCCCCTCGTCCATTACTGCTGACAACCAGCCTGGACACATTACTGCTCCCCCTACACCCCAGCACCGGCCCCTCGTCCATTACTGCTGACCACCAGCCTGGACACATTACCGCTCCCCCTATACCCCAGCACCGGCCCCTCGTCCATTACTGCTGACAACCAGCCTGGACACATTACTGCTCCCCCTACACCCCAGCACCGGCCCCTCGTCCATTACTGCTGACAACCAGCCTGGACACATTACTGCTCCCCCTATACCCCAGCACCGACCCCTCGTCCATTACTGCTGACCACCAGCCTGGACACACTACTGCTCCCCCAACATCCCAGCACCGTCCCCTCGTCCATTACTGCTGACCACCAGCCTGGACACATTACTGCTCCCCCTATACCCCAGCACCGACCCCTCGTCCATTACTGCTGACAACCAGCCTGGACACATTACTGCACCCCCTATACCCCAGCACCGGCCCCTCGTCCATTACTGCTGACCACCAGCCTGGACACATTACTGCTCCCCCTATACCCCAGCACCGGCCCCTCGTCCATTACTGCTGACAACCAGCCTGGACACATTACTGCTCCCCCTATACCCCAGCACCGTCCCCTCGTCCATTACTGCTGACCACCAGCCTGGACACATTACTGCTCCCCCTACACCCCAGCACCGGCCCCTCGTCCAATACTGCTGACAACCAGCCTGGACACATTACTGCTCCCCCTACACCCCAGCACCGGCCCCTCATCCATTACTGCTGACAACCAGCCTGGACACATTACTGCTCCCCCTACACCCCAGCTCCGGCCCCTCGTCCATTACTGCTGATCACCAGCCTGGACACATTACTGCTCCCCCTACACCCCAGCACCGGCCCCTCGTCCATTACTGCTGACAACCAGCCTGGACACATTACTGCACCCCCTATACCCCAGCACCGGCCCCTCGTCCATTACTGCTGACAACCAGCCTGGACACATTACTGCTCCCCCAACATCCCAGCACCGGCCCCTCGTCCATTACTGCTGACCACCAGCCTGGACACATTACTGCTCCCCCTACACCCCAGCACCGGCCCCTCGTCCATTACTGCTGACAACCAGCCTGGACACATTACTGCTCCCCCTACACCCCAGCACCGGCCCCTCGTCCATTACTGCTGACAACCAGCCTGGACACATTACTGCTCCCCCTATACCCCAGCACCGGCCCCTCGTCCATTACTGCTGACAACCAGCCTGGACACATTACTGCTCCCCCTACACCTCAGCACCGACCCCTCGTCCATTACAGCTGACAACCAGCCTGGACACATTACTGCTCCCCCTACACCCCAGCACCGGCCCCTCGTCCATTACTGCTGACCACCAGCCTGGACACATTACTGCTCCCCCTATACCCCAGCACCGGCCCCTCGTCCATTACTGCTGACAACCAGCCTGGACACATTACTGCTCCCCCTATACCCCAGCACCGGCCCCTCGTCCATTACTGCTGACAACCAGCCTGGACACATTACTGCTCCCCCTACACCCCAGCACCGGCCCCTCGTCCATTACTGCTGACAACCAGCCTGGACACATTACCGCTCCCCCTACACCCCAACACTGGCCCCTCGTCCATTACAGCTGACCACCAGCCTGGACACATTACTGCTCCCCCTACACCCCAGCACCGGCCCCTCGTCCATTACTGCTGACAACCAGCCTGGACACATTACTGCTCCCCCTACACCCCAGCACCGGCCCCTCGTCCATTACTGCTGACAACCAGCCTGGACACATTACTGCTCCCCCTATACCCCAGCACCGGCCCCTCGTCCATTACTGCTGACAACCAGCCTGGACACATTACTGCTCCCCCTATACCCCAGCACCGGCCCCTCGTCCATTACTGCTGACAACCAGCCTGGACACATTACTGCTCCCCCTACACCCCAGCACCGGCCCCTCGTCCATTACTGCTGACAACCAGCCTGGACACATTACTGCTCCCCCTATACCCCAGCACCGACCCCTCGTCCATTACTGCTGACAACCAGCCTGGACACATTACTGCTCCCCCTACACCCCAGCACCGGCCCCTCGTCCATTACTGCTGACAACCAGCCTGGACACATTACTGCTCCCCCTACACCCCAGCACCGGCCCCTCGTCCATTACTGCTGACAACCAGCCTGTACACATTACTGCTCCCCCTACACCCCAGCACCGGCCCCTCATCCATTACTGCTGACAACCAGCCTGGACACATTACTGCTCCCCCTATACCCCAGCACCGGCCCCTCGTCCATTACTGCTGACAACCAGCCTGGACACATTACTGCTCCCCCTATACCCCAGCACCGGCCCCTCGTCCATTACTGCTGACAACCAGCCTGGACACATTACTGCTCCCCCTACACCCAGCACCGGCCCCTCGTCCATTACTGCTGACCACCAGCCTGGACACATTACTGCTCCCCCTACACCCCAGCACCGGCCCCTCGTCCATTACTGCTGACAACCAGCCTGGACACATTACTGCTCCCCCTACACCCCAGCACCGGCCCCTCGTCCATTACTGCTGACAACCAGCCTGGACACATTACTGCTCCCCCTACACCCCAGCACCGGCCCCTCGTCCATTACTGCTGACAACCAGCCTGGACACATTACTGCTCCCCCTATACCCCAGCACCGGCCCCTCGTCCATTACTGCTGACAACCAGCCTGGACACATTACTGCTCCCCCTACACCCCAGCACCGGCCCCTCGTCCATTACTGCTGACAACCAGCCTGGACACATTACTGCTCCCCCTATACCCCAGCACCGGCCCCTCGTCCATTACTGCTGACAACCAGCCTGGACACATTACTGCTCCCCCTATACCCCAGCACCGGCCCCTCGTCCATTACTGCTGACAACCAGCCTGGACACATTACTGCTCCCCCTACACCCCAGCACCGGCCCCTCGTCCATTACTGCTGACAACCAGCCTGGACACATTACTGCTCCCCCTATACCCCAGCACCGGCCCCTCGTCCATTACTGCTGACAACCAGCCTGGACACATTACTGCTCCCCCTACACCCCAGCACCGGCCCCTCGTCCATTACTGCTGACAACCAGCCTGGACACATTACTGCACCCCCTATACCCCAGCACCGACCCCTCGTCCATTACTGCTGACAACCAGCCTGGACACATTACTGCTCCCCCTATACCCCAGCACCGGCCCCTCGTCCATTACTGCTGACAACCAGCCTGGACACATTACTGCTCCCCCTATACCCCAGCACCGGCCACTCGTCCATTACTGCTGACAACCAGCCTGTACACATTACTGCTCCCCCTACACCCCAGCACCGGCCCCTCGTCCATTACTGCTGACAACCAGCCTGGACACATTACTGCACCCCCTATACCCCAGCAACGGCCCCTCGTCCCTTACTGCTGACAACCAGCCTGGACACATTACTGCTCCCCCTACACCCCAGCACCGGCCCCTCGTCCATTACTGCTGACAACCAGCCAGGACACATTACTGCTCCCCCTACACCCCAGCACCGGCCCCTCGTCCATTACTGCTGACAACCAGCCTGGACACATTACTGCACCCCCTATACCCCAGCACCGGCCCCTCGTCCATTACTGCTGACAACCAGCCTGGACACATTACTGCTCCCCCTACACCCCAGCACCGGCCCCTCGTCCATTACTGCTGACAACCAGCCTGGACACATTACTGCTCCCCCTATACCGCAGCACCGGCCCCTCGTCCATTACTGCTGACAACCAGCCTGGACACATTACTGCTCCCCCTATACCCCAGCACCGGCCCCTCGTCCATTACTGCTGACAACCAGCCTGGACACATTACTGCTCCCCCTACACCCCAGCACCGGCCCCTCGTCCATTACTGCTGACAACCAGCCTGGACACATTACTGCTCCCCCTACACCCCAGCACCGGCCCCTCGTCCATTACTGCTGACAACCAGCCTGGACACATTACTACACCCCCTATACCCCAGCACCGGCCCCTCGTCCATTACTGCTGACCACCAGCCTGGACACATTACTGCTCCCCCTACACCTCAGCACCGACCCCTCGTCCATTACAGCTGACCACCAGCCTGGACACATTACTGCTCCTCCTATACCCCAGCACCGGCCCCTCGTCCATTACTGCTGACAACCAGCCTGGACACATTACTGCTCCCCCTATACCCCAGCACCGGCCCCTCGTCCATTACTGCTGACAACCAGCCTGGACACATTACTGCTCCCCCTACACCCCAGCACCGGCCCCTCGTCCATTACTGCTGACCACCAGCCTGGACACATTACTGCTCCCCCTACACCCCAGCACCGGCCCCTCGTCCATTACTGCTGACAACCAGCCTGGACACATTACTGCTCCCCCTATACCCCAGCACCGGCCCCTCGTCCATTACTGCTGACCACCAGCCTGGACACATTACTGCTCCCCCTACACCCCAGCACCGGCCCCTCGTCCATTACTGCTGACAACCAGCCTGGACACATTACTGCTCCCCCTACACCCCAGCACCGGCCCCTCGTCCATTACTGCTGACAACCAGCCTGGACACATTACTGCTCCCCCTATACCCCAGCACCGGCCCCTCGTCCATTACTACTGACAACCAGCCTGGACACATTACTGCTCCCCCTATACCCCAGCACCGGCCCCTCATCCATTACTGCTGACCACCAGCCTGGACACATTACTGCTCCCCCTATACCCCAGCACCGGCCCCTCGTCCATTACTGCTGACCACCAGCCTGGACAAATTACTGCTCCCCCTACACCCCAGCACCGGCCCCTTGTCCATTACTGCTGACAACCAGCCTGGACACATTACTGCTCCCCCTATACCCCAGCACCGGCCACTCGTCCATTACTGCTGACAACCAGCCTGGACACATTACTGCTCCCCCTACACCCCAGCACCGGCCCCTCGTCCATTACTGCTGACAACCAGCCTGGACACATTACTGCTCCCCCTATACCCCAGCACCGGCCCCTCGTCCATTACTGCTGACAACCAGCCTGGACACATTACTGCTCCCCCTACACCCCAGCACCGGCCCCTCGTCCATTACTGCTGACAACCAGCCTGGACACATTACTGCTCCCCCTATACCCCAGCACCGGCCCCTCGTCCATTACTGCTGACAACCAGCCTGGACACATTACTGCTCCCCCTACACCCCAGCACCGGCCCCTCGTCCATTACTGCTGACAACCAGCCTGGACACATTACTGCTCCCCCTATACCCCAGCACCGGCCCCTCGTCCATTACTGCTGACAACCAGCCTGGACACATTACTGCACCCCCTATACCCCAGCACCGGCCCCTCGTCCATTACTGCTGACAACCAGCCTGGACACATTACTGCACCCCCTATACCCCAGCACCGGCCCCTCGTCCATTACTGCTGACAACCAGCCTGGACACATTACTGCTCCCCCTATACCCCAGCACCGGCCCCTCGTCCATTACTGCTGACCACCAGCCTGGACACATTACTGCTCCCCCTATACCCCAGCACCGGCCCCTCGTCCATTACTGCTGACCACCAGCCTGGACACATTACTGCTCCCCCTATACCCCAGCACCGGCCCCTCGTCCATTACTGCTGACAACCAGCCTGGACACATTACTGCTCCCCCTATACCCCAGCACCGGCCCCTCGTCCATTACTGCTGACAACCAGCCTGGACACATTACTGCTCCCCCTACACCCCAGCACCGGCCCCTCGTCCATTACTGCTGACAACCAGCCTGGACACATTACTGCTCCCCCTATTCCGCAGCACCGGCCCCTCGTCCATTACTGCTGACAACCAGCCTGGACACATTACTGCTCCCCCTACACCCCAGCACCGGCCCCTCGTCCATTACTGCTGACAACCAGCCAGGACACATTACTGCTCCCCCTACACCCCAGCACCGGCCCCTCGTCCATTACTGCTGACAACCAGCCAGGACACATTACTGCTCCCCCTACACCCCAGCACCGGCCCCTCGTCCATTACTGCTGACAACCAGCCTGGACACATTACTGCTCCCCCTACACCCCAGCACCGGCCCCTCGTCCATTACTGCTGACAACCAGCCTGGACACATTACTGCTCCCCCTACACCCCAGCACCGGCCCCTCGTCCATTACTGCTGACCACCATCCTGGACACATTACTGCTCCCCCTATACCCCAGCACCGGCCCCTCGTCCATTACTGCTGACCACCAGCCTGGACACATTACTGCTCCCCCTATACCCCAGCACCGGCCCCTCGTCCATTACTGCTGACAACCAGCCTGGACACATTACTGCTCCCCCTATACCGCAGCACCGGCCCCTCGTCCATTACTGCTGACAACCAGCCTGGACACATTACTGCTCCCCCTATACCCCAGCACCGGCCCTTCGTCCATTACTGCTGACCACCAGCCTGGACACATTACTGCTCCCCCTATACCCCAGCACCGGCCCCTCGTCCATTACTGCTGACAACCAGCCTGGACACATTACTGCTCCCCCTATACCCCAGCTCCGGCCCCTCGTCCATTACTGCTGACAACCAGCCTGGACACATTACTGCTCCCCCTATACCCCAGCTCCGGCCCCTCGTCCATTACTGCTGACAACCAGCCTGGACACATTACTGCTCCCCCTACACCCCAGCATCGGCCCCTCGTCCATTACTGCTGACCACCAGCCTGGACACATTACTGCTCCCCCTACACCCCAGCACCGGCCCCTCGTCCATTACTGCTGACAACCAGCCTGGACACATTACCGCTCCCCCTATACCCCAGCACCGGCCCCTCGTCCATTACTGCTGACAACCAGCCTGGACACATTACTGCTCCCCCTATACCCCAGCACCGGCCCCTCGTCCATTACTGCTGACAACCAGCCTGGACACATTACTGCTCCCCCTACACCCCAGCACCGGCCCCTCGTCCATTACTGCTGACAACCAGCCTGGACACATTACTGCTCCCCCTACACCCCAGCACCGGCCCCTCGTCCATTACTGCTGACAACCAGCCTGGACACATTACTGCACCCCCTATACCCCAGCACCGGCCCCTCGTCCATTACTGCTGACAACCAGCCTGGACACATTACTGCACCCCCTACACCCCAGCACCGGCCCCTCGTCCATTACTGCTGACAACCAGCCTGGACACATTACTGCACCCCCTACACCCCAGCACCGGCCCCTCGTCCATTACAGCTGACAACCAGCCTGGACACATTACTGCTCCCCCTATACCCCAGCACCGGCCCCTCGTCCATTACTGCTGACAACCAGCCTGGACACATTACTGCTCCCCCTACACCCCAGCACCGGCCCCTCGTCCATTACTGCTGACAACCAGCCTGGACACATTACTGCACCCCCTACACCCCAGCACCGGCCCCTCGTCCATTACAGCTGACAACCAGCCTGGACACATTACTGCTCCCCCTATACCCCAGCACCGGCCCCTCGTCCATTACTGCTGACCACCAGCCTGGACACATTACTGCTCCCCCTACACCCCAGCACCGGCCCCTCGTCCATTACTGCTGACAACCAGCCTGGACACATTACTGCTCCCCCTACACCCCAGCACCGGCCCCTCGTCCATTACTGCTGACAACCAGCCTGGACACATTACTGCTCCCCCTACACCCCAGCACCGGCCCCTCGTCCATTACTGCTGACAACCAGCCTGGACACATTACTGCACCCCCTATACCCCAGCACCGGCCCCTCGTCCATTACTGCTGACAACCAGCCTGGACACATTACTGCACCCCCTACACCCCAGCACCGGCCCCTCGTCCATTACTGCTGACAACCAGCCTGGACACATTACTGCACCCCCTACACCCCAGCACCGGCCCCTCGTCCATTACAGCTGACAACCAGCCTGGACACATTACTGCTCCCCCTATACCCCAGCACCGGCCCCTCGTCCATTACTGCTGACAACCAGCCTGGACACATTACTGCTCCCCCTATACCCCAGCACCGGCCCCTCGTCCATTACTGCTGACCACCAGCCTGGACACATTACTGCTCCCCCTATACCCCAGCACCGATCCCTCGTCCATTACTGCTGACCACCAGCCTGGACACATTACTGCTCCCCCTACACCCCAGCACCGGCCCCTCGTCCATTACTGCTGACCACCAGCCTGGACACATTACTGCTCCCCCTATACCCCAGCACCGGCCCCTCGTCCATTACTGCTGACCACCAGCCTGGACACATTACTGCTCCCCCTATACCCCAGCACCGGCCCCTCGTCCATTACTGCTGACCACCAGCCTGGACACATTACTGCTCCCCCTACACCCCAGCACCGGCCCCTCGTCCATTACTGCTGACAACCAGCCTGGACACATTACTGCTCCCCCTACACCCCAGCACCGGCCCCTCGTCCATTACTGCTGACAACCAGCCTGGACACATTACTGCTCCCCCTATACCCCAGCACCGATCCCTCGTCCATTACTGCTGACCACCAGCCTGGACACATTACTGCTCCCCCTACACCCCAGCACCGGCCCCTCGTCCATTACTGCTGACCACCAGCCTGGACACATTACTGCTCCCCCTATACCCCAGCACCGGCCCCTCGTCCATTACTGCTGACAACCAGCCTGGACACATTACTGCTCCCCCTACACCCCAGCACCGGCCCCTCGTCCATTACAGCTGACAACCAGCCTGGACACATTACTGCTCCCCCTACACCCCAGCACCGGCCCCTCGTCCATTACTGCTGACAACCAGCCTGGACACAT
This sequence comes from Ranitomeya variabilis, assembly GCF_051348905.1. Classification (NCBI taxonomy): domain Eukaryota; kingdom Metazoa; phylum Chordata; class Amphibia; order Anura; family Dendrobatidae; genus Ranitomeya; species Ranitomeya variabilis. Next base: position 11,444,397 of record NC_135233.1, on the reverse strand, counting down.
TACTGCTCCCCCTACACCCCAGCACCGGCCCCTCGTCCATTACTGCTGACCACCAGCCTGGACACATTACTGCTCCCCCTACACCCAGCACCGGCCCCTCGTCCATTACTGCTGACAACCAGCCTGGACACATTACTGCACCCCCTATACCCCAGCACCGGCCCCTCGTCCATTACTGCTGACAACCAGCCTGGACACATTACTGCTCCCCCTATACCCCAGCACCGGCCCCTCGTCCATTACTGCTGACAACCAGCCTGGACACATTACTGCACCCCCTACACCCAGCACCGGCCCCTCGTCCATTACTGCTGACAACCAGCCTGGACACATTACTGCTCCCCCTACACCCCAGCACCGGCCCCTCGTCCATTACTGCTGACAACCAGCCTGGACACATTACTGCTCCCCCTACACCCCAGCACCGGCCCCTCGTCCATTACTGCTGACAACCAGCCTGGACACATTACTGCTCCCCCTACACCCCAGCACCGGCCCCTCGTCCATTACTGCTGACCACCAGCCTGGACACATTACTGCTCCCCCTACACCCAGCACCGGCCCCTCGTCCATTACTGCTGACAACCAGCCTGGACACATTACTGCACCCCCTATACCCCAGCACCGGCCCCTCGTCCATTACTGCTGACAACCAGCCTGGACACATTACTGCTCCCCCTATACCCCAGCACCGGCCCCTCGTCCATTACTGCTGACAACCAGCCTGGACACATTACTGCACCCCCTACACCCAGCACCGGCCCCTCGTCCATTACTGCTGACAACCAGCCTGGACACATTACTGCTCCCCCTATACCCCAGCACCGGCCCCTCGTCCATTACTGCTGACAACCAGCCTGGACACATTACTGCTCCCCCTATACCCCAGCACCGGCCCCTCGTCCATTACTGCTGACAACCAGCCTGGACACATTACTGCACCCCCTACACCCCAGCACCGGCCCCTCGTCCATTACTGCTGACAACCAGCCTGGACACATTACTGCTCCCCCTACACCCCAGCACCAGCCCCTCGTCCATTACTGCTGACAACCAGCCTGGACACATTACTGCTCCCCCTACACCCCAGCACCGGCCCCTCGTCCATTACTGCTGACAACCAGCCTGGACACATTACTGCTCCCCCTACACCCCAGCACCGGCCCCTCGTCCATTACTGCTGACCACCAGCCTGGACACATTACTGCACCCCCTACACCCCAGCACCGGCCCCTCGTCCATTACAGCTGACAACCAGCCTGGACACATTACTGCTCCCCCTATACCCCAGCACCGGCCCCTCGTCCATTACTGCTGACAACCAGCCTGGACACATTACTGCACCCCCTACACCCCAGCACCGGCCCCTCGTCCATTACAGCTGACAACCAGCCTGGACACATTACTGCACCCCCTACACCCCAGCACCGGCCCCTCGTCCATTACTGCTGACAACCAGCCTGGACACATTACTGCACCCCCTACACCCCAGCACCGGCCCCTCGTCCATTACTGCTGACAACCAGCCTGGACACATTACTGCTCCCCCTATACCCCAGCACCGGCCCCTCGTCCATTACTGCTGACAACCAGCCTGTACACATTACTGCTCCCCCTACACCCCAGCACCGGCCCCTCGTCCATTACTGCTGACCACCAGCCTGGACACATTACTGCTCCCCCTATACCCCAGCACCGGCCCCTCGTCCATTACTGCTGACCACCAGCCTGGACACATTACTGCTCCCCCTACACCCCAGCACCGGCCCCTCGTCCATTACTGCTGACAACCAGCCTGGACACATTACTGCACCCCCTACACCCCAGCACCGGCCCCTTGTCCATTACTGCTGACAACCAGCCTGGACACATTACTGCTCCCCCTATACCCAGCACCGGCCCCTCGTCCATTACTGCTAACAACCAGCCTGGACACATTACTGCTCCCCCTACACCCAGCACCGGCCCCTCGTCCATTACTGCTGACAACCAGCCTGGACACATTACTGCTCCCCCTATACCCCAGCACCGGCCCCTCGTCCATTACTGCTGACAACCAGCCTGGACACATTACTGCTCCCCCTACACCCCAGCACCGGCCCCTCGTCCATTACTGCTGACAACCAGCCTGGACACATTACTGCTCCCCCTATACCCCAGCACCGGCCCCTCGTCCATTACTGCTGACAACCAGCCTGGACACATTACTGCTCCCCCTATACCCCAGCACCGGCCCCTCGTCCATTACTGCTGACAACCAGCCTGGACACATTACTGCTCCCCCTACACCCAGCACCGGCCCCTCGTCCATTACTGCTGACAACCAGCCTGGACACATTACTGCTCCCCCTATACCCCAGCACCGGCCCCTCGTCCATTACTGCTGACCACCAGCCTGGACACATTACTGCTCCCCCTACACCCCAGCACCGGCCCCTCGTCCATTACTGCTGACCACCAGCCTGGACACATTACTGCTCCCCCTACACCCCAGCACCGGCCCCTCGTCCATTACTGCTGACAACCAGCCTGGACACATTACTGCTCCCCCTATACCCCAGCACCGGCCCCTCGTCCATTACTGCTGACAACCAGCCTGGACACATTACTGCTCCCCCTATACCCCAGCACCGGCCCCTCGTCCATTACTGCTGACAACCAGCCTGGACACATTACTGCTCCCCCTATACCCCAGCACCGGCCCCTCGTCCATTACTGCTGACCACCAGCCTGGACACATTACTGCTCCCCCTATACCCCAGCACCGGCCCCTCGTCCATTACTGCTGACCACCAGCCTGGACACATTACTGCACCCCCTACACCCCAGCACCGGCCCCTCGTCCATTACTGCTGACAACCAGCCTGGACACATTACTGCTCCCCCTATACCCCAGCACCGGCCCCTCGTCCATTACTGCTGACAACCAGCCTGGACACATTACTGCACCCCCTATACCCCAGCACCGACCCCTCGTCCATTACTGCTGACCACCAGCCTGGACACATTACTGCACCCCCTACACCCCAGCACCGGCCCCTCGTCCATTACTGCTGACAACCAGCCTGGACACATTACTGCTCCCCCTATACCCCAGCACCGGCCCCTCGTCCATTACTGCTGACAACCAGCCTGGACACATTACTGCACCCCCTATACCCCAGCACCGACCCCTCGTCCATTACTGCTGACAACCAGCCTGGACACATTACTGCTCCCCCTACACCCAGCACCGGCCCCTCGTCCATTACTGCTGACAACCAGCCTGGACACATTACTGCTCCCCCTATACCCCAGCATCGGCCCCTCGTCCATTACTGCTGACAACCAGCCTGGACACATTACTGCTCCCCCTACACCCCAGCACCGGCCCCTCGTCCATTACTGCTGACAACCAGCCTGGACACATTACTGCTCCCCCTATACCCCAGCACCGGCCCCTCGTCCATTACTGCTGACCACCAGCCTGGACACATTACTGCACCCCCTATACCCCAGCAACGGCCCCTCGTCCATTACTGCTGACCACCAGCCTGGACACATTACTGCTCCCCCTACACCCCAGCACCGGCCCCTCGTTCATTACTGCTGACAACCAGCCTGGACACATTACTGCTCCCCCTATACCCCAGCACCGGCCCCTCGTCCATTACTGCTGACAACCAGCCTGGACACATTACTGCTCCCCCTACACCCAGCACCGGCCCCTCGTCCATTACTGCTGACAACCAGCCTGGACACATTACTGCTCCCCCTACACCCCAGCACCGGCCCCTCGTCCATTACTGCTGACCACCAGCCTGGACACATTACTGCTCCCCCTACACCCAGCACCGGCCCCTCGTCCATTACTGCTGACAACCAGCCTGGACACATTACTGCTCCCCCTACACCCCAGCACCGGCCCCTCGTCCATTACAGCTGACAACCAGCCTGGACACATTACTGCTCCCCCTATACCCCAGCACCGGCCCCTCGTCCATTACTGCTGACAACCAGCCTGGACACATTACTGCTCCCCCTATACCCCAGCACCGGCCCCTCGTCCATTACTGCTGACAACCAGCCTGGACACATTACTGCTCCCCCTACACCCAGCACCAGCCCCTCGTCCATTACTGCTGACAACCAGCCTGGACACATTACTGCTCCCCCTACACCCCAGCACCGGCCCCTCGTCCATTACTGCTGACAACCAGCCTGGACACATTACTGCTCCCCCTACACCCAGCACCGGCCCCTCGTCCATTACTGCTGACAACCAGCCTGGACACATTACTGCACCCCCTACACCCCAGCACCGGCCCCTCGTCCATTACTGCTGACAACCAGCCTGGACACATTACTGCTCCCCCTACACCCCAGCACCGGCCCCTCGTCCATTACTGCTGACAACCAGCCTGGACACATTACTGCTCCCCCTATACCCCAGCACCGGCCCCTCGTCCATTACTGCTGACCACCAGCCTGGACACATTACTGCTCCCCCTATACCCCAGCACCGGCCCCTCGTCCATTACTGCTGACAACCAGCCTGGACACATTACTGCTCCCCCTACACCCCAGCACCGGCCCCTCGTCCATTACTGCTGACCACCAGCCTGGACACATTACTGCTCCCCCTATACCCCAGCACCGGCCCCTCGTCCATTACTGCTGACAACCAGCCTGGACACATTACTGCTCCCCCTATACCCCAGCACCGGCCCCTCGTCCATTACTGCTGACCACCAGCCTGGACACATTACTGCTCCCCCTATACCCCAGCACCGGCCCCTCATCCATTACTGCTGACCACCAGCCTGGACACATTACTGCTCCCCCTACACCCCAGCACCGGCCCCTCGTCCATTACTGCTGACCACCAGCCTGGACACATTACTGCTCCCCCTATACCCCAGCACCGGCCCCTCATCCATTACTGCTGACCACCAGCCTGGACACATTACTGCTCCCCCTACACCCCAGCACCGGCCCCTCGTCCATTACTGCTGACCACCAGCCTGGACACATTACTGCTCCCCCTATACCCCAGCACCGGCCCCTCGTCCATTACTGCTGACCACCAGCCTGGACACATTACTGCTCCCCCTATACCCCAGCACCGGCCCCTCGTCCATTACTGCTGACAACCAGCCTGGACACATTACTGCTCCCCCTATACCCCAGCACCGGCCCCTCGTCCATTACTGCTGACAACCAGCCTGGACACATTACTGCTCCCCCTATACCCCAGCACCGGCCCCTCGTCCATTACTGCTGACAACCAGCCTGGACACATTACTGCTCCCCCTACACCCCAGCCCCGGCCCCTCGTCCATTACTGCTGACAACCAGCCTGGACACATTACTGCTCCCCCTACACCCCAGCCCCGGCCCCTCGTCCATTACTGCTGACAACCAGCCTGGACTCATTACTGCTCCCCCTATACCCCAGCACCGGCCCCTCGTCCATTACTGCTGACAACCAGCCTGGACACATTACTGCTCCCCCTATACCCCAGCACCGACCCCTCGTCCATTACTGCTGACAACCAGCCTGGACACATTACTGCTCCCCCTATACCCCAGCACCGGCCCCTCGTCCATTACTGCTGACCACCAGCCTGGACACATTACTGCTCCCCCTATACCCCAGCACCGGCCCCTCGTCCATTACTGCTGACAACCAGCCTGGACACATTACTGCTCCCCCTACACCCCAGCACCGGCCCCTCGTCCATTACTGCTGACAACCAGCCTGGACACATTACTGCTCCCCCTATACCCCAGCACCGGCCCCTCGTCCATTACTGCTGACCACCAGCCTGGACACATTACTGCTCCCCCTACACCCCAGCACCGGCCCCTCGTCCATTACTGCTGACAACCAGCCTGGACACATTACTGCTCCCCCTATACCCCAGCACCGGCCCGTCGTCCATTACTGCTGACCACCAGCCTGGACACATTACTGCTCCCCCTATACCCCAGCACCGGCCCCTCATCCATTACTGCTGACCACCAGCCTGGACACATTACTGCTCCCCCTATACCCCAGCACCGGCCCCTCGTCCATTACTGCTGACCACCAGCCTGGACACATTACTGCTCCCCCTACACCCCAGCACCGGCCCCTCGTCCATTACTGCTGACCACCAGCCTGGACACATTACTGCTCCCCCTATACCCCAGCACCGGCCCCTCATCCATTACTGCTGACCACCAGCCTGGACACATTACTGCTCCCCCTACACCCCAGCACCGGCCCCTCGTCCATTACTGCTGACCACCAGCCTGGACACATTACTGCTCCCCCTACACCCCAGCACCGGCCCCTCGTCCATTACTGCTGACAACCAGCCTGGACACATTACTGCTCCCCCTATACCCCAGCACCGGCCCCTCGTCCATTACTGCTGACCACCAGCCTGGACACATTACTGCTCCCCCTATACCGCAGCACCGGCCCCTCGTCCATTACTGCTGACAACCAGCCTGGACACATTACTGCTCCCCCTATACCCCAGCACCGGCCCCTCGTCCATTACTGCTGACAACCAGCCTGGACACATTACTGCTCCCCCTACACCCCAGCACCGGCCCCTCGTCCATTACTGCTGACAACCAGCCTGGACACATTACTGCTCCCCCTATACCCCAGCACCGGCCCGTCGTCCATTACTGCTGACCACCAGCCTGGACACATTACTGCTCCCCCTATACCCCAGCACCGGCCCCTCGTCCATTACTGCTGACCACCAGCCTGGACACATTACTGCTCCCCCTATACCCCAGCACCGGCCCCTCGTCCATTACTGCTGACAACCAGCCTGGACACATTACTGCTCCCCCTACACCCAGCACCGGCCCCTCGTCCATTACTGCTGACAACCAGCCTAGACACATTACTGCTCCCCCTATACCGCAGCACCGGCCCCTCGTCCATTACTGCTGACAACCAGCCTGGACACATTACTGCTCCCCCTACACCCCAGCACCGGCCCCTCATCCATTACTGCTGACCACCAGCCTGGACACATTACTGCTCCCCCTACACCCCAGCACCGGCCCCTCGTCCATTACTGCTGACAACCAGCCTGGACACATTACTGCTCCCCCTATACCCCAGCACCGGCCCCTCGTCCATTACTGCTGACCACCAGCCTGGACACATTACTGCACCCCCTATACCCCAGCACCGGCCCCTCGTCCATTACTGCTGACCACCAGCCTGGACACATTACTGCTCCCCCTATACCCCAGCACCGGCCCCTCGTCCATTACTGCTGACAACCAGCCTGGGCACATTACTGCTCCCCCTATACCCCAGCACCGGCCCCTCGTCCATTACTGCTGACCACCAGCCTGGACACATTACTGCTCCCCCTACACCCCAGCACCGGCCCCTCGTCCATTACTGCTGACAACCAGCCTGGACACATTACCGCTCCCCCTACACCCCAGCACTGGCCCCTCGTCCATTACTGCTGACCACCAGCCTGGACACATTACTGCTCCCCCTACACCCCAGCACCGGCCCCTTGTCCATTACTGCTGACAACCAGCCTGGACACATTACTGCTCCCCCTATACCCCAGCACCGGCCCCTCGTCCATTACTGCTGACAACCAGCCTGGACACATTACTGCTCCCCCTATACCCCAGCACCGGCCCCTCGTCCATTACTGCTGACAACCAGCCTGGACACATTACTGCTCCCCCTATACCCCAGCACCGACCCCTCGTCCATTACAGCTGACCACCAGCCTGGACACATTACTGCTCCTCCTATACCCCAGCACCGGCCCCTCGTCCATTACTGCTGACAACCAGCCTGGACACATTACTGCTCCCCCTATACCCCAGCACCGGCCCCTCGTCCATTACTGCTGACAACCAGCCTGGACACATTACTGCTCCCCCTATACCCCAGCACCGGCCCCTCGTCCATTACTGCTGACAACCAGCCTGGACACATTACTGCTCCCCCTACACCCCAGCACCGGCCCCTCGTCCATTACTGCTGACCACCAGCCTGGACACATTACCGCTCCCCCTATACCCCAGCACCGGCCCCTCGTCCATTACTGCTGACCACCAGCCTAGACACATTACTGCTCCCCCTATACCCCAGCACCGGCCCCTCGTCCATTACTGCTGACAACCAGCCTGGACACATTACTGCTCCCCCTACACCCCAGCACCGGCCCCTCGTCCATTACTGCTGACAACCAGCCTGGACACATTACTGCTCCCCCTACACCCCAGCACCGGCCCCTCGTCCATTACTGCTGACCACCAGCCTGGACACATTACTGCACCCCCTATACCCCAGCACCGGCCCCTCGTCCATTACTGCTGACAACCAGCCTGGACACATTACTGCTCCCCCTACACCCCAGCACCGGCCCCTCGTCCATTACTGCTGACAACCAGCCTGGACACATTACTGCTCCCCCTACACCCCAGCACCGGCCCCTCGTCCATTACTGCTGACCACCAGCCTAGACACATTACTGCTCCCCCTATACCCCAGCACCGGCCCCTCGTCCATTACTGCTGACAACCAGCCTGGACACATTACTGCTCCCCCTACACCCCAGCACCGGCCCCTCGTCCATTACTGCTGACCACCAGCCTGGACACATTACTGCTCCCCCTATACCCCAGCACCGGCCCCTCGTCCATTACTGCTGACCACCAGCCTGGACACATTACTGCTCCCCCTACACCCCAGCACCGGCCCCTCGTCCATTACTGCTGACAACCAGCCTGGACACATTACTGCTCCCCCTACACCCCAGCACCGGCCCCTCGTCCATTACTGCTGACAACCAGCCTAGACACATTACTGCTCCCCCTACACCCCAGCACCGGCCCCTCGTCCATTACTGCTGACAACCAGCCTGGACACATTACTGCTCCCCCTACACCCCAGCACCGGCCCCTCGTCCATTACTGCTGACAACCAGCCTGGACACATTACTGCTCCCCCTATACCCCAGCACCGGCCCCTCGTCCATTACTGCTGACAACCAGCCTGGACACATTACTGCTCCCCCTATACCGCAGCACCGGCCCCTCGTCCATTACTGCTGACAACCAGCCTGGACACATTACTGCTCCCCCTATACCCCAGCACCGGCCCCTCGTCCATTACTGCTGACAACCAGCCTGGACACATTACTGCTCCCCCTATACCCCAGCACCGGCCCCTCGTCCATTACTGCTGACAACCAGCCAGGACACATTACTGCTCCCCCTACACCCCAGCACCGGCCCCTCGTCCATTACTGCTGACAACCAGCCTGGACACATTACTGCACCCCCTATACCCCAGCACCGGCCCCTCGTCCATTACTGCTGACAACCAGCCTGGACACATTACTGCTCCCCCTACACCCCAGCACCGGCCCCTCGTCCATTACTGCTGACCACCAGCCTGGACACATTACTGCTCCCCCTATACCCCAGCACCGGCCCCTCGTCCATTACTGCTGACAACCAGCCTAGACACATTACTGCTCCCCCTATACCGCAGCACCGGCCCCTCGTCCATTACTGCTGACAACCAGCCTGGACACATTACTGCTCCCCCTATACCCCAGCACCGGCCCCTCGTCCATTACTGCTGACAACCAGCCTGGACACATTACTGCTCCCCCTATACCCCAGCACCGGCCCCTCGTCCATTACTGCTGACAACCAGCCTGGACACATTACTGCTCCCCCTACACCCCAGCACCGGCCCCTCGTCCATTACTGCTGACAACCAGCCTGGACACATTACTGCTCCCCCTATACCCCAGCACCGGCCCCTCGTCCATTACTGCTGACAACCAGCCTGGACACATTACTGCACCCCCTATACCCCAGCACCGGCCCCTCGTCCATTACTGTTGACCACCAGCCTGGACACATTACTGCTCCCCCTATACCCCAGCACCGGCCCCTCGTCCATTACTGCTGACCACCAGCCTGGACACATTACTGCTCCCCCTATACCCCAGCACCGGCCCCTCGTCCATTACTGCTGACCACCAGCCTGGACACACTACTGCTCCTCCTATACCCCAGCACCGGCCCCTCGTCCATTACTGCTGACCACCAGCCTGGACACATTACTGCTCCCCCTACACCCCAGCACCGGCCCCTCGTCCATTACTGCTGACAACCAGCCTGGACACATTACCGCTCCCCCTACACCCCAGCACCGGCCCCTCGTCCATTACTGCTGACAACCAGCCTGGACACATTACTGCTCCCCCTATACCCCAGCAACGGCCCCTCGTCCATTACTGCTGACAACCAGCCTGGACACATTACTGCTCCCCCTACACCCCAGCACCGGCCCCTCGTCCATTACTGCTGACCACCAGCCTGGACACATTACTGCACCCCCTATACCCCAGCACCGGCCCCTCGTCCATTACTGCTGACAACCAGCCTGGACACATTACTGCTCCCCCTACACCCCAGCACCGGCCCCTCGTCCATTACTGCTGACCACCAGCCTGGACACATTACTGCTCCCCCTACACCCCAGCATCGGGGGGTGACGTCCTGCACATGCTGCACATGTATATAGGGGCCTCTTGCCGTGTATGGGGAGGGTGTGTGGGGCTCATGCCGCATATAAGGGGCTGTACTCGGGTTCCAACGATATATAGGGGGATGTCAGCATACTTAATTCTTCTCAATATTAAGTGATACAATTAATATTAATTGTAATTATCAATAATATAATAATTATAATACATCAATATTAATATTGAGTAGAATTAATTTCGGCCTATTGGTTCGGCCCTCCACAACAGTCACAGTCTCTTATGTGGCCCCTCGGGAAAATTCCTTGCCCACCCCTGCTATAGAGCCATCACAACACACAGGATCTCCATCTCTCCATACATGTGTTGTGACGGTGCCATGGCCGCGACAAACGCAGCTGCAGCGCCGGACACCGGATTATCGGAGCGCTCCAGGTATCCGGGAACCCGCTGCTTCTTGGGTAACCGCTATAGCGTGCCGAATAAGGAGGGAGCCGAAGATATTCGCTCATCTCCATTCAGCACCATGGACAGCACATATTGTAGAGCCATCATCATGAGAAGGAAACGATATCGGCACCGTGGAAAGCAGAACATGGTGGTTGTCAGAGAGCAGATTGTAGATGGAAGCTTACACCAATCTGGACCAATAGCTGTAAAGGGCCGATAGAATTCGGCACCAACTAAACCCAGCCTTAGACTCATGGACGAGAGCTCAGCCATCTCTGGAGGCGGACACCACCTCCAATCATATTCCTCAAAAAAAACAACTTGGCAGCTCAGAAGACGTATAGTCAAAAAATATCACAGAAAAAGAAACAGCCTTACCCGCTCAGGTCAGAATAACCAATGCAGCGGATGCCCATGATACAGGTTGGAGCAGCAAAGGTGCAAAGTACTAACGACGTAGCCACTCACAAACCTACCAATTCATAAAGGGGGCAGCTGTTATAAGTGCTGTGGTGCAGTGACCAATCTTACAGCCAGGGGGCGCTGTGTGCGCGCTGCAGGATGCGCTTGGATGTATAACTGTGGTGGTGAGAGAAAGTCCGGCAGGATTATAAATGGCCGGTATGTGTGTCGCAGAGGAGGACACTCTGCGCTGTCAGTCTAAAGTTATGTCGTGTTCTGGGACCTGTAGTCCCACAAGTAATTGTGTAGTTCTGATGGGAGACTGGCAGGGCTAGTTATGAGAGATGGGAGGGTCAAACTAGCCACACCCACACTCCCACCCAGGGGAGTGGTTACAGGTATGTAATGTGACCAGGGTGTGAGTCACATGGTTCCTGTGGGTTTCCTGTGGGTTTCCTGTGGGTGGACCTGAATGGTCCAAGTGCAAGGCCCTGGAAGCTTGTGTTGGAAGTCGTGTGGAATAGGATTCCTGAATAGCACATGGTTGGGTTTTGGCACTGAGTGGTCTGTGTGTTGGAGTCTCCTGGGAGTGGAGACGTCCTGGAAGCACTGAGAGGCCATCTACCTGGACGGTCAGTGTTGGAGTCTCCTGGCAGTGGAGATGTCTTGGAAGCACTGAGAGGCCGTCGACCTGGACGGTCAGTGTTGGAGTCTCCTGGCAGTGGAGATGTCCTGTAAGCATCTGAGAGGCCATCTGTTGTGAATTCCGTTCTCGCACTCCCTCCTGTGGTCATGAATGGTACTTTGGTTAGTTCTGCTCTTGGACTCCCTCTGGTGGCTTTGAGCGGAACTGCTGGTCACTGAGGTTGGTTTTGTCAGCTGCTCTCGTTTATTGCTATGCTTGCTTCCCTATTTAACTCCACTCAGATCGTTACTTGATGCCAGCTGTCAATGTTTCAGTATTGGTTCAGATCTCTCTTGGACTTCTCTGAGGACCTGTCTACTCCAGCAGAAGCTAAGTCTTTGCTAGTTCATTTGTTGTTACTGCTTCCTGAATATATTTCTTAGTACTGCTAATTTCTAGTCCAGCTTGCTATCATGATATTCCCTTGCTAGCTGGAAGCTCTGGGGTGCAGAGTGGCACCTCCACACCGTGAGTCGGTGTGGGGAGTCTTTTTGCTTACTCTGCGTGGTTTTTTGTAGTCATTTGTGCTGACCGCATAGTTCCCTTTTCTATCCTCTGACTATTTAGTGAAGTCTGGCCTCCTTTGCTGAAACCTGTTTCATTCCTGTGTTTGTGACTTCCCTCTTAACTCACAGTCAATATATGTGGGGGGCTGCCTTTACCTTTGGGGAATTTCTCTGAGGCAAGGTTAGGCTTCTATTTCTATCTTTAGGGGTAGTTAGCTCTTAGGCTGTGAAGAGGCGTCTAGGGAGAGTTAGGTACGCTCCACAGCTATTTCTAGTGTGTGTGATAGGAGTAGAGTTTGCGGTCAGCAGAGTTCCCACTTTCCCAGAGCTTGTTCCGATTACTAGTTTACTCATCAGGTCATTCCGGGTGCTCCTAACCACCAGGTCCATAACAGCCATCTACCTGGACGGTCAGTGTTGGAGTCTCCTGGCAGTGGAGATGTCCTGGAACCACTGAGAGGCCATCTACCTGGACGGTCAGTGTTGGAGTCTCCTGGCAGTGGAGATGTCCTGGAGGCACTGGGAGGCCATCTACCTGGACGGTCAGTGTTGGAGTCTCCTGGCAGTGGAGATGTCCTGGAAGCACTGAGAGGCCATCTACCTGGACGGTCAGTGTTGGAGTCTCCTGGCAGTGGAGATGTCCTGGAAGCACTGAGAGGCCGTCGACCTGGACGGTCCGTGTTGAGGACCTGGGACTGACGTGGAGTCAACCTGTGGAGCAGGAGCTCCTGAGAGGTAACCCCTGGTATGGGGAAAAGAACTGTGTGCGCCAACCTATGACAGTTGCTGAACTGTGCAGTCACCTGGTGACTAGAGAGTTAAGGCGTGACTATTGAATGCTTTGTAAAGCCACCCGTGTTAAAGTAACAGACTATGTATAAGCTGGTGATGTAGAACCTGACTTACGGTGCGGTTTATGACAATTAATAAACCGTATGGATAGATTTGTATGAGGTACCGTGCCTGAGTGCTTGAATCCTATGCCAAGCGAGTGTCCTCAGGTAGCGTATCACCACAGTGCACACGGATGAGGATTGCGTAGGGCGCCAGTCACACAGGTACGTGTGATGTACAGTTACAGCCTATCCAGGATGCCCATACTATTAGATCAGATGGTTGCCCAGCACTATATAAGTGCACCCCATAAGACAGGCACCTCAATACACCCAACTAACCGAAAGGGCCTGGCTGCATCCTGCATCAAAATGGGAAAACTGTGCGATGAAAAATCATGTATAAAATACAGGAGGTATTCATTTTGGCCAAAATATGCAAGCTAGTTAGTTTTTCTTTAAGAAGTCTCCTACTCTGCACTCATTACCTGTATTAATTGCACCTGTTTGATCTCGTTACCTGTATATGTCATGGATCCCAGGGAGGATATCTTTATCATCCCCACCGCTCACACCAATATGTCATGAACCAGGGTGGTTTGGTTGCCCAGTTCTTTCTGAAGGGGATTTAAAGTATCTATATCCCACTTCCCAGTTCCGGTTCCGAACTTGCAGCTCTCTGGCACCCCCCTTACCCTCAGGTCAGACAGGGTACTGCACCTAGGATAATTAATCGCCAGAAAGGCTGCCTTACTTTGTACTGGCTGATGGGCACACTACAGTGAGGGCGACATACCTACTCCCACTCAGGGGGGAACAATTATCCACACCGTCCATCGCTACAATGTCTCCCAAACGCACAGGACAAATCCGCTGCCACCAACTCCGATTTCTTGATTAATAACGGGTCCCGAGCCAACCCAAATAAGTAGTGTAATTCACTTCAGAGGACGTGACAGTACGTCATAGAGCAAGGAGAAAAAAGCTAGTAATTTTATATATTTTACTCAAAAAAGGTAGGCAGTGTTTACAGATGGGTAAATGGATATTATAAAAGTAGACAAGTACCTGTAAGATAATGTAAGACTATTCTCACTGAGTGTATTGGGGGACACTCGCTTGGCCACGATATTCAGCACACGGGCACGGGTTTTTAAAACCAAAACAGTCCATGCGGTTTATTATGCCTCATAAACCGGGTTATGCACAGTTCATTGTGTACATCTCATGAAACACAAGCGGCACCAACTGGTGATATAAACTTGCAGCTTTAACATACACTTCATTTACGGCTTTGACTCACGGACACTAAACACGCTGGTCCTCACTGACCAGTTGCCGTGGGTCTACCTCGCCGTTCATGTTACAAGCACCAACAGTTTATGGAGGTACCTTATGGGAGCTCCTGCTCCATCTGCTGACTCCTTGTCAGTCCTCTCTCCTGGGGAAACTGCCTAACGGGGTTCACCAACTTGCCTGGCCGGCACACATCAGTCAGTCCAGAGCCACCGAAGGACGGTAGCTTCCCCAACGCCGATCAACCAGGTCCACAGTCTCTCAGGTGCTCCAAGAAGACTCCACTCGCAGGAGCTTCTAACACAGACTGTCCAGGACCATGATCACACTGTAGTCTTCAGAACGTCCATCCCTCCTGGGACCGTTCAACACAGAAGCCGTGGCCTGTCTGGGTGCTATTCAGGACTCAGTCCAACACCACAGGCCACCAGGTCCAAGCCATGTTCTTTCCAGGAAGCCTCCTCCCAGGTCTTCCTACACGGGGCACACAGCCCAAGCACAGGCTTCCAGGACCTTACACTTGGACCATTCAGATCCAACACTGGAACCACACAGAAGACCATGTGACCCACACCCTGGTCAGGTTATGTACCTGTAACCACACCCACAGTAATGGATCACCTGGGCTGGTCACGTGATCCCGACATCACTGCAGGTCGATTCTCACGGGCTCAATACGACTCCGTGCACATACCGGGGAGACCATGCAGCGCCCCCTACCTGTTACAGGGGTCACTATATCATATCCCCCCCCTCTGTTCAAGCTTGTGGGGTTGAACACCTGTCATACACGTGGGGTCACGGGTTATGTCACGCACGTTGCCTTGCCCTACCTGTCGAGAGAATCGTCTCAGTCGGTTTGGAGCATCACACACAACCATCCAGTTGTTGAGTTTACCCCGCCCCCAGCGGTCAACATGTAGGCCTTGAGCTTTGGCCTTTAAGTCACAGTCTGTGTCACTAAACCTTTAGTGAAGTTTGTCTCTTTACTCGACCTTTCTCTCCAGGGTCGCCACCCTATGTTCTGCAGCTGTTTATTGACCTGCCGTCTGTACAGTCTTAGCTGCTCTATTTCTCTCAGGTAGGCCACGCGATACCTCAGGAGCATCCGGATATTCGCTAGACTCTCCTTGGACCCGACAACCAGGAATGACACCATTCCATCTTCACCCACCTGGGCCTCGTCTTCAGCCGGAATCCTCAGTCTCTTCACACCGGACACATCCACCATCTCCTGCATCACTTTCCCAAATCGGCCAATGAGCTTCGCTACCAGAGCTCTGGGCACTTGGACTGTGTCCTCTACCAAGCCCAGACGACTTTGAGCTTCCCTGGCTTGCTCCAAACAACGAGTGGCCTCACCATTCCCCAACAGGACCATCTGTTTCATGCGGAGGCACCGTAGGTGCATGTCCCTCAGGACAGCCACCCTCTTCACTGTGACTTCCTTAGTAGACAGTATCACCAACTGTTTCGTCTCCAGTGCCCAGTGCACACTACACGCTTCCACTGCCTTTTTAAAGGCCTCATGCACACCCTCGTGGGTACATGCATCTTGCGCCTCTACGGGTACATCTATCACGCACTTGAAGAGCGGAGTCTCACTTTCTTCAAGAACAGATGGCTCCTGCCTTGCCATGGACCTTTCCATCAAGACACCTGTCACAACCGGGTGACCATCTTGTTCTGCTTTTAGCGCCAACTCCTCTTCAGCTTTACCCTCATTACCACTCTGGTACTGGCACGAGAAGTCTGCGACCACCACCTCTTTTCCTTGTAGAGGGCCTTTTAGTGCTTCTCTAAGCACTACAATGTCTTCCTTTAGGGTCTGATACACACTTTGCCATCTGAACAGGTGACCTCTGAGCTCAGAGACTTCCTTCTCCAGCTCATCCACTCTGCGCTCAGCCGCTTGTCTCAGGACCCTGTCTCGTTCGACATGGTCGTTCACCGTCTCTATAACCAATTCTATTTCGCTTCTCCCATCCTCTGGATTGGTGGGACATCCATTACTTGAGGAGGTATTTACTTCAGGCACCACCTCCTTGGTGGCCTCCTCCACTTCTGCACCCTCAGACTCTGCACTGTCAGGGTCGGCCCTCTCTTGGGTCTCAGCGGTGACATCATTAGGTTCATCCCTTTTCCCTGGGACTTCAGAGTACTTCATACACCCCAGGTCCTCAGCATCTTCCATCAATTCCTCACACGGAACAACCGGTTCAGCCCCTTTGGCTCTTTTACGTCTCCGGCGCCGGGAGGAAGAATTGCCTGAGTCAACCTTATTACACTCTTTTCCACTGGCATCACCGTCTGAATGGGAGTCACCACCAATCGTCACCACAGGTCCTGGACCCCGTCCTCCACCCGTCATCACAGGTCCTGGACCCCGTCCTCCACCTGTCAGCATAGGTCCTGGACCCCGTCCTCCACCTGTCACCACAGGTCCTGGACCCCGTCCTCCACCCGTCACCACAGGTCCTGGACCCCGTCCTCCACCCGTTACCACAGGTCCTGGACCCCGTCCTCCACCTGTCACCACGGCACATGCGCTTGTTACTGGCCATGACTTGTCACAGTCACCCCCAGAGTCTGTGTCACTCCCCACAGTATGATGACCCCGCACACACTTTCCATCCAGCCAAAAAGAACACAGTTGTGACTCCTCACTGATTGCCGCCCCTTTTTGGCTCCGCCCCCTTTTCGGACAAGTGCTCTGCTTTTTGACACCACCCCTGTTCGGGATTCAGCCCCCCTTCGAGATTGCACCCCTTTTTGGGCCATTACCCCTATTCGGGTTACCGCCCCTTTCTGGGACTCCGCCCCCTCTTGGGCAACCATCTCCATTTGGGGTCACCGCTCACTATTAGGGACACTCCTCACCCTGGGATACACCCCGTGGACTTCCCCACGGCACTCAGGCCCCAGTTCGCACAGTACACCCCTTTGTCTCTGGGCTTGTACTGGCCCTTTAAGAGTCAGCACAACTTGGCAGAAAAGGGAGAGAAAAAAAAATAAAATTTTTTTTTTTTTTCTTTTATACGTCACTTCACCAGCTCCTGCTGGTACTGCCAACCACAAGCCACTGCAGCTCCGCCTGCTGTGGAACCTCTTGCCGCCACTGCAACTACTCTCCACAAGGCTCTACCGCCGACTTCGTGGACCAGCCGATCCACAGGACGCCGCTTGTCCCCTTCGTAACCCCGCCGAGTTACAGCCAGACGCTTGTCAGCTTCGTAACCCCGCCGAGTTACAGCCAGACGCTTGTCAGCGTCGTGGCCCCGCCGAGCCACAGCAATTAACTCCCACGTGTGCGTGCTGGATCGTTGCCCGCATTCGAGCACCAAATGTAAGATAATATAAGACTATTCTTACTGAGTGTATTGGGGGACACTCGCTTGGCCGCGATATTCAGCACACGGGCACGGGTTTTTAAAACCAAAACAGTCCATGCGGTTTATTATGCCTCATAAACCGGGTTATGCACAGTTCATTGTGTACATCTCATGAAACACAAGCGGCACCAACTGGTGATATAAACTTGCAGCTTTAACTTACACTTCATTTACGGCTTTGACTCACGGACACTAAACACGCTGGTCCTCACTGACCAGTTGCCGTGGGTCTACCTCGCCGTTCATGTTACAAGCACCAACAGTTTATGGAGGTACCTTATGGGAGCTCCTGCTCCATCTGCTGACTCCTTGTCAGTCCTCTCTCCTGGGGAAACTGCCTAACGGGGTTCACCAACTTGCCTGGCCGGCACACATCAGTCAGTCCAGAGCCACCGAAGGACGGTAGCTTCCCCAACGCCAATCAACCAGGTCCACAGTCTCTCAGGTGCTCCAAGAAGACTCCACTCGCAGGAGCTTCTAACACAGACTGTCCAGGACCATGATCACACTGTAGTCTTCAGAACGTCCATCCCTCCTGGGACCATTCAACACAGAAGCCGTGGCCTGTCTGGGTGCTATTCAGGACTCAGTCCAACACCACAGGCCACCAGGTCCAAGCCATGTGCTTTCCAGGAAGCCTCCTCCCAGGTCTTCCTACACGGGGCACACAGCCCATGCACAGGCTTCCAGGACCTTGCACTTGGACCATTCAGATCCAACACTGGAACCACACAGGAACCACACAGAAGACCATGTGACCCACACCCTGGTCAGGTTATGTACCTGTAACCACACCCACAGTAATGGATCACCTGGGCTGGTCACGTGATCCTGACATCACTGCAGGTCGATTCTCACGGGCTCAATACGACTCCGTGCACATACCGGGGAGACCATGCAGCGCCCCCTACCTGTTACAGGGGTCACTATATCACATACCGTATGTACAGTACAATTACAAATAAACAGGGATTAACAGAAGAAAAACTCAACTTACGATTCGTTCATATCATGGCTGACCATGATGGGGATGGGCATACATCTAGATGCATCACAGATCTGTCTCGCACCTAGAAACGGGACAAAAGACTAGTGAAGACTGATGTCTCCCTCACTTATCTCCTTGCCCAAAACCAAGACACTCCCCCTGTGGTGACCTCCCTCAGAGGCTGAATACTCCCCTTTCTTAGAGTTATGACAAGCCATTTCTATACATAACTCGCTGTATGAACCTCGGAGAAGAACGACACAATGACCAGTATGTTCACCACGTCAGGGGGGGTTATTTTAAGTATAAACATGGTGTAGATATATGACCCGCTTACGGAGAAATCCGTTCCTTGCCTTTTGTTGGGCTTGGATCCTAGTGATCAGTGAGTTATAGATCTCTCGGTGGACATCCGGAATATATGACTTTTATAGCTCTATCCCTGATCGGTGCCATTATCCATAACTTTCCAAGAACAAAAGAGTCCCATGCGGTTGGAAAGTTGCCTGTTGTGAAATTGGATTTTGGGCTCCCCCTGTGGCCACTGGTGGAATTGAACTGGTGTGCATCATCCTCTCTGTTCACCTGTTTCCATCAGGATGTGGGAGTCGCTATTTAGCCTTGCTCCTCTGTCACTTCCATGCCGGTCAACATTGTAATCAGAAGCCTTTCTGTGCATGTTCCTGCTGCTAGACAACTCCCAGCTAAGTTGGACTTTAGTCCTTGTTTGTTTTTGCATTTTGTTCCAGTTCACAGCTGTAGTTTCGTTTCTGTGTCTGGAAAGCTCTTGTGATCTGAAATTGCCACTCTGATGTTATGAGTTAATACTAGAGTCTTAAAGTAATTTCAGGATGGTATTTTGATAGGGTTTTCAGCTGACCATGAAAGTGCCCTTTCTGTCTTCCTGCTATCTAGTAAGCGGACCTCAATTTTGCTAAACCTATTTTCATACTACGTTTGTCATTTCATCTAAAATCACCGCCAATATTTGTGGGGGCCTCTGTCTGCCTTTCGGGGAAATTTCTCTAGAGGTGAGCCAGGACTATATTTTCCTCTGCCAGGATTAGTTAGTCCTCCGGCCGGCGCTGGGCGTCTAGGGATAAAACGCAGGCAACGCTACCCGGCTACTATTAGTTGTGCGGCAGGTTTAGTTCATGGTCAGTTTAAGTTTCCATCCTTCCAAGAGCTAGTTCTTATGTTTGCTGGGCTATGTTCTCTTGCCATTGAGAACCATAACAGTTGCCTTACCAGCTATAGCTGGTATCAGGCGGGAGGGGGAATGAGGGGTTTAGACAGGAGACTGGCTTTCGCAGCGCAAAGCCATAAAAATTCCTCAGCGACTCCAGTGAGTATTGCTGGCACGCTGGTCTCACATTATAGTCATATAGCAAGGGTGTCAGGGAGAGACTAGGTGAGCGAGAGCTAATAACCCGGGCCCCTGCAGTTTCCCTCAGACTAGGGAAATCCTGACCGACCCTCTACCTGGAGTTTACACTGAAGGTGTGCATGTCCAGGCCTCGAACCTCACCCTGTCTCCTGAGCTCAGCCCTAGGCTGAAACCTCCGCCCACCACCCAGTGAAGATGTTATTCCCCAATACCCACAGTTAGCACAGACAAGGATAAAGGAAAATATACACCACGCCGCAGTCAATCAGGAATACACAATAAATGTGCAGGGCAAACTAAATACAAATATAGGAAGCAGTAAATATGACAGAGGAAAATACACCACCAGCAACGAATCTCCAACCACCAGCTCTCCTCACCAGACCGAGATAACAACGCACAAGACAGAAGCTATAATCGGCGACGCCCAAAGATCAGGAGAGCTATTTAAAGGCAATGGGCATGGCCCAGCTTCCAATCCAAGGATTAGGTAAATTAACCCCGGAACAGCTAGATAAAATCTAGCAGACGCCAATGAGCAAATAGTGGTCAAAAGCGGAATTACCGCTGTCTGTCGGACGACCTGGTCTGAACAGCGTCCGACATGACAGTGCCCCGCCTTCTACGAGGGACCCCAGGGCCCTCACGGCTAATAGGACCCGGCTTGTCCGGATGACGGCGGTGAAACAACCTGACCAGCCGGTCAGCATGAACGTCCGAGGCTGGTACCCAGGACCTCTCCTCAGGCCCATAACCACGCCAATGTACCAAGTACTGTAAAGTGCGACGCACTACACGAGAGTCAACCACCTTGGAGACTTCAAACTCCAAATTACCATCCACCAAGACTGGAGGTGGCATAGGTGCCGCGTCCACAGAACCCACCACCTTCTTTAATAGAGACCTGTGGAACACGTTGTGTATGTTATACACCGTAGGGAGCTCCAATCGGTACGCTACTGGGTTAATGACGGCGGTGACCCTAAATGGACCAATAAACCGTGGACCCAATTTAAGGGATGGTATTTTGAGTCTTATGTTTTTTGTGGATAACCAGTCATCCACACTCAGGTCCGGACCTGGCACACGCCTACTGTCAGCCACACTTTGTACCTAGCACCCACACTCAACAGACGCTGTTTAACTCTCCTCCAGACTGATGACAATTGTGTTCCTAACTGGTCCTCCTCCGGAACGCCGGAAGAGCCCCTCTGACTCAAGGTACAAAATTGAGGATGTAGCCCGTAAACACAAAAAAATGGAGACTCCCCAGATGACTCCTGGCGGTGATTATTGATGGCAAACTCAGCCAACGGAAGAAAGGTAGACCACTACTCCTGGTTATCAGAGACAAAGCAGCGTAAGTACTGTTCCAAATTTTGGTCCATACGCTCAGTCTGACCATTTGACTGAGGATGAAACGCCGAAGAATGAGATAAATTGATTCCCAGCCGTGAGCAAAACGCTCTCCAAAATTTTGCCACAAACTGAGACCCCCATCAGACACGATGTCAGATGGAACCCCATGAAATCTGACCACCTCCTGCACAAATACTTGGGCCAGAGTCTTAGCGTTAGGCAACGCAGGCAAAGACACAAAGTGCGACATTTTAGAAAACCGATCAACAATCACCAAGATGACCGTGTTTCCAGCTGATGAGGGCAAATCAGTGATGAAATCCATGGAGATTTCCGTCCATGGCTTACTAGGTACCTCAAGAGGAAGTAGTGTGCCAACAGGACGGGAGCGAGGCGTCTTAGCCCTAGCGCACGTGGTACAAGCTGACACGTATGAGACCACGTCCTGTCGGATCTTGGGCCACCAAAACCGACGTGACACCAACTCCAAGGTACCTCTAACCCCTGGGTGGCCAGCCAGGACAGCATCATGATGCTCCGCCAAAACCTTTAGGCGGAGATGAAGCGGTACAAAAGATTTGTTGATGGGAAGCTCAGATGGTACCTCCTCCTGAGCCTCGGCAATCTCAACCTTGGTAGTGAGAGCCGAAACCACAACACCCTTTTGGAGGATGGGTACTGGATCTTCCCGAGGTTCTCCCCCCGGAAAACACCTGGACAAAGCATCCGCCTTAGTGTTTTTAGACCCCGGTCTGTAAGTGACCACAAAATTGAACCGCGTGAAAAACAATGCCCAGCGAGCCTGCCTGGGGGACAGACGCTTGGCAGACTCCAAATACAGCAGATTCTTATGATCGGTAATAACAGTAACCTGATGAACCGACCCCTCCAAGAAGTGTCGCCATTCCTCAAAGGCCAACTTAATTGCCAACAACTCTCTGTTGCCGATATCGTAGTTACGTTCGGCGGACGACAGTTTCTTGGAGAAATAGGCGCATGGACGTAAACCACTCAAAGATGAGCCTTGTGATAGTACCAGCCCCACACCAACCTCAGACGCATCGACTTCTACAACAAAAGGTTGATACGTCTGGCTGCACAAGAATGGGGGCTGAAACAAAACTGTTCTTAAGAAATTCGAATGCGCGCACAGCAGCCTCAGGCCAAACAGAGAAATTGGTACCCTTTTTAGTCATGTCAGTTAGCGGTTTAGCAATGATGGAAAAATCCTTGATAAATTTCCTATAGTAGTTAGAAAACCCAAGGAACCGCTGAAGTGCTTTCAGGTTATCAGGACGTTCCCAACGCAGCACCGCTTGCACCTTAGCGGCGTCCATTTTAAAACCAGAAGCAGACACAATATAACCCAAGAACGGCAACTCTTGAGCAAAAAATACACATTTCTCAAGTTTAGCATACAGCTTATTCTCTCTGAGAAGCTGTAACACCTGCCTGACATGATCTAAATGAGCATCACGGTCGCAAGAATATATGAGAATGTCATCTAGGTACACGATAACGAATTTCCCCAAAACATGCGAGAACACATCATTGATGAAATGTTGGAACACTGCAGGTGCGTTAGTCAACCCAAATGGCATCACCAAATTTTCAAAATGACCCTCAGGGGTATTAAAAGCCATCTTCCACTCATCACCTTGATGGACTCTTATGAGGTTGTACGCCCCCCTGAGGTCAAGCTTGGTAAACCACTTAGCACCCGCCACCTGGTTGAACAAATCTGGTATCAGTGGCATAGGGTATGGATCACGAACCGTAATCTGGTTCAACTCCCTGAAATCCAAACACGGGCGTAATCCACCATCTTTCTTCCTCACGAAGAAGAACCCTGCTGCCACCGGCGAGGATGACGGCCTGATGTGCCCTTTGCTCAAGCTTTCAGCAATGTAATCTTTTAACGCTTGTCTCTCCGGACCGGAGATGTTAAACATCCTTGCTTTAGGCAATTTGGCCCCTGGTTTAAACCTGATGGAACAGTAATCCTCTGCAACTCACTCCCCCTGGCGAATAGAGCGTATCTAAGATTCTGCTAGAGCCATTTTGTCAGGTTCATCGTAGATTTTCCCAAGACAGGAAAAAAAACTCTCCACAGAGTCAAATGTAGCAGAATCAGATGGGAAAGAAAACGCCCATGCTTGGGGATCCCCACTCAACAATGACAACACACAACACCAGGCCCACACGCTGATCCTCATTACCTGAAGATATCGGGCGCATACGGAAATATAGTTTGCAAGCTTCACGAAAAGAAACAAATTTACTGCGTTCCCCAGCAAATTTTTCAGGCAAAGGAAATTTAGGCTCAGCAACTCTTCCTGTCGCTACAGCTTGCACATTAGATACTGCTAGTCCCTGTTGCTGCACTGCCCCCCTTAACTCCGTGACCTGTAGGGACAGCGCCTCCAACTGGCGGGTTATGGAAGTCATGGGATCCATGACAAAACACAAAAAAAAAACCCCTTTTTTTTTTTTGTGTTGTTGGGCCGATTATAATGTCAGGGAGAGACTAGGTGAGCGAGAGCTAATAACCCGGGCCCCTGCAGTTTCCCTCAGACTAGGGAAATCCTGACTGACCCTCTACCTAGAGTTTACACTGAAGGTGTGCATGTCCAGGCCTCGAACCTCACCCTGTCTCCTGAGCTCAGCCCTAGGCTGAAACCTCCGCCCACCACCCAGTGAAGATGTTATTCCCCAATACCCACAATTAGCACAGACAAGGATAAAGGAAAATATACACCACGCCGCAGTCACTCAGGAATACACTATAAATGTGCAGGGCAAAATAAATACAAATATAGGAAGGAGTAAATAAGACAAAGGAAAATACACCACCAGCAATGAATCTCCAACCACCAGCTGTCCTCACCAGACCGAGATAACAACGCACAAGACAGAAGCTATAATCGGCGACGCCCAAAGATCAGGAGAACTATTTAAAGGCAATGGGCATGGCCCAGCTTCCAATCCGAGGATCAGGTAAATTAACCCCGGAACAGCTAGATAAAATCTAGCAGACGCCAATGAGCAAATAGTGGTCAAAAGCGGAATTACCGCTGTCTGTCGGATGACCTGGTCTGAACAGCGTCGGACATGACAAAGGGGGAGGGAGAAAGAGTGGCTTAGAATTCCAGCCTTGTGCTGGCAGGCAGAGGAAACTGCAGCTGAGAGCTCTGTATGTGTAATTGAAGTAATCAGGACTTCTTCCTATTTCCTGACAGTATAAAAGACAACTGTCCACACAGTCAATTAATCACACCTCTTCACCATGGCCAAGACCAAAGAGTTGTCTAAGGACACCAGGGACAAAACTGTAGACCTGCACAAGGCTGGAATGGGCTACAGGATAATAGGCAAGCAGTAAGAAGGCAACAACTGTTGGAAGAAGAAGAAACATAAGATGACTGTCAATCTTCCTCAGTCTAGGGCTCCATGCAAGATCTCACCTCGTGGGGTAAGGATGATTCTGAGATAGGTCAGGACTTAGCCCTGAACTACATGGCAGGACCTGGTCAATGACCTGTTTGAGACCACAGTCTCAAATATTACCTTTAGTATTGCAGTACGCCGTCATGGATTGAAACCCTGCAGGGCACGCAAGGTCCTCCTGCTCACACCAGCACATGTCCAGGCCCGATTGAAGTCCACCAATGATCATTTGGATAATCCAGAGGCATGGGATAAGGCTGTGGTCAGATGAGACCAAAATAGAATTTTTTGGTATCAACTCCAGGCACCGTGTTTGGAGGAAGAAGAAGGATGAGTACAACCCCAAGAACACCATCCCAACCGTGAAGCATGGTGGGGGAAATATCATGCTTTGGCTGTGCTTTTCTTCAAAGGGGACAGGATGCCTGCACCATATTGAAAGGAGGATGGATGAGGTCACAAATCACGAGATTTTAGCCAACAACTTCCTTTCCTTAGTAAGAGAATTGAAGATGGGTCATTGCTGGGTCTTCCAGCATGACAATGACCCGAAAAAAACATCCAGGGCAGCTAAGGAGTGGCTCTGTAAGAAGCATTTCAAGGTCCTGGAGTGGCCTAGCCAGTCTCCGGACCTGAACCTAATAGAAAACCTTTGGAGGAGCTGAAACTCAATGTTTCCCAGCGACAGCCCTGAAACCTGAAAGATCTAGAGAACATCCATATGGAGGAGGGGGCCAATATCCCTGCTGCAGTGTGAGCAAACTGGTCAAGAACTACAGGACACGTCTGACCTATGTAATTGCAAACAAAGGTTTCTGGACCAAATATTAAGTTCTATTATTTCTATTGTATCAAATACTTATTTCATGCAATAAAATACAAATTAATTATGTAACAATCCTACAATGTGATTTTCTGGATTTTATTTTAGATTCTGTCTCTCACAGGTGAAGTGTACCTATGGTAAAAATTACCGACCTCTCCATTCTGTGTAGGGGGGAAGCTTGCAAAATTAGCAGAGTATCAAACTCTTATTTTCCCCTCTGTACATGTCCAGAAATACAGCAGCCGCCGTGTGCACGGAGATGTTTGCAAGCACTGAATATATTGGTACTGGGCTGCTTTCCTGCCACATAGATTGTACTTAGAGAATTCAGGGAGCTGCACACAAATTGATGAATTAAGTCAACATTCATATATTCCTGTCGCTGATATAATTTGCTCTCTACCTTGGTCCTAAAATGTCTTGATGTCCACGGATCTGATACGACGGGAGCTCATAGAATGAAGGAACACAGATTTTCCTCAAGCTTTGCCTCCTTTTGTTTTTTAGGTTAATTCTGTCTAATAAATTTGTATATTCATCTCTTGCTATAAAGATATCTGCTTGCTTTCAGTGAATGGGGTCTTTCCTAATTCTAATCAACAGTTTAAAGCCAATACTGACCTGATATTTGTCACAACTGGAGAGTTTATTACAATGTATCACTGCAGACAATCCGCTGTAATCTAAACACAGCAGCAGGAAGATCTCCAATGTCCTGATGGGTTGCTACAATGTATCAGTGCAGGTGACTTGTATCAGTCGGAATTCCAGGAAGTTTCACTCGCAGAGAATTGTCCAGACTGGAGACAATTGTAACAAACCCTCAGCTTTGCCTCTGGATGTAAAGTATGAATGTTTCGTTACGTGAGAATGGCCTCAACATGAATCATTCAGTCTATTGGAAAGTTGCAGAAGTTGTCTGCTGGGATGGCCCAGGCAGAGGTGTATCTAGCCTTTCCTGCACTCGGGGCAAAGGATCAGTTTGGCGCCCCTCCCCCCAACCTCCCCCATTTGAACCTCAACCGTGTTGAAACGGTATGACCAAGCCAAGGTACATTCCTGAGTCCCCATTATGTTAAAATAGATACCAATAAAAGTAAAATTAATTGAGACAACGGTAGGTTAAGTGTTTTTGAATATCCATATTGAATCAGGAGCCCCATATAATGCTCCATACAGTTCATTATGGCCCCATAAGATGCTCCATAGACACATTTGCCCAATATATTGCTCCACAAACGTTGATTATGGCCCCCTAAGATGCTCCATAAAGATATTTGCGCCATATAGTGCTCCACAAACGTTGATTATGGCCCCCTAAGATGCTCCATAAAGATATTTGCGCCATATAATGCTGC
Source organism: Ranitomeya variabilis (assembly GCF_051348905.1). NCBI lineage: Eukaryota > Metazoa > Chordata > Amphibia > Anura > Dendrobatidae > Ranitomeya > Ranitomeya variabilis. Next base: position 11,416,939 of record NC_135233.1, on the reverse strand, counting down.
AAACGTTAATTATGGCCCCATAAGATGCTCCATAAATATGTTTGCTCCATATAGTGCTGCAGAAACGTTGATTATGCCCCATAAGATGCTCCATAAATATATTTGCTCCATATAGTGCTGCAGAAACGTTGATTATGCCCCATAAGATGCTCCATAAATATGTTTGCTCCATATAGTGCTGCAGAAACGTTGATTATGCCCCATAAGATGCTCCATAAATATATTTGCCCCATATAGTGCTGCAGAAACGTTGATTATGCCCCATAAGATGCTCCATAAATATGTTTGCTCCATATAGTGCTGCAGAAACGTTGATTATGCCCCATAAGATGCTCCATAAATATATTTGCCCCATATAGTGCTGCAGAAACATTGATTATGCCCCATAAGATGCTCCATACAGACACATGACTCATTTGCTGTTGCTGCGATAAAAAAAATAATCATATACTCACCTCTCCGGCGCTCAGGCCCCCGGCACTTTCAATATTCACCTGCTCCTCGTTCCGGCGCCGCTCCGTCTTCAGCATCAGCACTGACGCTCAGGCAGAGGGTGTGCACTAACCACGTCACCGCGTCCTCTGACCTCAGCGTCACTGCTGAAGACGGAGCGGCGCCGGAACGAGGAGCAGGTGAATATCGCGCAGCGCTCCCCAATATACTCACCTGCTCCTGGCGCGGTGCAGTCCCTGCTTCCCCGGGGCGGCACTGCAGCTTCTCCCTGTACTGAGCGGTCACCGTTACCGCTCATTACAGTAATGAATATGAGGCTCCACCCCAATAGGAGGTGGAGCCGCATATTCATTACTGTAATGAGCGGTACTATGTGACCGCTCAGTACAGGAAGAAGCTCGGGCTCCGGGGAACCGGAGACCTGCAGGGACCGCGCCAGGAGTAGGTAAGTATCTCAGTGTGGGGGCGGCAGAATGCCGCCGACGAGGAGCCTCCTTGGACCGCTGCATCATCAGGCATCCCGCTGGCGCCCCCCTGTCGGCTGCGCCTGGGGCACATGCCCCGCCTGCTCCCCCCCCCCCCGGATACGCCACTGGGCCCAGGACGATTCACCACCACTAGATTTGGATGGGATTTGACTGCAGATTTGCTTTTACCCAATTAGTTAGGAATAAAAACTTCTTCTGACTGCGGGGTCTTTCATGTCGGAGGCGTGAGACAACCTGTGCGAGGCTGTAACTCGTCCGTCTCCACCTGTCAGATGTCACCACCAGTAAAAACAGAAATATTGAAACATTTGCTGCATCTGTCAGTCCTAATTAGTGCACGAAATGCTGCCAACTTTCTCTAAATGCTCGCGAACTGAAATGGATTTGTAAAAGTCGTCTGAAATCCCAAGAAAGTGTCGAGACTAAAGGAATCTCAGACTGATGACAGATGGAGTCTCCTCAGACTCGCTGCAGAATTAGCAGCAAAAATTAACTCAGCAGTATTGTGCAATGAAAACCGGCGAGGCCGCAGGACGGTACTGCAATGGTGAGGCCACCGGTGATCAGCCACAGGATGGTACTACAATGGTGAGACCCCTGCCAGTGATCGGCCGCAGGACAGTACTGCAATGGTGAGACCCCCGGTGATCGGCCACAGGACGGTACTACAGTGGTGAGACCCTCACCGGTGATCGGCCGCAGGACGGTACTGCAATGGTGAGGCCACCGGTGATCAGCCACAAGATGGTACTACAATGGTGAGACCCCCGCCAGTGATCGGCCGCAGGACGGTACTGCAATTGTGAGGCCACCGATGATCAGCCACAGGATGGTACTACAATGGTGAGACCCCCGCCGGTGATCGGCCGCAGGACAGTACTGCAATGGTGAGGCCACCGAGGATCAGCCACAGGATGGTACTACAATGGTGAGACCCCCGCCGGTTACGGCTGCAGGATGGTACTGCAATGGTGAGGCCACCGGTGATCAACCACAGGACAGTATTGCAATGGTGAGGCTCCCGGTGATCGGCCACAGGACGGTACTGCAATGGTGAGGCCCCCAGTGATCAGCCACAGGATGGTACTACAATGGTGAGACCCCTGCTGGTGATCGGCCGCAGGACAGTACTGCAATGGTGAGGCCACCGGTGATCAGCCACAGGATGGTACTACAATGGTGAGACCCCCGCCGGTGATCGGCCGCAGTACAGTACTGCAATGGTGAGGCCACCGGTGATCAGCCACAGGATGGTACTACAATGGTGAGACCCCCGCCGGTGATCGGCTGCAGGAGGGTACTGCAATGGTGAGGCCACCGGTGATCAACCACAGGACAGTATTGCAATGGTGAGGCCCCCGGTGATCGGCCACAGGACGGTACTGCAATGGTGAGGCCCCCCGGTGATAGGCTGCAGGACGGTACTACAATAGTGAGGCTCCCGGTGATCAACCACAGGACAGTATTGCAATGGTGAGGCCCCCGGTGATCGGCCACAGGACGGTACTGCAATGGTGAGGCCCCCGGTGATCAGCCACAGGATGGTACTACAATGGTGAGACCCCAGCCGGTGATCGGCCGCAGGACGGTACTGCAATGGTGAGGCCCCCGGTGATAGGCCGCACGACAGTACTACAATGGTTAGACCCCCGCCGGTGATCGGCCGCAGGACAGCACTGCAATGGTGAGGCCCCCTGTGATCGGCCGCAGGACAGTACTACAGTGGTGAGACCCCCGCCGGTGAACGGTCGCAGGACGGTACTACAATGGTGAGACCCCCGGTGATCAACCACAGGACGGTACTACAATGGTGACGCCCCCGGTGATCAACTACAGGACGGTACTACAATGGTGAGACCGCCGGTGATCGGCCACAGGATGGTACTACAGTGGTGAGACCCCCGCCGGTGATCGGCCGCAGGACAGTACTGCAATGGTGAGGCCCCCGGTGATAGGCCGCAGGACGGTTCTGCAATGGTGAGACCCCCGGTGATTAGCCACAGGTCGGTACTACAATCGTGAGGCCCCCGGTGATCAACCACAGGACGGTACTACAATGGTGAGGCCCCCAGTGATCGGCCACAGGACGGTACTACAGTGATGAGACCCCCGCCGGTGATCGGCCGCAGGACGGTACTACAATTGTGAGACCCCCGACGGTGATCGGCCGCAGGACGGTACTGCAATGGTGAGGCCCCCGGTGATAGGCCACAGGACGATACTACAATGGTGAGGCCCCCGGTGATCAACCACAGGATGGTACTACAATGGTGAGGCCCCCAGTGATCGGCCACAGGACGGTACTACAGTGGTGAGACCCCTGGTGATCGGCCGCAGGATGGTACTACAATGGTGAGACCCCCGCCGGTGATCGGCCGCAGGACGGTACTGCAATGGTGAGACCCCCGGTGATCGGCAGCAGGACGGTACTGCAATGGTGAGACATCCCCCGGTGATCGGCCGCAGGACGGTACTGCAATTGTGAGGCCCGCCGGTGATCAGCCACAGGACGGTACTACAATGGTGAGGCCCCCGGTGATATGCCGCAGGATGGTACTACAATGGTGAGACCCCCAGTGATCGGCAGCAGGACGGTACTGAAATGGTGAGACCCCCAGTGATCGGCCGCAGGACGGTACTGCAATGGTTAGACCCCCAGTGATCGGCCACAGGATGGTACTACAATGGTGAGACCCCCGGTGATCATCCGCAGGACGGTACTGCAATGTTGAGACCCCCGGTGATCGGCCACAGGATGGTACTACAATGGTGAGACCCCCGCCGGTGATCAGCCACAGGACAGTACTGCAATGGTGAGACCCCTGGTGATAGGCCACAGGATGGTACTACAATGGTGAGACCCCCGCCGGTGATCAGCCACAGGACAGTACTGCAATGGTGAGACCACCGGTGATAGGCTGCAGGACGGTACTGCAATGGTGAGACCCCCAGTGATCGGCCGCAGGACGGTACTGCAATGGTGAGGCCCCCGGTGATCAGCCACAGGACGGTACTACAATGGTGAGGCCCCCGCCGGTGATCAGCCACAGGACAGTACTGCAATGGTGAGACCCCTGGTGATAGGCCACAGGATGGTACTACAATGGTGAGACCCCCGCCGGTGATCAGCCACAGGACAGTACTGCAATGGTGAGACCCCCGGTGATAGGCCGCAGGACGGTACTGCAATGGTGAGACCCCCAGTGATCGGCCGCAGGACGGTACTGCAATGGTGAGGCCCCTGGTGATCAGCCACAGGACGGTACTGCAATGGTGAGACCCCCAGTGATAGGCCACAGGACGGTACTGCAATGGTGAGGCCCCAGGTGATCAGCCACAAGACGGTACTGCAATGGTGAGGCCCCCGGTGATCAGCCACAGGACGGTACTGCAATGGTGAGGCCCCTGGTGATCGGCAGCAGGACGGTACTGCAATGGTGAGACATCCCCCGGTGATCGGCCGCAGGACGGTACTGCAATTGTGAGGCCCGCCGGTGATCAGCCACAGGACGGTACTACAATGGTGAGGCCCCCGGTGATAGGCCGCAGGATGGTACTACAATGGTGAGACCCCCAGTGATCAGCAGCAGGACGGTACTGAAATGGTGAGACCCCCAGTGATCGGCCGCAGGAAGGTACTGCAATGGTGAGACCCCCAGTGATCGGCCGCAGGATGGTACTACAATGGTGAGACCCCCGGTGATCAGCCTCAGGACGGTACTGCAATGTTGAGACCCCCGGTGATCGGCCGCAGGACGGTACTACAATGGTGAGACCCCCAGTGATCGGCCGCAGGACGGTACTGCAATGGTGAGACCCCCGGTGATCGGCCGCAGGACGGTACTGCAATGGTGAGGCCCCCGGTGATCAGCCGCAGGATGGTACTACAATGGTGAGACCCCCGGTGATCATCCGCAGGACGGTACTGCAATGTTGAGACCCCCGGTGATCGGCCACAGGATGGTACTACAATGGTGAGACCCCCGCCGGTGATCAGCCACAGGACAGTACTGCAATGGTGAGACCCCTGGTGATAGGCCACAGGATGGTACTACAATGGTGAGACCCCCGCCGGTGATCAGCCACAGGACAGTACTGCAATGGTGAGACCCCCGGTGATAGGCCGCAGGATGGTACTGCAATGGTGAGACCCCCAGTGATCGGCCGCAGGACGGTACTGCAATGGTGAGGCCCCCGGTGATCAGCCACAGGACGGTACTACAATGGTGAGGCCCCCGCCGGTGATCAGCCACAGGACAGTACTGCAATGGTGAGACCCCTGGTGATAGGCCACAGGATGGTACTACAATGGTGAGACCCCCGCCGGTGATCAGCCACAGGACAGTACTGCAATGGTGAGACCCCCGGTGATAGGCCGCAGGACGGTACTGCAATGGTGAGACCCCCAGTGATCGGCCGCAGGACGGTACTGCAATGGTGAGGCCCCTGGTGATCAGCCACAGGACGGTACTGCAATGGTGAGACCCCCAGTGATAGGCCACAGGACGGTACTGCAATGGTGAGGCCCCAGGTGATCAGCCACAAGACGGTACTGCAATGGTGAGGCCCCCGGTGATCAGCCACAGGACGGTACTGCAATGGTGAGGCCCCTGGTGATCGGCAGCAGGACGGTACTGCAATGGTGAGACATCCCCCGGTGATCGGCCGCAGGACGGTACTGCAATTGTGAGGCCCGCCGGTGATCAGCCACAGGACGGTACTACAATGGTGAGGCCCCCGGTGATAGGCCGCAGGATGGTACTACAATGGTGAGACCCCCAGTGATCAGCAGCAGGACGGTACTGAAATGGTGAGACCCCCAGTGATCGGCCGCAGGACGGTACTGCAATGGTGAGATCCCCAGTGATCGGCCGCAGGATGGTACTGCAATGGTGAGACCCCCAGTGATCGGCCGCAGGACGGTACTGCAATGGTGAGGCCCCCGGTGATCAGCCACAGGACGGTACTACAATGGTGAGGCCCCCGCCGGTGATCAGCCACAGGACAGTACTGCAATGGTGAGACCCCTGGTGATAGGCCACAGGATGGTACTACAATGGTGAGACCCCCGCCGGTGATCAGCCACAGGACAGTACTGCAATGGTGAGACCCCCGGTGATAGGCCGCAGGACGGTACTGCAATGGTGAGACCCCCAGTGATCGGCCGCAGGACGGTACTGCAATGGTGAGGCCCCTGCTGATCAGCCACAGGACGGTACTGCAATGGTGAGGCCCCCGGTGATCAGCCGCAGGATGGTACTACAATGGTGAGACCCCCGGTGATAGGCCGCAGGACGGTACTGCAATGGTGGGACCCCCGCCGGTGATCGGCCGCAGGACAGTACTGCAATGGTGAGGCCCCCGGTGATCAGCCACAGGACTGTACTACAATGGTGAGACCCCCGCCGGTGATCAGCCACAGGACAGTACTGCAGTGGTGAGACCCCTGGTGATAGGCCACAGGATGGTACTACAATGGTGAGACCCCCGCCGGTGATCAGCCACAGGACAGTACTGCAATGGTGAGACCCCCGGTGATAGGCCACAGGACGGTACTGAAATGGTGAGACCCCCAGTGATAGGCTGCAGGACGGTACTGCAATGGTGAGACCCCCGGTGATAGGCCGCAGGACGGTACTGCAATGGTGAGGCCCCCCGGTGATAGGCTGCAGGATGGTACTACAATGGTGAGACCCCCGGTGATAGGCTGCAGGACGGTACTGCAATGGTGAGGCCCCCCGGTGATAGGCCGCAGGATGGTACTACAATGGTCAGACCCCCTGTGATAGTCCGCAGGATGGTACTGCAATGGTGAGGCCCCCCGGTGATAGGCCGCAGGATGGTACTGCAAAGGTGAAACCCCCAATGATAGGCAGCAGGACAGTACTGCAATAGTGAGGCCCCCAGTGATAGGCCGCAGGACGGTACTGCAATGTTGAGACCCCCGATGATAGGCCGCAGGACGGTACTGAAATTGTGAGTGTCACGATTCACACCGTGACGGTCAAGATCCCTTAGCCGCTGCCCACAATATGTCACGGATTGGGGTGACTTGAGACCAACAGACGGCTATCACATGTGCAGGGGGCTTATCCTAGTTATCCCTCCACTGCCACAATGTGATGAAAAAAACACACACAAGTTTAATGACCTCTTAGGTTACAGCAGGGGCTTATTTTAGGTATCCCACTGCTCTTCAATATACCATGAACTGCAGGGATTTGTGTATCCCGCTTACAGTTCCACTTAAACCTTGCAGCTCTCTGGCGCCCCCCTTACCGTCAGGTCAGATTAGGTACTGCACCTAGGGTAATTAGTCGCCAGAAAGGCTGCCTGCTATGTACTGGCTATTGGGCGCGCTGCAGCGAGGCGATAACTACTCCCGCTCGGGCAGGAACGATAATTATCAAGCTGCAGTCGCTGCAGTGACACCCAACGGCCTGTACACGGTATTGCTGCCACCAGCTCCGATTAAACGGGTCCGGAGCTAACCCAACACAGTAGCGTAAATTCCCTTCAAGAGACAGGGTACGTGTTTAGAGCAGGGAGAAATAACTGGCATGAAATAATATACCCCACAAAGTGTAGGCAGTGCTTTATAAAAATATTTTACAAAGCTGTTACAAATGAGACAATTGCAAATATGTACAAGGTAATTATGAAAATAAAAGGATTAAATGAAGAAAAGATAACACTCACATATTCTCAGATCATTGCATTGCAGGCAACCATACGTCCCAGCTCATTGGACGTGCTGAGGGCACTTCAGGAAAAGACAAGAAGACTCAAATCTGATCTCTTGGACGCCTGCCAGCACTTAAATCCTACAGTCTGTGACCTCACATAAAGGGCTAGCTTTTCCAACCCCTCCTACCTTGTCAGGGTTACTCACTGTGCATTAAATATATCTGATGCCCGTAACTTCGCTCCAGAACATGTCATAAACGTACAATACCCAGCATTCATCTCGGATTAACGTGGGCTTTCTAATGAGATCAAATATGTCCTATTATTTACAGGGCAATCCCTACTTCTTCACCCGATGGAGTTAGACGTCTGTGTTTAGAGTGATGGGTAGATGCTTCGATGGAGATCAAGGATATGTATTTATCATTCTCCTATCTTAAATAGTTGGCCTAATATCTCACAATAACAGAACAAAGGACTTTCAGATTCTAGAAGTTTCTAATCCAGTTAAAGCTGAGCACTTTCTACTACAGGAAATGCCGGTCGTAAATACCTTTCGTCAATAAAACTCTCTTCCCCCATGTACATTGACAAGGCAGCTCTTGGCTGAGTGAAAGGGAAGGGGTTTTTTTTAGCCCACAGCTTGCTAGCAACAGAACTAAACTTATATGATATTTCATACCCTATCGTGACACCTCCCCTTTTAGCGTGCGCTACGGCGGCAGAACCTCTCGGTATGCCTCCATGTGCACCTCTGTGGGTTCACCCTGGTGGGAGAGTCCATCTGCATTCCCATGCTCTTTGCCCACTTTGTGTTTAATGGTGAAGTCAAATTGCTGAAGGGCAAGGCTCCAGCGTAGCAACCTGCCGTTGGTTCCACACATGGTGCTTAGCCAGCGCAGAGGGTCATGGTCGGTCACCACGGTGAAGGTGCGACCGTACAAGTAGGGCTGCAAGCGCTGCAGGGCCCAGACTATGGCCAGGCACTCCATCTCGATGGTGGAGAAGGCCACTTCCCTCGGCAAAAGTTTCCAGCTCAGGTACGACACGGGGTGCTCTTGGTCCTCCGAGTCAACCTGGCTGAGCACAGCTCCCAGGCCAAACTCGCTGGCGTTGGTCTGTACCAAGAACGGTCGACTGCTGTCGACTGCTTTCAACACAGGGGCGTTGCACAGTGCTGTTTTCAACGCCTGGAAGGCCCCCTCACAGCCATCTGTCCAGTTGACGATGTGGGGTAGCTTCTTCCTGGTGAGGTCCGTCAAAGGTTTTGCCAGGCTACTATAGTGTTGCACAAAGCGCCTATAGTACCCTGCAGTGCCCAGGAAGGACATCACCTGTTTCTTGGTCCCAGGAGTGGGCCAGTTCACGATCGCGCCCACTTTCTCAGGCTCCGGTTTCAGGGTGCCTCCGCCTACCCGGTGCCCCAGGTAGTGGACCTCCCTCATGCCCATCTGGCACTTTCCCGGCTTGATAGTCAGTCCTGCTTGGTGAATTCGCCTGAGCACCTCCTCGAGATGCTGCAGGTGTTCCCCCCAGGAGGGACTGAAGATGGCAATGTCATCCAAGTACGCCACTGCGTACTTCTCCAGTCCCTGAAGCAGGAGATTGACCATCCGCTGGAAAGTGGCAGGGGCATTCTTCAAGCCGAAGGGCATGACCGTGGACTCGTACAGTCCAAAGGGTGTGATAAAGGCGGACTTCTCCTGCGCCTCGGGGCTCAGGGGAATCTGCCAGTATCCGCGACTCAGATCCATTAATGTCTGTCATGGTTCTCAACACACAGAGAACATAGTTGAGCATACAAAAAGGACTAGCTCTTGGAAGATGGGAACTCGAGCTGACCGTGAGCTAAACCTATCACAACAACTGAAAGTGGCCGGGTAGCGTGCCTACGTTTTATCCCTAGACGCCCAGCGCCAGCCGGAGAACTGACTGACCCTAGCAGAGGAAAATACAGACCTGGCTCACCTCTAAAGAAATTTTCCCCAAAAGGCGGACAGTAGCCCCCACAAATATTGTCGGTGATATTAGAGGAAATTGACATACGAAGTATGAAAATAGGTTTAGCAAAATTGAGGTCCGCTTACTAGATAGAAGGAAGACAGAAAAGGGGACTTCACGGCCAGCTGAAAACCCTATTCAAAATTCCATCCTGAAATTACTTTAGAACTCTAATATCAACTCATGACACCAGAGTGGCAATTTCAGTTCACAAGAGCTTCCAGTCTCAGAAATATTCAAACACAGAGAACTGGAACAAAAATGCAAACAAACTTAGGACAAAAATCCAACTTAGCTGAAAGTAGTCTAGGAGCAGGAACATGCAACAGAAATGCTTCTGGTAACATTGTTGGCCGGCATAGAAATGACTGAGGAGCAAGGCTAAATAGAAACTCCCACATCCTGATGGAAACAGGTGAACAGAGGAGATGACAAACCCACGTTCAGTACCACCAGTGACCACCGGGGGAGCCCAGAAACCAAATTCACAACAGTACCCCCCCCTCAAGGAGGGGGCACTGAACCCTCACCAGAACCACCAGGGCGATCAGGATGAGCCCTATGAAAGGCACGGACCAAATCGGAGGCATGAACATCAGAGGCTGTCACCCAAGAATTATCCTCCTGACCGTAGCCCTTCCACTTGACCAAATACTGAAGTCTCCGTCTGGAAACACGGGAGTCCAAGATCTTCTCCACAACGTACTCCAACTCACCCTCAACCAACACCGGAGCAGGAGGCTCAACGGAAGGCACAACAGGTACCTCATACCTGCGCAACAATGACCGATGGAAGACATTATGAATAGAAAAAGATGCAGGGAGGTCCAAACGAAAGGACACAGGGTTAAGAATCTCCAATATCTTGTACGGGCCGATGAACCGAGGCTTAAACTTAGGAGAAGAAACCTTCATAGGGACAAACCGAGAAGATAACCACACCAAATCCCCAACACAAAGACGAGGACCAACACGACGACGGCGGTTGGCAAAATGCTGAGTCTTCTCCTGGGACAACTTCAAATTGTCCACCACCTGCCCCCAAATCTGATGCAACCTCTCCACCACAGCATCCACTCCAGGACAATCCGAAGGCTCCACCTGACCGGAAGAGAAACGAGGATGAAACCCCGAATTACAGAAGAAAGGAGAAACCAAAGTGGCAGAACTAGCCCGATTATTGAGGGCAAACTCCACCAAGGGCAAGAAGGCAACCCAATCATCCTGATCCGCAGAGACAAAACACCTCAAATAAGTCTCCAAGGTCTGATTAGTTCGCTCGGTCTGGCCATTAGTCTGAGGATGGAAAGCAGACGAAAAAGACAAATCAATGCCCATCCTAGCACAGAACGCTCGCCAAAATCTAGACACGAATTGGGTCCCCCTGTCAGAAACTATATTCTCCGGAATACCATGCAAGCAAACCACATTTTGAAAAAACAGAGGAACCAACTCGGATGAGGAAGGCAACTTAGGCAAGGGAACCAAATGGACCATCTTAGAGAAACGGTCACACACCACCCAGATGACAGACATCTTCTGAGAAACAGGGAGATCAGAAATAAAATCCATCGAGATGTGAGTCCAAGGCCTCTTCGGAATAGGCAAGGGCAACAACAATCCACTAGCCCGAGAACAACAAGGCTTGGCCCGAGCACAAACATCACAAGACTGCACAAAACCTCGCACATCTCGTGACAGGGAAGGCCACCAGAAGGACCTAGCCACCAACTCCCTGGTACCAAAGATTCCAGGATGCCCTGCCAACGCAGAAGAATGGACCTCCGAGATGACTCTACTGGTCCAATCATCAGGAACAAACATTCTACCAGGCGGGCAACGATCAGGTCTATCCGCCTGAAACTCCTGCAAGGCCCGTCGCAGGTCTGGGGAAACAGCAAATAAAATCACTCCCTCCTTAAGGATACCTGTGTGCTCAGAATTACCAGGGGAGTCAGGCTGAAAACTCCTAGAAAGGGCATCCGCCTTCACATTTTTAGAACCTGGTAGGTATGAAACCACAAAATTAAACCGAGAGAAAAATAACGACCAGCGCGCCTGTCTAGGATTCAGGTGCCTGGCAGACTCAAGATAAATCAAATTCTTGTGGTCGGTCAATACCACCACCTGATGTCTAGCCCCCTCAAGCCAATGACGCCATTCCTCAAAAGCCCACTTCATAGCTAAGAGTTCACGATTACCAATATCATAATTTCGCTCCGCGGGCGAAAATTTACGAGAAAAGAACGCGCAAAGGTCTCATCACGGAGCAGTCGGAACTTTTCTGTGACAAAACCGCCCCAGCTCCAATTTCTGAAGCGTCGACCTCAACCTGAAAAGGAAGAGTAACATCAGGCTGACGCAATACAGGGGCGGAAGAAAAGCGGCGCTTAAGCTCCCGAAAGGCCTCCACAGCAGCAGGGGACCAATCAGCAACATCAGCACCCTTCTTAGTCAAATCAGTCAGTGGTTTAGCAACATCAGAAAACCCAGTTATAAATCGACGGTAGAAATTAGCAAAGCCCAAGAATTTCTGAAGGCTCTTAAGAGAAGAGGGTTGCGTCCAATCGCAAATAGCCTGAACCTTGACAGGATCCATCTCAATGGAAGAGGGGGAAAAAATATACCCCAAAAAAGAAATCTTTTGAACCCCAAAAATGCACTTAGAACCCTTTACACACAAGGAATTAGAGCGCAAAACCTGAAAAACCTTCCTGACCTGCTGGACATGAGAGTCCCAGTCATCCGAAAAAATCAAAATATCATCCAAATACACAATCATAAATTTATCCAAATATTCACGGAAAATGTCATGCATAAAGGACTGAAAGACTGAAGGGGCATTTGAAAGACCAAAAGGCATTACTAAATACTCAAAATGACCCTCAGGCGTATTAAATGCGGTTTTCCACTCGTCCCCCTGCTTAATTCGCACTAAATTATACGCCCCACGAAGATCAATCTTAGAGAACCACTTGGCCCCCTTTATGCGAGCAAACAAATCAGTAAGCAATGGCAAAGGGTACTGATATTTAATCGTGATTTTATTCAAAAGCCGATAATCAATACACGGCCTCAAAGAGCCATCTTTTTTAGATACAAAGAAAAAACCGGCTCCTAAGGGAGATGACGAAGGACGAATATGTCCCTTTTCCAAGGACTCCTTAATATATTCACGCATAGCAGCATGTTCAGGCACAGACAGATTAAATAAACGACCCTTTGGAAACTTACTGCCCGGAATCAGATCTATTGTACAATCGCAATCTCTGTGCGGAGGTAGTGAACCAAGTTTAGGTTCCTCAAAAACGTCACGATAATCAGATAAGAATTCCGGAATCTCAGAGGGAACAGATGACGAAATGGCAACCAAAGGTACGTCCCCATGAGTCCCCTGACATCCCCAGCTTAACACAGACATTGCTTTCCAGTCGAGGACTGGGTTATGAGATTGCAGCCATGGCAATCCAAGCACCAAAGCATCATGTAGATTATACAATACAAGAAGGCGAATAATCTCCTGGTGATCCGGATTAATACGCATAGTCACTTGTGTCCAGTATTGTGGTTTATTACTAGCCAATGGCGTGGAGTCAATACCCTTCAGAGGTATAGGAACTTCCAAAGGCTCTAAATCATAACCACAGCATTTGGCAAAGGACCAATCCATAAGACTCAAAGCGGCGCCAGAGTCGACATAAGCGTCCGCGGTAATTGACGATAAAGAGCAAATCAGGGTCACAGATAGAATAAACTTAGACTGTAAAGTGCTGATTGAAACAGACTTATCAACCTTCTTTGTACGTTTAGAGCATGCTGATATAACATGAGTTGCATCACCACAATAGAAGCATAACCCATTTTTTCGCCTAAAGTTCTGCCGTTCGCTTCTAGACAGAATTCTATCACATTGCATATTCTCTGGCGCCTTCTCAGTAGACACCGCCAAATGGTGCACAGGTTTGCGCTCCCGCAAACGCCGATCAATCTGAATAGCCATTGTCATGGACTCATTCAGACCTGCAGGCACAGGGAACCCCACCATAACATCCTTAATGGCATCAGAGAGACCCTCTCTGAAAATCGCCGCCAGGGCGCACTCATTCCACTGAGTAAGCACAGACCACTTACGAAATTTTTGGCAGTATATTTCCGCCTCATCTGTACCCTGGGACAGGGCCATCAAGGCTTTTTCAGCCTGAATCTCTAAATGGGGTTCCTCATAGAGCAACCCCAAAGCTAGAAAAAACGCATCCACATTGAGCAACGCAGGATCCCCTGGTGCCAAAGCAAATGCCCAATCCTGAGGGTCGCCCCGGAGCAAGGAAATTACAATCCTGACCTGCTGTGCGGGATCTGCAGCGGAGCGAGATCTCAGAGACAAAAACAATTTACAATTATGTTTGAAATTCTGAAAGCGAGATCTATCCCCGGAGAAAAATTCAGGTAAAGGGATTCTAGGTTCAGATATTGGAGCATGAATAACAAAATCCTGCAAACCTTGAACCTCATTAGCGAGATTACTCAAACCAGTAGCTAAACTCTGAGGATCCATTTTAATCAGGTGAGATCAGAGCCATTCAAGGATTAGAAGGAGAGAGAGACGAAGGCTGCAGTATAAGCAGAGAAGCAAACTCAGGGGAAAAAAAAAAAAAAAAAAAAAAAATTCTCTGCAGACTTCTAATTCTCTCCTTTCTTCAGCCAATTATTTTAACCCTTGGCCGGCCAAACTGTCATGGTTCTCAACACACAGAGAACATAGTTGAGCATACAAAAAGGACTAGCTCTTGGAAGATGGGAACTCGAGCTGACCGTGAGCTAAACCTATCACAACAACTGAAAGTGGCCGGGTAGCGTGCCTACGTTTTATCCCTAGACGCCCAGCGCCAGCCGGAGAACTGACTGACCCTAGCAGAGGAAAATACAGACCTGGCTCACCTCTAGAGAAATTTTCCCCAAAAGGCGGACAGTAGCCCCCACAAATATTGTCGGTGATATTAGAGGAAATTGACATACGAAGTATGAAAATAGGTTTAGCAAAATTGAGGTCCGCTTACTAGATAGAAGGAAGACAGAAAAGGGGACTTCACGGCCAGCTGAAAACCCTATTCAAAATTCCATCCTGAAATTACTTTAGAACTCTAATATCAACTCATGACACCAGAGTGGCAATTTCAGTTCACAAGAGCTTCCAGTCTCAGAAATATTCAAACACAGAGAACTGGAACAAAAATGCAAACAAACTTAGGACAAAAATCCAACTTAGCTGAAAGTAGACTAGGAGCAGGAACATGCAACAGAAATGCTTCTGGTAACATTGTTGGCCGGCATAGAAATGACTGAGGAGCAAGGCTAAATAGAAACTCCCACATCCTGATGGAAACAGGTGAACAGAGGAGATGACAAACCCACGTTCAGTACCACCAGTGACCACCGGGGGAGCCCAGAAACCAAATTCACAACAAATGTCAGGTATTTTGCGCCAGCTAACTTCTCAAGCAGCTCCTCGATGCGCGGCATTGGGTGCACGTCAGAGGCTGTAATGGCGTTGAGCCCCCTGTAGTCCACGCAGAACCGGGTGGTCCGGTTCTCCTTTGGCACGAGAACTACCGGTGAGGCCCACGCGCTCTTTGACCGTCGAATCACCCCCAGCTGTAACATCTCATCGATCTCCTGGCGCATAATCTGCTGCACATGGTCAGAGATTCGATAGGGTGTTCGCCATAGTGGGGCGTGATTCCCGGTGTCCACCTCGAGGACGGCTAACTCAGTCCTTCCCGGCCGGTTGGAGAACACGACCCGGAAGGGTTCCAGTGTGGTTTGCAACTGCAACCGCTGTGGTTCATCTAGCGAGGCGCTTACCTCCACGTCCTCAATGGACCCACGGGCCTTGGCTTGGGCCAGTATGTCCAGGAGGGTGTCTTCCTCCCCTTCTTCTTGTGCGCTGCAGACCTTTAGGACGAAATGTTCACGTTCGTGATGAGCCTTCATCATGTTGACGTGAAAGGCCTTTCGCCTACCCCGAGTGTGGTCAAGCGTGACCACATAGGTGACCGGGTTGAGCTGTTGGTGGACGACGTACGGGCCCTCCCAGGCTGCCTGAAGCTTATCCGTTGGTACAGGAACCAGCACCCACACCTTTTGACCCACGTGGTAGGTCCACTCCCGGGCGTTCTGGTCGTACCAGTGCTTCTGATCAGCCTGAGCCTGCGTCATGTTGTCATGCACCAACTGCGTCAAGGTCTGCATCTTGTCACGGAAGCGCATGACATACTCCACTATGGACACTTCCGAAGGGTTCGGCTCCTCTTCCCAGGATTCTCTTACCAACCCTAGGGGTCCCCGGACTCGCCTGCCGTACAGGAGCTCGAAGGGGGAGAACCCCGTCGAGGCCTACGGAACCTCTCGGTAAGCGAATAGCAGGTGTGGGAGGTACCGCTCCCAGTCGCGCCCTTGTGTCTCAACCAGCAT
The DNA here is from genome assembly GCF_051348905.1 of Ranitomeya variabilis. NCBI lineage: Eukaryota > Metazoa > Chordata > Amphibia > Anura > Dendrobatidae > Ranitomeya > Ranitomeya variabilis. The sequence continues at coordinate 11,400,839 of NC_135233.1, read as the reverse complement.
GTGTAGCATCTGTTTGAGGGTACCATTGAAGCGTTCACACAAGCCATTGGTCTGTGGGTGATACGCACTCGATACCAGGTGCTTCACCTGCATTTTCTTACGGAGAGCCTCCATTAGGTGAGACATAAATTGGGTCCCTTGATCAGTAAGCATTTCTCTGGGAAATCCTACCCGTGCAAAGATATCCAACAGGGCATCCGCCACCTTATCTGCCCTAGTTGAAGACAGAGCTACGGCCTCTGGGTACCGGGTAGCGTAGTCTACCACAGTAAGAATAAATCGCTTTCCAGAGCTGCTGGGGACGGCCAGCGGGCCCACAAGGTCCACCGCGATCCTCTGGAAAGGCTCCTCTATCACTGGCAAAGGGATCAGGGGAGCCTTAAGAGCAGGCCCCGCCTTCCCCACTCTTTGACAGGTGACACAGGAGCGGCAGTAGTTTGACACATCTGTCCCCATCTTAGGCCAATAGAAGTGTTGAGACAGCCGGGCCTTAGTTTTGCTGATCCCCAAGTGTCCAGCTAGCAGGATCTCATGGGCAATCCGCAACAACTCACCCCGGAATTGCTGTGGGACGACCAGCTGTCTTTCCCTCAACCACTCCTTTTGTGATTCTTCGGGTACTGTCTCCCGGTACAACCTTCCTCCTTCCCAGAACACCTTCTCCTTATCAGTCTCGGAGAATGACGTCCCGGCGAGTTGTCTCAAACTCTCTAGACTCGCATCTGTGTGCAGAGCGGCCTGAAACTCCTGGCTAGGGGAAGCCAGAAGCGACGTCAGGGTCCCTTCCCCACGGGAGCCCTCTGGGACCTGCACTGGGTCCACCTCTGGTTCAGTCATACTGATGACTGAGGAGGGTCCGGGAGGCAGACAGTTATCTGCGTTCCGGGCACTCTGACTGCGGGTGACAGCAGCTGCGTAGGCTGTCTCCCCGGGGGTTTCTACAGACCCATCAGCCGACGCTGCTATGGGCTCTACCTCCCCATCCACCCCCATTACCTCAGGAGCATTGCTACTTATGGGCCAGTTACCTTCCTCGGTGGCACTGGTCAATTGCATGGCATCACCTTCCTCACGGTTCCCATGTATCTCCCCATTTCCGGTAGCACCGACACTTGCCCCTGCTAGGGGTTCCTCAGCCGTCTCACTCCGCAGAGCGATGTGGCTGAGCACTCCTGTACCTATGGACATATCAACTTTCACAGAAACATCATTATCAGATTCAGTTGGCACAGGTACAACATTTTCACCATCAATCCTAGGGAAAAAATGGTTATTAGATGCAACATTACAAGATAAAGCATGGTCAGGTAACACATGCGATTTCCCATCATCATCAGGGTTAACTTTACCCTCATTAGTAGATTGGGGAGGGGGGTCATCGACGTAGTATGCAACCAACCTCCCCAAATCAGTCCCCAACAAAACATCAGTGGGCAAATTATCAGACAGCCCCACTTCTTTCACCCCGCTCCCGGCACCCCAATTAATAAAAACCCGGGCCATCGGTAAGGGACAGCTGATGCCCCCAATCCCAGTGACAGTTAGGGTTTTCCCCGGAATGATTTCTTCAGGGGCCGCCAGTTCGGGTCGGACGAGGGTTCGTTCAGCCCCAGTGTCTTTGAGGCCTGTAGCAACACGACCTCCCACAGTGACGGGCTGTACGTAGTCACACACCCTCCCAACCACACCACCCACCAAAAGAACTGCTGCATTAGGCCCTAGGGCCTTGGCTGGGGGGTTCTTCTGCTTGGTTGGACAGAAGGTACTGATATGACCAGGCTGCCTGCAGTGGTAACACTGGCGAAGTTCGGTGGTAGGTCTGGTGCTGTTGGCCACGGGGACAGGACCTCTGGTGTGTTGGCTGGCAGGGGTACTGGCGTTGGATGCAGGCTTACCCCCTCTCCAGCTGGAGGTGACTGGCTTCCGCACTTCCGATCTACGGTTGGCCTCATAGGCATCGGCAATCTGCGCTGCTTTCGTCACGTCTTTGGGTTCTCTGTCCATCACGAACTGTCGCACCTCGGTTGGGCAAAGATGGAAGAACTGGTCTTTGATCATCAGGTCTCGCAGCTGTGCAAAGGTGGTCACTGACAGTCCTTGGGTCCACTGGTCAAAGTGGGTCCCCAGTCCATGCACCACATCACTGTAACTGTCGTGTGGGCCACGTTGGAGGGTCCGGAACTTCTTACGGTACACCTCGGGTGTAAGCTGGTACTTGGCTATCAGAGCCTGCTTGATGGCCTCATAGTCACCATCTTGTTCTTGAGGGAGTGCAGCAAATGCCTCCAGAGCTTTGCCTCTCAGCCCTGGTGTCAGGTATCGTGCCCATTCTTGTGTAGGTAGCTGGTACTGCCTGCAGGCTTTCTCAAAGGCCCGCAGAAAAGTGTCCAAGTCCCCATCCTTTTCCATAACCGGAAAGTGGTCGGGCCGGGGCTTTGGTGTCTGAGCGCTGCTGGGCTCACGGCTCTGGGACGACCCCTGCATTTGCAGTTGGGCCATCTGCAGCTGGTACTCCCGCTGCGCTTGGGCCTCTCGCTCGGCTCGCTGGGCCTGGGCCTCTCGCTCGGCTCTCTCTTGGTATTGCTGGATCAGCTGCAGACGTCGGTCCAGGTCATCTGCGGAGCATTGTTGCAGAGCCAGCTGCAGGAGGAGGTCTGCGCCCCCTTGGTTGCCAGTAGGGCCCGTATTCAGTGGTTGGACCTCTGCTGCAGCACCATGTTCGCTTGTGCCGGCTTCTGCGGCCTCTGCGCTCTGTGGCCTGGCTTGGTCTACTTCGAGTTGCACCAGTTCAGCGACCATTTGAGTCTCGGTCATGCTGTGGGGGTTCAGGCCATGATACGTGCATATCCCAGCAAGAGCGTCCCTCTTCTGCTGGGCGTACCAGGCTTCTCCTTTCGCAGCCATGGTTGCCAGATAAAAGATAGGATAGAAAAACGAAGAGAAAGGGAGGGGATAATTACCAGTACACACAATTGTCTCACAACTAATAAGCACTGAGTTCGTTCTCCCAAACTTATTTGCGCAGAGTTCTCGCAAGAACTTTCTGCAAGTTTTTAGTGAGAGGAATGATTGCTCAAACCAAATCACTAATGCTCTAATATCCCACCGCCTTGCCACCAATTGTCACGATTCACACCGTGACGGTCAAGATCCCTTAGCCGCTGCCCACAATATTTCACGGATTGGGGTGACTTTAGACCAACAGACGGCTATCACATGTGCAGGGGGCTTATCCTAGTTATCCCTCCACTGCCACAATGTGATGAAAAAAACACACACAAGTTTAATGACCTCTTAGGTTACAGCAGGGGCTTATTTTAGGTATCCCACTGCTCTTCAATATACCATGAACTGCAGGGATTTGTGTATCCCGCTTACAGTTCCACTTAAACCTTGCAGCTCTCTGGCGCCCCCCTTACCGTCAGGTCAGATTAGGTACTGCACCAAGGGTAATTGGTCGCCAGAAAGGCTACCTGCTATGTACTGGCTATTGGGCGCGCTGCAGCAAGGCGATAACTACTCCCGCTCGGGCAGGAACGATAATTATCAAGCCGCAGTCGCTGCAGTGACACCCAACGGCCTGTACACGGTATTGCTGCCACCAGCTCCGATTAAATGGGTCCGGAGCTAACCCAACACAGTAGCGTAAATTCCCTTCAAGAGACAGGGTACGTGTTTAGAGCAGGGAGAAATAACTGGCATGAAATAATATACCCCACAAAGTGTAGGCAGTGCTTTATAAAAATATTTTACAAAGATGTTACAAATGAGACAATTGCAAATATGTACAAGGTAATTATGAAAATAAAAGGATTAAATGAAGAAAAGATAACACTCACATATTCTCAGATCATTGCATTGCAGGCAACCATACGTCCCAGCTCATTGGACGTGCTGAGGGCACTTCAGGAAAAGACAAGAAGACTCAAATCTGATCTCTTGGACGCCTGCCAGCACTTAAATCCTACAGTCTGTGACCTCACATAAAGGGCTGGCTTTTCCAACCCCTCCTAACTTGTCAGGGTTACTCACTGTGCATTAAATATATCTGATGCCCATAACTTCGCTCCAGAACATGTCATAAACGTACCACACCCAGCATTCATCTCGGATTAACGTGGGCTTTCTAATGAGATCAAATATGTCCTATTATTTACAGGGCAATCCCTACTTCTTCACCCGATGGAGTTAGATGTCTGTGTTTAGAGTGATGGGTAGATGCTTCGATGGAGATCAAGGATATGTATTTATCATTCTCCTATCTTAAATAGTTTGCCTAATATCTCACAATAACAGAACAAAGGACTTTCAGATTCTAGAAGTTTCTAATCCAGTTAAAGCTGAGCACTTTCTACTACAGGAAATGCCGGTCGTAAATACCTTTCATCAATAAAACTCTCTTCCCCCATGTACATTGACAAGGCAGCTCTTGGCTGAGTGAAAGGGAAGGGGGTTTTTTTAGCCCACAGCTTGCTAGCAACAGAACTAAACTTATATGATATTTCATACCCTATCGTGACAGTGAGACCCCTGGTGACAGGCTGCAGGACGGTACTGCAATGGTGAGACCCCCGGTGATAGGCCGCAGGATGGTACTGCAATGGTGAGGCCCCCAGTGATAGGCCGCAGGACAGCACTGCAATGGTGAGGTCCCCCGGTTATCCCTGTACTGTGACATCACTGTGTGTATTATCCCTGTACTGTGACATCATTGTGTGTATTATCCCTGTACTGTGACATCACTGTGTGTATTATCCTGTACTGTGACATCACTGTATTATCCCTGTACTGTGACATCACTGTGTGTATTATCCCTGTACTGTGACATCACTGTGTGTATTATCCCTGTACTGTGACATCACTGTGTGTATTATCCTGTACTGTGACATCACTGTATTATCCCTGTACTGTGACATCACTGTGTGTATTATCCCTGTACTGTGACATCATTGTGAGTATTATCTCTGTACTGTGACATCACTGGGTGTGTATGCAGCGCCCCAGAGTCCTGGTCATTGCAGTAATGTCGTTCTTCCACCAGGGGGAGTGATGTTACGTCTGAGGGCAATAAAGGAGATTTCTTTTTCCAGGTATCACAAACCACACAACACACTTCACACTCCAGGCCGCCAGGGGGAGCCTTGCTCCTATCTACTAGGGCACTCCTCACAATTAGGTAAAACTGGTGGGCTGGATAGGAAGCGAAGCAGAAGTGAGCTGGGTTTCACCCAGACAGCGCCAGTCTGGCGGATGCTGGCTGGGCTGGACCTAGTGAGCTGCTATCTGGGCGCCGCTCAGGTAGAGGGTCCCTGACAGGGGTGGGATCCTGTCAGAGGCCAAGACAGAAGGCCACGGAGCTGCGCCTGCCCCACGTGCGGCAGCATCCTAGGAAAGAGACATTGAAGGGATTTGAGTTGCAGAGAGTGAGAAACGAAGTCATAGCAAAAGGAGAGGAAACCAGAAGGAGTTCTGCCCTGCAAAAGGCTGCCTTCTTCTGAGGCGCAGAATGCGGTAGAAGGAACACCGAGGGAGTAAGGATCTCTACGCTTTACTTCAGAGACCGGCAGGACAGTTAATTCCACGTTAGCTGCCCGACCTTATACCCAGGAGGCACGGTGGCAACTTGTGGGGGCTGAGGCGTGCTAGAGTCCCTGTAAAAAGCCTCAGGCCATCAGTCATATGGGTTTGTCCTATCCTATCCATCAGGGGGACAGAGAGAAAGAGACATTACATCTACAATAGTTGTGAGGACCTTACCGAGAAGCTCAGCAGGGAGGTACTACAACACCCAGGCACTAGAGGAAGGCTACTGATTTTCACCTGGATAAGGGGACTCTGGATTTGCCTTCAGACCGACCGGACTCTGCCAGCCCTGTGATCTGCTGCCCTGGACTGTGGATGCTGAAGTCTTCAGTAAAGGTAAAGAGACTGCAACCTTGTGTCCTCGTTCTTCACTGCGCCTCACACCATTCACCATCTACACACTGGGGACACACTTCACCTGTGGGAAGGTATACCATCTAGCTGCCATCACATCACCCCAGCGGACCCCATAGCAGCGTCGGTCACCCTGACCGAATACCACAGGTGGCGTCACGAACATTATCCCTTTAAAGACCTTTCCCCATTTATAAACGGACGTCCCTAGGGCCATGGACCGGGTCAGCCACCGTGACATCCCCGTCGAGGACCGAAGGGCCCGGTACCGAGTACCCCACTGCCCTATGGGGGCGCTCCATGTATTATCCCTGTACTGTGACATCACTGTGTGTATTATGCCTTTATGATTTCCGGTACCGATAGACTGAAGAGACAAACTGAATGCTTATGAACTGTGTAACAAAGTAACTAGTTGTTGTTCTTCTTCCCTGGAGCCCCTCTTGACCCATCCATCACGTGAGAAGACCACTTTATGTTCTTGGATTCATTTTTCCCAACATTCCTTCTTTGCTGTTTTTCTTATTTAACACTTCTACGCTTCCCATTAAGGTGTGACCGGACAGGACTCCACACTGGGATGGCCGCCATTACCAGGGTTGTCTTGGGCCTTCCTCTGGGACGTGACTGACGCTCCGCTGACTCCACATCTCACACGTTCAGCCACCGTTCCACCAAATATGAGGACCGCCTCGCTCTTAGGAATGATTTCCCTCCTCACATTCAGACCTCCACCAATCAGGTGTTTTAATAGCAGGACTAATTGTTATAAACTGTAAAAGTGGAAAATTATTTAAAAATGGAGCCGAGAATAATGGGAACAATAAAACACAAGTTCCATAAATGTCGGCATCATGGCGTCTTTTTATTGATTTTTGTGTCTTTTTATTCCATTAAATACTGGTCATCTTGGAGACTTTTATCGCCTCCGTTTATCATCAGAGGGGAGGCCGGGCCCGGACTCATTACACATGACGTTTCTTATTATGCTCTTTTAATATGAGATTTTTACACCATGTGAAGTTCAAAAGTTCACAAATCTTTGGTATAAAATGTGGTAGTATCATTTCCATCTTCAAAACTTGGTGAAAACCCCAAAAGTTTTCTATCAGGGACCCTTCACCAAACTAAAGAATGACTAGGACACTCCAGTATCATCCCAAGACAATTGTATTCATTTAAGCATAATAATGTGGGAAATGTGTGAGAATGACGCGAGGTGCAGGCGCTCATGTGCATGAGAATAACCTGGAGTATCTTAGAACTTTGGGTGAAGATTATCCAAGGCTTGTCTGATCATTCCTGTGAGTAGGACATGGGCTCCTTACTCCCATTTGTAAATATCTACCACAATGTGAAAATATGCAGAAATAATGTTGAGTAAGTAAAGCCATCTGTGTGAGAAAGACCTTGAGGAAGCAGACACTTGTGCAGGAGTATTAAGTGAGGTGGATAGGGGAAATGGGGTAGATATAGTAGATCTCGACTCCAGCAAATCATTTGATAAAGTGTCTCATACTATATTGAAAAATATGACCAAGTATGGGACTGATGAGGCAACGATTAGGTGGCTCCATAACTGGCTCAGTGATCGTACTCAAAGAGTGGTGATAATTAAATGGTTGCACATACAATTGTAAAAGTGCTACAAGTGGGGACACAAGGCTCTGTCCTGGCCCCAGTGTTACAAGTGGGGACTATAAGGCTTTGTACTGGCCCCAGTGCTACAAGTGGGATCCACAAGGCTCTGTCCTGGCCCCAGTGTTACAAGTGGGGACTACAAGGCTCTGTCATGGCCCCAGTGTTACAAGTGGGGACCATAAGGCTCTGTACTGGCCCCAGTGCTACAAGTGGGATCCACAAGGCTCTGTCCTGGCCCCAGTGTTACAAGTGGGGACTACAAGGCTCTGTCGTGGCCTGAGTGTTACAAGTGGGGACTATAAGGCTCTGTACTGGCCCCAGTGCTACAAGTGGGATCCACAAGGCTCTGTCCTGGCCCCAGTGTTACAAGTGGGGACTACAAGGCTCTGTCGTGGCCCCAGTGTTACAAGTGGGGACCACAAGGCTCTCTCCTGGCCCCAGTGCTACAAGTGGGGTCCACAAGGATCTGTCCTGGCCCCAGTGTTACAAGTGAGGACCACAAGGCTTTGTCCTGGCCCCAGTGTTACAAGTGGGGACCACAAGAATCTGTCCTGGCCCCAGTGCTACAAGTGGGGTCCACAACGCTCTGTCCTGTCCCCAGTGTTACAAGTGGGGACTACAAGGCTCTGTCATGGCCCCAGTGTTACAAGTGGGGACCATAAGGCTCTGTACTGGCCCCAGTGCTACAAGTGGGATCCACAAGGCTCTGTCCTGGCCCCAGTGTTACAAGTGGGGATCCACAAGGCTCTGTCCTGGCCCCAGTGTTACAAGTGGGGACCACAAGGCTCTCTCCTGGCCACAGTGTTACAAGTGGGGTTCACAAGGCTCTGTCCTGTCTCCAGTGTTACAAGTGGGGTCCACAAGGCTCTGTCCTGGCCCCAGTGCTACAAGTGGGGTCCACAAGGATCTGTCCTGGCCCCAGTGTTACAAGTGGGGACCACAAGGCTTTGTCCTGGCCCCAGTGTTACAAGTGGGGACCAAAAGAATCTGTCCTGGCCCCAGTGTTACAAGTGGGTACCACAAGGCTCTGTCCTTGACCCATTGTTACAAGTGGGGTACCACAAGGCTCTGTCCTGGCCCCAGTACTTCAAGTGGGTACCACAAGGCTCTGTCCTGGCCCCAGTGTTACAAGTGGGGTACCACAAGGCTCTGTCCTGGCCCTAGTGCTACAATTGGGTACCACAAGGATCTGTCCTGGCCCCAGTGTTACAAGTGGGGACCACAAGGCTTTGTCCTGGCCCCAGTGTTACAAGTGGGGACCACAAGAATCTGTCCTGGACCCAGTGTTACAAGTGGGTACCACAAGGCTCTGTCCTTGACCCATTGTTACAAGTGGGGTACCACAAGGCTCTGTCCTGGCCCCAGTACTTCAAGTGGGTACCACAAGGCTCTGTCCTGGCCCCAGTGTTACAAGTGGGGTACCACAAGGCTCTGTCCTGGCCCTAGTGCTACAATTGGGTACCACAAGGCTCTGTCCTGGCCCCAGTGCTACAAGTGGGTACCACAAGGCTCTGTCCTGGCCCCAGTGCTACAAGTGGGTACCACAAGGCTCTGTCCTGGCCCCAGTGCTACAAGTGGGTACCACAAGGCTCTGTCCTGGCCCCAGTGCTACAAGTGGGTACCACAAGGCTCTGTCCTGGCCCCAGTGTTACAAGTGGGGTACCACAAGGCTCTGTCCTGGCCCCAGTTCTACAAGTGGTTACCACAAGGCTCTGTCCTGGCTCCAGTGTTACCAGTGGTTATCACAAGGCACTGTCCTGGCCCCAGTGTTACAAATGGGGTCCACAATGCTCTGTCCTGGCCCCAGTGCTACAAGTGGGGTCTACAAGGCTCTGTCCTGGCCCCAGTGTAACAAGTGGGGACCACAAGGCTCTCTCCTGGCCCCAGTGCTACAAGTGGGGACCACAAGTCTCTATCCTGGCCTCAGTGTTACAAGTGGGGTCCAGGCTCTGTCCTGGCCCCAGTGCTACAAGTGGGGATCACAAGGCTCTGCCTTGGCCCCAGTGTTACAAGTGGATAGCACAAGGCTCTGTCTAGGCCCCAGTGTTACAAGTGGGGTCCACAAGGCTCTGTCTTGACCCCAGTCCAACAAGTGGGCACCACAAGGCTCTGTCTTGGCACCAGTGCTACAAGTGGGTACCACAAAGCTCTGTCCTGGCCCCAGTGTTGTAGAAGTTAAGAGAAGCATACAGTCTAGATCACATGAAATAATTCTCCCCCTCTACTTCTCCTTTGTCAGGCCTCATCTGAAATACTGGGTCCAGTTCTGGGCTCCACATGTTAAAAAAGACATTGAAAACCTGGAGCAAGTTCATAGAAAAGTGCAACGCCCCAGGGTCCTGGTCGTTGCAGTAATGTCATTTTCCTCTAGGGGACAGTGATATTACGTTTGGAGTCAAAGAAGGACAACTGAATCCAGGTATCACAAACATGCAACACATTTCGCACTCCAGGCCACCAGGGGGAGCTCTGCTCCTATTTATTAGGGCACTTCTCACACTTAGGTAAAACTGGTTGCCCGGGGAGGAAGTTAGTGAGTTGCTGGCTGAGCTTCGCTCAGGTAGTTGGTACCTGAGAGGGGTGGGATCCTGTCAGAGGTCAAGACAGAAGGACACGGAGCTGTGCCTGCCCTAAGTGCGGCAGCTTCTAGAAAGAGACACTGAAGGAGGACTGTATTGTAGAGAGGGTGAAGAAGTCGTAGCAAAGGAGTGGATATCAGAGGAGTTCTGCCCTGCACAGGCTGCCTCCTTCTGAGGCGCAAGATCCCGGTAGCCAGAACACCGAGGGAGCAACAGTCCTTTATGCCTTGCTCCAGAGACTGGCAGGACAGCTAATTTCACGTTACCTGCCCGCCCTATACCCAGGAGGCAAGGTGGCACCCCTTAGAGGCTGGGGCATGATAGAGTCCCTGTAAAACGCCTCAAGCCACTGGTCATACAGGTTTGTCCTATCCATCTGGGAGACAGAGAGAGAAACATAACATCTACAACATCTGTGAGGACCTTATGAGACGCTTAGCAGTAAGGTACTAAGCACCAAGGTGCTAGAGGAAGGCTACTGATTTCTACCTGTACAAGAGAACTCTGGATTTGCCTCCAAACCGGTCGGACTCTGTCTGCCCTGTGGTCTGGTGCCCTGGACTGTGTATGCTGAAGCCTTCAGTAAAGGTAAAGAGACTGCAACCTTGTGTCCTCGTTCTTCACTGCGCCTCTCACCATCCACCATCTACACACTGGGGACATACTTCACCTGTGGGAAGGTATACCATCTAGCTGCCATAACATCACCCCAGCGGTCCCCTTAAAGCAGCGTCGGTCACCCTGACCGAATACGACAGGTGGCGTCATGAACATTTCCCTTTTAAAGACCTTTCCCTTTCTTTCGGACATCCCAAGGGCCACGTACCGGGTCAGCCACCGTGACATTCCCCTGTAAACCGAAGGACCCGGTTGCGAGTACCCTGCTGCCCTTGGAGGCACTCCAAAAGCGACCACGATGGACTTTAGTTGTGATGGTGATACGCCCTTGTAGACCGCATGGTGCCGTTCTATCCATCCAACCAGGACCAGATGTTCCAGAGTTCAGTGAGGGAGGCATAGTCCATTAATAAATCGTGTTTTTACTAGATCATACATTTTGAGTAGCTTTGTGCAGCAGGTAGTTGGTTTCATCTTTAGAAATGTTTCTGTTACGATATAGAACATTATCAGGCACTTTCTCTTCTCTTTTCTGGAATCGCTCTAACTTCCCACTTCGCTTCACTCTTCTACCTGAACACAGTCCAGCACATTACTCCGGGAGTCTCCTCGTCCCCAAAAATGGCGCTACAGTCCAGAGTCCTATACTTCTACTCGTGGCTCCGCATCTTTTTCCCATCAGGGGAGTTTTCTATGACAATATGGCCATTACTTAGCTTTCCGCTTTATTGACACACTATTTCTTCTTCGTCTCGCTTATCCTTCCTTCTCCGTCCTGTTACCTGACTGAAAGACAACTCTGTACTGTCCTGCTAGGATTTCAGTCCCAGGCCCCGATATTTCTTCTCTTTTACATTGGCCGGCACCAGACATTACTCACTTTCTCCTTGTCGCTTCTCTGCAGGATCTTATGATTCACTTGGTCGTCTCCCTCTTGCCACAAAGGCACCCACAGCACACGGTTCTGCTGACTAGCCAGACCTGAGGTCTGCTACTACTGCAGGCTTGGCCCTATCCGGGTGCCCTCACTTAACTCCTCCCCCTGGACTAGTCCCAGCTATTAACTCTATCCCTGTCAACTACCTGTGGCTGGGAAGAATATAACTCCCTGACTAACGATACAAATCACTAAACATACTTCACGTCCTAACGCATTACAACAAAACAGGGGGAACAAGGGTAACACATCCACTTACTTACAGGGGTATACCAGATTATAGGCATGAGAGTGACCTGTGATACATTGCTGTATATGCGTGAGAGTGACCTGGGATACATTGCTGTATATGCGTGAGAGCGACCTGGGATACATTGCTGTATATGCGTGAGAGTGACCTGGGATACATTGCTGTATATGCGTGAGAGTGACCTGGGATACATTGCTGTATATGTGTGAGAGTGACCTGGGATACATTGCTGTATATGTGTGAGAGTGACCTGGGATACATTGCTGTATATGTGTGAGAGTGACCTGGGATACATTGCTGTATGTGTGTGAGAGTGACCTGGGATACATTGCTGTATATGTGTGAGAGTGACCTGGGATACATTGCTGTATATGCGTGAGAGTGACCTGGGATACATTGCTGTATATGTGTGAGAGTGACCTGGGATACATTGCTGTATATGTGTGAGAGTGATCTGGGATACATTGCTGTATATGCGTGAGAGTGACCTGGGATACATTGCTGTATGTGTGTGAGAGTGACCTGGGATACATTGCTGTATATGTGTGAGAGTGACCTGGGATACATTGCTGTATATGTGTGAGAGTGACCTGGGATACATTGCTGTATGTGTGTGAGAGTGACCTGGGATACATTGCTGTATATGTGTGAGAGTGACCTGGGATACATTGCTGTATATGTGTGAGAGTGACCTGGGATACATTGCTGTATATGTGTGAGAGTGACCTGGGATACATTGCTGTATATGTGTGAGAGTGACCTGGGATACATTGCTGTATATGTGTGAGAGTGACATGGGATACATTGCTGTATATGTGTGAGCGACCTGGGATACATTGCTGTAATGTATATGCGTGAGAGTGACCTGGGATACATTGCTGTATATGTGTGAGAGTGACCTGAGATACATTGCTGTATATGTGTGAGAGCGACCTGGGATACATTGCTGTATATGTGTGAGAGTGACCTGGGATACATTGCTGTATATGTGTGAGCGACCTGGGATACATTGCTGTATGTGTGTGAGAGTGACCTGGGATACATTGCTGTATATGTGTGAGAGTGACCTGGGATACATTGCTGTATATGCGTGATAGTGTCCTGGGATACATTGCTGTATATGTGTGAGCGACCTGGGATACATTGCTGTATATGTGTGAGAGTGACCTGGGATACATTGCTGTATATGCGTGAGAGTGACCTGGGATACATTGCTGTATATGTGTGAGAGTGACCTGAGATACATTGCTGTATATGTGTGAGAGCGACCTGGGATACATTGCTGTATATGTGTGAGAGTGACCTGGGATACAATGCTGTATATGTGTGATAGTGACCTGGGATACATTGCTGAATATGTGTGAGAGTGACATGGGATACATTGCTGTATATGTGTGAGCGACCTGGGATACATTGCTGTATATGTGTGAGTGACCTGGGATACATTGCTGTATATGTGTGAGTGACCTGGGATACATTGCTGTATATATGTGTGATAGTGTCCTGGGATACATTGCTGTATATGAGTGATAGTGTCCTGGGATACATTGCAGTATATGCGTGAGAGTGACCTGGGATACATTGCTGTATATGTGTGAGAGTGACCTGGGATACATTGCTGTATATGTGTGAAAGTGACCTGGGATACATTGCTGTATATGTGTGAGAGTGACCTGGGATACATTGCTGTATATTAGTGAGCGTGACCTGGGATACATTGCTGTATATGTGTGAGAGTGACATGGGATACATTGCTGTATATGTGTGAGAGTGACCTGGGATACATTGCTGTATATGTGTGAGAGTGACCTGTGATACATTGCTGTATATGTGTGAGAGTGACCTGGGATACATTGCTGTATATGTGTGAGAGTAACCTGGGATACATTGCTGTATATGTGTGAGAGTGACCTGGGATACATTGCTGTATATGTGTGAGAGTGACCTGGGATACAGTGCTGTATATGTGTGAGAGTGACCTGGGATACAGTGCTGTATATGTGTGAGAGTGACCTGGGATACATTGCTGTATAGGTGTGAGAGTGACCTGTGATACATTGCTGTATATATGTGAGAGTGTCCTGGGATACATTGCTGTATATGCGTGAGAGTGGCCTGGGATACATTGCTGTATATGTGTGAGTGACCTGGGATACATTGCTGTATATGTGTGAGAGTGACCTGGGATACAGTGCTGTATATGTGTGAGAGTGTCCTGGGATACATTGCTGTATATGTGTGAGTGTGACCTGGGATACATTGCTGTATATGTGTGAGAGTGACCTGGGATACAGTGCTGTATATGTGTGAGAGTGTCCTGGGATACATTGCTGTATATGTGTGAGAGTGTCCTGGGATACATTGCTGTATATGCGTGAGAGTGACCTGGGATACATTGCTGTATATGTGTGAGTGTGACCTGGGATACATTGCTGTATATGTGTGAGAGTGACCTGAGATACAGTGCTGTATATGTGTGAGAGTGTCCTGGGATACATTGCTGTATATGCGTGAGAGTGGCCTGGGATACATTGCTGTATATGTGTGAGTGTGACCTGGGATACATTGCTGTATATGTGTTAGAGTGAACTGGGATACATTGCTGTATATGCGTGAGAGTGACCTGGGATACATTGCTGTATATGTGTGAGTGTGACCTGGGATACATTGCTGTATATGTGTGAGAGTGACCTGGGATACAGTGCTGTATATGTGTGAGAGTGTCCTGGGATACATTGCTGTATATGCGTGAGAGTGGCCTGGGATACATTGCTGTATATGTGTGAGTGTGACCTGGGATACATTGCTGTATATGTGTTAGAGTGAACTGGGATACATTGCTGTATATGTGTGAGAGTGACCTGGGATACATTGCTGTATATTAGTGAGAGTGACCTGGGATACATTGCTGTATATGTGTGAGAGTGACATGGGATACAGTGCTGTATATGTGTGAGAGTGACCTGTGATACATTGCTGTATATGTGTGAGAGTGACCTGGGATAAATTGCTGTATATGTGTGAGAGTAACCTGGGATACATTGCTGTATATGTGTGAGAGTGACCTGGGATACATTGCTGTATATGTGTGAGAGTGACCTGGGATACAGTGCTGTATATGTGTGAGAGTGACCTGGGATACAGTGCTGTATATGTGTGAGAGTGACCTGGGATACATTGCTGTATAGGTGTGAGAGTGACCTGTGATACATTGCTGTATATATGTGAGAGTGTCCTGGGATACATTGCTGTATATGTGTGAGAGTGACCTGGGATACATTGCTGTATATGTGTGAGAGTGACCTGGGATACATTGCTGTATATTAGTGAGAGTGACCTGGGATACATTGCTGTATATGTGTGAGAGTGACATGGGATACAGTGCTGTATATGTGTGAGAGTGACCTGTGATACATTGCTGTATATGTGTGAGAGTGACCTGGGATACATTGCTGTATATGTGTGAGAGTGACCTGGGATACATTGCTGTATATTAGTGAGAGTGACCTGGGATACATTGCTGTATATGTGTGAGAGTGACATGGGATACAGTGCTGTATATGTGTGAGAGTGACCTGTGATACATTGCTGTATATGTGTGAGAGTGACCTGGGATACATTGCTGTATATGTGTGAGAGTGACCTGGGATACATTGCTGTATATGTGTGAGAGTGACCTGGGATACATTGCTGTATATGTGTGAGAGTAACCTGGGATACATTGCTGTATATGTGTGAGAGTGACCTGGGATACATTGCTGTATATGTGTGAGAGTGACCTGGGATACAGTGCTGTATATGTGTGAGAGTGACCTGGGATACAGTGCTGTATATGTGTGAGAGTGACCTGGGATACATTGCTGTATAGGTGTGAGAATGACCTGTGATACATTGCTGTATATATGTGAGAGTGTCCTGGGATACATTGCTGTATATGCGTGAGAGTGGCCTGGGATACATTGCTGTATATGTGTGAGTGTGACCTGGGATACATTGCTGTATATGTGTGAGTGACCTGGGATACATTGCTGTATATGTGTGAGAGTGACCTGGGATACAGTGCTGTATATGTGTGAGAGTGTCCTGGGATACATTGCTGTATATGTGTGAGTGTGACCTGGGATACATTGCTGTATATGTGTGAGAGTGACCTGGGATACAGTGCTGTATATGTGTGAGAGTGTCCTGGGATACATTGCTGTATATGCGTGAGAGTGGCCTGGGATACATTGCTGTATATGTGTGAGTGTGACCTGGGATACATTGCTGTATATGTGTGAGTGACCTGGGATACATTGCTGTATATGTGTGAGAGTGTCCTGGGATACATTGCTGTATATGCGTGAGAGTGGCCTGGGATACATTGCTGTATATGTGTGAGTGTGACCTGGGATACATTGCTGTATATGTGTGAGTGACCTGGGATACATTGCTGTATATGTGTGAGAGTGACCTGGGATACAGTGCTGTATATGTGTGAGAGTGGCCTGGGATACATTGCTGTATATGTGTGAGTGTGACCTGGGATACATTGCTGTATATGTGTTAGAGTGAACTGGGATACATTGCTGTATATGTGTGAGAGTGACCTGGGATACATTGCTGTATATGTGTGAGAGTGACCTGGGATACATTG
This sequence comes from Ranitomeya variabilis, assembly GCF_051348905.1. NCBI lineage: Eukaryota > Metazoa > Chordata > Amphibia > Anura > Dendrobatidae > Ranitomeya > Ranitomeya variabilis. Next base: position 11,384,241 of record NC_135233.1, on the reverse strand, counting down.
CTGTATATGTGTGAGAGTGACCTGAGATACATTGCTGTATATTAGTGAGAGTGACCTGGGATACATTGCTGTATGTGTGTGAGAGTGACCTGGGATACATTGATGTATACACTCACCGGCCACTTTATTAGGTACACCTGTCCAACTTCTTGTTAACACTTAATTTCTAATCAGCCAATCACATGGCGGCAACTCAGTGCATTTAGGCATATAGACATGGTCAAGACAATCTCCTGCAGTTCAAACCGAGCATCAGTATGGGGAAGAAAGGTGATTTGAGTGCCTTTGAACGTGGCATGGTTGTTGGTGCCAGAAGGGCTGGTCTGAGTATTTCAGAAACTGCTGATCTACTGGGATTTTCACGCACAACCATCTCTAGGGTTTACAGAGAATGGTCCGAAAAAGAAAAAAAATCCAGTGAGCGGCAGTTCTGTGGGCGGAAATGCCTTGTTGATGCCAGAGGTCAGAGGAGAATGGGCAGACTGGTTCGAGCTGATAGAAAGGCAACAGTGACTCAAATCGCCACCCGTTACAACCAAGGTAGGCCTAAGAGCATCTCTGAACGCACAGTGCGTCGAACTTTGAGGCAGATGGGCTACAGCAGCAGAAGACCACACCGGGTACCACTCCTTTCAGCTAAGAACAGGAAACTGAGGCTACAATTTGTACAAGCTCATCGAAATTGGACAGTAGAAGATTGGAAAAACGTTGCTTGGTCTGATGAGTCTCGATTTCTGCTGCGACATTCGGCTGGTAGGGTCAGAATTTGGCGTAAACAACATGAAAGCATGGATCCATCCTGCCTTGTATGGAGCATCTTTGGGATGTGCAGCCGACAAATCTGCGGCAACTGTGTGATGCCATCATGTCAATATGGACCAAAATCTCTGAGGAATGCTTCCAGCACCTTGTTGAATCTATGCCACGAAGAATTGAGGCAGTTCTGAAGGCAAAAGGGGGTCCAACCCGTTACTAGCATGGTGTACCTAATAAAGTGGCCGGTGAGTGTATGTGTGAAAGTGACCTGGGATACATTGCTGTATATGTGTGAGAGTGACCTGGGATACATTGCTGTATATGTGTGAGAGTGACCTGGGATACATTGCTGTATATGTGTGAGAGTGACCTGGGATACATTGCTGTATATGTGTGAGAGTGACCTGGGATACATTGCTGTATATGTGTGAGTGTGACCTGGGATACATTGCTGTATATGTGTGAGAGTGACCTGGGATACATTGCTGTATATGTGTGAGAGTGACCTGGGATACATTGCTGTATATGTGTGAGAGTGACCTGGGATACATTGCTGTATATATGTGAGAGTGACCTGGGATACATTGCTGTATATGTGTGAGAGTGACCTGGGATACATTGCTGTATATATGTGTGAGTGACCTGGGATACATTGCTGTATATGTGTGAGAGTGACCTGGGATACATTGCTGTATATATGTGTGAGTGACCTGGGATACATTGCTGTATATGTGTGAGAGTGACCTGGGATACATTGCTGTATATGCGTGAGAGTGACCTGGGATACATTGCTGTATATGTGTGAGAGTGACCTGGGATACATTGCTGTATATGTGTGAGAGTGTCCTGGGATACATTGCTGTATATGCGTGAGAGTGGCCTGGGATACATTGCTGTATATGTGTGAGTGTGACCTGGGATACATTGCTGTATATGTGTGAAAGTGACCTGGGATACATTGCTGTATATATGTGAGAGTGACCTGGGATACTGTTGTGAATTTGCTTTTTTGCTCTCTCTAGTGGTTACTAGTTTTTTGACTCTGGTTTTTCTGTCATTCCTTTTATCCGCACCTGGGTCGTTAGTTAGGGGTTTTGCTATATAAGCTCCCTGGACCTTCAGTTCTATGCCTGGCAACGTAGTTATCAGAGCTAGTCTGCTGTGCTCTTGTCTACTGATCCTGGTTCCAGTTATATCAGCTAAGTCTGCCTTTTGCTTTTTGCTATTTGTTTTGGTTTTGTATTTTTGTCCAGCTTGTTCCAAATCTGTATCCTGACCTTTGCTGGAAGCTCTAGGGGGCTGGTGTTCTCCCCCCGGACCGTTAGACGGTTCGGGGGTTCTTGAATTTCCAGTGTGGATTTTGATAGGGTTTTTGTTGACCATATAAGTTACCTTTCTTTATTCTGCTATTAGTAAGCGGGCCTCTCTGTGCTAAACCTGGTTCATTTCTGTGTTTGTCATTTCCTCTTACCTCACCGTCATTATTTGTGGGGGGCTTCTATCCAGCTTTGGGGTCCCCTTCTCTGGAGGCAAGAAAGGTCTTTGTTTTCCTCTACTAGGGGTAGCTAGATTCTCCGGCTGGCGCGTGTCATCTAGAATCAACGTAGGAATGATCCCCGGCTACTTCTAGTGTTGGCGTTAGGAGTAGATATATGGTCAACCCAGTTACCACTGCCCTATGAGCTGGATTTTTGTATTCTGCAGACTTCCACGTTCCTCTGAGACCCTCGCCATTGGGGTCATAACAGGATACATTGCTGTATATGTGTGATAGTGTCCTGGGATACATTGCAGTATATGTGTGAGAGTGACCTGGGATACATTGCTGTATATGTGTGAGAGTGACCTGGGATACATTGCTGTATATTAGTGAGAGTGACCTGGGATACATTGCTGAATATGTGTGAGAGTGACCTGGGATACATTGCTGTATATGTGTGAGAGTGACCTGGGATACATTGCTGTATATGTGTGAGAGTGACCTGGGATACAGTGCTGTATATGTGTGACAGTGACCTGGGATACATTGCTGTATATGTGTGAGAGTGACCTGGGATACATTGCTGTATATGTGTGAGAGTGACCTGGGATACATTGCTGTATATGTGTGAGAGTGACCTGGGATACATTGCTGTATATTAGTGAGAGTGACCTGGGATACATTGCTGAATATGTGTGAGAGTGTCCTGGGATACATTGCTGTATATGTGTGAGAGTGACCTGGGATACATTGCTGTATATGTGTGAAAGTGACCTGGGATACATTGCTGTATATTAGTGAGAGTGACCTGGGATACATTGCTGAATATGTGTGAGAGTGACCTGGGATACATTGCTGTATATGTGTGAGAGTGACCTGGGATACATTGCTGTATATGTGTGAGAGTGACCTGGGATACAGTGCTGTATATGTGTGACAGTGACCTGGGATACATTGCTGTATATGTGTGACAGTGACCTGGGATACATTGCTGTATATGTGTGAGTGTGACCTGGGATACATTGCTGTATATGTGTGAGTGACCTGGGATACATTGCTGTATATGTGTGAGAGTGACCTGGGATACATTGCTGTATATATGTGTGAGTGACCTGGGATACATTGCTGTATATGTGTGAGAGTGACCTGGGATACATTGCTGTATATATGTGTGAGTGACCTGGGATACATTGCTGTATATGTGTGAGAGTGACCTGGGATACATTGCTGTATATATGTGTGAGTGACCTGGGATACATTGCTGTATATGTGTGAGAGTGACCTGGGATACATTGCTGTATATGCGTGAGAGTGACCTGGGATACATTGCTGTATATGTGTGAGAGTGACCTGGGATACATTGCTGTATATGTGTGAGAGTGACCTGGGATACATTGCTGAATATGTGTGAGAGTGACCTGGGATACATTGCTGTATATGTGTGACAGTGACCTGGGATACATTGCTGTATATGTGTGAGCGACCTGGGATACATTGCTGTATATGTGTGAGAGTGACCTGGGATACATTGCTGTATATGTGTGAGAGTGACCTGGGATACATTGCTGAATATGTGTGAGAGTGACCTGGGATACATTGCTGTATATGTGTGACAGTGACCTGGGATACATTGCTGTATATGTGTGAGCGACCTGGGATACATTGCTGTATATGTGTGAGAGTCATCTGGGATACATTGCTGTATATGTGTGAGAGTGACTTGGGATACATTGCTGTATATGTGCGAGAGTGACCTGGGATACATTGCTGTATATGTGTGAGAGTGACCTGGGATACATTGCTGTATATGTGTGAGAGTGACCTGGGATACATTGCTGTATATGTGTAAAAGTGACCTGGGATACATTGCTGTATATGTGTGAGAGTGACCTGGGATACATTGCTGTATATGTGTGAGAGTGACCTGGGATACATTGCTGTATATGTGTGAGAGTGACCTGGGATACATTGCTGTATATGTGTGAGAGTGACCTGGAATACATTGTTGTATATATGTGAGAGTGACCTGGGATACATTGCTGTATAGGTGTGAGAGTGGCCTGGGATACATTGCTGTATATGTGTGAAAGTGACCTGGGATACATTGCTGTATATGTGTGAGAGTGACCTGGGATACATTGCTGTATATGTGTGAGAGTGACCTGGGATACATTGTTGTATATATGTGAGAGTGACCTGGGATACATTGCTGTATAGGTGTGAGAGTGGCCTGGGATACATTGCTGTATATGTGTGAGAGTGACCTGGGATACATTGCTGTATATGTGTGAGAGTGACCTGGGATACATTGCTGTATATGTGTGAGAATGACCTGGGATGTATTGCTGTATATGTGTGAGAGTGACCTGGGATGCATTGCTGTATATGTGTGAGAGTAATCTGGGATACATTGCTTTATATGTGTGAGGGTGACCTGAGATACATTGCTGTATATGTGTGAGAGTGACCTGGGATACATTGCTGTATATTAGTGAGAGTGACCTGGGATACATTGCTGTATATGTGTGAGAGTGACCTGGGATACATTGCTGTATATGTGTGAGAGTGACCTGGGATACAGTGCTGTATATGTGTGAGAGTGTCCTGGGATACATTGCTGTATATGTGTGAGTGTGACCTGGGATACATTGCTGTATATGTGTGAGAGTGACCTGGGATACAGTGCTGTATATGTGTGAGAGTGACCTGGAATACATTGCTGTATATGTGTGAGAGTGACCTGGGATACATTGCTGTATATGTGTGAGAGTGACCTGAGATACATTGCTGTATATTAGTGAGAGTGACCTGGGATACATTGCTGTATGTGTGTGAGAGTGACCTGGGATACATTGCTGTATATGTGTGAAAGTGACCTGGGATACATTGCTGTATGTGTGTGAGAGTGACCTGGGATACATTGCTGTATATGTGTGAAAGTGACCTGGGATACATTGCTGTATATGTGTGAGAGTGACCTGGGATACATTGCTGTATATGTGTGAGAGTGACCTGGGATACATTGCTGTATATGTGTGAGTGTGACCTGGGATACATTGCTGTATGTGTGTGAGAGTGACCTGGGATACATTGCTGTATATGTGTGAGAGTGACCTGGGATACATTGCTGTATATGTGTGAGAGTGACCTGGGATACATTGCTGTATATGTGTGAAAGTGACCTGGGATACATTGCTGTATATATGTGTGAGTGACCTGGGATACATTGCTGTATATGTGTGAGAGCGACCTGGGATACATTGCTGTATATGTGTGAGTGACCTGGGATACATTGCTGTATATGTGTGAGAGCGACCTGGGATACATTGCTGTATATGTGCGAGAGTGACCTGGGATACATTGCTGTATATGTGTGAGAGTGACCTGGGATACATTACTGTATATGTGTGAGTGACCTGGGATACATTGCTGTATATGTGTGAGAGTGACCTGGGATACATTGCTGTATATATGTGTGAGTGACCTGGGATACATTGCTGTATATGTGTGAGAGTGACCTGGGATACATTGCTGTATATGCGTGAGAGTGACCTGGGATACATTGCTGTATATATGTGTGAGAGTGACCTGGGATACATTGCTGTATATATGTGTGAGTGACCTGGGATACATTGCTGTATATGTGTGAGAGTGACCTGGGATACATTGCTGTATATGCGTGAGAGTGACCTGGGATACATTGCTGTATATGTGTGAAAGTGACCTGGGATACATTGCTGTATATATGTGAGAGTGACCTGGGATACATTGCTGTATATGTGTGAGAGTGACCTGGGATACATTGCTGTATATGTGTGAGAGTGACCTGGGATACATTGCTGAATATGTGTGAGAGTGACCTGGGATACATTGCTGTATATGTGTGACAGTGACCTGGGATACATTGCTGTATATGTGTGAGCGACCTGGGATACATTGCTGTATATGTGTGAGAGTGACCTGGGATACATTGCTGAATATGTGTGAGAGTGACCTGGGATACATTGCTGAATATGTGTGAGAGTGACCTGGGATACATTGCTGTATATGTGTGACAGTGACCTGGGATACATTGCTGTATATGTGTGAGCGACCTGGGATACATTGCTGTATATGTGTGAGAGTCATCTGGGATACATTGCTGTATATGTGTGAGAGTGACTTGGGATATGTCACGATTCACACCGTGACTGTCAAGATCCCTCAGCCGCTGCCTACAATATGTCACGGATTGGGGTGACCTTAGACCAGCAGACGGCTATCACATGTGCAGGGGGGGCTTATCCTAGTTATCCCTCCACTGCCACAATGTGATGAAAAAAAACACACACGAGGCTATTGACCTCTTGTTTACAGCAGGGGCTTATTTTAGGTATCCCACTGCTCTTCAATATACCATGAACTGCAGGGATTTGTGTCTATCCCGCTTACAGTTCCACTTAACACTTGCAGCTCTCTGGCGCCCCCCTTACTCTCAGGTCAGATTAGGTACTGCACCTGGGGTAATTAGTCGCCAGAAAGGCTGCCTGCTATGTACTGGCTATTGGGCGCACTACAGCAACGCGATAACTACTCCCACTCAGGCAGGAACAATAATTATCAAGCCGCAGTCGCTACAGTGACCCCCCAACAGCCGGCACACGGTAAGCTGCCACCAGCGCCGATTAAACGGGTTCGGCTGCTAACCCCCAAAATAGTAGCGTAAATTCCCTTCAAAGACAGGGTACGTTTTTAGAGCATGGAGAACGAACTAGTAATAAATATGATACCCCATAAATGATTTTTAGGCAGTGTTTATAAAATATTTAACAAAGATGTTACAAATGAGACAATTGCAAATATGTACAAGGTAATTATAAAAATAAAAGGATTAAAGGAAGAAAAGATAACTCACATGTTCTTAGATCATTGCATTGCAGGCAACAGGCTAGGAGCTTTCCATCTATCCCAGTGCATTGGGCACTCGCAGTCTGGTCGCTTCAGGTAAAAACTCACAACTCTGCTCTCTTGGATGCCTGCCAGCACTTAAAACCTACAGTCTGTGACCTCACAGAAAGGGCTTGGTTTTCCAACTCCTCCTACCTCTTCGGTTTCACTAACTGGGCATTAAATATATCTGATGCCCGTATCTTCGCTACAGAACATAAAATAATCGCACCATACCCATCGTTCATCTCATAGTATCGTGGGCATTCCGATGAGATCAAATATGCCCTGTCTGGGATACATATTTACAGAGAAATCCCTACTTCTTCACCAGATGGAGTTAGACGCCCGTATTTAGAGTGATGCGTAGATCCTCCGAGTGTGATTATGACGATATATTTTGGTGTTCGTAACTTAAACGGTTTGCAGAATATCTTCCAAAAACAGAACAAAGAAATCCCATGCATTCTAGAAGTTTCTCTAACAGTTCCTGCTAACACAAATTTCTCTTGCAGCTATGCCCGTCGTAAATACCTTTCGTCAATAAAACTCCCCCACAAGGCAAGCTCTTCTACACAGACAGCTAGAAACACAGGGAAAGAAAGAGAACCAGAGAGAAGGGGGGTTTAGCCCCCGCATGCTAGCAGGAAAACTAACTTATGATATTTCATACCATATCGTGACACCTCCCCCTTTTAGCGTGCGCTACGGCGGCAGGACCTCTCGGTATGCCTCCATGCGCACGTCCGTGGGTTCACCCTGACGGGAAAGTCCATCTGCATTACCATGCTCTTTGCCCGCTCTGTGCTTAATGGTGAAGTCAAATTGCTGAAGGGCAAGGCTCCAGCGTAGCAACCTGCCATTGGTTCCACACATGGTGCTTAGCCAGCGCAGAGGGTTGTGGTCGGTCACCACCGTGAAGGTGCGACCGTACAAGTAGGGCTGCAAGCGCTGCAGAGCCCAGACTATGGCCAGGCACTCCTTCTCGATGGTGGAGTAGGCCACTTCCCTCGGCAAAAGTTTCCGGCTCAGGTACAACACGGGGTGCTCTTGGTCCTCCGAGTCAACCTGGCTGAGCACAGCACCAAGGCCAAACTCGCTGGCGTCGGTCTGTACCAAGAACGGTCGACTGCTGTCGACTGCTTTCAACACAGGGGCGTTGCACAGTGCTGTTTTCAACGCCTGGAAGGCCCCCTCACAGCCATCTGTCCAGTTGACGATGTGGGGTAGCTTCTTCCTGGTGAGGTCCGTCAAAGGTTTTGCCAGGCTACTATAGTGCTGCACGAAGCGCCTATAGTACCCTGCAGTGCCCAGGAAGGACATCACCTGTTTCTTGTTCCTGGGAGTGGGCCAGTTCACGATCACGCCCACTTTGTCAGGCTCCGGTTTCAGGGTGTTTCCACCTACCCGGTGCCCCAGGTAGTGAACCTCCCTCATGCCCATCTGGCACTTTCCCGGCTTGATAGTCAGTCCTGCTCGGTGAATTCGCCCGAGCACCTCCTCGAGATGCTGCAGGTGTTCATCCCAGGAGGGACTGAAGATGGCAATGTCATCTAAGTACGCCACGGCGTACTTCTCCAGTCCCTGAAGCAGGAGATTGACCATCCGCTGAAAAGTGGCAGGGGCATTCTTCATGCCGAAGGGCATGACCGTGGACTCGTACAGTCCAAAGGGTGTGATAAAGGCAGACTTCTCCTGCGCCTCGGGGCTCAGGGGAATCTGCCAGTATCCGCGACTCAGATCCATTATTGTCAGGTAGTTTGCGCCAGCTAACTTCTCAAGCAGCTCCTCGATGCGCGGCATTGGGTGCGCGTCAGAGGCTGTAATGGCGTTGAGCCCCCTGTAGTCCACGCAGAACCGGGTGGTCCGGTCCTTCTTTGGCACGAGAACTACAGGTGAGGCCCACGCGCTCTTTGACCGTCGAATCACCCCCAGCTGTAACATCTCATCGATCTCCTGGCGCATAATCTGCTGCACCTGGTCAGAGATTCGATAGGGTGTTCGCCGTAGTGGGGCGTGATTCCCGGTGTCCACCTCGTGGACCGCTAACTCAGTCCTTCCAGGCCGGTTGGAGAACACGACCCGGAAGGGTTCCAGTGTGGTTTGCAACTGCAACCGCTGTGGTTCATCTAGCGAGGCGCTTACCTCCACGTCCTCAATGGACCCACGGGCCTTGGCTTGGGCCAGCATGTCCAGGAGGGCGTCTTCCTCCCCGTCTTCGGGTGCGCTGCAGACCGGTAGGACGAAAGGTTCACGTTCGTGATGAGCCTTCATCATGTTGACGTGAAAGGCCTTTCGCCTACCCCGAGTGTGGTCAAGCGTGACCACGTAGGTGACCGGGTTGAGCTGTTGGTGGACGACATACGGGCCGTCCCAGGCTGCCTGAAGCTTATCCGTTGGTACAGGAACCAGCACCCACACCTTTTGACCCACGTGGTAGGTCCGCTCCCGGGCGTTCTGGTCATACCAGTGCTTCTGATCAGCCTGAGCCTGCGTCATGTTGTCATGCACCAACTGCGTCAAGGTCTGCATCTTGTCACGGAAGCGCATGACATACTCCACTATGGACACTTCAGAAGGGTTCGGCTCCTCTTCCCAGGATTCTCTTACCAACCCAAGGGGTCCCCGGACTCGCCTGCCGTACAGGAGCTCGAAGGGTGAGAACCCCGTCGAGGCCTGCGGAACCTCTCTGTAAGCGAATAGCAGGTGTGGGAGGTACCGCTCCCAGTCGCGCCCTTGTGTCTCAACCAGCATGCGTAGCATCTGTTTGAGGGTACCATTGAAACGTTCACACAAGCCATTGGTCTGTGGGTGATACGCACTCGATACCAGGTGCTTCACCTGCATTTTCTTACAGAGAGCCTCCATTAGGTGAGACATAAATTGGGTCCCTCGATCAGTAAGCATTTCCCTGGGAAATCCTACCCGTGAAAAGATGGCCAACAGGGCATCCGCCACCTTATCTGCCCTAATTGACGACAGAGCTACTGCCTCTGGGTACCGGGTAGCGTAGTCTACCACAGTAAGAATGAATCGCTTTCCAGAGCTGCTGGAGACGGCCAGCGGGCCCACAATGTCCACCGCAATCCTCTGGAAAGGCTCCTCTATCACTGGCAAAGGGATCAGGGGAGCCTTAAGAGCAGGCCCCGCCTTCCCCACTCTTTGACAGGTGACACAGGAGCGGCAGTAGTTTGACACATCTGTCCCCATCTTAGGCCAATAGAAGTGTTGAGACAGCCGGGCCTTAGTTTTGCTGATCCCCAAGTGTCCAGCTAGCGGGATCTCATGGGCAATCCGCAACAACTCACCCCGGAATTGCTGTGGGACGACCAGCTGTCTTTCCCTCAACCACTCCTTTTGTGATTCTCCGGGTACTGTCTCCCGGTACAACCTTCCTCCTTCCCAGAACACCTTCTCCTTATCAGTCTCGGAGAATGACGTCCCGGCGAGTTGTCTCAAACTCTCTAGGCTCGCATCTGTGTGCAGAGCGGCCTGAAACTCCTGGCTAGGGGAAGCCAAAAGCGATGTCAGGGTCCCTTCCCCACGGGAGCCCTCTGGGACCTGCACTGGGTCCACCTCTGGTTCAGTCACACTGATGACTGAGGAGGGTCCGGAAGGCAGACAGGTATCTGCGTTCCGGGCACTCTGACTGCGGGTGACAGCAGCTACGTAGGCTGTCTCCCCGGGGGTTTCTACAGACCCATCAGCCGACGCTGCTATGGGCTCTACCTCCCCATCCACCCCCATTACCTCAGGAGCATTGCTACTTATGGGCCAGTTACCTTCCTCGGTGGCACTGGTCAATTGCATGGCATCACCTTGCTCACGGTTCCCATGTATCTCCCCATTTCTTGTAGCACCGACACTTGCCCCTGCTAGGGGTTCCTCAGCCATCTCACTCCGCAGAGCAACGTGGCTGAGCACTCCTGTACCTATGGACACATCAACTTTTACAGAAACATCATTATCAGATACAGTTGGCACAGGTACAACATTTTCACCATCAATCCTAGGGAAAAAATGGTTAGCAGATGCATCACTACAAGATAAAGCATGGTCAGGTAACACATGCGATTTCCCATCATCATCATCATCATCATCATCAGGGTTAACGTTACCCTTATTAGCAGATTGGGGAGGGGTGTCAGGGACGTAGTATGCAAACAACCTCCCCAAATCAGTCCCCAACAAAACATCAGTGGGCAAATTATCAGACAGCCCCACTTCCTTCACCCCGCTCCCGGCACCCCAATCAATAAAAACCCGGGCCATCGGTAAGGGACAGCTGATGCCCCCAATCCCAGTGACAGTTAGGGTTTTCCCCGGAATGATTTCTTCAGGGGCCGCCAGTTCGGGTCGGATGAGGGTTCGTTCAGCCCCGGTGTCCTTGAGGCCGGTAGCAACACGACCTCCCACAGTGACGGGCTGTACGTTGTCACACACCCTCCCAACCACACCACCCACCAAAAGAACGGCTGCATTAGGCCCTGGGGCCTGGGATGAGGGGTTCTTCTGCTTGGCTTGACATTGGTGACTGAGGTGTCCAGTCTGCCTGCAGTGGTAACACTGGCGAAGTTCGGTGGTAGGTCTGGTGCTGTTGGCCACGGGGACAGGACCTCTGGTGTGTTGGCTAGCAGGGGTACTGGCGTTGGCTGCAGGCTTACCCCCTCTCCAGCTGGTGGTGACTGGCTTCCACACTTCCGATCTACGGTTGGCCTCATAGGCATCGGCAATCTGCGCTGCTTTTGTCACATCGTTGGGTTCTCTGTCCATCACGAACTGTCGCACTTCAGTTGGGCAAAGACGGAAGAACTGGTCTTTGATCATCAGGTCTCGCAGCTGTGTAAAGGTGGTCACTGACAGTCCTTGGGTCCACTGGTCAAAGTGGGTCCCCAGTCTATGCACCACATCACTGTAACTGTCGTGTGGGCCACGTAGGAGGGTCCGAAACTTTTTACGGTACACCTCGGGTGTAAGCTGGTACTTAGCTATGAGAGCCTGCTTGATGGCCTCATAGTCACCATCTTGTTCTTGAGGGAGGGCAGCAAACGCCTCCAGAGCTTTTCCTCTCAGTCCTGGTGTCAGGTATCGTGCCCATTCTTGTGTAGGCAGCTGGTACTGTCTGCAGGCTTTCTCAAAGGCCCGCAGAAAAGTGTCCAAGTCCCCATCCTTTTCCATAACAGGAAAGTGGTCGGGCCGGGGCTTTGGTATCTGAGCGCTGCTGGGCTCACGACTGGACTGGGACGACCCCTGCATTTGCAGTCGGGCCATCTGCAGCTGGTACTCCCGCTGCGCTTGGGCCTCTCGCTCGGCTCGCTGGGCCTCTCGCTCAGCTCGGGCCTCAGCCTCCTGCCGGTATTGCTGAATCAGCTGCCGACGTCCCTCATGGTCATCAGTGGGGAATTCTTTCAAGGCCGCCTGCAGGTGGGGGTCCAATTCGCCCGGATTGCTAACAGGGCCAGCATTCAGTGGTTGGACCTCTGCTGCAGCACCATGTTCGCGGGTGCTGGCATCTGCGGCTTCTGGGCTCTGTGAGTGGTCTAGAGCGGCTTCCCATTGCATCAGGACTGCGACCAGTTGGCTTTTGTTTTTGTTTGCATAGTCAATGTGCTGTGACTTGCACAAGGCCACAAGGGTGTCTTTGGTCTGCTGCTCATAAAAGGTTTCTCCCAGCACAACCATGGTTGCCAAATAAAAGATAGGATAGAAAAACGAAGAAAAAGGGAGGGGATAATTACCAGTACACAATTGTCTCACAACTAATAAACACTGAGTTCGTTCTCCAAACTTATTTGCGCAGAGTTCTCGCAAGAACTTTCTGCAAGTTTTTAGTGAGAGGAATGATTGCTCAAACCAAATCACTAATGCTCTAATATCCCACCGCCTTGCCACCAATATGTCACGATTCACACCGTGACTGTCAAGATCCCTCAGCCGCTGCCTACAATATGTCACGGATTGGGGTGACCTTAGACCAGCAGACGGCTATCACATGTGCAGGGGGGGCTTATCCTAGTTATCCCTCCACTGCCACAATGTGATGAAAAAAAACACACACGAGGCTATTGACCTCTTGTTTACAGCAGGGGCTTATTTTAGGTATCCCACTGCTCTTCAATATACCATGAACTGCAGGGATTTGTGTCTATCCCGCTTACAGTTCCACTTAACACTTGCAGCTCTCTGGCGCCCCCCTTACTCTCAGGTCAGATTAGGTACTGCACCTGGGGTAATTAGTCGCCAGAAAGGCTGCCTGCTATGTACTGGCTATTGGGCGCACTACAGCAACGCGATAACTACTCCCACTCAGGCAGGAACAATAATTATCAAGCCGCAGTCGCTACAGTGACCCCCCAACAGCCGGCACACGGTAAGCTGCCACCAGCGCCGATTAAACGGGTTCGGCTGCTAACCCCCAAAATAGTAGCGTAAATTCCCTTCAAAGACAGGGTACGTTTTTAGAGCATGGAGAACGAACTAGTAATAAATATGATACCCCATAAATGATTTTTAGGCAGTGTTTATAAAATATTTAACAAAGATGTTACAAATGAGACAATTGCAAATATGTACAAGGTAATTATAAAAATAAAAGGATTAAAGGAAGAAAAGATAACTCACATGTTCTTAGATCATTGCATTGCAGGCAACAGGCTAGGAGCTTTCCATCTATCCCAGTGCATTGGGCACTCGCAGTCTGGTCGCTTCAGGTAAAAACTCACAACTCTGCTCTCTTGGATGCCTGCCAGCACTTAAAACCTACAGTCTGTGACCTCACAGAAAGGGCTTGGTTTTCCAACTCCTCCTACCTCTTCGGTTTCACTAACTGGGCATTAAATATATCTGATGCCCGTATCTTCGCTACAGAACATAAAATAATCGCACCATACCCATCGTTCATCTCATAGTATCGTGGGCATTCCGATGAGATCAAATATGCCCTGTCTGGGATACATATTTACAGAGAAATCCCTACTTCTTCACCAGATGGAGTTAGACGCCCGTATTTAGAGTGATGCGTAGATCCTCCGAGTGTGATTATGACGATATATTTTGGTGTTCGTAACTTAAACGGTTTGCAGAATATCTTCCAAAAACAGAACAAAGAAATCCCATGCATTCTAGAAGTTTCTCTAACAGTTCCTGCTAACACAAATTTCTCTTGCAGCTATGCCCGTCGTAAATACCTTTCGTCAATAAAACTCCCCCACAAGGCAAGCTCTTCTACACAGACAGCTAGAAACACAGGGAAAGAAAGAGAACCAGAGAGAAGGGGGGTTTAGCCCCCGCATGCTAGCAGGAAAACTAACTTATGATATTTCATACCATATCGTGACAGGATACATTGCTGTATATGTGCGAGAGTGACCTGGGATACATTGCTGTATATGTGTGAGAGTGACCTGGGATACATTGCTGTATATGTGTGAGAGTAATCTGGGATACATTGCTTTATATGTGTGAGGGTGACCTGAGATACATTGCTGTATATGTGTGAGAGTGACCTGGGATACATTGCTGTATATTAGTGAGAGTGACCTGGGATACATTGCTGTATATGTGTGAGAGTGACCTGGGATACATTGCTGTATATGTGTGAGAGTGACCTGGGATACAGTGCTGTATATGTGTGAGAGTGTCCTGGGATACATTGCTGTATATGTGTGAGTGTGACCTGGGATACAGTGCTGTATATGTGTGAGAGTGACCTGGAATACAGTGCTGTATATGTGTGAGAGTGACCTGGGATACATTGCTGTATATGTGTGAGAGTGACCTGGGATACATTGCTGTATATGTGTGAGTATGACCTGGGATACATTGCTGTATATGTGTGAGAGTGACCTGGGATACATTGCTGTATATGTGTGAGTATGACCTGGGATACATTGCTGTATATGTGTGAGAGTGACCTGGGATACATTGCTGTATATGTGTGAGAGTGACCTGGGATACATTGCTGTATATGTGTGAGAGTGACCTGGGATACATTGCTGTATATGTGTGAAAGTGACCTGGGATACATTGCTGTATATGTGTGAGAGTGACCTGGGATACATTGCTGTATATGTGTGAGTATGACCTGGGATACATTGCTGTATATGTGTGAGAGTGACCTGGGATACATTGCTGTATATGTGTGAGAGTGACCTGGGATACATTGCTGTATATATGTGTGAGTGACCTGGGATACATTGCTGTATATGTGTGAGAGTGACCTGGGATACATTGCTGTATATGCGTGAGAGTGACCTGGGATACATTGCTGTATATGTGTGAGAGTGACCTGGGATACATTGCTGTATATGTGTGAAAGTGACCTGGGATACATTGCTGTATATATGTGAGAGTGACCTGGGATACATTGCTGTATATGTGTGATAGTCACCTGGGATACATTGCTGTATATGTGTGTGAGTGACCTGGGATACATTGCTGTATATGTGTGAGAGTGACCTGGGATACATTGCTGTATATGTGTGAGAGTGATCTGGGATACATTGCTGTATATGTGTGAGTGACCTGGGATACATTGCTGTATATGTGTGAGAGTGACCTGGGATACATTGCTGTATATGTGTGAGAGTGACCTGGGATACATTGCTGAATATGTGTGAGAGTGACCTGGGATACATTGCTGTATATGTGTGACAGTGACCTGGGATACATTGCTGTATATGTGTGAGCGACCTGGGATACATTGCTGTATATGTGTGAGAGTCATCTGGGATACATTGCTGTATATGTGTGAGAGTGACCTGGGATACATTGCTGTATATGTGCGAGAGTGACCTGGGATACATTGCTGTATATGTGTGAGAGTGACCTGGGATACATTGCTGTATATGTGTGAGAGTGACCTGGGATACATTGCTGTATATGTGTGAAAGTGACCTGGGATGCATTGCTGTATATGTGTGAGAGTGACCTGGGATACATTGCTGTATGTATGTGACAGTGACCTTGGATACATTGCTGTATATATGTGAGAGTGACCTGGGATACATTGCTGTATATATGTGAGAGTGAACTGTGATACATTGCTGTATATGTGTGAATGTGACCTGGGATACATTGCTGTATATGTGTGAGAGTGACCTGGGATACATTGCTGTATATGTGTGAGAGTGACCTGGGATACATTGCTGTATATGTGTGAGAGTGACCTGGGATACATTGCTGTATATGTGTGAGAGTGACCTGGGATACATTGCTGTATATGTGTGAGAGTGACCTGGGACACATTGCTGTATATTAGTGAGAGTGACCTGGGATACATTGCTGCATATGTGTGAGAGTGACCTGGGATACATTGCTGTATATTAGTGAGAGTGACCTGGGATACATTGCTGTATATGTGTGAGAGTGATCTGGGATACATTGCTGTATATTAGTGAGAGTGACCTGGGATACATTGCTGTATATTAGTGAGAGTGACCTGGGATACATTGCTGTATATGTGTGAGGGTGACCTGGGATACATTGCTGTATATATGTGTGAGAGTGACCTGGGATACAGTGCTGTATATATGTGAGAGTGACCTGGGATACATTGCTGTATATTAGTGAGAGTGACCTGGGATACATTGCTGTATATGTGTGAGAGTGACCTGGGATACAATGCTGTATATGTGTGAGAGTGACCTGGGATACATTGCTGTATAAGCGTGAGAGTGACCTGGGATACAATGCTGTATATGTGTGAGAGTGACCTGGGATACATTGCTGTATATGTGTGAGAGTGACCTGTGATACATTGCTGTATATGTGTGAGAGTGACCTGGGTTACATTGCTGTATATGTGTGAGAGTGACCTGGGATACATTGCTGTATATGTGTGAGAGTGACCTGGGATACATTGCTGTATATGTGTGAGAGTGACCTGGGATACATTGCTGTATATGTGTGAGAGTGACCTGGGATACATTGCTGTATATGTGTGAGAGTGACCTGGGATACATTGCTGTATATGTGTGAGAGTGACCTGGGATACATTGCTGTATATGTGTGAGAGTGACCTGGGATACAATGCTGTATATGTGTGAGAGTAATCTGGGATACATTGCTGTATATGTGTGAGAGTGACCTGGGATACATTGCTGTATATGTGTGAGAGTGACCTGGGATACATTGCTGTATATGTGTGAGAGTGACCTGGGATACATTGCTGTATATGTGTGAGGGTGACCTGGGATACATTGCTGTATATGTGTGAGAGTGACCTGGGATACATTGCTGTATATGTGTGAGAGTGACCTGGGATACATTGCTGTATATGTGTGAGAGTGACCTGGGATACATTGCTGTATATTAGTGAGAGTGACCTGGGATACATTGCTGTATATATGTGACAGTGACCTTGGATACATTGCTGTATATATGTGAGAGTGACCTGGGATACATTGCTGTATATGTGTGAAAGTGACCTGGGATACATTGCTGTATATATGTGTGAGAGTGAACTGTGATACATTGCTGTATATGTGTGAATGTGACCTGGGATACATTGCTGTATATGTGTGAGAGTGACCTGGGATACATTGCTGTATATGTGTGAAAGTGACCTGAGATACATTGCTGTATATTAGTGAGAGTGACCTGAGATACATTGCTGTATAGGTGTGAGAGTGACCTGGGATACATTGCTGTATATGTGTGAGAGTGACCTGGGATACATTGCTGTATATGTGTGAGAGTGACCTGGGATACATTGCTGTATATGTGTGATAGTGTCCTGGGACACATTGCTGTATATGTGTGAGAGTGACCTGGGATACATTGCTGTATATGTGTGATAGTGTCCTGGGATACATTGCTGTATATTAGTGAGAGTGACCTGGGATACATTGCTGTATATGTGTGAGAGTGACCTGGGATACATTGCTGTATATGTGTGAGAGTGACCTGGGATACATTGCTGTATATGTGTGAGAGTGACCTGAGATACATTGCTGTATATTAGTGAGAGTGACCTGGGATACATTGCTGTATGTGTGTGAGAGTGACCTGGGATACATTGCTGTATATGTGTGAGAGTGACCTGGGATACATTGCTGTATATATGTGAGAGTGACCTGGGATACATTGCTGTATATTAGTGAGAGTGACCTGGGATACATTGCTGTATATGTGTGAAAGTGACCTGGGATACATTGCTGTATGTGTGTGAGAGTGACCTGGGGTACATTGCTGTATATGTGTGAAAGTGACCTGGGATACATTGCTGTATATATGTGTGAGTGACCTGGGATACATTGCTGTATATGTGTGAGAGTGACCTGGGATACATTGCTGTATATGTGTGAGAGTGACCTGGGATACATTGCTGTATATGTGTGAGTGTGACCTGGGATACATTGCTGTATATGTGTGAGAGTGACCTGGGATACATTGCTGTATATGTGTGAGAGTGACCTGGGATACATTGCTGTATATGTGTGAGAGTGACCTGGAATACATTGTTGTATATATGTGAGAGTGACCTGGGATACATTGCTGTATAGGTGTGAGAGTGGCCTGGGATACATTGCTGTATATGTGTGAGAGTGACCTGGGATACATTGCTGTATATGTGTGAGAATGACCTGGGATGTATTGCTGTATATGTGTGAGAGTCATCTGGGATACATTGCTGTATATGTGTGAGAGTGACCTGGGATACATTGCTGAATATGTGTGAGAGTGACCTGGGATACATTGCTGTATATGTGTGAGAGTGACCTGGGATGCATTGCTGTATATGTGTGAGAGTGACCTGGGATGCATTGCTGTATATGTGTGGGAGTAATCTGGGATACATTGCTTTATATGTGTGAGGGTGACCTGAGATACATTGCTGTATATGTGTGAGAGTGACCTGGGATACATTGCTGTATATTAGTGAGAGTGACCTGGGATACATTGCTGTATATGTGTGAGAGTGACCTGGGATACATTGCTGTATATGTGTGAGAGTGACCTGGGATACAGTGCTGTATATGTGTGAGAGTGACCTGGGATACATTGCTGTATATGTGTGAGAGTGACCTGGGATACATTGCTGTATATGTGTGAGTGTGACCTGGGATACATTGCTGTATATGTGTGAGAGTGACCTGGGATACAGTGCTGTATGTGTGAGAGTGTCCTGGGATACATTGCTGTATATGTGTGAGTGTGACCTGGGATACATTGCTGTATATGTGTGAGAGTGACCTGGGATACAGTGCTGTATATGTGTGAGAGTGACCTGGGATACATTGCTGTATATGTGTGAGAGTGACCTGGGATACATTGCTGTATATGTGTGAGAGTGACCTGAGATACATTGCTGTATATTAGTGAGAGTGACCTGGGATACATTGCTGTATGTGTGTGAGAGTGACCTGGGATACATTGCTGTATATGTGTGAAAGTGACCTGGGATACATTGCTGTATGTGTGTGAGAGTGACCTGGGATACATTGCTGTATATGTGTGAAAGTGACCTGGGATACATTGCTGTATATATGTGTGAGTGACCTGGGATACATTGCTGTATATGTGTGAGAGTGACCTGGGATACATTGCTGTATATGTGTGAGAGTGACCTGGGATACATTGCTGTATATGTGTGAGTGTGACCTGGGATACATTGCTGTATATGTGTGAGTGTGACCTGGGATACATTGCTGTATATGTGAGAGAGTGACCTGGGATACATTGCTGTATATGTGTGAGTGTGACCTGGGATACATTGCTGTATGTGTGTGAGAGTGACCTGGGATACATTGCTGTATATGTGTGAGAGTGACCTGGGATACATTGCTGTATATGTGTGAGAGTGACCTGGGATACATTGCTGTATATGTGTGAGTGACCTGGGATACATTGCTGTATATATGTGTGAGTGACCTGGGATACATTGCTGTATATGTGTGAGAGCGACCTGGGATACATTGCTGTATATGTGCGAGAGTGACCTGGGATACATTGCTGTATATGTGTGAGAGTGACCTGGGATACATTGCTGTATATGTGTGAGTGACCTGGGATACATTGCTGTATATGTGTGAGAGTGACCTGGGATACATTGCTGTATATATGTGTGAGTGACCTGGGATACATTGCTGTATATGTGTGAGAGTGACCTGGGATACATTGCTGTATATATGTGTGAGTGACCTGGGATACATTGCTGTATATGTGTGAGAGTGACCTGGGATACATTGCTGTATATATGTGTGAGTGACCTGGGATACATTGCTGTATATGTGTGAGAGTGACCTGGGATACATTGCTGTATATGTGTGAGAGTGACCTGGGATACATTGCTGAATATGTGTGAGAGTGACCTGGGATACATTGCTGTATATGTGTGACAGTGACCTGGGATACATTGCTGTATATGTGTGAGCGACCTGGGATACATTGCTGTATATGTGTGAGAGTGACCTGGGATACATTGCTGTATATGTGTGAGAGTGACCTGGGATACATTGCTGAATATGTGTGAGAGTGACCTGGGATACATTGCTGTATATGTGTGACAGTGACCTGGGATACATTGCTGTATATGTGTGAGCGACCTGGGATACATTGCTGTATATGTGTGAGAGTCATCTGGGATACATTGCTGTATATGTGTGAGAGTGACTTGGGATACATTGCTGTATATGTGCGAGAGTGACCTGGGATACATTGCTGTATATGTGTGAGAGTGACCTGGGATACATTGCTGTATATGTGTGAGAGTGACCTGGGATACATTGCTGTATATGTGTGAGAGTGACCTGGGATACATTGCTGTATATGTGTGACAGTGACCTGGGATACATTGCTGTATATGTGTGAGCGACCTGGGATACATTGCTGTATATGTGTGAGAGTGACCTGGGATACATAGCTGTATATGTGTGAGAGTGACCTGGGATACATTGCTGTATATGTGTGAGAGTGACCTGAGATACATTGCTGTATATTAGTGAGAGTGACCTGGGATACATTGCTGTATGTGTGTGAGAGTGACCTGGGATACATTGCTGTATATGTGTGAAAGTGACCTGGGATACATTGCTGTATATGTGTGAGAGTGACCTGGGATACATTGCTGTATATGTGTGAGAGTGACCTGGGATACATTGCTGTATATGTGTGAGAGTGACCTGGGATACATTGCTGTATATGTGTGAGAGTGACCTGGGATACATTGCTGTATATGTGTGAGAGTGACCTGGAATACATTGTTGTATATATGTGAGAGTGACCTGGGATACATTGCTGTATAGGTGTGAGAGTGGCCTGGGATACATTGCTGTATATGTGTGAGAGTGACCTGGGATACATTGCTGTATATGTGTGAAAGTGACCTGGGATACATTGCTGTATATGTGTGAGAGTGACCTGGGATACATTGCTGTATATGTGTGAGAGTGACCTGGGATACATTGCTGTATATGTGTGAGAGTGACCTGGGATACATTGCTGTATATGTGTGAGAGTGACCTGGAATACATTGTTGTATATATGTGAGAGTGACCTGGGATACATTGCTGTATAGGTGTGAGAGTGGCCTGGGATACATTGCTGTATATGTGTGAGAGTGACCTGGGATACATTGCTGTATATGTGTGAGAGTGACCTGGGATACATTGCTGTATATGTGTGAGAATGACCTGGGATGTATTGCTGTATATGTGTGAGAGTCATCTGGGATACATTGCTGTATATTAGTGAGAGTGACCTGGGATGCATTGCTGTATATGTGTGAGAGTGACCTGGGATGCATTGCTGTATATGTGTGAGAGTAATCTGGGATACATTGCTTTATATGTGTGAGGGTGACCTGAGATACATTGCTGTATATGTGTGAGAGTGACCTGGGATACATTGCTGTATATTAGTGAGAGTGACCTGGGATACATTGCTGTATATGTGTGAGAGTGACCTGGGATACATTGCTGTATATGTGTGAGAGTGACCTGGGATACAGTGCTGTATATGTGTGAGAGTGTCCTGGGATACATTGCTGTATATGTGTGAGTGTGACCTGGGATACATTGCTGTATACGTGTGAGAGTGACCTGGGATACAGTGCTGTATATGTGTGAGAGTGACCTGGGATACATTGCTGTATATGTGTGAGAGTGACCTGGGATACATTGCTGTATATGTGTGAGAGTGACCTGAGATACATTGCTGTATATTAGTGAGAGTGACCTGGGATACATTGCTGTATGTGTGTGAGAGTGACCTGGGATACATTGCTGTATATGTGTGAAAGTGACCTGGGATACATTGCTGTATATGTGTGAGAGTGACCTGGGATACATTGCTGTATATGTGTGAGAGTGACCTGGGATACATTGCTGTATATGTGTGAGTGTGACCTGGGATACATTGCTGTATGTGTGTGAGAGTGACCTGGGATACATTGCTGTATATGTGTGAGCGACCTGGGATACATTGCTGTATATGTGTGAGAGTCATCTGGGATACATTGCTGTATATGTGTGAGAGTGACTTGGGATACATTGCTGTATATGTGCGAGAGTGACCTGGGATACATTGCTGTATATGTGTGAGAGTGACCTGGGATACATTGCTGTATATGTGTGAGAGTGACCTGGGATACATTGCTGTATATGTGTAAAAGTGACCTGGGATACATTGCTGTATATGTGTGAGAGTGACCTGGGATACATTGCTGTATATGTGTGAGAGTGACCTGGGATACATTGCTGTATATGTGTGAGAGTGACCTGGGATACATTGCTGTATATGTGTGAGAGTGACCTGGAATACATTGTTGTATATATGTGAGAGTGACCTGGGATACATTGCTGTATAGGTGTGAGAGTGGCCTGGGATACATTGCTGTATATGTGTGAGAGTGACCTGGGATACATTGCTGTATATGTGTGAAAGTGACCTGGGATACATTGCTGTATATGTGTGAGAGTGACCTGGGATACATTGCTGTATATGTGTGAGAGTGACCTGGGATACATTGCTGTATATGTGTGAGAGTGACCTGGGATACATTGTTGTATATATGTGAGAGTGACCTGGGATACATTGCTGTATAGGTGTGAGAGTGGCCTGGGATACATTGCTGTATATGTGTGAGAGTGACCTGGGATACATTGCTGTATATGTGTGAGAGTGACCTGGGATACATTGCTGTATATGTGTGAGAATGACCTGGGATGTATTGCTGTATATGTGTGAGAGTGACCTGGGATGCATTGCTGTATATGTGTGAGAGTAATCTGGGATACATTGCTTTATATGTGTGAGGGTGACCTGAGATACATTGCTGTATATGTGTGAGAGTGACCTGGGATACATTGCTGTATATTAGTGAGAGTGACCTGGGATACATTGCTGTATATGTGTGAGAGTGACCTGGGATACATTGCTGTATATGTGTGAGAGTGACCTGGGATACAGTGCTGTATATGTGTGAGAGTGTCCTGGGATACATTGCTGTATATGTGTGAGTGTGACCTGGGATACATTGCTGTATATGTGTGAGAGTGACCTGGGATACAGTGCTGTATATGTGTGAGAGTGACCTGGAATACATTGCTGTATATGTGTGAGAGTGACCTGGGATACATTGCTGTATATGTGTGAGAGTGACCTGAGATACATTGCTGTATATTAGTGAGAGTGACCTGGGATACATTGCTGTATGTGTGTGAGAGTGACCTGGGATACATTGCTGTATATGTGTGAAAGTGACCTGGGATACATTGCTGTATGTGTGTGAGAGTGACCTGGGATACATTGCTGTATATGTGTGAAAGTGACCTGGGATACATTGCTGTATATGTGTGAGAGTGACCTGGGATACATTGCTGTATATGTGTGAGAGTGACCTGGGATACATTGCTGTATATGTGTGAGTGTGACCTGGGATACATTGCTGTATGTGTGTGAGAGTGACCTGGGATACATTGCTGTATATGTGTGAGAGTGACCTGGGATACATTGCTGTATATGTGTGAGAGTGACCTGGGATACATTGCTGTATATGTGTGAAAGTGACCTGGGATACATTGCTGTATATATGTGTGAGTGACCTGGGATACATTGCTGTATATGTGTGAGAGCGACCTGGGATACATTGCTGTATATGTGTGAGTGACCTGGGATACATTGCTGTATATGTGTGAGAGCGACCTGGGATACATTGCTGTATATGTGCGAGAGTGACCTGGGATACATTGCTGTATATATGTGTGAGTGACCTGGGATACATTGCTGTATATGTGCGAGAGTGACCTGGGATACATTGCTGTATATATGTGTGAGTGACCTGGGATACATTGCTGTATATGTGTGAGAGTGACCTGGGATACATTGCTGTATATGCGTGAGAGTGACCTGGGATACATTGCTGTATATGTGTGAAAGTGACCTGGGATACATTGCTGTATATATGTGAGAGTGACCTGGGATACATTGCTGTATATGTGTGAGAGTGACCTGGGATACATTGCTGTATATGTGTGAGAGTGACCTGGGATACATTGCTGAATATGTGTGAGAGTGACCTGGGATACATTGCTGTATATGTGTGACAGTGACCTGGGATACATTGCTGTATATGTGTGAGCGACCTGGGATACATTGCTGTATATGTGTGAGAGTGACCTGGGATACATTGCTGTATATGTGTGAGAGTGACCTGGGATACATTGCTGAATATGTGTGAGAGTGACCTGGGATACATTGCTGTATATGTGTGACAGTGACCTGGGATACATTGCTGTATATGTGTGAGCGACCTGGGATACATTGCTGTATATGTGTGAGAGTCATCTGGGATACATTGCTGTATATGTGTGAGAGTGACTTGGGATACATTGCTGTATATGTGCGAGAGTGACCTGGGATACATTGCTGTATATGTGTGAGAGTGACCTGGGATACATTGCTGTATATGTGTGAAAGTGACCTGGGATACATTGCTGTATATGTGTGAGAGTGACCTGGGATACATTGCTGTATATGTGTGAGTATGACCTGGGATACATTGCTGTATATGTGTGAGAGTGACCTGGGATACATTGCTGTATATGTGTGAGAGTGACCTGGGATACATTGCTGTATATGTGTGAGAGTGACCTGGGATACATTGCTGTATATGTGTGAGAGTGACCTGGGATACATTGCTGTATATATGTGTGAGTGACCTGGGATACATTGCTGTATATGTGTGAGAGTGACCTGGGATACATTGCTGTATATGTGTGAGAGTGACCTGGGATACATTGCTGTATATGTGTGAGAGTGACCTGGGATACATTGCTGTATATGTGTGAAAGTGACCTGGGATACATTGCTGTATATGTGTGAGAGTGACCTGGGATACATTGCTGTATATGTGTGAGTATGACCTGGGATACATTGCTGTATATGTGTGAGAGTGACCTGGGATACATTGCTGTATATGTGTGAGAGTGACCTGGGATACATTGCTGTATATATGTGTGAGTGACCTGGGATACATTGCTGTATATGTGTGAGAGTGACCTGGGATACATTGCTGTATATGCGTGAGAGTGACCTGGGATACATTGCTGTATATGTGTGAGAGTGACCTGGGATACATTGCTGTATATGTGTGAGAGTGACCTGGGATACATTGCTGAATATGTGTGAGAGTGACCTGGGATACATTGCTGTATATGTGTGACAGTGACCTGGGATACATTGCTGTATATGTGTGAGCGACCTGGGATACATTGCTGTATATGTGTGAGAGTGACCTGGGATACATTGCTGTATATGTGTGAGAGTGACCTGGGATACATTGCTGAATATGTGTGAGAGTGACCTGGGATACATTGCTGTATATGTGTGACAGTGACCTGGGATACATTGCTGTATATGTGTGAGCGACCTGGGATACATTGCTGTATATGTGTGAGAGTCATCTGGGATACATTGCTGTATATGTGTGAGAGTGACTTGGGATACATTGCTGTATATGTGCGAGAGTGACCTGGGATACATTGCTGTATATGTGTGAGAGTGACCTGGGATACATTGCTGTATATGTGTGAGAGTGACCTGGGATACATTGCTGTATATGTGTGAGAGTGACCTGGGATACATTGCTGTATATGTGTGACAGTGACCTGGGATACATTGCTGTATATGTGTGAGCGACCTGGGATACATTGCTGTATATGTGTGAGAGTGACCTGGGATACATTGCTGTATATGTGTGAGAGTGACCTGGGATACATTGCTGTATATGTGTGAGAGTGACCTGAGATACATTGCTGTATATTAGTGAGAGTGACCTGGGATACATTGCTGTATGTGTGTGAGAGTGACCTGGGATACATTGCTGTATATGTGTGAAAGTGACCTGGGATACATTGCTGTATATGTGTGAGAGTGACCTGGGATACATTGCTGTATATGTGTGAGAGTGACCTGGGATACATTGCTGTATATGTGTGAGAGTGACCTGGGATACATTGCTGTATATGTGTGAGAGTGACCTGGGATACATTGCTGTATATGTGTGAGAGTGACCTGGGATACATTGCTGTATATGTGTGAGAGTGACCTGGAATACATTGTTGTATATATGTGAGAGTGACCTGGGATACATTGCTGTATAGGTGTGAGAGTGGCCTGGGATACATTGCTGTATATGTGTGAGAGTGACCTGGGATACATTGCTGTATATGTGTGAAAGTGACCTGGGATACATTGCTGTATATGTGTGAGAGTGACCTGGGATACATTGCTGTATATGTGTGAGAGTGACCTGGGATACATTGCTGTATATGTGTGAGAGTGACCTGGGATACATTGCTGTATATGTGTGAGAGTGACCTGGAATACATTGTTGTATATATGTGAGAGTGACCTGGGATACATTGCTGTATAGGTGTGAGAGTGGCCTGGGATACATTGCTGTATATGTGTGAGAGTGACCTGGGATACATTGCTGTATATGTGTGAGAGTGACCTGGGATACATTGCTGTATATGTGTGAGAATGACCTGGGATGTATTGCTGTATATGTGTGAGAGTCATCTGGGATACATTGCTGTATATTAGTGAGAGTGACCTGGGATGCATTGCTGTATATGTGTGAGAGTGACCTGGGATGCATTGCTGTATATGTGTGAGAGTAATCTGGGATACATTGCTTTATATGTGTGAGGGTGACCTGAGATACATTGCTGTATATGTGTGAGAGTGACCTGGGATACATTGCTGTATATTAGTGAGAGTGACCTGGGATACATTGCTGTATATGTGTGAGAGTGACCTGGGATACATTGCTGTATATGTGTGAGAGTGACCTGGGATACAGTGCTGTATATGTGTGAGAGTGTCCTGGGATACATTGCTGTATATGTGTGAGTGTGACCTGGGATACATTGCTGTATATGTGTGAGAGTGACCTGGGATACAGTGCTGTATATGTGTGAGAGTGACCTGGGATACATTGCTGTATATGTGTGAGAGTGACCTGGGATACATTGCTGTATATGTGTGAGAGTGACCTGAGATACATTGCTGTATATTAGTGAGAGTGACCTGGGATACATTGCTGTATGTGTGTGAGAGTGACCTGGGATACATTGCTGTATATGTGTGAAAGTGACCTGGGATACATTGCTGTATATGTGTGAGAGTGACCTGGGATACATTGCTGTATATGTGTGAGAGTGACCTGGGATACATTGCTGTATATGTGTGAGTGTGACCTGGGATACATTGCTGTATGTGTGTGAGAGTGACCTGGGATACATTGCTGTATATGTGTGAGAGTGACCTGGGATACATTGCTGTATATGTGTGAGAGTGACCTGGGATACATTGCTGTATATGTGTGAAAGTGACCTGGGATACATTGCTGTATATATGTGTGAGTGACCTGGGATACATTGCTGTATATGTGTGAGAGCGACCTGGGATACATTGCTGTATATGTGTGAGTGACCTGGGATACATTGCTGTATATGTGTGAGAGCGACCTGGGATACATTGCTGTATATGTGCGAGAGTGACCTGGGATACATTGCTGTATATGTGTGAGAGTGACCTGGGATACATTACTGTATATGTGTGAGTGACCTGGGATACATTGCTGTATATGTGTGAGAGTGACCTGGGATACATTGCTGTATATATGTGTGAGTGACCTGGGATACATTGCTGTATATGTGTGAGAGTGACCTGGGATACATTGCTGTATATGCGTGAGAGTGACCTGGGATACATTGCTGTATATATGTGTGAGAGTGACCTGGGATACATTGCTGTATATATGTGTGAGTGACCTGGGATACATTGCTGTATATGTGTGAGAGTGACCTGGGATACATTGCTGTATATGCGTGAGAGTGACCTGGGATACATTGCTGTATATGTGTGAAAGTGACCTGGGATACATTGCTGTATATATGTGAGAGTGACCTGGGATACATTGCTGTATATGTGTGAGAGTGACCTGGGATACATTGCTGTATATGTGTGAGAGTGACCTGGGATACATTGCTGAATATGTGTGAGAGTGACCTGGGATACATTGCTGTATATGTGTGACAGTGACCTGGGATACATTGCTGTATATGTGTGAGCGACCTGGGATACATTGCTGTATATGTGTGAGAGTGACCTGGGATACATTGCTGTATATGTGTGAGAGTGACCTGGGATACATTGCTGAATATGTGTGAGAGTGACCTGGGATACATTGCTGTATATGTGTGACAGTGACCTGGGATACATTGCTGTATATGTGTGAGCGACCTGGGATACATTGCTGTATATGTGTGAGAGTCATCTGGGATACATTGCTGTATATGTGTGAGAGTGACTTGGGATACATTGCTGTATATGTGCGAGAGTGACCTGGGATACATTGCTGTATATGTGTGAGAGTGACCTGGGATACATTGCTGTATATGTGTGAAAGTGACCTGGGATACATTGCTGTATATGTGTGAGAGTGACCTGGGATACATTGCTGTATATGTGTGAGTATGACCTGGGATACATTGCTGTATATGTGTGAGAGTGACCTGGGATACATTGCTGTATATGTGTGAGAGTGACCTGGGATACATTGCTGTATATATGTGTGAGTGACCTGGGATACATTGCTGTATATGTGTGAGAGTGACCTGGGATACATTGCTGTATATGCGTGAGAGTGACCTGGGATACATTGCTGTATATGTGTGAGAGTGACCTGGGATACATTGCTGTATATGTGTGAAAGTGACCTGGGATACATTGCTGTATATATGTGAGAGTGACCTGGGATACATTGCTGTATATGTGTGATAGTCACCTGGGATACATTGCTGTATATGTGTGTGAGTGACCTGGGATACATTGCTGTATATGTGTGAGAGTGACCTGGGATACATTGCTGTATATGTGTGAGAGTGATCTGGGATACATTGCTGTATATGTGTGAGTGACCTGGGATACATTGCTGTATATGTGTGAGAGTGACCTGGGATACATTGCTGTATATGTGTGAGAGTGACCTGGGATACATTGCTGAATATGTGTGAGAGTGACCTGGGATACATTGCTGTATATGTGTGACAGTGACCTGGGATACATTGCTGTATATGTGTGAGCGACCTGGGATACATTGCTGTATATGTGTGAGAGTCATCTGGGATACATTGCTGTATATGTGTGAGAGTGACCTGGGATACATTGCTGTATATGTGCGAGAGTGACCTGGGATACATTGCTGTATATGTGTGAGAGTGACCTGGGATACATTGCTGTATATGTGTGAGAGTGACCTGGGATACATTGCTGTATATGTGTGAGTATGACCTGGGATACATTCCTGTATATGTGTGAGAGTGACCTGGGATACATTGCTGTATATGTGTGAGAGTGACCTGGGATACATTGCTGTATATGTGTGAGAGTCATCTGGGATACATTGCTGTATATATGTGACAGTGACCTGTGATACATTGCTGTATATGTGTGAGAGTGACCTGGGATACATTGCTGTATATGTGTGAAAGTGACCTGGGATGCATTGCTGTATATGTGTGAGAGTGACCTGGGATACATTGCTGTATATATGTGACAGTGACCTTGGATACATTGCTGTATATATGTGAGAGTGACCTGGGATACATTGCTGTATATGTGTGAAAGTGACCTTGGATACATTGCTGTATATATGTGAGAGTGAACTGTGATACATTGCTGTATATGTGTGAATGTGACCTGGGACACATTGCTGTATATTAGTGAGAGTGACCTGGGATACATTGCTGCATATGTGTGAGAGTGACCTGGGATACATTGCTGTATATTAGTGAGAGTGACCTGGGATACATTGCTGTATATGTGTGAGAGTGATCTGGGATACATTGCTGTATATTAGTGAGAGTGACCTGGGATACATTGCTGTATATTAGTGAGAGTGACCTGGGATACATTGCTGTATATGTGTGAGAGTGACCTGGGATACATTGCTGTATATATGTGTGAGAGTGATCTGGGATACAGTGCTGTATATTAGTGAGAGTGACCTGGGATACATTGCTGTATATTAGTGAGAGTGACCTGGGATACATTGCTGTATATGTGTGAGGGTGACCTGGGATACATTGCTGTATATATGTGTGAGAGTGACCTGGGATACAGTGCTGTATATATGTGAGAGTGACCTGGGATACATTGCTGTATATTAGTGAGAGTGACCTGGGATACATTGCTGTATATGTGTGAGAGTGACCTGGGATACAATGCTGTATATGTGTGAGAGTGACCTGGGATACATTGCTGTATAAGCGTGAGAGTGACCTGGGATACAATGCTGTATATGTGTGAGAGTGACCTGGGATACATTGCTGTATATGTGTGAGAGTGACCTGTGATACATTGCTGTATATGTGTGAGAGTGACCTGGGTTACATTGCTGTATATGTGTGAGAGTGACCTGGGATACATTGCTGTATATGTGTGAGAGTGACCTGGGATACATTGCTGTATATGTGTGAGAGTGACCTGGGTTACATTGCTGTATATGTGTGAGAGTGACCTGGGATACATTGCTGTATATGTGTGAGAGTGACCTGGGATACATTGCTGTATATGTGTGAGAGTGACCTGGGATACATTGCTGTATATGTGTGAGAGTGACCTGGGATACATTGCTGTATATGTGTGAGAGTGACCTGGGATACAATGCTGTATATGTGTGAGAGTAATCTGGGATACATTGCTGTATATGTGTGAGAGTGACCTGGGATACATTGCTGTATATGTGTGAGAGTGACCTGGGATACATTGCTGTATATGTGTGAGAGTGACCTGGGATACATTGCTGTATATGTGTGAGGGTGACCTGGGATACATTGCTGTATATGTGTGAGAGTGACCTGGGATACATTGCTGTATATGTGTGAGAGTGACCTGGGATACATTGCTGTATATGTGTGAGAGTGACCTGTGATACATTGCTGTATATTAGTGAGAGTGACCTGGGATACATTGCTGTATATATGTGACAGTGACCTTGGATACATTGCTGTATATATGTGAGAGTGACCTGGGATACATTGCTGTATATGTGTGAAAGTGACCTTGGATACATTGCTGTATATATGTGAGAGTGAACTGTGATACATTGCTGTATATGTGTGAAAGTGACCTGAGATACATTGCTGTATATGTGTGAGAGTGACCTGGGATACATTGCTGTATATGTGTGAGAGTGACCTGGGATACATTGCTGTATATGTGTGATAGTGTCCTGGGACACATTGCTGTATATGTGTGAGAGTGACCTGGGATACATTGCTGTATATGTGTGAGAGTGACCTGGGATACATTGCTGTATATGTGTGAGAGTGACCTGGGATACATTGCTGTATATTAGTGAGAATGACTTGGGATTAGTGTTGAGCATTCCGATACCGCAAGTATCGGGTATCGGCCGATACTAGCGGTATCGGAATTCCGATACCGGGATTCCGATACTTGGCGCGTATCGGATACCGGAATCGGAAGTTCAATGATTCAAAATTCCGAAATTCAGCCAATGAGAAAGATTCCAAGTGTGGGCACATCCTGTTTAGCATGGAGGGCATGAAACTACTGGCAAGGCTGTGATTGGCTGCTGAAATGATGTCATGATGCAGTTTAAAAGTCGCTGGCGCCATTTTGCGATCACTCTGCTGTGAATTCAGTTAGTGACAGGACGCTGTTTGCTGACTGAGGGACAGTTTAGAGATAGCGATTTGCTTCTTTGTGCTTTCCAAAGGCTAATTTAGCAACCGCTGTGTTCACCTATTATTCACCTTCCTTTTGCCTTGTAGCGCTGTTTTCACAGCGATCTGCAAGGTCTCTCTGTGTGTGTGTGTGAGTGCAGCCCACTCTCTAGTCTGAGTGCAGCCACATAGGCCATCCATAGCTGGTTGTATTCAGTTCAGGGAGGGTGGTTCATTGCCTCATACTGTCCTTTTTTTTTTTTTTTTTTGAAGTAGTGCAGGCTGCTGCACATTTTTTCCAAAAATTCCTATTAGTGTCTTTCCACCCGTCTCCAGCTAATTTGTGGAAAAACACTACATAGGATAAAGTAGAGGAGGGTTTTTGGGCCTTGCAGCGCCGTTTACGTCTGTCTGCACGGTCTCCGTGTGACTGCAGCTCTATCCGTTGTCAGTTCAGCCCCCAAAAAATAAATAATAAAGTTCACCAAACACACCAGTTACACCACTTTACATTTGTGTAGGCCACATTAGCTCATATTCAAGTCTAGTCCACACTTTAGAAAATTAGTGTGTCTTATACCTGTTAGGAGGAGTTGCTCAGGAATAAGCACACAAAGCCGTTAGTACTTTTCTGCTTATCTTTATCAGTCAACCAAGATGAAGAAGGCAGTGAGTAAGGCACGTGGGCGTGGGCGTGGGCGCGGAGCAGGGAGGGGACGTGGGGATTCTGTGCCTGCTGCGGGCACCGGTGAGTCATCAGCACCCACTTTCACAAGGGAACAGTCGTTCATGCGCAGCTTTGTCGCCGAGCGCCGTACACCGCTGCTGCGTGAAGACCAAATTGAAGCCGTTGTGGGATGGATGGCAGCTAATGCATCAACTTCCATTAGTGCCACATCCTCTCAGACACAGAGCACTGGAGAGCAGCCATCTGTCTCTTCACCACCTGCCAAATTGCCCAGGCAGACAGAGAGCCCAGGACAGGAGCCGTCTCTACTTCTGTTCTCTGAATCTCTTGGCTTGGAAACAGGGGGCCAGCCAAGCAGCATTGGAGAAATGGAAGAAGAGGCAGAGTGCAGTGATGCCCAACAGCTTTTTCTGTCTTCCTCTGAAGAGGCGGGTGGGCCAGTGGCTCCGGTCACCACCTCGCAGGCCGCATCAGCTGATGATGACACTCAGGTGCCACTTACTGGTGCGTGCTCTGCTGCTGAGACTACCCAGGAGGAGCAGTTGGGGGCAGAGGGTAGTGTAGATGATGAGGTCCTTGACCCATCTTGGCGTCAGGGACAGGAAGGTGGTGGGAGCAGCTCTGAGGAAGAGATTCCCCGTACGGCCCAAAGAGGGAGAGGGAGGGGGAAGACTGCGGATCCTGCAGCCTCCGCTTTGGCACCCGTAAGGAGCATGTCTCTTCCAAAAGTCAAAAGGGGGGCTCCCAAGACTTGCAGTGCCTGGTCCTTTTTTGACACAGTTGCAGATGACATTTGCTATGTCAGATGCAAGGTGTGTCATCAAAAAATCAAAAGAGGTCAAAAAGTCGCCAACCTCAATACCTCCAACATGTGGAAACATGTGCGCAACAGGCACCCGGCGGAGTTAGACAAACACACTGAAGAGCTAGGCCAACCAACAGCGGCAGCTACCACCTCTTCAGCTCGTGTTGCCTCTTCCTCTAGCTCACACGCAGCTGGTTCGGCTTCCTCCCAGGATCGCCGTGGAAGAACCTCTGGCCCTGTTGTCCAGAGACCCGCTGTCATTCCACCCGCAGCACCACTTTCCCAGTCAACCACACACTCCCAGCCCAGTCTACAGCCATCGGTAGTACAGGCATGGGAGAAAAGGCGGCCTTTCTCGTCAAACCACCCACAAGCACAGGCTCTGACTGCAGGCATTGCCAAACTTCTGTCACTGGAAATGCTGTCATTCAGGCTGGTGGAGACTGACAGCTTCCGTGACTTGATGTCATTGGCAGTCCCACAGTACAGTGTGCCCAGCCGCTTTTACTTCAGCAGGCAAGCCGTCCCTGCCCTGCACAAGCATGTGGAGGGACACATAAAACACGCGCTACTGAACGCCGTCAGTAGCAAGGTCCACCTCACCACCGATGCGTGGACCAGTCAACATGGACAGGGGCGATACCTTTCCCTCACTGCCCATTGGGTTAATGTCGTTGAGCCGGGTACAGACCGTGCGAGTGGCGCAGGACGTGTCCTGCCCACTCCAAGGATTGCAGGAATCCATTCTGTACGCATTGACTCCTCCTCTTACACCAGTTCCTCAGAATCATCGCTGCAGGAGCCGTCACAGTCCACCTCCACATGGACCCGTGATGAACGTGTACCTGTTACGACCGACATGAGCACAGCCGTGGCCAAACGTCAACAGGCCGTCTTGAAATTAATTTTTTTGGGGAATCGTAGCCACACAGCGCAGGAGCTCTGGAATGCCATCAAGCAGGAGAGCGATGTGTGGTTTGAGCCAGCGAATCTCCAGCCAGGCATGGTAGTGTGTGATAATGGCCGAAATCTGGTGGCAGCCCTGGGCCTCGGCAACCTCACTCACATCCCATGTCTGGCACATGTGCTCAATTTGGTCGTGCAGAGTTTTTTGAGGGACTATCCGGATCTTGATGCACTGCTGCACAAGGTCCGCCTAGAGTGTGCTCACTTGCGGCGTTCCAGCACGGCAAAAGCGCGCATTGCGGCTCTGCAGCGCCGACACCGCCTGCCGGAACATCGCATCATATGTGACCTACCTACCAGGTGGAATTCCACGTTACATATGTTGGAGCGGTTGTGTTAGCAGCAGCAAGCTGTAATGGAGTACCAGCTGCTTCAGGTGCAAAAAAGTCGCAGTCAGCGCCGTACAGACTTCACAACCACAGAGTGGGCCACTATGAAGGATGTCTGCCAGGTTTTGCGTCCCTTTGATTATTCCACGCGGATGGCGAGTGCAGATGATGCACTAGTCAGCATGACTGTCCCCCTTATCTGCCTGCTTGAAAAATCACTGCAAGCGCTAAGGGATGATGTTGTGGAAGAGGTGGAGGATGAGGATTCACCACTTCCATCATCTTCTGGACAGTCAGCGCCACGTGGTTCCTCACAAACGCGTAGGCAGGGGACAGTTTGTGAGGAGGATGAGGAGGAGTCAATGGAGGAGGAAGACATCCGTCCAGAGGAGGGAGTTCCCGAATTGTCCAGTACTCAGTGTGTACAGCGAGGGTGGGGTGATGACGAGCGGGCAGAGATCACGCCTCCAGCTGGGGACAGCGTTTCTTGGGCAGTTGGCAGTCTGCAGCACATGGTGGAGACTGTGGAGACCTGGGTGTCGTAACCAGTGCCTTCCCCCCTCCCATCAATCCCGTAATGAAACACACATAGTCCTAGGTGGGTTGAACAGGTCGGTCACAGTTTATTAATTAAATAAGCTGAAAAGGGCAATTACATGTCGTAACGGCCGCTCGCGCCGAGCTCCTGTCCGTGATCGACAGGGTAATTGGACCAACGAGCGACTACGACCTTTGCCCTCCTCCGCTTCTTCCGCTGTGACTTAATAAAGGTTACCAGCATTAGTTATATCACGTACAAATATAATTTTTTTTTTTTTTTTTAAAGTAAAATATTACAATAGCATTTACACATTTACATCATCCCGCAGGTTAGTCTCATCTTTAGCCTTTAAAAAGGGAGGGTGGGTGGGACAATGCTTCCAGGTGTCCGCCGGGAGGAAAAGAGAAAGTTCCCGGCCGGACACCTGGATTTAACCCCTGTAGGAGTGGCCGTAGGACCCCTCCCCTCCAGTGCCCACTGGCCGGCCAGGGTCTTCCAAATAGTGCATCACTAAAGGGGAGTGATGCCAGGGGGGAACTGGCACTGATAACCTTTCTGTGCTGCTCTATCTAGGTGCTCCCCAGTCAGAGACGCGCACCTTATACAGTACCGCGTCTGCCAGACTGTGGAGACCTGGTGTCGTAACCAGTGCCTTCCCCCCTCCCATCAATCCCGCAATGAAACACACACAGTCCTAGGTGGGTTGAACAGGTCGGTCACAGTTTATTAATTAAATAAGCTGAGAAGGGCAATTACATATCGTAACGGCCGCTCGCGCCGAGCTCCTGTCCGTGATCGACAGGGTAATTGGACCAACGAGCGACTACGACCTTTGCCCTCCTCCGCTTCTTCCGCCACGGAGGATCCCGTGTATTACCTACGCGGGACTCCGACCCCACCCATCACTTTTAGGGCCTGTTCAACCCCATCCTGTAAACCAGACAGAAAAATATCGAGGCCAATGTCCGTTAGGTGAACTCCGTCCGGTCGCAATTGTGGCGTGTTTTTCTTTTGTAGGTATTGGTGATGAATCACGATACCGCCTCTTCCTCTCACATATTTTCCGATTCGAGCGTTGAATTTCACCCTTGTCCGCTCTATGGCTCTCTTATCTCTTGCACCACGCCATTCGGCCCGTGGTGTTATCTCCGACCACACCAGTATCATGTTCCTGAACAGCCAGCTGAACCGTTCCATATCCGTTGTCACCCATTTGTACAACTCGGCCACCTTTTGTTTGCCCAGGTCATTGCCACCTGCGTGTAACACCAATATCACCGGGCGTTCCGCCATCCTTGCTATGCCCACCATCTCCTTGAACACCTGGTTCCACCGGAGGCCTCTGATACCCCTCCAGTTAACTTTTATTCCCGGGATGTAGAGATTTGTTCCTCCTGGCCGCAGTTTGGCCCTCTTTTCGGCCCAGTGTACGTAGGAATCTCCTACCACCCAAACATCAACCCCTGTAAGAGACAATACATTTTGGATTTGCGCCGGTTTCTTTCAAGCATCGCTTGAACATTGCCTGGAATTGGTACTTGGTCAGAGGGGACCCGTCTGTATGAGTGAAGAAAAATCTACCCTCGTGTCTTATTACGGCGTATCTTTTAACCATTTTTAGTGGGCAAGCTGGGCCCTCTGTAGCGTTAACCAGGACCCATGTGCCCCTACCGGTGGGATCGCATTTGGATTTTCTAACCCTGATGCGCAGGGCGCCGCTGCATATAACTATATCCTCATTAATTAAGCCTCCTTCCGATGCGGTTTTTGACCGCGGTAGCAATTCGCTAATACGCAGTGCTCCGAAAAAGACGGTCGCAAACGCTGCCGATATGAGGGCCGCCTCATATTGCGATGAGCAGACTGACGGGGATATCGCAATTAGGTCCTGCAATAGACTCAGAGAAATGGGGCGGCGACATTCTTGACTTGGCTGAAGCCTTTTCCAACCTTTTATGGCTTGTTTTATGCAGAAGGATTTAGTTACGTCAACCCATCCCAATAATTGAAAGAAAAATGCAAGCCCCGATAATTTCCGTTGTGCCGATGTGCCCGACGACCCGCTTTCCCTCATCCGTAAAAGGAAATCAGTTGTCACTGCGCTTCGCGCTCCGTCGCTTTCGTCGACCGGCCTACCCTGAATTAGGGAGCACCACTCCTCCCAAGCCTTACCATACACCTGCCAGGTAGCTGGCGAAACGGATGCCCGGATTAAGGGCATCAATGATTGGCCACTGTGTCCCACAGGAACAGTGGACACAGAATACCACGGGGTTGCGAGTTG
This sequence comes from Ranitomeya variabilis, assembly GCF_051348905.1. Classification (NCBI taxonomy): domain Eukaryota; kingdom Metazoa; phylum Chordata; class Amphibia; order Anura; family Dendrobatidae; genus Ranitomeya; species Ranitomeya variabilis. The sequence continues at coordinate 11,346,264 of NC_135233.1, read as the reverse complement.
GGCTGCTGGATTCTGAAAGCCTGCCAATTAGAAAATAACAGTGGGTTAATGATATTATCATCTACTTCCGCCACCACTGTGGCTCTACACCAAATATTGTTTTCAAGGCAAATCAGCGCTAGTCGGCGCAAAAGAGCGAGTATGGGCAGGGATGAAGAAGACATGTGATTTAAACTCTTTGCCGTTTTCGTATTTTTTGTTTGGAAACGAATGTTCGTGTTTCTCAACTGATCGGCCCATATGTCTATCGCAGCAACAACCGCAAATAATTCCCATAGGGACGGGTCTTGACCCCATTTTGTTGTCGTCCATCTCTCTGGCCAACCTGATTTGCACCATTGGTTTTTAAAAATTGCTGCAAAACCCTCTTTTTTATTCCACCCTACTGTCAGCCCTAAATCCTTGCTTGCGATCTCTCTCGCCATAACGCACGTGTGACCGTTGTATGATTGCAGGAACGTTTTCCACACTAGCAGATCTGCTTTTAGCGAACGGGTGAGCCTAATTCTATGGCCGGGCTGAGAAGCGCCTTTTGTTGCCAAAGATAGTCTGCGCGAGAATGCTCTGCCGACCGGCATTACGCGACAAGCGAATGTCAGAAGGCCCAGTAATGCCTGCATTTGCTGGAGGGTTACCTTGTTCACTTCTAGAAAGCCTTTCAACATTTGTAGGGTTTTTAATATTTTATCCTCTGGTAAACGGAAAACCATTAACGTGGTATCTACTTCGATGCCCAAGAAAGGCAATACATTACATGGTCCCTCCGTTTTTTCGGGCGACAGTGGCACGCCGAATTTGAGTGCGATAGCTTTGAATGTTTCTAGCAGCTCGGAGCAAAGTTTAGAGTTTCTAGGGCCGACAAACAGGAAATCATCGAGGTAGTGAATTAGGGATTTACTGCCCGTTTCGTACCGAACTACCCAATCTAGGAAGGTGCTGAATAGCTCAAAATAGTGACATGAGATGGAACATCCCATCGGAAGGCACATGTCGAAGTAATAGAGCTGATCCACTTTGCAGCCCAGAAGGTGGAAACATTCGGGGTGCACGGGTAGTAAACGGAATGCCGATTCGATGTCAGATTTGGCTAGCAGGGCGCCGGGTCCGGCAGCCCGGACTAATTCCACCGCCTTATCGAAAGACGCGTATGAGACAGAGGCTTCTTCTGGGGAAATTGCGTCATTAACTGATTCGCCCTTTGGGTGAGATAAATGATGAATTAAGCGGTATTTACCGGGTTCTTTTTTTGGTATAATGCCTAGCGGTGATATTTTCATGTTTTTGAAGGGGAGCGACTGGAAGGGGCCTGCTATTCTACCCAATTCTACCTCCTTTTCAATTTTTTGTCTAAGTATTTCGGGGAATTCGCGAGCCGATTTTAGGTTATCGGATAGGGTTGGCGTTCTTGTTAGCCTAAAGGGAATAAAAAACCCGTCGGAGAATCCTGCTTGCAGCTGCTGAGCCGCTTTCTTATTGGGGTAGAGCTTTAGCCAGGGGGCCATCGCGGTTACGCTCACTGGGGTTCTTGTAGGTGCTTTGTAAGGCTGACGAGTGCACCTTGACGCTGGGTGTCCCCCCCCGCAAGCGGAGCAATCATGTCTGAATTTGCATAATGCGTGGAAGCGGCAGTTTCCCTCATTGAACAACCAGCAGGCCCCGGGTTTTCGCACGACCACTGAGTTTTGACCTGCGACTGCGGAGTAATTAGTGGTCGCGGCCGAAAAGGGGGGCTGTTTTTGGGACAGCATCAACCGCAACCATACGTCTGTTGCTTTAACTCCCCAGCCTAGCTCGGGCTGTAGGGCCAGACGCCTGCGGAACTCCTCATCATACCGCCGCCAGGCTGAACCGCCGTGCGACTTGTATGAACTATATATCATGTCCTGATATATAAACAATTCGGAGCAGCGTTCCGGATGTTTCTGGCCCATAATACAGCCCATTACTGCGAAGGCCTGGAGCCAATTATTCATGGTTAATGCAATTCTCGATCTCCCCCTATCGAAACCCCTCTCGTTAGGTTTATCCACCGTTTGTTGGTCCGCTGATAACAGCGACCATATATCAATATAATCGTTGCTCCAGATTTTCTGTCTCGTTTCCTGGTCTATATGGGCGCCTAGCGGGCTGATCCCGCAGAAGAAGGCGTCTTTGTGTAGATTAGCGGATTGTGGTGTTGCATTGTTCACCACCTTTCCGCTCGAGTGTGATAGTTGTAAGATTAACTCCTTTACCGCTGAGGTTAGCTCCATTTCCTTTAAGTTAACACCGTAGCGTAACCCTTCCTCGCTACCCTTGTAACACTCACCGCTGTGTGACTCTGGACGAGTGTACTCCGATCCTGGAGGAACCCCTGCAGATGTAGACGGGGTGATGTCGCAGGACGGGGAAACTCTGGCTCCCGCTACAGCGTGGGACCGGCCGATGTGCTGGCCGATGCCCTGCGTATCGTGCGTTGGAGCCCGATTACAACCACATAGTGGCGGATTAATGGCTCTGTCTTCGGCGCCTGCACGGTTGTTGTTGTTGTGGCTGGAAGCCGTGGGGGATTGTTCTCCCCGGCTGAAAGCCCTAGAGGGTGCGCGTGATTTTGAAGTCTTGTCCCGTGCCCGATGACTCCTATCCGGGCTCTGCGATACATCGGACCCCTCGGATGTTGCTGATGGCAGCCATTCTGAGGCCCGCGATCTGCGGCGGCTCCTATGGGAGCTGCGTCTACGTTGGTAACGGGAGGGGCGTTTAGAGGGGTAGCCCGAATGGCGACGGGAGTTATTGGAGGAAGATTGGGAGGACGTGCGGCGTCTACGCCTTCGTTCGCCCTTACTATGCGGTGTCATGGGAGGGATTCTTTCGGTAGCCGGAAGGGGATCATTGGCCGTAGACGGTCCTGTAGTGCTACTTAGGAGGGGGGGCGTTAGGAGGCCACCGTATTCGACTCCATTATTGGTATTTAACAGGGCGGCAGCGATTGGATAATTTTTATTGGGCATGTGGGCGCTGTGGGGTGGTATGAGTGTGTCCGTGATTGGTGCCGTTAACAAAAATTCACAGTAATTGTTATTGTGCAGCTGTTGAGCGCCTTGATCGGTCCTTGCGGACCGAACAATGCGCTCCTCAGCTGCCCTGTACCCTGTACTGCCCGACCCCTGATACCCCCGTGCAGGCACCAGTGCTGCGTCTGCCGGGGGTATGCTGGAGGTCGGACCTGGTGGGGGATCTGCGCACTGATCGGTCAGAATCGACCGATCAGAGCATTCTGGGGGCTGCATGGCATTGATGCCAGCCTCCCGATTACCCCCTGCGGGCGGTGTATGTGTGCCCGCAGGGAAGGTAATGGGGGACCGGCCGGCGCCGCCATTGCTGGTTATTTGCAGTGACCGGAAGTCGGGGGGCGGGGACCGGAAGTGCCCGGCCGGAGCCTTTGCAGAGTCCCGTGCCGACACTGAGGGCGCCGGAAGCCGCCGGCTGCAGCGAGGCGGCGAGGACGCCCCCTCCCCTACCCGGAGACGCTCCGGGGCGCGGGGCAGGCGGGCAGATCGCCTTCCCCCCGGCGCCGCCGCCAATGTCTCCGGAGCGGCCGGGGAAAGGTGGGACGCCGCGCTACGCCTGGCGCTGCCGGGCTTGGCCACCCCAGCCTGGGACGGAGCCTCCGGCGCCGGACACATAACGCCTCCTTCCGCCCCAGCAGGGGCCTGCACAGACGCCGCCCGCGATGGGACGCAGCCCTCCCTCTGACGGGTGCGACGCCCGGCCCTGCACCGCCTCTTTCGCGAGGTCCCCAGGCCCTCTGCAGCCGCGAGCCCTGGTGCCTGCAGCGGCGCCGAGAGGGGCCTCCGCCTACGGCTCTGTGCCGCTCCACCCTCCGGCCCCCCGGGTGCTGGCGTTACAGCAGGCAGCGAAGGTGAGCTAGACCCGAGGGGACCAGGGGGCGAAGGGGAGAGAGAGGCCGAACCTAGGGGACCCGGGGGCGACGCGGTGAGGGAGGACGGACCGGGGGGACCCGTGGGCGGAGGGGTGAGTGAGCACAGCTCGGGGGGACCCGGGAGTGACGGGATGAGGAAGGACAGGCCGGGGTCGGGAGAAGGCCCAGGGAGGTGAGCCCTGACATCGGTAATAATGGCCTGAAGCCAGTGCTCACCTCTCTGTTCCACTCCTTTCAGCAGGGCCTCGACCAGGGGGTCCGACATAGCTATGCAGGGGACAATGCTTCCAGGTGTCCGCCGGGAGGAAAAGAGAAAGTTCCCGGCCGGACACCTGGATTTAACCCCTGTAGGAGTGGCCGTAGGACCCCTCCCCTCCAGTGCCCACTGGCCGGCCAGGGTCTTCCAATTAGTGCATCACTAAAGGGGAGTGATGCCAGGGGGGAACAGGCACCGACAACCTTTCTGTGCTGCTCTATCTAGGTGCTCCCCAGTCAGAGACGCGCACCTTATACAGTACCGCGTCTGCCATTACATGCTGCAGTGCCTGAGAAACGACCGCCGCATCGACCACATTCTCAACATGTCTGATTATTGGGTGTTCACCCTCCTCGATCCTCGCTACCGGGACAACGTAGAAAGCCTCATCACACCGTTGAACCGGGAGCGAAAAATGCGGGAGTACCAAGACACACTGGTCAGTTCCATCATCTTCTCCATTCCAACTGAGAGAAGTGCTGCTAGTGCATTCCAAAGCAGCTCAGTGCGTCCAGGCAGTGGTGGAGGCTCTGCACAAAGAGGGAGCAGAAGCAGTGCCTCTGCCCAAGGCAAGACCAGTATGGCCCAACTGTGGCACAGTTTTCTGTGCCCCCCACAAAAGTCTACACCATCACAGACGGCTCCAGTCAGCAGGAAGCAACGGTTCCGTCAGATGGTGACAGACTACATGTCTTGCCCTCTTGCTGTACTCCCAGACGGCTCTTCCCCTTTCAAGTTTTGGGTCTCAAAGCTGGATACATGGCCAGAGCTAAGCCAGTATGCATTGGAGGTGCTGTCTTGCCCTGCGGCCAGTGTATTATCGGAACGTGTCTTTAGTGCTGCAGGTGGTGTACTAACTGACCGTCGCATGCGACTATCCTCCGATAACGTTGACCGGCTTACTTTCCTGAAAATGAACAAGGCCTGGATCTCGCAGGAATTTGCCACTCCTCCTCCTGATTAAATAATTAGGTCACTGTATACGTTATCCAGGTCTCCTGTTGTGTTCATCTTTCTACCACCTGAACTTAAATTCCTGGGCTCCAACACCGCCAGTTGAGGCTCAGATGTGCCGTCTGCACAGTCAAAACATACGACCCAGTGTTATTGGGTTTCAGTAACGTCAGCTGATCCCCAGCTGTGTAGCCGGCAATGTGTCATGCGACCGCCACGCTGACACAACAACTGAAATGTAAGGGAATCTGTCCCCCCCCCCCCAAGGCGTTTGTTACTGAAAGAGCCACCTTGTGCAGCAGTAATGCTGCACAAGGAAAAAGGTAGCTATTTTGGTTTTGCTCCTTGCACACGCAAAACTTAACACTTATAAAATGTGTCCACTGATACCGTAAAACCGTCCCGGAGGTGGGACTTTCCTTCGTAATATGACGCAGCACAGCCGTCATTCCTACCCCCCCGGCGCCGCGCCCCGGCTCCTCAGCGTTGTTTGATTCCGTCCCGGAGCCTGCGCTGTTATGTTATCCCGTGGCCAGGCACACTTAGCGCTGCCCGTCTTCTGGCATCATTTGGTGTCAGGCTGGCTGCGCCTGTGCGGCCACGCTGGCCGAGAGCCCGCCTCGCAGTGTCTTCTGATTTAATCCCACTGGGGGCCTGGGATCTATGGACATGCGCAGTGCATATCTGAACCTCCACCTCTCACTCATCTCCCTATGGCTTCTTCAGACTGTTCGGTGTCAGCTGGTCCCTAATAGCATGCCACGGCCGTGACACCGCACAGTCTGAAAAAGAAGCCGTAGGGAGGGGAGTGAGAGGCGAGGATATGCACTGCGCATGGCCATGGATCCCAGGCCCCCAGTGGGATTACATCAGAAGACACTGCGAGGCGGGCTCTCGGCCAGCGCGGCCGCACAGGCGCAGCCAGCCTGACACCAAATGATGTCAGAAGATGGGCAGCGCTAAGTGTGCCTGGCCACGGGATAACATAACAGCGCAGGCTCCGGGACGGAATCAAACAACGCTGAGGAGCCGGGGCACGGCGGCGGGGGGGTAGTAATGATGGCTGTGCTGCGTCATATTACGAAGGAAAGTCCCACCTCCGGGACGGTTTCACGGCTTCAGGGGACACATTTTAAAAGTGTTTAGTTCTGTGTTTGCAAGGAGCATGATGAAAAGAGCCACCTTTTCCTTTTGCATCTTTTGTGCTGCACAAGCTGGCTCTTTCAGCTACAAACGCCTTGGGGGGGGGGGTTAAAGGTTCCCTTTCGACTTTCTCAGGCTTCGGCCTACATTGTGTTCCTCTGCTTTTCCACCTGCCCCTGGGCTCCAACACCGCTAGTTGCCGTCCAGAAGTGCTGTACGCACAGTCAACAGTCGCTCCTCTGTTATTGGGGTTCAGTAACGTCAGCTGTTCCCCTGCTGTGTGTGTGGCAATCCCTCCTACCTCCTCCAACCTCCTCCAACCTCCTCCTCCTCCACCTGTCCCTGGGCTCCAACACCGCCAGTTGCCGTCCAGAAGTGCTGTACGCACAGTCAACAGTCCCTCCTCTGTTATTGGGGTTCAGTAACGTCAGCTGTTCCCCTGCTGTGTGTGTGGCAATCCCTCCTACCTCCTCCAACCTCCTCCTCCTCCACCTGTCCCTGGGCTCCAACACCGCCAGTTGCCGTCCAGAAGTGCTGTACGCACAGTCAACAGTCCCTCCTCTGTTATTGGGGTTCAGTAACGTCAGCTGTTCCCCTGCTGTGTGTGTGGCAATCCCTCCTACCTCCTCCAACCTCCTCCTCCTCCACCTGTCCCTGGGCTCCAACACCGCCAGTTGCCGTCCAGAAGTGCTGTACGCACAGTCAACAGTCCCTCCTCTGTTATTGGGGTTCAGTAACGTCAGCTGTTCCCCTGCTGTGTGTGTGGCAATCCCTCCTACCTCCTCCAACCTCCTCCAACCTCCTCCTCCTCCACCTGTCCCTGGGCTCCAACACCGCCAGTTGCCGTCCAGAAGTGCTGTACGCACAGTCAACAGTCCCTCCTCTGTTATTGGGGTTCAGTAACGTCAGCTGTTCCCCTGCTGTGTGTGTGGCAATCCCTCCTACCTCCTCCAACCTCCTCCTCCTCCACCTGTCCCTGGGCTCCAACACCGCCAGTTGCCGTCCAGAAGTGCTGTACGCACAGTCAACAGTCCCTCCTCTGTTATTGGGGTTCAGTAACGTCAGCTGTTCCCCTGCTGTGTGTGTGGCAATCCCTCCTACCTCCTCCAACCTCCTCCTCCTCCACCTGTCCCTGGGCTCCAACACCGCCAGTTGCCGTCCAGAAGTGCTGTACGCACAGTCAACAGTCCCTCCTCTGTTATTGGGGTTCAGTAACGTCAGCTGTTCCCCTGCTGTGTGTGTGGCAATCCCTCCTACCTCCTCCAACCTCCTCCAACCTCCTCCTCCTCCACCTGTCCCTGGGCTCCAACACCGCCAGTTGCCGTCCAGAAGTGCTGTACGCACAGTCAACAGTCCCTCCTCTGTTATTGGGGTTCAGTAACGTCAGCTGTTCCCCTGCTGTGTGTGTGGCAATCCCTCCTACCTCCTCCAACCTCCTCCAACCTCCTCCTCCTCCACCTGTCCCTGGGCTCCAACACCGCCAGTTGCCGTCCAGAAGTGCTGTACGCACAGTCAACAGTCCCTCCTCTGTTATTGGGGTTCAGTAACGTCAGCTGTTCCCCTGCTGTGTGTGTGGCAATCCCTCCTACCTCCTCCAACCTCCTCCTCCTCCACCTGTCCCTGGGCTCCAACACCGCCAGTTGCCGTCCAGAAGTGCTGTACGCACAGTCAACAGTCCCTCCTCTGTTATTGGGGTTCAGTAACGTCAGCTGTTCCCCTGCTGTGTGTGTGGCAATCCCTCCTACCTCCTCCAACCTCCTCCTCCTCCACCTGTCCCTGGGCTCCAACACCGCCAGTTGCCGTCCAGAAGTGCTGTACGCACAGTCAACAGTCCCTCCTCTGTTATTGGGGTTCAGTAACGTCAGCTGTTCCCCTGCTGTGTGTGTGGCAATCCCTCCTACCTCCTCCAACCTCCTCCAACCTCCTCCTCCTCCACCTGTCCCTGGGCTCCAACACCGCCAGTTGCCGTCCAGAAGTGCTGTACGCACAGTCAACAGTCCCTCCTCTGTTATTGGGGTTCAGTAACGTCAGCTGTTCCCCTGCTGTGTGTGTGGCAATCCCTCCTACCTCCTCCAACCTCCTCCAACCTCCTCCTCCTCCACCTGTCCCTGGGCTCCAACACCGCCAGTTGCCGTCCAGAAGTGCTGTACGCACAGTCAACAGTCCCTCCTCTGTTATTGGGGTTCAGTAACGTCAGCTGTTCCCCTGCTGTGTGTGTGGCAATCCCTCCTACCTCCTCCAACCTCCTCCAACCTCCTCCTCCTCCACCTGTCCCTGGGCTCCAACACCGCCAGTTGCCGTCCAGAAGTGCTGTACGCACAGTCAACAGTCCCTCCTCTGTTATTGGGGTTCAGTAACGTCAGCTGTTCCCCTGCTGTGTGTGTGGCAATCCCTCCTACCTCCTCCAACCTCCTCCAACCTCCTCCTCCACCTGTCCCTGGGCTCCAACACCGCCAGTTGCCGTCCAGAAGTGCTGTACGCACAGTCAACAGTCCCTCCTCTGTTATTGGGGTTCAGTAACGTCAGCTGTTCCCCTGCTGTGTGTGTGGCAATCCCTCCTACCTCCTCCAACCTCCTCCAACCTCCTCCTCCTCCACCTGTCCCTGGGCTCCAACACCGCCAGTTGCCGTCCAGAAGTGCTGTACGCACAGTCAACAGTCCCTCCTCTGTTATTGGGGTTCAGTAACGTCAGCTGTTCCCCTGCTGTGTGTGTGGCAATCCCTCCTACCTCCTCCAACCTCCTCCAACCTCCTCCTCCTCCACCTGTCCCTGGGCTCCAACACCGCCAGTTGCCATCCAGAAGTGCTGTACGCACAGTCAACAGTCCCTCCTCTGTTATTGGGGTTCAGTAACGTCAGCTGTTCCCCTGCTGTGTGTGTGGCAATCCCTCCTACCTCCTCCAACCTCCTCCAACCTCCTCCTCCTCCACCTGTCCCTGGGCTCCAACACCGCCAGTTGCCGTCCAGAAGTGCTGTACGCACAGTCAACAGTCCCTCCTCTGTTATTGGGGTTCAGTAACGTCAGCTGTTCCCCTGCTGTGTGTGTGGCAATCCCTCCAACCTCCTCCAACCTCCTCCAACCTCCTCCAACCTCCTCCTCCTCCACCTGTCCCTGGGCTCCAACACCGCCAGTTGCCGTCCAGAAGTGCTATACGCACAGTCAACAGTCCCTCCTCTGTTATTGGGGTTCAGTAACGTCAGCTGTTCCCCTGCTGTGTGTGTGGCAATCCCTCCTCCAACCTCCTCCAACCTCCTCCTCCTCCACCTGTCCCTGGGCTCCAACACCGCCAGTTGCCGTCCAGAAGTGCTGTACGCACAGTCAACAGTCCCTCCTCTGTTATTGGGGTTCAGTAACGTCAGCTGTTCCCCTGCTGTGTGTGTGGCAATCCCTCCTACCTCCTCCAACCTCCTCCAACCTCCTCCTCCTCCACCTGTCCCTGGGCTCCAACACCGCCAGTTGCCGTCCAGAAGTGCTGTACGCACAGTCAACAGTCCCTCCTCTGTTATTGGGGTTCAGTAACGTCAGCTGTTCCCCTGCTGTGTGTGTGGCAATCCCTCCTACCTCCTCCAACCTCCTCCAACCTCCTCCTCCTCCACCTGTCCCTGGGCTCCAACACCGCCAGTTGCCGTCCAGAAGTGCTGTACGCACAGTCAACAGTCCCTCCTCTGTTATTGGGGTTCAGTAACGTCAGCTGTTCCCCTGCTGTGTGTGTGGCAATCCCTCCTACCTCCTCCAACCTCCTCCAACCTCCTCCTCCTCCACCTGTCCCTGGGCTCCAACACCGCCAGTTGCCGTCCAGAAGTGCTGTACGCACAGTCAACAGTCCCTCCTCTGTTATTGGGGTTCAGTAACGTCAGCTGTTCCCCTGCTGTGTGTGTGGCAATCCCTCCTCCAACCTCCTCCAACCTCCTCCTCCTCCACCTGTCCCTGGGCTCCAACACCGCCAGTTGCCGTCCAGAAGTGCTGTACGCACAGTCAACAGTCCCTCCTCTGTTATTGGGGTTCAGTAACGTCAGCTGTTCCCCTGCTGTGTGTGTGGCAATCCCTCCTACCTCCTCCAACCTCCTCCAACCTCCTCCTCCTCCACCTGTCCCTGGGCTCCAACACCGCCAGTTGCCGTCCAGAAGTGCTGTATGCACAGTCAACAGTCCCTCCTCTGTTATTGGGGTTCAGTAACGTCAGCTGTTCCCCTGCTGTGTGTGTGGCAATCCCTCCTCCAACCTCCTCCAACCTCCTCCTCCTCCACCTGTCCCTGGGCTCCAACACCGCCAGTTGCCGTCCAGAAGTGCTGTACGCACAGTCAACAGTCCCTCCTCTGTTATTGGGGTTCAGTAACGTCAGCTGTTCCCCTGCTGTGTGTGTGGCAATCCCTCCTACCTCCTCCAACCTCCTCCTCCTCCACCTGTCCCTGGGCTCCAACACCGCCAGTTGCCGTCCAGAAGTGCTGTACGCACAGTCAACAGTCCCTCCTCTGTTATTGGGGTTCAGTAATGTCAGCTGTTCCCCTGCTGTGTGTGTGGCAATCCCTCCTCCAACCTCCTCCAACCTCCTCCTCCTCCACCTGTCCCTGGGCTCCAACACCGCCAGTTGCCGTCCAGAAGTGCTGTACGCACAGTCAACAGTCCCTCCTCTGTTATTGGGGTTCAGTAACGTCAGCTGTTCCCCTGCTGTGTGTGTGGCAATCCCTCCTACCTCCTCCAACCTCCTCCAACCTCCTCCTCCTCCACCTGTCCCTGGGCTCCAACACCGCCAGTTGCCGTCCAGAAGTGCTGTACGCACAGTCAACAGTCCCTCCTCTGTTATTGGGGTTCAGTAACGTCAGCTGTTCCCCTGCTGTGTGTGTGGCAATCCCTCCTACCTCCTCCAACCTCCTCCAACCTCCTCCTCCTCCACCTGTCCCTGGGCTCCAACACCGCCAGTTGCCGTCCAGAAGTGCTGTACGCACAGTCAACAGTCCCTCCTCTGTTATTGGGGTTCAGTAACGTCAGCTGTTCCCCTGCTGTGTGTGTGGCAATCCCTCCTCCAACCTCCTCCAACCTCCTCCTCCTCCACCTGTCCCTGGGCTCCAACACCGCCAGTTGCCGTCCAGAAGTGCTGTACGCACAGTCAACAGTCCCTCCTCTGTTATTGGGGTTCAGTAACGTCAGCTGTTCCCCTGCTGTGTGTGTGGCAATCCCTCCTACCTCCTCCAACCTCCTCCAACCTCCTCCTCCTCCACCTGTCCCTGGGCTCCAACACCGCCAGTTGCCGTCCAGAAGTGCTGTACGCACAGTCAACAGTCCCTCCTCTGTTATTGGGGTTCAGTAACGTCAGCTGTTCCCCTGCTGTGTGTGTGGCAATCCCTCCTACCTCCTCCAACCTCCTCCTCCTCCACCTGCCCCTGGGCTCCAACACCGTCAGTTGCCTGTTGTGAATTTGCTTTTTGCTCCCTCTAGTGGTTACTAGTTTTTTGACTCTGGTTTTTCTGTCATTCCTTTTATCCGCACCTGGGTCGTTAGTTAGGGGTGTTGCTATATAAGCTCCCTGGACCTTCAGTTCAATGCCTGGCAACGTAGTTATCAGAGCTAGTCTGCTGTGCTCTTGTCTACTGATCCTGGTTCCAGTTATATCAGCTAAGTCTGCCTTTTGCTTTTTGCTATTTGTTTTGGTTTTGTATTTTTGTCCAGCTTGTTCCAAATCTATATCCTGACCTTTGCTGGAAGCTCTAGGGGGCTGGTGTTCTCCCCCCGGACCGTTAGACGGTTCGGGGGTTCTTGAATTTCCAGTGTGGATTTTGATAGGGTTTTTGTTGACCATATAAGTTACCTTTCTTTATTCTGCTATCAGTAAGCGGGCCTCTCTGTGCTAAACCTGGTTCATTTCTGTGTTTGTCATTTCCTCTTACCTCACCGTCATTATTTGTGGGGGGCTTCTATCCAGCTTTGGGGTCCCCTTCTCTGGAGGCAAGAAAGGTCTTTGTTTTCCTCTACTAGGGGTAGCTAGATTCTCCGGCTGGCGCGTGTCATCTAGAATCAACGTAGGAATGATTCCCGGCTACTTCTAGTGTTGGCGTTAGGAGTAGATATATGGTCAACCCAGTTACCACTGCCCTATGAGCTGGATTTTTGTATTCTGCAGACTTCCACGTTCCTCTGAGACCCTCGCCATTGGGGTCATAACAGTTTGCCAGGCCAGTATTAAATGTTTAATGCATTGCAGAAGAGGGATTATAAGAAAGAAGATTCTGAGTTTTTTTTTTTTCTCTCCTTCCCCCTTTACCTCAGAGTGGCTATGCTTGCTGCAGACATGAATGTCCAGACCTTGATTACAAGTGTGGACCAGCTGGCTACTCGTGTGCAGGGCATACAAGACTATGTTATCAGAAATCCTAGGTCAGAACCTAAAATACCGATTCCTGAACTGTTTTCCGGAGACAGGTTTAAGTTTAGGAATTTCGTGAATAATTGTAAATTGTTTTTGTCCCTGAGACCCTGTTCATCAGGAGATTCTGCTCAGCAAGTAAAAATTGTTATTTCGTTCTTACGGGGCGACCCTCAGGATTGGGCTTTTTCGCTGGCGCCAGGAGATCCGGCATTGGCTGATCTTGATGCGTTTTTTCTGGCGCTCGGTTTACTTTATGAGGAACCCAATCTTGAGATTCAGGCAGAAAATGCCTTGCTGTCTATGTCTCAGGGGCAGGACGAGGCTGAAGTGTATTGCCAAAAATTTCGGAAATGGTCCGTGCTGACACATTGGAACGAGTGTGCACTGGCCGCTAATTTTAGAAATGGCCTTTCTGAAGCCATTAAGAATGTTATGGTGGGTTTTCCCATTCCCACAGGTCTGAATGATACTATGGCACTGGCTATTCAAATTGACCGGCGGTTGCGGGAGCGCAAAACCGCAAATTCCCTCATGGTGTTGTCTGAACAGACACCTAATTCGGTGCAATGTGATAGAAAAACCGCAAATTCCCTCATGGTGTTGTCTGAACAGACACCTGATTTAATGCAATGTGATAGAATCCTGACTAGAAATGAGCGGAAAATTCATAGACGCCGGAATGGCTTGTGCTACTACTGTGGTGATTCTACACATGTTATCTCAGCATGCTCTAAACGTATAGCTAAGGTTGTTAGTCCTGTCACCGTTGGTAATTTGCAACCTAAATTTATTCTGTCTGTAACTTTGATTTGCTCACTGTCATCTTATCCTGTCATGGCGTTTGTAGATTCAGGTGCTGCCCTGAGTCTCATGGATCTCTCATTTGCTAAGCGCTGTGGATTTACTCTTGAACCATTAGAAAATCCTATTCCTCTTAGGGGTATTGATGCTACACCATTGGCAGCAAATAAACCGCAGTATTGGACTCAGGTTACCATGTGCATGACTCCTGAACACCGCGAGGTGATACGTTTCCTGGTTTTACATAAAATGCATGATTTGGTCGTTTTAGGGCTGCCATGGTTACAGACCCATAATCCAGTCCTGGACTGGAAGGCTATGTCAGTCTCAAGTTGGGGCTGTCGTGGTATTCATGGGGATTCCCTGCCTGTGTCTATTGCTTCTTCTACGCCTTCGGAAGTTCCGGAGTATTTGTCTGATTATCAGGATGTCTTCAGTGAGTCTGAGTCCAGTGCACTGCCTCCTCATAGGGACTGTGACTGTGCTATAGATTTGATCCCAGGCAGTAAATTTCCTAAGGGAAGACTGTTTAATCTGTCGGTACCTGAACATACCGCTATGCGTTCATATATCAAGGAGTCTCTGGAGAAAGGACATATTCGTCCGTCTTCTTCCCCTCTTGGTGCGGGATTCTTTTTTGTGGCAAAAAAGGACGGATCTTTGAGACCTTGTATTGATTATCGGCTTTTAAATAAGATCACTGTCAAATTTCAGTATCCTTTACCGCTGTTGTCTGACTTGTTTGCCCGGATTAAGGGTGCCAAGTGGTTCACCAAGATAGACCTTCGTGGTGCGTACAACCTTGTGCGCATTAAGCAAGGTGATGAATGGAAAACCGCATTCAATACGCCCGAAGGTCATTTTGAGTACTTGGTGATGCCTTTTGGGCTCTCCAATGCGCCTTCAGTTTTTCAGTCCTTTATGCATGACATTTTCCGGAAGTATCTGGATAAATTTTTGATTGTTTATCTGGATGATATTTTGGTTTTTTCTGATAATTGGGATTCGCATGTGGAGCAGGTCAGGTTGGTCTTTAAAATTTTGCGTGAAAATTCTTTGTTTGTCAAGGGCTCAAAGTGTCTCTTTGGTGTACAGAAGGTTCCCTTTTTGGGGTTCATTTTTTCCCCTTCTGCTGTGGAGATGGACCCAGTCAAGGTCCGAGCTATTCTTGATTGGACTCAGCCCTCGTCAGTTAAGAGTCTTCAGAAGTTCTTGGGCTTCGCTAACTTCTACCGTCGTTTTATCGCTAATTTTTCTAGCATTGTGAAACCTTTGACGGATATGACCAAGAAGGGCTCCGATGTAGCTAACTGGGCTCCTGCTGCCGTGGAGGCTTTCCAGGAGTTGAAACGCCGGTTTACTTCGGCGCCTGTTTTGTGCCAGCCTGACGTCTCACTTCCCTTTCAGGTTGAGGTGGATGCTTCGGAGATTGGGGCAGGGGCCGTTTTGTCGCAGAGAGGCCCTGGTTGCTCTGTTATGAAACCTTGTGCCTTTTTCTCTAGGAAGTTTTCGCCTGCCGAGCGAAATTATGATGTGGGCAATCGGGAGTTGTTGGCCATGAAATGGGCATTTGAGGAGTGGCGTCATTGGCTCGAGGGTGCTAAGCATCGTGTGGTGGTCTTGACTGATCACAAAAATCTGATGTATCTCGAGTCTGCTAAACGCCTTAATCCGAGACAGGCCCGCTGGTCATTGTTTTTCTCCCGCTTTGATTTTGTTGTCTCGTATTTACCAGGTTCAAAGAATGTGAAGGCCGATGCTCTTTCTAGGAGCTTTGTGCCTGATGCTCCTGGAGTCGCTGATCCTGTTGGTATTCTTAAAGATGGAGTTATCTTGTCAGCTATTTCTCCGGATCTGCGACGTGTGTTGCAGAGATTTCAGGCTGATAGGCCTGAGTCTTGTCCACCTGACAGACTGTTTGTCCCGGATAAGTGGACCAGCAGAGTCATTTCCGAGGTTCATTCCTCGGTGTTGGCAGGTCACCCGGGAATTTTTGGCACCAGAGATCTGGTGGCCAGGTCCTTTTGGTGGCCTTCCTTGTCAAGGGATGTGCGGTCATTTGTGCAGTCCTGTGGGACTTGTGCTCGAGCTAAGCCTTGCTGTTCTCGTGCCAGCGGTTTGCTCTTGCCCTTGCCTGTCCCGAAGAGACCTTGGACACATATCTCCATGGATTTCATTTCTGATCTTCCGCTATCTCAGGGCATGTCCGTTATCTGGGTGATATGTGAGCGCTTCTCCAAGATGGTCCATTTGGTTCCGTTGCCTAAGCTGCCTTCCTCTTCCGATCTGGTTCCTGTGTTTTTCCAGAACGTGGTTCGTTTGCACGGCATCCCTGAGAATATTGTGTCAGACAGAGGATCCCAGTTCGTTTCCAGGTTCTGGCGATCCTTTTGTAGTAGGATGGGCATTGATTTGTCGTTTTCGTCTGCTTTCCATCCTCAGACTAATGGACAGACGGAGCGAACCAATCAGACTTTGGAGGCTTATTTGAGGTGTTTTGTCTCTGCTGATCAGGACGATTGGGTGACATTCTTGCCGTTGGCTGAGTTTGCCCTTAATAATCTGGCTAGTTCCGCCACCTTGGTTTCGCCTTTTTTCTGCAACTCTGGTTTCCATCCTCGCTTTTCTTCGGGTCATGTGGAGCCTTCTGACTGTCCTGGGGTGGATTCTGTGGTGGATAGGTTGCAGCAGATCTGGAATCATGTGGTGGACAACTTGAAGTTGTCACAGGAGAAGGCTCAGCGCTTTGCCAACCGCCGCCGCGGTGTGGGTCCCCGACTACGCGTTGGGGATTTGGTGTGGCTTTCTTCCCGCTTTGTTCCTATGAAGGTCTCCTCTCCCAAATTTAAACCTCGTTTTATTGGGCCTTACAAGATATTGGAAATCCTTAATCCTGTATCTTTTCGTCTGGATCTTCCTGTGTCGTTTGCTATTCACAATGTATTTCATAGGTCCTTGTTGCGGCGGTACATTGTGCCTGTAGTTCCTTCTGCTGAGCCTCCTGCTCCGGTGTTGGTTGAGGGCGAGTTGGAGTACGTGGTGGAGAAGATCTTGGATTCTCGCCTCTCCAGGCGGAGGCTTCAGTACCTGGTCAAGTGGAAGGGCTATGGTCAGGAGGATAATTCCTGGGTGGTCGCCTCTGATGTTCATGCGGCCGATTTAGTTCGTGCCTTTCATGCCGCTCATCCTGATCGCCCTGGTGGTCGTGGTGAGGGTTCGGTAACCCCTCACTAAGGGGGGGGTACTGTTGTGAATTTGCTTTTTGCTCCCTCTAGTGGTTACTAGTTTTTTGACTCTGGTTTTTCTGTCATTCCTTTTATCCGCACCTGGGTCGTTAGTTAGGGGTGTTGCTATATAAGCTCCCTGGACCTTCAGTTCAATGCCTGGCAACGTAGTTATCAGAGCTAGTCTGCTGTGCTCTTGTCTACTGATCCTGGTTCCAGTTATATCAGCTAAGTCTGCCTTTTGCTTTTTGCTATTTGTTTTGGTTTTGTATTTTTGTCCAGCTTGTTCCAAATCTATATCCTGACCTTTGCTGGAAGCTCTAGGGGGCTGGTGTTCTCCCCCCGGACCGTTAGACGGTTCGGGGGTTCTTGAATTTCCAGTGTGGATTTTGATAGGGTTTTTGTTGACCATATAAGTTACCTTTCTTTATTCTGCTATCAGTAAGCGGGCCTCTCTGTGCTAAACCTGGTTCATTTCTGTGTTTGTCATTTCCTCTTACCTCACCGTCATTATTTGTGGGGGGCTTCTATCCAGCTTTGGGGTCCCCTTCTCTGGAGGCAAGAAAGGTCTTTGTTTTCCTCTACTAGGGGTAGCTAGATTCTCCGGCTGGTGCGTGTCATCTAGAATCAACGTAGGAATGATTCCCGGCTACTTCTAGTGTTGGCGTTAGGAGTAGATATATGGTCAACCCAGTTACCACTGCCCTATGAGCTGGATTTTTGTATTCTGCAGACTTCCACGTTCCTCTGAGACCCTCGCCATTGGGGTCATAACAGTTGCCGTCCAGAAGTGCTGTACGCACAGAGCCAAACACCTCGCCAATGTGTTAGTGGGGTTCAGCACCGCCAGCTGTTCCCCTGCTGTGTATACGGCAACGTGTACTGCGACCGCCACGCAGGCACAACAAGTTAAATTTAAGGGAACCTGTCCCCCCCCCCCCCCAGGCGTTTGTTACTGAAGGAGCCACCTTGTGCAGCAGTAATGATGCAAAGGGAAAAAGTGCCTCTTTTCGTGGTGCTCCTTGCAGATGCTGAACCTAACACTTATGAAATGTGTCCCCTCACAGCGTTCAACCGTCCGGTAGGTGGAACTTTCCTTTGTCATGTGACGCAGCACAGCCGTCATTTTTACCCCCTTGTCGCCGTGCGCCGCCTCCTCAGCGTTGTTTGAATCTGTCCCGGAGCCTGCGCTGTTAGGTTACCCCTTGGCCATGCACACATTTTGCGCTGCCCGTCTTCTGACATCATTTGCTGTCAGGCTGGCTGCGCCTGTGCGGGTGCGCTGTCCGAGATTCAGCCTCGCGGTGTCGTCTAATGTAATCCCACCGCGGGCCTGGGATCCGTGTCCATGCGCAGTGCATATCCTCGCCTCTCACTCCCCTCCCTACGGCTTCTTCAGACTGTTCGGTGTCAGCTGATCCCTAATAGCATGCCACGGCCGTGACACCGCACAGTCTTAAGAAGCCGTTGGGAGGGGTGTGAGAGGCGAGGATATGCACTGCGCATGGACACGGATCCCAGGCCCGCGGTGGGATTACATTAGACGACACCGCGAGGCTGAATCTCGGACAGCGCACCCGCACAGGCGCAGCCAGCCTGACAGCAAATGATGTCAGAAGACGGGCAGCGCAAAATGTGTGCATGGCCAAGGGGTAACCTAACAGCGCAGGCTCCGGGACAGATTCAAACAACGCTGAGGAGGCGGCGCACGGCGACAAGGGGGTAAAAATGACGGCTGTGCTGCGTCACATGACAAAGGAAAGTTCCACCTACCGGACGGTTGAACGCTGTGAGGGGACACATTTCATAAGTGTTAGGTTCAGCATCTGCAAGGACCATAATTAAAAGAGCTAAGTTTACCTTTTCCAGCATTAGTGCTGTACACGATGGCTCTTCCAGCTACAAACGCCTGGGGGGGGGTTAAAGGTTTCCTTTCAACTTGCTCCAGTGCAGGCTTCGGCCTACACTCTGCTCCCCCTGCAGAGCCCGGGCTCCAACACCGCCAGTTGGGGCCCGGTACTGCTAGCTGCACAGAGAAAAACACCTCGCCAATGTGTCAGTGGGGTTCAGCACCGCCAGCTGTTCCCCTGCTGTGCAGCCGGCAACGTGTCCTGCAACTGCCACGCAGGCACAACAGACCCAAAAGCTGCCGCCAGTGTGTTGTGTGTGCTGCGCCAGGCCCTGCATCCCAGCCCCGCAGTGTTTTAACAATGTTAAGACACTGCGGGGCTGGGATTCATGGTCATCGCGAACCGCACCGGCCGACATTAAATGATGCCAGAACATGGGCAGCGCTAACAGCGCTAGGCCAGGGGATAACACGACAGCGCAGACTCCTGTACAGCAAATAACAACGCTCAGGAGGCTGCACCCAGCACCAAGGTGGGATTCTTGACATCTGTGCTGCGTCTCATTACAAAGGGAACTCGCGCCTCCAACACAGTTTGACTGTTTAAAGGGCTAAATGTTATACGTGTTTCATTCAGCGTGTGCAAGGAGCGAAATTAAAAGAGCAACCTTTGACTTGTGCAGCACTACTGCTGCATAAGCTGTGGCTCTTCTACTTTGTAACCCCTGAGGGGGGGTTAAAGGTTACCTTTGAAATTGGTTCGATTAGGCTTCGGCCTACACTCTGCTCCCCCTGCAGAGCCCTGGGCTCCAACACCGCCAGTTGGGGCCCGGTACTGCTAGCTGCACAGAGAAAAACACCTCGCCAATGTGTCAGTGGGGTTCAGCACCGCCAGCTGTTCCCCTGCTGTGCAGCCGGCAACGTGTCCTGCAACTGCCACGCAGGCACAACAGACCCAAAAGCTGCCGCCAGTGCAGGCTTCGGCCTACACTCTGCTCCATCTCCTCCTCCTGCTGACCCCGGGCTCCAACACCGCCAGTTGGGGCCCGGTACTGCTAGCTGCACAGAGAAAAACACCAGCCAATGTGTCAGTGGGGTTCAGCACCGCCAGCTGTTCCCCTGCTGTGCAGCCGGCATCGTGTCCTGCAAAAGCCACGCAGACACAAGAACTGAAATTGAAGGGAACCTGTCCCCCCTCCCCCAGGCGTTTGTACGTTTTTAAGGCCACCTTGTACAGCGGTAATGCTGCATGTGTGCAAGGTGGCTCATAAACGTATTCTCCTCGCACATGTGGAACGGAAAACACGTCTAAAATGTGTCCTCTGTGTGACCATTTAACCGTCCCGGTGGTGTGACTTTCCTTTGTAATGACACGCTGCAACCCCCTTGGTAGCGCTGCCCGTCTTCTGGCATCATGGTTTGGCTGCCTGCGCCTCTGCGGCCGCCCTGACCCACACAACGCCCCTCGGTGTCTTATTTCTTGGGACTGCGAGGGTGTGTTTGATGGGCATGAGCAGTGCATCAGTTCGCCTGTCCCTCATCTCCTTCCGCCTTCTTCAGACTGTGCGGCTTCATGGCCGTGGCATGCGATAAGGGATCAGATGACGCCGCACAGTCTGAAGCGGGTGTAAGGACCCGAGTGTGAGAGGCGAACATATGTGCTGCGCCAGGCCCTGCATCCCAGCCCCGCAGTGTTTTAACAATGTTAAGACACTGCGGGGCTGGGATTCATGGTCATCGCGAACCGCACCGGCCGACATTAAATGATGCCAGAACATGGGCAGCGCTAACAGCGCTAGGCCAGGGGATAACACGACAGCGCAGACTCCTGTACAGCAAATAACAACGCTCAGGAGGCTGCACCCAGCACCAAGGTGGGATTCTTGACATCTGTGCTGCGTCTCATTACAAAGGGAACTCGCGCCTCCAACACAGTTTGACTGTTTAAAGGGCTAAATGTTATACGTGTTTCATTCAGCGTGTGCAAGGAGCGAAATTAAAAGAGCAACCTTTGACTTGTGCAGCACTACTGCTGCATAAGCTGTGGCTCTTCTACTTTGTAACCCCTGAGGGGGGGTTAAAGGTTACCTTTGAAATTGGTTCGATTAGGCTTCGGCCTACACTCTGCTCCCCCTGCAGAGCCCTGGGCTCCAACACCGCCAGTTGGGGCCCGGTACTGCTAGCTGCACAGAGAAAAACACCAGCCAATGTGTCAGTGGGGTTCAGCACCGCCAGCTGTTCCCCTGCTGTGCAGCCGGCAACGTGTCCTGCAACTGCCACGCAGGCACAACAGACCCAAAAGCTGCCGCCAGTGCAGGCTTCGGCCTACACTCTGCTCCATCTCCTCCTCCTGCTGACCCCGGGCTCCAACACCGCCAGTTGGGGCCCGGTACTGCTAGCTGCACAGAGAAAAACACCAGCCAATGTGTCAGTGGGGTTCAGCACCGCCAGCTGTTCCCCTGCTGTGCAGCCGGCATCGTGTCCTGCAAAAGCCACGCAGACACTTGCTCTTGTACCTTCTGCTCCCCATCCTGGTTCCAGTACCGTCAGCTGGTTCCGGGCAGAGCCTTTGGCTTAGGTGCCTCCCTCTGGGTATCCGAGTTCCACCAACGTCAGGTGGTCCTTGGTAGTGCTTTCAGGCACGGGTACCTCCTGCTTAGTAACCGGGTTCCAGTAACGTCAGCTGGTCCTCGGTAGTTCCATTGGCTCTTGGACCTTCGGCTACCCATCCGGGTTCCAGCACCGTCAGCTGGTTCTCGGCAGTGTCTTTTGCTCTTGTACCTTCTGCTCCCCATCCTGGTTCCAGTACCGTCAGCTGGTTCCGGGCAGAGCCTTTGGCTTAGGTGCCTCCCTCTGGGTATCCGAGTTCCACCAACGTCAGGTGGTCCTTGGTAGTGCTTTCAGGCACGGGTACCTCCTGCTTAGTAACTGGGTTCCAGTAACGTCAGCTGGTCCTCGGTAGTTCCATTGGCTCTTGGACCTTCGGGTAGCCATCCGAGTTCCAGTTCCATCAGCTGGTTCTCGGCATTTTCTCAGCCTTCTTGTACCTTCTGCTACATTTCCAAGTTCAAGAGACTAAACACGATGACCCGGAAGACCACCCCTAAGATGACGACGACACCAGAGACGACAACCACCGTGATGACGACGACCCTGGAGACGATGACCCCGAAGACCACCCCGATGACGACGACCCCGGAGACGACGACCCTGAAGACCACCCCGATGACGACGACCCCGGAGACGACGTCCCTGGAGACGACGACGACCTGGAAGACCGAGAAGCAGAAGAACAAGAGGCTGCAGAACAAAGAGCAGAAGAACATTAAGCATAACACTAAATATCAGAGCAAAAAATATTATCTAAATTATAAGCAGAAGAAGACTAAGCAGTGTATGGGGGTGAGTCCGTTCCTCCTCGTGGTGCCCCTGGATAAAGCCTGATGCTGCAGGCCAAACTGAACGCGGACAAATGTAACTCTTTTGTGACAGGCAGAACGGAAGGTGTAATCTTCAAACTTTTATAGATAACAACTACGGGAATGCCTGTCACAAATAAGAATATGATGAAGAAGTAGAATATGATGAAGATAATAGTAAAATAAAAAGAATATGAACAATGTAACCAAAAAAATAATAGGTAGAAGATGAAGAAGAAGATGAATAAGGTGAAGAAGTTGATGTCAAAGAAGCTGATGATGAGGATAATGAAGAAGAAAGTGTGGGAGAAGTAAAAAAGAAGGTGAAGGGCGTGGAAGTAGTGAAACATCAATATCTGACAAAATAAAAAAAAAAATTAACATAGTCAAAATCTTTCTACCGCCGAACGTCATAAAAAACCCCCAAAATCCTGCTATTCTATTACATTGGGCTAAACCTCTGTGCCTTTAATGTCTCCGCCACGTCCCCCAATACATCCTACATTATTCTTAGTTGTTTTCCTTCATGTAGAATGAACCTACAAGTTTATAAAGGGTTTATTTTAATTCCGATATTTTCGTCCCATTGACTTGCATTGGGATCGGGTATCGGTATCGGATTGGATCCGATATTTTGACGGTATCGGCCGATACTTTCCGATACCGATACTTTCCGATATCGGAAAGTATCGCTCAACACTACTGACGACGGCTTCTCTCACTTCTCCTCTAAAACTTCGCACAGCTCCGTCCTCTGTACAGTAACTGAAAGGTTCCCAATGTGCCGAGCTGCCGATTCCCAGCGGCTCTGGGTGAGGGCAAGTCCAGCGGCCGGTGCACATCATCCTCCGATCCTCCATCCTCAATGTACAGCTGCGGCTTCGTTACACTGTAATAAGCAGGCGCTCAGGACCCCAGACTCATTTCTGTGCCTCATTGCTAAGCAATTACCAAAGCCACAAAGACAGAGGAGGGCGACATTTACTAACTATGTATAAAAGGAGAGGCAGAAAGAGAGAGGGAGAAAGAGAGATGGAAAGAGTGAGAGACAGAGGTGAGAAAGAGAGGAGTGGATGAGAGGGGGAAAGATGGAGAGAGAAAAGAAAAAGTGAGGGAGAGAGATGAGGAGATAAAGTGGGAAAACAGGAGGAAAAGTGAGAGAAGAAAATGGGAAAGAGAAAGGGAGAGAGCGAAAACTGAAATGAGAGAATGATGGAGAGCAACAGAGGGAAGGATAGACAGATCTACAGATAGAGAGCAAGAAGCAAGTGAGGGAAAGAGAGTGTAAGATAGTGGAGGAGAAAAAGACAGCGGGAGAATGAAAGAGGGAAAAAGAGAGATAGAGAGGAAAAACAGAAAGAGACAGTGAGCGAAGAAAAAGAACAAGAAAGAGGGTAAAAAAAGAGAAAGAGAGAGTGAGAAAAAAAGGGAAAACAGACAGGGCAAGAAAAGAGAGAGATAAAGAGGGAAAATAGAGAGCAAGCGAAAGAGAGAAAGATAAAAAGACAGAGTGTGGACGAGAGAGATAGAGAGCGAGAAAGAAAGAGGAGAAATAAAAAGAGAGACACAGAGAACAAGAAAGAGGGAAGAAATAGAGAAAGCTAGTGAGTGAGAGGGGAAGAGAGAAGAACTAGAGCGAGGACACAAGTGACAGTGAGACGTGGGATGAGGCCGCCGCGGCGGTGGAGTCGTCTCTCCGTAGAAGTTCTTTTAATTACATTTGCTAATTTCTGATAACATAATATCTGCTGGGAGCGGCGGCTCATTTCACGCCGGCTGCTCCGTGCGGTTATCACGCGTGTCACTCCGACGTCTGTCACCGGTCGCTCTCCGTCTTTCATACATTAACCCCTTCTATGACCTGACCACAGTGCGCCACCACAGAGCAGCGCTCAGCATTGTGTCAGTGACTGGTAACAAGACGAGTTTCTGATGTAGCAGGGCCGAGTGTGCAATAAGTGCCTGATGTAATCTAATGCACCGGGCTTGAGTAATAACCAGGGGTGTAAATACAATAGGCGCAGGGGCTGCAACCACACCCGGGCCCTGGAGACTATGGGTCCCAAAATGTCCCTTTGGCCCATAAGAAAAGACATCTTATTAAAGACCTGCAATAGTCGGGGCCTTGTTTTGCATTGGAGCTTCAATGGGGAAAATCTGAGTCCTGGGGTGTAAGAGGCCAGCGTCTACAAGAGGTGTAATACCAAGAAGTGAAGACGTTGCAAAACTATTCACTCCCTCCCATAAGGCTGCACTCACACATCCGTGTAACATGCCTGAAAGCTGCCTGTATAATTCTTGGAGGCATAGAATAGAGTGGACACATCCAAGTGTCAAACACAATCCTGCAACGACAAATGATGGATGAGAAAAGCGGAAGAAATGTGGCCGACGCCTACGAGAAAAGCAGAAGAAACGTGGCCAATGTCGGTGAGAAAAGTTGAAGAAACGTGGCCTACACTTGCGAGAAAAGTGGAAGAAAAGCGGCAGAAGTCTGAGAGAAAAGCGGAAGAAACATGGCCAACACCTGAGAAAAAAAGTGGAAGAAACGCGGCCGACGCCTGAGAGAAAAGCAGAAGAAACACGGCCGACGCCTGTGAGAAAAGTGGAAGAAACGTGGCCGATGCCTGCGAGAAAAGCAGAAGAAACACGGCCGATGCCTGCAAGAAAAAAA
This sequence comes from Ranitomeya variabilis, assembly GCF_051348905.1. Lineage (NCBI taxonomy): Eukaryota > Metazoa > Chordata > Amphibia > Anura > Dendrobatidae > Ranitomeya > Ranitomeya variabilis. Next base: position 11,321,659 of record NC_135233.1, on the reverse strand, counting down.
GGAAGAAACGCGGTCGACGCCTGAGAGAAAAGCGGAAAAAAACCAGCTGCTGCCTGTGAGAAAAGCGGAAGAAACATGGCCAACGCCTGAGAGAAAAGTGGAAGAAACGCGGCTGACACCTGTGAGAAAAGCGGAAGAAACATGGCCAACGCCTGAGAGAAAAGTGGAAGAAACGAGGCTGACACCTGAGAAAAAAGTGAAAGAAACACGGCTGACGCCTGCGAGAAAAGCAGAAGAAACGCGTCCGATGCCTGCGAGAAATGCGGAAGAAACGCAGCTGGTGCCTGAGAGAAAAGCAGAAGAAACACGTCCGACGCCTGGGAGAAAAGCAGAAGAAACACGGCTAATGCCTGCGAGAAAAGCAAAAGAAACGCAGCCAACACCTGCGAGAAAAGCGGAAGAAACATGGCTAATGCCTGCGAGAAAAGCGGAAGAAACATGGCTAATGCCTGCGAGAAAAACGGAAGAAACGTGGCCGACAAATGCGAGAAAAGTGGAAGAAACGCGGCCGACACCTGCGAGAAAAATGAAAGAAACACGGTTAATGCCTGCGAGAAAAGTGGAAGAAACGTGGCTGACGCCAGCGAGAAAAGAGGAAGAAACATGGCCGTCGCCTGCGTGAAAAGCAGAAGAAACGCGACTGACGCCTGCGAGAAAAGCGGAAGAAACGCGGCCAACACTGTCAAGACTCCACACCCGCTGCTACCAATATGTCACGGATGCACACCATGACCGTCACCCCTATGTCGCAGATCAGGGTGACTTTAGGCTAACAGACGGCTATCACATGTGCAGGGGGCTTATCTTGGTTATCCCTCCACTGCTACAATGTGATGAAAAACACACACAAGGTTATTGACCTCTTAGCTTACAGCAGGGGCTTATTGTAGGTATCCCACTGCTCTTCAATATACCACGAACTGCAGGGATTTATGTATATCCCGCTTACAGTTCCACTTGAACTTGCAGCTCTCTGGCGCCCCCCTTACTCTCAGGTCAGATTAGGTACTGCACCTAGGGTAATTAGTCGCCAGAAAGGCTGCCTGCTTTGTACTGGCTATTGGGCACACTGCAATGAGGCGATTAAACTACTCCCGCTCAGGCAGGAACAATAATTATCAATGTCGCCGTCGCTACAACGACTCCCAAAGGCACAGTGCACAGTATTGCTGCCACCAGCTTCGATTAAACGGGTCCGAAGCTAACCCAAAACAGTAGCGTAATTCTCTTCAGAAGACTTAGGGTACGTTTTAGAGCATGAAGAACAAATCTAGTATATTAATTATTATACTCCATAAAAGGTTTAAGGCAGTGTTTATAAACAGTTATATAAAGATGTTACAAAATGAGACAATTGCGAATATGTACAAGGTAATTATAACATAATGGGATTAAATGAGAAAAGGTAAAACTCACATGTTCTCAGTTCATTTCAGGCAACCAGGCTAGTGGGCGGAGTTCCCAAATGTCCCAATTCATCAGTGTTCTGGGGTAAGACCAGGCTCACACAGGCTCCAGCAGACCGACTCTAGGCTGGGGTGAGGGTAGAAACTTATAAAGTGTAGCTGGGTGACATCACCAAAAGGGCTGGCTTACCCAGACCCTCCTATCTCTTCAGTTTTAGTAAATTCAACCTAAGTTGGTCTAATGCCTATAACTCCGCTACAGCACATGTCATAGTCATAACAAACCCAGCATTCATCTCGTATTAATGTTGGCATTCTAATGAGATCAAATATGTCCTATTTGTGATGCATAATTACAGAGAAATCCAAACTCTGTCCCTGTTGGACTTGGAAGCTCCTGCTTACAGTGATGGATAGATGCGCCGATGGACTTTCACAAACTGGACCCATCATTTTCCTAGACAAAACCATTGGCCCAATATCTTACGAAAACAGAACAAAAGACCTCATGTTTTTGAAAACTTCTATACCAGTTATAGCCGGACAGATGGGAGGGGGCGAGTAACTTGCTTCGAGCCTGGAATTTATGGCCAGGGCAATAAAACCCCCTTCTACCATACATTCAGAAACTCACAACGAAGCAAAGAGAGCCAGAGAGAGAAGGGGGGGTTTTAGCCCACAGCATGGGCTAACAGGAGAAACTAAACTTATATGATATCTCATAAAATATCGTGACACATCCCCCTTTTGGTCTGCGCTACAGAGGCAGAACCTTTCGGTGCTCCTCCATTCACACCTCAGCAGGGTCACCCCGGCGGGACAGTCCATCTGCATTCCCATGCTCCCTGCCCGTTTTGTGTTCAATGGTGAAATCAAACTGCTGAAGAGCAAGGCTCCAGCGTAGCAACCTGCCGTTGGTTCCACACATGGCATTTAGCCAGAGCAGAGGGTTGTGGTCAGTCACCATCATGAAGGCACGGCCGAACAAGTAGGGCTGCAAGCGCTGCAGGGCCCACACTATGGCCAGGCACTCCTTCTCGATGGTGGAGTAGGCCACTTCCCTCGGCAAAAGTTTCCGGCTCAGGTACAACACGGGGTGTTCTTGGTCCTCCGAGTCAACCTGGCTGAGCACAGCACCAAGGCCAAACTCGCTGGCGTCGGTCTGTACCAAGAACGGTCGACTGCTGTCGACTGCTTTCAACACAGGGGCATTGCACAGTGCTGTTTTCAATGCCTGGAAGGCCCCCTCACAGCCATCGGTCCAGTTGACGATGTGGGGTAGCTTCTTCCTGGTGAGGTCCGTCAAAGGTTTTGCCAGGCTACTATAGTGCTGTACAAAGTGCCTATAGTTCCCTGCAGTGCCCAGGAAGGACATCACCTGTTTCTTGGCCCTGGGAGTGGGCCAGTCCACGATCGCTCCCACTTTCTCAGGCTCTGGCTTTAGGGTGCCTCCGCCTACCCAGTGCCCCAGGTAGTGAACCTCCCTCATGCCAATCTGGCACTTTCCGGGCTTGATAGTGAGTCCGGCTTGGTGAATTCGCCTGAGCACCTCCTCGAGATGCTGCAGGTGTTCCTCCCAGGAGTGACTGAACATGGCACTGTCATCCAAGTATGCCACTGCCTACTTCTCCAGTCCCTGAAGCAGGAGGTTGACCATCCGCTGGAAAGTGGCAGGGGCATTTTTCATGCCAAAGGGCATGACCGTGGACTCGTACAGTCCAAAGGGTGTGATAAAGGTGGACTTCTCCTGCGCCTCGGGGCTCAGGGGAATCTGCCAGTATCCTCGACTCAGATCCATTATTGTCAGGTATTTTGCGCCAGCTAACTTCTCAAGCAGCTCCTCGATGCGCGGCATTGGGTGCGCGTCAGAGGCTGTAATGGCGTTGAGCAGAACCAGGTGGTCCAGTCCTTCTTTGGCACGAGAACTACAGGTGAGGCCCACGCACTCTTTGACCGTCGAATCACCCCCAGCTGTAACATCTCATCGATCTCCTGGCGCTTAACCTGCTGCAACTGGTCGAAGATTCGATAGGGTGTTCGCCGTAGTGGGGCATGATTACTGGTGTCCACCTCGTGGACTGCTAACTCAGTCCTTCCAGGCCGGATGGAGAACACGACCCAGAAGGGTTCCAGTGTGGTTTGCAACTGCAACTGCTGTGGTTCAGTTAGCGAGGCGTTTACCTCCACGTCCTCGATGGACCCACCGGCCTTGGCTTGGGCCAGCATGTCCAGGAGAGTGTCTTCCCATCTTCAGGTACGCTGCAGACCAGTAGGACGAAAGGTTCATGTTCGCGATGAGCCTTCATCATGTTGACGTGAAAGGTCTTTCGCCTACCCCGAGCGTGGTCAAGCGTGACCACGTAGGTGACCGGGTTGAGCTGTTGGTGGACGACGTACGGGCCCTCCCAGGCTGCCTGAAGCTTATCCTTTGGTACGGGGACCAGCACCCACACCTTTTGACCCACATGGTAGGTCCACTCCCGGGCGTTCTGATCGTATCAGTGCATCTGATCAGCCTGAGCCTGCGTCATGTTGTCATGCACCAACTGCGTCAAGGTCTGCATCTTGTCACGGAAGAGCATGACATACTCCACTATGGACACTTCAGAAGGGTTTGGCTCCTCTTCCCAGGATTCTCTGACCAACCCAAGGGGTCCCCGGACTCGCCTGCCGTACAGGAGCTCGAAGGGGGAGAACCCCGTCGAGGCCTGCGGAACCTCTCGGTAAGCGAACAGCAGGTGTGGGAGGTACCGCTCCCAGTCGCGCCCTTGTGTCTCAACCAGCATGCGTAGCATCTGTTTGAGGGTACCATTGAAGCGTTCACACAAGCCATTGGTCTGTGGGTGATACGCACTTGATACCAGGTGCTTCACCTGCATTCTCTTACAGAGAGCCTCCATTAGGCGAGACATGAATTGGGTCCCTTGATCAGTGAGCATCTCCCTGGGAAATCCTTGTTAAATATGCTTATTTTGCACATTCATTTAATCAAGACTATTCACCAGGTGCATTACTCTTAAAGAAAAATGGCATGATATTCTCATAAAAAAGGTAGTGGTTTATTGAATTGTCCACAGAATAACCACATTGCAGTGAAACATAAAAATTGACGAAATAGTTGCGAACAGATTGTCCATGTGTAGATATCAGCACTTGATACTCATCTTTCCCGAAGTTTTAATGGTAAAAGCCATCTGTCTGTGTGTCTGAAGGTCATTATGGCTACCAGCTAACAGCTGTTGCTTCCTTGAGTGACTTGTCTGATGTCCATGGAGAATGACGGTGAAGGCAGGAGGTGACAGTCCCATGTGACAAAAGACCTACCCCCACCCTCCTAAGAGACGTTTATATATCTTTCCTTCAGACCATGTGTTCCCTGTATATGGTGTTGACTTATACATACACAGAAATAGCTTTTGGTAATGTCAGCAAGAAGCAATGTGCTTGGTACTGAATTGAGATTAAGAATCATTCAATTAATTAATATTTAACAATTCCCCCTTTTGAGGGTGACAGGCATTGATTGGAACCCTCAAATAAAATATATTAATAAAATCTTCTTTCTTCTTTTCTTCTTCTTTGGCAAAATAATTTAATGTTCGTAATAATATAAATAATAATTATAATATTGTTATACGTACTCAATATTATAATGATATGTAAATTCATGTTATGGTAAGCCGTGACCAATATTCACATAAAATATATATATAATTATACTTCCCTATATCTACTTGAAGCATCTCTGGTCTGATGTCATCTGATGTCATTTGGTCTTCATCTTGATGTCTTCTTCTTGGTTCTTTTTAAACAATCTTTATTATAATTCTTTTGAAATAGATGATAGAATGTAGATTTTGTAGAAACTGTGTGTCATGTGTCAAAGTCCATAAATTCAAATGTTGATAAGAAAACAAAGTTCATAGATGAGATGTAGCTGTAATATCTGTGCAGTGTCACCTTTAGAGACCTGGACTTACATTGGCTCGCCTTGGATCTGGAATCTCCATATCATCCGCACTGGTCTTGGAACAGATGTGACTTCTTTGGTCTGCACAGCAAGGGTTACATTGACTTTTCCCTGCTAAACATAGCACCATAACCAGTCTTTAGTGCACAGGACACATGTCAGGGTTGTAGCGTCCTGACAATTACCTGATTGTTCACCAGCTTTCATGGAAGTCTTATAGGTGATAGGAAACCACTGGAACATAATAACACAGTTCATCTTAGCAACATTGGATCATTGTCCTCTTCGTGGTTGTCAGTTTAGATACTGTACTCATACTTGTCAGTGATGGATGCTGTAGTTGTGAGTGGTGACATGAATTGTATTTGACACAGTCTATTATTATTCAAAAATCATAGCATTGTTACCTTGTAGAACTTATGGATAACAGCTTTTTCTTCTTGTAACTTTTAAGAATGAATTGAATTTAGAAATATAAAAAGTCTTTATTATCGTAACTTCAGTATCTTGACTGAAGTCTTCATTCCCTATTCTATACCAAATCTGGTAATTTTCCTAACTTATAATATCACAGCGTACCATAGCAATCAATAATATCCATATAATTATTATCAGAATATTAATATGGAATTTATATTTGGAAAAATAAAATAATAATAAATGATAATACATTATTAACCATATTCTTTATGTGATAGGACATTTTTATGTCATGGGTGTAATTTCTTTTTGAACCCATAGATGTCAGTGTGTCTTTTATGTAACAAGTATTTCCATCTTTATTATTAGACCAATAATATGTAAGAATGTGTAGCCATGAACCAAAATAAGAATATATATATATATATATATATATATGAATAAATGAATGAATGAATGAATGAAAGAATTGTTGTATTTAACTCAGAATTAAAACATTTCTTATATAATGAAACCATATGATCATTATATTTGATAAAGCAATATTCTCGTATTAGACATTACTTTATTAAATATTGATTTTTATTTTTCTTGAGATAAAAAATAAAAATTAAGAATAAAAATTGAAGAAAAAATTAAAAATAAAAATGAGAATAAAAATAAGAAAAAGTGAAAAATAATAAATAAAAATGAGAATAAAAATAAGAATAAGGCCTTTATATGTTGATAATAAATGCAGAGGTTATGTCTCAATAACACATTCCCTTAATATTTTCATCATTTAGATGTTGTCATAACCTTGGATTACCAAAATATTGAAATTATGCAACTTTGCATATAATAACCTTCATTAGGGGAAAAAAAAATTACTTTTATAACACTTAATGTTATTATACCCAATAATACCTTATTAATATTTCTTCTTTATTAAAATGTGTGAAAAAGAGATTTTGATGAAATGTGATGATGTAATCAGGATCAAAAACACATTTCCCCCTTAATATCAAAAAATATTATTTTATGAAAAAATTAATTTATAAAAACCAAAATTCTAAAATAATCATTTTTAGAACTGTCAAATCAGCTTGTGCCATAAATTTGTTTGAAGATGTGTACCCATCTATGTAACTATTAAAAAAAACACTGAATATGAAAAAAATTATAATTTGGAAAAATTATTCTAAATGTAGATTTTCTTGATAAACCATATTGATGTGTGATTGCACTTATTCACTATTAACTAAATCAAGAAATAATAATTACTAAAGAAATATATGTTGAGTAAATAATATTTAAATATATCTTAATATTCTAATAATCTAACTGAATCTTATTTTCTCTTAAACACAAAGTTGTTTTTTTTTTCAACATACCATAAATCAAGAGACTGAAAGAGGCCAGTTTCATACCGTACATTCCACACTAGTCTTACGTTACACTTCACTCTTACGTTAAGTGCACTCTTACATTAGCTTCACTCTTAGCAGCTGCTCATACGCTCATCTGTCATCTGTCACACAGACTGTGACACACATAGAAGTTGAGACTACATATTTCACATACAAAGAATACGAATACATATATTAACCTAAAATATTGTATCCTAATTATCAATGCGCATTTGTAATCTATTAAATTTAGTATTCTAATATTTATTTGAATATTCCCCAAATATTATCTAACACTATCTACAATTACACTATGTTCTAACCTATAGAAAAATGTTCTAACCTATATCTGGTGCAAGGCCTGCAACTGAATCCGCTAGGAGGTTTCTTCTTACAGCTCTAAATTAAAACAAAAGTGTGACATGTCATGCCATGCAGTGGGGAAAAAAAAACAAGTTTTAGATTATGTTAGAGAACAAAAATTACAATACACAAATTTTAAATTGTTAGTTATATATTATTTATTTTTAAGTGTTAAATATATAAAATCATGCAGTTATTATAACTTCCTGTGAATAAAGACATAAATTCATAAAAGAGGTTTTTGTTCAATTCCTGCTTTGAAATGAAAGCTCTAAGGAAAAATAAAAGATAAAGTTAATTTCATATTGATTCAGAAACAAAATTATTTAAATATGTTATACATATGTATATATTTAATAAATGTAATTAATGTAATTCTAAGTATATTACTGGAGTAAATTTTAATTATTTCACTATGCATATAAAAATACAGTTAATATAATCTCTACTTATACAAATATGCTACAGTATTTACTGTATACTATATTAATATATATAAATATAACTATAACTGCAGAAATATATTGTATAAAATAATTACATATTAATAAATAATACGTTGTATAACTTATTTACACATGATATAATTACATTTTTAGCCAATTCCTAAACCAAAATTTACCTCTCTGTCGATAATTTGTTGGAAAACTTTATTTAATAAGGTCATCTTTAACCCTATGGACTCCTTGAAGAGCTGTGATAATGGAGTGTTCAGTTCACCCCCTATACTCACCTGCTTCAGTTTGTCAATTTCCGCCATCTTTACAGAGAGATCTGAACCTTCAGCTTTTAACCCTTTCAGAGCAGCTTCTTTAATGGACTCATAGGGTTTGTAGCAAATATGTAATTTTCTTCGTACTTCATAGATTTGATTTTGGGTCAATTTTGTAGATTTTGATTTTGGCTTCTCATAAGATATAATTCTGCCTGGTTTAAAAAACTTAGTATGATTTGTTTTCCTTACAAGATTCTCATGTTTTCTAGAAAAATCAAGGGATTGCGCACATTCAAATAATGAATCTTTTTGTAACGCAATAACACAAGATACAGGATTTAGGAATCTAAATTTGTTTACAAAACAATTTATCATTGATTTTTTACTGGAATTTGTACTGAGCAGTCTGTAAACCCTTTCAAAAATAGACATGAAGGTAAAAGTACATTCTTTCCGGCCAATCTTCAATTTTAGAAGAATATCAAGATCTGGATAATTTTCTTTTAATCCACAGAATATCAAAATTTTTAATCTTTCTACATCAGTCATTTCTTCATGGAACTCATCATCCTGCATTTTTAATGAAAATCTCCTGATAAAACTTACTGGAAGCCAAATTTTAAACAATTGGTTTTTCTGTTGATTAGTCAAATCAAACTTATCGGCAAAACTCTCAAATATCTCTGAATTTCTGCACACATGGATTTTGTCATCATATGCAGGAATGATTTTGCATAATTTTAATAAGATTTTCCTAGATTTAGTTTGGGGTTGGGCTTCTGGGTCTTCTATTTTTAGTGGCCCTTCTACATCTGTTTCTTGTACATCATCTTTGTCAGTTGTCATGTCTCCTACGTGTCCTCCATCTTGTTTTTCATCATGAGACACAAAGTCAAGGTCACCTTGAGTGGCCGCCATTACAGACATGTGCGTCACCTCTTCCTCACTCTCCACATCACAGTCAATCTTGGGAACATAATTAATTTCCATTTCCTTAGAAATTAATTCTACACAATCTTTTTTGGACTTTTCTGTAACAAACTCGTGAAATACATTAACCATATGTTATATATTTTTCAGTTGCTCTTTTTCTTTTTTCCTAGACATTAGCTTAGAATCTAACTTTAGATTTGCTATCTTGCATTCTGCAAATAAAGAAAGCCAAAATATTTCTAAGCTAGATTTATACAAACTTACAAATTCTATCTGACTTGATTTAGCATATGAATTAATCAAATCCATGTTTCTTACCTTGAGTTCCATTGAAATATCTCAGCTTGTCTTTACAACGCTGGACTCTGGACTTCAGCACGGCTATTTTCAGCACGTCTGTCTTCAGCACTTCCAATGCTAGTGCTTGTCAATCCATCAAACACCTGTTAAAGTCTCCGTAATTTGTAGGCTCTTGTATGAGATCTTTGTGACTTGAAGTTTTGAAGTGAAATTTCTGAATACTTGCACAATATCTATCTAGCGAACTCTTCTGTCTTGCCCCCGTGTGCAAGAATGAAGGAAATTCACGCAAAAATAGCACAAAAAATCAAAACTGGCTGGCTTGGCCAATGTTTAATATGCTTATTTTGCACATTCATTTAATCAAGACTATTCACCAGGTGCATTACTCTTAAAGAAAAATGTCATGATATTCTCATAAAAAAGGTAGTGGTTTATTGAATTGTCCACAGAATAACCACATTGCAGTGAAACATAAAAATAGATGAAATAGTTACGAACAGATTGTCCATGTGTAGATATCAGCACTTGATACTCATCTTTCCCGAAGTTTTAATGGTAAAAGCCGTCTGTCTGTGTGTCTGAAGGTCATTATGGCTACCAGCTAACAGCTGTTGCTTCCTTGAGTGACTTGTCTGATGTCCATGCAGAATGACGGTGAAGGCAGGAGGTGACAGTCCCACGTGACAAAAGACCAACCCCCACCCTCCTAAGAGACGTTTATATATCTTTCCTTCAGACCACGTGTTCCCTGTATATGGTGTTGACTTATACATACACAGAAATAGCTTTTGGTAATGTCAGCAAGAAGCAATGTGCTCGGTACTGAATTGAGATTAAGAATCATTCAATTAATTAATATTTAACAATCCTACACGTGAAAAGATAGCCAACAGGGCATCCGTCACCTTATCTGCCCTAGTTGATGACAGAGCTACTGCCTCTGGGTACCGGGTAGCGTAGTCTGCCACAGTAAGGATATATCGCTTTCCAGAGCTGCTGGGGACAGCCAGCGGGCCCACAATGTCCACCGCGATCCACTGGAAAGGCTCCTCTATCACTGGCAAAGGGATCAGGGGAGCCTTAAGAGCAGGCCCCGCCTTCCCCACTCTTTGATAGGTGATACGGGAGCGGCAGTAGCTTGACACATCTGTCCCCATCTTAGGCCAATAGAAGTGTTGAGACAGCTGGGCCTTTGTTTTGCTGATCCCCAAGTGTCCAGCTAGCGGGATCTCATGGGCAATCTGTAACAACTCACCCCGGAATTGCTGCGGAACGACCAGCTGTCTTTCCCTCAACCACTCCTTTTGTGATTCTCTGGGTACTGTCTCCCGGTACAACCTTCCTCGTTCCCAGAACACCCTCTCCTTATCAGTCTCGGAGATGGTCGTCTTGGCGAGTTGTCTCAAACTCTCTAGGCTCGCATCTGTGTGCAGAGCGGCCTGAAACTCCTGGCTAGGGGAAGCCAGAAGCGACGTCAGGGTCCCTTCCCCACGGAAAGGCTCCTCTATCACTGGCAAAGGGATCAGGGGAGCCTTAAGAGCAGGCCCCGCCTTCCCCACTCTTTGATAGGTGATACGGGAGCGGCAGTAGCTTGACACATCTGTCCCCATCTTAGGCCAATAGAAGTGTTGAGACAGCTGGGCCTTTGTTTTGCTGATCCCCAAGTGTCCAGCTAGCGGGATCTCATGGGCAATCCGTAACAACTCACCCCGGAATTGCTGCGGAACGACCAGCTGTCTTTCCCTCAACCACTCCTTTTGTGATTCTCCGGGTACTGTCTCCCGGTACAACCTTCCTCGTTCCCAGAACACCCTCTCCTTATCAGTCTCGGAGATGGTCGTCTTGGTGAGTTGTCTTAAACTCTCTAGGCTCGCATCTGTGTGCAGAGCGGCCTGAAACTCCTGGCTAGGGGAAGCCAGAAGCGACGTCAGATTCCCTTCCCCACGGGAGCCCTCTGGGACCTGCTCTGGGTCCACCTCTGGTTCAGTCACAATGATGACTGAGGAGGGTCCGGAAGGCAGACAGTTATCTGCGTTCCGGGCACTCTGACTGCGGGTGACAGCAGCTACGTAGGCTGTCTCCCCGGGGATTTCTACCGACCCATCAGCCGACGCTGCTATGGGCTCTACCTCCCCATCCACCCCCATTACCTCAGGAGCATTGCTACTTATGGGCCAGTTACCTTCCTCGGTGGCACTGATCAATTGCATGGCATCACCTTCCTCACGGTTCCCATGCATCTCCCCATTTCCTGTAGCACCGACACTTGCCCCTGCTAAAGGTTCCTCAGTCGTCTCACTCCGCAGAGCGATGTGGCTGAGCACTCCTGTACCTATGGGCACATCAAATTTCACAGAAAAATCATTATCAGGTTCAGTTGGCTCAGGTACAACATTTTCACCATCAATCCTAGGGAAAAAATGGTTATCAGATGCATCATTACAAGATAAAGCATGGTTAGGTAACACATGCGATTTCCCATCATCATCATCATCATCAGGGTTAACGTTACCCTTATTAGCAGATTGGGGAGGGGTGTCAGGGACGTAGTATGCAACCATCCTCCCCAAATCAGTCCCCAACAAAACATCAGTGGGCAAATTATCAGACAGCCCCACTTCCTTCACCCCGCTCCCGGCACCCCAATCAATATAAACCCGGGCCATTGGCAAGGGACAGCTGATGCCCCCAATCCCAGTGACAGTTAGGGTTTTCCCCGGAATGATTTCTTCAGGGGCCGCCAGTTCGGGTCGGATGAGGGTTCGTTCAGCTCCGGTGTTCTTGAGGCCTGTAGCAACATGGCCTCCCACGGTGACGTGCTGTACGTTGTCACCCCCCCCCTCCCAGCCACACCACCCACCAAAAGAACTGCTGCATTAGGCCCGGGGGCCTTGGATGGGGTTTTCTTCAGCTTGTCTGGACAGTAGGGACTGATATGACCAGTCTGATGCTGTTGGCTACAGGGACAGGACCTCTGGTGTGTTGGCTGGCAGGGGTACTGGCGTTGGTTGCAGGCGTACCCCCTCTCCAGCTGGTGGTGACTGGCTTTCGCACTTCCAATCTACGGTTGGCCTCATAGGCATCGGCAATCTGCGCTGCTTTCGTCACGTCTTTGGGTTCTCTGTCCATCACGAACTGTCACACCTCAGCTGGGCAAAGATGGAAGAACTGGTCTTTGATCATCAGGTCTCGCAGCTGTGCAAAGGTGGTCACTGACAGTCCTTGGGTCCACTGGTCAAAGTGGGTCCCCAGTCCATGCACCACATCACTGTAACTGTCGTGTGGGCCACGTTGGAGGGTCCGGAACTTTCTACTGTACACCTCGGGTGTAAGCTGGTACTTGGCTATCAGAGCCTGCTTGTTGGCACATAGTCACCATCTTGTTCTTGAGGGAGGGCAGCAAACGCCTCCAGAGCTTTGCCTCTCAGCCCTGGTGTCAGGTATCGGGCCCATTCTTGTGCAGGCAGCTGGTACTGTCTGCAGGCTTTCTCAAATGCCCGCAGAAAAGTGTCCAAGTACCCATCCTTTTCCATAACAGGAAAGTGGTCGGGCCGGGGCTTCGGTGTCTGAGCGCTGCTGGGCTCACGGCTCTGGGCGGTGGAAGGCACCAACCCCTGCCGGAGCATCTCCCGTTCATGTTCTCGCTGGGCTTGGCGCTCGGCTCTCTCTGCCTCTCGCTCGGCTCGGTCCTGGTATTGCTGGATCAGCTGCAGACGTCTCTCTGGGTCATCTGCGGGGCATTGTTGCAGAGCCAACTGCAGGAGGAGGTCTGCGCCCCCTTGGTTGCCAGTAGGGCCCGTATTCAGTGGTTGGACCTCTGCTGCAGCACCATGTTCGCTTGTGCCGGCTTCTGCGGCCTCTGGGCTCTGTGGCCTGGCTTGGTCTGCTTCAAATTGCACCAGTTCAGCGACCATTTGAACCTTGGTCTTGCCCTGGGAGTTCAGGCCATGGTACGTGCATATCCCAGCAAGAGCGTCCCTCTTCTGCTGGGCGTACCAGGCTTCTCCTTTCGCAGCCATGGTTGCCAAATAAAAGATAGGATAGAAAAACGAAGAGAAAGGGAGGGGATAATTACCAGTACACAATTGTCTCACAACTAATAAACACTGAGTTCGTTCTCCAAACTTATTTGCGCAGAGTCCTCGCAAGAACTTTCTGCAAGTTTTTAGTGAGGGGAATGATTGCTCAAACCAAATCACTAATGCTCTAATATCCCACCGCCTTGCCACCAATTTGTCACGAACCCCTGACCGCTTTCACCAATATGTCAGGGATCCACACCGTGACCGTCACCCCTACGTCACGGATTGGGGTGACTTTAGGCCAACAGACGTTTATCACATGTGCAGGGGGGCTTATTTTAGGTATCCCACTGCTCTTCAATATACCATGAACTGCAGGGATCTATGAATATCCCGCTTACAGTTCCACTTAAACCTTGCAGCTCTCTGGCGCCCCCCTTACTCTCAGGTCAGATTAGGTACTGCACCTAGGGTAATTAGTCGCAAGAAAGGCTGCCTGCTATGTACTGGCTATTGGGCACGCCGCAGCGACGCGATAAACTACTCCCACTCAGGCAGGAACAATAATTATCAACGCCGCAGTCGCTACAGCACCCAAAAGCCTGCACACGGTATTGCTGCCACCAGCTCCGATTAAACGGGTCCGAAGCTAACCCAACACAGTAGCGTAATTCCCTTCAAGAGACAGGGTACGTTTTAGAGCAGGAAGAACGAACTAGTAATTTATATATTTTACTACGGAAAAAGGGCAGTGTTTACATAAAAATATTACAAGGATGTTACAAAGTGAGACAATTGCAAATATGTACAAAGGTAATTATAAAAAAACAGGGAATAACTGAGAAATGACACTTACATGTGTTCAAAGCATTGCAGGCAACCAGGCTAGTGGAGTTTCCATCTGTCCCAGTGCATCAGTAGGACTCTGGGTAGGAACAGCTCTTCACGTCAGGCTCACATAGGCTCCAGCAGAAAAAGACCCTTGCTGGAGTCTGCCCAAAAAACTTATAGCTGCAGCCTGTGACAACACAGAAAGGGTTGGCTTATCCAGACCCTCCTCTCTCTTCAGTCTGAGTAATTCAACCTTAAATTTGTCTACTTTCTATAACTCCGCGACAAAACATGTCATAGTCATAACACACCCAGCATTCATCTCGTATTAACGCTGGCATTCTAATGAAATCAAATATGTCCTATGTGTGATGCCTAATTGCAGAGAAATCCAAACTCTTTTCCTGATGGAGTTAGAAGCCCGTGTTTAGAGTGATGGATAGATCCACCGAGGGACATTAAGAATATATATTTTCATGTTCCTATCTTACATGGTTGGCCTAATATCTTACAATAATGGAACAAAAGACTTCCATGATTCTGGACGTTTCCATACCAGTTATAGCTGGACAAGAGCTTAAGTCTTCCCAAGTGATCGTAAAAATTACTTTGGGAAGGGTATGAGGGATTTGGGAGCTGAAAGTCAGGAATGTGCAGCAAGAAGCAATAAACCCTTCTACACTAATTGACAAGACAAGCTAAAACACAGAGTGAAGGGGGGTCAACGCCCACCCTATGTGTGCTGGCAGAGAAACTAAACTTATATGATATTTCATACCATATCATGACACTTCCGATCTACGGTTGGCCTCATAGGCATCGGCAATCTGCGCTGCTTTCATCACGTCTTTGGGCTCTCTGTCCATCACGAACTGTCGCACCTCAGCTGGGCAAAGATGTAAGAACTGGTCTTTGATCATCAGGTCTCGCAGCTGTGTAAAGGTGGTCACTGACAGTCCTTGGGTCCACTGGTCAAAGTGGGTCCCCAGTCCATGTGCCACATCGCCGTAGCTGTCATGTGGGCATGTGGGCCACGGTGGAGTTTCTGGAACTTTCTACGGTACACCTCGGGTGTAAGCTGGTACTTGGCGATCAGAGCCTGCTTGATGGCCTCATAGTCACCATCTTGTTCTTGAGGGAGTGCGCCTCCAGAGCTTTGCCTCTCAGCCCTGGTGTCAGGTATCGTGCCCATTGGTGTGCGGGCAGCTGGTACTGTCTGCAGGCTTTCTCAAAGGCCCGCAGAAAAGTGTCCAAGTCCCCGTCCGGACTGGGACGACCCCTGCATTTGCAGTCGGGCTAACTGCAGCTGGTACTCCCGCTCCGCTTGCTGCTCGGCTCTCTCCTGGTATTGCTGGATCAGCTGCCGACGTCCATCACGGTCATCGGCGGGGAGTATTTCCAAGGCCGCCAGCAGATGGGGGTCCACTTCGCCCTGATTGCTAATAGGGCCGGCATTCAGTGGTTGGACCTATGCTGCAGCACCATGTTCGCTTGTGCTGGCTTCTGCGGCCTCTGGGCTCTGTGGCCTTGCTTGGTCTGCTTCAAATTGCACCAGTTCAGCGACCATTTGAGCCTTGTACTTTGCATGGGAGTTCAGGCCAAACTTATTTGCGCAGAGTCCTCGCAAGAACTTTCTGCAAGTTTTTAGTGAGAGGAATGATTGCTCAAACCAAATCACTAATTCTCTAATATCCCACCACCTTGCCACCAATTTGTCAAGACTCCTCACCTCTGCCACCAATATGTCACAGATTCACACCATGACCGTCACCCCTACTTCGCAGATCAGGGTGACTTTAGGCTAACAGACGGCTATCACATGTGCAGGGGGCTTATCTTGGTTATCCCTCCACTGCTACAATGTGATGAAAAACACACACAAGGTTATTGACCTCTTAGCTTAGAGCAGGGGCTTATTCTAGGTATCCCACTGCTCTTCAATATACCACGAACTGCAGGGATTTATGTATATCCCGCTTACAGTTCCACTTGAACTTGCAGCTCTCTGGCGCCCCCCTTACTCTCAGGTCAGATTAGGTACTGCACCTAGGGTAATTAGTCGCCAGAAAGGCTGCCTGCTTTGTACTGGCTATTGGGCACACTGCAATGAGGCGATTAAACTACTCCCGCTCAGGCAGGAACAATAATTATCAATGTCGCCGTCGCTACAACGACTCCCAAAGGCACAGTGCACGGTATTGCTGCCACCAGCTTCGATTAAACGGGTCCGAAGCTAACCCAAAACAGTAGCGTAATTCCCTTCAGAAGACTTAGGGTACGTTTTAGAGCATGAAGAACGAATCTAGTATATTAAATATTATACTCCATAAAAGGTTTAAGGCAGTGTTTATAAACAGTTATATAAAGATGTTACAAAATGAGACAATTGCGAATATGTACAAGGTAATTATAACATAAAGGGATTAAATGAGAAAAGGTAAAACTCACATGTTCTCAGTTCATTTCAGGCAACCAGGCTAGTGGAGTTCCCATATGTCCCAATGCATCAGTGTTCTGGGGTAAGACCAGGCTCACACAGGCTCCAGCAGACCGACTCTAGGCTGGGGTGAGGGTAGAAACTTATAAAGTGTAGCTGGGTGACATCACCAAAAGGGCTGGCTTACCCAGACCCTCCTATCTCTTCAGTTTTAGTAAATTCAACCTAAGTTGGTCTATTGCCTATAACTCCGCTACAGAACATGTCAGAATCATAACAAACCCAGCATTCATCTCGTATTAACGTTGGCATTCTAATGAGATCAAATATGTCCTATTTGTGATGCATAATTACAGAGAAATCCAAACTCTGTCCTTGTTGGACTTGGAAGCTCCTGCTTACAGTGATGGATAGATGCGCCGATGGACTTTCACAAACTGGACCCATCATTTTCCTAGACAAAACCATTGGCCCAATATCTTACGAAAACAGAACAAAAGACCTCATGTTTTTGGAGACTTCTATACCAGTTATAGCTGGACAGATGGGAGGGGGCGAGTAACTTGCTTCGAGCCTGGAATTTATGGCCAGGGCAATAAAACCCCCTTCTACCATACATTCAGAAACTCACAATGAAGCAAAGAGAGCCAGAAAGAGAAGGGGGGGGGGGGGGTTTAGCCCACAGCATGGGCTATCAGGAGAAACTAAACTTATATGATATCTCATAAAATATCGTGACAAACACCTGCAAGAAAAGTGAAAGAAACGCGGCCGACACCTGCGAGAAAAGTGGAAGAAACGCAGTGGACACCTGCGAGAAAAGCGGAAGAAAAGTGGCTGACACCAGGGAGAAAAGCGGAAGAAACGCGTCCGACGCCTGCAAGAAGAGCGGAAGAAACGCGGCCGATGTCTGAGAGAAAAGTGGAAGAAACGCAGCCAGTGCCTGGGTGAAAGGCAGAAGAAACGTGATCGACACCTGCGAGAAAAGTGGAAGAAACGCGTTCAACGCCTGCAAAAAAAGCGGAAGAAACGCAGCTGATGCCTGTGAGAAAAGCAGAAGAAAGGAGGCCGACGCCTGCGAGAAAAGCGGAAGAAACGTGGCCGACGCCTGTGAGAAAAGTTGAAGAAACGCAGCTGACACCTGAGAAAAAAGTGGAAGAAACGTGGCCAACGCCTGCGAGAAAAGCGAAAGAAACACGGCCGATGCCTGCGAGAAAAGGGGAAGAAACGCGGTCGACACCTGTGAGAAAAGCGGAAGAAACGTGGCTGACGCCTGTGAGAAAAGGGGAAGAAATGTGACACACGCCTGTGAGAAAAGCGAAAGAAACGCGGCCGACACCTGCGCGAAAAGCCGAAGAAATGTGGCTGACACCTGCGAGAAAAGCAGAAGAAATACGGCTAATGCCTGCAACAAAAGCGGAAGAAAAAGAAACGTGGCCGACGCCTGCAAGAAAAGAGGAAGAAATGTGGCCGTCGCCTGCGAGAAAAACAGAAGAAACGCGACTGACACCTGCGAGAAAAACGGAAGAAATGCTGTCAACACCTGGGAGAAAAGTGGAAGAAATGCGGCCAACACCTGGGAGAAAAGTGGAAGAAACGCAGCCTAAGCCTGCGAGAAAAGCGGAAGAAAAGTGGCTGACAGCTGCGAGAAAAGCGGAAGAAAAGCAGCCGACGACTGCTAGAAAAGCGGAAGAAATGCGGCCGATGCCTGAGAGAAAAGCGGAAGAAACGCAGCCGTTGCCTGAGAGAAAAGCGGAAGAAACGCAGCCGTTGCCTGAGAGAAAAGAGGAAGAAACACGGCCGACGCCTGCAAGAAAAGCAGAAGAAACGCAGCTCATGCCTGTGAGAAAAGCTGAAGAAATGAGGCCGATGCCTGCGAGAAAAGCGGAAGAAACGCGGCCGACTCCTGTGAGAAAAGCGGAAGAAACGCCACCAACGGCTGCAAGAAAAGCGGAAGAAACGAGGCCAACGCCTGTGAGAAAAGCGGAAGAAGCGCGGCCGACGCCTGCGAGAAAAGAGGAAGAAACACGGCCGATGCATGCGAGAAAAGCTGAAGAAAAGCGTCCGACTCCTGCGAGAAAAGCGGAAGAAATGCAGCTGATGCCTGCGAGAAAAGCAGAAGAAACACGGTCGACGCCTGTGAGAAAAACGGAAGAAACGCATCCGACACCTGCGAGAAAAGTGGAAGAAACGCGGCTGATGCCTGCAAGAAAAGCTGAAGAAATGTGGCTGACTCCTGCGAGAAAAGTGGAAGAAACACGGCCGACACCTGAAAGAAAAGCGGAAGATACGCGGCTAATGCCTGCGAGAAAAGCGGAAGAAAATAGGCCGATACCTGCGAGAAAAGTGGAAGAAATGCGGCTGATGCCTGCGAGAAAAGTGAAAGAAACACGGCTGACGCCTGGGAGAAAAGCGGAAGAAACGCGTCCGACACCTGCGAAAAAAGTGGAAGAAATGCGGCTGATGCCTGCAAGAAAAGCTGAAGAAATGCGGCTGACTCCTGCGAGAAAAGTGGGAGAAACAGGGCCGACACCTGAAAGAAAAGCGGAAGAAACACAGCTGATGCCTGCGAGAATAGCGGAAGAAATGAGGCCGTCGCCTGCGAGAAAAGCGGAATAAACGCCACCGACGTCTGCGAGAAAAGAGGAAGAAACGAGGCTGACTCCTGCGAGAAAAGCGGAAAAATCGCTGCCGATGCCTGTGAGAAAAGCGGAAGAAACGTGGCCGACGCCTGCGAGAAAAGCAGAAGAAACGCCACCGACGTCTGTGAGAAAAGAGGAAGAAACGAGGCCGACTCCTGCGAGAAAAGCGGAAGCGCTGCCGACACCTGTGAGAAAAGAGGAAGACACGTGGCCGACGCCTGCGAGAAAAGCGGAAGAAACGTGGCCGACACCTGCGAGAAAAACGGAAGAAGCGCGGCCGGCGCCTGTGAGAAAAGCGGAAGAAACATGGCCTACGCCTGCGAGAAACATGTCCGTCTCTTCGATCAGTAAAACTCTCCTGGACGTACGTGAATGTGAACGTCACCATCCTGGAGACATGGATGTTTCCTCTTCTCCGGCGGCGTCCTCATGTCATCCGCTTTTCTCAACCGTTAATTGTCACTGAAGAGAAGTGTTTGTCCCCAAGATGATAAAAAGTAAAAAGTGTCCAGATTCAGATCAATCAATAAATCACAGATCCACGAGACACGAAAACCAATCAGAAGGGTCACAATCTGCCCCCGGGTCTCACAGACCCCCACAGACTGGAGACACAGATGAGAACAGAACCTGCTCGGAGCCCCCCTGACCGCACACCCGGGTCTGCTGCGCTCTATGGGGACACGTGACACCGAGAACAGTCAGAACACGGAGGTGTCACGCGGGCATATGACCGCTACTGTACCGCACACATGGGGGCACAGGTCTGCGGGGGGCAACCACAGCCCCCAGATTCACTTTCCAGATCATGCGAGAAAAGCTGAAGAAAAGCGGCCGACTCCTGCGAGAAAAGCGGAAGAAACGCGGCTGATGCCTGCGAGAAAAGCGGAAGAAGTTCAGCCGATGCCTGCGAGAAAAGCGGAAGAAGCGCAACCGACTCCTGCGAAAAAAGTGGCAGAAACACGGTCGACGCCTGCGAGAAAAGCAGAAGGAACGAGTCCTACACCTGCGAGAAAAGTGGAAGAAACGCGGCTGATGCCTGCAAGAAAAGCTGAAGAAATGCGGCCGACTCCTGCGAGAAAAGTGGAAGAAACGCAGCCGACACCTGAAAGAAAAGCGGAAGAAATGCGGCTGATGCCTGCGAGAAAAGCGGAAGTTCAGCCGATGCCTGCGAGAAAAGTGGAAGAAATGCGGCTGATGCCTGCGAGAAAAGCGGAAGAAACGCAGCCGACTCCTGCGAGAAAAGTGGCAGAAACACGGTCGACGTCTGCGAGAAAAGCGGAAGAAACGAGTCCGACGTCTGCAAGAAAAGTGGAAGAAACGCGGCCGACGCCTGAAAGAAAAGCGGAAGAAACGCGGCTGATGCCTGCGAGAAAAGTGGAAGAAACATGGCTAATGCCTGCGAGAAAAGCGGAAGAAACGCGGCTGACTCCTGCAAGAAAAGTGGCAGAAACACGGTCGATGCCTGCGAGAAAAGTGGAAGAAACGAGTCCGACATCTGCAAGAAAAGTGGAAGACACGCGGCCGACGCCTGAAAGAAAAGCAGAAGAAATGCGGCTGATGCCTGCGAGAAAAGTGGAAGAAACGAGGCCGTCGCCTCCGAGAAAAGCAGAAGAAACGTAGCCGACTCCTGCGACTAAAGTGGAAGAAATGCCACCGACGTCTGCAAGAAAAGCGGAAGAAGCGCGGCTAACCCCTGCGAGAAAAGTGGAACAAACACGGCCAACGCCTGTAAGTAAACCGGAAGAAACACGGCCGACGCCTACGAGAAAAGCGGAAGAAATGCGGCCGACTCCTGCGAGAAAAGTGGAAGAAACGCGACTGACACCTGCGAGAAAAACGGAAGAAATTCGGCCAATGCCTGCGAGAAAAGCGGAAGAAACATGGCCGACGCCTGCAAGAAAAGCGGAAGAAACGCCACGGACACCTGCGAGAAAAGTGGAAGAAACGCGGCTGACGCCTGTGAGAAAAGCGGTTAACATGGCCGACGCCTGTGAGAAAAGCGGAAGAAACGTGGCCCACACCTGAGAAAATAGTGGAAGAAACGTGGCTGACGCCTGCGAGAAAAGTGGAAGAAACGTGGCCGACGCCTGCGAGAAAAGCAGCAGAAACTTGGCCGACGCCTGTGAGAAAAGCAGAAGAAATGCCACCGACACCTGCGAGAAAAGCGGAAGAAATACGTCTGATATCTGCAAGAAAAGCGGAAGAAACGTGGACGACACCTGTGAGAAAAGCGGAAGAAACGTGGCTGATGCCTGTGAGAAAAGCAGAAGAAACATGGCCAACGACCTGCGAGAAAAGCGGAAGAAAAGCGAGAAAAGCGGAAGAAACGCGGCCGACACCTGCGAGAAAAACGGAAGAAGCGCGGCCGACGCCTGTGAGAAAAGCGGAAGAAACATGGCCTACGCCACGTCCGTCTCTTCGATCGGTAAAACTCTCCTGGACATACGTGAATGTGAACGTCAACATTCTGGAGACACAGATGTTTCCTCTTCTCTGGCGGCGTCCTCGTGTCATCCGCTTTTCTCAACCGTTAATTGTCACTGAAGAGAAGTGTTTGTCCCCAAGATGATAAAAAGTAAAAAGTGTCCAGATTCAGATCAATCAATAAATCACAGATCCATGAGACACGGAAGCCAATCAGAAGGGTCACAATCTGCCCCCGGGTCTCACAGACCCCCACAGACTGGAGACACAGATGAGAACAGAACCTGCTCGGAGCCCCCTGACCGCACACCCGGGTCTGCTGCGCTCTATGGGGACACGTGACACCGAGAACGGTCAGAACACGGAGGCGTCACGGGGGCATATGACCGCTGCCGTACTGCACACATGGGGGCATATGACCGCTGCCGTACTGCACACATGGGGGCATATGACCGCTGCCGTACTGCACACATGGGGGCATATGACCGCTGCCGTACTGCACACATGGGGGCATATGACCGCTGCCGTACTGCACACATGGGGGCATATGACCGCTGCCGTACTGCACACATGGGGGCATATGACCGCTGCCGTACTGCACACATGGGGGCATATGACCGCTGCCGTACTGCACACATGGGGGCATATGACCGCTGCCGTACTGCACACATGGGGGCATATGACCGCTGCCGTACTGCACACATGGGGGCATATGACCGCTGCCGTACTGCACACATGGGGGCATATGACCGCTGCCGTACTGCACACATGGGGGCACAGGTCTGCGGGGGGCAACCACAGCCCCCAGATTCACTTTCCAGATCATTTATCAGACGAGGAGAAGCCGCAGATTTACTTTACTGGGAGTTTTAGGGTAAATGTTCTTGTGAATCCCAAGTGCTGAACGTTCGCTGCTGTGAATTTTTTTTTTCTTGTTCTAATGGAAAATTCTGTCTCTTCACATTAGGAAATAAATGAATTTTTCTTCAGCGACTTCATCAGATGGAAATAAGTTCTTCAGCCGCGTAATCAATAGGAAATCTGGAAGCGAAATGTTCATTCCCAGAGCCGCGGCTGATCCCAGTGTCTGTGCTGTTTATCGGGGGCCGGCAGGATTAGCGGGGCTGGCAGAGGGGTCCGTCTCTATCCTTCTCATCTGGTGCAATTAGTATTGGGGGGACACGGGAAAAAGGAATTGTGCACACAAAATAGAAGGAGTCTGGTCACTGTCTCCATGTCCTTGTCATGATCAGCGACAGTTACGGCAGGAGATCAATGTGCTGAAAGCGGAAATCACAGACACATTCACCGTCAGATATGGCGGATTCCTATGCTCCAGTCATGACTAAGTATGACCTAGTGATCGGACCCAAAGAGTGGTTGTAAATGGCTGCACATCCAGTTGGAAGAATGTCTCAAGTGGGGTACCACAGGACTCTGTCCTGGGCCCTGTATTGTCCAACATCTTTATCAATGATTTAGATATAGGAATTGAGGGTAAACTGATTAAATTTGCTGATGACACAAAGCTAGGAGGGATAGCTAATACTAGAGAAGAGCGAGTGTACTCGTTGCTCTGGTGATCTCCGAGTATTTCGTTGTGCTCGGGGATTTAGTTTTCGTGGCCTCAGCTGCATGATTTACAGCTGTTGGACAGCTTGAATACATGTGGGAATTCCCTAACAAACAGGCAACCCCCACATGTATTTAGCCTGTTTAGCAGCCGTAAATCATGCAAATGAGGCCACGAAAACTAAATCTCCGAGCATTAACAGAGATCACCCGAGCGTGCTGAAAAAATGAAAAAAGCATATACAGAATGGGAGGAATAGGGCTAAGCAACAGCACATGTGAAAAAGACTTGGGTATACTAATAGATCACAGACTGAACATGAGTCAACAGTGTGATGCAGCAGCAAAAAAGGCAAATACAATTCTGGGATGTATTAACAGAAGCATACAGTCTAGATCACGTGAAGTCATTATTGCCCTCTACTCCTCTTTGGTCCGACCTCATCTGGAATACTGTCTCCAGTTTTGGGCACCACATTTTAAATAAGACATCAACAAACTGGAGCAAGTTCAGAGAAGAGCGACCAGAATGGTGACCGGTCTGCAAGCCATGTCCTATGAGAAACAGTTACAGGATTTGGGAATGTTTACCTTGCAAAAAAGAAGACTGAGAGGAGACTTAATAGCTGTCTACAAATATCTGAAGGGCTGTCACCAGGGGTGGAATAAGGGTAGCCAGGGCCCCGGGCTGATCAGACACTGTGGGCCCCCCGGTCATGTGACGGGATCATGTGATGGGGTCATGCGACGGGGTCATCATATACCTAAACCAGATTATTCCAGAAAAATAGTTGCTGTGTGAAACTATAACCTGTCAAACATCCATTGATCTAGTCAATTTACCCTTCAGTTACGATGAAGAAAAACAAAAACAAAACACAATACTATCACCATAAGTGCCAGTATTCACAGGAGATCTGTACTTAGTATGCAGTGTCTGTGTAGAGGTAATACAGTGATCACTGGTGACATTATACACAGGAGCTCTGTATATAGTATACAGTGTATAGTGTCAGTGTATAGGTAACACTGACTCACCAGTGACGTCTCTAGGTGAAGTCCTTCATCTTTCATCCAGCACAGACCGCCATCACTTCATCCAGCCAGGGCTCCTCTCTGCAGGAAATAACACTGTTATCTCGAGCTCCGCTTGCAGAACACATTACTTAATTTTTCCCAACTTCTACATTACACCACATGAAGAAAAAGAGGCGACATAGTGTCACTCTACACAGTAACAGGACCTCCCCCCCATTTAATACAGTGTCCTCAAACAATAAAATAAATACATCACTGCAGTAATAATATCCCTTAATTAGCCCCAATGGTAATAATATTCCCCACCCTGGCCCCGTGTATCTCATTCCTGGCTCCAGCCATATGTTCTCCCATCCTGCACTCATGAGTATCCATCCTGCCCCATATGATCTCCCCATCTCTGCCCCAGTGTGTCCAGCATATTTCCCCCAGAGTGTCCAGCAATCTTCCCCAGTGTCTCCAGCATATTGCCCCCAGTTTGTCCAGCATATTGCCCTCAGTGTCTCCAGCATATTGCCCCCAGTGTGTCCAGCATATTGCCCCCAGTGTGTCCAGCATCCTGCCCCCAGTGTGTCCAGCATATTGCCCCCAGTGTGTCCAGCATATTGCCCCAGTATGTCCAGCATATTGCCCCCAGTGTGTCCAGCATATTGCCCCCAGTGTGTCCAGCATATTGCCCCCAGTGTGTCCAGCATATTGCCCTCAGTGTCTCCAGCATATTGCCCCAGTGTGTCCAGCATATTGCCCCCAGTGTCTCCAGCATATTGCCCCCAGTGTGTCCAGCATATTGCCCCCAGTTTGTACAGCATATTGCCCCCAGTGTGTCCAGCATATTGCCCCAGTATGTCCAGCATATTGCCCCCAGTGTGTCCAGCATATTACCCCCAGTGTCTCCAGCATATTGCCCCCAGTGTCTCCAGCATATTGCCCCCAGTGTCTCCAGCATATTGCCCCCAGTGTGTCCAGCATTTTGCCCCAGTGTCTCCAGCATACTGCCCCCAGTGTGTCTAGCATATTGCCCCCAGTTTGTCCAGCATTCTGCCCCAGTGTCTCCAGCATATTGCCCCCAGTGTGTCCAGCATATTCCCCCAGTGTCTCCAGCATATTGCCCCTAGTGTGTCCAGCATATTGCCCCCAGTGTGTCCAGCATATTGCCCCCAGTGTCTCCAGCATCCTGCCCCCAGTGTGTCCAGCATATTGCTCCCACTGTCTCCAGCATATTGCCCCAGGGTCTCCAGCATATTGCCCCCAGTGTCTCCAGCATATTGCCCCCAGTGTCTCCAGCATATTGCCCCTAGTGTCTCCAGCATATTGCCCCCAGTGTCTCCAGCAATCTGCCCCAGTGTCTCCAGCATATTGCCCCCAGTGTGTCCAGCATATTGCCCCCAGTGTGTCCAGCAATCTGCCCCCAGTGTCCAGCATATTGCCCCCAGTGTGTCCAGCATATTGCCCCCAGTGTGTCCAGCAATCTGCCCCCAGTGTCCAGCATATTGCCCCCAGTGTCCAGCATATTGCCCCCAGTGTCCAGCATTCTGGCCCGGGTCCCCTGGATTGCCGTTCGCAATAAAAAAAAAAAAACAAAAAAAAACCTAGCTCTCCTCACCTGTCCGCGCTCCTTCGGGAAGCTCCCTCCAGCAGCGCGCACTCGCCGGCGACTGACAATGACATCAGATGTCGGCGACGTGCGCACTGCGGCTGATGTTAGCTGCCAGCCTCCAATTGACTAGCGGCTGTTAACTATTGACGCGCGCGCCCGCACATCAATAGCTTTTAACTACCGCAGCGCCGGTAGGGGCCCGGTGAGCAGATGAGATGGGGCCCGATGCGGGCCCCCTCTGCCCACCGGGCCAATACGCCAGTCAGGGCAGTAATGCCCTGATGGCGGCGGGCAATCTGAGCGGTTGCCCAGGGCCCCCCCACACCACTGGGCCCAGGGCTACCGCCCAGATTGACCCTATTATAATCCGCCCCTGGCTGTCACATTGTAGAAGGATCATCTTTATTCTCATTTGCACAAGGGAGACTAGAAGCAATGGGATGAAAATGAATGGGAGGAGACACAGATTAGATATTAGAAAAAACTTTTTGACAGTGAGAGTGATGAATGAGGGGAACAGGCGGCCACGAGAGGTGGTGAGTTCTCCTTCAATGGAAGTCTTCAAACAGAGGCTGGACAGACTTCTGTCCGAGATGATTTAGTGAAACCTGCAGGGGGTTGGACCAGATGACCCAGAAGGTCCCTTCCAACTCCACCATTCTATGATTCTTTGATTCTGTCATTTACATGCTCCACTCACACCTAGAGCTGCACATGTCATTTGTGTGTTGCAGCCTTTTTCGGAGGGTTTAGTAATGAGCTCCATGTCTAACAGTGGAGCTGGTCTTCTTTAAAATACTTCAATATATCGCACAAAATTCTCACCGCGTTCTTTATGAAGGTTTCCAATCCTCGTCCCTGATCCGTGCAGCTGCGTATGTGGGGACCGCCCGTCACCTCCATCATCAGTATCTGGTGACCGCCCGTCACCTCCATCATCAGTATCTGGTGACCGCCCGTCCCCTCCATCATCAGTATGTGGTGACCGCCCATCACCTCCATCATCAGTATCTGGTGACCGCCCGTCACCTCCATCATCAGTAACTGGGGACCGCCCATCACCTCCATCATCAGTATTTGGTGACCGCCCGTCACCTCCATCATCAGTATCTGGTGACCGCCCGTCACCTCCATCATCAGTATCTAGTGACCGCCCGTCACCTCCATCATCAGTATGTGATGACCGCCCATCACCTCCATCATCAGTATCTGGTGACCACCCGTCTCTTCCATCATCAGTATCTGGTGACCACCCATCTCCTCCATCATCAGTATCTGGTGACCACCCATCACCTCCATCATCAGTATCTGGTGAGTGACCATTTCTTCCATCATCAGTATCTGGTGACCGCCCGTCTCCTCCATCATCAGTATCTGGTGACCACCCATCTCCTCCATCATCAGTATCTGGTGACCGCCCATCTCCTCCATCATCAGTATCTGGTGACCGCCCATCACCTCCATCATCAGTATCTGGTGACCACCCGTCTCTTCCATCATCAGTATCTGGTGACTGCCCGTCACCTCCATCATCAGTATCTGGTGAGTGACCATTTCTTCCATCATCAGTATTTGGTGACCGCCCGTCACCTCCATCATCAGTATCTGGTGACCGCCCGTCATCTCCATCATCAGTATCTAGTGACCGCCCGTCACCTCCATCATCAGTATCTGGTGACCACCCGTCACCTCCATCATCAGTATCTGGTGACCTCCCGTCTCCTCCATCATCAGTATCTGGTGACCGCCGATCACCTCCATCATCGTCTCCTATCTCTGATGTCCATAGAAGGAGGGCACTATTATACACGTTTTAAAGGGATCAACCTGCAGCATGTCCTGAAACTTAGCCAATTGCACATAAGATCAGAGGGACATGCATAACAGCAGGGATCACCACAGAAAATTACACAATTTATAAGTATATTCCAAACCACACATCAATATTAAAAACATTTAAAAACAAAGCTACACAATACATTCCCTTTAAAGGCAGGAACTCCAGAATGTCAGCTAGCACCTATAAATACAAGTTATATAATATAATAGATGCAGGGCCGGACTGGTGACGGCCGCCTTGCCTGCTATGTTGTTAACAGAATCGGTGGTCTCAAGACATCCACACTGGTAAGAGTTGTGACGGAGCCTGTGTGATTTGAAATGCCAGAACTGAATTTCATCCCGAGTCCGTACCTGAATAGATGCAAAAACAGAGAATGGATGAGCTTCTGTGTCGCTGGAAAAAGACCTTTGATGGTTAAGGTTACGAATGTTACAGGGAAAGCATTGGAATAATATCACATCTCATTCATCAGGCAAATAGAAGAAAGATGATCGGCACCCAGTACAAAAATCATCTATTAGTCACTCAAACATAAGCATCATTAATGAAAATCATTACGGCCACTTAATGGTTAATGCCTGAGGGAAGTAAGCCGACAATGTCAGATGTTCGTAATCCCAAGTTATTGAATCCAGAACTCAGCTGACCCACGGCATCCCTGACCCACAAACAACTGTCTAGTCTCCATAGATAACTGACGGCTCGGAACCAGAACCAGCTCATTGTGCAGCAATTAAGATGCAGAGTCAGAGAGCGGCTCCTGTCAGCCCAGCGCGTGTCCTCACATCTGTGACTTCATTAGAGGCAGAGAGCGGCTCCTGTCAGCCCAGCGCATGTCCTCACATCTGTGACTTCATCAGAGGCAGAGAGCGGCTCCTGTCAGCCCAGCGCGTGTCCTCACATCTGTGACTTCATCAGAGGAAGAGAGCGGCTCCTGTCAGCCCAGCGCGTTTCCTCACATCTGTGTCTTCATCAGGGGCAGGGTCCAGCTCCTGTCAGCCCAGCGCGTGTCCTCACATCTGTGACTTCATCAGAGGCAGGGTCCGGCTCCTGTCAGCCCAGCGCGTGTCCTCACATCTGTGACTTCATTAGAGGCAGAGAGCGGCTCCTGTCAGCCCAGCGCATGTCCTCACATCTGTGACTTCATCAGAGGAAGAGAGCGGCTCCTGTCAGCCCAGCGCGTTTCCTCACATCTGTGTCTTCATCAGGGGCAGGGTCCAGCTCCTGTCAGCCCAGCGCGTGTCCTCACATCTGTGACTTCATCAGAGGCAGGGTCCGGCTCCTGTCAGCCCAGCGCATGTCCTCACATCTGTGGCTTCATCAGGGGCAGAGAGCGGCTCCTGTCAGCCCAGCGCATGTCCTCACATCTGTCACTTCATCAGAGGTAGAGAGCGGCTCCTCTCAGCCCAGCGCATGTCCTCACATCTGTGGCTTCATCAGAGGCAGGGTCCGGCTCCTGTCAGCCCTGCGCGTGTCCTCACATCTGTGACTTCATCAGAGGTAGAGAGCGGCTCCTGTCAGCCCAGCGCGTGTCCTCACATCTGTGACTTCATCAGAGTCAGAGAGCGGCTCCTGTCAGCCCAGCGCATGTCCTCACATCTGTGACTTCATCAGAGGTAGAGAGCGGCTCCTGTCAGCCCAGCGCATGTCCTCACATCTGTGACTTCATCAGAGTCAGAGAGCGGCTCCTGTCAGCTCAGCGTGTGTCCTCACATCTATGACTTCATCAGAGGTAGAGAGCGGCTCCTGTCAGCCCAGCGCGTGTCCTCACATCTGTGACTTCATCAGAGTCAGAGAGCGGCTCCTGTCAGCCCAGTGCATGTCCTCACATCTGTGACTTCATCAGAGGTAGAGAGCGGCTCCTGTCAGCCCAGCGCGTGTCCTCACATCTGTGACTTCATCAAGGGCAGGGTCCGGCTCCTGTCAGCCCAGCGCGTGTCCTCACATCTGTGACTTCATCAAGGGCAGGGTCCGGCTCCTGTCAGCCCAGCGCGTGTCCTCACATCTGTGACTTCATCAGAGGCAGAGAGCGGCTCCTGTCAGCCCAGCGCGTGTCCTCTCATCTGTGACTTCATCAGAGGCAGAGAGCGGCTCCTGTCAGCCCAGCGCATGTCCTCACATCTGTGACTTCATCAGGGGCAGAGAGCGGCTCCTGTCAGCCCAGCGCGTGTCCTCACATATGTGACTTCATCAGGGGCAGAGAGCGTCTTCTGTCAGCCCAGCACATGTCCTCACATCTGTGACTTCATCAGAGGCAGAGAGCGGCTCCTGTCAGCCCAGCGCATGTCCTCACATCTGTGGCTTCATCAGAGGCAGAGAGCGGCTCCTGTCAGCCCAGCGCGTGTCCTCACATCTGTGGCTTCATCAGAGTAAGAGAGCGGCACCTGTCAGCCCAACACGTGTCCTCACATCTGTGACTTCATCAGAGGCAGGGTTCGGCTCCTGTCAGCCCAGCGCGTGTCCTCACATCTGTGACTTCATCAGGGGCAGACAGCGGCTCCTGTCAGCCCAGCACATGTCCTCACATCTGTGACTTCCTCAGAGGCAGAGAGCGGCTCCTGTCAGCCCAGCGCATGTCCTCACATCTGTGGCTTCATCAGAGGCAGAGAGCAGCTCCTGTCAGCCCAGTGCGTGTCTTCACATCTGTGACTTCATCAGAGGCAGAGAGCGGCTCCTGTCAGCCCAGCGCATGTCCTCACATCTGTGACTTCATCAGAGGCAGAGAGAGGCTTCTGTCAGCTCAGCGCATGTCCTCACATCTGTGACTTCATCAGAGGCAGAGAGCGGCTCCTGTCAGCCCAGCACGTGTCCTCACATCTGTGACGTCATCAGGGGCAGGGTCCGGCTCCTGTCAGCCCAGCGCGTGTCCTCACATCTGTGACTTCATCAGAGGCAGAGAGCGGCTCCTGTCAGCCCAGCGCGTGTCCTCACATCTGTGACTTCATCAGAGGCAGAGAGCGGCTCCTGTCAGCCCAGCGCGTGTCCTCACATCTGCATACCTCCCAACCGTCCCGATTTCAGCGTGACAGTCCCGCTTTGGCACCGGGGTCCCGCTGTCCCGCTTCGGGCATTTAAAATCCCGAATTTGCGGCCGCCGGTGAAGCCCCGCCCACTTCCGGGACGTAGAGAGAGCCCGATTAGTACCCGCTGTTCGTTCCGTTCCCTGGGACTGCGTTGTAGCCACGCCCCCTTGAGTTGCCTCACCGCCCGCCTCCGGCTTCCTCCTCAACTATAGACGTGGGCGGACTCTGAGGACAGAGCGGCAGCACCCGGACTGGTTTCTGGCACGGGGGCAGAGTTGTGAGACACTCCGTGTCTGTGTGACCGCGGGAGCAGCGAGCGGATCTCCAGACTGTAAGTGAATGTATGTGTCTCTCCCCCTCTCCATGCAGCGCTGCCCTGCTGCGGTTACAGCAGAGACTCTGACAGCATAGGAGGACTGACAAACTAAACTTTGTCTCCCCATGGTGCGCGCACCCCGCTCCCACTCTCCCCCTGGTACCCATCCATCGGATTCTCCACCAACCTGGTGCAGCACCCCTTACATTCTATGGGGGCTGCCACCTGCCTGCGTTACATTCTATGGGGGCTGCCACCTGCCTGCGTTACATTCTATGGGGGCTGCCACCTGCCTGCGTTACATTCTATGGGGGCTGTGCAGCATTATATTCTATGGGGGCTGTGCAGCATTATATTCTATGGGGCTGTGCTGTATTACATTCTATGGGGACTGAGCTGTAATGCTGGATACAGCAGTCAGCGGCGCAGCTGGATGACACCATTCAGCGCCGTGGGAGTGGAAGCTGCTGGCTGCTGCAAGGGAGCGCGGTGAAAGGTGTTTGTGTGTACTGATGGAGAAGGCAATGATGGGGGTGGGGTAACCATGTGTGGCCATTATACTGCACCCAGCATTGTGTGGGGCCATTATACTGTACCCAGCATTGTGTGGCCATTATACTGTACAAAGCATCATGTGGCGCCATTATACTGTATGGACCATCACGTGGGGCAAGTATACTGTACGCAGCATCATGTGGGGCCATTATACAGTATGGAGCATAATGTGGCCAATGGCCATTGTACAGTATGGAGCGTCGTGTGTGGCCATATTTTTTTGTTCATAATTATTGTTAACGAAACATTGTGATCAGAAGTGCTAAATGGGTGTGGTTGGGGCGTGGCTAGTTGTGAAATGGGTGTGGCCTAAAATTTGCCACGGCGCGCTACGCGCGCCGCTGACTTTGTCCCTCTTTCCCTTCCCCTAAAGTTGGGAGGTATGCATCTGTGACTTCATCAGAGGCAGGGTCCGACTCCTGTCAGCCCAGCGCGTGTCCTCACATCTGTCACTTCATCAGAGGCAGAGAGCGGCTCCTGTCAGCCCAGCGCGTGTCCTCACATCTGTGACTTCATCAGAGGCAGAGAGCGGCTCCTGTCAGCCCAGCGCGTGTCCTCACATCTGTGGCTTCATCAGAGGCAGAGAGCGGCTCCTGTCAGCCCAGCGCGTGTCCTCACATCTGTGGCTTCATCAGAGGCAGAGAGCGGCTCCTGTCAGCCCAGCGCGTGTCCTCACATCTGTGACTTCATCAGGGGCAGAGAGCGGCTCCTGTCAGGCATGATACAATTTATGACTTTTACAGATTCGCTTCGATCATTTTACTGAATTTGCACAAAGTGAATCTCAAAAATTCAGATTCAGAATCCAAATGTTTTGTACAATTTGAGGAGCATTGAATGAGCCAATAACAATTCGCTGGTCTCTAATACGGAGATGTTGGAAGATCGAGAAGCCAAAGATGTCTGTGCCGCACAGCTAGCCAAGGTGAGAGGGAGGAAGTCGCCATGGTGGTCAGGGCTGGATAGGGAAGAAAAGGGAACGTGCACAAATCCAACCCAAGGAGACGACACCAGTGATTGCTGGAGTCAGTCGTCTTCATTCCGCCTGTGACTGCGCCGATCAGTGCCGGAGTGACTCTGTCTGTGACACATGGCGGCCGCCTGTAACTGACCACCATGGAATCCCTGCAGGCAGTCTCAGGATGGTGGTGGGATCAGTACTTCTATAGGGCTTCTCGGGAGCAGGATGGTAACATTGTTCTGTCCTGGTAGTGAGATATTATATAACCACAGTCTGGCGGTATTAGTGCTGAGACACGGTCACTTCAGGCTGATGTTATTTAGTGACCATGTGGCGGTATTATTCATCATACCTGAGTGATTGCACTGTGATATTCCTCAGCCACTCTGTGGCGGTATTATCTGCTTACTATATGGTGGTATTAATAGGCCACAGGTGACACTGTTCCTGTCAGGATGATGCAAACCCTCACAGTTGTTATTAATGGCCCTGACTAATCTGAGGAGGGCAGACTCAGGGATTCCTGGCTTCCACCTCCATATGGACACATGGGCTTCGCTGCATGGAATCTCCAGGTTGTATCCTCCAGAGAAGTCACTGTTAACAATGGTGGGCTCAGTGGCGGCGGAGAAGACACAAAGCCTGGTCAGACAGGCCGGGGTCAATGCAAGTCAGTAGGCAGAGGGTCCGGGCAGGCAGCAGACAGCTGAACACAGGAAGCCATGGAAGTCATCATCCTGTGGAGCAGGAACCTCAGGGGCCGGCAGGGGAGGAACCCGAGGAGCGGAGACAGGTGCAAAGTATTGGCCCAAGGGTCGCTGACCATATACTGGGGCATGCTTGTGGCTAGAAGGAATGGCGGGGCAGCTATGGAGCAGGAGTGAAGGAGCACGGCAGCAGTGTCTGGAGATGAAACAATATGGCGGTCTTGTTGGGTTACTCTCTGGCGATATTATGTAGTTACAGTATGGTGGTGCCATATCCTGGGCACATAGTGATGGTCATGGACAGCAGCACCACTGGATGACAGTGCAGGCGGTCCATACATGTCAATGTTATAGCGCCCCTAGTGGTGAGTGAGAGCGGCTCCTCACAGCGTCTACAATGTAACAAGTGGCGTCTTCTGCCCCCGGTGACACAACGTATCCGTCTGCATCTCCATCATCTCCGATAACGGGAGATCCGCGGCGTCTGCATGGCAGAGAGTGACTGCTCGCTGAGGGAACATTACCCGGCAGGAATAATGCGGCCAATAATTGATGCGTCTGTAGCGGAATCTTTCTCCACTTCTGATGAAATGAATATTTAAATTGTGCAATTATTCATCTTAATTGACTTTCATGCTGACTAAAGTAGTTTCACTTTCATTATTAATAGTGGGAAAAATGGCGCTGACAAAATGAGTCATTCATTAGTCAGTGGAAAGAAAGGAATATGGATGAGCGATGATGGATCTTCTCTGCAGTCTGAGGCCATGGCACTCGCGGGGTTAGTAAAAGCGTCACTGCACTACAAGGGCTCAGCGGACATAGGCTACGATGGTGTAAGCCCCCCAAGATGTAACATTGGAGCCACTGACTTCTGTGGGGGTCCTGCACTTCATACTGAGGCAGCCTATCAGTGCTGCACTATATGGTGGCACACTGAGCGCCCCGCCCCCGCAGAGCTGAGAACAGAAGATGGGAGGCTTCCTGATCAGCAGCGGCCTCCTCGGCTCCTGGCTGGAAAATCTCCCAGGAGCCACACAACCTTCTGTGTGAAGATATTCAGAGTCCAGGAAAGGGGGGCACAGGAAGGAGACAGCAATGTGAGGATCTACAGGGAGGATCAGAGCGCTCCACAGAGGATCCGCGATGTAGACTATCAGATCACTCCTCAGAGGATCCGTGACATGAACAATCAGATCAGTCCCCAGAGGATCAGCGATGAGGACAATCAGATCACTCCCCAGACGATCCATGGCATGGACAATCAGATCTCTCCACAGAGGATCCGGGACGTGGACAATCAGATCACTCCCCAGAGGATCCGTGACATGAACAATCAGATCAGTCCCCAGAGGATCAGCAATGAGGACAATCAGATCACTCCCCAGAGGATCAAGATGTGGACAATCAGATCACTCCTCAGAGGATCTGTGACATGAACAATCAGATCATTCCCCAGAGGATCAGCAATGAGGACAATCAGATCACTCCCCAGAGGATCAAGACGTGGACAATCAGATCACTCCTCAGAGGATCTGTGACATGAACAATCAGATCATTCCCCAGAGGATCAGCGACATGGACAATCAGATCACTCCCCGGAGGATCCATGATGTGGACAATCAGATCACTCCCCAGAGGATCCAGGGACCTGACCTGGATGTGTTCTGGTGTCACAAAGGATGGAGTGGCTTTATCAATATCAGCATTACCGGACACACAGAGGACGAGGAGGGGGCTTCGCTCTTTTTCTTCCTGTGTGCATTTTCCCCCGCAGTTTTAGGAGGGGGATCACCCCCCTTTCATTAACCTCTTCAGTGCTGGACCATTTTCATTTTTCCATCCTCGAGGTTTTAAGAGCTGAATGTTTTTCTTGGTTATTGATATAATGATCGTGTGTTTGTGTTATTTTTTATATTCAAATTTGTTATTTTTTTCGGTCAACTGGGAAAATATAAAGAAAAAAAAGAAATCCGAGTCTGTTTTTCAAATAAAAAAGGCCACTAAAGGTCGTTCTACATTATCCCCATTTTCCGTCACAATTATTGTCATATATTGGGACATAAGAATAGCGATTTGTTCTGTTGTTGCCCTTCTGCTTTTTATTCTTGTTTTACACATTTTTTGTGCTTTTTCCTTTTTTCTTTTCTTTATCTATTTCACCCATTTTTCCCCCATAAGGTTAGAAAAGATTTTTTAGGGCCTCAATATAAAATACAATCTTATATATTGTTACTTTTGTGTTGCAGGTGATTACAGGGGTGATCTGGATCTGCTAAGGCTCCTGCGCTCTCCAGGCACCCGGCGATCCAAGAATGAGCTAACTGGACACCTGTCAGTCGGCTGGACATCATTTCTGTAATTGTGCTCCATTGACTGCACTGTTTGCCACCTATAGCTGGCGATGTTTTTAGTTTTGAGGAAACATTGCGACATTTCTGCAGTCAGAATATTCCGGCTTTTATGTATGGGGCAGTTTCTTAGCTTTTAGCTCTTTCCCAGTTACATCCACAGTTATCGGAGTCCCCAGAGGAGAGACCGCGGACAGTGACGTGACCTGGAGACGGACACATTGTAGCCACCGGCACAAGTGAGATTTATGGACCCGGATACCTCGATGTGATCTAGTGACCCCGGATTGAGCCTCGTCCTCCCCACAGACAGCGCAGTTACAGGAGAAATCCGCAGGAACGCCATGACGCCAAGTCACTACATTGATTTCCTTCTGGTCGGGGTTTTCATGGACTCGTTTCTCCTTCAGGAAATTGTGAAGACGACAAAGTACAACCATACAGAAAAAAGTGTATGCATAAAAATTAGGATCACCACATCAATCATGAAGTACAAAAATATGTAGTCTTTATTGAGAACAACACACAACAATCATTAAAAACAATTAAAACCCCCAACAACATGGGTAGAGGGTCCACATCAATTTCAGGTAAATACCAAAAAGAACATTCCACAGCCGATTTACAATAGGATGTACATCAACATAATCAGATCACAAATGCCAATTATTTTCTAATATAAACATGCTGTTATTTCAAAAAATATTAATAGCAATAACAGTCCCCATAATAAGTAACATTGGTACAAGTGCCAAAAAACAGTATGTAAACCAGAAGAGGACACCCAGTCTGAATGTAGGTCATGGAGATATAAGAAGCACTGAACATTCCACAGGGTTTTCACCCTCCAACCCTATATTCTTACCTGACCTAAAGGTACCTTCACACTCAGCAACTTTACAACGACGCTGCAGCGATCGGCTCATTGTCTATATCGCTGCAGCTTCACTAAGTGTGACGGTACCTTAACAGAAAGGTGTCCCCTCAAGTTTTGGCATGATAGTGGATCTGGTCGGCTGTGCCAGTGTTCAGACCCACGTGTATTGACGCTTAGGGTATGTGCACACATTGTGGATTCTCTGCGGATCCGCAGCGTTTTTTGCAGTGCAGAAACTCTGCAGATCTGCAATTGATTTACAGTACAATGTAAATCAATGAGGAAAACATTGTTTATTGTATTACATAATTTGTGTACACGAATATTGTATCCTTCAAT
Organism: Ranitomeya variabilis; assembly: GCF_051348905.1. Lineage (NCBI taxonomy): Eukaryota > Metazoa > Chordata > Amphibia > Anura > Dendrobatidae > Ranitomeya > Ranitomeya variabilis. The sequence goes on along the minus strand of NC_135233.1, from coordinate 11,284,623 downwards.
AAAAAACTTTTTAAACAAAAATGCTGTGCACACTTTGCGGAAACGCTGCGGTTTTTAAGAAATAGCATGTCAATTCTTTTTTGTGAATCTGCAGCGTTTTTGTACCCATTCCATTATAGAAAACCGCAGGGGTAAAAAACGCAGCAAATCCGCAAGAAAACCGCAGCAAAAACGCACAAAAAAACACTGCGGAACCGCACAAAAAACCGCAGGTGCGTTTTCTGCCAGGAGAGACAGAATCCGCACCAGAAATTCCTAAGCCGAATCCGCAACGTGTGCACATAGCCTTACAGCGTCACTGACCTATAAGTGGATGGTGCCCGCTCAGAATAGTGTTTTTGAAGACGACATAGATGCTGAATTCTATCATAATATCAGCGGACATCGGGGGGACAGGATGGAAGACCCCCAGGGATCGCCTGCCCCCGCCATGCTACAATGTATATGAGGACAAGGCTTTTCCTGTTTTGTAACATTTTGATACATTTCTTTTTCATCAGGAATTTTGTTGCTCTGCACAGAGGACTGTGATCGCTGGACGGTAGCACCGGCGTCTCTGGGGGGCTGCAGCAATTGGGGATGTCAGGAAGATGGTCAGCACCCCCAGATCAGAAGACCAAGGGGATTCCCTCCTGTCTCATATTCCCTCTTGGACCCTCGGACCCCCATTGAGATGGGGGGCGCTTTGCTCCTTCCTTATCTCCCTCCTTCATTATCGTCTCGTTCCCTCATTATTGTTTTCTTTCACCATATTCCGAGCGTCTGATGCGTCTCTTCTTAGATTGTGGTCGCCGCCGGCACAACCACACATCTTGGCTTAGCCCTTGGGTGACTATTGTGGCACGAGGCGTCTTCTGAGGTTCACGGCTCCGCTGAGGCCCAAGGTAACGTCAGCTCTCGGCAGCTCGTAAATGCAACATTATCAATCTCCTAATTAACGTAATGAAGGCTGCAATCATCGTAGCGCATGGTGTGAAGATTAACGCAACGGGAGCCTTGGCCGTGAATCCCTCCGTGCTGCTCCCTCGTGGATCATCGTTATACCCCAGTAATTTCATTGTCCATTAACCCTCTAAGCACCAATTGTAGATCCGGCGGAGCTCGGGCTGGAGAAAACAATGATGGTGCCGTCCTGGCATCCGGCTCACTATACCACCGCCATTATCCCTCGGTTTACAGCTTTCTGGGCCGGGATTTCTCTGTCGCAGATCATTGAAATGGTTTATTTCAGTTTATTGCTTCAAGACGACAGATCAGAGAAGAATCAGCGGCTGTTTGGTGAGTAAATATACGGTGGAAATGCCCGGGGGACGACGTCACCTATAGACGGAAGATTACTATACAGGGGGATGAAAAGAATTGTTAATTGATTGATTAATAAAGGTTTTCTCTGTATCGAGGGTCAAAATTACAAGCAGTTTTACACCAGAAAACTGTTGGGAGCTGCACCATAGTGTCTAAAACAAGCCGCCATACTGTTAGTGAAAATAAAACCGTATACAAACAGCGTATTACCACCATTCAGAGAGAATACAGCGGCAGACAACATTCCTGCAGATAATCAGAGACCACAGACAAATCCAGGGACTCGGCTGCTTTCCTCTCTGGTTGTTGCCTCTCCCTCAGGCCCAGACCGGCACGACAACTTCTCCAGCCACAACTCGTCTGCAGAGATTCCACCACAGACACATTTAACTTCTCACATTAGCAGCGCAGGAGTGCTGCTATAACACGGGCGTCCTGTGCTGCTCCTGGCGGCTTGTAGCCTGATAGACAAGGAACAGTAACGCAGAACATGGCTCCCGCAGGCAAGTGTAGAAAGTTGTTCTAATCCACGGATCCAGGAAATGTGTCCTAGACTGAGATCACCTGCGCTACGCCAAGAAGACGAGTAAGGAAAAATAAGGAAATCAATTCTACAAGATTATCACTAGAATATTAATTTACAAATGTGTCCTCTAATTGTACAAAAAATGGTAAATGTATCAGAAGAAAAGACGTTTAACAATAAACACTTGCTTCATTTTAAATAGAATATAGACAACACAAAACCTGTAATAGGGCTCCCCCTAGTGGTGATTTCAGACAGGATCTTATCATGTATCTCTGTATACAGGGAGCTCCCCCTAGTGGTGATTTCAGACAGGATCTTATCATGTATCTCTGTATACAGGGAGCTCCCCCTAGTGGTGATTTCAGACAGGATCTTATCATGTATCTCTGTATACAGGGAGCTCCCCCTAGTGGTGACTGCAGACAGGATCTTATCATGTATCTCTGTATACAGGGAGCTCCCCCTAGTGGTGATTTCAGACAGGATCTTATCATGTATCTCTGTATACAGGGAGCTCCCCCTAGTGGTGACTGCAGACAGGATCTTATCATGTATCTCTGTATACAGGGAGATCCCCCTAGTGGTGATTTCAGACAGGATCTTATCATGTATCTCTGTATACAGGGAGCTCCCCCTAGTGGTGATTTCAGACAGGATCTTATCATGTATCTCTGTATACAGGGAGCTCCCCCTAGTGGTGACTGCAGACAGGATCTTATCATGTATCTCTGTATACAGGGAGCTCCCCCTAGTGGTGATTTCAGACAGGATCTTATCATGTATCTCTGTATACAGGGAGCTCCCCCTAGTGGTGATTTCAGACAGGATCTTATCATGTATCTCTGTATACAGGGAGATCCCCCTAGTGGTGACTGCAGACAGGATCTTATCATGTATCTCTGTATACAGGGAGCTCCCCCTAGTGGTGGCAGCAGACAGGATCTTATCATGTATCTCTATATAGGTAGCTCCCCCTAGTGGTGGCTGCAGACAGAATCTTATCATGTATCTCTGTATACAGGGAGCTCCCCCTAGTGGTGGCTGCAGACAGGATCTTATCATGTATCTCTGTATACAGGGAGCTCCCCCTAGTGGTGACTGCAGACAGGATCTTATCATGTATCTCTGTATACAGGGAGCTCCCCCTAGTGGTGACTGCAGACAGGATCTTATCATGTATCTCTGTATACAGGGAGCTCCCCTAGTGGTGGCTGCAGACAGGATCTTATCATGTATCTCTGTATACAGGGAGCTCCCCCTAGTGGTGGCTGCAGACAGGATCTTATCATGTATCTCTGTATACAGGGAGCTCCCCCTAGTGGTGACTGCAGACAGGATCTTATCATGTATCTCTGTATACAGGGAGCTCCCCTAGTGGTGACTGCAGACAGGATCTTATCATGTATCTCTGTATACAGGGAGCTCCCCTAGTGGTGGCTGCAGACAGGATCTTATCATGTATCTCTGTATACAGGGAGCTCCCCCTAGTGGTGGCTGCAGACAGGATCTTATCATGTATCTCTGTATACAGGGTGCTCCCCCTAGTGGTGGCTGCAGACAGGATCTTATCATGTATCTCTGTATACAGGGAGCTCCCCCTAGTGGTGGCAGCAGACAGGATCTTATCATGTATCTCTATATAGGGAGCTCCCCCTAGTGGTGGCTGCAGACAGGATCTTATCATGTATCTCTGTATACAGGGAGCTCCCCCTAGTGGTGGCAGCAGACAGGATCTTATCATGTATCTCTGTATACAGGGAGCTCTCCCTAGTGGTGACTGCAGACAGGATCTTATCATGTATCTCTGTATACAGGGAGCTCCCCTAGTGGTGGCTGCAGACAGGATCTTATCATGTATCTCTGTATACAGGGAGCTCCCCCTAGTGGTGGCTGCAGACAGGATCTTATCATGTATCTCTGCTTGACAAAGACCCTCATGGGGTTGAAACGTTGCATTATGGCACATTAAAACATTGATGATCTTCACCTGGAGTGGATGCTGTCCTTCATTTGGAACTATTGGTATGTAACTCTCTTCTTGGATCCTGAGGAGTTAGGACGTGCAGCCACATTCCACGGTAGTGCTGTCAGCCGCCAATTTTTGTTGTTAGGATCTTATCATGTATCTCTGTATACAGGGAGCTCCCCCTAGTGGTGGCTGCAGACAGGATCTTATCATGTATCTCTGTATACAGGGAGCTCCCCCTAGTGGTGGCTGCAGACAGGATCTTATCATGTATCTCTGTATACAGGGAGCTCCCCCTAGTGGTGGCAGCAGACAGGATCTTATCATGTATCTCTATATAGGGAGCTCCCCCTAGTGGTGGCTGCAGACAGGATCTTATCATGTATCTCTGTATACAGGGAGCTCCCTCTAGTGGTGACTGCAAACAGGATCTTATCATGTATCTCTGTATACAGGGAGCTCACCCTAGTGGTGGCTGCAGACAGGATCTTATCATGTATCTCTGTATACAGGGAGCTCCCCCTAGTGGTGGCTGCAGACAGGATCTTATCATGTATCTCTGTATACAGGGAGCTCCCCCTAGTGGTGGCTGCAGACAGGATCTTATCATGTATCTCTGTATACAGGGAGCTCCCCCTAGTGGTGGCTGCAGACAGGATCTTATCATGTATCTCTGTGTACAGGGAGCTCCCCCTAGTGGTGGCTGCAGACAGGATCTTATCATGTATCTCTGTATACAGGGAGCTCCCCCTAGTGGTGGCTGCAGACAGGATCTTATCATGTATCTCTGTATACAGGGAGCTCCCCCTAGTGGTGACTGCAGACAGGATCTTATCATGTATCTCTGTATACAGGGAGCTCCCCCTAGTGGTGGTTGCAGACAGGATCTTATCATGTATCTCTGTATACAGGGAGCTCCCCCTAGTGGTGGCTGCACACAGGATCTTATCATGTATCTCTGTATACAGGGAGCTCCCCCTAGTGGTGGCTGCAGACAGGATCTTATCATGTATCTCTGTATACAGGGAGCTCCCCCTAGTGGTGACTGCAGACAGGATCTTATCATGTATCTCTGTATACAGGGAGCTCCCCCTAGTGGTGGTTGCAGACAGGATCTTACCATGTATCTCTGTATACAGGGAGCTCCCCCTAGTGGTGGCTGCACGCAGGATCTTATCATGTATATCTGTATACAGGGAGCTCCCCCTAGTGGTGGCTGCAGGCAGGATCTTATCATGTATCTCTGTATACAGGGAGCTCCCCCTAGTGGTGACTGCAGACATGATCTTATCTTCTATCTCTGTATACAGGGAGCTCCCCCTAGTGGTGACTGCAGACAGGATCTTATCATGTATCTCTGTATACAGGGAGCTCCCCCTAGTGGTGATTTCAGACAGGATGTTATCATGTTTCTCTGTATACAGGGAGCTCCCCCTAGTGGTGGCTGCAGACAGGATCTTATCATGTATCTCTGTATACAGGGAGCTCCCCCTAGTGGTGGCTGCAGACAGGATCTTATCATGTATCTCTGTATACAGGGAGCTCCCCCTAGTGGTGGCTGCACACAGGATCTTAACATGTATCTCTGTATACAGGGAGCTCCCCCTAGTGGTGGCTGCAGACAGGATCTTATCATGTATCTCTGTATACAGGGAGCTCCCCCTAGTGGTGACTGCAGACAGGATCTTATCATGTATCTCTGTATACAGGGAGCTCCCCCTAGTGGTGGTTGCAGACAGGATCTTACCATGTATCTCTGTATACAGGGAGCTCCCCCTAGTGGTGGCTGCACGCAGGATCTTATCATGTATATCTGTATACAGGGAGCTCCCCCTAGTGGTGGCTGCAGACAGGATCTTATCATGTATCTCTGTATACAGGGAGCTCCCCCTAGTGGTGACTGCAGACAGGATCTTATCTTCTATCTCTGTATACAGGGAGCTCCCCCTAGTGGTGACTGCAGACAGGATCTTATCATGTATCTCTGTATACAGGGAGCTCCCCCTAGTGGTGATTTCAGACAGGATGTTATCATGTTTCTCTGTATACAGGGAGCTCCCCCTAGTGGTGGCTGCAGACAGGATCTTATCATGTATCTCTGTATACAGGGAGCTCCCCCTAGTGGTGGCTGCAGACAGGATCTTATCATGTATCTCTGTATACAGGGAGCTCCCCCTAGTGGTGGCTGCACACAGGATCTTATCATGTATCTCTGTATACAGGGAGCTCCCCCTAGTGGTGGCTGCAGACAGGATCTTATCATGTATCTCTGTATACAGGGAGCTCCCCCTAGTGGTGGCTGCAGACAGGATCTTATCATGTATCTCTGTATACAGGGAGCTCCCCCTAGTGGTGGCTGCACACAGGATCTTATCATGTATCTCTGTATATAGGGAGCTCCCCCTAGTGGTGGCTGCAGACAGGATCTTATCATGTATCTCTGTATACAGGGAGCTCCCCCTAGTGGTGGCTGCAGACAGGATCTTATCATGTATCTCTGTATACAGGGAGCTCCCCCTAGTGGTGACTGCAGACAGGATCTTATCATGTATCTCTGTATACAGGGAGCTCCCCCTAGTGGTGGTTGCAGACACAATGTTATCATGTATCTCTGTATATAGGGAGCTCCCCCTAGTGGTGGCTGCAGACAGGATCTTATCATGTATCTCTGTATACAGGGAGCTCCCCCTAGTGGTGGCTGCAGACAGGATCTTATCATGTATCTCTGTATACAGGGAGCTCCCCCTAGTGGTGGCTGCACACAGGATCTTATCATGTATCTCTGTATATAGGGAGCTCCCCCTAGTGGTGGCTGCAGACAGGATCTTATCATGTATCTCTGTATACAGGGAGCTCCCCCTAGTGGTGGCTGCAGACAGGATCTTATCATGTATCTCTGTATACAGGGAGCTCCCCCTAGTGGTGACTGCAGACAGGATCTTATCATGTATCTCTGTATACAGGGAGCTCCCCCTAGTGGTGGTTGCAGACACAATGTTATCATGTATCTCTGTATATAGGGAGCTCCCCCTAGTGGTGGCTGCAGACAGGATCTTATCATGTATCTCTGTATACAGGGAGCTCCCCCTAGTGGTGGCTGCAGACAGGATCTTATTATGTATCTCTGTATACAGGGAGCTCCCCCTAGTGGTGGCTGCAGACAGGATCTTATCATGTATCTCTGTATACAGGGAGCTCTTCCTATAGGTGGCTGCAGACAGGATCTTATCATGTATCTCTGTATACAGGGAGCTCCCCCTAGTGGTGGCTGCAGACAGGATCTTATCATGTATCTCTGTATACAGGGAGCTCTTCCTATAGGTGGCTGCAGACAGGATCTTATGAGCTTCTCCTCGTATTTATGATTAGAATAAAAAAAAAAAATATATATATATATATATATATATATATATACAGTATATATATATATATATTTCTTCATCTTGAGACTGTCCCCTTTGCTCCTATATATAAGATTATGTCTCCTGCTATATCCCTTTATGGCTCACCCGCCTGGGTCCCTTGTATGTGGGTCCCCTGATTGGATTCTTCTCTTGTTGTTTTTATTGTTTTTATTCACTTTATTTTTCTTGTTATTTTTAGTTTTTATCCTGCTTCATCCATCTTGCTCCAGTATCCAGGACGCCTCATACGATCGGACTACTTTATATGCTTGAATCTGTATATGTGCTGTCTTTCCACCCATGCCTTAGGTGTAGTTATGTTGTTGTGGTAAGGCTATATGCGGTTATTTGCCTAAGTATTACGTACTGATGCCTTTTCCATATGCTGTCCATCTAATAGGAGGCAATGTGTGCCCAAATGGTATTTATGTTATGGGCACTATATGTATACACACAGACTTACACTTAAATGGTACCAGCGCACATTTGTCCAGACATTGTCTTATGTCCGATTCAGCCATTGTGCGCATGCGCCGCTCGGGGCTCCCACTGTTCCCGATCTGAGCGGCGTCTTCTAGTGCCTCGCGCAGACGCTGTGGGATGGTTTCCATAGCGCCTGGGGCGACGCCTGACACCGTCTCTGATATGGGACGGGGCGCCCCGGGCGCGCATGCGCCGCATATACGGCTACCATTGGCTGGCACGATCCATGTGATGGGTCATGTGCCGCTAGTCCGTCCCTATTTGAAGGGTCCTGTCTTAACCTGGGGCACTTCCCCTTGAGAAAGCTAACACCCGCGTAGACGAAACGCGCGTCGGGGACTTTCCTGCATTGAATCCCGCCTGGTGCAAACTGCCTTCACATTTTCCGGTAAGCGCCGCTTTTGGTATTGGTATCATATGTTGTGAGGGGTTAATTGGTTACCCATTCATGTAAATTGGCACATATGCTTGGCTGCTTCCCGGCTATTATTCTACAACATATGGGTTATTGACATTTGGCAGCCCCTGCCCCGGTGGTGACTCACTACTCTTTTAACCATCCTCTTGTACATGTATATTATGTATTTTGCACTAGTTGTTTGCTAAACTAATAAATATTTAACTTTTTTGCATCACTTCTCTGCTCCGTTGGTACTCCTTTGTGTGCTATGCTTATATGGAGTTAGTTTGCCTCTTTGGTGATGGGCTTTTATGGCACTATTTAGTGCTTTAATTTCCCTGTGAAAATGTTGCCTGGTCTTGTTATTATTCAGGATCTTATCATGTATCTCTGTATACAGGGAGCTCCCCCTAGTGGTGGCTGCAGACAGGATCTTATCATGTACCTCTGTATACAGGGAGCTCCCCCTAGTGGTGGCTGCAGACAGGATCTTATCATGTATCTCTGTATACAGGGAGCTCCCCCTAGTGGTGGCTGCAGACAGGATCTTATCATGTATCTCTGTATACAGGGAGCTCCCCCTAGTGGTGGCTGCAGACAGGATCTTATCATGTATCTCTGTATACAGGGAGCTCCCTCTAGTGGTGGCTGCAGACAGGATCTTATCATGTATCTCTGTATACAGGGAGCTCCCCCTAGTGGTGGCTGCAGACAGGATCTTATCATGTATCTCTGTATACAGGGAGCTCCCCCTAGTGGTGTCTGCAGACAGGATCTTATCATGTATCTCTGTATACAGGGATCTCCCCCTAGTGGTGACTGCAGACAGGATCTTATCATGTATCTCTGTATACAGGGATCTCCCCCTAGTGGTGACTGCAGACAGGATCTTATCATGTATCTCTGTATACAGGGAGCTCCCCCTAGTGGTGGCTGCAGACAGGAACTTATCATGTATCTCTTTATATAGGGAGCTCCCCCTAGTGGTGGCTGCAGACAGGATCTTATCATGTATCTCTGTATACAGGGAGCTCCCCCTAGTGGTGGCTGCAGACAGGATCTTATCATGTACCTCTGTATACAGGGAGCTCCCCCTAGTGGTGGCTGCAGACAGGATCTTATCATGTATCTCTGTATACAGGGAGCTCCCCCTAGTGGTGGCTGCAGACAGGATCTTATCATGTATCTCTGTATACAGGGAGCTCCCCCTAGTGGTGGCTGCAGACAGAATCTTATCATGTATCTCTGTATACAGGGAGCTCCCCCTAGTGGTGTCTGCAGACAGGATCTTATCATGTATCTCTGTATACAGGGATCTCCCCCTAGTGGTGACTGCAGACAGGATCTTATCATGTATCTCTGTATACAGGGAACTCCCCCTAGTGGTGGCTGCAGACAGGAACTTATCATGTATCTCTTTATATAGGGAGCTCCCCCTAGTGGTGGCTGCAGACAGGATCTTATCATGTATCTCTGTATACAGGGAGCTCCCCCTAGTGGTGGCTGCAGACAGGATCTTATCATGTACCTCTGTATACAGGGAGCTCCCCCTAGTGGTGGCTGCAGACAGGATCTTATCATGTATCTCTGTATACAGGGATCTCCCCCTAGTGGTGACTGCAGACAGGATCTTATCATGTATCTCTGTATACAGGGAGCTCCCCCTAGTGGTGACTGCAGGCAGGATCTTATCATGTACCTCTGTATACAGGGAGCTCCCCCTAGTGGTGGCTGCAGACAGAATATTATCATGTATCTCTGTATACAGGGAGCTCCCCCTAGTGGTGGCTGCAGACAGGATCTTATCATGTATCTCTGTATACAGGGAGCTCCCCCTAGTGGTGGCTCCAGACAGGATCTTATCATGTATCTCTGTATACAGGGAGCTCCCCCTAGTGGTGGCTGCAGGATCTTATACTGTATCTCTGTATACAGGGAGCTCCCCCTAGTAGTGGCTGCAGACAGGATCTTATGTATCTCTGTATACAGGGAGCTCCCCCTAGTGGTGGCTGCAGACAGGATCTTATCATGTATCTCTGTATACAGGGAGCTCCCCCTAGTGGTGACTGCAGGCAGGATCTTATCATGTATCTCTGTATACAGGGAGCTCCCCCTAGTGGTGGCTGCAGACAGGATCTTATCATGTATCTCTGTATACAGGGAGCTCCCCCTAGTGGTGACTGCAGACAGAATCTTATCATGTATCTCTGTATACAGGGAGCTCCCCCTAGTGGTGACTGCAGACAGGATCTTATCATGTATCTCTGTATACAGGGAGCTCCTCCTAGTGGTGACTGCAGACAGGATCTTATCTTGTTTCTCTGTATACAGGGAGCTCCCCCTAGTGGTGACTGCAGACAGGATCTTATCATGTATCTCTATATACAGGGAGCTCCCCCTAGTGGTGGCTGCAGACAGGATCTTATCTTGTATCTCTGTATACAGGGAGCTCCCCCTAGTGGTGACTGCAGACAGGATCTTATCATGTATCTCTGTATACAGGGAGCTCCCCCTAGTGGTGGCTGCAGACATAATCTTATCATATATCTCTGTATACAGGGAGCTCCCCCTAGTGGTGACTGCAGAGAGGATCTTATCATGTATCTCTATATACAGGGAGCTCCCCCTAGTGGTGGCTGCAGACAGGATCTTATCCTGTATCTCTGTATACAGGGAGCTCCCCCTAGTGGTGACTGCAGAGAGGATCTTATCCTGTATCTCTATATACAGGGAGCTCCCCCTAGTGGTGACTGCAGACAGGATCTTATCATGTATCTCTATATACAGGGAGCTCCCCCTAGTGGTGGCTGCAGACAGGATCTTATCATGTATCTCTGTATACAGGGAGCTCCCCCTAGTGGTGGCTGCAGACAGGATCTTATCCTGTATCTCTGTATACAGGGAGCTCCCTCTAGTGGTGGCTGCAGACAGGATCTTATCATGTATCTCTGTACACAGGGAGCTCCCCCTAGTGGTGACTGCAGACAGGATCTTATCATGTATCTCTGTATACAGGGAGCTCCCCCTAGTGGTGACTGCAGACAGGATCTTATCATGTATCTCTGTATACAGGGAGCTCCCCCTAGTGGTGACTGCAGACAGGATCTTATCATGTATCTCTGTATACAGGGAGCTCCCCCTAGTGGTGGCTGCAGACAGGATCTTATCATGTATCTCTGTATACAGGGAGCTCCCCCTAGTGGTGGCTGCAGACAGGATCTTATCATGTATCTCTGTATACAGGGAGCTCCCCCTAGTGGTGGCTGCAGACAGGATCTTATCATGTATCTCTGTATACAGGGAGCTCCCCCTAGTGGTGGCTGCAGACAGGATCTTATCATGTATCTCTGTATACAGGGAGCTCCCCCTAGTGGTGACTGCACACAGGATCTTATCATGTATCTCTGTATACAGGGAGCTCCCCCTAGTGGTGGCTGCAGACAGGATCTTATCATGTATCTCTGTATACAGGGAGCTCCCCCTAGAGGTGACTGCAGAGAGGATCTTATCATGTATCTCTGTATACAGGGAGCTCCCCCTAGAGGTGACTGCAGAGAGGATCTTATCATGTATCTCTGTATACAGGGAGCTCCCCCTAGTGATGGCTGCAGACAGACTGATAAATATCTGAACATCAATTACTTTTTAGGATATAATCCCAGCTCGGACCTATGTGTCAGCTCTTTCACTTGTCAGAGGATGTCGTTCATATATTTAATAAATGACAAATGAGGGTAAATATGTCTGGATGGAGCCATTGAGTCATTGTGGCTTTCTCACTAGTGGAGTCTCCACGTGTCCTGAGGATTTCTCTTGGTTTCTGGACTTTAGCAAGATGGAAATTTTATATCGTTTGTCTATGAAACCTGCGGACATAAAAGACAGAAAATGACTCGTCGCAGGGAAAAAGTCTCCTCTGTTCTTAAAGCAAAATCCATTACAACAACTATCGGTAAAGCCTGATGATGGATGAGAGCGGCACGGGCAACGAGCAAGACAGAGAACACTGCCCCGGGCTCAGGTGACGAGAGAGTTCATGCCAAGAAGTGAGGCCGATATACTATGTCACATATTATTAGTAGATAAACAGCGGAGTCTGCACTGGAGAATCATCTTCGAGGAGCTCTGCGGTCATCTGCCCTGTGATAGATCGCTCTCAAGCTTTGGACATTGCAGACTGCATCTCAACAAGGTTAGTGAACGACCTGCAGCCACAGAGGATCCTGGACTGACCTCAACGTGGAGCAATTATTTATCACAACCTAAGAAATGGGAATGATTGCAGAGAATTAAAAATGGTTTCCAGGAAAAAGAAGTCCTTGAGTTGTCCTCCAAGATGGATGTGATCAGCAATACGGACAACCTGGAAATATGGAGAATCCCAGAAGGCACTGGTCTCATGGTCAGCGGCTAATTCATGTCATTCTTGCCAAGGAGATTGAGGTCTTATGTTTCGTGCACCATATAAAATTTACACCTATGGCATTTCTCTCATACCCTTTCTCTGCCCCACCCAACCCCTCATCTCCGCTCTACAACCCTCTCTAGCAGGATATGTGATCTGACTCCATAATCTTTCGTGAAATTTGTGAGATTTTCCAACCCCACAGAAGAGTTTGTGGTCTCTTTTTGGAAGTTATGGCCCACAGTTATCGAAAATGGTGTAATTTTCACCAATTTTTAGTGGACTCACTTCCACCCCTGCACTTCTTATTTATCAAGAGTAACACTCTAATGATGCATTTGGCAGAAATTGCCCAAGTTCTCCAACATTGCAGCACATCTCTCAGGGTTAGAGAAGGTGCAGGACACCAAGGCGTCAAGATGGTGAATTTAGCGCAAATTGTGACGTTTTATGCATGATTTTTGGTGCTTGTTAATCTTTTTTTTAAGACAGTGATGACCTGACTGAAATAAGGGAGTTTATTGTAACTTGTTTACAGAAACAAAATAAAACACTAAAGGTACCTTCACACGAAACGACATCGCTAGCGATCCGTGACGTTGCAGCGTCCTCGCTAGCGATATCATTTCGTTTGACGCGCAGCAGCGATCAGGATCCTGCTGTGATGTCGCTGGTCGCTGAATAAAGTCCAGAACTTTATTTGGTCGTCCGATCGCTGTGTATCGTTGTGTTTGAAAGCAAAAGCAACGATACCAGCGATGTTTTACACTGGTAACCAGGGTAAACATCGGGTTACCAAGCGCAGGGCCGCGCTTAGTAACCCGATGTTTACCCTGGTTACCAGCGTAAAAGTAAAAAAAACAAACAGCACATACTTACATGCGTCCCCCAGCGTCTGCTTCCTGACACTTACTGAGCGCCGGCACCTAAAGTGAAAGTGAAAGCACAGCGGTGACGTCACCGCTGTGCTGTTAGGGCCGGAGCTCAGTCAGTGTCAGGAAGCAGACGCTGGGGGACGCATGTAAGTATGTGCTGTTTGTTTTTTTACTTTTACGCTGGTAACCAGGGTAAACATCGGGTTACTAAGCGCGGCCCTGCGCTTAGCAACCCGATGTTTACCCTGGTTACCCGGGGACCTCGGCATCGTTGGTCGCTGGAGAGCGGTCTGTGTGACAGCTCCCCAGCGATCAAACAGCGACGCTGCAGCGATCAGCATAGTTGTCGCTATCGCTGCAGCGTCGCTTCGTGTGAAGGTACCTTAAGGAGCGGCACTGGAGTTGGTATAAGTGCAATGTATAAGTCCATAAGTCCACATTGTGGCCATTAATTATTATCAGCCTTCAGCTCGATCTCGAGGCATGACGACAACATCGATGAATGCTCTGTAGGAAGATGGATCTTGTGCAGCCTAGGTAGGTCCACCAGGGTCTAGATAGGTCCACCAGGGTCAAGATAGGTCCACCAGGGTCTCCACCGCATTAAGCCATTGGTTGCTGATCTTCCTCTTCGCCTTGTTCCTTCTATTCTTCTGACCTTGATGTCCTTCTCCAGTGATCGCACTCCTCGTAGGATGTGCCCACAGTAGACAAGTCGTAGTTTGGTGACCCTTGCATCCAGTGACATGTCTTGGCTTGATTTATTCCAAAAACTGTGGCCATTAATAGAGAAATATAACCTAGAATAAAAACTTTCCATAGAACCCCCTCAGTAATAGTAAGACTTGTAAAAAAAAACTAGGGGACTTAGTTAACATTGTTTTGATCAAAAAAGCATAACAGCCATCCCACCGCGACAGGGTGACCCCAATCAGGACAGTCCCGAAGTCTTGGTTCTCACCTCGCTATTTGCCAGCAGACCTCAAAATAGACAGGGCAGAGCAGGACCGTAACGGACACATATTTTTGGTTTTGCTCCAGTGTCCTGTACTCGGTACATTTGGGGATGTGGTCGCCTCCTCGGTCTGTGCACCTAATATGTTCAGCTTTCCATGGGTAGATGGAGAAGACAGTCCGGTCCGGGCCCTGATCAGCCCCTCGTCTATTGAGATCTGCTGACACATACCGTGGTGAGGTACAAGAGCCGGGGACCCTCCTGATTGGGGTCCACCTTGTCGCGATCCCTAACTGTAACTAAGTCCCCCAGTTTTTTGCATGTGTTACTATGTCCTTACTGTGAGGTTTCTAATAATTTTGCTGGTTATATTTCTATAGATATTCATTCAGACATATGTTGCACGTCTCATCACATGCTAACCAAGCGCGCTTCCTTGTAACTTTTACATTTTTAGAATAAGTAGATAAAAAAGGCCTAATGGCAAAAAATATTGATAAATTTGTCACACGTCTTTACGACAAGGAGATGTCACAACTTGTATAAACTCAATGATCGATGTCACCTAAGTCTATAACCAGAGTGAGAAATATTGGGAAACTGGTCTGATGGGCGTCATACAGCTTCACCCAACTTCACCACACGACTCGGACAGACTTACCTCCGATTTGCCAGAAGACAATAATTCCTTAACTTTAAGGTGACCCTTGGGGTTGGCTCAATGTGACTCTTGGACCAGAGAAGGTTTGGCCCGTGCCATTGGACATTATCCTGTTTGAGGGGTCTGGGTGTTCATGTGAAGCCCCATCAGTGACCGGTGGGGATGGACCTGCCTTAGGAGGAGCGTGGTGAGTGGTAATGATGAAGGACGATGTCTATCTCCTCATTTCAGCCCGGTGCTCCTTCCTGTCTGCAGACCATGACTATGTCTCCTCTAGGACATCTGCAGTGACTCTTTCCCCCCAGCCGGATCCTCTGCTCGGGGTGATACTGTGGGTTTACACATCTTATCTTTTAATGCCACACGCCGGGTAATATAGGACACAGAATAGGAATATTAAGCGAGCAGTGATAATCCCGGAGCACTGAGCCGCGGTGGATAAATCCCTCCGTCCTGCAGGAATAGATAATTACACGCTAAGTGATTTCTACTAACACATTCTCCGCTAATTATTCTGACTAATTTAATCTGAGGAGGATTGTCGAGCATTAACCTGTCCGGGAACGTGGATTATAGCCCAGGTTTTATGAAGCGTCTCCGCAGGTCACACGACGTCTCTGTTTCCAGCGCTTTTTTTACAGTAAAATAGAGCATGAATGTAACGGCAGGTGGAAGGTGACCCAACTGGTGGACCGAGCGATGGGCTGTAAAGACGTCCATGTGCACGAAAAATGCTTCTTACCTCCAAATCTATGGAGCAGAACTCAGATTCTGCATGGTGCTGTCACCTGGTAACCATCCACCTGTATGGAAGTCGCCATCACACCATCGGACAATCAGGTCACATTTGTGAGGTTGGAAGGATCCTGCCTGTGCATGCCTTCTAACACGTCACTAAAATGTAGGCTCCCATTGACCTCTATGGAAGAGACGCTTAGTCCATAGATGATGGACATGGTTCTTCTGGGTGCAGCCAAGAGAGGCGAATCGAAGCCAAAGGATCATGGTGCCCCGAAGAGTGCAGCCTCTAGTTCCAGCAATGATGGGGTGACCAAACCGTTTTCTAATGTTCTCTTTGACATCCTGGATTTTAGCTTTAAAAGACACCCAATGAGACCTGGAGAATCTGCCCCCAAATCCACATAAAAACCTCTGTATGAACATACACTTAGAGGAGTTTTCTGCTTTTGAGGAGAGTTTACGCTCATTTTCCACCGTAAAAACTGTGCAGAAAACTCACGGTGATGGTGGTGACCACAACCCAACCGGAGCGCTCCCTGACGTAAGTTCTGCTTTGAAAACTCTTCACTGTTGAGCCCCTCAGAAACCTTCAGCATAGTGTTAGAGGCATCAAATACGCGACTGTTACCGATGCGTGAGGTTCTGTGAGTGTCAGAAATGGAAGACACTCGGCCAAGCTGCAGTGAAGGTCGCCATAAATATACGAGAATGAACATCTTCACCAATGCCTGACTGCATGCAATGCTTTGGCCTTCAGAGCTGGAAGCACATCTGCTTTTTGGTGGAGCTTTTGGAAACAAAGCCAGAAATTAAATGCTAAAAATTGGGAAGATTGATACAATTTTCTACCTTTCACGCCAACTTTTACCTTTGACTTATTGACCTGCACCGAATCTTGTACTTCCCGCCTACAGTGAGCTGCGTTTCGGTGTGGGGTCAGCACGGAGAGGAGCGGGGTGGATGGAGGCGTCTGAGAGCTCATCGTGAAGATTAGATAGGAAATGTTACAGAAAGTTTCCCCGATTGCAGGAGATGAATGTTCTGCTGGTAGCGGGGCCGTATCTGGGCACGAGGGGGAGATATAGAAGCACAGATACACATATCTCCATCTGCTACCAACCATCTCAACTATAAATGCAACAAAGGTCTCGGATAAAAATGTTTTCTGGCTTTCTGTATACAGCTCCTCTGCAGACCTTTGTATCTCCATAGTAACAGACTACAAACAATCACAGTGTAGTCTGACCCTGTAGTCATGCGTTACTCCACTTCTTGGTAAATGTGTACTGAGTTCAGGAGAGTCGTCCATAGAGATGAACTTTCCTCGCTGACCTACCAAACATACAGGACCATAGAGTAGGGAGCAGAAGGGAGGCAACAAGCCTGCGGAGCCAACCGATAAGGGGTTTGTTTGTAGTCTATCACTAGATACATAGGTCGTCACCAGGGCTGTGGACACAAAACGGGGCATTTTAGTAAAATTTAATAAAAAATAAAAAAAACTTGGTTGTAAATGTCAAATACATAAATGTGGCCGGAGAGGTGACAGCACGTCTTGTAAGAGGGAAAGCAGTGAGCACTAGGGAAACCACCACCCGGCCTGCAGGGTCGTGGCCGACATCGATCAACTCTAACTCTGACTTCTATCCCTCTAGGATGATAGTATACCTATGTCACGATATGGTATGAAATACATAAGTTTAGTTTCTCTGCCAGCACACATAGGGTGGGCGCTGACCCCCCCTTCACTGTATTTTAGCTTGTCTTGTCAATGAGTGTAGAAGGGTTTATTGCTTCTTGCTGCACATTCCTGACTTTCAGCTCACAAGCCTTCATCCCCCTCTGCCAAGGTATTTACGACCGGCATTTCCTGTAGTGGAAAGAGACCAGCTTTAACTGGATTAGAAACTTCTAGAATCCTGAAAGTCCTTTGTTCTGGTTTTGTAAGATATTAGGCCAACCATTTAAGATAGGACCACGAAAATATATATTTTTAATCTCCATCGGAGCATCTATCCATCACTCTAAAGACGAGTTTCTAACTCCATCGGGTAAAGAAGTAGGGATTTCTCTGTAAATATACATCCCAAATAGGACATATTTGATCTCATTAGAAAGCCCACGTTAATCCGAGATGAATGCTGGGTTTGTTAGGACTATGACATGTTTTGTAGCGGAATTACAAGTCTTAGACAAATTTAGCTTACATTTAGTTAGACTGAAAAGGTAGGAGGGTCTGGGATAGCCAGCCCTTTTTGGTGAGGTCACCAAGCTGAGCTATAACTGTTTTGGCCAGACCCCAGCAGTCAGTCTGTTGCTGGAAGAACATGTGAGTCTGATCTGAAGAGCTGTACCTCATGCATTGGGATTTTTGGGAGCTCCACCCACCAGCATGGTTTTTGCCTGAACTGATATGAACTAAGAACATGTGAGTGTTAACTTTTCTCCTTTAATCCTCTTTATGTTATAATTACCTTGTACATATTTGCAATTGTCTCATTTGTAACATCTTTGTAAAATATTTTGATATAAACACTGCATAAACTTTATGAGTATAATATTTCATACTAGTTCATTCTCCATGCTCTAAACGTACCCTGTCTCCTGAAGGGAATTACGCTACTGTTTTGGGTTAGCTTCGGACCCGTTTAATCGAAGCTGATGGCAGCGATACCGTGCAGGCTTTTGGGTGATGTTGTAGCGACTGCGGCGTTAATAATTACTGTTCCTGCCTGAGTGGGAGTAGTTATCGCGTCGCTGCAGCGTGCCCAATAGCCCGTACATAGCAGGCAGCCTTTCTGGCGACTAATTACCCTAGGTGCAGTACCTAATCTAACCTGCGGGTAAAGGGGGCGCCAGAGAGCTGCAAGTGTTAAGTGGAACTGTAAGCGGGATACATAAGTCCCTGCAGTTCGTGGTATATTAAAGAGCAGTGGGATACCTAAAATAAGCCCCTGCTGTAAACTAAGAGGTCAATAGCCTCGTGTGTGTCTTTTTATCACATTGTGGAGTGGAGGGATAACGAATATAAGCCCCCTGCACATGTGATAGCCGTCTGTTGGCCTAAAGTCACCCCGATCCGTGACGTAGGGGTGACGGTCACGGTGTGGATCCCTGACATATTGGTGGAAGCAGCTAAGGGATCGTGACAACCTATGACTTTGGCTCCTATGGACGCTGTACTGTATCTTATATTGCCTCTCGTGGGGAAATATTATGCAACAAATATTTACAAAAAGCAATTAAAAGAAATAAGAAATCTGAAAAAAAAAACTAAAATGAATATTTGCAACAATAAAAACATTTTGTTGTACTTACAGTTCCGGTCACAAGTCCGGACGCCCCCGTTCTCACAATGGTTTGCAGCAAAACCGCAAAGGCAGGGGCGTAACGATCACAGTCACAGAGGGTGCAACCGTGACCAGGACCGTGTGGGAGAGGGGGCTCATATTTCAGCTGGATGTGCGGATGAGGACACACATTCAGCTGAAGTGTATTGCTCCTTGCACTGCAATATACACTGCCGGCCAATCAGAGGCCGGGAGCGGATGCCGGCGCGCCCGTCCAAGCCGCACATGGCAGTGACGTCATACGCTGTCTATGGCAGGCATGCCGAAGTCAGCTGCTCGCTACAGAAGAGGTTGCAACACGTAGTGGGAGCGGAGGAAGGCAAGAAGAATCATTTACTGTTTTACGTGTTGGAAAGAGCAGCAGAACAGATATTATACCAAGAAGTGGCCCAGAATGGGGGGCATTATACCAAGAAGTGGCCCAGAATGGGGGCATTATACCAAGAAGTGGCCCAGAATGGGGGCATTATACCAAGAAGTGGCCCAAAATGGGGGCTTTATACCAAGAAGTGGCCCAGAATGGGGGCATTATACCAAGAAGTGGCCCAAAATGGGGGCATTATACCAAGAAGTGGCCCAGAATGGGGGGCCATTATACCAAGAAGTGGCCCAGAATGGGGGGCATTATACCAAGAAGTGGCCCAGAATGGGGGGCATTATACCAAGAAGTGGCCCAGAATGGGGGGCATTATACCAAGAAGTGGCCCAGAATGGGGAACATTATACCAAGAAGTGGCCCAAAATGGGGGAATTATACCAAGAAGTGGCCCAGAATGGGGTGCATTATACCAAGAAGTGGCCCAGAATGGGGGGCATTATACCAAGAAGTGGCCCAGAATGGGGGGGCATTATACCAAGAAGTGGCCCAGAATGGGGGGCATTATACCAAGAAGTGGCCCAGAATGGGGGGCATTATACCAAGAAGTGGCCCAGAATGGGGGGCATTATACCAAGAAGTGGCCCAGAATGGGGGGCATTAAACCAAGAAGTGGCCCAGAATGGGGGGCATTATACCAATAAGTGGCCCAGAATGGGGGGGCATTATACCAAGAAGTGGCCCAGAATGGGGGGCATTATACCAAGAAGTGGCCCAGAATGGGGGGCATTATACCAAGAAGTGGCCCAGAATGGGGGGCATTATACCAAGAAGTGGCCCAGAATGGGGGGCATTAAACCAAGAAGTGGCCCAGAATGGGGGGCATTATACCAATAAGTGGCCCAGGATGAGGTCATTATACGAGGAAGAGTTCCAGGACATTATTACAGAAAGGTTCACAGGATGGGGACATTATTACAGGAAGGGACTCAAACAGGGGACAATATTACAGGATGGTGCCAGGATGGGGACAGAATTACATGATGGTTGAATACGTAAGGCCATGGAGGTAGGGGCCCACATCCAAATTCTGCAATGGGGACCCATGGGACTATTGTTACGCAACTGCACAAAAGATACATATAGAAACAAGGAAAGAGACACGTGTGACACAATCGAGAATGTTTGTTACACCCAGTGTTGGTCTGTGATGCCAAGGTCCCCCAGTAACTCTGACTGTGGGGCCCACTATTCTACCACATGCAATAATTACATTCCTCTCATTTACTAATTTACTTCTGACTCTATATAATAATATCATTGGTGGTTTGGTAAGTACTTAGATGATGCTTTTATCTGGACATCGGGAATCACGTGTATTGTGCCACTTATTGCTTGCATAGTGAGCTGGGGGCCATGCCTGCACAGGAGCCCACCGGTGGATTCTTCACAGTCCACCCATTACTCTGATGATGGCGTAACACACCCCTTACCATTGTCTCCGCAGCTTCATCAGGTTGTCACCGGTTATCACTCCTGGACTCATTCACAGAGGCACTGAGCCCTTTTCCTCACTGTATCAAACTCATCCCGGACTATATCCATTGAGATGAGGTCGGTGATTGTGGAGGCCGTGTTCTCTGCCGCAGCCTCCATCTGTCACGGGTCCACCTCTCAGTGTGTCTGGGATACAGTTATTGAAAGCTCAGCCATTCTATCTGGTACAGGGGTGTGCTGAGCTGTCAGTGAGATAATTGACAGCTCAACTATCAAATCTGAGACTGGGAGGTGCTGGCTGTCTCCAGGTGTACATTGTCCCAGGTGATTGCCATGCTACTTAACTGAGCTATGTCTCCCAGATGTACATTCAGCTAGTGAGGTTTGTGCTCCTTGTGCCTTGAGTTCTGTATGCTTTATCTGTAGTTGCCTGAAGTTGGACCTCATTCTGACCATCCATCTGTTTAACCCCTTCTGCTCTGATCTGCTATCCACCTGATAGTCTGACCTGGGAATGTTACCTGACCACGCTTTTGTTTCTTCCTTCTGTTTATGACGTACCCTCCTGGCTTCTGACCTTGGACTCCTTGACTATCCTGACTATCCTGGCTATCCAGACTCACAGTTTGGCTGTGAAAAGTGACTAGTGTCACACCATCTTTCTGCTCGGTTACATTATACTTACATCGCTCTGAGGTTCTGGGTCATTGTCCTGATAATAATAATAATAATTTTTATTTATATAGCGCCAACATATTCTGCAGCACTTTACAATTAAGCGGGGACATATACAGACAATAAATTCGGTACGAGTTAAGACAATTTAAACAGTGACATTAGGAGTGAGGTCCTTGCTCGCAAGCTTACAATCTACAAGCAAATGGCGGGACACAATAGGTGAAACGTGCTCGTTATTTCAGGTCTGGCAATTATAATACATAGGGATTTTCATACAAAGCTGCATGATTCGGTCATCAGCCCGTGTGTTTAAGTGCAATAGTCAAGTATCAAGTGCAGTTATCGTGTGCATGGAGGGTGTGGAGACAGATGAATAGTAGGGTGCAGATTCAGAGTGATATTTGGAAGGAGGGAACAGGGCAAAGTTAGTTTACTGAGTAGTTGATGTGGTAGGCTTGTTTGAAGAGATTGGTTTTTAAAGCGCGCTTGAATAGGTCGGGGCTAGGTATCAGTCTGATCGTCTGGGGAAGTGCATTCCAGAGAGCTGGCACAGCACGAGAGAAGTCTTGGAGACGGAGGTGCGAGGTTCGGATTACGGTAGGATGCTAGCCTTAGGTCATTTGTAGAACGGAGGGCACGTGTAGGGCGATAGACAGAGATGAGACAGGAGATATAAGGCGGTGCAGAACTGTGGAGAGCTTTGTGGGTGAGAGAGATGAGTTTATACTGGACCCTGTAGCGAATGGGTAGCCAGTGTAATGACTGGCACAAGATGGAGGCATCGGTGAAGCGGCTGGACAGAAATATAACTCTGGCTGCAGCATTCAAGATGGATTGGAGAGGAGAAAGTTTGGTAAGAAGGAGACCGATTAGAAGGGAGTTGCAGTAGTCCAGACGAGAATGAATAAGAGCGACAGTAAGAGTCAGCAGTTTCAACGGTGAGAAAAGGTCGGATTCTGGAGATGTTTTTAAGATGCAGGTGACAAGAGCGAGTGAGTGATCGGATGTAGGGAGTAAAGGAAAGTTCGGAGTCGAATATGACCCCAAGACAGCGGGCATGCTGCTTGGGAGTTATGGTTGAACCCTCCAGGGTAATTTCGATGTTGGGTAGAGTGAGGTTAGTAGAAGGGAGAAACACAAAAGTTCAGTTTTGGAGAGATTTAGTTTCAGATTGAGGGAGGACATGATGTTAGAGACAGCAGACAGACAATCCTTGGTATTTTGAATTAGGGTAGGGGTGATGACAGGGGAAGAAGTGTATAATTGGGTGTCATCAGCATAGAGATGGTCCTGGAACCCAAATCTGCTGATTGTTTGTCCAATAGGGGCCGTGTATAGAGAGAAGAGGAGGGGGCCTAGGACTGAGCCTTGCAGAACCCCAATAGTAAGGGGACGAGGAGAGGAAGAGGAGCCGGCAAAAGATACAGTGAAGGAGCGGTCAGAGAGGTAGGAGGAGAACCAGGAGAGGGCTGTGTCCTTGAGGCCGATGGAGCGGAGCATAGTGAGGAGGAGCTGGTGATCCACAGTGTCAAATGCGGCAGAGAGATCCAGGAGAATCAGCAGAGAGCAATGACCTTTGGATTTAGCTGTTATTAGATCATTAGAGACTTTAGTGAGGGCAGTTTCAGTGGAGTGTAAAGAGCGGAAACCAGATTGTAAGGGGTCGGGAAGAGAGTTAACCAAGAGATAGCGGATTAGATGGGAGTGGACCAAGCATTCCAGGAGTTTAGAGATGAAGGAAAGGTTAGAGACAGGTCTGTAGTTAGCAGTGCAGTTCTGGTCCAGGGATGGATTTTTAAGTAAAGGGGTTATGATGGCATGTTTAAATGAGGAGGGAAAGATACCTGAAGAAAGAGAGAGGTTAAATATTTTAGTCAGGTGAGTGGTGACCACTGGTGAGAGAGACTGCTGGAGATGTGAAGGAATGGGGTCACTGTTGTAGGTTGTAGGCCGAGCAGAAGTGAGGAGCTTGGAAACTTCTTCTTCTGAAACAGGCTCAAAGATGTCTAGTGAGCTTGAGGTGCGGCAGGGAAGGGGATCCAGGCACTGAGGAGATTGCGCTGAGATATCCTGATGGATGTGGTTGATTTTTTCTAGGAAATTAGTGGCCAGATCCTCACCACTGAGATTGGTGATGGGGGCCTGTACTTTAGGTTTCAGGAGGAAGTTTAAGGTTTCAAAAAGTCATTTTGGGTTGTTGGATAGTGAGGTGATGAGGGTGGTGAAGTAGGATTGTTTGGCCAGAGAAAGGGCAGAGTTATAGGTTTTGAGCATGAACTTATAGTGGATGAAGTCTTCTGCTAAGAGAGATTTTCTCCACTGCCGCTCTGCACACCTTGAGCAATGCTGAAGAAAGCGGGTTTGCACAGTGTGCCAGGGCTGCCGTTGTCTGTGTCGGGTCTTTCTGCGTGTAGAAGGTGCTGCTTCATCTAGGGCATTCTGCAGTGTATTATTGAAGTGTGACAATGCTAAGTCTGGGCAGGAGAGGGAGGAGATGGGGGCTAAAGATGTGTGGAGATTGTCCATAAGCTGCTGGGTATTAATGGAACGTGTATTCTGATAAGTGTGGTAAGTGGGGGTGTCCTGAGTGAGGAGACAATTCTTGACAGAGAAGGAAAGAAGGTTGTGGTCCGAAAGCGGGAGAGGGGAGTTAGTAAAGTCGTGCAGCGATCCGGGACGGGAGAAAACCAGGTCCAGAGTATTCCCATGCTCATGCGTAGGAGAATTAGTAAACTGTGAGAGGCCGAATGAAGAAGTTAGAGAAAGAAGATGAGAGGCAGATTGGGAGAGGGGATCATTGATGGGGATGTTAAAGTCTCCCATGATGAGGGCGGGGATGTCACAGGATAGGAAGTGAGTAAGCCAGGTGGCAAAGTGGTCTAGAAACAGGCGGGAGGAGCCTGGAGTGCGATAAACAACCGCCACCCGCAAGGAGAAGGGCTTAAAGAGTCTGACGGTGTGGACTTCAAAGGAAGGAAATGTAAGTGAGGGAACCGGGGGGATGACCTGGAAAGCACATTGTGATGAAAGGAGCAAACCAACACCCCCACCCTGTCTGTTTTCAGGTCTGGTGGTATGTGAAAATTTCAGCCCACCAAACGAGAGAGCGGCAGCAGCGGTGGTATCTGAATGCTGGATCCAGGTTTCTGTAATAGCCAGAAGGTTAAGGGAATTAGAGAGGAAAAGATCGTGAATGTAAGTTAGTTTGTTACACACAGACCGAGCATTCCAGAGTGCACATTGGAAAGCAATAGGAGAAGGCATGCACTGAATGTTAATAAGATTAGCAGGGTTTCTATATGCAGCTGGAGGAGAGTAAAGTAAGCTGGTGGAGGGAGGCCCAGGGTGGGGGAGATGTCACCTGCAACTAGTAGAAGGAGAAAAAACAGAAAAAGCAGGTGGTGGGATGATTTGTATGAACGTTTTGAGTGCTGTATGGCGGTAGTGGCTGGTTTGGAGTGGGTAAGAAATGTCAGTAGAGCCTCAGAGTTATACATGGGTGAGGGGAGAAGGGAGGGGTGGATATAGAGAGAGTGCCCAGAATGTGTTAAAGGGCGGGCAAGTTGTGAGAAAGCAGAAGTAAAAACAAATAAGAAGCAGATTGATATGATCAATGCATAATGTAGTATGACTGACCAAGAAGCATGATTGTTTGAAAAACTTATGCACCTTACCTGTCTCCTGCCCTGTTCAACTGCCATTGTCTAACTGCCAAGCACTTTATACTGTTGCACTTAAAATCTGTTGCACACGCGACCCTGCACACGGGCTATCCCAGCCAGACACACTGATACACATATGATAATCCCACAAAGTGCAAAGCAGAAAAGACGGCAGTTGCTGCAGAACGCTGTGGGACTGTGCTGGATAATGGGCCATATGTGTAATAAATTACCTCAGTGTTACCAGCAGAGACTTCCACAATCACACATCACCCCATGCTTCACGGTGGGCACTGCACATGGAGGAACCATCCGCTCACCTCTTTTGCGTCTCACAAAGACCACAGAGCCCAGCACAGATCTCCACTGATCTCAGGAGGCCTGGTCCTTGTGCTGCTCGCTCCATACAAGTCTCTTTTTGTTTGTGGTCCTCACCAGCGACCCCTCACAGTCTCCTCTGGACAGATGATGCTGAGATGTACAGTGGGGCAAAAAAGTATTTAGTCATTCAGCAATAGTGCAAGTTCCACCACTTAAAAAGATGAGAGGCGTCTGTAATTTACATCATAGGTAGACCTCAACTATGGGAGACAAACTGAGAAAAAAAAATCCAGAAAATCACATTGTCTGTTTTTTTTATCATTTTATTTGCATATTATGGTGGAAAATAAGTATTTGGTCAGAAACAAACAATCAAGATTTCTGGCTCTCACAGACCTGTAACTTCTTCTTTAAGAGTCTCCTCTTTCCTCCACTCATTACCTGTAGTAATGGCTCCTGTTTAAACTTGTTATCAGTATAAAAAGACACCTGTGCACACCCTCAAACAGTCTGACTCCAAACTCCACTATGGTGAAGACCAAAGAGCTGTCAAAGGACACCAGAAACAAAATTGTAGCCCTGCACCAGGCTGGGAAGACTGAATCTACAATAGCCAACCAGCTTGGAGTGAAGAAATCAACAGTGGGAGCAATAATTAGAAAATGGAAGACATTCAAGACCACTGATAATCTCCCTCGATCTGGGGCTCCACGCAAAATCCCACCCCGTGGGGTCAGAATGATCACAAGAACGGTGAGTAAAAATCCCAGAACCATGCGGGGGGACCTAGTGAATGAACTGCAGAGAGCTGGGACCAATGTAACAAGGCCTACCATAAGTAACACACTACGCCACCATGGACTCAGATACTGCAGTGCCAGACGTGTCCCACTGCTTAAGCCAGTACATGTCCAGGCCCGTCTGAAGTTTGCTAGAGAGCATTTGGATGATCCAGAGGAGTTTTGGGAGAATGTCCTATGGTCTGATGAAACCAAACTGGAACTGTTTGGTAAAAACACAACTTGTCGTGTTTGGAGGAAAAAGAATACTGAGTTGCATCCATCAAACACCATACCTACTGTAAAGCATGGTGGTGGAAACATCATGCTTTGGGGCTGTTTCTCTGCAAAGGGGCCAGGACGACTGATCCGGGTACATGAAAGAATAAATGGGGCCATGTATCGTGAGATTTTGAGTGCAAACCTCCTTCCATCAGCAAGGGCATTGAAGATGAAACGTGGCTGGGTCTTTCAACATGACAATGATCCAAAGCACACCGCCAGGGCAACGAAGGAGTGGCTTCGTAAGAAGCATTTCAAGGTCCTGGAGTGGCCTAGCCAGTCTCCAGATCTCAACCCTATAGAAAACCTTTGGAGGGAGTTGAAAGTCCGTGTTGCCAAGCGAAAAGCCAAAAACATCACTGCTCTAGAGGAGATCTGCATGGAGGAATGGGCCAACATACCAACAACAGTGTGTGGCAACCTTGTGAAGACTTACAGAAAACGTTTGACCTCTGTCATTGCCAACAAAGGATATATTACAAAGTATTGAGATGAAATTTTGTTTCTGACCAAATACTTATTTTCCACCATAATATGCAAATAAAATGATAAAAAAACAGACAATGTGATTTTCTGGATTTTTTTTTCTCAGTTTGTCTCCCATAGTTGAGGTCTACCTATGATGTAAATTACAGACGCCTCTCATCTTTTTAAGTGGTGGAACTTGCACTATTGCTGAATGACTAAATACTTTTTTGCCCCACTGTATATGCTGCTTGATGTCTGTGCGTCATATATCAGGGCTGTTATTGGAGATGCTGTTAGTGGTTTCTGAAGCTGGTAACTCTGACGAACTTATCCTCTGCAGCACGAGTCATTATTGCTTTTGTTTTCCTGGAGCCGCCCTCATGAGAGCCAGACTCATCATAGTAATTGATGGTTTTCTTGATGAACGTGAGGATACTTTCAGTTTTCTAGTGACTGACCGTCATGTCTTACAGCAATGATGGACTCTCTTAGTTGATCAATTCTTGCCATATTCCGGCTTAGAATAATTCTGGAATATGCTCCTTCCTGTACGGGGCTGTGCACTGACACGGCTGCTGCAAAATACATGATGTACGCAAACACTTTCTGAAGGCCGGTGACCCCCACATATGAATTCTTGACAAGGCGACCTGATCAATGGAGCTATTCCAGGTGATGATCTGATGAAGCTGAGGAGAGAATGATGAGGGGTGCAAAACCGCCATCAGAGTAACAGGGGGCACATGAGGAATCTGAGGGGTAGCACATATACTATTTTGTATCACGTGTTTCTTTACTCCTTTTTTCCACATGTGTTCCTTCATAATTTTGCTGCCCTCAGTCGGAACCTTTAATGTGCGCCTTCTAATTAGATAAAAATCAATTGCATGAACGGGAGGGTCAGAATTTTTACATAAAACAAAGCCTCATACAGCAGCGCCACAGAAAATAATAGATATGTTGGCCACCGAAATGCAAAAAAAACACAAAGCAATTGTTCTGCCATTGAAGTGCTTTCAGGCCTGGTCATTAAGGGGTTAAGCTCTTCCTCTTGTTGTTTCTATGAATGGACTTGTTACATTGTGTCTTCACTCCAGGGGGACATGTTACATCCTGCAGGGAGGATTAACCCTTCCCTGGCAGAGAGGCGTCCTCTTGGCCCCGGCACAATGCCCCTATGTTCAGCGGAGGACATAATTATCCACCAGGAGCAGAATCCGCTCCTCCTGCTGCTTTTGCAATCTCCTGCACACAGCTGGCTGCAGCCCCTGCACGACTCTAGCTAACGGGGTAATTGGGGTCGCATCCACTTCTCCAGCGGCCTTGTCAGATTGCCAGCAATGGGGCGCCCACAGCAATCTATTAAGCTCTGAGAACATGATGAAGAGCAATAAGGAATAATAAGGGTGTGAACTTGACTTGTAGAAAGCCGTACAGTGGCCCAGAAACACAGCTGTTTACCTAGAAAAGGAGTGAAGTGAAGAGGCAATGCTTCATTATGGGGCTTCGTGTGGACTCATCAATTTTGGGTTGTGAATCAAATTTTCACCACCCCTATAGCTACACCCTCTGACATCAAATTGATTAAAGAGGATTTTCATCAAAATTTTAAATCTTGAACTGGACATACAATGTAACAGTGGCTGCTGAATACAATGTTAGTTTGTTTTTATCCATTTTGGCTTTCCGTTGTGGAGATATTAGCAATCAAAATATTTGGCACCTAAAGAGTTAACTTTTGTTAAGTCTAAGTGGGTGTTATCAGACAGCTTTCACTGGGGGTGTGCACTTCTTCTCCCTCTATGATGCTGACCAATCATAAGCAGCAGCAACACACAAAGCAAAGGAGAACACGCCCCCTCCATAGCTTATAGGAGGTTCTCAGTGTGTGAAATGGTCTGATCTACTGGTCTCACCTCATGAGTTTGGAGCACCCCCACACCGCCGCAGGGCCGAGGGGTACCCGGAGCCGGGCCTCTGAGATCTCAGTCCTGGGGTTGTCACGGTGGCTAGACCCGGTCCGTGGCCCTGTCTGTCAGTGGGGGACGTCCGGTGCAATAAGCGGTGTTGTAACGGTGCAGGTCGCGGTAAATAATGAAGACACCAGGTTGCAGTCTCTTTACCTCTTTACTGAAGATGTTGGAGACCTCAGTCCAGAGCGCTGTTACCAGGGCTGTCAGAGACCGGCCGGTCCAATGACACATCAGGAGTTCCTCCTTACAGGTGGGAATCAGTATCTACCTTCTAGCGCTGTGTGTTGTAGTTCTTCCCTGCTGAGCTCCCGGGATAGTCCTCACAACTGTTTCTTTCTGTCTCTACTGTTCTTTCTCCGTCCTCCAGATGATATGGTAGGACGCACCCGTATGACGGGGTAGGCCTGGAGTTCTTCCGGGACCCTAGAGTCGCCCCTCTCCCACAGCTGCCTCCGTTGTCTGCTTAGGTGTTAAGTGAGACAGCCAACCTGTAATTAGCTGTCCTGCCGTGGTTTGCAATGTACTTAAAGTCTCTTACTTGCTCGGCGTTCCGGCCACCGACTATTTGCGCCTCAGAAGGATGTTGCCTCGGTCTAGCAGCAGGACCCCTTCTGGTATTTCTCCTTTTCTGTATTCCCGTTGTTTACTGGTTAGTTCTGCTCTGAGGAGTCTGCCAGGATCCCATCCCTGACAGGTCCTCTCACTAGCTCTTCCCAGCTACTTCTCCCTGTCTTCCTGTCCAACCCCCAGTTTTACCAGAGTTGTGAGGAGTGGCCTACTAGATAGGACCACCCCCCCTGGTGGCCGGAGTGTGAAGTGTGGTGTGAGTGTACCTGGTCAGAGAAACTCCTTTAGTGCAATCAGACGTACCACAGCTCCCCATAGTGGCGGAGCCACAGTACTGCAACAACCAGGACTCTGGGGTGCTGCACTCCCCCCCGGTTAAATCCAGTACTCCGGGACTGGGAAAACAAGAACAATAATACATGTTAACAGGAAACACACAAACTTTTGAAATAGCATAACAATTGAACATAACAAGGCTTCCCTTTACGGGAGGTGAGGATTCTTGAACGTTGCAAAAGTTAGGTCATGCACAGTTTATGACTCTCAGTTCAGTGATTGAAACAGCGGGGACCCCGGGTAAACAAAGGGGCCCCCCTTTTTGAAAGTTTTTGAGCAATTCACCGTCCATTACTCTATTGTCCATTTAAAAACCTGTAACAAAAAGATATATATACAACATTTTCAATTAAATAGCAGCCCTTATTAATACCTCCAAAGTTTGTAGCGGAGGGGAGTTTGATTTTGAGTGCTGCGTGTGGACCTTCGCAGCGCAGGGGTTGCTATTGGCCTAACAGGGCCCGCTATGCTTGCTACCGCTGGTGTAGTGCGCTGTCTTCTAACTACACTTCTAGTGAGTCTGGGTAGCACTGGCAGGTTGGGGCTCTCAGAGCTGCTGCTATCAACAGTGGGTACGGCAGGCTCACTGATAGCAGAGGGAGGATTTGCCGGTTCAACGGTTGGCATGGCTTCTTCAGGCAAGGCTTGTTGAGGTTGCGGGGCCGGATGATCTGGTACCACCGTTGTTTCTGGTGGGTCCGGCTGTGGAAACGTTAGAACAGGTACCGCGATGGCCTGATTTATCTGAGTCCAGGACTGGGGAAAGTCACCAAGGACAGTATGGAACATCTTCTCCTTTTCTACCGGCGGGGAGATTTCTGGGGCCGTGCCCCTCTCTTTCAACTTATCGGGGCAGACCTTAAGGTGATCCCTGGATACCGCTGTCGAGGTCTCCCCTCTGTCCTTGCTGATGAGACAGACCTTAGTGTTATCGAAGTCGGATGGCAGGATGGTATACGGTTCCGCTTCCCATTGGTCATCAAGCTTGTGTAACCTCCTCTTTCGTTTAAGCACTTGCTCACCAGGTGACAGGGGAATCGCAGGAGCGTGTTGATTGTAGTCCCTTTCTTGTTTCTGCCTAGCCTGGGCGAGACTTCTCTCCACACACTCCTGTACTTCGCGGTATCTTCGCTGCCTTTCTGTATCCCAATCTGCCTCCGGCGAGGTATCTTCGGGTACTAGGACCCCCATGTCCAGATCAACGGGTAACCGACTAGACCTTCCTCGCATCAGGTACGCTGGAGTACAGTTGGTGGAACTTACTGGGATGTGGTTGTACATATCCACCAAGTCAGGCAACTTTGTCGGCCACAGGTTCCGTTCCTCCACAGGCAAGGTCTTCAATAAATCGATTACTACCTGGTTCATCTTCTCGCACATCCCGTTGGTTTGGGGGTGGTACGGTGTAGTTCTGATCTTCTTACACCCGTACAACTGGCAGAATTCTTGGAACACTTCCGCTTCGAATGCAGGCCCCTGATCGGTCAGTACTTTCTCTGGGTAGCCATGGGGTCTACAAAAGTGCTGCTGGAAGGCCCTGGCGGCAGTCCTAGCTGTTAGATCCTTGACAGGCACAACCACCAAAAACCTGGAGTAGTGGTCCACGATGGTAAGGGCGTAGATATAGCCCGACCGGCTAGGCGTCAGCTTCACATGATCCAGCACGACCAGTTCGAGCGGCCGTTTGGTGATGATAGGCCGCAGGGGAGCCCGTTGACTGTCACGGTCCTTCCTTCGCAGACTACACGGACCACACTCTCGACACCACTTCTCAATGGTTCTCTTCATGCCAATCCAATAGAACCTCCCTCGGAGCAGCTTCTCCAGCTTCCTCCATCCGAAGTGTCCGGCTCCATCATGGTAGGCTCCCAGAACCATGGGCGCATCTCGCCTTGGCACCACTATCTGCCACACCAATTCATGAGTACGTGGGTCGATGCTCCTCCTGCACAACTTGCCATCATGGATAAACAGTTTGCTTCTCCCCTTCCACAGCTGTTGAGTTTCTTGTGGATCATCTGGGCCAGGGTGCAACCCAGCCTGCGTCAAGAGTTCCTTCACCTGACGGACCGCGGGGTCACTATCCTGGGTTTCTGCCCATCCGTGGTGGGGCAGGGGATTCAGCGTGGCATCCGGTTGGTTCTTGTGCCTGTTCTTCACATGGTGAGAGTTCTGAGTGGCTTTGGGGCGATGGAAGGCAGGCAGCTCCACCTCTTCAAGTGCCTCCGGGTCTTCTCCCACTTCTGGTAGATTGGGCATTCGGGACAGAGCATCGGCATTGGCATTCTGGTGTCCTGCCCGATATTTGATGGTGAAATCATAGTTGGACAGCCGGGCCATCCACCGCTGTTCCAAAGCCCCGAGTTTGGCAGTATCCAGATGCGTTAGCGGATTGTTGTCCGTGAAGACGGTGAATTTCGCAGAGGCCAGGTAGTGCTTAAATCTCTCTGTCACTGCCCAGACAAGGGCAAGGAATTCCAGTTTGAAGGAACTGTAGTTGTCAGGGTTCCTTTCCGTGGGACGGAGTTTCCTGCTGGCGTAAGCGATCACCCTTTCTTTGCCGTTCTGAACCTGGGACAGCACGGCTCCTAATCCCACATTACTGGCATCTGTGTACAGCACAAACGGTTGATCGTATTCGGGGTAAGCCAGTATCTCTTCTCCCGTCAGTGCCGACTTCAAACAGGTGAAGGATTCCTCCAGCTCTTCGTTCCAATCAAAGGGGGTTTTCCTCCCCTTGGTCTTCTTTGGTTGGCCCACCAGCAGATTTTGCAAGGGTGCGGCCTTCTTGGTGAAATCCTTAATGAATCTCCGATAGTAACCTACCAACCCGAGGAACTGCCGGACTTCGTGGAGGTCCCTGGGCTTTGGCCAGTCCTTGATCACTGTGACCTTGTCGGAGTCTGGGGCCACTCCTTCAGCGCTCACCACATGGCCCAGGTACTGCACTTTAGGTTTCAGCAGATGACACTTGGACGGTTTCACTTTTAGGCCGAAGTTGGACAAGGCTTCGAACACCTCGGCCAGGTGCTTCAGATGGTCTTCGTAGGTTTTAGAGAAGACTATGACGTCATCCAGATATAGCAGTACGGTTTCAAAGTTCAGGTGTCCCAGGCAGCTCTCCATCATCCTCTGGAACGTTCCGGGAGCATTGCACAATCCGAAGGGCATGTAGTTGAACTCACAGAGGCCCATTGGCGTCGTGAAGGCCGTCTTCTCTTTGTCCGCCTCCGCCACAGGAACCTGCCAGTACCCACTGGTGAGATCTAAGGTAGAGAAGTAGTTAGCAGATTTTAAAGCAGCCAGAGATTCCTCTATCCTGGGCAGTGGGTATGCGTCCTTATGTGTAATGCGATTCAACTGCCTGTAATCAACACACATCCTCATTGTACCATCTTTCTTTTTAACGAGGACTAACGGAGCTGCCCAGGGGCTACAGCTGTCTCTCACCACCCCTGCCTCCTTCATTTCCCGCAACATGTCCTTGGCACACTGGTAATGAGCTGGGGGTACAGGGCGATATCTCTCTTTTATGGGTCGGTGATCTCCCGTGGGGATGTGATGTTGGATCCCTTTCACCTGCCCAAAATCTGAGGGGTGTTTGCTGAATACCTGCTCGTACTCGTGTACTACCCTGTAAGCCCCCTGTATTTGATGAGATGGGGTAGAGTCAGTGCCCACATGCAATTCCCGACACCAGTCTTTCGAGTGCTCTGCAGAACCTTTGTTCTCCGCCACGTTTGACGGGACCAAGGGTTCAGGTGTCTGTATCACACTATTATTGACAGTGAACAGTTTGGCGAGCGTGGTATACTTGGTTAGGTGGACCTCTTCCTCCCCACAATTGAGGACACGTACGGGCACTCTCCCCTGTCGGACGTCGACCACCCCCCGGGCTGTCAGAACAGTAGGCCTATTGTCTGAATATACAGGTTCTACCAAGGCCTGGTAGTCCCTACCCCTGAGGCCTATGGCTGCTCGACACCATATTAACATTTCACTCTTGGGAGGTATCGCGATGGGGTTTGAATCACTTACAGTGACACGACCAATCTCACCACCAGTCAGCTCTACCTGCTGTCTCTGCATCAGAGCTCTGATTTCCTTCTGCAGGGCACGTTGCTCACTGTGGCCAGCGTTTTCTGCCACCTGTTGCAACAAAACAATCACTTCTGCAAGACAATTTTCTATAACATTAGTACCAAGAGTCATCATGGGATTACATTCTCGACGATCAATATCTACAATCACAATCCCTTGGGCTTTCAATTCCACCCGCCCCACTTTGATGGTGACCTCCTTATACCCCACTTGTGGCAACGGCTGACCATTACTGGCGATTATGGTGAAATCATCGTCAGGGCCACGAGTAATATCAGCGTCCTCCCAATACCGTTTGTAGAGCACGTAAGGTATAGTCGTCACCTGAGAACCGGTGTCCAGCAAAGCATTCAAGGGGATTCCATCAATCACTACAGGGAGAACTGGTCGTCCTCCAATATACTTGGTTCTCCAATGCTGCGGGCCTGACCGTCCTACTCCTGGGGGTTGGCCCTTTGCCCCAGGGGTTGCTCGTTTAAAGGACAGTACCTTGCAAGATGGCCCACCTGGTGACAGCGGCGGCAGATGGGTCGTCCATCCTGGTGGAAGCGGTCGTCGGGCCGGCTCCTGGTCGGCGGAGTCCTCCTCTGTCGCATCCAAGGGACATCCTCCGGGCTGGAAGCCAACTGGATCTTCTCTTTGGGGGCCTCCTGTAGGGACTGCACCGTCCGGGCCAGGGCAGCGACGCTCTTAGTTAGCTCTTGCATCTGGAGCCGAAGTCCTGCGGGGGAGTCGTCCTCGAAGCTCTGGGCGTCGGCCTCCGCGGCAACTGGGGTATCCGATGCCACCTCCTGGTGGTAGGTGAGAGCGGGGCGCCTGGGTGTTACTGCGCGGCTGGGCTGTCGCTCCTGCAATGCCTGGATAGCTTTATCTTTAAACTGCACAAAAGTCAAGTCTGGATTTTGCATAGCCAGGAAGTGCAATTGGCCCCGCTGGTGACTGCACAGGAGCCCCTCAATGAACCGCTCCTTCAGGATTTTATCTTCATCCTGCATGCTGCCGGGGTCACTCTGCTTAATGGCCCGCATCGCTTCCTGGAGATTAAGGGCATAGTCCCGCAAGCTATCCTGTGACCTTTGTTTGCATCCATAAAAAATCAGTTTAATTTCTGTAGCAGTGCGAGTATCAAAGGTGGCTTTAAGCTTGGCAAAAATCTGTTGTGCAGTTCCTTTATCCTCAGCGGGCCAGGATTTCAATTCTCTCAGAGCCGCCCCAAAGAGTTGGCCGGTTATCATATGGACTTTCTGGGGCTCGGTTAGGGGATAGAACTCGAGCAGGCTGCAGAGCCCTTCTTTAAAGTCAGTGAATGTATGCGCCTCCCCAGAGTATCGTGGGAGCCAGGTCGCTCCGGGCAGGTAGGGCATGGAGAAGGGCATTATGGCTTTTGCGTTAGCGGCGGTGTCCAACTGGCTGATGGGGGCAGCGGGCCCTGCGGCAGCCAGTGGCGGTATTAGGGCTGCGGCTTCGCCCGCTGTGGGGACCGGAGCTGCCCCTGCGTCCGCGGCTGCGACCGCCACCTCCTCTCCTCCCGACTCAGACATGGCTGTCCCTTCCTCCCACTAACCTGCTGGGGGTCGGAGTTCCTCTTCCGGGATTGGCGCCTTACCGCGCTTTCCGTTCCGTGCTTCTTTTGGCTGATCCCGCCCACGTAGCTAAGGCGCCTCCCTCCGCGCGCGGCAATGGCGAATTTTGGCGGTAACTCTCCGCGGCAAGCAGTAGCACACAGTTCTCTCAATAAAGTACAGTCCAAGCACGATAAATCACAGTTCCAAGGCACACATGACCTGATTCTTCAGGCTTAAGTAGATCCTGTTCGTGACGCCAAGTTTGGAGCGCCCCCACACCGCCGCAGAGCCGAGGGGTACCCGGAGCCGGGCCTCTGAGATCTCAGTCCTGGGGTTGTCACGGTGGCTAGACCCGGTCCGTGGCCCTGTCTGTCAGTGGGGGACGTCCGGTGCAATAAGTGGTGTTGTAACGGTGCAGGTCGCGGTAAATAATGAGGACACCAGGTTGCAGTCTCTTTACCTCTTTACTGAAGATGTTGGAGACCTCAGTCCAGAGCGCTGTTAACTGGGTTTTCAGAGACCGGCCGGTCCAACGACACATCAGGAGTTCCTCCTTACAGGTGGGAATCAGTATCTACCTTCTAGCGCTGTGTGTTGTAGTTCTTCCCTGCTGAGCTCCCGGGATAGTCCTCACAACTGTTTCTTTCTGTCTCTACTGTTCTTTCTCCGTCCTCCAGATGATATGGTAGGACGCACCCGTATGACGGGGTAGGCCTGGAGTTCTTCCGGGACCCTAGAGTCGCCCCTCTCCCACAGCTGCCTCCGTTGTCTGCTTAGGTGTTAAGTGAGACAGCCAACCTGTAATTAGCTGTCCTGCCGTGGTTTGCAATGTACTTAAAGTCTCTTACTTGCTCGGCGTTCCGGCCACCGACTATTTGCGCCTCAGAAGGATGTTGCCTCGGTCTAGCAGCAGGACCCCTTCTGGTATTTCTCCTTTTCTGTATTCCCGTTGTTTACTGGTTAGTTCTGCTCTGAGGAGTCTGCCAGGATCCCATCCCTGACAGGTCCTCTCACTAGCTCTTCCCAGCTACTTCTCCCTGTCTTCCTGTCCAACCCCCAGTTTTACCAGAGTTGTGAGGAGTGGCCTACTAGATAGGACCACCCCCCCTGGTGGCCGGAGTGTGAAGTGTGGTGTGAGTGTACCTGGTCAGAGAAACTCCTTTAGTGCAATCAGACGTACCACAGCTCCCCATAGTGGCGGAGCCACAGTACTGCAACAACCAGGACTCTGGGGTGCTGCACATGAGTCAGTGTGGGGGAAGGGCAGTGCAGGCTGTGCTGCGGTCACTAATACACGTGTGTCCAGTTCATCATGTATTCAAATTGCCTCTTCTGAGAAAAAGAGGATTTGGCCTCTATAGCGCCACCTGTTGGAAGTAGCGATCCTACAAGACACAATCAACCCTTTAACGAGTCGTGCAATATGAGTTAGGATAAAAGCAAAAGTTAAACCTTACAGAAAACTTATCTTTAAACAATGCAGAGGAGGAAGTTACCTGACTTCTCTGTCCTCCTCCAGACTGCTGTCTCCTCCAGACTCTACTGTCCCCTAAAGACTCCTCTGTCCTCCTCCAGAGTTCTCGGTTCTTCTCCAGACTCCTCTGTCCCCTCCAGACTCCACTGTCTCCTTCAGATCTCTATATCCTGTTGAGACTCCGCTGTCCCCTCCAGACCCATCTGTCTTCCTCCAGGCTTCTCTGTTCTTCTCTAGACTCCTCTGTCCCCTCCAGGCTTCCCTGTTCTTCTCTAGACTCCTCTGTCCCCTCCAGGCTTCCCTGTTCTTCTCTAGACTCCTCTGTCCCCTCCAGGTTTCTCAGTTCTTCTTCAGACTCCTCTGTCCCCTCCAGGCTTCTCTGTTCTTCTCTAGACTCCTCTGTCCCCTCCACGCTTCTCTGTTCTTCTCTAGACTCCTCTGTCCCCTCCAGGCTTCTCTGTTCTTCTCCAGACTCCTCTGTCCCCTCCACGCTTCTCTGTTCTTCTCCAGACTCCTCTGTCCCC
Source organism: Ranitomeya variabilis (assembly GCF_051348905.1). NCBI lineage: Eukaryota > Metazoa > Chordata > Amphibia > Anura > Dendrobatidae > Ranitomeya > Ranitomeya variabilis. Next base: position 11,247,006 of record NC_135233.1, on the reverse strand, counting down.
TCCAGGCTTCTCTGTTCTTCTCTAGACTCCTCTGTCCCCTCCACGCTTCTCTGTTCTTCTCCAGACTCCTCTGTCCCCTCCAGACTCCACTGTCTCCTTCAGATCTCTATATCCTGTTGAGACTCCGCTGTCCCCTCCAGACCCATCTGTCTTCCTCCAGGCTTCTCTGTTCTTCTCTAGACTCCTCTGTCCCCTCCAGGCTTCTCTGTTCTTCTCTAGACTCCTCTGTCCCCTCCAGGCTTCCCTGTTCTTCTCTAGACTCCTCTGTCCCCTCCAGGCTTCCCTGTTCTTCTCTAGACTCCTCTGTCCCCTCCAGGTTTCTCAGTTCTTCTTCAGACACCTCCGTTTCCTCCAGACTAGATATGGGATGGAGAACATTGTACTTCCATTACTATGTGAGGTCTCTGATAAGGAGCTACGCCCGCTGCCTTCAGAGCAGAATTCGTCACCTAGCATTGATTAGCGCCTCTTTAGTAATGAGGATGTCCACAGTATAAGGCTATGTTCACACGGTGCGGTTTTTGGTGCGGATCCGCATCCTTTTTCCATGCAGGTTACAGTACAATGTAACCCAATGGAAAACAAAACCCGCTGTGCCGACGATCCTTTTTTTCGCAGGAAAATCCGCGCGGATTTGCCTGCGGAAAAAAGAAGTACCATGTCAATTATTTCTGCGGATTCCACTGCGGGTTTCCAACAGCACCAATAGGAAACTGCAGTTGGAAACCCGCAGTGGAATCCGCAGTAGAAAAAGGATCAAAAACCGCAGTGAAAAGCACTGCGGTTTTCACTGCGGATTTTCCAAAAAAAGGACCTGAAAAATCTGCAGTGAAAAAAGGATCGTGTGAACGTAGCCTAATTATTCCTTCCAACAACTGTCAGCTACCTGTGAATTCCTCTGTGCACTCTCTCCATGTCTGCACTTCATCAGATTACCTGCTGTTCACAGAGGGGGTGCAGGCAGTGATCCAGTGCCCCCCACCCAGCCTCCACTGTATACAGTAACTATATCTCTATAGATAACACGCTCTGTTCCTGAGAAGGGAGAGGATTTTTAATAAGAAAAACTGCAACGTCGATTGTTTTTACATGTTTGTTACCATCCATGAATATCAGACAATCGCTTGAAAAGTATCTGCAAAGTTGCTTGGTTAATGTGACAGATATTACACAGGCACGCTGATGAGGGCCTCATTTACAAAAAGTGGATTATTTGTAAAAAAAATAAATAAAATAGAAGACGTTTGCCAGCAGCGCAATAAGTATATGTGTGCCGAAAACATCAGAGGGATGGATGAGACGTAGGCTCCCTGCAACAGCTACTGGTTTGCGCTGGCATGCAGTGGTGTGCCCTTGAGTGCAGTGGTGTGCCCTGGTGTCCTCTAGTCTGCACTGGTGTGCCGTGGCGTGCCCTGGTGGGCAGTGGTGTGCCTTGGTCCTGGTGGGCCGTGGTGTGCCCTGGTGGGCAGTGGTGTGCCTTGGTCCTGGTGGGCAGTGGTGTGCCTTGGTCCTGGTGGGCAGTGGTGTGCCTTGGTCCTGGTGGGCAGTGGTGTGCCCTGGTGGGCAGTGGTGTGCCTTGGCCCTGGTGGGCAGTGGTGTGCCTTGGTCCTGGTGGGCAGTGGTGTGCCCTGGTGGGCAGTGGTGTGCCTTGGCCCTGGTGGGCAGTGGTGTGCCTTGGTCCTGGTGGGCAGTGGTGTGCCCTGGAGGGCAGTGGTGTGCCCTGGTGGGCAGTGGTGTGCCTTGGCCCTGGTGGGCAGTGGTGTGCCTTCGTCCTGGTGGGCAGTGGTGTGCCCTGGTGGGCAGTGGTGTGCCCTGGTGGGCAGTGGTGTGCCTTGGCCCTGGTGGGCAGTGGTGTGCCCTGGTGGGCAGTGGTGTGCCCTGGTGGGCAGTGGTGTGCCTTGGCCCTGGTGGGCAGTGGTGTGCCTTGGCCCTGGTGGGCAGTGGTGTGCCCTGGAGGGCAGTGGTGTGCCCTGGTGGGCAGTGGTGTGCCTTGGCCCTGGTGGGCAGTGGTGTGCCTTCGTCCTGGTGGGCAGTGGTGTGCCCTGGTGGGCAGTGGTGTGCCTTGGCCCTGGTGTGCCCTGGTGTGCCGTGGTGTCCTCTAGTCTGCACTGGTGTGCCCTGGTGTCCTCTAGTCTGCACTGGTGTGCCCTGGTGTCCTCTAGTCTGCACTGGTGTCCTCTAGTCTGCACTGGTGTGCCCTGGTGTCCTCTAGTCTGCACTGGTGTGCCCTGGTGTCCTCTAGTCTGCACTGGTGTCCTCTAGTCTGCACTGGTGTGCCCTGGTGTCCTCTAGTCTGCACTGGTGTCCTCTAGTCTGCACTGGTGTGCCGTGGTGTCCTCTAGTCTGCACTGGTGTCCTCTAGTCTGCACTGGTGTGCCGTGGTGTGCCCTGGTGTGCCCTGCTGGGCAGTGGTGTGCCCTGGTGTCCTCTAGTCTGCCCTGGTGTGCCGTGGTGTGCCCTGCTGGGCAGTGGTGTGCCCTGGTGTCCTCTAGTCTGCACTGGTGTGCCGTGGTGTGCCGTGGTGTGCCCTGGTGTGCCGTGGTGTGCCCTGCTGGGCAGTGGTGTGCCCTGGTGTCCTCTAGTCTGCACTGGTGTGCCGTGGTGTGCCGTGGTGTGCCCTGGTGTGCCGTGGTGTGCCCTGCTGGGCAGTGGTGTGCCCTGGTGTCCTCTAGTCTGCACTGGTGTGCCGTGGTGTGCCGTGGTGTGCCCTGGTGTGCCGTGGTGTGCCCTGCTGGGCAGTGGTGTGCCCTGGTGTCCTCTAGTCTGCACTGGTGTGCCGTGGTGTGCCGTGGTGTGCCCTGGTGTGCCGTGGTGTGCCCTGGTGTCCTCTTGTCTGCCCTGGTGTGCCGTGGTGTGCCCTGGTGGGCAGTGGTGCGGACCGGATGGCAATTGTTTTCTATATATTAGTAAATCTTTACATTTTGTGCAAAAGTTTCAAATTATTTTCTTTGAATTTTGCGCCAATGTCTGAAGGTTGGGAAGACAAGAGAAATAACTGAGGAAGGAGCAGAGGATGCGGCCGGGGACGAGCGCCACTCACGTCTGCTCATTATCCGTGGCGCGGATTGTCAGCGCTGTCATGTCATCCGCCATCGCCCGCGGCTCTGCACAAATCGCCTTTTCATTGCAGGTGTTTGTTGCAGTTTCCTGCGCGATCTGTCAGCTCCGTCTAAAAATACCCCGGGATTATGGCTCGCGTGTGTGCAATAACATTGATCTATCTCTTCGCGCCGTCACAAATTGATAATTCAGCGAAGGAATTTCTGCCAGACAAGAAGTTGTAGAAAGTGCTGAGAGCGGGAAATAGGCGAATGGCTCCGACATTGGGGGAGGGGCGCGGAGTTTAGGGACTTCTCCTGTCAGACAACTGCTCCTCACAAATCCTTCCAGCTGTCAGGGAGACATGTTCTTTTATGTGGTTCATCGGGGGTGGAGGCCTTTCTTGGTTGGGAGAGGAGCGGAGCCGCCGCCGCCACCGCCCGCAGCACCGCCGCCACCAGCACCGCCGCTTCCACTCACTCGTGTCGCACCTGCAGGCAGTCTCAGAGCGCCAGGTGGAGAATGAAACTTCACATTTTTCTTCTTCAATTGTTTCACAAAATATTTAATGATGGTGAGGATCTTAATTGTACCTGGAGCTCACGAATGATGAGCGGCGGCGCCAGGAACACGACACAGCGCTGCATTGTGGGGAGCGAGGGAAGAAGAGAAACTGAGAACAATCAGCTGAATATCAGCATCAAAGCACAGAGAACCCCAGAAAGGAACCAACAGGTTAATAAAAGTCACAAAGATACAGGAAGGACAAAGTGAGCGAAAGATAACCGGAAACCGGGACTGTAAGAAAGTGTAATGAGACCAGACATAAAGAATGAAACAAAGTATCAGACAAGACCTAGAAAAGAGCAACAATAGAGAGGAAAGAAACAGACACTAAACAGGAAATCACTGACCGTAGGAGCAGTATTATAGTAGTTATATTCTTGTACATAGAGGCAGTATTATAGTAGTTATATTCTTGTACATAGGAGCAGTATTATAGTAGTTATTGTTGTGAATTAGACTTTTTGGCTCCCTCTTGTGGTCACTAGTGATATGACACTTTGATATTCCTTCCCTTGCTTGGTACCCACCTGGCCTTGTTAGTCCAGGGGTGTCGCTATTTGAACTTCCTGGATTTTCAGTCTGGTGCCTGGCATCGTTGTAATCAGATCCTTCTGTTTGCTCCTATCTGCTGGTCCTGGTTCTTTGCAAAATTAAGCTAAGTCTTGCTTTCTTGTTTTTGGTTATTTTCTGTGCTCTTATTTTTGTCCAGCTTGTACTAAATGTGATTCCTTATATTGCTGGAAGCTCTAGGGGGCGGATGTTCTCCCCCCGCGCCGTTAGACGGTTCGGGGGTTCTTGAATATTCCGCGTGGAGTTTTTGTGAGGGTTTTTGCTGACCATATAAGTCATCTTCCTATATTCTGCTATTAGTTAGCGGGCCTCTCTTTGCTAAAACCTAGTTCATTTCTTGCGTTTGTCTTTTCTTCTTACCTCACTGTTATTATTTGTTGGGGGCTTGTATCCAACTTTTTGGGGTATTTCCTCTGGAGGCAAGAAAGGTCTATCTTTTCCCTGCTAGGGTTAGTTAGTTCTCCGGCTGGCGCGAGACGTCTAGAATCAACGTAGGTACGTTCCCCGGCTGCTGTTATTTGTGTGCTAGGTTCAGGTATATGGTCAGCCCAGTTACCACTGCCCTATGAGCTGGGTTTTATGTTTGCAGACTTCGCTATTGTCTCTGAGACCCCCTGCCATTGGGGTCATAACAGTATGCCAGGCCATAAGTGAATATTTAATGCATTGCAGAAGTGGGATTATAAGAAAGGAAATTCTGAGTTTTTTTTTTTCTTTCTTTCTTTCCTCCCCTTTATCTCAGAGTGGCTGGAGCCTTGCTGCAGACATGAATGTCCAGACCTTGATTACTAGTGTGGATCAGCTTGCTGCTCGTGTGCAGAGTATTCAAGATTTTGTTACTAGCAGTCCTATGTCAGAACCTAAAATACCTATTCCGGAATTGTTTTCTGGAGACCGATTTAAATTTAGAAATTTCAGGAATAATTGTAAATTGTTTCTATCTCTGAGACCTCGTTCGTCTGGAGACTCAGCTCAGCAAGTAAAAATTGTTATCTCTTTCTTACGGGGCGACCCTCAGGATTGGGCCTTCTCGTTGGCGTCAGGCGATCCGGCTTTGGCAGATGTTCATGCGTTTTTTCTGGCGCTTGGGTTGCTATACGAGGAGCCCAATCTTGAAATTCAGGCAGAAAAAGCTTTGCTGGCTATCTCTCAGGGCCAGGATGAAGCTGAAGTTTATTGCCAAAAATTTCGGAAATGGTCCGTGCTTACTCAGTGGAATGAGTGTGCTCTGGCCGCAAATTTCAGAAATGGCCTTTCTGAAGCCATTAAGAATGTGATGGTGGGTTTCTCCGTTCCTACAAGTCTGAATGATTCCATGGCGTTGGCTATTCAAATTGACTGGCGTTTACGGGAGCGCAAAGTCGCTAATCCTCTGGTGGTGTTGTCTGAACAGACACCTGAGTTAATGCAATGTGATAGAGTTCAGACTAGAATTGAACGGAAAAATCATAGACGTCAGAATGGGTTGTGTTTCTACTGTGGTGATTCTACACATGTTATATCAGCATGCTCTAAACGCCTTACAAGGGTTGTTAGCCCTGTCGCCATTGGTAATTTGCAACCTAAATTTATTTTGTCTGTGACTTTAATTTGCTCATTGTCTTCCTATCCTGTTATGGCGTTTGTGGATTCAGGTGCTGCCCTGAGTCTTATGGATCTGTCGTTTGCCAAGCGCTGTGGTTTTGTTCTGGAGCCTTTGGTTAATCCTATTCCTCTGAGGGGTATTGATGCTACGCCATTGGCGGAGAATAAGCCGCAGTTTTGGACACAGGTGACCATGTGCATGTCTCCTGATCATCGAGAGGTGATTCGTTTTCTTGTTTTGCATAAAATGCATGATTTGGTCGTTTTGGGTCTGCCATGGTTACAGACCCATAATCCAGTCTTGGATTGGAAGGCAATGTCTGTGTCAAGTTGGGGCTGTCAGGGAATTCATTGCGATTTCCCGCCGGTGTCTATTGCTTCCTCCACTCCTTCAGAAGTTCCTGAGTATTTGTGTGACTTTCAGGATGTATTCAGTGAGTCCAGGTCCAGTGCTCTTCCTCCTCATAGGGACTGTGACTGCGCTATAGATTTGATTCCTGGTAGTAAATTTCCTAAGGGACGATTATTTAATCTGTCTTTACCTGAGCATACCGCAATGCGTTCGTATATTAAGGAGTCTCTGGAGAAGGGACATATCCGTCCATCCTCTTCCCCTCTTGGTGCGGGATTTTTCTTTGTGGCCAAGAAGGACGGATCTTTGAGACCTTGTATAGACTATCGACTTCTGAATAAAATCACTGTTAAATTTCAGTATCCTTTGCCTCTGTTGTCGGACTTGTTTGCCCGGATTAAGGGTGCCAAGTGGTTCACCAAGATAGACCTTCGTGGTGCGTACAACCTTGTGCGCATTAAGCAGGGAGATGAATGGAAAACTGCATTTAATACGCCCGAAGGTCACTTGGTGATGCCTTTTGGGCTCTCTAATGCTCCTTCAGTGTTTCAGTCCTTTATGCATGACATCTTCCGGAAGTATCTGGATAAATTTATGATTGTTTATCTGGATGATATTCTGTTTTTTTCTGATGATTGGGACTCCCATGTAAGGCAGGTCAGGATGGTGTTTCAGGTTTTGCGTGAGAATGCTTTGTTTATTAAGGGCTCAAAGTGTCTCTTTGGTGTGCAGAAGGTTCCCTTTTTGGGTTTTATCTTCTCCCCTTCTGCTGTGGAGATGGACCCAGTCAAGGTCCGAGCTATTCATGATTGGACTCAGCCCACGTCGGTTAAGAGTCTTCAGAAGTTCTTGGGTTTTGCTAACTTCTACCGTCGTTTTATCGCTAATTTTTCTAGCGTTGTTAAACCTTTGACGGATATGACCAAGAAAGGTTCTGATGTTGCTAACTGGGCTCCTGCAGCCGTGGAGGCTTTTCAGGAGCTGAAGCGCCGGTTTACTTCGGCGCCTGTTTTGTGTCAGCCTGATGTCTCGCTTCCCTTTCAGGTTGAAGTGGATGCTTCTGAGATCGGTGCAGGGGCCGTTTTGTCGCAGAGAAGCCCTGGTTGCTCAGTAATGAGACCATGTGCTTTTTTTTCTAGGAAATTTTCGCCTGCTGAGCGGAATTATGATGTTGGCAATCGGGAGTTGTTGGCCATGAAGTGGGCATTTGAGGAGTGGCGTCATTGGCTCGAGGGTGCTAAGCATCGTGTGGTGGTTTTGACTGATCACAAAAATCTGATGTATCTCGAGTCTGCTAAACGCCTGAATCCTAGACAGGCCCGTTGGTCATTATTTTTCTCCCGTTTTGACTTCGTGCTCTCGTACCTGCCTGGTTCAAAGAATGTTAAGGCTGATGCTCTTTCTAGGAGCTTTGTGCCTGACTCTCCTGGAGCCTCAGAGCCAGTTGGTATTCTTAAAGAGGGTGTAATCTTGTCGGCCATTTCTCCGGATTTGCGACGTGTGTTGCAGAGATTTCAGGCTGGTAGACCTGACTCTTGTCCACCTGACAGACTGTTTGTTCCTGATAAATGGACCGGTAGAGTCATTTCCGAGGTTCACTCCTCGGTGTTGTCAGGGCATCCGGGTATTTTTGGCACCAGAGATTTGGTGGCTAGGTCCTTTTGGTGGCCTTCCTTGTCACGGGATGTGCGGTCATTTGTGCAGTCCTGTGGGACTTGTGCTCGGGCTAAGCCTTGCTGTTCTCGTGCCAGCGGGTTGCTTTTGCCCTTGCCTGTCCCGAAGAGGCCTTGGACACACATTTCCATGGATTTCATTTCGGATCTTCCAGTGTCTCGGGGCATGTCTGTCATCTGGGTGGTATGTGATCGCTTTTCCAAGATGGTCCATTTGGTGCCCTTGCCTAAGCTGCCTTCCTCTTCTGATCTGGTTCCGTTGTTCTTTCAGAATGTGGTTCGTTTGCACGGCATTCCTGAGAATATCGTGTCTGACAGAGGATCCCAGTTTGTTTCCAGGTTCTGGCGATCCTTTTGTGCTAAGATGGGCATTGATTTGTCGTTTTCATCTGCCTTTCATCCTCAGACTAATGGCCAAACTGAGCGAACAAATCAGACTCTAGAGGCTTATTTGAGATGTTTTGTTTCTGCAGATCAGGATGATTGGGTGACCTTCTTGCCGTTGGCTGAGTTTGCCCTTAATAATCGGGCTAGTTCCGCTACCTTGGTTTCGCCATTTTTCTGCAACTCTGGTTTCCATCCTCGTTTTTCCTCGGGACATGTGGAGCCGTCTGACTGTCCTGAGGTGGATTCTGTGGTGGATAGGTTGCAGCGGATTTGGGATCATGTGGTGGACAACTTGAAGTTGTCACAGGAGAAGGCTCAGCATTTTGCCAACCGCCGCCGCGGTGTGGGTCCCCGACTTTGCGTTGGGGATTTGGTGTGGCTGTCTTCTCGCTTTGTTCCTATGAAGGTCTCCTCTCCTAAATTTAAGCCTCGCTTCATCGGTCCTTATAAGATTTTGGAAATTCTTAATCTAGTGTCCTTTCGCTTGGAACTTCCTGTGTCGTTTGCCATTCACAATGTGTTCCATAGGTCTTTGTTGCGGCGGTACGTTGTGCCTGTGGTTCCTTCTGTTGAGCCTCCTGCTCCGGTGTTGGTTGGGGGCGAGTTGGAGTACGTGGTGGAAAAGATCTTGGATTCTCGTCTCTCCAGGCGGAGGCTTCAGTATCTGGTCAAGTGGAAGGGCTATGGTCAGGAGGATAATTCCTGGGTGGTCGCCTCTGATGTGCATGCGGCCGATTTGGTTCGTGCCTTTCACGCTGCTCATCCTGATCGCCCTGGTGGTCTTGGTGAGGGTTCGGTGACCCCTCCTTAAGGGGGGGGTACTGTTGTGAATTAGACTTTTTGGCTCCCTCTTGTGGTCACTAGTGATATGACACTTTGATATTCCTTCCCTTGCTTGGTACCCACCTGGCCTCGTTAGTCCAGGGGTGTCGCTATTTGAACTTCCTGGATTTTCAGTCTGGTGCCTGGCATCGTTGTAATCAGATCCTTCTGTTTGCTCCTATCTGCTGGTCCTGGTTCTTTGCAAAATTAAGCTAAGTCTTGCTTTCTTGTTTTTGGTTATTTTCTGTGCTCTTATTTTTGTCCAGCTTGTACTAAATGTGATTCCTTATATTGCTGGAAGCTCTAGGGGGCGGATGTTCTCCCCCCGTGCCGTTAGACGGTTCGGGGGTTCTTGAATATTCCGCGTGGAGTTTTTGTGAGGGTTTTTGCTGACCATATAAGTCATCTTCCTATATTCTGCTATTAGTTAGCGGGCCTCTCTTTGCTAAAACCTAGTTCATTTCTTGCGTTTGTCTTTTCTTCTTACCTCACTGTTATTATTTGTTGGGGGCTTGTATCCAACTTTTTGGGGTATTTCCTCTGGAGGCAAGAAAGGTCTATCTTTTCCCTGCTAGGGTTAGTTAGTTCTCCGGCTGGCGCGAGACGTCTAGAATCAACGTATGTACGTTCCCCGGCTGCTGTTATTTGTGTGCTAGGTTCAGGTATATGGTCAGCCCAGTTACCACTGCCCTATGAGCTGGGTTTTATGTTTGCAGACTTCGCTATTGTCTCTGAGACCCCCTGCCATTGGGGTCATAACAAGTTATATTCCTGTACATAGGGGCAGTATTATAGTAGTTATATTCTTGTACATAGAGGCAGTATTATAGTAGTTATATTCTTGTACATAGGGGCAGTATTATAGTAGTTATATTCTTGTACATAGGAGCAGTATTATACTAGTTATATTCTTGTACATAGGAGCAGTATTATAGTAGTTATAATCTTATATATAGGAACAGTATTATAGTAGTTATATTCTTGTACATAGGGGCAGTATTATAGTAGTTATATTGTTGTACATAGGAGCAGTATTATAGTAGTTATAATCTTGTATATAGGAACAGTATTATAGTAGTTATATTCTTGTACATAGGGGCAGTATTATAGTAGTTATATTCTTGTACATAGGAGCAGTATTATAGTAGTTATATTCTTGTACATAGGAGCAGTATTATAGTAGTTATAATCTTGTATATAGGAACAGTATTATAGTAGTTATATTCTTGTACATAGGAGCAGTATTATAGTAGTTATATTCTTGTACATAAGAGCAGTATTATAGTAGTTATATTCTTGTACATAAGAGCAGTATTATAGTAGTTATATTCTTGTACATAGGAGGCAGTATTATAGTAGTTATATTCTTGTACATAGGAGCAGTATTATAGTAGTTATATTCTTGTACATAGGGGCAGTATTATAGTAGTTATATTCTTGTACATAGGAGCAGTATTATAGTAGTTATTCTTGTACATAGGGGCAGTATTATAGTAGCTATATATTTGTACATAGGGGCAGTATTATAGTAGCTACATTCTTGTACATAGGGGCAGTATTATAGTAGTGTTGTAGCTGTTTTTATTCTGACCCAATGTCAGTACGCCAGATCACCAGTGAGAGCCAAATCAAGTAGTTACGCCCGTTATTTTACAAGCGCACTTGGAGACAAAAAGACACCTCACACATATCCTGTGAGCAAGTCACTTTCATCTGATGTAATGCAGCAAGATGCAGTATTTTATACCATTTACAACAAATGTAACACACAATGTAATTCATGTAGCCCCCACCATCACCCAGGGTCATACTGACCTTTATTCCTCACAACGTACCAAAAACAAGTTGTGACTGACTATTGAGAACATACATGATAAGAAATGTAGTCTTCTTGAAGGGGAGACCATCAGACTACTGCGTTAACAGATTATAGTAATTCTAGCAATTAAAGGCAAGAGGCACTTAAAGGCAACCTATTAACCCTTCTATAACAATTTCCCCCTTTTGTAAATGGTATAACCTCTGCCACAGGGTCAGCTGATGTCCACAAAGGAGCTACTGTCTCATGGGTCTAGTACCCACAAGGGGGCTTTCTACCTGCTTCGCCCATCCACCCTCAGTGTGGACACTCACCTCCCCCGTCAGCAGTGGCTATACGGGGCCGATGATACACTACAGAAGGTTCAGCCTTAGGTAAGACATATATTAGCGCTTTTACGGCTACATAAAACAATAAGCAAAGCAACAAAATTTGCATACAAGTCTGTCAAGTCAAGTCAAAAATAATCCCTCCCTCTAGGCCGCTAAGCCAATTCGCTGGATTTAAAAAGGAGTCTCTATATTGTATTAGTCTTATTAAGAACCTTAAGGAACCAAGAAAATCTGAGTCCAAGTCTCATTGTGTATGCAGTGTGGTGTTAATACCCTCCTTGGCTCCTGGGGTATGGCAAAGTACAGCATAGTCCTTGCAGATACTGGGCTGTGTGTACAGATCCAACAGTCCAGCAGTTTTTGTCCTTGTCGACATTTAAAAGTGTATTCAGTGTCTCTGTAAGGTGCGAACATCATACCACTGCCAGCAAGGTGATTAGAACAACAGTCTTTCTGCTAGTGAAAAGATCTTTTTGCAGTGACTGGCATGGATCCAGGTGGGAGTTCCCTCAAGTGAATGTGGTCAGCTGGACTTTACAATGGGCCGTCAAACCGTGGATATAGGCTCCTTCTCACGTGTGTATGACCACCCAATCACCTGGATTCAGCTGATGTACTTCTGCACTGGCATTAGGATCTGGAATGGATGAAAACACATGTTTATGCACCACATTAAGTCTTTTCTGCAAGGCCTGGACATGGGCTGTCATAGCACCGTGTTGCATTTGTAGCACCTGTGGGAAGTACAGACCAGTCTCTGGCAAACTACTAAACAGGACTTCAAAAGGGGACAAGCCTGTCTTTCTATTTGGAGTGTGTCTGACCGACAAGAGTGCAAGAGACAAGCACTCTACCCCGCTCTTTCCTGTGTTTGCCATGGCCTTTGAATATTTAGTTTAAGTGTCCCATTTAGTCTCTCCATTTTCCCACTACTTTGTTGTCTATATGGTGCATGATATGCTTGCTGTACTCCCAGGGCCTGCATGACTTCCCTCATTATTTCTCCCGTGAAGTGTGTTCCCCTATCTCTCTCTGTGGTTTCTGGGACACCATACCTGCAGATCAGTTCTTTCATCAGTTTGTCTGCAGTCACTTTAGCATTTGCACATTTTACCAGATAGGCTTCCAGCCAACCAGAGAAGAGATCTACACATACTAGGACATTTTTTTTCTTTTCCACACACTCCTACCTTGGGTAGCTGTATGTACCCAGTCTGCAGTCTCTGAAACAGGTAGAGAGGCCTGGGTGTCGCTTTCTTAGGGATTTTTACTGTTTTACCAGGGCTGTGCCGTGCACAGATGAGGCATGACCGTACAAGCTTTGCTGCTGCGTAACTGAAACCAGGAGCGATCCGGAAGGCATCTACCATGGACACATGTGACATTTTGAGGTGTGAGTGGGGCCAGGTGTTGCTTGCGCCATTATTAGGAACAGGGACCTTGGTATATACAATTTATCCTTATTCTCCCAAAACTTCTTTTGAGTTCAGCTCAGCTCCCATTCTCCCCGATGTTCCTTCTCTGTTTGGGCAGCTGGAGGGATTTCAGGACATCCAGGCTCAGTGTGGCTTGAATACGCTGACTCCTCGCCACCATCCACTGCTCCCTAGGCCGCCTTGCTGCTACTTCAGCAGCCTCGTCCGCCCTTCTGTTGCCCTCTACCTCCACAGAGTCACCGTTCGTGAGTGCTGTTACCTTGACGATGCCAACCTGGACTGGTAACGTCAATGCCTCCACTAATTGTTTCATCAGCTCTGCATTTTTAATGGGCTTACCGGCTGATGTAAGAAACGTTCTGCTTCTCCAGACAGGGTGATAATCATGGGATATTCCCCATGCACAATTCGAATCTGTGTAAATATTAGCGACTTTACCTGCAGCAGTTCTACACGCCTCAGTGAGTGCCTTCAACTCCGCCTCCTGCACCGACATGTGAGGAGGGAGTGGTTCAGCTCGGATTACCTCATGTGAGGATACTACTGCATGTCCAGTGTAGAATCGCCCATCCTGGTGGCATCTAGAGCCATCTACAAAGGTAAAAACCTCAGCATATGCATAGGAACAGGGTTTTTCATGAACATATGTAAAACATACTGTCTCCTGACTCATCAGTTCCTATGCAGTCATGTTTGTGCGTCACGTCAACGTACCAGAGTACTTCCTCTTTTTTTTTTTCTCTTCTAACGCTGTCACCAATTCCCCCTTTTCTGAATCCACAGGCAGATGAGTGGCTGGATTCAGAACACTATGTCTTTTGAGGGTGACGTATTCAGGAATTAGTATTAGAACACATTCGAGTCTGATCTGTCTATCCATAGACAGGTGTTTTGGTTGTACTTGTACTTGTATGAGTATGGCATTAATGTCATGTGGAGAACAAATTGTCAAAAAGAAAAAGTCAGTGTGAGCTCACATGCCTAGCAGTAATACAGCAGCTTTTACAACACGGACACACGTAGGAGACCCTCTAATCACTGGGTCTAATTGTGCTGAGTAGTAAGCTATTGGTCTCTGTTTCGCTCCATGTTGTTGTGTCAGTACTGCGGTAGCATGTCCTCCCAGTGCAGCGCCCCAGATTCCTGGTAGTTGCAGTACTGTTGCTCCGCCACTAAGGGGGGCTATGGTACATCTGATGGCACTGAAGGAGTTCACCTGACCAGGTATCACAGACACCAATACACTTCATAGTCTGGCCTCCAGGGGGAGCTAAGGGTGCTATGTATTAGGCCACTCCTCACAATCTGGTAAAACTGGGGGTTGGATAGAAAGTTAGAGAGAAGCTGACTGGGTTGGAACCAGGCAACATCCTGTGGCAGAGGGTGTTGCAGGGGAAGATTCAGGGGGGTCTCTGTCAGGGGAGGGATCCTGACAGAGGCCTAGCAAACAGGAAAGAACGTTACGGGACCGTGCCTGCACTTCATTGTGGCGGTACCCCAAGAAAGGACAAGAAGCGAGGTTTATTGCGAAGAGTGAGAAACGAGATCATAGCAACAAGGAGAAAACACCAGTAGGAGTCCTGCTGTAAGATCGAGGCAACATCCTACTGAGGTGCGTAGCCGGTGGCCGGAACGCCGAGGAGGTATTGGCTCCAAGCCTTACTTCAAACCAACGGCAGGACAGTCAGTTATAGGCGGGCTGTCTCACCTAAATCACCTAAGCAGACATAGGGGGCAATTGTGGGAGAGGGGCCTCACTAGGGTCCCGGAAGAAGTCCAGGCCTACCCATCATACGGGTGCGTCCTAGCCATATTATCTGGGGGACGGAGAAGAACATCAGAATCAGTTGTGAGGGAACATCAGAAACAGACACAACAGTTGTGAGGACTATCCTGTGGTGCTCAGCAGGGAAGGACTACAACACACAGGCGCTAGAAGGAAGGCACAGATTTCCACCTGCAAAGGGAACTCTGGAGGTGCCATCGGAGCGGCCGGTCTCAGACAGCCCTGTTAACCATACTCTGGATTGAGGATCCTGAAGCCTTCAGTAAAGAGGTAAAGAGACTGCAACCCTGTGTCCTCGTTATTCATCGCGACCTGCACCACACATCATCATTCTCAACTTTCGCTGGACGCCCCTTAGCAGGGTCACGGGCCGGGTCTAGCCACCGTGACAATCCCAGAACTGAGACAGAGAGGCCCGGTACCGGGTACCCCTCGGCCCTGCGACAGTGGGGGCGCTCCACCTGCTCTGTGCAAAATAAGAAAAATGGCTGATCATAGTTTGGAATGCCTAAGGCCGAGGTTGACACAATGAACAGCTTCAGAAAATTAAAGGAATCAATTGCTTCTTGAGTGAGATTGTAGGGGACTGATGACAACTTGTCATAGAGTGGTTCCATCATTTGTGAAGCAGACCTTATCCAAGGCCTACAGTAGGTCACCAAACCTAGGAAAATGCGTAGATGCTGGTGTGACCCGGGTAAAGGGAGATTTTGTATTGCCTGTTTTCTGTCTTCAGTCAGGTGTCTTGTACCTTCAGCAATACAATGTCCTAAAAATGTCACCTTTGTTTGCACTACTGTATAAGTGCACCTGAGCAAATTCATAGGGGAATTGTCACTAACAATAAGTTTGTAAGCACCTTTTAGCTGTCTCGTGATTCTAGTCTTATTTGTTTAGTCATAGGGGCTTCAGTCGCTTGTCCCTCTACACTCACGCATTCCACAGTCTCGTCAGTAATCATGTCTGGCATTATCAAGTCTTTGTGTACCACAGTCCCGGCTGCCCCAGTGTCAATCAAGAATTCTGTGTCTCTCCCTCCTGACATTGGCATGGTGGTCATCAAGGCAGGACCAGGTCCGGAGGGGACAAGAACAGGGCACACATTTGTCAATGGGTTGTCAGTTTCCTAGTCTGGAAGTGAAGAAGGTGGAAGATTGGTCTGAGTGTCCATTTTCTCCACAATTCCAGCACTTTACTGTTTCTAAGTCCTTAGGTCCCTCACTACGTCTCTACTGTTTTCCTTGTACTCCAGCATACATGACACGTCGTCTTATTGTCCTAGTTTGTTCAACTCCTTTAGGAACCTTCAGGTCTTTTGGATCTACATTTCTCCATTCAGGTCTGGCTGTCTGTACTGCGTCTCGTAAGCCTTTTGTCATACCGTCAATTAATGTATTTACCAATATTTTAACATCAAGTAGGTTTATGGGACTGTACCCCATATCTGCCCATTTCAGCTGTAACCGTCCAAAGTACATCTCTACACTCTCTCCTTTTGTCACATCTGTAAAAGTCTTAATTTGCATCCTAGTACGTCACCTGCTTTTGTGCTCACTAACTCCCTAGGTCTGCTCAGGTGCACTTATACGTCCATCATATTGTCTTTATTTGTCTGTGAAATGGGAAAGGTTGGTTCTCAGGGTCAGCCAATTGTTTTAGCGTAGCTAGCTAGTCAGAGGGCCTCCAGGGATAATACTCCTGTATCTGTCTTACCCTACCTGATGTGGTTGGTTCTCTGGTGGTGGGGGTGACTAGATGACCGGTTGGGGGTAACATGACATGCTGGTCTACAGCTCCTTCCCAAAAGAATTACTGTCAACTATCCACCAACCACAATCCTGTGTCAGCTTCTTAAGTCACTACATGTGATCTTGTCTGGACAGGATCAGTGCAATTCTCTTAGGTCAGGTTGCAGCACAGATCATACAAGTATTTCTCCAGTCTGGGTTTGTCTGACCACAGTGTTGTAAACACTTGTAAAGTCCATCTGTCTTGTCTGGGTCTCTGGTTATTAGTGTTGAGCGATACCTTCCGATACTCAAAGGTATCAATATCGGATGGTATCGGCCGATATCTGAAAAATATCGGATATCGCCGATACCAATACCCGATACCAATGCAAGTCAATGGGACACAAGTATCGGAAGGTATCCTGGATGGTTCCCAGGGTCTGAAGGAGAGGAAACTCTCCTTCAGGCCCTGGGATCCATATTCATGTGTAAAATAAAGAATAAAAATAAAAAATAGGGATATACTCACCCTCTGACGCGCCCTGGTAGTAACCGCCGTAACCGGCAGCCTCCGTTCCTAAGAATGAGGAGTTTAGGACCTGCGATGACGTCGCAGCTTGTGATTGGTCGCATGACCGCTCATGTGACCGCTCACGTGACCAATCACAAGCCGCGACGTCATCGCAGGTCCTAAACTCCTCATTCTTAGGAACGGAGGCTGCCGGTTACATCGGTAAGGTCCAGGGGCCGCCGGAGGGGTGAGTATATCCATATTTTTTATTTTAATTCTTTATTTTTTACATGAATATGGATCCCAGGGCCTGAAGGAGAGTTTCCTCTCCTCCAGACCCTGGGAACCATACACTGGGAACTTCCGATTCCGATTTCCGATATCACAAAAATATCGGAACTCGGTATCGGAATTCCGATACCGCAAGTATCGGCCGATACCCGATACTTGCGGTATCGGAATGTTCAACACTACTGGTTATACAAAGGTATGACCATAGCAGTAATGTGTCAGTCATAGTCGGACTTTTGAGCATCAAAACATGCATAATACACCTTACTTCCGTCCTGCTGCACTCTCTCAGACGCCATTTATTCACTTGCTATTTTCCTCCTTTGTCTGTGCCTTTTTGAACATCCAAACATCCACTCACTGGCATTTTTGCCTTTTTCAATCTCGGTCTCACATCTTTCACTGCTTCCTTTTTCAATCTCTACAGCGGTTTTGGATCCCATTGGGGGTCCTGACTGCACACAGAATAAGTTGCCCATGGCTTCATCTTATCCACTCAACAACACCGAGCAGGTTCACTACCTACCACTCGGTGGACTTAAAGGATTTTACCGAGCAGGTTCACTACCTACCACTCGGTAGATCAGCTGGCTAGCACAGCTCCATGGACGGCAAGGTTACACCACCTAATGCCATAGGCTGACTGTAGCAGGTTCCTCCATACACTACATCAGCCGTGCAGATGGCTACTTCCTCTGTTGATCCTCAATTTGCTATATCAATCACTCAACTTGAAACAGGTGAATCTTTTACCAATCTTTTCAATCACTTACAAGTTTCCTTCTAAACTAGGCACAGTTCTATTGCTTTAAACACAAATCTTTCAGCATGTACTAAACCAAGGACAGAATTTGAGCGCAGCTCTCTGCCCCCCTTCCTCTGGCACACAGCACAGAGAGGAGAGATCATAAGCAATTCGCGCAGCGGTCTGCTTCCCTCCTCCCATCAGGTATTCTGCGCAGATAAGAGCTTGGTGCCTCACACACACAGAAACAGAATGCAGCAGTTTTCAGACTTAATCTCTACAAAACATTCATCCTCTCGGAATTAAAAACAGTTTCTCTATACAGGCAAATCACTGCACAACTTGAATAAGCTGATTCTGAACGCATCCGGCCAAAACACATATAGACACATATAGAAACCTATCCAATGTCAAACCATATATAACATAGGTTTCACTGAATTTCAGATGTAATTAAATGTACATTAAAAATATCCACAACTCATTCATACATGCTCATTCAGGGATTGTTTTTTCCTTTCCTTTCACTTTTTAGTTGATTTTTTTTTTACAAGAAGAAAATCCCTTATCTCAATCATCATCAGAAGTGTAGTCTCCTTGAAGGGGAGACCATCAGACTACTGCGTTAACAGATTCTAGTAATTCTAGCAATTAAAGGCAAGAGGCACTTAAAGGCAACCTATTAACCCTTCTATAACAGTAGTTATATTCTTGTACATAGGAGCAGTATTATAGTAGTTATATTCTTGTACATAGGGGCGGTATTATAGTAGCTATATTCTTGTACATAGGGGTAGTATTATAGTAGTTATATTCTTGTACATAGGGGGCAGTATTATAGTAGTTATATTCTTGTACATAGGGGCAGTATTATAGTAGTTATATTCTTGTACATAGGAGCAGTATTATAGTAGTTATATTCTTGTACATAGGAGCAGTATTATAGTAGTTATATTCTTGTACATAGGGGCAGTATTATAATAGTTATATTCTTGTACATAGGAGCAGTATTATAGTAGTTATATTCTTGTACATAGGGGCAGTATTATAGTAGTTATATTCTTGTACATAGAGGCAGTATTATAGTAGTTATATTCTTGTACATAGGGGCAGTATTATAGTAGTTATATTCTTGTACATAGGGGCAGTATTATAGTAGTTATATTCTTGTACATAGGGGCAGTATTATAGTAGTTATACTCTTGTACATAGGAGCAGTATTATAGTAGTTATATTGTTGTACATAGGGGCAGTATTATAGTAGTTATATTGTTGTACATTGGAGCAGTATTACAGTAGTTATATTCTTGTACATAGGAACAGTATTATAGTAGTTATATTCTTGTACATAGGGGGCAGTATTATCTATATATAGAATTGTCTAAGGGTCACTTCTGTCTGTCCTTCTGTCTGTTTGTCACGGATATTCATTGGTCGCGGCCTCTGCATATACTACGTAACTGGGCAATATACTACGTGGACTGTTATGGACCTGGTGGTTAGGAGCACCCGGAATGACCTGATGAGTAAACTAGTAATCGGAACAAGCTCTGGGAAAGTGGGAACTCTGCTGACCGCAAACCCTACTCCTATCACACACACTAGAAATAGCCGTGGAGCGTACCTAACTCTCCCTAGACGCCTCTTCACAGCCTAAGAGCTAACTACCCCTAAAGATAGAAATAGAAGCCTAACCTTGCCTCAGAGAAATTCCCCAAAAGGTAAAGGCAGCCCCCACATATATTGACTGTGAGTTAAGAGGAAAGTCACAAACACAGGAATGAAACAGGTATTAGCAAAGGAGGCCAGACTTCACTAAATAGTCAGAGGATAGAAAAGAAAACTATGCGGTCAGCACAAAAAACTACAAAAACCACGCAGTGTATGCAAAAAGACCCCCACACCGACTCACGGTGTGGAGGCGCAACTCTGCACTCCCAGAGCTTCCAGCTAGCAAGGAAATATCATGATAGCAAGCTGGACTTAGAATTTAGCAGTACTAAGAAATATATTCAGGCAGCAGTACAACAAATGAACTAGCAGGGACTTAGCTTCTGCTGGAGTAGACAGGTCCTCAGAGAAGTCCAAGAGAGATCTGAACCAATACTGAAACATTGACAGCTGGCATGAAGTAACGATCTGAGTAGAGTTAAATAGGGAAGCCAGCATAACAATAAACGAGGGCAGCTGAGGAAGCAAACCTCAGAGACCAGCAGTTCCGCTCAAAGCCACCAGAGGGAGTCCAAGAGCAGAACTAACCAAAGTACCATTCATGACCACA
Source organism: Ranitomeya variabilis (assembly GCF_051348905.1). Lineage (NCBI taxonomy): Eukaryota > Metazoa > Chordata > Amphibia > Anura > Dendrobatidae > Ranitomeya > Ranitomeya variabilis. The sequence goes on along the minus strand of NC_135233.1, from coordinate 11,227,081 downwards.
GGAGGGAGACCGAGAAATGGAATTCACAACAGTGGACACGCATATTCTAGAATACCCGATGCATTAGAATCGGGCCACCATCTAGTAGTAGTTATATTCTTGTACATAGGAGCAGTATTATAATAGTTATATTCTTGTACATAGGGGCAGTATTATAGTAGTTATATTCTTGTACATAGGAGCAGTATTATAGTAGTTATATTCTTGTACACAGGGGCGGTATTATAGTAGTTATATTCTTGTACATAGGAGCAGTATTATAGTAGTTATATTCTTGTACATAGGAGCAGTATTATAGTAGTTATATTCTTGTACATAGAGGGCAGTATTATAGTAGTTATATTCTTGTACATAGGAGCAGTATTATAGTAGTTATATTCTTGTACATAGGAGCAGTATTATAGCAGTTATATTCTTTGTACATAGGGGCGGTATTATAGTAGTTATATTCTTGTACATAGGGAGCAGTATTATAGTGGTTATATTCTTGTACATAGGGGCAGTATTATAGTAGTTATATTCTTGTACATAGGAGCAGTATTATAGTAGTTATATTCTTGTACATAGGGAGCAGTATTATAGCAGTTATATTCTTGTACATAGGAGCAGTATTATAGTAGTTATATTCTTGTACATAAGGGCAGTATTATAGTAGTTATATTCTTGTACATAGGGAGCAGTATTATAGTAGTTATATTCTTGTACATAGGGGCAGTATTATAGTAGTTATATTCTTGTACATAGGAGCAGTATTATAGTAGTTATATTCTTGTACATAGGAGCAGTATTATAGTAGTTATATTCTTGTACATAGGAGCAGTATTATAGTAGTTATATTCTTGTACATAGGGGCAGTATTATAGTAGTTATATTCTTGTACATAGGAGCAGTATTATAGTAGTTATATTCTTGTACATAGGAGCAGTATTATAGTAGTTATATTCTTGTACATAGGAGCAGTATTATAGTAGTTATATTCTTGTACATAGAGGGCAGTATTATAGTATTTATATTCTTGTACATAGGGAGCAGTATTATAGTAGTTATATTCTTGTACATAGGAGCAGTATTATAGTAGTTATATTCTTGTACATAGGAGCAGTATTATAGTAGATATATTCTTGTACATAGAGGGCAGTATTATAGTATTTATATTCTTGTACATAGTGGCAGTATTATAGTAGTTATATTCTTGTACATAGGGGCAGTGTTATAGTAGTTATATTCTTGTACATAGGAGCAGTATTATAGTAGTTATATTCTTGTACATAGGAGCAGTATTATAGTAGTTATATTCTTGTACATAGGAGCAGTATTATAGTAGTTATATTCTTGTACATAGAGGGCAGTATTATAGTAGTTATATTCTTGTACATAGGAGCAGTATTATAGTAGTTATATTCTTGTACATAGAGGGCAGTATTATAGTATTTATATTCTTGTACATAGGAGCAGTATTATAGTAGTTATATTCTTGTACATAGGAGCAGTATTATAGTAGTTATATTCTTGCACATAGGAGCAGTATTATAGTAGTTACATTGTTTTTATAGGGGAAGTACATTTTATGATTTCATCTTGGGATATTTTCTAATGATTTATAGATTGGCTCTTCCATACTCAGGTCTTGTTCCCGATCAGTTCTCAGGAGATTTTTGTGATTCTGGTCATTCGCGTCATGTAAATATGATGTTTGCAGTGATTGGAGGCTCTCGGTCAGGTTGATGAGGGTCATTAGCAGTTTCTGGAGGTGGTGGAGGATGTCTGAGAGCTAACAAGTCACCTGCTGAGTGATAATTCCTCTCTGGACTGGGCTATAAATATTTCAGGTCCGGCTGATCACATTTGTAGGCTCATTCGTCTCTCGGCTTGTTAGAGGCGATGGTGAGTGATGTTGACGTGGGGGATGGTGTCGTGCAGGAGACCTAGTGCCACTCAGCGCTGAGTAATGGACGTTATCGGTCAATGTTCATTAACTTCCACCAAAAACCCAATAAAACTTGTTACATAAAACTCCGTGCGGGACTCGTTTTAAATGTTCCCAAATCTAAAATACATCAAGAGGTTTAGATAGAAAACCGTGAAGAAAATGTTAAGGGACAAAGTGAAATCTTTTTTGGATGTAAAAAAGTAGAAATAAAGATGTAAAATAATGCAGTTGCATAAATCTGCACACCTTTGTTGCAGTTTCCTGTGAATTTCTGGCAGCATTGAGTCCTTTTGCATTGGGGTCAATCTAGAATTGATGATCTTTGCCGGCTCCTTGCAATAGTTCCACATCTGTCAAGGTAGCAGGGTGGCTCAGAGGTTAGCACTGTATGGTGGCTCAGTGATTAGCACTGTGCTATATATAGTGCAGCATGTTGGCTCAGTGGTTAGCACTGTGTAAGAGGAAGCGATGGTTCCCCTGAAGAGCCCCTGCGTGATGTGGCATTAGTGAGGAAAGACTGCCATCTGCTAGCTGGATGAAACCATGTGGAACCAACTGGCACCAGAAGAGTTGCAGGGGGAGCAAGTTCATGTGCGGGACCAGGCTGGTCAGGTGCCTTGGATGATGAAGTTCCTGGTTATAAAATCCTGTGCACCAAACCAGTGTCAGGATGTGACGCCGAGGAGAGGAGTGGTGCAAACGTGAGCCGGAGACAATGCGGAAGCCAGTGCGACAGGCCTCTTCGGAGACAGTGTGCCAGCAGGTTTCTGGCCACCATCAGATGAGGCCCGTTCGACGACCAGTGAAATCTGAAGACACGACTACGCTGGTCAAGACCCAGAGCCCAGATGGCGCCGATCAAGATCAGAATCTTAGCCCTACGCCAGTCAACGAGACACAAGACACCCACCATCCGTCAAGCACCGAAGATCCGCAAGGAGACGTCGACCAAAGGAGGACTCCTGCCATTACAGAAGGGCGACACAAGTGAGCCGGGCCGTCACTTCTAGCAATAGCATACGGTACAGGGGTCAGCCTGGGTTAGGACAACAAGTGGGACAAGTGCCGTTTGGTACACAGGAAGCGCAACGTTCCTTTATAGACTTTGCTAGGACTCACAGCCTAGCAGGAAAATCCGGTGACCCGCTAGGGCCATTGTTGCAGGAAGAGCGAACAGTAGTTCCCCAGGAATGGGTTTACACCCTTGTGGACACAAGTATCATTCCTGAGAGACTTTTCCGTTATTCAATGTATGTTTAGTGTCGTATGGTTTATTGCAGTTTACACCGTTATCTGTCAATTCCCGCTATATCAGAAAGGATGAAATCGTTCACTGACTGTTCCCACCTCATGCCTTCTGTGCACTGCATTCAGTCTCCTGCTTACAACTGGACAGTGGCTCAGTGGTTAGCACTGCACTATACTGCATATAGGGCAGCACAGTGGCTCAATAGTTAGCACTGTACTATATATAGGGCAGCATGGTGGCTCAGTGGTTAGCACTGTCATGTTAATGTTTAAAGTGGCATATGATTTTTCATTTTTCCATGTTATCACACACGCTGCGGGCTCCGGCCCCCCTTCTTCCCCTTCCCAATGCCTTCGCTGGCCTAGGCACAATCCCTGTGTAACTTGAAACTCCAGCGGGGGGCCTTGAAACGCCTCTCTGCTCTTTCCCCCTCCCATCGGAATGTTAATTAGCCAGGAGTGTGTGCAAGTCTCTTTTGTCTCCAAACCCATGTGCTTGCTGCAAAGGGGGGAGATATTACAGAAGTCCTAATGCGCCGCCAGTGTATGATAGGAATATGCCAGATACATATTCAGAACGTGCTTTGATAGAGCTTCGCAACAGGGTCTTTTGCTGGAGTCTGGCACCAAGAGAACCAGAGAAATGGATTTCTCCTAAACAGAGTGGAATAGCTAACCTGAGTCTAGATTCATTAGAAAGCTAATGTCAATATAAGATGAATGATGTGTGTGCTGTGATTCTGCTAGGTTCTCGAGCCCATTTAGAAGTGTTAGAAGTTTTCTTACCAAAATGTGCACTCTGGCAGCTAGGGGAGGGTGCAGGTAAACCAGCCCCTTTAGGGATGTCACAAGCCCAGAAATATAAGTCACTGCACACAGCCCAGCCTTCATTCTTGCCTGGGACCTCACTGCACCAAGACCCTCTGATGAATTGGGATATCTGGCTCCTCCCACCAGCATGGATAGCTAGGATGATCTAAGCAACATGTGAGTCTTAATATTCTTTAATCCCTGCTTTTTTATAATTGCTTGTATATATTTTATTTGCCTCATATTATAAAATCTTTATAAACACTGCCTACTTTTTGGAGTAAACAATAAAATTTACTAGTTTGTCTTCTCCATATTCTATGCGAATTGTCATGTGCCTGAAGTTAATTACGCTACTAATTTGGGTTGGCTCAAACCCCTCTGTTGAGAAATCTGAGCTGAGCTGGTGCCAGCGAAGTGTGTTCTGGGCTAGGTGGGTAAAGCTGGCAGCGATGGAACAGGGTTTTATAAGCTATTGTCTGGCTGCGGCCTGAGCATTTAGGGTATGTGCACACGCTGCGGATTTTGCTGCGGATCCGCAGTGGATTTGATGCTGCGGATCCGCAGCAGTTTTCCCAAAGTTTACAGTACCATGTAAACCTATGGGAAAAAAAAAACGCTGTGCACATGCTGCGGAAAAATCCGCTCAGAAACGCAGCAGATTATTTTCCGCAGCATGTCAATTCTTTGTGCGGATTCCGCAGCGGTTTTCAACCTGCACCAATAGGAAAGTGCAGTTGAAAAACCGCAGAGGAATCCGCAGAAGAAACCGTGAGAAAATCCGCAGTGAAAACCGCAGTGGTTTTGCACTGCGGATTGTCCAAATCCGCTGCGGAAAAATCCGCAGCAGAATCCGCAACGTGTGCACATACCCTTATAATTCCCTCGCTGCAGCGTGCCTGCTAGCCAGTCCACAGTGAAGCAGTCCATCCGGCGACTAATTATCCCAGGTGTAGTTCCCTGACTGACCTGAGGGTAAGGGGGCGCTAGAGAGCTGCAAGTTCCAAAGCGGAACTGAAAAGCGGGATATACATAAATCCCTGCAGTTCGTGACATGTTGTAGCAGCAGTGGGATAACTAAAATAAGCCCCTGCGGTAAATTGATAGGTCAATAGCCTTGTTTGTGTTTTCATCACATTGTAGCAGTGGTGGGATAACTTAAGGTACCGTTACACTAAACGACTTACCAACGATCACGACCAGCGATACGACCTGGCCGTGATCGTTGGTAAGTCGTTGTGTGGTCGCTGGGGAGCTGTCACACAGACAGCTCTCTCCAGCGATAGTGTTGAGCATTCCGATACCGCAAGTATCGGGTATCGGCCGATATTTGCTGTATCGGGATTCCGATACCAAGATCCGATACTTTTGTGATATCGGGAATCGGTATCGGGATCGATATTAATGTGTAAAATAAAGAATAAAAATAAAAAATATTGATATACTCACCTCTCCGACGCAGCCTGGACCTTACCGATGTAACCGGCAGCTTCCGTTCCTAAGAATGAGCGCTTGAAAGACCTTAGATGACGTCGCGGCCTGTGATTGGTCGCGTGGCGGTCACGTGACCGCTCACGCGACCAATCACAGGCCGCGACGTCATCTAAGGTCTTTCAAGCGCTCATTCTTAGGAACGGAAGCTGCCGGTTACATCGGTAAGGTCCAGGCCGCGTCGGAGAGGTGAGTATATCAATATTTTTTATTTTTATTCTTTATTTTACACATTAATATGGATCCCAGGGCCTGAAGGAGAGTTTCCCCTCCTTCAGACCCTGGGAACCATACAGGATACCTTCCGATACTTGGTGTCCCATTGACTTGTATTGGTATCGGGTATCGGCGATATCCGATACTTTTCGGGCATCGGCCGATACTATCCGATACCGATACTTTCAAGTATCGGACGGTATCGCTCAACACTATCCAGCGACCAACGACCAGGGGAATGACTTCGGCATCGTTGAAACTGTCTTCAATGATGCCGAAGTCCCCGGGTAACCAGGGTAAACATCGGGTTACTAAGTGCAGGGCCGCGCTTAGTAACCCGATATTTACCCTGGTTACCATTGTAAAAGTAAAAAAAAAAACACTACATACTCACATTCCGATGTCTGTCACGTCCCTTCGCCGGTGTCCACAGGGTTAAAACTGCTTTCGGCAGGAGCGCTTGCTAATGCTGCGCTGCTGCCGAGAGCTTCCTGCACTGACTGTGTCAGCGCCGGCAGTAACAGCGGTGACGTCACCGCTGTGCTCTGCTTTACGGCCGGCGCTGACACAGTCAGTGCAGGGAAGCTGACGGCGGGGGACGTGACAGACATCGGAATGTGAGTATGTAGTGTTTTTTTTTAAAACTTTTACAATGGTAACCAGGGTAAATATCGGGTTACTTAGCGCGGCCCTGTGCTTAGTAACCCGATATTTACCCTGGTTACAAGTGAACGACATCGCTGGATCGGTGTCACACACGCCGATCCAGCGATGACAGCGGGTGATCAGCGACCAAAAAAAGGTCCTGATCATTCCCATCGACCAATGATCTCCCAGCAGGGGCCTGATCGTTGGTCGCTGTCACACATAACGAGATCGTTAGCGGGATCGTTGCTACGTCACCAAAAGCGTGACGTTGCAACGATATCGGCAACGAAATTGTTGTGTGAAGGTACCTTAAGATAAGCCCCCTGCACATGTGATAGCTATGTGCTGGTCAAAGGTCACCCCCGATTCGTGATAAGCACCATACTATGTATAGGGCAGCACAGTGGCTTGGCGATTATCACCGTACTTTATATAGGGCAGCAAAGCTGCTTGGTGGTTAGAACTGTACTATATATAGGGCAGCATGGTGGCTCAGTGATTACTACCATACTATATAGGGCAGAACAGTGGCTCGGTGGTTAGCACTGTACTATATATAAGGCAGCATGATGGCTCAGTGGTTAGCACTGTACTATACATAGAGCAGTACGGTGACTCGGTGGTTAGCGGTTGTGAACTCTGTTTTTGGGCTCCCTCTTGTGGTCACAAGTGGTACTGTGTGAGTGCTGTCTTTGGGCTCCCTCTGGTGGCTCTTTGTGTCATTCTGCAGGTCTGAGGCTGGTTCAGCTGTCTCGTTATCTGTTAGCTGGTTTCCTATTTAGCTCACCTGGACTTTCAGTGGTTGCCTGCTGTTGATGTATTCAGTGCTATTTTGATCTCTCTCATCAGTGTTCAATATGTTTCTTGGTTATCTATTTGTCCTTGTCCAGCTTGCTAATATGTGATTTCCTTGCTTGCTGGTAGCTCTAGGGGGCTGAGTTTCTCCCCTCACACCGTTAGTTGGTGTGGGGGTTCTTGTATTCTCAGCGTGGATATTTTGTATAGGGTTTTTTACTGACTGCACAATTCCCTGCCTGTCTTCTGCTATCTAGTATTAGTGGGCCTCATTTGCTGAATCTGTTTTCATTTCTACGTTTTGTATTTTCCCCTTACCTCACCGTTATTATTTGTTGGGGGCTTCCTATATCTTTGGGGTCATTTCTCTGAGGCAAGTGAGGTCTTACTTTCTCTATAGGGGTAGCAAGTTTCTCAAGCTGCGTCGAGACGTCCAGGAATTTAGGCACGTTCACCGGCTACCTTCAGTGTGTTTGGTTAGGATCAGGTTTTGCGGTCAGTCCAGTTACCACCTCCCTAGAGCTCGTTCTATGTTCAGTAACTTAGCTAGTTCATTCTGTGATCCTCAGCCACTAAGGATCATAACAGTTAGCACTCTACTGTATATAGGGCAGCACAGAGGCTCAGTGGTTTGCATTTTACTATATATAGGGCAGGATGGTGGCTCAGTGGTTAGTACTGTACTATATATAGGCAGCATGGTGGCTCAGTGGTTAGCACAGTACCATATATAGAGCAGCATGGTTGTTCGGTGGTTAGCAATGTACTATACAGTGGGGCAAAAAAGTATTTAGTCAGTCAGCAATAGTGCAAGTTCCACCACTTAAAAAGATGAGAGGCGTCTGTAATTTACATCATAGGTAGACCTCAACTATGGGAGACAAGCTGAGAAAAAAAAATCCAGAAAATCACATTGTCTGTTTTTTTATCATTTTATTTGCATATTATGGTGGAAAATAAGTATTTGGTCAGAAACAAACAATCAAGATTTCTGGCTCTCACAGACCTGTAACTTCTTCTTTAAGGGTATGTGCACACGTTCAGGATTTCTTGCAGAAATTTCCTGAAGAAAACCGGAAATTTTCTGCAAGAAATCCGCATTTTTTTTTTTGCGTTTTTTTTCCGTTTTTTTCACGTTTTTTTAGCATTCTGCAAGCGTAATTAGCTTGCAGAATGCTAAAGTTTTCCAAGCGATCTGTAGCATCGCTTGGAAAACTGACTGACAGGTTGGTCACACTTGTCAAACATAGCGTTTGACAAGTGTGACCAACTTTTTACTATAGATGCAGCTTATGCAGCATCTATAGTAAAAGATAGAATGTTTAAAAATAATAAAAAAAATAAAAAAATGCTTATACTCACCCAGACATCTCCTCACCGGCGTCCGTTCCTCTTCCTATAGCTGGTCTGTGCGCACAGGACCTTCCGTGACGTCACGGTCACGTGAGCGGTCACATGACCGCTCACGACCAATCACAGGACAGTGACGTCATCGGCAGGTCTTTCGCCGCACACCAGCTACAGGAACCGAATGGCAGCGTGCAGTGGAGGCGGGAAGACATCGAGGGTGAGTATAGGACTGTTTTTTATTTTAATTCTTATTTTTTGACCACTTATATGGTGCCCAGTGCGTGGAGGAGAGTCTCTTCTCCTCCACCCTGGGTACCAACCGCACATAATCTGCTTACTTCCCGCATGGTGTGCACAGCCCCGTGCGGGAAGTAAGCAGATCAATGGACCCCTAGGTGTGCGGAATCCCCTGCAATTCCGCATTTTAATGAACATGTTGCTTTTTTTTCCGCGATGCGATTTTTTCGCGGAAAAAAAGGCTACATTTGCACAAAAAATGCGGAAAACACTTAAAATAATAGGAGGCATATGTAAGCGTTTTTTTCGCGTTTTTATCACGTTTTTATAGCGAAAAAACGCGAAAAAAACGCGAAAAATACTGAACGTGTGCACATGGCCTAAGAGTCTCCTCTTTCCTCCACTCATTACCTGTAGTAATGGCTCCTGTTTAAACTTGTTATCAGTATAAAAAGACACCTGTGCACACCCTCAAACAGTCTGACTCCAAACTCCACTATGGTGAAGACCAAAGAGCTGTCAAAGGACACCAGAAACAAAATTGTAGCCCTGCACCAGGCTGGGAAGACTGAATCTGCAATAGCCAATCAGCTTGGAGTGAAGAAATCAACAGTGGGAGCAATAATTAGAAAATGGAAGACATACAAGACCACTGATAATCTCCCTCGATCTGGGGCTCCACGCAAAATCCCACCCCGTGGGGTCAGAATGATCACAAGAACGGTGAGCAAAAATCCCAGAACCACGTGGGGGGACCTAGTGAATGAACTGCAGAGAGCTGGGACCAATGTAACAAGGCCTACCATAAGTAACACACTACGCCACCATGGACTCAGATCCTGCAGTGCCAGACGTGTCCCACTGCTTAAGCCAGTACATGTCCGGGCCCGTCTGAAGTTTGCTAGAGAGCATTTGGATGATCCAGAGGAGTTTTGGGAGAATGTCCTATGGTCTGATGAAACCAAACTGGAACTGTTTGGTAGAAACACAACTTGTCGTGTTTGGAGGAAAAAGAATACTGAGTTGCATCCATCAAACACCATACCTACTGTAAAGCATGGTGGTGGAAACATCATGCTTTGGGGCTGTTTCTCTGCAAAGGGGCCAGGACGACTGATCCGGGTACATGAAAGAATGAATGGGGCCATGTATCGTGAGATTTTGAGTGCAAACCTCCTTCCATCAGCAAGGGCATTGAAGATGAAACGTGGCTGGGTCTTTCAACATGACAATGATCCAAAGCACACCGCCAGGGCAATGAAGGAGTGGCTTTGTAAGAAGCATTTCAAGGTCCTGGAGTGGCCTAGCCAGTCTCCAGATCTCAACCCTATAGAAAACCTTTGGAGGGAGTTGAAAGTCTGTGTTGCCAAGCGAAAAGCCAAAAACATCACTGCTCTAGAGGAGATCTGCATGGAGGAATGGGCCAACATACCAACAACAGTGTGTGGCAACCTTGTGAAGACTTACAGAAAACGTTTGACCTCTGTCATTGCCAGCAAAGGATATATTACAAAGTATTGAGATGAAATTTTGTTTCTGACCAAATACTTATTTTCCACCATAATATGCAAATAAAATGATAAAAAAACAGACAATGTGATTTTCTGGATTTTTTTTCTCAGCTTGTCTCCCATAGTTGAGGTCTACCTATGATGTAAATTACAGACGCCTCTCATCTTTTTAAGTGGTGGAACTTGCACTATTGCTGACTGACTAAATACTTTTTTGCCCCACTGTATATAGGGCAGAATGGTGGCTCAGTGGTTAGCACCATACTATATATAGGGCAGCACAATGGCTTGGTGATTAGCACCATACTTTATGTAGGGGAGCAGAGTGGTTTGGTGGTTAGAACTGTATTATATATAGGGCAACATGGAGACTCAGTGGTTAGCACTGTACTTTATATAGGGCAGCATGGTGGCTAAGTGGTTAGCACTGTACTATTTATAGGGAAGCATGGTGGCTCAGTGGTTAGCACTGTACTATACATAGGGAAGTACGATGGCTTGGTGGTTAGCACTCTACTATATATAGGGCAGAACCGAGGCTCAGTGGTTAGCACTGTACTATACATAGGGCAGTACAATGGCTTGGTGGTTAGCACTCTACTATATATAGGGCAGAACTGAGGCTCAGTGGTTAGCACTGTTGCTTTGTAGCGCTGAGGCCCTGGGTTCACATCCGACCAAGGACAACATCTGCAAGTAGTTTGTATGTTCTCCCAGTGTTTATGAGGTTTTCCTCCGGGTTCTCTGGTTTTATTCCACACAACAAAGACTGATGGGGAATGTAGATTGTGAGCCGCCATGGGGACAACAATGATGATGTCTGTACAGTGATGTTGAATATGATGGCGATATAAGCATATAAAATAAATAGAAATCTGTCAGATTGCTGGGGCATCTCCTGTGTACAACGCCCCTTTCAGGTCCCCACAGATTGTCCCATGGGTTCAGGATGGGTTATTTCTATCTTCTTCTGGTGAAGCGGTTCTGTTAGTGATTTGGAGGTCACTTAGGATCGTTGTCTCTGAAAGGTGAAATTCCTCATCTTCTGCTAATATTTTGTTATAAAACTGTCTGATATTTGGACTGTTCATATTTCCCTCCACCTTGACTACAGTCTCAGTTCCAGCTGCTATAAAACAGCCACAAACAATGCTGCCCCCACCATGCCTCACTGTGGGGATGGTGATGTTCTGGTCATGCTCAGTGTTGGATTTTCAGTGTTGAAATTATGGCCATAAAGTTCGCCCTTGGTCTCATCAGACAGAACACGTTTTCCACATGATTTTGGCCGAGTTGCTGAAGCTTCTGATAAAACACAGCCGTGCCTGGATTTTTTTTTTTGTGAGAAAAAGCTTCCACTTTGTCCTGACCCCACAGGCCGGACATATAAAGAATACGGGAGATTGTTGTCACATGCAGTACACAACCAGAACTGGCCAGACATTCCTGCAGCATCTTTAATATAGCTGTGCGCTTCTTGGCAGCCTCCAGCACTAGCTTCCTTCTTGTCTTTGTCACTGTTGTGCCAAACTTCATACCCTTATTCATGTCATCTTCACAGTGCTCCATGGTAGATCTAATGTTTGGAAAATGTTTTTGTACCTTCTTCTGACTGATAACATTCCACACTGAGATCCTTTGCTGTGTTGTCAGCTGTTTATGGATCATAACATGTCAGGAAAATCCTCCTGGAGCAGCAACACTTTCTGTAGGGCTCAGAATGGCTGTAAATGATGGTGGCCGAGTGCTGACTACTATGTATCATGGGGAAGATGTGAACGGCTGGTTCTGAACACAACCATGTGCAGTCTGTGATCTATTAGTAAACCCAAGTCTTTTTCACATGTGCTGTTGTTTAGTTCTATTTCTCCCATTCTGTAGATGTAATTTTCATTTTTCTTGCCCAGATGTAGAATCTTGCATTTCTTCCTGTTAAATACCATTCTATTAGTCGCTGCCTATTGTTCAAGCTTATCTAGATCCTTCTGAATCCTTTCTGTCTTCTCTAGTGTTAGCTATCCCTCCTAGCATTACATCATCTGCAAATTTGATCAGATTACCTTCAGTTCCCTTATCTAGATAATTTATAAAAATGTTGAACAAAACTGTGGCCAGGACAGAGTCTTGTGGTACCCTACTTGAAACACTTTTCCAATTGGATATGCAACCATTTATTACCACTCTCAGTACGATCACTGAGCCAGTTTTATATCCACTTAACCGTAGCCTTGTCAGTTCCATACTTGGTCATGTTTTCAATAAGGATAGTATGAGATACTTTATCAAATGCTTTTCTGAAGTCGACATCTACTATATCTACCGCATTTCTCTGATCCACCCAGTCAGTGATTCCATCATAGAAGGAAATTAGATCAGTCTGGCATGACTTGTTTGCTACAAACCAATGCTGGCTTTGGTTAAATACTGTATTCTTATCCAAGTATTTACATACATGAAGTTTAATAATTTGTTCACAGATCTTTCCTGGCTAGAAGCAAGGCTCATTGGTCTGTAATTTCCTGGCTCCATCTTCTTTCTTTTTCTAAAGATAAGGACAACATTTGCCCTTCTACAATCCTATGGGGCTTCTCCTGTTCTCCAGGATTTTTCATAGATTCTGGCTAGTGGTTCTGCAATTTCCTCTGCTAGCTCTTTCAGTTACCAAGGATGTAATTCATCTGGGCAAGGATTTGTAAATTCATATAAATTAGCTCAGTGTTCCTTCACCATCTCTCTGTTTATAGATAGTGTTATTATCTTCTTTTGATGGCACCGTGAAGATCAGTTGATGTTACATTTGCTTTCTTAGAGAACACAGATGCAAATTAGGAAATTAAAAGTTTGGCCTTCTTAACATCATCTTTGACCACTTCACCCTTTTCATCTTGTAAAAATCCTATAGCATCTTTGACTTTTCTTTTGCTTTTTACCCCCAAAATCCTTTTTTGTTGCTTTTGGTCTCCCTTGCAAGCCTCACTTCATTATTGACTTTAGCTCTTCTAACTCTTGCCTTGCATTCTCTGCAGACAGCATCATATTCTTCTTTAGATATGCCTCCTCTTTCCATTTAATATACGTTTCTTTTTTCCTTTTTAACAAATGATTAAGTTCTGTGTTCATCCATCTTGGTCTCATGCTTCCAAATCTTCCTTCTTTTCGGGATTGTTACTGATTGTGCGGTGAGAATTTAATTTAGCAAAATCTCCCGTCCTTCTTGGACATTTCTGTCCTTTAGAACATTAGGCCATTGGACCTTTCCTACCCTCTTTCTGAGTCCATTAAAATCTGCCTTTCTGAAGTCCAACCTTAAAGTCTGAGACCTCGCTGGTCTTCCTCCTCTAGTAATCCAACATTTGAGGATATCATGATCGCTGCCTCCTAAGGTGCCAGTCACCTTTAGTTCCTCCACCATTTCCTCCCTGCTGGTAAAAATTAGGTCAAGTATTGCTGATACTCTTGTTCTCTCTTGTACCTTTTAGAAAGATAAAGTTGTCGGAAAGAGAGGATAAGACTTTTCTGGACCCAGTACTTTTGCCTGAGAAAGATTCCCAAAAAATATCTGGATAGTTAAAATCTCCCATGATCGCTATGTTGTACATTTTTGAGAACAGAGACATCTGATGTTAAAAGAGTTCATCCATATCTTTAGTCTGTCCAGAGGGTCTACTGTATAGTAAACACCTACAATAGCTTCCTTTCTGTTCTTGTCTCCTTGTATTCTTACCCAAACAGTTTCTACAGAACTACCAGTCTCTGAAGCTTGGATCTCTGTGGAGATATGTAGCGCCCCCACTGCCGCAGGGCCGAGGGGTACCCGGTTCCGGGCCTCTGAGTCTCTGCTCTGGGGTTGTCACGGTGGCTAGACCCGGTCCGTGACCCTGCTGAGGGGCGCACAATGATAGATGTGGATGGGGGTGGTGGTGCGGTGCAGTAAATAACGAGGACACCAGGTTGCAGTCTCTTTACCTCTTTACTGAAGGCTTCTGGGTCCTCAGTCCGGAATACGGTTAGCCAGGCTGCGCAAGTCCGGCCGGTCCGATGGCACCTCCAGAGTTCCCTTCGCAGGTGGAAATCTGTGCCTTCCTTCTAGCGCTTATGTGTTGTGGTCCTCCCCTGCTGTGCTTACGGGATAGTCCCCACAACTGTTGTGTCTGTTTCTTGTGTTCCCTCACAACTCGATTCTGATGTTCTTCTTAATCTCGTCCCCCCCAGATCTTATGGTAGGACGCACCCGTATGACGGGAAGTGTTGTGAATTTGGTTTCTGGGCTCCCCCGGTGGTTACTGGTGGTACTGAACTTGTGTGCTTCATCTCCTCTGTTCACCTGTTTCCATCAGGATGTGGGAGTTTCTATTTAGCCTTGCTCCTCAGTCATTTCTATGCCGGCCAACAATGTTACCAGAAGCCTTTCTGTTGCATGTTCCTGCTCCTAGACTACTATCAGCTAAGTTGGACTTGTAGTCCTAAGATTGTTTTGCATTTTTGTTCCAGTTCTCTGTTTTTGAATATTTCTTAGGCTGGAAGCTCTTGTGAGCTGAAATTGCCACTCTGGTGTCATGAGTTGATATTAGAGTCTTAAAGTAATTTCAGGATGGTGTTTTGAAAGGGTTTTCAGCTGACTGTGAAGTTCCCTTTTCTGTCTTCCTACTATCTAGTAAGCGGACCTCAATTTGCTAAACCTATCTTCATACTTCGTATGTCATTTTCCTCTAAAATCACCGACAATATATGTGGGGGCTACTGTCTGCCTTTTGGGGAAAATTTCTCTAGAGGTAAGCCAGGTCTGTATTTTCCTCTGCTAGGGTCAGTCAGTCCTCCGGCTGGCGCTGGGCGTCTAGGGATAAAACGTAGGCACGCTACCAGGCCACTTTTAGTTGTGCGGTAGGTTTAGCTCACAGTCAGCTCGAGTTCCCATCTTCCAAGAGCTAGTCCTTTTGTATGCTTTACTACGGTCTCTTGCCATTGAGAACCATGACAGTTTGGCCGGCCAAGAGTTAAAATAATTGGCAGAAGAAAGGAGAGAATAGAAGTCTGCAGAGAATTTTTTTTTTTTTTCTGAGTTTGCTCATTAGTTTATTCACTTGCATCTCTGCTTACTGCAGCCTTCGTCTCTCTCTCCTTCTAATCCTTGAATGGTTCTGATTTCTCCTGATTAAAATGGATCCTCAGAGTTTAGCTATTGGTTTGGATAATCTCGCTATGAAGGTTCAAAGTTTACAGGATTTTGTAATTCATGCTCCTATATCTGAACCTAGAATTCCTTTACCTGAATTTTTCTCCGGGGATAGATCTCGCTTCCAGAATTTCAAACATAATTGTAAATTATTTTTGTCTCTGAGATCTCGCTCCGCTGGAGATCCTGCACAGCAGGTCAGGATTGTAATTTCCTTGCTCCGGGGCGACCCTCAGGATTGGGCATTTGCTTTGGCACCAGGGGATCCTGCGTTGCTCAATGTGGATGCGTTGTTCCTGGCTTTGGGGTTGCTTTATGAGGAACCTCATTTAGAGATTCAGGCTGAAAAAGCCTTGATGGCCCTGTCTCAAGGGCAAGATGAGGTTGAAATATACTGCCAAAAATTTCGTAAGTGGTCTGTGCTTACTCAGTGGAATGAGTGCGCCCTGGCGGCGAATTTCAGAGAGGGTCTCTCTGATGCCATTAAAGATGTTATGGTGGGGTTCCCTGTGCCTACAGGTCTGAATGAGTCCATGACAATGGCTATTCAGATTGATCGGCGTTTGCGGGAGCGCAAACCTGTGCACCATTTGGCGGTGTCTACTGAGAAGGCGCCAGAGATTATGCAATGTGATAGGCTGGGGTCACACATGGCGTAAGACAATACGCCACGTATTATACGTCCGTACTACGGCCGTAAATGTTCCCAAAATAGTGATCCGTAGTCAGGGTGTGTCAGCGTATTTTGCGCATGGCATCCTCCGTATGTAATCCGTATGGCATCCGTACTGCGAGATTTTCGCGCAGGCTTGCAAAACCGACATCTAATGGATTTATGTGCTCAAATGTTCATTAAAACATATATACAGTATATATATATATATATGTCATTGAGACACATATATATATATTCTGTATTTATATTTCATTCAGCGCGATATCTGTGAACAGCCGGTAATTCAATTGCCGGCTTTGCATTTCTCCTTCACAAACCCGACATGATATGAGACATGATTACATACAGTAAACCATCTCATATCCCCTTTTTTTGGGCATATTCCACACTACTAATGTTAGTAGTGTGTATGTGCAAAATTTCAGCGCTGTAGCTGCTGAAATAAAGGGTTAAATGGCGGAAAAAATTGGCGTGGGCTCCCGCGCAATTTTCTCCGCCAGAGTGGTAAAGCCAGTGACTGAGGGCAGATATTAATAGCCAGGAGAGGGTCCATGGTTATTGGCCCCCCCGTGGCTACAAACATCTGCCCCCAGCCACCCCAGAAAAGGCACATCTGGAAGATGCACCTATTCTGGCACTTGGCCACTCTCTTCCCACTCCCTGTAGCGGTGGGATATGGGGTAATGAAGGGTTAATGCCACCTTGCTATTGGAAGGTGACATTAAGCCAGATTAATAATGGAGAGGCGTCAATTATGACACCTATCCATTATTAATCCAATTGTAGGAAAGGGTTAAAAAACACACACACACATGATTCAAAAGTATTTTAATGAAATAAACACAGCGGTTGTTGTAATAATTTATTGTTCTCGCAATCCATTTGCAGTCCCTCGCTTGGCAAAATAATAAACGCACAATATACATACCTTCTGATGTCAGATCATGTCCCACGAAGTAATCCATATGAAGGGGTTAACTAATATTACAGGCAGAGCTGCGATAATCCACTCGCTCGTGCCTGTAATCCCCGGGTGCTGAAAGGAAAGCTGTGATCTGTACTTACATTGAGTCGCGGTGAGGCGCCCTCTGGTGGATGTTCTCATGAACTGCAGCCTGGGAACTTTTTCCCACGCTCCAGGTCATATGAGGACATCCACCAGGGGGCGCATCACCGCGACTGAAGGAAATGTAGGTCAATGACCTACATTTCATTCATTCGCCGGGGAATTACAAGCACGGAGCACAGCTGCATTAGCAGGGCTCCTGCCTGTAAAATAATTAACCCCTTCAGATGGATTACATCGTGGGACGAGACGGTTCACCAGAAGGTATGTATTTTGTGCGTTTATTATTTTGCCAAGCGAGGGTTTGCAAATGGATTGCGAGAACAATAAATTATTACAACAACCGCTGTGTTTATTTCATTAAAATCCTTTTGAATCATGTGTGTGTGTGTTTTTTAACCCTTTCCTACAATTGGATTAATAATGGATAGGTGTCATAATTGACGCCTCTCCATTATTAATCTGGCTTAATGTCACCTTCCAATAGCAAGGTGGCATTAACCCTTCATTACCCCATATCCCACCGCTACAGGGAGTGGGAAGAGAGTGGCCAAGTGCCAGAATAGGCGCATCTTCCAGATGTGCCTTTTCTGGGGTGGCTGGGGGCAGATGTTTTTAGCCACGGGGGGGCCAATAACCATGGACCCTCTCCTGGCTATTAATATCTGCCCTCAGTCACTGGCTTTACCACTCTGGCGGAGAAAATTGCGCGGGAGCCCACGCCAATTTTTTCCGCCATTTAACCCTTTATTTTAGCAGCTACAGCGCTGAAATTTTGCACATACACACTACTAACATTAGTAGTGTGGAATATGCAAAAAAAAGGGGGATATGAGATGGTTTACTGTATGTAAACCATGTCTCATATCCTGTCGGGTTTGTGCAGGAGAAGGAAAAAGCCGGCAATTGAATTTCCGACTTTTCACTAACAGCGCTGCGTATTTCTCGCAAGTCACACTGCTGGTCCGTGTGGAATCCGTATTTTTCTCGCCCCCATAGACTTTCATTGGCGTATTATTTGCGCAGTACGCTGACAAACGCAGCATGCTGCGATTTTGTACGGCCGTAGAAAGCCGTATAATACTGAACCGTAATATACGGCTGATAGGAGCAGCCCCATTGAGAAGCATTGTGCCGTATGTAATGCGAGTTTTACGGACGTACTTTATGCGCTCTTACGTACGTAAAACACGCATGTGTGACCCCAGCCATAGAATTCTGTCCAGAAGCGAACGACAGAATTTTAGGCGAAAAAATGGGTTATGCTTCTATTGTGGTGATTCAACTCATGTTATATCAGCATGCTCTAAACGTACTAAGAAGGTTGATAAGTCTGTTTCAATTGGCACTTTACAGTCTAAGTTTATTCTATCTGTGACCCTGATTTGCTCTTTATCGTCTATTACCGCGGACACCTATGTCGACTCTGGCGCCGCTTTGAGTCTTATGGATTGGTCCTTTGCCAAACGCTGTGGGTTTAATTTAGAGCCTCTGGAAGTTCCTATACCTCTGAAGGGTATTGACTCCACGCCATTGGCTAGTAATAAACCACAATACTGGACACAAGTAACTATGCGTATTAATCCGGATCACCAGGAGATTATTCGCTTCCTTGTGTTGTATAATCTACATGATGTGTTGGTGCTTGGATTGCCATGGCTGCAATCTCATAACCCAGTCCTCGACTGGAAAGCAATGTCTGTGTTAAGCTGGGGATGTCAGGGGACTCATGGGGACGTACCTTTGGTTTCCATTTCGTCATCTATTCCCTCTGAGATTCCGGAATTTTTATCTGATTATCGTGACGTTTTTGAGGAGCCTAAACTTGGTTCACTACCTCCGCACAGAGATTGCGATTGTACTATAGATCTGATTCCGGGCAGTAAGTTTCCAAAGGGTCGTTTATTTAATCTATCTGTGCCTGAACATGCTGCTATGCGGGAATATATTAAGGAGTCCTTGGAAAAGGGACATATTCGTCCTTCGTCATCTCCCTTAGGAGCCGGTTTTTTCTTTGTATCTAAAAAAGATGGCTCTTTGAGGCCTTGTATTGATTATCGGCTTTTGAATAAAATCACGGTTAAATATCAGTATCCTTTGCCACTGCTTACTGATTTGTTTGCTCGAATAAAGGGGGCCAAGTGGTTCTCTAAGATTGATCTTCGTGGGGCGTATAATTTAGTGCGAATTAAGCAGGGGGATGAGTGGAAAACCGCATTTAATACGCCTGAGGGCCATTTTGAGTATTTAGTAATGCCTTTTGGTCTTTCAAATGCCCCTTCAGTCTTTCAGTCTTTTATGCATGACATTTTCCGTGAATATTTGGATAAATTTATGATTGTGTATCTGGATGATATTTTGATTTTTTCGGATGACTGGGACTCTCATGTCCAACAGGTCAGGAGGGTTTTTCAGGTTTTGCGCTCTAATTCCTTGTGTGTAAAGGGTTCTAAGTGTGTTTTTGGGGTTCAAAAGATTTCGTTTTTGGGGTACATTTTTTCCCCCTCTTCCATTGAGATGGACCCTGTCAAGGTTCAGGCTATTTGTGATTGGACGCAACCCTCTTCTCTTAAGAGCCTTCAGAAGTTTTTGGGCTTTGCTAATTTTTATCGTCGATTTATAACTGGTTTTTCTGATGTTGCTAAGCCGTTGACTGATTTGACTAAGAAGGGTGCTGATGTTGCTGATTGGTCCCCTGCTGCTGTGGAGGCCTTTCGGGAGCTTAAGCTCCGCTTTTCTTCCGCCCCTGTATTGCGTCAGCCTGATGTTACTCTTCCTTTTCAGGTTGAGGTCGACGCTTCAGAAATCGGAGCTGGGGCGGTTTTGTCGCAGAAAAGTTCCGACTGCTCCGTGATGAGACCTTGCACGTTCTTTTCTCGTAAATTTTCGCCCGCTGAGCGAAATTATGATATTGGTAATCGGGAGCTCTTGGCTATGAAGTGGGCTTTTGAGGAGTGGCGTCATTGGCTTGAGGGGGCTAGACATCAGGTGGTGGTATTGACCGACCACAAGAATTTGATTTATCTTGAGTCTGCCAGGCGCCTGAATCCTAGACAGGCGCGCTGGTCGTTATTTTTCTCTCTGTTTAATTTTGTGGTTTCTTACCTACCGGGTTCTAAAAATGTGAAGGCGGATGCCCTTTCTAGGAGTTTTGAGCCTGATTCCCCTGGTAATTCTGAACCTACAGGTATCCTTAAGGATGGAGTGATATTATCTGCTGTTTCCCCAGACTTGCGACGGGTCTTGCAGGAGTTTCAGGCGGATAGACCTGATCGTTGCCCGCCTGGTAGACTGTTTGTTCCGGATGATTGGACCAGTAGAGTCATCTCGGAGGTCCATTCTTCTGCGTTAGCTGGTCATCCTGGAATCTTTGGTACCAGGGATTTGGTGGCTAGGTCCTTCTGGTGGCCTTCCCTGTCGCGAGATGTGCGAGGTTTTGTGCAGTCTTGTGATGTTTGTGCTCGGGCCAAGCCTTGTTGTTCTCGGGCTAGTGGATTGTTGTTATCTTTGCCTATTCCGAAGAGGCCTTGGACTCACATCTCCATGGATTTTATTTCTGATCTCCCTGTTTCTCAGAAGATGTCTGTCATCTGGGTGGTGTGTGACCGTTTCTCTAAGATGGTCCATTTGGTCCCCTTGCCTAAATTGCCTTCCTCATCCGAGCTGGTTCCTCTGTTTTTTCAAAATGTGGTTCGCTTGCATGGTATTCCGGAGAATATCGTTTCTGACAGGGGAACCCAATTCGTGTCTAGATTTTGGCGAGCGTTCTGTGCTAGGATGGGCATTGATTTGTCTTTTTCGTCTGCTTTCCATCCTCAGACTAATGGCCAGACCGAGCGAACTAATCAGACCTTGGAGACTTATTTGAGGTGTTTTGTGTCTGCGGATCAGGATGATTGGGTTGCCTTTTTGCCCTTGGCGGAGTTTGCCCTCAATAACCGGGCTAGTTCTGCCACCTTGGTTTCTCCTTTCTTCTGTAATTCGGGGTTTCATCCTCGTTTCTCTTCCAGTCAGGTGGAGTCTTCGGATTGTCCTGGAGTGGATGCTGTGGTGGAGAGGTTGCATCAGATTTGGGGGCATGTGGTGGACAATTTGAAGTTGTCCCAGGAGAAGACTCAGCAGTTTGCCAACCGCCGTCGTCGTGCTGGTCCTCGTCTTTGTGTTGGGGACTTGGTGTGGTTGTCTTCTCGTTTTGTCCCTATGAAGGTTTCTTCTCCTAAGTTTAAGCCTCGGTTCATCGGCCCGTACAAGATATTGGAGATTCTTAACCCTGTGTCCTTTCGTTTGGACCTCCCTGCATCTTTTTCTATTCATAATGTCTTCCATCGGTCATTGTTGCGCAGGTATGAGGTACCGGTTGTGCCTTCCGTTGAGCCTCCTGCTCCGGTGTTGGTTGAGGGTGAGTTGGAGTACGTTGTCGAGAAGATCTTGGACTCCCGTGTTTCCAGACGGAGACTTCAGTATTTGGTCAAGTGGAAGGGCTACGGTCAGGAGGATAATTCTTGGGTGACAGCCTCTGATGTTCATGCCTCCGATTTGGTCCGTGCCTTTCATAGGGCTCATCCTGATCACCCTGGTGGTTCTGGTGAGGGTTCGGTGCCCCCTCCTTGAGGGGGGGGTACTGTTGTGAATTTGGTTTCTGGGCTCCCCCGGTGGTTACTGGTGGTACTGAACTTGTGTGCTTCATCTCCTCTGTTCACCTGTTTCCATCAGGATGTGGGAGTTTCTATTTAGCCTTGCTCCTCAGTCATTTCTATGCCGGCCAACAATGTTACCAGAAGCCTTTCTGTTGCATGTTCCTGCTCCTAGACTACTATCAGCTAAGTTGGACTTGTAGTCCTAAGATTGTTTTGCATTTTTGTTCCAGTTCTCTGTTTTTGAATATTTCTTAGGCTGGAAGCTCTTGTGAGCTGAAATTGCCACTCTGGTGTCATGAGTTGATATTAGAGTCTTAAAGTAATTTCAGGATGGTGTTTTGAAAGGGTTTTCAGCTAAATGTGAAGTTCCCTTTTCTGTCTTCCTACTATCTAGTAAGCGGACCTCAATTTGCTAAACCTATCTTCATACTTCGTATGTCATTTTCCTCTAAAATCACCGACAATATATGTGGGGGCTACTGTCTGCCTTTTGGGGAAAATTTCTCTAGAGGTAAGCCAGGTCTGTATTTTCCTCTGCTAGGGTCAGTCAGTCCTCCGGCTGGCGCTGGGCGTCTAGGGATAAAACGTAGGCACGCTACCCGGCCACTTTTAGTTGTGCGGTAGGTTTAGCTCACAGTCAGCTCGAGTTCCCATCTTCCAAGAGCTAGTCCTTTTGTATGCTTTACTACGGTCTCTTGCCATTGAGAACCATGACAGGGAAGGCTCGGAGCTCTTCCGGGACCCTAGAGTCGCCCCTCTCCACAAGTTGCCCCCTATGTCTGCGTAGGTGATGTAGGTGAGACAGCCAGCCTATAGCTCTCTGCCCTGCCGTTGGTTTGAAGTAATGCTTAGAGCTCTGTACTTCCTCGGCGTTCCAGCCACCAGTTAGTTACGCCTCAGTAGGATGTTGCCTCGGTCTAACAGCACGACTCCTACTGATATTTCTCCCTGTTGCGTTGATCTCGTTTCTCACTCAGCACAATAAATCTCGCTTCTCATCCTTTCTTAGGGCACCGCCGCTATGAAGTGCAGGCGCGGTCCCGTAGCTTTCTCTCTGTTTGCCAGGCCTCTGTCAGGATCCCACCCCTGACAGGGACCCTACCGAATCTTCCCCTACAACACCCTCTGCCACAAGGTGTTGCCTGGTTCTAACCCAGTCAGCGTTCTCCCTAACTTCCTGCCTAACCCCCAGTTTTACCAGACTGTGAGGAGTGGCCTAATGAATAGTACCCTTAGCTCCCCCTGGAGGCCAGACTGTGAAATGTATTGGTGTATGTGATACCTGGTCAGATGAACTCCTTCAGTGCCATCAGACGTACCATAGCCCCCCACAGCGGCGGAGCCACAGTACTGCAACGACCAGGACTCTGGGGCGCTGCACTCCCCCCCGGTTAAATCCAGTACTCCTGGACTGGGAAGAAAACAACAATACATGTCAGCAAAAAGACATACAATTTTGAAAATGCAAGTACAAGTCAACTTTGTAACAGAGCTTCCCTTTATGGGAGGTGAGGACACTTGAACGTTACAAACATGGTTAAATACTTTTAAATAACTTTACTATAAATAACTTTTCTTACCCAACCGGGTATTCTACTGAGTGCAAATTCTGAACAATAATCCAACTTTGCCTTTAAGGACGTACTCGCTAAATCCACTAAAGACCTTCTTATATCACATATAAGGCTAATTAACTTTTATGCATTCTCCTACTTTAAGTCTGCAGGACCGCCTGTCCTAACTGCTCCAGACCTACTGCCTCTCCTTTCTGTTACAGGACCGCTCCTTTACGCCCGAGCCTACTGTCCTTCCACCACTATACACAGTATAGAACATATTTTTCTTTCAGTTCAAGATCACTGAGCCATCCCTATATGGCTCCTAAGAGGACTCACCACTAACCCCTACGGGTTCACTTCCTGTCCTCATTCTTCTATTAACATTATTGAACATTTCTTACAATCAACTAATTTGTTACATTTAACTTTCACATATCAACATCATCAATACTTTCTTTTCAAGACATTATTGCCATTCAACCATCCCAAGGCAACACCGTTCATAAGTGCAGGATGTGAACATCCCCTTTAAGAGGGGACCAAGTCTCTATGAGGTAGTGAAACTTCTCAAGCCGCAAGTCCGTATGCAGCAAGGACTCCAGTGCAAGTTCCAAGAACCGTATCTTCGCAAAGAGTCCGTCTTTTATGTAAAACCAGTAGAGAGCACCTTTAAGAAGGTGCAAACTATATACAAGGAGTTTGTATCATGCATTGTTCATGATTCAGCAGTTCTTTGATAACTTGTGCAAAACGTAGAAAACAAACAAAAACAATAGGGATCCCGGGTCAACAAAGGGATCCCTTTAAGAGTTAACCCTGGACGGGTTTTAGCAGCAAAATAGCAGAGAAAAACAATGAAAACAATTAACTTATTTACAGTCATTAAAGCTTACTCATTACTCAGTTTCTGGCAGCCCCCACCGAGGCTTTACCTGGCAGGTGGCTTTCTGCGGCCCGGATAAGCTGGACTCCAAGTTTACTCCTGCGGCCAGGTGTACCCCGTGGGTTCGGGTCTTCTGCATGACCAGGTCGTGCGCTGCGATGAGGGTCTGCGTGGGCCGATGGATGATGCTGGCGGCGGTGGCAGCGGCAGCAGCGGCTTCAGCGGCAAGCTCCTCCCCCTCGGTTCGGGATACCACCAGAACGGCGGTGCAACGCTGCATATCCCGGGCCCACCAGCTGCTCCCCTTTAGGTGCCGGCGATATGTGACCACATCCCCCGGCTTCAGGAAGGACTTGGTGCCGTCTCCGCACAGGCAGGGCTCCACTTCATCCCGGGTGATGCAGACTCTCAGGGCGGTCCCAATCTCCTGCACGAAGCCCTTTCCTGTCTGGGACAGGTAAACAATCACGACGCCCCACTTCGACAGGGAGCCCTCCAGCAGCTCACCACGTGCCTCCCGCTCCACTTCCCGCTGGAACTCCGCAATCAGGTGATTCCTGTACTCTCCCCAAGGGAAGGGCCCCATGTCTGGCCCCCCCAGTTCTTTGGGAGCAGGCGGCAGGAATGCTGGGGCGCCAGTGGCCGCAGCAGCGGCCGGGCCTGGTGCAGAGGTGAGGCGGTCTCCCTGGGGGTCGCGGCACTCAGTACCCCTACCTGGGGTGACTCCTCCAACGTCACTCCCTCCCCCTGGGGAAGGCACACAGGCCGGGGACCGCGCAGGCAAAGGATGCCCCATCGACAGCTCCCACGGATCCAGATCCTCCAGCGGGGGCATATCAGAATAATCCTCTGGTGACGGGGGTCGATACGGGGCCATCCTTTTCTGCAGGCCTTCTCTAGTCTCCAGTCCCACCTCATCTGAGTCATAGTTTCGTTTCTTCGGTCTCCGCCCGCCATAGAAGATCAGGAGGCGGATCTCCCCTGTTGACGGGCCCGCCCTTAGGATGCAACAATATTTAGACTGGGCGGCCATTGTCTTTTCGCGCTCTCCAGCTTGTCTACGCCCACTCCACGCCCTTCTTCTTCTCCTGCGCTCTCCTCAGCACTGTAATGGCGGCGTATTTTGGCGGCAAGTGGCACAGCACAGTCTTTGCAATAAATCACAGCCTAAATATAATAAATCACAGTTCCAAGGCACACATGACCCGATTCTTCAGGCTTAAGTAGATCCTGTTCGTGACGCCAAGTTGTAGCGCCCCCACTGCCGCAGGGCCGAGGGGTACCCGGTACCGGGCCTCTGAGTCTCTGCTCTGGGGTTGTCACGGTGGCTAGACCCGGTCCGTGACCCTGCTGAGGGGCGCACAATGATAGATGTGGATGGTGGTGGTGGTGGTGCGGTGCAGTAAATAACAAGGACACCAGGTTGCAGTCTCTTTACCTCTTTACTGAAGGCTTCTGGGTCCTCAGTCCGGAATACGGTTAGCCGGGCTGCGCAAGTCCGGCCGGTCCGATGGCACCTCCAGAGTTCCCTTCGCAGGTGGAAATCTGTGCCTTCCTTCTAGCGCTTATGTGTTGTGGTCCTCCCCTGCTGTGCTTACGGGATAGTCCCCACAACTGTTGTGTCTGTTTCTCGTGTTCCCTCACAACTCGATTCTGATGTTCTTCTTAATCTCGTCCCCCCCAGATCTTATGGTAGGACGCACCCGTATGACGGGAAGGCTCGGAGCTCTTCCGGGACCCTAGAGTCGCCCCTCTCCACAAGTTGCCCCCTATGTCTGCGTAGGTGATGTAGGTGAGACAGCCCGCCTATAGCTCTCTGCCCTGCCGTAGGTTTGAAGTAATGCTTAGAGCTCTGTACTTCCTCGGCGTTCCGGCCACCGGTTAGTTACGCCTCAGTAGGATGTTGCCTCGGTCTTACAGCACGACTCCTACTGGTCTTTCTCCCTGTTGCGTTGATCTCGTTTCTCACTCAGCACAATAAATCTCACTTCTTATCCTTTCTTAGGGCACCGCCGCTATGAAGTGCAGGCGCGGTCCCGTAGCTTTCTCTCTGTTTGCCAGGCCTCTGTCAGGATCCCACCCCTGACAGGGACCCTACCGAATCTTCCCCTACAACACCCTCTGCCACAAGGTGTTGCCTGGTTCCAACCCAGTCAGCGTTCTCCCTAACTTCTTGCCTAACCCCCAGTTTTACCAGACTGTGAGGAGTGGCCTAGTGAATAGAACCCTTAGCTCCCCCTGGAGGCCAGACTGTGAAATGTATTGGTGTCTGTGATACCTGGTCAGGTGAACTCCTTCAGTGCCATCAGACGTACCATAGCCCCCCATAGCGGCGGAGCAACAGTACTGCAACGACCAGGACTCTGGGGCGCTGCAGATATACATTTTCCTAACATACAATGCAACACCTCCTCCCCTCTTGTTAATCCTTTTTCTAATAAGTAAGTTGTAACCTTCAAGGTTTGTATTCCAATCATGTGTATCATCCAACCAAGTTTATACAATACTAGATTGTGGCCTGATTCTAATGCATCGGGTATTCTAGAATATGCATGTCCCCGTAGTATATGGACAATGATGATTCCAGAATTCGTGGCAGACTGTGCCCGTCGCTGATTGGTCGAGGCAACCTTTATGACATCATCCTCGCCATGGCAACCATTATGACATCTACGTCGATACTGTGCCCGTCGCTCGACCAAACAGAGATGCGGGATTTCTACGTCGATACTGTGCCCGTCACTGATTGGTCGAGGCCCTGGCGGCCTCGACCAATCAGAGACGCGGGATTTCCAGGACAGACAGAAAAACCCTTAGACAATTATATATATAGATAGACACCACCCCCACATATAGTGCCGTTGCCTCAAGAATGAAAAATTGTGTAGGTGCCGACACCATATACAGTGTAGATGCCTATACGCGTGATCTGACAACTGGACCCCTATGGGGAGTTCTGTAGACAAGTTGTCACCACTCTCCATCCGGCATCCAGGCACTCATTCTGGAGATGGAGGAAGATGGCCACTGTAATATGTCGCCACCTATTTCCTTCCAGGCCTAGAAGACTCGGTGCCTCCTCACAGATCATGGAGGTCACACGCAATACTAGATGGAGGAGTTATTGATAGGGGTGTACTCATTTTTGCATCAATCGGATTGAGTAAAGCTGAAGATTTTGTAACAACAGTTATATTATTATCATCACTGTCAGGTTATTGTGGGGTTAAAACAATGTTCCATGAAAGCCTGAATTGTCAAAATGTTAAAACTTGTTCTTGTATCCAGTGAGATATTAATTATAATCACACTTTTCAAAAGGGGTGTACTCATTTTTGCTGAGAATTGTATGACTTAAGTATAAGACAGATGTAACTGTAGAATTAGGTTTGCAGCTTTGGATGAGACTGGAGCGATGTGACTGGAGGTTTATTTGCATTTATCAAAGTCGCTCAAAATTGTTGATAAGCTTCTTTACATTTACAACTTCGATCTGATTTCTTGTTTTTTACTTCTCCTACGTCAGTGAGAACAGTGAGAAGAAACTCCAAAAAATAAATGTCTTTTATAAGTCGGGCGTAAACCTTAGCTGCATTGCTGACCGTGCGCAGATTATACCCATGACTCAAATGCAAAAATAGCAAAAAGTTGCAAAACTTCTGTGCAAAAGTTTTATGTGATAAAATGAACAATTGTTTTATTCTAAAGAACAGGTAAAAATAAGTCTCCTCCTGCCCCTGGCCCCTATGCCCCCTGGACCCCCATCCTCTGCCCCAGGCTCCCCACCCCTCCAACCCTCCGCCCCCTGCCCTCCCAACTCACCGCTCCTCCGGCCCCTCTGGTTCCCCGACCCTCCACCCCCCAGGCCCTTCACCCCTCCGGCCCCCCCACTCCTCTGGCCTTTCTGGTTACCTGGCCCCTCCGCCCCCAGGAACCCTGCCCCTACGCCCCCAGGCCTCCCGCCCCTCTGCCCCCCACTCCTCTGGCCTTTCTGGTTTCCCGGCCCATCTGCCCCTAGGCCGCTTGCCCCTCCACCTCCCCACTCCTCTGGCCCCTCTGGTTCCCTGTCCCCTCCGCCCCAGGTTCCCCACCCTTCCGACCCACCAGCCTCCTGTCCCCCTGACCCGCTCCTCCGGCCCCTCTGGTTCCCCAGCCCCTCCGCCCCCCAGGCCCCCCACTACTCTGGCCCTCCTGGTTCCCCGACCACTCTGCCCCCCCACTCCTCCGGCCCCCCTGGTTCCCCGGCCCCTCCGGCCCCTCCGGTTCCCTGGCAAATCCGGCTCCCCCACTCTTCTGGCCCTCCTGGTTCCCCGGCCCCTCCGGCCCCTCTGGTTCCCTGGCATATCCGGCCCCCCCCCACTCCTCTGGCCTTTCTGGTTCCCCGGCCCATCTGCCCCCAGGACCCCCGCCCCTCCCCACTCCTCTGGCCCCCGGCTCCTCCGGCCCCCTGCATTCTGGAATGACAATATAAATCCTCCACTACAGCAGATAAATGTCTCTGCCCTCCTGCAGTCAGCGTGTTTGCTCTGGTTTTCCTAAAGCTGCGGATATATATATACACATATACACTGTATATTCTCATCATTTTCTTGGCAGACGCTGCCCGCTCTCTGGGGATTTGGCGGGATCCGCTGCAGACATGAACTTTTGTTTTTTGCCATGAACCTGATAATAATGAGATGAAATATTTAATCTTCCGCCGCCCGGAGATGTGAATCCAAGAAGTTAATGGAAGATTCTTCACTTTTTATCATTAATGATTTAATTAATTTACAGAGGAAAATGGCCCCGGAGATAACACATCGGAGCCGCTACAGCCGCCGCTTCCCCATAACCTTCCACTGCTTTATCAGCCTCAGTAACAAGACGACTCATGGACACGTAAGTGTAACGCAAAAAGGCACCATGATGTCCCCGTCACAAAAACATCAATCTCAATCATACGACTGAGCTCCATTCTGTGGTTGGGTGAAGCCATTTATTGTCAGACTTCTGTGTTTTCTCTTTATAAATCATAATGACCCAAAACATCCACATGACCCTGATCAAAAGTTTACATACCCTGGTGATTTTGGCCTGATAACATGCACAGAAGTTGACACAAATGGGTGTGAATGGCTACTAAAGGAAACATCCTCACCTGTGACCTGTTTGCTTGTAATCAGTTGGGCATAAAAGCGGAGTGAGTTTCTGGGATCCAGACAGACTCTTGCATCTTTCATCCAGCCACTGACGTTTCTGGATTGTGAGTCATGGAGAAAGCAAAAGAACTGTCAACAGACCTGCGGGAAAAGGGAGTTGAACTGTAAAGATCTTGGACTATATCTCCTATCAGCCTCTGTACATAGAGCCCCATCTTTCAGTGCATCACTGATTTCAGTCCCCTCCTGCTGCACTATGTCTCCTATCAGCCTTTGTCTCCTATCAGCCCCATCTTGCAGTATAGCTCTCCTTTCTGTTCGCTGAATACATGGTATAATTCGTGAAAAAAATCTTTACAAGTTCTACAAAAGCACAAAATCTTATCATCCCAGTGTTTCATTGTGGATATTTTGTTACAATTAGTATTTTGTAATATCACCTTACATTGTGTCACCAGTGACAGTCGCATTTACAGAGCGCGGCCCGGGAGGCTGTTCTAGCGGACCATCGATCGTTACACTAATAGGTGGTCATGACAGCCGGGGGTCTTTTGAATACCCCGTGCCTGTCTTGATGGTACTCTCATTAATGCCAGCCGGTCACTGGTGTTTATAGGAGGCCGTGATTTTGTGTAATTGCTGTACGAATTGCAAGTGATCGGACAATCGCAAGGTCAAGTCCCCTGAAAAGAGACCACAAAATGCAATGAAAGAGAAAAAAATGTTTGTTTAAAAAAAAAAAAAAAATCACCCTCTTTTTTCCCCCATTAAAAACTAAGGAAATATAATACACTCGTGTTATCATCACGTCTTTATTAGTCCGATCTCTCAAAATCTAAAATTAATTCCGGTAGCCTGATTGATAAATTACATAACGAGCAAAATATCTAAATGTCAGAGTTGTGTTTGTTTGGATGCCGCAACAGTGTAAAAAATGCAACAAGAGGCAATGAGAACATGATGCCTGACCCAGAATGGTTTCAATAAAATCGTCGGCTCAGTTTGCGAAAAAACAAACCCTCACAAATTCCCATCAGCTAAAAATGTTAAATGTCATGGACCTGGGAAAATGACACAATCAAGACTGAGGCGGCTGCGCTGCCGGAGCCAGGGGATGGGGCAGGCACAGAGTCAGACATCGGACATGCAGGTGCTCGGCTTGTTCCTCCTTCCCCACCCCTGACTCTTGCTTTCCTCGCCTCCTCCAGTTTGGTGTTGCTGCTCCTCAGCATCGGGCATAGACAGATCCTGCAATGTGTGCAGCATCTGAAAGATGGTGCTCTATATAGAGGGGCTGAAAGGAGGGGCTGAGCTGTATACAGGGGTTGGTGCATATAGCCTATGCATGTGATTATCTTCTGCTATATGCATCAATAGTGCAGCATTTGCACCATAATACTGATCCGTTAGGCAGCAGGTAACAACCACAGCTCTGCAGTGCTGTCCTGGAGGCGTGCAGGAAAAGTGAGCTCTGCTAGAACCAGCTAATGATGTAAAGCCACACAGACAGCTGTAGTGATGTAGATGGCAGGAGATGCCCTCTGTCAGGCAGGTTCAGGGTGAATGCTGCACATAAATTAGAATAATGATACCTCAGAGGTGGGGCTTGTGAGGAGAGGGGGGGAGCTGCAGCACTGGGGAGAATGCTGGGAAATGTAGCAGATAAGGCTAGGACCCTCCAATGTGGGGCTGACTGCTCCAAGGGACAGAAGAAAGACACAAAGGTGCAAGAAGGGAATTTTATGTTTGGCTTATGCTGTATATTACCTATAATTCTGTATTTACTGTGTGTAGTGAAAGATAAGGAAGTCTGGGAATAACGCTTTAATTCAGACCACAGATCAGACCCCGAAATTAGCTCCAGAAGAGCAGCAAGATTTGGGGATTGTCATGTCATTCACGCAGCTTATATTGGTGGATCCGGATGTCGGCCGTCCACGGCCGCTGAGCCGTAGGGCTGAGAGCCGCCATTGCCAGTGGAGCGCCCCCACTGTCGCAGGGCCGAGGGGTACCCGGTACCAGGCTTCTCTGTCTCAGTTCTGGGAGTGTCACGGTGACTAGACCCGGTCCATGACCCTGCTGAGGGGCGCCCAGTGAAAGTGGAGAGTGAGGATGGTGTGGTGCAGGGCGCGATGAATAACGAGGACACAGGGTTGCAGTCTCTTTACCTCTTTACTGAAGGCTTCAAGATCCTCAATCCAGAGTACGGTTAACAGAGCTGGCTGAGTCCGGCCGGTCCGATGGCACCTCCAGAGTTCCCTTTGCAGGTGGAAATCAGTGCCTACCTTCTAGCGCCTGTGTGTTGTAGTACCTCCCTGCTGAGCACCACGGGATAGTCCTCACAACTGTTGTGTCTGTTTCTGATGTTCTTCTCTCTCAACTCGTATCTATTCTGATGTTCTTCTCCGTCCCCCAGATGATATGGCTAGGACGCACCCGTATGACGGGTAGGCTCGGAGGTCTTCCGGGACCCTAGAGTCGCCCCTCTCCAACTGTTGCCCCCTATGTCTGCTTAGGTGATTTAGGTGAGACAGCCCGCCTATAACTGACTGTCCTGCCGTAGGTTTGAAGTAAGGCCTGGAGCTCAATACTTCCTCGGCGTTTCCGGCCACCGGCTACGCACCTCAGTAGGATGTTGCCTCGATCTTACAGCACGACTCCTACTGGTGTTATCTCCTTGTTGCGTTGATCTCGTTTCTCACTCTTCACAATAAACTTCGATTCTTGTCCTTTCTTGGGGTACCGCCGCAATGAAGTGCAGGCGCGGTCCCGTAACGTTCTGTTCGCTAGGCCTCTGTCAGGATCCCACCCCTGACAGGGACCCCCCTGAATCTTCCCCTGCAACACCCTCTGCCACAGGATGTTGCCTGGTTCCAACCCAGTCAGCTTTCTGTCTCACTTCCTATCTAACCCCCAGTTTTACCAGAGTGTGAGGAGTGGCCTAATACATAGCACCCTTAGCTCCCCCTGGAGGCCAGACTGTGAAGTGTATTGGTGTCTGTGATACCTGGTCAGGTGAACTCCTTCAATGCCATCAGACGTACCAATACCCCCCTTAGCGGCGGAGCGTCAGTACTGCAACGACCAGGACTCTGGGGCGCTGCACCAGCACAACAGAGGATGCAGCTTTGGCTGTGAGTGGAGTGCACTGAGCGCTGTTTCATGGTGCACCATCTCCACTTCTGCAGAAATGGAGGATCATCGGAGGAACGTTATCATGCACCAAACTCATTAATCACTTTCTGACTTTTTTCTTCCCAGCAGCCAAACACTGACAAGACAAGAATAGGAATGTCTCCTCACCTGAGATCTTTAGCCCCAGCAGCCAGGATCATGGAAGAGAAATGAGCTCCGACTTCCTTCGCCTGCCCCTGACCCTCCTCCACCTGCCCCCAACCCTTCTCAGCCTGCCTTGACCCTCCTCAGCCTGCCCCGACCCTCCTTAGCCTGCCCCGACCCTCCTTAGCCTGCCCCGACCCTCCTGCGCCTGCCCCTGACCCTCCTCCGCCGGGCCCGACCCTCCTTCGCCTGCCCCGACCCTCCTCCGCCTGCCCCGACCCTCCTCCGCCTGCCCCGACCCTCCTCCGCCTGCCCCGACCCTCCTCCGACTTCCCTGACCCTCCTCCGACTTCCCTGACCCTCCTCCGCCTGCTCTGACTCTCCTCCGCCTGCCCCCGACCCTCCTCCACCTGCCCCGACCCTCCTCCGCCTGCCCCGACCCTCCTCAGCCTGCCCCGACCCTCCTCAGCCTGCCCCGATCCTCCTATGCCTGCCCTGACCCTCCTCCTCCTGCCCCAACCCTCCTCCGCCTGCTCTGACCCTTCTCCGCCTGCCCCGACCCTCCTCCGCCTGCTCCAATTCTCCTCCACCTTCGCCGACCCTCCTCCGCCTGTTCCGACCCTCCTCCGCCTGCCCTGACCCTTCTCCACCTGCCCCGACCCTCCTCCACCTGCCCCAACCCTCCTCCGCATGCCTCGACCCTCCTCCGCCTGCTCTGACCCTCCTCCACCTGCCCCAACCCTCCTCCGCCTGCTCCGACCCTCCTCCGCCTGCTCTGACCCTCCTCCGCCTACCCCGACCCTTCTCCACCTGCCCCGACCCTCCTCTGCCTGCGCTGACCCTCCTCCGCCTGCCCCGACCCTCCTCCGCCTGCTCCGATTCTCCTCCACCTTCCCTGACCCTCCTCCGCCTGTTCTGACCCTCCTCCGCCTGCCCTGACCATTCTCCACCTGCCCCGACCCTCCTCCACCTGCCCCAACCCTCCTCCGCCTGCCTCGACCCTCCTCCGCCTGCTCTGAGCCTCCTCCACCTGCCCCAACCCTCCTCCGCCTGCTCCAACCCTCCTCCGCCTGCCCCGACCCTCCTCCACCTGCTCCGACCCTCCTCCGCCTGCCTCGACCCTCCTCCGCCTGCTCTGAGCCTCCTCCACCTGCCCCAACCCTCCTCCGCCTGCTCCAACCCTCCTCCGCCTGCCCCGACCCTCCTCCGCCTGCTCCGACCCTCCTCCGCCTGCCTCGACCCTCCTCCGCCTGCTCTGAGCCTCCTCCACCTGCCCCAACCCTCCTCCGCCTGCTCCAACCCTCCTCCGCCTACCTCGACCCTCCTCCACCTGCCCCGACCCTCCTCTGCCTGCTCTGACCCTCCTCCGCCTGCCCCAGGAAGATAAATGGCGATGATGGCGGCTCAGTGGTCTTGGGGTCTAGGGGTGGGCAGCATTCGCATCAATCACCAGGAAAGCAGACACCTGCAGCACACTCGGGGTTAATCGCATTAGATCATTATCTGGGTGGGGGTAAGTGAGGTGTCAGCCTTAGAGGGGTTGTCTGGTAGGAGGTAAACAAAAGGCGAACATGCAGCCTGTCCAGCTGCTCAGGGGTCCGGGGAGCGATGACACATAAAACCAGGTAACATGAAGCCCCTCTACCACAACCTCTCCGGACCCTGCAGCATCTCCATCAGCCAATCAGATAGCTCCTCTCACTGAGCTGCTGTGTGTGGACCACCAGGGAGGTTTATCAGTGGAATGATCCCGCGCTGCGGAGTCACTTTATTCATGGAGTTTCTAATAGGGTTAAAAAAGCCCTCCTGATGTACGAGACTCCTGCTTAACTAGATTCCGCTATGAGTCTTGTTGTCCGCATTGATCGCCAGTTGCGTCAGGGGGATCATGAGACGCCGCCTGTGGGAGAAGGTTTAGGTTCGCGTGAGGTTGCTGCAGGTGAGCCCACGGAACCTATGCAAATCGCAGGGGTATCACATGTTAAGCATCGAGCCCCTGTACTCAGGAAGCAGGGAGCCTGTTTTTACTGTGGTAAAACTGGTCATTTTATTAATATCTGTCCTCTGCTGTCAAAGAAAAACGCAACGGCGGAAAACTTCTAAGCTCAGAGGGTGTGGAGGAGTCCAATCTGAGCTTATGTATATCCTCCATGATGGTTTCTCAGTGCATGCTCCCTGCCAAAGTTGTTGTCGCTGGCAGAGAGCTGCCAATCACTGTTTTTGTGGATAGTGGTTTTGCCACAAATCTCATTGATGAGGAGTTTGCGCGCACTGCTGGTTTTAGGATCGAAAAACTGCCTCATCCTATCCGCGTTGTCACCATCAATTCTGCTCCTCTCCCACGGGGGGAGATTACTGAGTTTGTGGCTGAGGTTAAACTCCACATTGGGGTTCTTCATTTCGAGCAGGTTACATGTAAGGTGCTCAAGAGTCTTCCGGCACAATTGGTTCTGGGTTTTCCATGGTTGTCTACACACAACCCGGTTATTGACTGGAAAACTCAGGACATAATTCAGTGGAGTGATTTCTGTCAGGAGAATTGCCTGGCCACATGTGTTTCTGCTGTGACTTCAA
Organism: Ranitomeya variabilis; assembly: GCF_051348905.1. Taxonomy (NCBI): domain Eukaryota; kingdom Metazoa; phylum Chordata; class Amphibia; order Anura; family Dendrobatidae; genus Ranitomeya; species Ranitomeya variabilis. The sequence goes on along the minus strand of NC_135233.1, from coordinate 11,191,857 downwards.
GCGTTCCTGAGTCACTTCTGGATTTTGTGGATGTGTTCTCTGAGAAGGGTTGTTCAGAGTTGCCACCACATCGCTCCTATGACTGTACTATCAGGTTTAAACCAGGGGCCAAATTGCCTAAAGCAAGGATGTTTAACATCTCCGGTCCGGAGAGACAAGCGTTAAAAGATTATATTGCTGAAAGCTTGAGCAAAGGGCACATCAGGCCGTCATCCTCGCCGGTGGCAGCAGGGTTCTTCTTCGTGAAGAAGAAAGATGGCGGATTACGCCCGTGTTTGGATTTCAGGGAGTTGAACCAGATTACGGTTCGTGATCCATACCCTATGCCTCTGATACCAGATTTGTTCAACCAGGTGGCAGGTGCTAAGTGGTTTACCAAGCTTGACCTCAGGGGGGCGTACAACCTCATAAGAGTCCGTCAAGGTGATGAGTGGAAGACGGCTTTTAATACCCCTGAGAGTCATTTTGAAAATTTGGTGATGCCATTTGGGTTGACTAACGCACCTGCAGTGTTCCAACATTTCATCAATGATGTGTTCTCGCATGTTTTGGGGAAATTCGTTATTGTGTACTTAGATGACATACTCTTATATTCTTGCGACCGTGATGCTCATTTAGATCATGTCAGGCAGGTGTTACAGCTTCTCAGAGAGAATAAGCTGTATGCAAAACTGGAGAAATGTGTATTTTCTGTTCAAGAGTTGCCTTTCTTGGGTTATATTGTGTCTGCTTCTGGTTTTAAAATGGACGCCGCTAAGGTGCAGGCGGTGCTGCGTTGGGAACGTCCTGATAACCTGAAAGCACTTCAGCAGTTCCTTGGGTTTTCTAACTACTATAGGAAGTTTATCAAGGATTTTTCCATCATTGCTAAACCACTAACTGACATGACTAAAAAGGGTACCAATTTCTCCGTTTGGCCTGAGGCTGCTGTGCGCGCATTTGAATCTCTTAAGAACAGGTTTGTTTCGGCTCCCATTCTTGTGCAGCCAGATGTATCGAAACCTTTTGTTGTAGAAGTTTATGCGTCTGAGGTTGGTGAGGGGGCGGTGCTGTCACAGGGCTCATCCTTGAGCGATTTGCGCCCATGCGCCTATTTTTCCAAGAAACTGTCGCCCGCCGAACGTAACTACGATATCGGCAACAGAGAGTTGTTGGCAATCAAACTGGCCTTTGAGGAATGGCGAAACTTCTTGGAGGGGTCGGTTCATCAGGTTACTGTTATTACCGACTATAAGAATCTGCTGTATTTGGAGTCTGCCAAGCGTCTGTCCCCCAGGCAGGCTCGCTGGGCATTGTTTTTCACGCGGTTCAACTTTGTTGTCACTTACAGACCTGGTTCTTAAAACACTAAGGCGGATGCTCTGTCCAGGTGTATTCCAGGGGGAGAGCCTCGGGAAGATCCAGTACCCATCCTCCAAAAAGGTGTTGTGGTTTCGGCTCTCACTACCGAGGTTGAGGCTGAGATTGCCGAGGCCCAGAAGGAGGTACCATCTGAGCTTCCCATCAACAAAACGTTTGTACCGCTTCATCTCCACTTAAAGGTTTTGGCGGAGCATCATGATGCTGTCCTGGCTGGCCATCCAGGGGTTAGGGGTACTTTGGAGTTGGTGTCACGTCGGTTTTGGTGGCCCAAGATCCGACAGGACGTGGTCTCATACGTGTCAGCTTGCACCACGTGCGCTAGGGCTAAGACGCCTCGCTCCCGTCCTGCTGGCACACTACTTCCTCTTGAGGTACCTAGTAAGCCATGGACGGAAATCTCCATGGATTTTATCACTGACTTGCCCTCCTCAGCTGGGAACACGGTCATCTTGGTGATTGTTGATCGGTTCTCAAAAATGTCGCACTTTGTGTCGTTGCCTTCGTTGCCTAACGCTAAGACTCTGGCTCAGGTTTTTATGCAGGAGGTGGTCAGACTTCATGGGGTTTCGTCTGACATCATTTCTGATAGGGGGTCTCAGTTTGTGGCAAAATTTTGGAAAGCATTTTGTTCACGGCTGGGGATCAAGTTGTCTCATTCTTCGGCGTTTCATCCTCAGTCAAATGGTCAGACCGAGCGTATGAACCAACATTTGGAACAGTACCTACGCTGCTTTGTCTCTGATAACCAGGAGGAGTGGTCGAAGTTCCTTCCTTTGGCTGAGTTTGCCATCAATAATCACCGCCAGGAGTCGTCTGGGGAGTCTCCGTTTTTTTGTGTTTACGGGCTTCATCCTCAATTTTGTACTTTGAGTCAGGGGGGCTCTTCCGGCGTCCCGGAGGAAGACCAGTTAGGAACACAATTATCATCAGTCTGGAGGAGAGTGAAACAGCGCCTGTTGAGTGTGGGTGCTAGGTACAAACGTGTGGCTGACAGTAGGCGTGTGCCAGGTCCGGACCTGAGTGTGGATGACTGGGTGTGGTTATCCACAAAAAACATAGGACTCAAAATACCATCCCTTAAATTGGGTAGACGGTTTATTGGTCCATTTAGGGTCGCCGCTGTCATTAACCCAGTAGCGTACCGGTTGGAGCTTCCTACGGTGTATAAAATACACAACGTGTTCCACAGATCGTTGTTAAAGAAGGTGGTGGGTCTTGTGGACGCGACACCAATGCCTTCTCCAGTCTTGGTGGATGGTAATTTGGAATTTGAAGTCTCCAAGGTGGTTGACTCTTGTGTAGTGCGCCGCACTTTACAGTACTTGGTACACTGGCGTGGTTATGGGCCTGAGGAGAGGTCCTGGGTACCAGCCTCAGACGTTCATGCGGATTGGCTGGTCAGTATGTTTCACCGCCGCCATCCGGACAAGCCGGGTCCTATAAGCCGTGAGGGCCTTGGGGTCCCTCGTAGAAGGCGGGGTACTGTCATGTCGGACGCTGTTCAGACCAGGTCGTCCGACAGACAGCGGTAATTCCACTTTTGTCCACTATGCGCTCATTGGCGTCGGCTAGATTTTATCTAGCTGGTCCGGGGTTAATTTACATGGTGCTCGGATTGGAAGCTGGGCCATGCCCACTGCCTTTAAATAGTTCTCCTGAACATTGGGCGTCGCCGATTATAGCTTCTGTCTTGTGCGTGGTTATCTCGGTCTGGAGTGGTGAGCTAGTAGTTGGAGTATCGTTGCTGGTGGTGTATTTCCCTTTGTCTTATTTGCTCCTTCCCATATTTGTATTTGTTTTGCCCTTTGCATTTATAGTGTATTCCTGAGTGACTGCGGCGTGGTACTTATTTTTCTGTTATCCTTGTCTGTGCTAACTGTGGGTATTGGAGTGTGGTCTCTTCACTGGGTGGTGGGCGGTGGTTTCAGCCTAGGGTTGAAACAGGAGATAAGGCGAGGGTGGAGGCCCAGACATGCAGACCATCAGTGTAAACTCTGGGAGAGGGACAGTCAGGGTTTCCCTAGTCTGAGGGAAATCGCAGGGGCCTGGGTTATTAGCTCTTTTCTACCTAGGTCTCCCGTGACACTCTACTGGTGAACGAGACCTCAGCTCCACATCTCTATAGGTGTAGGAGACCTCAGCTCCACATCTCTACCAGTGTACGAGACCTCAGCACCTCATCTCTACTGGTGTACGAGACCTCAGCTCCTCATCTCTACTGGTGTATGAGACCTCAGCTCCTCATCTCTACTGGTGAACGAGACCTTAGCTCCATATCTCTACTGGTGTACGAGACCTTACCTCCACATCTCTACTGGTGTATGAGACCTCAGCTCCTCATCTCTACTGGTATATAAGACCTCAGCTCCTCATCTCTACTGGTGTACGAGACTTCGGTTCCACATCTCTACTGGTGAACGACACATCAGCTCCACATCTCTACTGGTGTACGAGACCTCAGCTCCACATCTCTACTGGTGAACTAGACCTCAGCTCCACATCTCTACTGGTGTACGAGACCTCGGCTCCACATCTCTACTGGTGTACGAGACCTCAGCTCCACATCTCTACTGGTGTACAAAACATCAGCTCCACTTCTCTTCTGGTGTACAAGACCTCAGCTCCACATCTCTGCTGGTGTATGGGACCTCAGCTCCTCATCCCTACTGGTGTACGAGACCTCGGCTCCACATCTCTACTGGTGTACGAGACCTCGGCTCCACATCTCTGCTGGTGTACGAGACCTCGGCTCCACATCTCTACTGGTGTACGAGACCTCGGTGGTTGGGCCCAGTCCTTTTGTCTGCCCTTATTCACACTGAGGTCAACATTGACACATGGTAAGGTTTTAATATTAGACAGTGTAGGACTGTCCCGATCAGAGTTACCTTGACGAGATGGGATGGCTTTTGTGCTATTTTTTGATCAAAAAACAGTATTACTAAAAACTCTGTGTTATTTAAATGCACTTTTGCTTTTTTACTTAGTTATATCAGGGTTTTTACTTACTTTTTTTCTCTTGTAGGTTTTAATGGTGTACAAGACCTCAGCTCCACATCTCTACTGGTGTACGAGACCTCAGCTCCATTTTGGACGGTTGCGGTTAGATTTTAAGCATCTGGACTCCCTGTCACTGCTTTGAACTTTTATTTCCCGTTTGGAGAATTATCGCTGAACTTTTTCTTGTTACTTTAGATTTGTGCTGAAACTTTCGGCATTTTTTCACTCTTTATAGGGAGCATCAGTCTTTGGTGTTTGTGAGCGTTGTCGCTGCCAGGAGCAGATTACAATTGATTGTTCGCTCACAGCCGATTGTTTCATTATATATTGCTGCCCACTCACTTTATAGTATCTCCAGGCATTACGGCTATTAAAGCGTTTGAGGTCACTGGCAATCGCAGAGCAGTAGCCACACCGGCCAGAGCTGCGGCTGAGGTGGCCAGGCAGGCCTACCATAGCGTCCAGAAGAATGCCAAAAATACTGGCTATACTTCATATAAAGTTTGGGGAGCAGAATGGCAGCAAAGCTCAGCCCCCACAAAACCTCTGCACCCAATCTGACAAGGTAGAAGCTTGTAAGATGATGCAACAATACAGAAACATTAGTAGAGGGAGGAGGGAGCTGCAGCAGCAGCTTTACACTCTGTCTCTGAGATTCATGCTGTGAGAGGGGAGAAGGCGCAGCCACGGAGGCACAGAAAACCTCGCAGCTCTGTCAGATCACCAGAAGGAGCTTATCCACTCACAGAAAATGTGCACGAATCCAAAGATTAGAGGAAAAAGAAACAAAATCTGCAGATTACACCAAATCACATCTACTGCCTCATTAACAATCCAGAGTCGGTGTACAATGTAGTCATGGTCAGAGGACCAACAAAATAAAAATATTGGGTCTTATAATCGGCAACTATAATAAATGCATTGGGGGAAATGTAAAGATTCTAATATGTCATCAATGGAAGATTAGGTGACGGCGACAATCTGACTCCTCCAACACCTAAAAAGGCTACTGGGTGGCATCCGCTGGTCTTACAGCTCCGGTTGTGGTCTCAGGACTCGGGAGCCTTTATAGTTCATTCTCTGAATATCAGGAGGGTGGTCAGAAGAGCCAAGGATCAGCAATGGTGATGGAGCAGAACTGGCCAGCAGTACAGGGGTGGTAGTAAAGCTGTAGAGGGGTCAAACAAGCCGGGTCAATCAGGAGTAAAAAAAAGAGTGCACCATGTCTGCCTGGTGGCTCGGCTGTACCCTCTGAATTCTCACTGTATGGTGCCCAGCCAGCAAGACGAGTCTGCCCGAAAGCGACAAAAGGGAAGTCCAGAACTTCTCATTGACCTCAACTTACTAAACCAGGTGTACATGGCAAGAAAAAAGAATTGTAGCTTCAAAATTCCTGGCGTTTCAGGACTCTGTCCAGAACAGAAGGACCAGGCCTCCTGTGCACCTCGATGATGGACAGGTGGTGTCATGAACCGGGGGTGTTTGGTTGCCCCTGGTTCTTTATTCAGGGATTTATTTATATCCCACTTCCGGTTTGGAACTTGTAGCTCTCTGGCGCCCCCCTTACCTTCAGGTCAGTCAGGGAACTGCACCTAGGATAATTAGTCGCCAGAAAGGCTGCCTGGTCTACTGGCTATTGGGCACTCTGCAGTGAGGGTGAAATACCTATTCCCCGCCGCAGTCGGGCAATACTCTTATAAACCCTTTTCGTCACAGTCAGCTATACCCAACAAGCTCAGTATGCTCTGCTGCCACCAGCTCCTATTCCTATGACTAATAGCGGGTCAAGAGCAAACCCAATCAGTGGCATATTTTACTTCAGAGGACGTTGGAGGTATGTTTTAGAGCAAGGAAAACGAAGCTAGTAAATATCATAACTTTTACTCCAAAAAGAAATAGGCAGTGTTTACAAAAGGTATACAAAACGATATTACAAGATTATATTACAAGATTAGACAATTATAGTATGTACAGAAAGATTACAAAATAAAAGGGATTAAAGTTGAAGAAAAACACTTACCGTTCTCTCATATCATGGCTGGCCATGCGCCTGGGGGAAGGGAGACACATCCCAATGCATCAGAAAGAGCAGATAGCAAAGTTTATGTTAGCTGACTTCCTGGGCAAAGACTAAAGACTCGCCTCTCGTCCCACCTCTGAGTTTTATACCTGGGCCCAAAACCAAGGCACTCCCCCCTGTGCTGACCTCAATGAGGGACTGAATACGTCCCTTTTTTTGAAAGTTATGAAATCCTCTATTACCCATATCTCTTAGGGTGAACTTCGTAGAAGACAAAATTATCATTATGCTCAGCATGACATGGGGGTTCATTTAAGTATAAACACAATGTGGATACATGACCTGCTTATGGAGAAATCCATTCCTTGGATTTTGTTGGATTTGGATCCTAGAGATTTCACTGGGTTATAGATCTACTGTATCTGTGGACATTCGGAATATGTAACTTTTATATCTCTATCACTAATTGGGTTCAAGTTCAAGCTGTTAAGTTTTTAAATGAACAAAAGAACACAAGTTTCCACAACTGCATTCAGCCAGCTTAGGGCCATAAACTACTCAGTGGGGGGCTGCTAGCACACTAGTATCACGTTGCACAGAGTATGTAGTGAGAAGCAGCTGGGAGAATACTCAGAATATGGCATATTTATATTATCGTGACAGGTGGGCGAAAATGGAGCCACTTGGTGTTTTCACACTAGTTTGAATCAGCTCTGCCACAATGGGGGGAGACAAGGAAAAAGCGGCGCAGGACGGGATATGGCCCAGCTGGACCATCAAAGTCATCAAAAGGGGCAATGCCTTATGCATCAGAAATAATACACCCGTCCCCAACTACAGCAGCTCTTCCGGTGCAGTGCACATTGGCGCACACAACTCAGAAGTGGCGCCAGGCTCCTCACGTGGTGTGCGCCTCTTAGAAAGTTTGACACCTTCTACTCCAGTAAGACTGACGCAACGCAAGAATTCTCTACACCAGTCTTGATGTATTGGCCCCATCATCTTCCGCAAAGAATTTCTTTAAAAAGTCTATCAAAATGATAAAGTCTGCACTTTCGCCATTAGTCCAGAGCGAGTCTACAAATGGCAGATGTGATGCAGGTACGATCCACACAGACTGCAACACTAGGCGAACCGGGAGATTTTAAAGTCTTTTGCATTTCCAGGGAATATTTCAATGAAAAGCAAAGTTTCCTTAGATTCTTCAGTCCTCAACCGTCTCATTTCATTGCGGATTTCTTGCAGATATGTAAAATCTGTGCAAAATCTGCTACAAAATCGATATGCACCAGATATGCAGATCTGATGATTTCCACCACGTGTGGACATTTCTGCAGACTTTAGATAAAGCCGATCTTCGTCTACGCTTCCATCACCTCCAGTTCTCGCCATGACGTTCCTGTTCCTCCCAGGTCTTCTCCATGCGGCATCTTGGCCAAATCTATGTGACAATTAGCAGGTCTGCTGAGACGCCTGAACATCTGATGAGGGCAGGTGGCGAGTCTGCTCTCGCTAGGTGATTAATGCTTCTCCTTGGATCACCTTGCTGAGGTGCAGAGAGGACTCCTGCCTGACAGCTGCAAGGTGGAGGGTAACATCTTCCTTAGGTCTCTGAGCGGCCCACGCCCATCATTGCACCATTAATTTTATAGATGAGACGTCACTGGATGATGACTTCATCAAATGCAGTTTACGAGGACTGCAAAACACCAGGAGCAAGAAAAAAAGGAAAGAAACTGCGTAAACTGCAGACGCAGCATGGCGGAACAGTCCCGGTATACCGACACCATCTCACCGAGCAAAATGTCTTGTAAAAAGAGAAGTGATCAATCAGAGACGCACCAGCCGTGTAGTCGTCCCAAGCAGATCGGAGAAGGACCAGGACGTTATTACTGCGGAGAGGAGAGGTCATCTGTCTGGGGCGCCATAGGCACTGCGGCTTATGAGGGGCCTTTCCTTTACCAAAAATTCAGTTTGCTGCCCTCGCCCTGCATCTAAATACATTCTCCCTGGGCAAAGTGATGTGTTAGGTCACCAATGACATCCAGTACCCTGACCGGTGTACCTAGCTGGTGCCGCACACTTTGCCGCAGTCACCAGGTCACCGTGACATGCTCCGGGGCAGACTGTGCGTATCTATAGGTGACTACAATATGTTATTACTGCCACTATATCCATACTTCTTGGTGAACACCACCAGCTGGTAAGTCAAGTGTCTGATATCAGAAGATCCCAACTAGTAAGATGAAGCTCAATGTCAGCGTCCTGCCTGTATATAGCACCGGTCAGTCTGTATATAGCACCGGTCCATCTCTACATAGCACCGGTCAGTCTGTATATAGCACCGGTCAGTCTGTATATAGCATCGATCAGTCTGTATATAGCACCGGTCCGTCTCTATATAGCACCGGTCAGTCTGTATATAGCACCGGTCCGTCTGTATATAGCACCGGTCCATTTGTGTATATAGCACCGGTCCATCTGTATATAGCACTGGTCCGTTTGTGTATATAGCATCGGTCAGTCTGTATATAGCATCGGTCAGTCTGTATATAGCATCGATCAGTCTGTATATAGCACCGGTCCGTCTCTATATAGCACCGGTCAGTCTGTATATAGCACCGGTCCGTCTGTATATAGCACCGGTCCGTTTGTGTATATAGCACCGGTCCATCTGTATATAGCACTGGTCCGTTTGTGTATATAGCATCGGTCAGTCTGTATATAGCACCGGTCAGTCTGTATATAGCATCAGTCAGTCTGTATATAGCACCGGTCCATTTGTGTATGTAGCACCGGTCCGTCTGTATATAGCACCGGTCCGTTTGTGTATAGCACCGGTCAGTCTGTATATAGCATCGGTCAGTCTGTATATAGCACCGGTCCGTCTGTATATAGCACCGGTCAGTCGGTATATAGCACCGGTCAGTCTGTATATAGCACCAGTCCGTCTCTATATAGCACCGGTCAGTCTGTATATAGCACCGGTCAGTCTGTATATAGCATCGGTCAGTCTGTATATAGCATCGGTTAGTCTGTATATAGCATCGGTCCATCTCTATATAGCACCGGTCCGTCTCTATATAGCATTGGTCAGTCTGTATATAGCATCGGTCAGTCTGTATATAGCACCGGTCCGTTTGTGTATATAGCACCGGTCCGTCTGTTCCAAACTCTGCACCTAGGGGGCTCCCGGTGTGTTTGGCAAAGATGGTATGGTGCCAGAAATAAATAGAGGACTCAAAGTGGCAGTCTCTTTACCTGTTTACTGATGGTAGACAGCCACGGTCCAGGGTACCAGCAACAGGCGTTGGTGTGGTCCGGTCGGCCTGGAAGCAATGATGGATCCCTCTCCCAGGTGAGGTTCGTGAGCCTTCCGTCTCGCGCTGAATAAGCAAATTCATAGGATAATTGCTATACATTGCTGAGCACAGAGCAACGCTCTATGTCCAGAAAGAGGACCGGGAGCTCCGCAGCTCATGCATCTTTCATAGGATACATCTTTGTACAATGTATGCCGGTCAGTTCACCTGATGACACACGGAGTTTGCAATCAAGATACTGTGTATAAATACCATGTGATAGAGATGGAGCTCATACCCCTGAAGAAGCCAACAGGGTGAAACTTGATTTGGACTTTTTTCTGCAAATTATGAAGCAGTCCTACCTGACGTTAGACTCATTTCTCTGGATCTCCACAAAAAGGCTGATGAGCGCGGCCCCCATGGACTCCCCACGTGGCCGCTGGACCTGGAAATATTATTTCCAGCTCTAATAATAATATAAAAATAAACAGAAGAGAACGGCGTTCAGGTTGCTTGTGTCTTTTTAGCTGCTGCATCTGCTCTGATCGTACACTGCCATGATGTCCGGGTGGAGCAAGTAACCAGCTCCGCAAAAAGGGGATATCTGATCACATGGTGATGGGCGAGGATAATGACTCCCTCTTTTAGTGGGTTCACAACCCTTTACCATCCACCCTGGTGATTCCCCCATTAGCTGGCATCTAAAAGGCTGCGGTGTAATTGTGAGGGATGTGATGGTGGTTGGCAGAGTGCGGACCCCCGGGCTGCTGTCACATCATTGATGAGAGGTTTGTATTAATGATGTTGCACACTGAGCGGTCCTCGTTAGTCTGCGTGTATCTGCGATGCAGTGGAGACGCACGGACTCCAGCTGTTCGACCATCACAGGCATAGGGGCCGTATATCAACATGTCGCCTGTACTAGCAACAGGGGTGCAATGTGACCGGCTGGATCCCGGGCGCCCCCAGCCCACCAGAAACATCTCATTACTGATGGAGGATTTCACAGACATCCTGCAGACACAGATCACTGTGACCATCCCGGACCCTGCTGCTAATGCTGAACGCTGATGACATCATGAGCTGCTGCGATGACATCACGCTGTGCAGGACCGGCAAGGTCTGTACTGTGTAATTGTTCACGACATGCTCTGATATAAAGTACACGTGCTGAACATCTCATGGCTAGTAAAGGAGATCTGACAGCAAGTTCATGCTGTGTGATCTAAGAGCGGCATGATGTGGAGGCAAAGACCCTGATTCCAGTGATGCGTCACTTACTTGGCTGCTTGATGTAGTTTTGATACAATCCCTGTTCTCTCTGCTGTAAATGTAGCAGTGCTTAGAATGCTGAGCTGTGTATAACCCCGCCCACACCACTGATTGGCAGCTTTCTGTGTACACTGTCAACAAGCTGCCAATCAGTGGTGGGGGCGGGGTTACACAGATGAGATGGACTTGTCTGCACTTGAGACCTAGTCCTGCTGTGATAATCTCCTGCTGGTAATACACTGATTGTAATGAAACTACAGCACACAGCTTAATAAGTGACACATCCCTGGAATTAGGACATCCTCCTCTACATTATGCTGCTCTCAGGTTAAATAGCAAAAACTTGCTGACAGATTCCTTAATTTATAGTTAGTTTTTGCCTTTCTGGGTATAGAAGTACTTAGATGTACTATTAGAGCACAGTACAATGTAACTAAGGGGACAAACCGTGAAACCCTAGGTATCCGCCATTCCTCCATCACATGGTGCAGCGAGATCCATCCTCCACAGAACTTCTCCGGCGTCACTGGCTTTACACTTCTCCAGCTGCTGCCTGACATTGTGAACACACAAACCTCCCGATGAACAGTGCTGCCGAGTGCTGGAGAAGGTGTTCCGGAGCTCAGCAGTCTCGTTCTACGCTCCTCTGTGGCCACTTTCATGGCTGAGATGTTGGTAAGACTAAGGAAACCCAAACGCATCGACTGCGACTGTGACAGATTATCGGTGGTGAATTAAGGGAAATGTTTGATCATTCGATTCAACAGACGACCGAGCGACGTTTCTAATCGTCCAAAATACAGACGTGTCGGATAAAAAACATCAATGATGGTCGCTGCCGTCTGTGGTGGGTTTGGGGCTATGGACGGCTGACACAAGTGCTGGATGAAATCAGGCCCCGTCCAGAGGAGAATCCCCGGAGTCTACACACACTCTCCACCAAAGACATCGACAATGAGAATGTGTAGAAATGGGGTTTTGCTGAATTTCCTGTACAGCTGTAGTAATGTCCAAGTGCCCTCCTGAACTCTGGCCATGTGTAAATGGATGGAGACCGTTCTTCACTGCTGTACTGTCGCACACGCTCTGTAATGTTTATTCAGTGTTTCATGGCCTTCTTTCCCTATTTCTATGGCTGAGCTGTGACGTCCTCTCACCTTCCAGATTCACCATAAAACGACTGCTGCATTTCCTGCCTCGGCTTTTATACAGACTTTCATAGTCCCTTCTGATTGGCTGCGCCACGCCATGTGATGTGATAGCTGCAAGGCATTATGGTAAAATCCACCTGGCTGCACACGAGGTCTTGTGATCCCTTTCTGGCGGAGACAATCTTCTGCTTTGTGTAAAATGGCGGCCGGTAATTTTGATGATTTGCATGGAACTGATCGCAGACTGTCTATGATATGTCCAGACATAATACATGACGCCATTGAGTCCATTAATTGGCGGTGACTTTCTCCTCTGCGGTGCGTGTGTCAGTCTTCACTGCAGCTCTGGCATTGTATTCGCCGTAGACCCGGCAGCAGTGCGTGGATCTGCGCCTCATAAAGGATGAATAAGCCGTGTGATATCACCCGGGACGCCGCCGCGGCTGTGATCTGACGGAGGAGGCTCCTGGGGGGTCTCTAGGGAACAATAACGTGAAGGACCCCCCTGTACGGCAATGAGGGATGAGCGGCGGCCATAAAGCACAAGTGGATAATAGAAGCTGTGATAATAATATTTGTAGCGCCATTATCAGACGCGTAACGACCCGCCGCCGCTTCACGCACGCAGCAATTGTCTGAAGAGAATCGTCTCTGGAAATCCAGGAGCCGTCACTGGTGGATTTATTTCACACTGAATAAAAGCCACGTAACAGCACACAGGCAGGATTTAAAGGGCTGCTCCAGAAAGAAGACCCCATAAAGGGATGCCCCTCCGCTGATGGATGCCCCGGCACATCCAAAGCTGCCCTCACCTCTGCTAGCCGCTCTGAGGAGTGGACCTCAGCGCTCCCATTGACCAGCAGAACTGTGAATGCCGCTCTGGAGGAGACCCCTCATGCACGGCCGCCGCTTCTCATCAGAACATGACTCCAACAATGCAGGTATCCACTGTGAGCGGAGCGCCGCCCTAGTGTCCACAGCCTGAACTGCCCCATACTGGGAATGCAGCGCCACTGTCCTGAAACGACTGCTCTCAGTCTCCGGCGGTCAGCGCATGCTGGGGGTCGTGGTTTCTAGACAATAAGGGAGCCAAACGTCGACCGACCTAAACTGTGATTGGTCAAACCCAGAATCTGATCCATTAATGGGGCCGCAGTCACAATATGTAGCCGTGGACGGACCCTCATTATCTCTGCGGGTCACCTCTGTCTGGACTCACGTACCCCCCATATCCGCCCCATCGTCTGCTCTCGGAGATCAGCGGCTCAGCTCAGCTCCGGATCATTCCATGGTATGAAGTCAAATATAATAATCTGTTCTGCCGGCGACAGCGGAGGAAAGTGACGCGCCAGCGCCACCAGGAGGCAGAGCCCAGTATGACAGGGGCACCTGTGACCTCAGAAGATGACAGCCATCACTGCACAGAAAAGTGCTGGCAGCCGCAGTGATAACTCATCCCACGTGCCAAACCCTGCCCCAATCATTGTGATCGATGGAGACTGCTCCTCTGTCAGCCAGAAATGTGCCCAGACCGATCCTCACTTCTGTGCAGTGCAGAAATCAAAGGGCACAGGAGAAAGCTCCTCATGGGATGGGACCAGTGTGCTCCGCCCCCGAGGAGTGACGGGAAGATACTCAAGGTGGAATTAAAGCATTTAGTAAAAGTGAATTTGTGAAAAATGTATACTGCGAGACTCCGAGGATCTCTGCACCAGAGATGCTAATATTAGTAGAGATGTCCTTAAAGGGGTGGTGAAATCATTAGGAGTTGGGGCTCGGAGTGACCACATTAAAGGGGTGGTGAAATCATTAGGAGTTGGGGCTCGGAGTGACCACATTAAAGGGGTGGTGAAATCATTAGGAGTTGGGGCTCGGAGTGACCACATTAAAGGGGTGGTGAAATCATTAGGAGTTGGGGCTCGGAGTGACCACATTAAAGGGGTGGTGAAATCATTAGGAGTTGGGGCTCGGAGTGACCACATTAAAGGGGTGGTGAAATCATTAGGAGCTGGGGCTCAAAGTGACCACATTAAAGGGGTGGTGAAATCATTAGGAGTTGGGGCTCGGAGTGACCACATTAAAGGGGTGGTGAAATCATTAGGAGCTGGGGCTCAAAGTGACCACATTAAAGGGGTGGTGAAATCATTAGGAGTTGGGGCTTGGAGTGACCACATTAAAGGGGTGGTAAAATCATTCGGAGTTGGGGCTCGGAGTGACCACATTAAAGGGGTGGTGAAATCATTCGGAGTTGGGGCTCGGAGTGGGCACAGAGTGTCATTAACTCTTGGATGTCTAATAGGTGGCATAATCATACGTAAGGTGACACCCAGTTCCTCCATGGCAATAATACTCATCCGAGCAATGCGTGTCACCAGCGGAGCCCCCTGACCCCGGCAGTGTTGCCATAGTCCCACTTGAATGCATCTGATATGATGGCAGGTGCTGGGCAGCACCTATAATGGTCAGTGCGAGGACCTCATGTGACAGAGGACATTTCAGGACATGAGAGCGGCGTGTCCAGCGTGCAGACATCGTCCAGGGCAAACACTGTGACAGTGACTGGCGGATTAAGCTCCACGGTTCTGATGATACGGTCTGGTCACAATCCAGGCTCTGGGATCCACGGCAGGTGCACAGCGCCATCAAGAGGCCACGTGCCGTATCGCCCCCCGGCACATTGCTGTTCCTCTGTCATCACTTTCTGTGGCCTGGGGTCGCTGTCACATCAGCCGTGTCTGTGTCACATCCCTGCGGCTGAGAGGGACAGAAAACCGGGAAGACTCGGGAAATGGAGACGGTCCAAAATATTTTGCCTCCGCTGCAAGGAGCAACGAGGAATCTGCAAACCGAGAGCAGAAGAGGCCCGAGGGCCAATCACGGCGCGGGGTCGGACCGGGCCCCGGAGAAGACAAGTCCACGAATCAGAGGATTAACCCTCCGGCTACCGGGGACAACGAGATGTCTCAGCGTGGAGGCTGCAGCGCTGGGGTCCTGGGATCTAATCCCACCAAGGACCACATCTGCAAGGAGTCTGCATGTTCTCCCCGTGTTTCGTGGGTTTCCTCCTGGTTCTCCGGTTTCCTCCCACAATTTAGACATACTGATAGGGAATGTAGATTGTGAGCCCCGATGGGGACAGCGATGATAATATGATGGCGCCATATCTGACCAACAAACAAAAACCTAAGAAATGTTATTAGATATACATAAAAAAAATTCAGGACAAATAACAGGCGAGATAATCTACGAAAATTTGATAAAAAAGTACTAGATGCGCTAAATGACCCTATGTATCCGCACCTGCCTATCCGCGGAGGTTGGCACCTACTGGTGAGGACACTGGCGCCCCCGCTCCTCGGCGATTATTTATCGTGTATTGTTTGTTATTATTGTAGATAGTTTACTGTGATATCATTGGACAACTATTGGGAACACTGCCCCCTAGTGGACGTGCCCGGTCACACATTATCATCGATAGTGAGGGGCATATAGGGCAATTAGAGGGCCGCTCACCAGTAGGGTGCCAGCCTCCGCGGGTTGGCAGCTATGGATGCCTATACGATACAACCAAGGGTCATTTAGCGCATCTTATTTTGCCTGGTGTTTTGGAAGGTTTATCAGATTTCCATAGATTTTATCTTGCCTGTTTTTTGTCCTGATTTTTTCCTGGACCCTTAATCTATTCATGTTTAATATATAAGCGAGTAAAATAAATAACAAATAAATGCTCAGCTACACCGAGAAGTAAACCGAGATTCCTCAGCTGCTATCCTGACATCTAGTGGCCATTATCGGGCTTGTGATCATTGCTGTGATGATGGTGATGATTGTGATGTTTATGATGATGAAGATGATGGTGATGATGATGGTGATGATGGTAGTGGTGATGATAATAGTGATGATGATGGTGATGAAGATGATGATGATGGTGATGAAGATGATGGTGATGAAGATAATGATGATGGTGATGATGATGTGATGATGATGGTGATGATGATGTGATGATGATGGTGATTATAATGGTGATAAAGATGGTGGAGATGATGGTGATGAAGATGATTGTGGTGATGATGATGGTAGTGATGATGGTGATGAAGATGATGGTGGTGGTGATGATGATGATGATGGTGATGATGATGGTAGTGGTGATGAAGTGATGAAGATGATGGTTTTATGATGAGGTTGATGATGGTGATGATTGTGATGATGAAGATGATGGTGATGATGATGAAGATGATGATAATGGTGATGATGATGGTGATGAAGATGATGGTGGTGGTGATGATGAAGATGATAATGGTGATGATGATGGTGATGAAGATGATGGTGGTGATGATGATGATGGCGGTGATGATGGTAGTGATGATGATGATTGTGATGATGAAGATAATGGTGATGATGGTAGTAGTGATGAAGATGACGGTGATGATGATGAAGATGATAATGGTGATGAAGATGATGGTGGTGATGATGGTGGTGATGATGGTAGTGATGATGATGATGATGATGAAGATGATGGTGATGATTGTGATGATGATTGTGATGAAGATGATGAAGATGATGGTGACGATGACGGTGATGATGAAGATGATGGTAGTTATGATGATGGTGGTGATGATAAAGCTTTGTCTTCTCGGAGGCCCCTGATTTGGTTTCATGGATTGGTGACCCGATTATCGCTCCCCGCACCGCCCGCTCACTGCTCCTCTCCAGGATCTACGTCTCCGGTATTAGCAGTTCAGCCCAATCTCCATTTTTCCAGTTTTATCCTTTTATCAATGACACCAGCAATTATCCAGTCACTTACTGGGATGTGCACAGACAGTGACAGATGCCTGGAGGCGGCAGCTCCATTATCCTACAAGCAGAGTCCTGTGCCCCGGCCATTAACCCTACACGGTGCAATAAAAGCTGCACCTGGACAGAGGCGAGGAGCAAATGAGGCACCGCAGGCCTCCTGCCCCAAATCATAAACCTGCAGAGTGGGCTGTAACCTGGAATTGTGTTTGTGCTGCAGAAATGACCAGTATTTATAGCCCCAATACAAGGAAAATCCTCATCTGTGTAATCAGAGATAAATATTACATGGATAGATATAGTTAGAGCGGATACAGAAAGTCTACACGCCCCTGATAAAGTGACAGGTTTAAAATGTTAAAAGAAAAAAAATCCTACCAAGAAGAAATATTTCAGAACTTTTTCCACCTTTAATGTCACCCATGATCTGTTCAAAACCACTTAGAAAAAAAACTGAACTCATTTTGAGGGGAAAATAAAAATAACAAAACTAAAATAATGTGGTTGCATAAGTCTGTGTACCGTCTTATAATTGGGGCTGTGATTGTGCTCAGGACCAGCTGATCACATTTCCCCTCATGTTACATAGTAGTCAGCGCTCAGCCGCCATCATTTACAGCAATTCTGATTAGCCCCAGAGAAAGTTTTAGTGTTTTAGAAGAATTTTCCTGACATTTTCTGGTCCGTAAACAGCTGACAACACAGCAAAGGATCTTAGTGTGGAAAGTTGTCAGTCCGCAGAAGGGGACACAAACATTTCACAGGCATTATAGCTACAATGGACGCTGTGAAGACGACATCACAAAGGGTCTTAAATTTGGTACAACGGTGACATTACCAAGAACTGGACATTTCTGAAAAAGTGATGAAAAGACAATAAGTAAATTACTTCTAAGAGGCGGACAGCAACATTAAAGGAGCTGCAGAGTTTCTGGACAGTCCTGGTTGTGTCCAACATGTGACAACAATCTCCCGCATTCTTCATAATTCCGGCCTGTGGGGTTGGGGAGACAGAAACCTTTTCTTACAAACAGTGTCGGATTAGAGTGTATCAGGCCCACAGGAGAAATTGACCCTAAGGGCCCACCCTACTGCTATAACCCTGTTAGTCATTATCCCCGTTGTAGTGGAGCATCGACTGTAAAACACAGGATACTATAACTGGGATGTACAAATATAGTATTTTTCCTTAAATTGGCTCTTTAGTTAAAACACAGTGGTCCATAAACTCCACAGGATAAGTGATACCTTACAAGGAAGAAACACCACCGCACCATGACCAGACCACAGTGACCGAATAATACCACCTACAAAGGGACATACACCGCCACACCATGACCAGACCACATGTTGTGACATAGTGACCAAATATTACATTACTATATGGTGGCCCGATTCTAACGCATCAGGTATTCTAGAATATGCATGTCCATGTAGTATATTGCCCAGTTACGTAGTATATTGCCCAGTGACGTAGCATATTGCCCAGCCACGTAGTATATTGCCCAGTTACGTAGTATATTGCCCAGTGACGTAGTATATTGCCCAGCCACGTAGTATATTGCCCAGTTACGAAGTATATTGCCCAGTGAAGTAGTATATTGCCCAGTGAAGTAGTATACAGCACAGAGCCATGTAGTATATTGCCCAGTTACGTAGTATACAGCACAGAGCCACGTAGTATATTGCTCAGCGACGTAGTATATTGCCCAGTGACGTAGTATATTGCACAGCCATGTAGTATATTGCACAGCCACGTAGTATATTGCCCAGTTACGTAGTATACAGCACAGAGCCACGTAGTATATTGCCCAGTTACGTAGTATATTGCCCAGTTACGTAGTATATTGCACAGCTACATAGTATATTGCCCAGTTACGTAGTATATTGCACAGCGACGTAGTATACAGCACAGAGCCACGTAGTATATTGGCCAGTCACGTAGTATACAGCACAGAGCCACGTAGTATATTGCCCAGTTACATAGTATATTGCCCAGTGACGTAGTATATTGCCCAGTTACGTAGTATATTGCCCAGTGATGTAGTATATTGCCCAGACACGTAGTATATTGCCCAGTGACGTAGTATATTGCACAGCGATGTAGTATATTGCCCAGCCATGTAGTATATTGCCCAGCCACGTAGTATATTGCCCAGGCACGTAGTATATTGGCCAGCCACGTAGTATATTGCCCAGCCATGTAGTATATTGCCCAGCCACGTAGTATATTGCCCAGCCACGTAGTATATTGCCCAGCCACGTAGTATATTGCCCAGTGACGTAGTATACAGCACAGAGCCACGTAGTATATTGTCCAGCCACGTAGTATATTGCCCAGCCACGTATGTCACAGGTTAAAAAATAAAAAATAAACATATACTCACCTTCTGAGGGCCCCTTGTAGTTCTGTCACCTGTGTTCGGTTCAGGCGGCAGCTTCCGGTCCGAGGGTGTGATGACGTCGCGGTCACATGACCGTGACGTCATGGCAGGTCCTTGTCGCACACCAACCTTAGCACCGGAACCTGCCGCTTGCATGAACCGGTCACTGGAGCGTCGGAAAGGCGGCGGAAGGTGAGTATAGAATGATTTGTTATTTTTTTTATTATTTTTAACATTAGATGTTTTTACTATTGAGGCTGCATAGGCAGCCTCAATAGTAAAAACTTGGTCACACAGGGTTAATAGCGGCGGTAACGGAGTGAGTTACCCACGGCATAACGAGGTCCGTTACCGCTGGCATTAACCCTGTGTGCGGTGACTGCGGGGAATATGGAGCGGGGGCCGGGCACTGACTGCAGGGGAGTAGGGAGGGACTAATCGGACTGTGCACGACGCTGATTGGTCGCGGCAGCCATGACAGGCAGCTGGCGAGACCAATCAGCGCGAATGAATATCCGTGACGGAAGTTGCCGACAGAAAGACGGAAGTACCCCTTAGACAATTATATATATAGATTGATCATTAATGAAAACTACAATACTAACAGCACTGTTATTACCACCGGTGACATTATACACATGAGCTCTGTATATAGTGTATAGTATACAGATAATACAGTGATCACCAATGACATACACATGAGCTCCGTATATAGTGTCAGTGCACACGTAATAAAGTGATCACTAACGACATTATACACAGGAGCTCTGTATGTAGTGTATAGTGTACAGGTAATACAGTGATCACCAATTACATTATACACTGGAGCTCTGTATATAGTGTCAGTGTACAGGTAATACAGTGATCACTAGTGACATTATACACAGGAGCTCTGTATATAGTGTCAGTGTACAGGTAATAAAGTGATCACTAGTGACATTATACACAGGAGCTCTGTATATAGTGTCAGTGTACAGGTAATACAGTTATCACTAGTGACATTATACACAGGAGCTCTGTATATAGTGTCAGTGTACAGGTAATACAGTGATCACCAGTGACATTATACACAGGAGCTCTGTATATAGTGTCAGTGTACAGGTAATACAGTGATCACCAGTGACATTATACACAGGAGCTCTGTATATAGTGTCAGTGTACAGGTAATACAGTTATCACTAGTGACATTATACACAGGAGCTCTGTATATAGTGTCAGTGTACAGGTAATACAGTGATCACTAGTGACATTATACACAGGAGCTCTGTATATAGTGTCAGTGTACAGGTAATACAGTGATCACTAGTGACATTATACACAGGAGATCTGTATATAGTGTCAGTGTACAGGGAATACAGTGATCACCAGTGACATTATACACAGGAGCTCTGTATATAGTATACAGTGTATAGTGTCAGTGTACAGGTAACACACTGACTCACCAGTGATGTCTCTAGTTGAAGTCCTTCATCTTCATTTTTCTTCTAGGACTTGAGTCAGCAGAAAATAGCATAGCCATCAACATTCCCCAACTTATACACTACGTCAGATGGAAAAAAGCGATGTAGCGCCGCTCTGCACAGTAACCAGACCCCCATTTTGTTCCCCCCATGGAAAACAGTATTCTTAAAAGTATATTATATCACAGCAGTATAAATGTCCCCTGAATGGACCCTATAGAAATGGTCCCCACTTGCAAACATAAACTAATAATGTATATTCCTCATTTTGGCCTCCATACAGTAATTAATTCCCTCAACCTAGTCCCTTTAATTAAGAATGTCCTCCATCCTGGGACCCTATGATGCCCCATTTGGGCCCCTACGTTCCCAGTCCTGCCTCTATGTCCACCATCCAGGGACTCCATGTTCCTTGTCCTGGACCCTATATCCCATCTCCTGGTCCTATATCCCTTGTGCTGGCCCCGCATCATGCCACATCCACAGCAGGAAAAAAAAAAGAGATTCCTCTTACCTGCGTGCGCTCCCAGTGCTCCCTTTTCCTTTAGATCTTGTGATAAAATGGCAGCCGACCTAACAGAGGCCAGCAGCTGACAGGCAGTGCAATGACGTCATACACAGGTGAAGTCACCAGATTATGAGGTTATTGTGATGCACCGTCTGCTGGTCGTTGGCCATGTTAACTACTGCACCGCAATACATTTCAACTGAAAGTGGGTCCTCGAACGCTAATTCAGTTGAAACGTTGAAACCATTGAGTCCCCTCTATGTCCTGCTCAGGGGCCCGCCAGACTTGGGGCCCACCGAATAATCGTCTGATGTCCCGGTGCTCCAGTTCGACCCTGCTTACAAAGACAAACATCCAAGATTGGCAGCCAAAGCCTCCATCACGTTGGCCAGAAGCAGGAAAAGTGTTCTGTTTGATGAGACCGAGGGGGAACATTGCAGCCCTAATTCCAAAAGGTGCAAATCAAACACTGTGCATCACCAGAAAATCACCATCCCACAGTGAGGCGTGGTGGAGGCAGCATTGTGCTCTGAGGCTGTTTTTCAGCAACTGGAACTTGTGCTTCACTCAATGGGGAGGGAATTGTGCACAGAACAAATATCAGATAATTTTACATTCAAACCTTCTGGCCTCTGCTGAAAACCTGAAGATGAGGAGGAATTTCACTTTCGGCAGACAAGGACCCTGAGTGACCTCCAAATCACCAAAAGAACTGCTTCACCAGAACGTGGAAGTTCTGGAACGTCCAAGCCCACACCTGAACCCAAGGGGCAATCTGCGGTAACCTAAAGAGGGCGCTGTGCACAGTAGATGCCGCCGCAATCTGTGGTGACCAGAAGAGGGCGCTGTGCACAGGAGATGTCCCCGCAATCTGTGGTGGTGACCTGAAGAGGACGCTGTACACAGGAGATGCCCCCGCAATCTGTGGTGACCTGAAGAGGGCGCTGCACATAGGAGATGTCCCCGCAATCTGTGGTGACCTGAAGAGGACGCTGTACACAGGAGATGCCCCCGCAATCTGTGGTGACCTGAAGTGGGCGCTGTACACAGGAGATGTCCCCCCAATCTGTGGTGACCTGAAGAGGACGCTGTACACAGGAGATGTCCCCGCAATCTGTGGTGACCTGAAGAGGGCGCTGTGCACAGGAGATGTCCCCGAAATCTGTGGTGACCTGAAGATGACGCTGTACACAGGAGATGTCCCCGCAATCTGTGGTGACCTGAAGAGGACGCTGTACACAGGAGATGTCCCCGAAATCTGTGGTGACCTGAAGAGGGCGCTGTACACAGGAGATGTCCCGCAATCTGTGGTGACCTGAAGAGGGCGCTGTACACAGGAGATGTCCCCGCAATCTGTGGTGACCTGAAGAGGACGCTGTACACAGGAGATGTCCCCGCAATCTGTGGTGACCTGAAGAGGACGCTGTACACAGGAGATGTCCCAGCAATCTGTGGTGACCTGAAGAGGGCGCTGTACACAGGAGATGTCCCCGCTATCTGTGGTGACCTGAAGAGGGCGCTGTACACAGGAGATGTCCCCGCAATCTGTGGTGACCTGAAGAGGGCGCTGTACACAGGAGATGTCCCCGCAATCTGTGGTGACCTGAAGAGGACGCTGTACACAGGAGATGTCCCTGCAATCTGTGGTGACCTGAAGAGGACGCTGTACACAGGAGATGTCCCCTCAATCTGTGATAACCTGAAGAGGGCGCTGTACACAGGAGATGCCCCGCAATCTGTGGTGACCTGAAGAGGGCGCTGTACACAGGAGATGTCCCCGCAATCTGTGGTGACCTGAAGAGGACGCTGTACACAGGAGATGCCCCCGCAATCTGTGGTGACCTGAAGAGGGCGCTGTACACAGGAGATGTCCCCGCAATCTGTGGTGACCTGAAGAGGGCACTGTGCACAGGAGATGTCCCTGCAATCTGTGGTGACCTGAAGAGGGCGCTGTACATAGGAGATACCCCGCAATCTGTGGTGACCTGAAGAGGGCGCTGTGCACAGGAGATGTCCCCGCAATCTGTGGTGACCTGAAGAGGGCGCTGTACACAGGAGATGCCCCCGCAATCTGTGGTGACCTGAAGAGGGCGCTGTACACAGGAAATGTCCCCGCAATCTGTGGTGGCCTGAAGAGGGCGCTGTGCACAGGAGATGCCCCCGCAATCTGTGGTGAGTGTGACCTGAAGAGGGCGCTGTACACAGGAGATGTCCCCCCAATCTGTGGTGACCTGAAGAGGGCGCTGTACACAGGAGATGTCCCCGTAATCTGTGGTGACCTGAAGAGGGCGCTGTACACAGGAGATGTCCCCGCAATCTGTGGTGACCTGAAGAGGGCGCTGTACACAGGAGATGTCCCCGCAATCTGTGGTGACCTGAAGAGGGCGCTGTACACAGGAGATGTCCCCGCAATCTGTGGTGACCTGAAGAGGAAGCTGTACACAGGAGATGTCCCCGCAATCTGTGGTGGCCTGAAGAGGGCGCTGTGCACAGGAGATGCCCCCGCAATCTGTGGTGACCTGAAGAGGGCGCTGTACACAGGAGATGTCCCCCCAATCTGTGGTGACATGAAGAGGGCGCTGTACACAGGAGATGTCCCCGTAATCTGTGGTGACCTGAAGAGGGCGCTGTACACAGGAGATGTCCCAGCAATCTGTGGTGACCTGAAGAGGGCGCTGTACACAGGAGATGTCCCCGCAATCTGTGGTGACCTGAAGAGGACGCTGTACACAGGAGATGCCCCGCAATCTGTGGTGACCTGAAGAGGGCGCTGTACACAGGAGATGTCCCCGCAATCTGTGGTGACCTGAAGAGGACGCTGTACACAGGAGATGCCCCGCAATCTGTGGTGACCTGAAGAGAGCGCTGTACACAGGAGATGTCCCCGCAATCTGTGGTGACCTGAAGAGGGCGCTGTACACAGGAGATGTCCCCGCAATCTGTGGTGACCTGAAGAGGAAGCTGTACACAGGAGATGTCCCCGCAATCTGTGGTGACCTGAAGAGGGCGCTGTGCACAGGAGACGTCCCCGCAATCTGTGGTGACCTGAAGAGGGCGCTGTACACAGGAGATGTCCCCGCAATCTGTGGTGACCTGAAGAGGACGCTGTACACAGGAGACGTCCCCGCAATCTGTGGTGACCTGAAGAGGACGCTGTACATAGGAGACGCCCCCGCAATCTGTGGTGACCTGAAGAGGGCGCTGTACACAGGAGATGTCCCCACAATCTGTGGTGACCTGAAGAGGGCGCTGTGCACAGGAGATGTCCCCGCAATCTGTGGTGACCTGAAGAGGGCGCTGTACACAGGAGATGTCCCCGCAATCTGTGGTGACCTGAAGAGGACGCTGTACACAGGAGATGTCCCCGCAAACTGTGGTGACCTGAAGAGGACGCTGTACACAGGAGATGTCCCCGCAATCTGTGGTGACCTGAAGAGGGCGCTGTACACAGGAGATGTCCCCCCAATCTGTGGTGACCTGAAGAGGGGGCTGTACACAGGAGATGTCCCGCAATCTGTGGTGACCTGAAGAGGGCGCTGTACACAGGAGATGCCCCGCAATCTGTGGTGACCTGAAGAGGAAGCTGTACACAGGAGATGTCCCCGCAATCTGTGGTGACCTGAAGAGGGCGCTGTACACAGGAGATGTCCCCGCAATCTGTGGTGACCTGAAGAGGACGCTGTACACAGGAGATGTCCCCGCAATCTGTGGTGACCTGAAGAGGACGCTGTACACAGGAGATGTCCCCGCAATCTGTGGTGACCTAAAGAGGACGCTGTACACAGGAGATGTCCCCGCAATCTGTGGTGACCTGAAGAGGGCGCTGTACACAGGAGATGTCCCCGCAATCTGTGGTGACCTGAAGAGGGCGCTGTACACAGGAGATGTCCCCGCAATCTGTGGTGTCCTGAAGAGGACGCTGTACTAGAGATGCCCCTGCAATCTGTGGTGACCTGAAGAGGGCGCTGTACACAGGAGATGTCCCGCAATCTGTGGTGACCTGAAGAGGGCGCTGTACACGGGAGATGTCCCCGCAATCTGTGGTGACCTGAAGAGGGCGCTGTACACAGGAGATGTCCCCGCAATCTGTGGTGACCTGAAGAGGACGCTGTACACAGGAGATGTCTCCACAATCTGTGGTGACCTGAAGAGGACCCTGTACACAGGAGATGCCCCCGCAATCTGTGGTGACCTGAAGAGGGCGCTGTACACAGGAGATGTCCCCGCAATCTGTGGTGACCTGAAGAGGGCGCTGTACACAGGAGATGTCCCCGCAATCTGTGGTGACCTGAAGAGGGCGCCGTGCACAGGAGATGCCCCCGCAATCTGTGGTGACCAGAAGAGGGCGCCGTACACAGGAGATGTCCCCGCAATCTGTGGTGACCTGAAGAGGACGCTGTACACAGGAGATGCCCCCGCAATCTGTGGTGACCTGAAGAGGGCGCTGTACACAGGAGATGTCCCCGCAATCTGTGGTGACCTGAAGAGGGCGCTGTGCACAGGAGATGTCCCCGCAATCTGTGGTGACCTGAAGAGGGCGCTGTACACAGGAGATGTCCCCGCAATCTGTGGTGACCTGAAGAGGGCGCTGTACACAGATGTCCCCGCAATCTGTGGTGACCTGAAGAGGGCGCTGTACACAGGAGATGCCCCCGCAATCTGTGGTGACCAGAAGAGGGCGCTGTACACAGATGTCCCCGCAATCTGTGGTGACCTGAAGAGGACGCTGTACACAGGAGATGTCCCCGCAATCTGTGGTGACCTGAAGAGGGCGCTGTACACAGGAGATGTCCCCGCAATCTGTGGTGACCTGAAGAGGGCGCTGTACACAGGAGATGCCCCCACAATCTGTGGTGACCAGAAGAGGGCGCTGTACACAGGAGATGTCCCCGCAATCTGTGGTGACCTGAAGAGGGCGCTGTACACAGGAGATGTCCCCGCAATCTGTGGTGACCTGAAGAGGGCGCTGTATACAGGAGATGTCCCCGCAATCTGTGGTGACCTGAAGAGGGCGCTGTACACAGGAGATGTCCCCGCAATCTGTGGTGACCTGAAGAGGGCGCTGTACACAGGAGATGCCCCCACAATCTGTGGTGACCAGAAGAGGGCGCTGTACACAGGAGATGTCCCCGCAATCTGTGGTGACCTGAAGAGGGCGCTGTACACAGGAGATGTCCCCGCAATCTGTGGTGACCTGAAGAGGGCGCTGTATACAGGAGATGCCCCCGCAATCTGTGGTGACCTGAAGAGGGCGCTGTACACAGGAGATGTCCCCGCAATCTGTGGTGACCTGAAGAGGGCATGGTGCACTGGAGATGCCCCCGCAAT
The DNA here is from genome assembly GCF_051348905.1 of Ranitomeya variabilis. NCBI lineage: Eukaryota > Metazoa > Chordata > Amphibia > Anura > Dendrobatidae > Ranitomeya > Ranitomeya variabilis. The sequence continues at coordinate 11,165,270 of NC_135233.1, read as the reverse complement.
CTGTGGTGACCTGAAGAGGGCGCTGTACACAGGAGATGTCCCCGCAATCTGTGGTGACCTGAAGAGGGCGCTGTACAAAGATGTCCCCGCAATCTGTGGTGACCTGAAGAGGGCGCTGTACATAGGAGATGCCCCCGCAATCTGTGGTGACCAGAAGAGGGCGCTGTACACAGATGTCCCCGCAATCTGTGGTGACCTGAAGAGGAAGCTGTACACAGAAGATATCCCCGCAATCTGTGGTGACCAGAAGAGGGCGCTGTACACAGATGTCCCCGCAATCTGTGGTGACCTGAAGAGGGCGCTGTACACAGGTGTTTCCCCGCAATCTGTGGTGACCTGAAGAGGGCGCTGTATACAGGAGATGCCCCCGCAATCTGTGGTGACCTGAAGAGGGCGCTGTACACAGGAGATGTCCCCGCAATCTGTGGTGACCTGAAGAGGGCGCTGTACACAGGAGATGTCCCCGCAATCTGTGGTGACCTGAAGAGGACGCTGTACACAGGAGATGTCCCCGCAATCTGTGGTGACCTGAAGAGGACGCTGTACACAGGAGATGTCCCCGCAATCTGTGGTGACCAGAAGAGGGCGCTGTACACAGGAGATGTCCCCGCAATCTGTGGTGACCAGAAGAGGGCGCTGTACACAGGAGATGTCCCCGCAATCTGTGGTGACCTGAAGAGGGCGCTGTATAAAGGAGATGCCCCCGCAATCTGTGGTGACCTGAAGAGGGCGCAGTACACAGGAGATGTCCCGCAATCTGTGGTGACCTGAAGAGGGCATGGTGCACTGGAGATGCCCCCGCAATCTGTGGTGACCTGAAGAGGGCGCTGTACACAGGAGATGTCCCCGCAATCTGTGGTGACCAGAAGAGGGCGCTGTACACAGATGTCCCCGCAATCTGTGGTGACCTGAAGAGGACGCTGTACACAGGAGATGCCCCCGCAATCTGTGGTGACCTGAAGAGGGCGCTGTACACAGGAGATGTACCCGCAATCTGTGGTGACCAGAAGAGGTCGCTGTACACAGATGTCCCCGCAACCTGTGGTGACCTGAAGAGGACGCTGTACACAGGAGATGCCCCCGCAATCTGTGGTGACCTGAAGAGGGCGCTGTACACAGGAGATGTCCCCGCAATCTGTGGTGACCAGAAGAGGGCGCTGTACACAGGAGATGCCCCCGCAATCTGTGGTGACCTGAAGAGGGCGCTGTACACAGGAGATGCCCCCGCAATCTGTGGTGACCTGAAGAGGGCGCTGTACACAGGAGATGTCCCCGCAATCTGTGGTGACCTGAAGAGGGCGCTGTACACAGGAGATGTCCCCGCAATCTGTGGTGACCTGAAGAGGGCGCTGTACACAGGAGATGACCCCGCAATCTGTGGTGACCTGAAGAGGACGCTGTACACAGGAGATGTCCCCACAATCTGTGGTGACCTGAAGAGGGTGCTGTATACAGGAGATGCCCCCGCAATCTGTGGTGACCTGAAGAGGACGCTGTACACAGGAGATATTCCCACAATCTGTGGTGACCTGAAGAGGGCGCTGTGCACAAGAGATGCCCCCGCAATCTGTGGTGACCTGAAGAGGGCGCTGTACACAGGAGATGTCCCCCCAATCTGTGGTGACCTGAAGAGGACGCTGTACACAGGAGATGTCCCCGCAATCTGTGGTGACCTGAAGAGGGCGCTGTGCACAGGAGATGCCCCCGCAATCTGTGGTGACCAGAAGAGGGCGCCGTACACAGGAGATGTCCCGCAATCTGTGGTGACCAGGAGAGGACGCCGTACACAGGAGATGTCCCCGCAATCTGTGGTGACCTGAAGAGGGCGCTGTACATAGGAGATACCCCGCAATCTGTGGTGACCTGAAGAGGGCGCTGTGCACAGGAGATGTCCCCGCAATCTGTGGTGACCTGAAGAGGACGCTGTACACAGGAGATGTCCCCGCAATCTGTGGTGACCTGAAGAGGATGCTGTACACAGGAGATGTCCTCGCAATCTGTGGTGACCTGAAGAGGGCGCTGTACACAGGAGACGTCCCCGCAATCTGTGGTGACCTGAAGAGGGCGCTGTACACAGGAGATGCCCCCGCAATCTGTGGTGACCTGAAGAGGGCGCTGTACACAGGAGATGTCCCCGCAATCTGTGGTGGCCTGAAGAGGGCGCTGTGCACAGGAGATGCCCCCGCAATCTGTGGTGACCTGAAGAGGGCGCTGTACACAGGAGATGTCCCCCCAATCTGTGGTGACCTGAAGAGGGCGCTGTACACAGGAGATGTCCCCCCAATCTGTGGTGACCTGAAGAGGGCGCTGTACACAGGAGATGTCCCCGCAATCTGTGGTGACCTGAAGAGGATGCTGTACACAGGAGATGTCCCCGCAATCTGTGGTGACCTGAAGAGGACGCTGTACACAGGAGATGTCCCCGCAATCTGTGGTGACCTAAAGAGGACGCTGTACACAGGAGATGTCCCCGCAATCTGTGGTGACCTGAAGAGGGCGCTGTACACAGGAGATGTCCCCGCAATCTGTGGTGACCTGAAGAGGGCGCTGTACACAGGAGATGTCCCCGCAATCTGTGGTGACCTGAAGAGGGCGCTGTACACAGATGTCCCCGCAATCTGTGGTGACCTGAAGAGGGCGCTGTACACAGGAGATGCCCCCGCAATCTGTGGTGACCAGAAGAGGGCGCTGTACACAGATGTCCCTGAAATCTGTGGTGACCTGAAGAGGAAGCTGTACACAGATGTCCCCGCAATCTGTGGTGACCTGAAGAGGGCGCTGTATACAGGAGATGCCCCCGCAATCTGTGGTGACCTGAAGAGGGCGCTGTACACAGGAGATGTCCCCGCAATCTGTGGTGACCTGAAGAGGGCGCTGTATACAGGAGATGCCCCCGCAATCTGTGGTGACCTGAAGAGGGCGCTGTACACAGGAGATGTCCCCGCAATCTGTGGTGACCTGAAGAGGACGCTGTACACAGGAGATGTCCCCGCAATCTGTGGTGACCTGAAGAGGACGCTGTACATAGGAGATGCCCCCGCAGTCTGTGGTGACCTGAAGAGGGCGCTGTACACAGGAGATGTCCCCGCAATCTGTGGTGACCTGAAGAGGGCGCTGTACACAGGAGATGTCCCCCCAATCTGTGGTGACCTGAAGAGGGGGCTGTACACAGGAGATGTCCCGCAATCTGTGGTGACCTGAAGAGGACGCTGTACATAGGAGACGCCCCCGCAATCTGTGGTGACCTGAAGAGGACGCTGTACACAGGAGACGTCCCCGCAATCTGTGGTGACCTGAAGAGGACGCTGTACATAGGAGACGCCCCCGCAATCTGTGGTGACCTGAAGAGGGCGCTGTACACAGGAGATGTCCCCACAATCTGTGGTGACCTGAAGAGGGCGCTGTGCACAGGAGATGTCCCCGCAATCTGTGGTGACCTGAAGAGGGCGCTGTACACAGGAGATGTCCCCGCAATCTGTGGTGACCTGAAGAGGACGCTGTACACAGGAGATGTCCCCGCAATCTGTGGTGACCTGAAGAGGGCGCTGTACACAGGAGATGTCCCCCCAATCTGTAGTGACCTGAAGAGGGGGCTGTACACAGGAGATGTCCCGCAATCTGTGGTGACCTGAAGAGGGCGCTGTACACAGGAGATGCCCCGCAATCTGTGGTGACCTGAAGAGGACGCTGTACACAGGAGATGTCCCCGCAATCTGTGGTGACCTGAAGAGGGCGCTGTACACAGGAGATGTCCCCGCAATCTGTGGTGACCTGAAGAGGACGCTGTACACAGGAGATGTCCCCGCAATCTGTGGTGACCTGAAGAGGACGCTGTACACAGGAGATGTCCCCGCAATCTGTGGTGACCTAAAGAGGACGCTGTACACAGGAGATGTCCCCGCAATCTGTGGTGACCTGAAGAGGGCGCTGTACACAGGAGATGTCCCCGCAATCTGTGGTGACCTGAAGAGGGCGCTGTACACAGGAGATGTCCCCGCAATCTGTGGTGTCCTGAAGAGGACGCTGTACTAGAGATGCCCCTGCAATCTGTGGTGACCTGAAGAGGGCGCTGTACACAGGAGATGTCCCGCAATCTGTGGTGACCTGAAGAGGGCGCTGTACACGGGAGATGTCCCCGCAATCTGTGGTGACCTGAAGAGGGCGCTGTACACAGGAGATGTCCCCGCAATCTGTGGTGACCTGAAGAGGACGCTGTACACAGGAGATGTCTCCACAATCTGTGGTGACCTGAAGAGGACCCTGTACACAGGAGATGCCCCCGCAATCTGTGGTGACCTGAAGAGGGCGCTGTACACAGGAGATGTCCCCGCAATCTGTGGTGACCTGAAGAGGGCGCTGTACACAGGAGATGTCCCCGCAATCTGTGGTGACCTAAAGAGGACGCTGTACACAGGAGATGTCCCCGCAATCTGTGGTGACCTGAAGAGGACGCTGTACACAGGAGATGTCCCCGCAATCTGTGGTGACCTGAAGAGGACGCTGTACACAGGAGATGTCCCCGCAATCTGTGGTGACCTGAAGAGGGCGCCGTGCACAGGAGATGCCCCCGCAATCTGTGGTGACCAGAAGAGGGCGCCGTACACAGGAGATGTCCCCGCAATCTGTGGTGACCTGAAGAGGACGCTGTACACAGGAGATGCCCCCGCAATCTGTGGTGACCTGAAGAGGGCGCTGTACACAGGAGATGTCCCCGCAATCTGTGGTGACCTGAAGAGGGCGCTGTGCACAGGAGATGTCCCCGCAATCTGTGGTGACCTGAAGAGGGCGCTGTACACAGGAGATGTCCCCGCAATCTGTGGTGACCTGAAGAGGGCGCTGTACACAGATGTCCCCGCAATCTGTGGTGACCTGAAGAGGGCGCTGTACACAGGAGATGCCCCCGCAATCTGTGGTGACCAGAAGAGGGCGCTGTACACAGATGTCCCCGCAATCTGTGGTGACCTGAAGAGGACGCTGTACACAGGAGATGTCCCCGCAATCTGTGGTGACCTGAAGAGGGCGCTGTACACAGGAGATGTCCCCGCAATCTGTGGTGACCTGAAGAGGGCGCTGTACACAGGAGATGCCCCCACAATCTGTGGTGACCAGAAGAGGGCGCTGTACACAGGAGATGTCCCCGCAATCTGTGGTGACCTGAAGAGGGCGCTGTACACAGGAGATGTCCCCGCAATCTGTGGTGACCTGAAGAGGGCGCTGTATACAGGAGATGTCCCCGCAATCTGTGGTGACCTGAAGAGGGCGCTGTACACTGGAGATGTCCCCGCAATCTGTGGTGACCTGAAGAGGGCGCTGTACACAGGAGATGCCCCCACAATCTGTGGTGACCAGAAGAGGGCGCTGTACACAGGAGATGTCCCCGCAATCTGTGGTGACCTGAAGAGGGCGCTGTACACAGGAGATGTCCCCGCAATCTGTGGTGACCTGAAGAGGGCGCTGTATACAGGAGATGCCCCCGCAATCTGTGGTGACCTGAAGAGGGCGCTGTACACAGGAGATGTCCCCGCAATCTGTGGTGACCTGAAGAGGGCATGGTGCACTGGAGATGCCCCCGCAATCTGTGGTGACCTGAAGAGGGCGCTGTACACAGGAGATGTCCCCGCAATCTGTGGTGACCTGAAGAGGGCGCTGTACAAAGATGTCCCCGCAATCTGTGGTGACCTGAAGAGGGCGCTGTACATAGGAGATGCCCCCGCAATCTGTGGTGACCAGAAGAGGGCGCTGTACACAGATGTCCCCGCAATCTGTGGTGACCTGAAGAGGAAGCTGTACACAGAAGATATCCCCGCAATCTGTGGTGACCAGAAGAGGGCGCTGTACACAGATGTCCCCGCAATCTGTGGTGACCTGAAGAGGGCGCTGTACACAGGTGTTTCCCCGCAATCTGTGGTGACCTGAAGAGGGCGCTGTATACAGGAGATGCCCCCGCAATCTGTGGTGACCTGAAGAGGGCGCTGTACACAGGAGATGTCCCCGCAATCTGTGGTGACCTGAAGAGGGCATGGTGCACTGGAGATGCCCCCGCAATCTGTGGTGACCTGAAGAGGGCGCTGTACACAGGAGATGTCCCCGCAATCTGTGGTGACCTGAAGAGGACGCTGTACACAGGAGATGTCCCCGCAATCTGTGGTGACCTGAAGAGGACGCTGTACACAGGAGATGTCCCCGCAATCTGTGGTGACCAGAAGAGGGCGCTGTACACAGGAGATGTCCCCGCAATCTGTGGTGACCAGAAGAGGGCGCTGTACACAGGAGATGTCCCCGCAATCTGTGGTGACCTGAAGAGGGCGCTGTATAAAGGAGATGCCCCCGCAATCTGTGGTGACCTGAAGAGGGCGCTGTACACAGGAGATGTCCCCGCAATCTGTGGTGACCTGAAGAGGGCGCTGTATACAGGAGATGTCCCCGCAATCTGTGGTGACCAGAAGAGGGCGCTGTACACAGGAGATGTCCCCGCAATCTGTGGTGACCTGAAGAGGGCGCTGTACACAGGAGATGTCCCCGCAATCTGTGGTGACCTGAAGAGGGCGCTGTACACAGATGTCCCCGCAATCTGTGGTGACCTGAAGAGGGCGCTGTACACAGGAGATGCCCCCGCAATCTGTGGTGACCAGAAGAGGGCGCTGTACACAGATGTCCCCGCAATCTGTGGTGACCTGAAGAGGACGCTGTACACAGGAGATGTCCCCGCAATCTGTGGTGACCTGAAGAGGGCGCTGTACACAGGAGATGTCCCCGCAATCTGTGGTGACCTGAAGAGGGCGCTGTACACAGGAGATGCCCCCAAAATCTGTGGTGACCAGAAGAGGGCGCTGTACACAGGAGATGTCCCCGCAATCTGTGGTGACCTGAAGAGGGCGCTGTACACAGGAGATGTCCCCGCAATCTGTGGTGACCTGAAGAGGGCGCTGTATACAGGAGATGTCCCCGCAATCTGTGGTGACCTGAAGAGGGCGCTGTACACAGGAGATGTCCCCGCAATCTGTGGTGACCTGAAGAGGGCGCTGTACACAGGAGATGCCCCCACAATCTGTGGTGACCAGAAGAGGGCGCTGTACACAGGAGATGTCCCCGCAATCTGTGGTGACCTGAAGAGGGCGCTGTACACAGGAGATGTCCCCGCAATCTGTGGTGACCTGAAGAGGGCGCTGTATACAGGAGATGCCCCCGCAATCTGTGGTGACCTGAAGAGGGCGCTGTACACAGGAGATGTCCCCGCAATCTGTGGTGACCTGAAGAGGGCATGGTGCACTGGAGATGCCCCCGCAATCTGTGGTGACCTGAAGAGGGCGCTGTACACAGGAGATGTCCCCGCAATCTGTGGTGACCTGAAGAGGGCGCTGTACAAAGATGTCCCCGCAATCTGTGGTGACCTGAAGAGGGCGCTGTACATAGGAGATGCCCCCGCAATCTGTGGTGACCAGAAGAGGGCGCTGTACACAGATGTCCCCGCAATCTGTGGTGACCTGAAGAGGAAGCTGTACACAGAAGATATCCCCGCAATCTGTGGTGACCAGAAGAGGGCGCTGTACACAGATGTCCCCGCAATCTGTGGTGACCTGAAGAGGGCGCTGTACACAGGTGTTTCCCCGCAATCTGTGGTGACCTGAAGAGGGCGCTGTATACAGGAGATGCCCCCGCAATCTGTGGTGACCTGAAGAGGGCGCTGTACACAGGAGATGTCCCCGCAATCTGTGGTGACCTGAAGAGGACGCTGTACACAGGAGATGTCCCCGCAATCTGTGGTGACCTGAAGAGGACGCTGTACACAGGAGATGTCCCCGCAATCTGTGGTGACCAGAAGAGGGCGCTGTACACAGGAGATGTCCCCGCAATCTGTGGTGACCAGAAGAGGGCGCTGTACACAGGAGATGTCCCCGCAATCTGTGGTGACCTGAAGAGGGCGCTGTATAAAGGAGATGCCCCCGCAATCTGTGGTGACCTGAAGAGGGCGCAGTACACAGGAGATGTCCCGCAATCTGTGGTGACCTGAAGAGGGCATGGTGCACTGGAGATGCCCCCGCAATCTGTGGTGACCTGAAGAGGGCGCTGTACACAGGAGATGTCCCCGCAATCTGTGGTGACCAGAAGAGGGCGCTGTACACAGATGTCCCCGCAATCTGTGGTGACCTGAAGAGGACGCTGTACACAGGAGATGCCCCCGCAATCTGTGGTGACCTGAAGAGGGCGCTGTACACAGGAGATGTACCCGCAATCTGTGGTGACCAGAAGAGGTCGCTGTACACAGATGTCCCCGCAACCTGTGGTGACCTGAAGAGGACGCTGTACACAGGAGATGCCCCCGCAATCTGTGGTGACCTGAAGAGGGCGCTGTACACAGGAGATGTCCCCGCAATCTGTGGTGACCAGAAGAGGGCGCTGTACACAGGAGATGCCCCCGCAATCTGTGGTGACCTGAAGAGGGCGCTGTACACAGGAGATGCCCCCGCAATCTGTGGTGACCTGAAGAGGGCGCTGTACACAGGAGATGTCCCCGCAATCTGTGGTGACCTGAAGAGGGCGCTGTACACAGGAGATGTCCCCGCAATCTGTGGTGACCTGAAGAGGGCGCTGTACACAGGAGATGACCCCGCAATCTGTGGTGACCTGAAGAGGACGCTGTACACAGGAGATGTCCCCACAATCTGTGGTGACCTGAAGAGGGTGCTGTATACAGGAGATGCCCCCGCAATCTGTGGTGACCTGAAGAGGACGCTGTACACAGGAGATATTCCCACAATCTGTGGTGACCTGAAGAGGGCGCTGTGCACAAGAGATGCCCCCGCAATCTGTGGTGACCTGAAGAGGGCGCTGTACACAGAAGATGTCCCCCCAATCTGTGGTGACCTGAAGAGGACGCTGTACACAGGAGATGTCCCCGCAATCTGTGGTGACCTGAAGAGGGCGCTGTGCACAGGAGATGCCCCCGCAATCTGTGGTGACCAGAAGAGGGCGCCGTACACAGGAGATGTCCCGCAATCTGTGGTGACCAGGAGAGGACGCCGTACACAGGAGATGTCCCCGCAATCTGTGGTGACCTGAAGAGGGCGCTGTACATAGGAGATACCCCGCAATCTGTGGTGACCTGAAGAGGGCGCTGTGCACAGGAGATGTCCCCGCAATCTGTGGTGACCTGAAGAGGACGCTGTACACAGGAGATGTCCCCGCAATCTGTGGTGACCTGAAGAGGATGCTGTACACAGGAGATGTCCTCGCAATCTGTGGTGACCTGAAGAGGGCGCTGTACACAGGAGACGTCCCCGCAATCTGTGGTGACCTGAAGAGGGCGCTGTACACAGGAGATGCCCCCGCAATCTGTGGTGACCTGAAGAGGGCGCTGTACACAGGAGATGCCCCCGCAATCTGTGGTGTCCTGAATAGGGCGCTGTACACAGGAGATGTCCCCCCAATCTGTGGTGACCTGAAGAGGGCGCTGTACACAGGAGATGTCACCGTAATCTGTGGTGACCTGAAGAGGGCGCTGTACACAGGAGATGTCCCCACAATCTGTGGTGACCTGAAGAGGGCGCTGTACACAGGAGATGTCCCCGCAATCTGTGGTGACCTGAAGAGGGCGCTGTACACAGGAGATGTCCCCGCAATCTGTGGTGACCTGAAGAGGAAGCTGTACACAGGAGATGTCCCCGCAATCTGTGGTGGCCTGAAGAGGGCGCTGTGCACAGGAGATGCCCCCGCAATCTGTGGTGACCTGAAGAGGGCGCTGTACACAGGAGATGTCCCCCCAATCTGTGGTAACCTGAAGAGGGCGCTGTACACAGGAGATGTCCCCGTAATCTGTGGTGACCTGAAGAGGGTGCTGTACACAGGAGATGTCCCCGCAATCTGTGGTGACCTGAAGAGGGCGCTGTACACAGGAGATGTCCCCGCAATCTGTGGTGACCTGAAGAGGGCGCTGTACACAGGAGATGTCCCCGCAATCTGTGGTGACCTGAAGAGGAAGCTGTACACAGGAGATGTCCCCGCAATCTGTGGTGACCTGAAGAGGGCGCTGTGCACAGGAGATGTCCCCGCAATCTGTGGTGACCTGAAGAGGACGCTGTGCACAGGAGATGTCCCCGCAATCTGTGGTGACCTGAAGAGGGCGCTGTACACAGGAGATGTCCCCGCAATCTGTGGTGACCTAAAGAGGACGCTGTACACAGGAGACGTCCCCGCAATGTGTGGTGACCTGAAGAGGACGCTGTACATAGGAGACGCCCCCGCAATCTGTGGTGACCTGAAGAGGGCGCTGTACACAGGAGATGTCCCCGCAATCTGTGGTGACCTGAAGAGGGCGCTGTGCACAGGAGATGTCCCCGCAATCTGTGGTGACCTGAAGAGGGCGCTGTACACAGGAGATGTCCCCGCAATCTGTGGTGACCTGAAGAGGAGGCTGTACACAGGAGATGTCCCCGCAATCTGTGGTGACCTGAAGAGGACGCTGTACACAGGAGATGTCCCCGCAATCTGTGGTGACCTGAAGAGGGCGCTGTACACAGGAGATGTCCCCGTAATCTGTGGTGACCTGAAGAGGGCGCTGTACACAGGAGATGTCCCCGCAATCTGTGGTGACCTGAAGAGGGCGCTGTACACAGGAGATGTCCCCGCAATCTGTGGTGACCTGAAGAGGGCGCTGTACACAGGAGATGTCCCCGCAATCTGTGGTGACCTGAAGAGGAAGCTGTACACAGGAGATGTCCCCGCAATCTGTGGTGACCTGAAGAGGGCGCTGTACACAGGAGATGTCCCCGCAATCTGTGGTGACCTGAAGAGGGCGCTGTACACAGGAGATGTCCCCGCAATCTGTGGTGACCTGAAGAGGGCGCTGTACACAGGAGATGTCCCCGCAATCTGTGGTGACCTGAAGAGGACGCTGTACACAGGAGATGTCCCCGCAATCTGTGGTGACCTGAAGAGGGCGCTGTACACAGGAGATGTCCCCGCAATCTGTGGTGACCTGAAGAGGGCGCTGTACACAGGAGATGTCCCCGCAATCTGTGGTGACCTGAAGAGGGCGCTGTATACAGGAGATGCCCCCGCAATCTGTGGTGACCTGAAGAGGGCGCTGTACACAGGAGATGTCCCCGCAATCTGTGGTGACCTGAAGAGGGCATGGTGCACTGGAGATGCCCCCGCAATCTGTGGTGACCTGAAGAGGGCGCTGTACACAGGAGATGTCCCCGCAATCTGTGGTGACCTGAAGAGGGCGCTGTACAAAGATGTCCCCGCAATCTGTGGTGACCTGAAGAGGGCGCTGTACATAGGAGATGCCCCCGCAATCTGTGGTGACCAGAAGAGGGCGCTGTACACAGATGTCCCCGCAATCTGTGGTGACCTGAAGAGGAAGCTGTACACAGAAGATATCCCCGCAATCTGTGGTGACCAGAAGAGGGCGCTGTACACAGATGTCCCCGCAATCTGTGGTGACCTGAAGAGGGCGCTGTACACAGGTGTTTCCCCGCAATCTGTGGTGACCTGAAGAGGGCGCTGTATACAGGAGATGCCCCCGCAATCTGTGGTGACCTGAAGAGGGCGCTGTACACAGGAGATGTCCCCGCAATCTGTGGTGACCTGAAGAGGACGCTGTACACAGGAGATGTCCCCGCAATCTGTGGTGACCTGAAGAGGACGCTGTACACAGGAGATGTCCCCGCAATCTGTGGTGACCAGAAGAGGGCGCTGTACACAGGAGATGTCCCCGCAATCTGTGGTGACCAGAAGAGGGCGCTGTACACAGGAGATGTCCCCGCAATCTGTGGTGACCTGAAGAGGGCGCTGTATAAAGGAGATGCCCCCGCAATCTGTGGTGACCTGAAGAGGGCGCAGTACACAGGAGATGTCCCGCAATCTGTGGTGACCTGAAGAGGGCATGGTGCACTGGAGATGCCCCCGCAATCTGTGGTGACCTGAAGAGGGCGCTGTACACAGGAGATGTCCCCGCAATCTGTGGTGACCAGAAGAGGGCGCTGTACACAGATGTCCCCGCAATCTGTGGTGACCTGAAGAGGACGCTGTACACAGGAGATGCCCCCGCAATCTGTGGTGACCTGAAGAGGGCGCTGTACACAGGAGATGTACCCGCAATCTGTGGTGACCAGAAGAGGTCGCTGTACACAGATGTCCCCGCAACCTGTGGTGACCTGAAGAGGACGCTGTACAGAGGAGATGCCCCCGCAATCTGTGGTGACCTGAAGAGGGCGCTGTACACAGGAGATGTCCCCGCAATCTGTGGTGACCAGAAGAGGGCGCTGTACACAGGAGATGCCCCCGCAATCTGTGGTGACCTGAAGAGGGCGCTGTACACAGGAGATGCCCCCGCAATCTGTGGTGACCTGAAGAGGGCGCTGTACACAGGAGATGTCCCCGCAATCTGTGGTGACCTGAAGAGGGCGCTGTACACAGGAGATGTCCCCGCAATCTGTGGTGACCTGAAGAGGGCGCTGTACACAGGAGATGACCCCGCAATCTGTGGTGACCTGAAGAGGACGCTGTACACAGGAGATGTCCCCACAATCTGTGGTGACCTGAAGAGGGTGCTGTATACAGGAGATGCCCCCGCAATCTGTGGTGACCTGAAGAGGACGCTGTACACAGGAGATATTCCCACAATCTGTGGTGACCTGAAGAGGGCGCTGTGCACAAGAGATGCCCCCGCAATCTGTGGTGACCTGAAGAGGGCGCTGTACACAGGAGATGTCCCCCCAATCTGTGGTGACCTGAAGAGGACGCTGTACACAGGAGATGTCCCCGCAATCTGTGGTGACCTGAAGAGGGCGCTGTGCACAGGAGATGCCCCCGCAATCTGTGGTGACCAGAAGAGGGCGCCGTACACAGGAGATGTCCCGCAATCTGTGGTGACCAGGAGAGGACGCCGTACACAGGAGATGTCCCCGCAATCTGTGGTGACCTGAAGAGGGCGCTGTACATAGGAGATACCCCGCAATCTGTGGTGACCTGAAGAGGGCGCTGTGCACAGGAGATGTCCCCGCAATCTGTGGTGACCTGAAGAGGATGCTGTACACAGGAGATGTCCCCGCAATCTGTGGTGACCTGAAGAGGATGCTGTACACAGGAGATGTCCTCGCAATCTGTGGTGACCTGAAGAGGGCGCTGTACACAGGAGATGTCCCCGCAATCTGTGGTGACCTGAAGAGGGCGCTGTGCACAGGAGATGTCCCCGCAATCTGTGGTGACCTGAAGAGGGCGCTGTACACAGGAGATGTCCCCGCAATCTGTGGTGACCTGAAGAGGAGGCTGTACACAGGAGATGTCCCCGCAATCTGTGGTGACCTGAAGAGGACGCTGTACACAGGAGATGTCCCCGCAATCTGTGGTGACCTGAAGAGGGCGCTGTACACAGGAGATGTCCCCGTAATCTGTGGTGACCTGAAGAGGGCGCTGTACACAGGAGATGTCCTCGCAATCTGTGGTGACCTGAAGAGGGCGCTGTACACAGGAGATGTCCCCGCAATCTGTGGTGACCTGAAGAGGGCGCTGTACACAGGAGATGTCCCCGCAATCTGTGGTGACCTGAAGAGGAAGCTGTACACAGGAGATGTCCCCGCAATCTGTGGTGACCTGAAGAGGGCGCTGTACACAGGAGATGTCCCCGCAATCTGTGGTGACCTGAAGAGGACGCTGTACACAGGAGACGTCCCCGCAATCTGTGGTGACCTGAAGAGGACGCTGTACATAGGAGACGCCCCCGCAATCTGTGGTGACCTGAAGAGGGCGCAGTACACAGGAGATGTTCCCACAATCTGTGGTGACCTGAAGAGGGCGCTGTGCACAGGAGATGTCCCCGCAATCTGTGGTGACCTGAAGAGGGCGCTGTACACAGGAGATGTCCCCGCAATCTGTGGTGACCTGAAGAGGACGCTGTATACAGGAGATGTCCCCGCAATCTGTGGTGACCTGAAGAGGACGCTGTACACAGGAGATGTCCCCGCAATCTGTGGTGACATGAAGAGGGCGCTGTACACAGGAGATGTCCCCCCAATCTGTGGTGACCTGAAGAGGACGCTGTACACAGGAGATGTCCCCGCAATCTGTGGTGACCTGAAGAGGGCGCTGTACACAGGAGATGTCCCCGCAATCTGTGGTGACCTGAAGAGGATGCTGTACACAGGAGATGTCCCCGCAATCTGTGGTGACCTGAAGAGGACGCTGTACACAGGAGATGTCCCCGCAATCTGTGGTGACCTAAAGAGGACGCTGTACACAGGAGATGTCCCCGCAATCTGTGGTGACCTGAAGAGGGCGCTGTACACAGGAGATGTCCCCGCAATCTGTGGTGACCTGAAGAGGGCGCTGTACACAGGAGATGTCCCCGCAATCTGTGGTGACCTGAACAGGGCGCTGTACACAGATGTCCCCGCAATCTGTGGTGACCTGAAGAGGGCGCTGTACACAGTAGATGCCCCCGCAATCTGTGGTGACCAGAAGAGGGCGCTGTACACAGATGTCCCTGAAATCTGTGGTGACCTGAAGAGGAAGCTGTACACAGATGTCCCCGCAATCTGTGGTGACCTGAAGAGGGCGCTGTATACAGGAGATGCCCCCGCAATCTGTGGTGACCTGAAGAGGGCGCTGTACACAGGAGATGTCCCCGCAATCTGTGGTGACCTGAAGAGGGCGCTGTATACAGGAGATGCCCCCGCAATCTGTGGTGACCTGAAGAGGGCGCTGTACACAGGAGATGTCCCCGCAATCTGTGGTGACCTGAAGAGGACGCTGTACACAGGAGATGTCCCCGCAATCTGTGGTGACCTGAAGAGGACGCTGTACATAGGAGATGCCCCCGCAGTCTGTGGTGAGCTGAAGAGGGCGCTGTACACAGGAGATGTCCCCGCAATCTGTGGTGACCTGAAGAGGGCGCTGTACACAGATGTCCCCGCAATCTGTGGTGACCTGAAGAGGACGCTGTACACAGGAGATGCCCCCGCAATCTGTGGTGACCTGAAGAGGGCGCTGTACACAGGAGATGCCCCCACAGTCTGTGGTGACCTGAAGAGGACGCTGTACACAGGAGATGTCCCCGCAATCTGTGGTGACCTGAAGAGGATGCTGTACACAGGAGATGCCCCCTCAATCTGTGGTGACCTGAAGAGGGCGCTGTACACAGGAGATGTCCCCGCAATCTGTGGTGACCTGAAGAGGGCGCTGTACACAGGAGATGTCCCCGCAATCTGTGGTGACCTGAAGAGGACGCTGTACACAGGAGATGCCCCCGCAATCTGTGGTGACCTGAAGAGGGCGCTGTACACAGGAGATGTCCCCGCAATCTGTGGTGACCTGAAGAGGGCGCTGTACACAGGAGATGTCCCCGCAATCTGTGGTGACCAGAAGAGGGCGTTGTACACAGGAGATGCCCCCGCAATCTGTGGTGACCTGAAGAGGGCGCTGTACACAGGAGATGTCCCCGCAATCTGTGGTGACCTGAAGAGGGCGCTGTACACAGGAGAGACCCCGCAATCTGTGGTGACCTGAAGAGGACGCTGTACACAGGAGATGTCCCCGCAATCTGTGGTGACCTGAAGAGGGCGCTGTGCACAGGAGATGTCCCCGCAATCTGTGGTGACCTGAAGAGGGCGCTGTGCACAGGAGATGTCCCCGTAATCTGTGGTGACCTGAAGAGGACGCTGTACACAGGAGATGTCCCCGCAATCTGTGGTGACCTGAAGAGGACGCTGTACACAGGAGATGTCCCTGCAATCTGTGGTGACCTGAAGAGGACACTGTACACAGGAGATGTCCCTGCAATCTTTGGTGACCTGAAGAGAGCGCTGTATACAGGAGATGCCCTTGTAATCTGTGGTGACCTGAAGAGGACGCTGTACACAGGAGATGCCCCCGCAATCTGTGGTGACCTGAAGAGGGCGCTGTACACAGGAGATGTCCCCGCAATCTGTGGTGACCTGAAGAGGACGCTGTACACAGGAGATGTCCCCGCAATCTGTGGTGATCTGAAGAGGGCATGGTGCACTGGAGATGCCCCCGCAATCTGTGGTGACCTGAAGAGGGCGCTGTACACAGGAGATGCCCCGCAATCTGTGGTGACCTGAAGAGGACGCTGTACACAGGAGATGTCCCCGCAATCTGTGGTGACCTGAAGAGGGCGCTGTACACAGGAGATGTCCCCGCAATCTGTGGTGACCTGAAGAGGGCGCTGTACACAGGAGATGTCCTTGCAATCTGTGGTGACCTGAAGAGGGCGCTGTACACAGGAGATGTCCCCGCAATCTGTGGTGACCTGAAGAGGGCGCTGTACACAGGAGATGCCCCCCACAATCTGTGGTGACCTGAGGAGGGCGCTGTACACAGGAGATGTCCCCGCAATCTGTGGTGACCTGAAGAGGACACTGTACACAGGAGATGTCCCCCAATCTGTGGTGACCTGAAGAGGGCGCTGTACACAGGAGATGTCCCCGCAATCTGTGGTGACCTGAAGAGGGCGCTGTATACGGGAGATGCCCCCGCAATCTGTGGTGACCTGAAGAGGGCGCTGTACACAGGAGATGCCCCCGCAATCTGTGGTGACCTGAAGAGGGCGCTGTACACAGGAGATGCCCCCGCAATCTGTCGTGACCTGAAGAGGGCGCTGTACACAGGAGATGTCCCCGCAATCTGTGGTGACCTGAAGAGGGCGCTGTACACAGGAGATGCCTCCGCAATCTGTGGTGACCTGAAGAGGGCGCTGTACAGAGGAGATGTCCCCGCAATCTGTGGTGACCTGAAGAGGGCGCTGTACACAGGAGATGCCCCGCAATCTGTGGTGACCTGAAGAGGACGCTGTACACAGGAGATGTCCCCGCAATCTGTGGTGACTTGAAGAGGGCGCTGTATACGGGAGATGCCCCCGCAATCTGTGGTGACCTGAAGAGGGCGCTGTATACGGGAGATGCCCCCGCAATCTGTGGTGACCTGAAGAGGGCGCTGTACACAGGAGATGCCCCCGCAATCTGTGGTGACCTGAAGAGGGCGCTGTACACAGGAGATGTCCCCGCAATCTGTGGTGACCTGAAGAGGGCGCTGTGCACAGGAGATGTCCCCGCAATCTGTGGTGACCTGAAGAGGGCGCTGTGCACAGGAGATGTCCCCGCAATCTGTGGTGACCTGAAGAGGGCGCTGTATACGGGAGATGCCCCCGCAATCTGTGGTGACCTGAAGAGGGCGCTGTACACAGGAGATGCCCCCGCAATCTGTGGTGACCTGAAGAGGGCGCTGTACACAGGAGATGCCCCCGCAATCTGTGGTGACCTGAAGAGGACGCTGTACACAGGAGATGCCCCGCAATCTGTGGTGACCTGAAGAGGACGCTGTGCACAGGAGATGTCCCCGCAATCTGTGGTGACCTGAAGAGGGCGCTGTATACGGGAGATGCCCCCGCAATCTGTGGTGACCTGAAGAGGGCGCTGTGCACAGGAGATGTCCCCGCAATCTGTGGTGACCTGAAGAGGACGCTGTACACAGGAGATGTCCCCGTAATCTGTGGTGACCTGAAGAGGACAATGTACACAGGAGATGTCCCCGCAATCTGTGGTGACCTGAAGAGGGCGCTGTACACAGGAGATGTCCCCGCAATCTGTGGTGACCTGAAGAGGGCGCTGTACACAGGAGAGACCCCACAATCTGTGGTGACCTGAAGAGGACGCTGTACACAGGAGATGTCCCCGCAATCTGTGGTGACCTGAAGAGGACGCTGTACACAGGAGATGCCCCCGCAATCTGTGGTGACCTGAAGAGGACGCTGTACACAGGAGATGTCCCCGCAATCTGTGGTGACCTGAAGAGGGCGCCGTACACAGGAGATGTCCCCGCAATCTGTGGTGACCTGAAGAGGGCGCTGTACACAGGAGATGTCCCTGTAATCTGTGGTGACCTGAAGAGGACGCTGTACACAGGAGATGTCCCCGCAATCTGTGGTGACCTGAAGAGGACGCTGTACACAGGAGATGTCCCCGCAATCTGTGGTGACCTGAAGAGGGCGCCGTACACAGGAGATGTCCCCGCAATCTGTGGTGACCTGAAGAGGGCGCTGTACACAGGAGATGTCCCTGTAATCTGTGGTGACCTGAAGAGGACGCTGTACACAGGAGATGTCCCTGTAATCTGTGGTGACCTGAAGAGGACGCTGTGCACAGGAGATGTCCCCGCAATCTGTGGTGACCTGAAGAGGGCGCTGGACACAGGAGATGCCTCCGCAATGTGACATGTGGAGCTGCAAAGATCATCAATTCTAGATGTGTCTCGCTGATAGACCCCGACCCAAAAAGACTGAACGCTGCCAGAAATTGTAAAAGTGTAAGGGCGTGCAGATTTACGCAACCACATTTTTATTTTTCAACCCAAAAAGATTTGTTTATTTCTCAGTGGATGTGTGCAGATTATGGGCAACAAAAAAGAGGGAAAAGTCCTGAAATGATTCTTCTTTGTAGGATAATTTCCATGACAAAACCTGACATTTAATCAGGGGTGTGTAGACTTTTCCTGTGCACTGTAGATGAGGTTTCCGCAGATGACAGCAGTAACAGGCGAGGTGTCGGGCACAATATGGCGTCCATCTCGCAGCGCGGCTCCCTCAGATGTTGAGGTATTTTTGCAGACATAAAATATTCAGAGAGAACTCGTCCTCGTTATCTGTCAGTTCTGATTCTCTCCATCTGTGAGCGGAATGATCCGGGCTGGGAATTGCCGGGCGCTCACCATACGCTCCGCAGAAGAGACTGAACCATAAACTGATCCAGAAAGTTGTCGGAGAGGAGAACGCGTTGTGCGGAGCGGACGCCATCTACGTCCGGCCATACGACATCGCCGACACATTGCTCGAAAGTGTGGGAGAAAATTTCAAGTTTTTTCGACTGCGGGAATGGGAGATGTGAGACCTCATGACCATCCCCCGCCAAGAGGTCTCCGCAGGTCCGGACCCCGACAATGCTGGGCAAAGATATGTCTGACAACCAATGCTCGGAGATGATGCTCTCCTTGGATGCAGACAATGGGGTCTTCCTTCTCTCAGGACCTCCAGCTATATCTGCCCCTGTCCCATAGAAGAGCGGAGCGATGTCTGACAACTTGGCCCCCGCACGTCCACATCCTGGCTCCACCACAACTGGGGCCACCAAGGACAAAGACCAGACTCGCCCATAACTCACCCTCCGCGCTGCGTCCAATGCACAGAAACATCACACCCAAGGGGCTACAGAGCAAGCAGCTGGTGAGAAGCCAGCAGCACAGAGGATGTCAGGAAGGTCATCACAATCTCTGGGGCCCTGGAAAGACAACGAGGCCGGGGTTTTCTGACCCCATTTTACAACCATTAACTTTCACTTCAGTCCTGTCGACAGCAGCGCGGTGTCCTCCGTGATGTCCGGAGATGATGATCACAGTCCTCAGACGTCCTCCCGCTTTGTGGACGCGGGGCCAGTTTAGGGTCAGATTCACACCACGTTTCTGGGATGTCCTGACGTATACAGTTTTTATCTTAACACTATGCAATGTGAATTTAGAAAGGCATTTACTTGCCCCAATTAAAATGTATCCATTTGTATCATCGGTGCCACGATGGATCCGCTGCCGGAGGCTGCGCACCGATTCATCATTTGTAGGTTTTTTAAAATCACTTTTCCTTTTTCATCTTGTGATATTTGTTGACACTTTTAGCTCCAACTTCTATAAAATGCCACCTGGGAGTTCATAAATTCTGCAGACAACTAAAAACACTTTTTGGGCCCAATATTGCATTTGTGCCCTTTTTTTTGGTATTTTTAACCTGTTTTTAATTTGCACCAAATTCTCTTTCTTCGACCGATGTTTGTAGTTGATTCATCAATTACGACTATTAAACAAACAAGCAAAGAAAAAAACAAACTGAAAATAGGAGGAAAGTGAAAGAATGCGGTGCAAATCAAAAACAGTTTGGAAAAAAGACAGAAAAAAAAAAAACAGGAAAAAAAATAAAATAATGAGTTTTCCTCTAAGGGTATGTTCCAACGGTCAGTAAATGCTGCGGGTTGGAGGCTGTGTACATCCACAGCATCCAGGTGTTACAGCATAGAGGATGGGATCTCAAGAAACCCCATGCCCACTATGCGTGCACCGACACTCGCGGCTTCCCTGTGGACACGGACATTCGATGCGTCTCTCCAGACTGCAGCATGTCTATTTATGTAGTGGAGACGCTCAGTCTCCGCAAGAAAAATGTCACCTGTACAATGTATTGGGCGCGATGAATCCGCACAGTTCAAGGAACACATGTGGAATCATTACCTACCTACGTTGAATAGTCGGCAGGGGACATGTGCTGCGTCCAAAGCGCTGCCGATTACTGAAAGTGTGCACCTGCCCTAATTCTGTAACTTCTGGTGCTATGGAGAGAGAAGCGCAGGCAGTGACTGCCCTCTGGTGGGGGACCTGTAAACAGCAGCTGAACCTAAGAAGTGGAGGCTTCTCATCCAGTATCAGCAGTCGCCTGCTCCTGCACCTCGTACCACCTGGGTCTCATACTTGCAGCAACATGGCTTCTTGGCCATCTGGCTGGAAAAGCCGGGAGCAGTAATGGCGGCTGGGTGACTTCCGCATACTCTTTAACTGCTTACAATCTGGTTTCCGGCCGCATCACTGCACTGAAACTGCCCTAAGGCTACGTTCACATTTGCGTTGTGCGCCGCAGCGCACAACGCAAACAAAAACGCGGCAAAACGCACGCTAAAACGCTGCGTTTTGCGCCGCATGCGTCCTTTTTGGCCGAAAGTTGGACGCAAAAAAAATGCAACTTGAAGCGTTTCTTGCGTCCAACGCTTGCGGCCATGCGGCGCAAAACGCAGCACAACGCATGTCCATGCGCCCCCATGTTAAATATAGGGGCGCATGACGCATGCGGCGCCGCTGCGGTGCCCGACGCTGCGGCGCTGACCGCAAATGTGAACGTAGCCTAACTAAAGTCACCAATGACCTACTAACTGCCAAAGCAAAGCGACACTACTCTGTCCTCCTCCTCCAGGACCTGTGCTCTGCCTTCTACACTACTCTGTCCTCCTGGACCTGTCGGCTGCCTTTGACACAGTGGACCATTCCCTGTTGCTGCAGACCCTCTCATCCCTTGGCATCACAGACTTGGCCCTATCCTGGATCTCCTCATACCTAACAGACCGGACATTCAGCGTCTCCCACTCACACACCACCTCCTCACCTCGCCCCCTATCTGTCGGAGTCCCACAAGGTTCAGTCCTTGGGCCCCTGCTCTTCTCCATTTACACCTCTGGCCTGGGACAGCTCATAGAATCTCATGGCTTTCAGTATCACCTCTATGCTGATGACACACAGATCTACATCTCTGGACCAGATATCACCTCCCTACTAACCAGAATCCCTCAATGTCTGCCCACTATTTCATCCTTCTTCTCCGCTAGATTTCTGTAACTTAACATGGACAAAACAGAATTCATCATCTTTCCCCCATCTCACGCGACCCCCCCAACGAACCTATCCATTACAGTAAACGGCAGCCCACTCTCCCCAGTCCCACAAGCTCGCTGCCTCGGGGTTATCCTTGACGCTGATCTCTCCTTCAAACCGCATATCCAAGCCCTTTCCACTTCCTGCCGACTTCAACTCAAAAATATTTCACGGATCCGTACATTCCTCAACCAAGAATCTGCAAAAACCCTAGTGCATGCCCTCATCATCTCTCGCCTTGACTACTGTAACCTCCTGCTCTGTGGCCTCCCCTCTAACATTCTCGCACCCCTCCAATCTATTCTAAACTCAGCTGCCCGACTAATCCACCTGTCCCCCCGCTGTTCCCCAGTCTCTCCCCTCTGTCAATCCCTTCACTGGCTCCCCATTACCCAGAGACTCCAGTACAAAACCCTAAGCATGACATACAAAGCCATCCACAACCTGTCTCCTCCATACATCTGTGACCTCGTCTCCCGGTACTTACCTGCACTCAACCTCTGATCCTCACAAGATCTCCTTCTCTACTCCCCTCTTATCTCCTCTTCCCACAATCGTATACAAGATTTCTCTCGTGTATCCCCCCTACTCTGGAACCCTCTACCACAACACATCAGACTCTCGCCTACCATCGAAACCTTCAAAAAGAGCCTGAAGACCTAACTTTTCCGACAAGCCTACAACCTGCAGTAACCACCGATCGACTAAACCGCTGCACGACGAGCTCTATCCTCACCTACTGTATTCTCACCCATCCCTTGTAGATTATGAGCCTTCGCGGGCAGGGTCCTCTCTCCTACTGTACCAGTTATGACTTGTATTGTTCAAGATTATTGTACTTGTTTTTATTATGTATACCCCTCCTCACATGTAAAGCGCCATGGAATGAATGGCGCTATAACAATAAATAATAATAATAATACTTACTATATGGCAGCCCTACAGTCCCCTAAACTATATGCAGTCCGGCAGCAGATGTATATATATATATATATGTGTATATAGACCCAGACACATAATATAGTGAAATGTAAGAGGAGGACTAAACATACACATGGAGGACAGACAAACACCTGAAGAGTTGCAGTAAAGAAAACCCGTGAGATATTGGAGACCCTGAGGTGTATGTAGACCCCCTGAAGGATTCTTGCCTAAACGTACGTCGGGGTGTCTGGTGTGCACCACAGCCCTATTATAGGTAACATTTAAGGCTACGTTCACATTTGCGTTGTGCAGCGCAGCGTCGGCGACGCAACGCACAACGCATGCAAATTGCATGCACAACGCAGCGTTTTGTGACTCATGCGTTCATTTTTTGCATGATTTTTGGCACAGAAAAAACTGCATCATGCAGCGTCCTCTGCACCCTGACAGTTGCGCCAAAATGACGCATGCGTCACAAAACGTGAGACAACGCATGTCCATGCGCCCCCCATGTTAAATATAGGGGCGCATGACGCATGCGTCGCCGCGGCTGCGCCCAACGCTGCACCGCACAACGCTAATGTGAACGTAGTCTAACTATTACTATTTTGTGTAAGATTGATTGGAGGCTTGGGGGTCTCCGGTACCTTGCAGGTTTTCCTTCCTCTGTCTGTCCTCCATGTGTATGTTTGGTCCTCCTCGGCCTCCGCTGACACCTCACTATGTGTCGGGGTCTCCATACATCTGCTGCCGGACTGCGGGTAGTTTATGGGACTGTAAAACAAAGAAAAGCAAGAAAAGGGACATGCACAAACGCAAAAAATTTTGCAACTGTATATGGTGATCCCTGCGTTTGTGCATGTCCCTTTTCTTTGATTTGTATTTTTGACATGCGGCAGGTTGAACACTTAAGACTACGTTCACATTAGCGTTAAGCTAATGTGCGTCGGGTTTGCGTCGGCGACGCAGCGGCGACGCATGCGTCATGCGCCCCTATACTTAACATGGGGGACGCATGCGGTTTTTTTTGTGGCGTTGTGCGACACATGTGTCTTTTTTGCCGCAAGCGTCGGACAAAGAAAACGCAACAAGTTGCATTTTTCTTGCGTCTGATTTTCGGCAAAAAACGACGCATGCGTCGCAAAACGCAGCGTTTTTGCGTGCGTTTTGACGCGTTTTTGCGTGCGTTATGCGTTGCGTCGCCGACGCAGCGGCGCACAACGCTAGTGTGAACGTAGCCTAAATGACTGTTTGATGGTGCCCTCGAGTTTTAGTCTAGTTTGTGGGACTGTGGCGCCACCAGGTGG
This sequence comes from Ranitomeya variabilis, assembly GCF_051348905.1. Taxonomy (NCBI): domain Eukaryota; kingdom Metazoa; phylum Chordata; class Amphibia; order Anura; family Dendrobatidae; genus Ranitomeya; species Ranitomeya variabilis. Next base: position 11,141,565 of record NC_135233.1, on the reverse strand, counting down.
TCTCTCCCTTTATAAACATTTGATGTGAATGTGTCTTCTAATACAATTCCTGTTCGTTGTCATATTTGGTTCTTGAGCACATTTTTTCTCTCTCTATGATTGTATCTTGGTTTCTACTGAACCAGTCTTGACGACCATGCAGACATTAGTTCTCGCATAGTTTGGGGTATATTATCTGCAATTAATGATGCTGTATTTCTGGACATTTTTAGGTTCTTTTTCAGCATTTTTTTTTTTTTTTCGGCAGCAAAACCTGATCTCTTGGAAGAAAAGAAGCTGCAGAATAAGGGCTTGTGCACACGCTGCAGTTTTTACTGCGGATTTATCGCGGTTTCTATTGCGGATTCCGCAGCGGGTTTACACCTGCAGTTTTCTATTAGGCCGGTTTCACACGTCAGTGGCTCCGGTACGTGTGGTGACAGTTTCCTCACGTACCGGAGACACTGACTCACGTAGACACAATAAAATCAATGTGTCTCTGCACATGTCAGTGTGTTTTCACGGACCGTGTGACCGTGTGCAAAACACGGAGACATGTCAGTGTTCGTGGGAGCGCACGGATCACACGGACCCATTAAAGTCAATGGGTCCGTGTAAACACGTACCGCACACGGATGCTGTCCGTGTGCCATGCAGGAGACAGCGCTACAGTAAGCGCTGTCCCCACAGCGTGTGGTGCTGAAGCCGCCATTCATCCCTTCTCTCCAGCAGCGTTCGCTGGGAAGAAGGAATGAAAAATAATATTTTTTTTTTTGTGTGTTTAAAATAAACTTCCCGGCAACCTCCCCCCTCCCACCCCCTGTGCCCCCGGCCGCTGGAAATAAAATACTCACCCGGCTCCCTCGATGCGTCCTCTCTGCGCCGCAGCTTCTCCTGTATGAGCGGTCACGTGGTGCCGCTTATTACAGTGATGAATATGCGGCTCCACCCCTATGGGAGGTTGCCGGGAAGTTTATTTTAAACACACAAAAAAAATTATTTTTCATTCCTTCTCCCCAGTGAACGCTGCTGGAGAGAAGGGATGAATGGCGGCTTCAGCACCACGCTGGGGGGGCAGCACTTACTGTTAGCGCTGTCTCCAGCTCGGTCCGTGTGGTACCCAGTCGGCACACGGCTGCCACGTGAGGTCACGGACACGGATAACTCCGGTACCGATTTTTCCGGTACCGGAATTATCTGGACGTGTGAGACTGGCCTGATGGAGGTGTAAACCCGCAGCGGAATCCGCACAAAGAATTGACATGCTGCGGAATATAAACCGCTGCGTTTCCGCGCGTTTTTTTCCGCAGCATGTGCACTGCAGATTTCGTTTCCCGTAGGTTTACATTGTACTGTAAACCCATGGGAAACCGCTGCAGACCCGCAGCTGCGGAAACGCTGAGGATCTGCAGCAAAATCCGCAGCGTGTGCACATACCCTAAAAGCATGGTTTTCTTACTGCAGGTTTGGCATGGGGATAAAGTTTAATGCTGGAAAAAAAAAAGTCCTATTCCATGGAATCAGGTTCTGGCACAAAAAAATGCAGAAAAACCTGATACCTGAGTTTTTTCAGGAACCATTCACTTCAATTGGTGAAAATTGAAGTGACACGCTGCATTGTGCAAACACCTCATTCACACACACTTACTATGGGTGAAAAGGAAGAGCTCTGTAAGAAGCAAATCACGGTCCTGGAGAGGACAGAATCCAGACCTGACCCCAAGAGAAAGTCTCGGGAGGAGCTGAAACTCAATGTTTCCCAGTACAGCCCCGAAACCTGAAAGATCTGGAGTAGATCCATATGGAGGAGGGGGCCAATATCCCTGCTGTGTGCGAACCTGGCCAGGAACTACAGGAGACGTCCGACCTCTGTAAATGCAAACAAAGGCTTCTGTACCAAGTATTAAGTTCTATTATTTCTGTTGTATCAAATACTTATTTCATGGGATAAAATACAAATTAATTATGTAACGATGATACAATGTGATTTTCTGGATTATTTTAGGATTCTGTCTCTCACAGGTGAAGTGTACCTATGGTAAATATTACCGACCTCTCCATTCTATGTAGGGGGAACTTGTAGTATCGGCAGTGACTCAAACACTTATTTTCCCACTGTAGATGTTAACCCTTTCATTGCCCAACAAGACCAGGAACACTAATGATAGCTCCTTCACTGCCCCGGACCACCAGGAACCCTGACACTCACCTCATCATTGTCCCGGACCACCAGGAACCCTGACACTCACCTCATCATTGTCCCGGACCACCAGGAACCCTGACACTCACCTCATCATTGGCCCGGACCACCAGGAACCCTGACACTCACCTCATCATTGTCCCGGACCACCAGGAACCCTGACACTCACCTCATCATTGTCCCGGACCACCAGGAACCCTGACACTCACCTCATCATTGTCCCGGACCACCAGGAACCCTGACACTCACCTCATCATTGGCCCGGACCACCAGGAACCCTGACACTCACCTCATCATTGCCCCGGACCATCAGGAACCCTGACACTCACCTCATCATTGTCCCGGACCACCAGGAACCCTGACACTCACCTCATCATTGGCCCGGACCACCAGGAACCCTGACACTCACCTCATCATTGTCCCGGACCACCAGGAACCCTGACACTCACCTCATCATTGTCCCGGACCACCAGGAACCCTGACACTCACCTCATCATTGTCCCGGACCACCAGGAACCCTGACACTCACCTCATCATTGGCCCGGACCACCAGGAACCCTGACACTCACCTCATCATTGCCCCGGACCATCAGGAACCCTGACACTCACCTCATCATTGTCCCGGACCACCAGGAACCCTGACACTCACCTCATCATTGGCCCGGACCACCAGGAACCCTGACACTCACCTCATCATTGCCCCGGACCATCAGGAACCCTGACACTCACCTCATCATTGTCCCGGACCACCAGGAACCCTGACACTCACCTCATCATTGTCCCGGACCACCAGGAACCCTGACATTCACCTCATCATTGTCCCGGACCACCAGGAACCCTAACACTCACCTCATCATTGTCCCGGACCACCAGGAACCCTGACATTCACCTCATCATTGCCCCGGACCACCAGGAACCCTAACACTCACCTCATCATTGTCCCGGACCACCAGGAACCCTGACATTCACTGTTATGACCCCAATGGCAGAGGGTCTCAGAAATAATTACTAAGTCTGCAAACACAAAAAAACAGCTCATAGGGCAGTGGTAACTGAGCTGACCATATATCTAATCCTAGCACCACAAATAGCAGCAGCCGGGGAACGTGCCTACGTTGGTTCTAGACGTCTCGCGCCAGCCGGAGAACTAACTAACCCTAGAAGGGAAAAGAAAGACCTTTCTTGCCTCCAGAGAAAAGACCCCAAAAGTTGGATACAAGCCCCCAACAAATAATAACGGTGAGGTAAGAGGAAAAGACAAACGTAAGAATGAGCTAGGTATTTAGCAAAGAGAGGCCCACTAGCTAATAGCAGAATATAGAAAGATAACTTATATGGTCAGCAAAAACCCTATCAAAATATCCACGCTGGATATTCAAGAACCCCCGAACCGTCTAACGGCCCGGGGGGAGAACACCAGCCCCCCTAGAGCTTCAGCAAAGTCAGGAATCACATTTAGTACAAGCTGGACAAAAATAAGAACAAAGCAAAAAACCAAAAAACAAAGAAGCAAGACTTAGCTTAATTTTGCACGAACCAGGACCAGCAGACAGGAGCAAACAGAAAGGATCTGATTACAACGATGCCAGGCACTGGACTAAGGATCCAGGAAGTTTATATAGCAACACCCCTGGACTAACGACCCAGGTGGGTGCCAAACTGAGGAAAGACAATCCCAGAGTCATATCACTAGTGACCACAAGAGGGAGCCAAAAAGTCTAATTAACAACAATTCACCTCATCATTGCCCCGGACCACCAGGAACCCTGACATTCACCTCATCATTGCCCTGGACCACCAGGTTATTAATCTTTCTGGTTACACATGGCCTTAGGCTGCTTTCACACTAGCGTCGGCACGAGGCCGTCGCTATGCGTTTGCCCGACGTGCTGACGCGCGTTGTGAAAGAAATGCCTGAAGTGGGCATCAGAAGCAGTCTTACGACGCTTCCGCTGCCTCATTGTAAGGTCCGGGGAGGAGGGGGCGGAGTTTTGGCCGCGCATGCGCAGTCGAAAATGGCGGACTCGATGCACAAAAAAAGTTACATGTAATTTTTTTTGTGCCGACGGTCCGCCAAAACACGACGTAACCGTCGCACGACGGTTGCGACGTGTGGCGATACGTTGCAATGCGTCGGTAATGTAAGTCTATGGGGAAAAAACGCATCCTGCAGACAACTTTGCAGGAGACTCTCCTCCAGGCCCTGGGAACCATATTTGTGTAAAAAAAAAAAAGAATTAAAATAAAAAATAATGATATACTCACCTTCTGATGGCCCCTGAAGTTCTCCCGCCTCTCAGCGCTGCACGCGGCCGTCCGGTCGCAGGGTTGCTGTGCGAGCAGGACCTGCGATGATGTCGCGGACACATTACCGTGACGTCACGAAGGTCCTTCTCGCAAAGCATCTTTGGAAATGGACCGCCGCGTGCATCGCCGAGGAGATCGGGATGTCGGAGGGCGAGTATAACCATTTTTTTATTATTTTTAACATTACTATTGATGCTGCATATGCAGCATCAATAGTAAAACAAGTGCAGGAGTAAACCGCAGCGGAAACCGCAAGACAAACCGCGATAAATCTGCAGGGATAACCGCAGTGGTTTTGCCCTGCAGATTTATCAAATCCGCTGCTGGAGAACCCTCCCTACGTGTGCACATAGCCTCATAGGAATCCGCAGGTGTAAACACGCAGGTGGAATCTGCAGTAAATCCGCAGGTAAAACCGCCGGTAAAACGCAGTGCTTTGTACCTGCGGATTTCTAAAAACAAGTGCGGAAAAATCTGCAGAGGTTCCATCTACGTGTGCACACAGCCTGAATGGTGCAAAAACAAAAGATCCAAACGACAGAGGAGGATAGAGAAGCAGCTGCACCGAGGGCCAGGGCACCGTCCACTGAGGGCACCGTCCACTGAGGGCACCGTCCACTGAGGGCACCGTCCACTGAGGGCACAGCTCCACCACAGCCCTGCTGCAGCATGCTGGGAACTGTAGTGCTGCAGCCCTGGTCACCGCTGCCCTCAGCAGACATGGCGGCCGCCCTCACAGTCTCACACGTCTGCCCTCCTCAAACATGGCAGCCGCGGCTGTAGGCTCCGCCCTGCCCGGGTCAGACATGGCGGCTCCGGTGTCATCATCTGGAGGGAGACGTGTCCTGGAAGTGCGGGATGGGGAGAAAGAAGCGGGAGCGGCTGAGCCTGGCCACGGAGGTGAGGAGCGCGGGCCCCGGACGCTGCGTGTGCGACCTCCCCCGTGTCCTCCCCGCACGATCTGTGGTTGTGATGTCATAATACCACAGTGAAAGCTGGAGACTGACGTCACAGAGAGCCGCCCCTAGTAACCAGTCAGGTGCAATCCCCATAGCAACCAACTTAGAATTTTTTAAAGTGAGTAGGATCTTGTTTGGTTGCTATGGGAGAATGAGATCATGTGTCTCATCTGCCCCCCCAAGAACTGGTTACCGGGGAGCCGCCGCCCCCACCTGGTTACCGGGGAGCCGCCACCCCCACCTGGTTACCGGGGAGCCGCCGCCACCACCACCTGGTTACCGGGGAGCCGCCACCACCTGGTTATAAGGGAGCCACCTTATGGTTGCCATGGAACCTGAAAGGAGCCGCCTCCTGCTTGCCGTAGACCCTGTACTGAGGCTCCGCCTGGTTGCCCTAGACCCTGTACTGAGGCACCGCCTGGTTGCCGTAGACTCTGTCCTGTGAGCCGCCTCCTGCTTGCCGTAGACTCTGTCCGGTGAGCCGCCTCCTGCTTGCCATAGACTCTGTCCGGTGAGGCGCCTCCTGCTTGTCATAGACTCTGTCCGGTGAGCCGCCTCCTGCTTGCCGAAGACCCTGTCCGGTGAGCCACCTCCTGCTTGCCATAGACCCTGTCCGGTGAGCCGCCTCCTGCTTGCCGTAGACCCTGTCCGGTGAGCCACCTCCTGCTTGCTGTAGACCCTGTACCGAGGTGCCGCCTGGTTGCTATGGGCACTTGCTCATGGCCGCTGTAGTAAGCCTCCCATCTGCTCGGTGCTTCATCCACCAGTGACCACTCTGCCGTGGGTAAGGCCGGGGCTGACATCGTCCTCGCTGCTTTGTTCCAGGATGTAAACAATGAGCGAATCTCCTGCAGTGCCGCCCCTAGTAACCAGTCAGGTGCAATCCCCATAGCAACTAACTTAGAATTTTTTAAAGTGAGTAGGATCCTGTTTGGTTGCTATGGGAGAATGAGATCATGTGTCTCATCTGCCCCCCCCCCAAGAACTGATTACCGGGGAGCCGCCGCCACCACCTGGTTACCAGGGAGCCTCTGCCGCCACCACCACCACCTGGTTACCGGGGGGCCGCCACCACCTGGTTACCAGGGAGCCACCTTATGGTTGACATGGACCCTGAAAGGAGTCGCCCCCTGCTTGCCGTAGACCCTGTACTGAGGCACCGCCTGGTTGCCGTAGACCCTGTCCGGTGAGCTGCTTCCTGGTTGCCGTAGACCCTGTCCGGTGGGCCGTTTCCTGGTTGCCGTAGAACCTGTCCAGTGATCCGCCTCCTGCTTGCCATAGACATTGTCCGGTGAGCCTCGTCCTGGTTGCCGTAGACCCTGTCCGGTGAGCCACCTCCTGGTTGCCGTAGACCCTGTCCGGTGATCCGCCTCCTGGTTCCCGTAGACCCTGTCGTGTGAGCCACCTCCTGGTTGCCGTAGACCCTGTCCGGTGAGCAGCCTCCTGGTTACCGTAGACCCTGTCCGGTGAGCCGCCTAATGCTTGCCGTAGACCCTGTCCGGTGTGCCGCCTCCTGCTTGCCATAGACTCTGTCCGGTGAGCCGCCTAATGCTTGCCATAGACTCTGTCCGGTGAGCCGCCTCCTGCTTGCCGTAGACCCTGTCCGGTGAGCCGCCTCCTGCTTGCCGTAGACCCTATACCGAGGTGCCGCCTGGTTGCTATATACAGTTGCTCATGGCCGCTGTAGTAAGCCTCCCACCTGCTCGGTGCTTCATCCGCCAGTGACCGCTCCGCCGTGGGTAAGGCCGGGGCTGACATCGTCCTCGCTGCTTTGTTCCAGGATGTAAACAATGAGCGAATCTCCTGCAGTGCCGCCCCTAGTAACCAGTCAGGTGCAATCCCCATAGCAACTAACTTAGAATTTTTTAAAGTGAGTAGGATCCTGTTTGGTTGCTATGAGAGAATGAGATCATGTGTCTCATCTGCCCCCCCCCAAGAACTGATTACCGGGGAGCCGCCGCCACCACCTGGTTACCAGGGAGCCTCTGCCGCCACCACCACCTGGTTACCTGGGGGCCGCCACCACGTGGTTACCAGGGAGCCACCTTATGGTTGACATGGACCCTGAAAGGAGCCGCCTCCTGCTTGCCGTAGACCCTGTCTAGTGAGCTGCTTCCTGGTTGCCGTAGACCCTGTCCGGTGGGCCGCTTCCTGGTTGCCGTAGACCCTGTCCAGTGATCCGCCTCCTGCTTGCCGTAGACCCTATACCGAGGTGCCGCCTGGTTGCTATATACAGTTGCTCATGGCCGCTGTAGTAAGCCTCCCACCTGCTCGGTGCTTCATCCGCCAGTGACCGCTCCGCCGTGGGTAAGGCCGGGGCTGACATCGTCCTCGCTGCTTTGTTCCAGGATGTAAACAATGAGCGAATCTCCTGCAGTGAATGGTGATCGTACACGTAATGACGGGGGGCTTATTGTTTTGATCCCACCACGACAAGGTGACCCGATCTGGAGGGTCTGTGGCTCTGGCAGTTCTCGCTAGATGCCAGATGGGGGAAGGGCAGGACCGGACCCAACTCTAGCAGCACCTGCCGGGGAAAGCTCTATAGATGAGATGCGCAGCCAAAAAGGGAAAGACGTCGCCCCCTAGAGCCGCAGCATACGAGGAACCGGAGGAATGTTACTGGCCAGTGTGAATGTGCACCTACACGCTGCACTTACACTGATGGGTGTGCCGGCCCGTTCATTCCAGTGCCGCAGACTACTTCCCGACATGTTTATGGAGAGAAATGCGCGGGTGGTGAAGTCGGCGCTCACGTCCCGGTAAGAGGCCACTGCTCATGGTCTCATCGCACCAATGGTTTCTCTTGCAGATAGATGGCGTGGAGGAGAAGCTGGAGGCCTGCAGGAGCAACATGGAGGACATCGACTACAGACTGCGCAGAGATGAGCTGACGGAGGAGGGGAGGTGAGGAGCAGATATGGTGAGGTGACGCGAGGAGCAGATATGGTGAGGTGAGGGGAGGCGATGAGCAGATATGGCGAGGAGCAGATATTGGGAGGTGAGGAGAAAATATGGTGAGGGGAGGCAAGGAGCAGATTTGGTGAGGGGAGGCGGAGCAGATATGGCAAGGGGAGGCGATGAGCAGATATGGCGAAGAGCAGATGTGGCGAGGGGAGGCGAGGAGCAGATGTGGCGAGGGGAGGCGAGGAGCAGATGTGGCGAGGGGAGGCGAGGAGCAGATGTGGCGAGGGGAGGCGAGGAGCAGATGTGGCGAGGGGAGGCGAGGAGCAGATGTGGCGAGGGGAGGCGAGGGGAGGCGAGGAGCAGATGTGGCGAGGGGAGGCGAGGAGCAGATGTGGCGAGGGGAGGCGAGGAGCAGATGTGGCGAGGAGCAGATGTGGCGAGGGGAGGCGAGGAGCAGATGTGGCGAGGGGAGGTGAGGAGCAGATGTGGCGAGGGGAGGCGAGGAGCAGATGTGGCGAGGTGAGGAGCAGATGTGGCGAGGGGAGGCGAGGAGCAGATGTGGGGAGGTGAGCAGATGTGGCGAGGAGCAGATGAGGGGAGGTGAGCAGATGTGGCGAGGAGCAGATGAGGGGAGGCGAGGAGCAGATGTGGCGAGGGGAGGCGAGGAGCAGATGTGGCGAGGGGAGGAGCATATGTGGCGAGGGGAGGCGAGGAGCAGATGAGGGGAGGTGAGCAGATGTGGCGAGGAGCAGATGAGGGGAGGCGAGGAGCAGATGTGGCGAGGGGAGGAGCAGATGTGGGGAGGGGAGGAGCAGATGTGGCGAGGGGAGGCGAGGAGCAGATGTGGCGAGGAGCAGATGTGGGGAGGGGAGGCGAGGAGCAGATGTGGCGAGCGGAGGCGAGGAGCAGATGTGGCGAGGGGAGGCGAGGAGCAGATGTGGCGAGGGGAGGCGAGGAGCAGATGAGGCGAGGAGCAGATGTGGCGAGCGGAGGCGAGGAGCAGATGTGGCGAGCGGAGGCGAGGAGCAGATGTGGCGAGCGGAGGCGAGGAGCAGATGTGGCGAGCGGAGGCGAGGAGCAGATGTGGCGAGCGGAGGAGCAGATGTGGCGAGGGGAGGAGCAGATGTGGCGAGGGGAGGAGCAGATGTGGCGAGGGGAGGAGCAGATGTGGCGAGGGGAGGAGCAGATGTGGCGAGGGGAGGAGCAGATGTGGCGAGGGGAGGAGCAGATGTGGCGAGGGGAGGCGCAGATGTGGCGAGGGGAGGCGAGGAGCAGATGTGGCGAGGGGAGGCGAGGAGCAGATGAGGCGAGGAGCAGATGTGGCGAGCGGAGGCGAGGAGCAGATGTGGCGAGGAGCAGATGTGGCGAGGAGCAGATGTGGCGAGGCGCAGATGAGGCGAGGAGCAGATGTGGCGAGGAGCAGATGTGGCAAGGAGCAGATGTGGCGAGGAGCAGATGTGGCGAGGAGCAGATGTGGCGAGGCGAGGAGCAGATGTGGCGAGGCGAGGAGCAGATGTGGCGAGGGGAGGAGCAGATGTGGCGAGGAGCAGATGTGGCGAGGAGCAGATGTGGCGAGGCGAGGCGAGGAGCAGATGTGGCGAGGGGAGGAGCAGATGTGGCGAGGGGAGGAGCAGATGTGGCGAGGGGAGGAGCAGATGTGGCGAGGGGAGGAGCAGATGTGGCGAGGGGAGGAGCAGATGTGGCGAGGGGAGGAGCAGATGTGGCGAGGGGAGGCGCAGATGTGGCGAGGGGAGGCGAGGAGCAGATGTGGCGAGGGGAGGCGAGGAGCAGATGTGGCGAGGGGAGGCGAGGAGCAGATGAGGCGAGGAGCAGATGTGGCGAGCGGAGGCGAGGAGCAGATGTGGCGAGGAGCAGATGTGGCGAGGAGCAGATGTGGCGAGGAGCAGATGTGGCGAGGAGCAGATGTGGCGAGGAGCAGATGTGGCGAGGAGCAGATGTGGCGAGGCGAGGAGCAGATGTGGCGAGGCGAGGAGCAGATGTGGCGAGGGGAGGAGCAGATGTGGCGAGGAGCAGATGTGGCGAGGAGCAGATGTGGCGAGGCGAGGAGCAGATGTGGCGAGGGAAGGCGTGGAGCAGATATGGCGAGGAGCAGATATGGCGAGGGGAGGCGAGGAGCAGATATGGCGAGGAGAGGCGAGGAGCAGATATGGCGAGGGGAGGCGAGGAGCAGATATGGCGAGGCGAGGAGCAGATATGGCGAGGCGAGGAGCAGATATGGCGAGGCGAGGAGCAGATATGGCGAGGGGAGGCGAGGAGCAGATATGGCGAGGGGAGGCGAGGAGCAGATATGGCGAGGCCAGGCGCAGATATGGCGAGGAGCAGATATGGCGAGGCGAGGAGCAGATATGGCGAGGCGAGGAGCAGATGTGGCGAGGGGAGGCGAGGAGCAGACGTGGCGAGGGGAGGCGAGGAGCAGACGTGGCGAGGGGAGGCAAGGAGCAGACGTGGCGAGGGGAGGCGAGGAGCAGACGTGGCGAGGGGAGGCGAGGAGCAGACGTGGCGAGGGGAGGCGAGGAGCAGACGTGGCGAGGGGAGGCGAGGAGCAGACGTGGCGAGCGGAGGCGAGGAGCAGATGTGGCGAGGCGAGGAGCAGATGTGGCGAGGCGAGGAGCAGATGTGGCGAGGGGAGGAGCAGATGTGGCGAGGGGAGGAGCAGATGTGGCGAGGGGAGGAGCAGATGTGGCGAGGGGAGGAGCAGATGTGGCGAGGGGAGGAGCAGATGTGGCGAGGGGAGGAGCAGATGTGGCGAGGGGAGGCGTGAAGCAGATATGGCGAGGGGAGGCGGGGAGCAGATATGGCGAGGAGCAGATATGGCGAGGGGAGGCGAGGAGCAGATATGGCGAGGGGAGGCGAGGAGCAGATATGGCGAGGGGAGGCGAGGAGCAGATATGGCGAGGAGCAGATATGGCGAGGAGCAGATATGGCGAGGCGAGGAGCAGATATGGCGAGGGGAGGCGAGGAGCAGATATGGCGAGGCGAGGAGCAGATATGGCGAGGGGAGGCGAGGAGCAGATATGGCGAGGCCAGGCGCAGATATGGCGAGGAGCAGATATGGCGAGGCGAGGAGCAGATATGGCGAGGCGAGGAGCAGATGTGGCGAGGGGAGGCGAGGAGCAGATGTGGCGAGGGGAGGCGAGGAGCAGATGTGGCGAGGGGAGGCGAGGAGCAGATGTGGCGAGGGGAGGCGAGGAGCAGATGTGGCGAGCGGAGGCGAGGAGCAGATGTGGCGAGCGGAGGCGAGGAGCAGATGTGGCGAGGCGAGGAGCAGATGTGGCGAGGCGAGGAGCAGATGTGGCGAGGCGAGGAGCAGATGTGGCGAGGCGAGGAGCAGATGTGGCGAGGGGAGGAGCAGATGTGGCGAGGAGCAGATGTGGCGAGGGGAGGAGCAGATGTGGTGAGGGGAGGAGCAGATGTGGCGAGGGGAGGAGCAGATGTGGCGAGGGGAGGCGAGGAGCAGATGTGGCGAGGGGAGGCGAGGAGCAGATGTGGCGAGGGGAGGCGAGGAGCAGATGTGGCGAGGGGAGGCGAGGAGCAGATGTGGCGAGGGGAGGCGAGGAGCAGATGTGGCGAGGGGAGGCGAGGAGCAGATGTGGCGAGGGGAGGCGAGGAGCAGATGTGGCGAGGGGAGGCGAGGAGCAGATGTGGCGAGGGGAGGCGAGGAGCAGATGTGGCGAGGAGCAGATATGGCGAGCGGAGGCGAGGAGCAGATATGGCGAGGAGCAGATGTGGCATGGCGAGGAGCAGATGTGGCGAGGCGAGGAGCAGATGTGGCGAGGCGAGGAGCAGATGTGGCGAGGCGAGGAGCAGATGTGGCGAGGGGAGGCGAGGAGCAGATGTGGCGAGGGGAGGCGAGGAGCAGATGTGGCGAGGGGAGGCGGGGAGCAGATATGGCGAGGAGCAGATATGGCGAGGGGAGGCGAGGAGCAGATATGGCGAGGGGAGGGGAGGAGCAGATATGGCGAGGAGCAGATATGGCGAGGGGAGGCGAGGAGCAGATATGGCGAGGCGAGGAGCAGATATGGCGAGGGGAGGCGAGAAGCAGATATGGCGAGGGGAGGCGGGAGGTATTGGCGCCCTTGTTCTATTTCTGCTGCTAATTTTACGTCTTTTCTCATCATTTTAAGGAAATCGTTAGAGAAGGAGAAGAATGCGCTCACCAACAAGATGTCTTATTATGGTCAGTAGGGGGAAGGGCCAACTGTGTCATATTACACAGGATAAGGGGGCGGAGCACAGGGCGTGGTATTACACAGCATAGGATGAGGGGACCGGGCACAGCATGCGGTATTGCACAGTTCAGGATGAGAAGACGAGGCACAGGATGCGGTATTGCACAGGGTGCGGTATTACACACTGCAGGATGAGGGGCCGGGCGCAGGATGCGGTATTATACAGTGCAGGATGAGAGGCCGGGCTCAGGATGCGGTATTACACACTGCAGGATGCGGTATTACACAGTGCAGGATGAGGGGCCGGGCTCAGAATGCGGTATTATACAGCGCAGGATGCGGTATTACACAGTGCAGGATGAGGGGCCGGGCTCAGAATGCGGTATTATACAGCGCAGGATGCGGTATTACACAGTGCAGGATGAGGGGCAGGGCACAGGGTGCGGTATTACACAGTGCAGGATGAGGGGCCGGGCACAGGGTGAGGTATTACACAGTGCAGGATGAGGGGCAGGGCACAGGGTGCGGTATTACACACTGCAGGATATGGCGGTGATTTCAGAGTGACCTATGAGCTCTTTTGTTTCTTCCTTCAGAGAAGGAGCTGAAATTTCTACGACGTGAGAACCGTAAGAACGCCATGGTGTCCTTCGCCCTCTTCTTCCTCATAGTTCTGGTGTATTACTACTGGACCATGTGACCGGCGCCGCGGACGACGAGCGGACAGAGACCTACGATGTCACCACAGATCTGAATGTCAGGGGGTCGTGGAGCAGATTCCAGTCTCTCCGCCACTTTCCAGCTCCTGTCCCTGGTAGGAGCCATGTTTACCGCTACCCATTAGCCTGGATCTGTGCAATTGCATCCGCCTGGGCAGATGACGTTAGGTTTCATCTACTAACCGTCCCTCTCGGAAAATGGCTCCCACTCGTGAATACTGAGCGCCTCGCTGTCACCTGCCTGCTGACGAGCTCCAGTAACGCTGCTGACAACTGAATGTTTCTTTTCATATATTTTATATAAGATAATAAACCGTTTTTTCACATCCTGTGCTCCATTCCTCACGGGGTGGTGGGTGCAGGAGGTGGTCACGGTCAGCACTGGCCGCCATCACACGGCAGTCTCCGGCTGTGTCGTTCTGCCTCCGACTATCAGAAATGCTGGACGTCTCCGATTCTGTGGTCCTATGTGTCACTGTACGCGGGGGCTGCTCCTGACTCACCCCATGATAACACCCAGCGCTGCAGCCGGACCACACGGCCCCATTCATTGCTGCATTTCCACCTTTTTTCGGTCTAGTTATGGGAGTTTTCCGCATGGCTTTTTTTTTTTTCTAAATTGTCAAAAGAAAAAGCGCTGCCAGGACCGAAGGTAAAAAAAGTGGGATGTCGTACCAACAATACCTTGCAGCGCAAGACAAGAGTGAGGAGGAGAACAAGATGGGGACTTCTCCAAATTTCCAGATCTCACTAGATTGGAATATGTGGGGGTAAACTACGGTTTAGGCTCACGGCAGGGCTCAGAAAAGGAGCGGTGTTTTGGAACACAGACTTTGATGGAATGGTCTGCCTGTGTCATGTCTCGTTTCAAGAGCCCCTGATGTGCCTAAACAGTGGAAACCCCCCACAAGTGACACAATTTTGGAAGGTAGACCCCTCAAGGAGTGTATCTAGATGTGTGGTGAGCACCTTGAACCCCCTTGTGCTCCACAAAAGTTTATAACGTAGAGCAGTGAAAGTAAAATCAAATTTTTCCCACAAAAATGTTATTTTAGCCCCTTAATTGTATTTTCACAAGGATAGCAGGAGAAAATGGACCCCAAAATTTGATGTGCAATTCTTCCTCAGTAAGCCGATACCCCATACATGGTCAAAAACTACTTTTGAGGCACAGTGCAAAGCTCAGAAGGGAAGAGGCGCCATATTGGAGTTCAGATTTTGCTGGACTGGTTTGAGAGCCCCTGAGGTTCCAGAACAGCAGAACTCCCCATAAGAGACCCCATTTTATAAACTACACCTCTCAATGAATTCATCCAGGGATGCAGTGATTATATTGATACCACAGGTGGGTCACAATTTTATATCACTGGGCAGTGAAGAAAAAAATAAATATTTTTACCACCACTGGGGAAATGGGTAAAAAAGGCACCAAAATGTGTCCCACAAGTCATGCTGAATGTAGAAATACCTGAAGTGTGGACGTACAGTACGGCTTGGCCACACGGTGAGACTTGGCAAATAGCGCTGTGTCCCTCCCGAGTCTCACCGTGTGGCCAAGCAGTACTGTTATGCAGGCGGCATTCTGGAGCACAGAACTTTCTATAATAGTTTGCGGACTCCAAATAAAAAGCCCCTAAGTGCTAGCAGAGCAGAATCCCCCCTCAAGTGACCCCATTTTTGCTGAGTGAAAATTGCAAACTGCTGTTGCAGTGACCAATACGTTGTAGTGCCCAGTACATTGTGGGCAGCTCATGCACCCGCACCCGTTAGGTGGGCTTACATCGCTACAAAGTGCCAAACGTGGAAGCTAAATGTGTATTAGGCACAGTGGGGCTCAGGATGGAGGGGGGGGCATTTTGATTTGGGAGCACAGAATTTGCTGAATTTCTTTTGGGAAGCGAGGAGCCATTTAGCTTTTCTAGAGCATTTGTGCTACCAGTAAGTGGGGGCTTTTTGTGGATTGAGTTGAAGCTTTTATTGGGATCATTTTACATAACAATTTGGATCTTCGCTGAGCACGTACTTTGGGGTTTCCGTTTAAAACTTTGAGTGACATAATTCAGATCAAACACCCAAGGGATCCGTTCACTATAACGAGGCAGCAGAGCTTCTCTGGACTCTGTCTGGCCTCTGTTCAGTGTTATCCTTTTTTTTTCAGAGGTGCAGAATACTGTGGCTGACGGCACTTTTATGCAATCCTATAAAGACGGTCACCGCCGGATCACAGGTCAGATGGCGTCCACAGTGCCTCCATCTGCATCATGATAGAGAATCTTCCGCCAGGGGTTCTGTCTGAATCACGTATTTCAGAGATTTACACAGAAAACGTGGTGTCAGAATGGGGCTCTGTGCGGCCGCTCATGTTCTCTCCTCCATGTCTGTATGGGGCTCTGTGCGGTCGCTCATGTTCTCCCCTCCATGTCTGTATGGGGCTCTGTGCGGCCGCTCATGTTCTCTCCTCCATGTCTGTATGGGGCTCTGTGCGGCCGCTCATGTTCTCCCTCCTCCATGTCTGTATGGGGCTCTGTGCGGCCGCTCATGTTCTCTCCTCCATGTCTGTACGGGGCTCTGTGCGGCCGCTCATGTTCTCCCTCCTCCATGTCTGTATGGAGCTCTGTGCGGCCGCTCATGTTCTCTCCTCCATGTCTGTATGGGACTCTGTGCGGCCGCTCATGTTCTCTCCTCCATGTCTGTATGGGGCTCTGTGCGGCCGCTCATGTTCTCCCCTCCATGTCTGTATGGGGCTCTGTGCGGCCGCTCATGTTCTCCCCTCCATGTCTGTATGGGGCTCTGTGTGGCCGCTCATGTTCTCCTCCTCCATGTCTGTATGGGGCTCTGTGCGGCCGCTCATGTTCTCTCCTCCATGTCTGTATGGGGCTCTGTGCGGCCGCTCATGTTCTCTCCTCCATGTCTGTATGGGGCTCTGTGCGGCCGCTCATGCTCTCCTCCTCCATGTCTGTATGGGGCTCTGTGCGGCCGCTCATGTTCTCCCCTCCATGTCTGTATGGGGCTCTGTGCGGCCGCTCATGTTCTCCTCCTCCATGTCTGTATGGGGCTCTGTGCGGCCGCTCATGTTCTCTCCTCCATGTCTGTATGGGGCTCTGTGCGGCCGCTCATGTTCTCCCTCCATGTCTGTATGGGGCTCTGCGGCCGCTCATGTTCTCTCCTCCATGTCTGCATGGGGCTCTGTGCCGCCGCTCATGTTCTCTCCTCCATGTCTGTATGGGGCTCTGTGCGGCCGCTCATGTTATCCCTCCATGTCTGTATGGGGCTCTGTGCGGCCGCTCATGTTCTCCCTCCTCCATGTCTGTATGGGGCTCTGTGCGGCCGCTCATGTTCTCTCCTCCATGTCTGTATGGGGCTCTGTGCGGCCGCTCATGTTCTCCCCTCCATGTCTGTATGGGGCTCTGTGCGGCCGCTCATGTTCTCCCCTCCATGTCTGTATGGGGCTCTGTGCGGCCGCTCATGTTCTCCTCCTCCATGTCTGTATGGGGCTCTGTGCGGCCGCTCATGTTCTCTCCTCCATGTCTGTATGGGGCTCTGTGCGGCCGCTCATGTTCTCTCCTCCATGTCTGTATGGGGCTCTGTGCGGCCGCTCATGTTCTCCCTCCATGTCTGTATAGGGCTCTGTGCAGCCGCTCATGTTCTCTCCTCCATGTCTGTATGGGGCTCTGTGCGGCCGCTCATGTTCGCCCCTCCATGTATGTATGGGGCTCTGTGCGGCCGCTCATGTTCTCCCCTCCATGTCTGTATGGGGCTCTGTGTGGCCGCTCATGTTCTCTCCTCCATGTCTGTATGGGGCTCTGTGCGGCCGCTCATGTTCTCTCCTCCATGTCTGTATGGGGCTCTGTGCGGCCGCTCATGTTCTCTCCTCCATGTCTGTATGGGGCTCTGTGCAGCCGCTCATGTTCTCCTTCCTCCATGTCTGTATGGGGCTCTGTGCGGCCGCTCATGTTCTCCCTCCATGTCTGTATGGGGCTCTGTGCGTCCGCTCATGTTCTCTCCATGTCTGTATGGGGCTCTGTGCGGCCGCTCATGTTCTCCCCTCCATGTCTGTATGGGGCTCTGTGCGGCCACTCATGTTCTCTCTCCTCCATGTCTGTATGGGGCTCTGTGCGGCCACTCATGTTCTCCCTCCATGTCTGTATGGGGCTCTGTGCGGCCGCTCATGTTCTCTCCTCCATGTCTGTATGGGGCTCTGTGCGGCCGCTCATGTTCTCCTCCTCCATGTCTATATGGGGCTCTGTGCGGCCGCTCATGTTCTCCTCCTCCATGTCTGTATGGGGCTCTGTGCGGCCGCTCATGTTCTCTCCTCCATGTCTGTATGGGGTTCTGTGCGGCCGCTCATGTTCTCTCCTCCATGTCTGTATGGGGCTCTGTGCGGCCGCTCATGTTCTCTCCTCCATGTCTGTATGGGGCTCTGTGCGGCCGCTCATGTTCTCTCCTCCATGTCTGTATGGGGCTCTGTGCGGCCGCTCATGTTCTCTCCTCTATGTCTGTATGGGGCTCTGTGCGGCCGCTCATGTTCTCTCCTCCATGTCTGTATGGGGCTCTGTGCGGCCGCTCATGTTCTCTCCTCTATGTCTGTATGGGGCTCTGTGCAGCCGCTCATGTTCTCTCCTCCATGTCTGTATGGGGCTCTGTGCGGCCGCTCATGTTCTCTCCTCCATGTCTGTATGGGGCTCTGTGCGGCCGCTCATGTTCTCTCCTCCATGTCTGTATGGGGCTCTGTGCGGCCGCTCATGTTCCCTCCTCCATGTCTGTATGGGGCTCTGTGCGGCCGCTCATGTTCTCTCCTCCATGTCTGTATGGGGTTCTGTGCGGCCGCTCATGTTCTCTCCTCCATGTCTGTATGGGGCTCTGTGCGGCCGCTCATGTTCTCCTCCTCCATGTCTGTATGGGGTTCTGTGCAGCCGCTCATGTTCTCTTCTCCATGTCTGTATGGGGCTCTGTGCGGCCGCTCATGTTCTCCCTCCATGTCTGTATGGGGCTCTGTGCGGCCGCTCATGTTCTCCCTCCATGTGTGTATGGGGCTCTGTGCGGCCGCTCATGTTCTCCCTCCATGTCTGTATGGGGCTCTGTGCGGCCGCTCATGTTCTCCCTCCATGTCTGTATGGGGCTCTGTGCGGCCGCTCATGTTCTCCCTCCATGTCTGTATGGGGCTCTGTGCGGCCGCTCATGTTCTCCCTCCATGTCTGTATGGGGCTCTGTGCGGCCGCTCATGTTCTCTCCATGTCTGTATGGGGCTCTGTGCGGCCGCTCATGTTCTCTCCTCCATGTCTGTATGGGGCTCTGTGCGGCCGCTCATGTTCTCTCCTCCATGTCTGTATGGGGCTCTGTGCCGCCACTCATGTTCTCCTCCTCCATGTCTGTATGGGGCTCTGTGCGGCCGCTCATGTTCTCTCCCCTCCATGTCTGTATGGGGCTCTGTGCGGCCGCTCATGTTCTCTCCTCCATGTCTGTATGGGGCTCTGTGCGGCCGCTCATGTTCTCTCCTCCATGTCTGTATGGGGCTCTGTGCGGCCGCTCATGTTCTCTCCTCCATGTCTGTATGGAGCTCTGTGCGGCCGCTCATGTTCTCTCCTCCATGTCTGTATGGGGCTCTGTGCGGCCGCTCATGTTCTCCCTCCATGTCTGTATGGGGCTCTGTGCGGCTGCTCATGTTCTCTCCTCCATGTCTGTATGGGGCTCTGTGCGGCTGCTTATGTTCTCCCCTCCATGTCTGTATGGGGCTCTGTGCGGCCGCTCATGTTCTCTCCTCCATGTCTGTATGGGGCTCTGTGCGGCCGCTCATGTTCTCTCCTCCATGTCTGTATGGGGCTCTGTGCGGCCGCTCATGTTCTCCTCCTCCATGTCTGTATGGGGCTCTGTGCGGCCGCTCATGCTCTCCTCCTCCATGTCTGTATGGGGCTCTGTGCGGCCGCTCATGTTCTCTCCTCCATGTCTGTATGGGGTTCTGTGCGGCCGCTCATGTTCTCTCCTCTCCATGTCTGTATGGGGCTCTGTGCGGCCGCTCATGTTCTCTCCTCCATGTCTGTATGGGGCTCTGTGCGGCCGCTCATGTTCTCTCCTCCATGTTTGTAAGGGGCTCTGTGCGAATGCTCTTGTTCTCCCATCTCATGGACAATCCCCGCACAGGGGGAACTCTCAGGAAATTGTATCCAGATCAGGTAACATTCTGAGATCTTTTTTCTGTGACCCAGTCTCTCGGATGGATCTCGTTTCCTGTGGGAGGAGGTTCATCTTCTGTGACTCTGAGAATCTGCTGGCAGCTATTATCCGGCTCTCCATCATGTCCTGTAACTTAGGGAGTCTAGTTTGAATCTAGATTGAAGTGACCCCAGGGCTGCCTCTGTATAAGTGGATCAAGACGTGGAAATAGTCCTGGATGATGTAGGATGCGAAGGGGATCCCCCGGTGTGTAGCTGGAGTGTGCCCGCTTCATAGGCCTATGTATGGTCTGTCATGGCTGCATGCTTCTGCTTCATGTAGGGAAATGATCAGAGGCGGAAGGTCTATTAGACCGTAGTGTGAGGCCTCTGGACGGCTGCCGGCTCCCAGGAGGTGCGCTCTTATGCCTGGTGGCGGGAGGCTCCTGAGGGACTTGCAAGTTTGAGATACTGCGGTCAGTGCAGGGAGCAATTCCATAAACAAACTAATGGTCTTGGAATGAGGATACCCATAAAGTTGACCCATAAATTCTAAGGTTTTGGCAAGGGATGTCCCATAAATTACGGTCGAGGAAGGAGAGGTCCCACAGACCCAGAGGCTTTTGGAATGAGTTGTCCCACAAGTGCTATGGTTTGGAATGAGAGGTCCCACAAGTGCTATGGTTTGGAATGAGAGGTCCCACAAGTGCTATGGTTTGGAATGAGAGGTCCCACAAGTGCTATGGTTTGGAATGAGATGTCCCACAAGTGCTATGGTTTGGAATGAGATGTCCCACAAGTGCTATGGTTTGGAATGAGATGTCCCACAAGTGCTATGGTTTGGAATGAGAGGTCCCACAAGTGCTATGGTTTGGAATGAGATGTCCCACAAGTGCTATGGTTTGGAATGAGTTGTCCCACAAGTGCTATGGTTTGGAATGAGATGTCCCACAAGTGCTATGGTTTGGAATGAGATGTCCCACAAGTGCTATGGTTTGGAATGAGATGTCCCACAAGTGTTATGGTTTGGAATGAATGTCCCACAAGTGCTATGGTTTGGAATGAGATGTCCCTGGTGCCTCCTTGGACACTAAACAAAGCCTGGTTAGTTTTCTGCCAGTCGGTGGTGCAGCCTGCCGCGGAGGAGTTGGCCTTTTTTGCTGCCTCGCGTCTACTCCCATTGTGCATACACTCAGGGTTTCCTGTGTCTCCCCAATGAAGCGATAGAGAAACCGGAATTTGATGATTTAGACGTGAGACCCGTTCTCCATACACCGTGTACATTCTATACTTCATCCCACTATTTGGCATGGGCTAGACGATCTGTACTGATCCCCCCTGAGGAGCAAAGACCCGGCTTTAAATCCAAACTCTAGTGCTTTATTGCTGTAGGAGTGGGGTGCGCTCCTGATGACATGGGTACAAGGCAAACCATGCATTAAAACACACGCCGACAGGACAATGATTCAAAGCGAGTACAAGGATTGATGGAGGGGGTGCGAGGCTGCAGCAGATCCCTCTCCCCACCCCCGTGCTCAGATCTTCTATTCCATGCCATTTATCACAATTGTGTCCCTAGAGTCACAGATGGCTTATAGGGGGCGACCCCGAACCCCTCAATCCCCTGCGCTCGGCTCTTAGGACGGGCGACTATCTGCAACGTAGGAGAAAGAAATGTCCTGTAGTTCAACTGAACTAAATCCCGGGAGTTAAAAGAGACTAGACGCCAACCGGTCCCTCGTCCGCAGTGCAGTAAACGTCTCATTAATGAAGTGGGAAGGAGCGGGGCTGCGTCTCCTCCATGTCCCCTTCATACAAGTCTCTGGCAGCCGTCCCAGCACGGAGTCCCACAGGAGCAGCCGATGATGAAGAGGTGGAGGCAGGTCCGCGGAGATGTCCGTCTGGTCACTACCTTTCCTCTCTACCTGCCGAGGACGAGGGCTGATGCATCCGGATGAAGTGCAGGACGGCGTCTTTGGAGAGCTTGTCCGTGTTGGGGTCTTGTTTCTGAGACTCGTGGATCTGCACCCCCTCACACCACTCCCAGAAGAGGCGCGCCGAGAAGCAGACACTGCGAGGAGACACAAAACAGGTGTTAAAGACACGCGGGAAATGCCGACCATACCCCGATATAACGGGCAGCTGTAACCACAGATGTAGGAGACCTTCTGACAAACTTATATTCAATCCTCTCCAATTTCAAGATCTCTGCTTGCTGTTATTAAAGTGAGACATTATTTAAGTTAAGATGCCACAACCCTGTCCTGACCCAATGCCTCTCACAGCTGAGGGTTTGTTGCAATGCTTAAGTCTAGGCCATCCTCTGTGATCTAAGCTCCTGAGCAGCACAAATCTGTGCTGTCCTGACGGTTTGTTACAATGTATCGGCGACGTCAACCATTCCGCAGTTCAGGCTGACGACTGTCCACACCCAATACAATTGTAGCAGAACCTCAGCTGTGTGAATACATTGAGGTCAGGACCGGTTTTAAGCCTATATAATAGATAGACGGCATAAGATATAGTTTCAATTCACTGACAGCAGGCAGAGAACTTGGTAAGGAACTGAAACACGAGGATATGAGTCGGTACTTGACACGAGGGCGCTCTGTGCTCCGGACTTACTGAAATGGTGCAATGGATTCGACTGGGACCTCGTAAGTGGATATGTGGGTCTTGTGGTTGTAGAAGTACTTGCAGTTGTGGCTCTTGCTGAAGGCCATGGTCCAGGGGTCTGTAGGAGGACACAGGTCATTATCAGCATCGGGGTCCGCGTATTTGCACCCACGGCACACTCTGCACCCACCGTTCAATGTCTTCACAATGTACAGCCCGGATGGCACAAAGTGGCGGTCATCTCTGCCGGTGTAGGAGAGGCGCGGCATCCCACCCGAGCTCTTAATGATCTTCATCTCCAACCTAAACCCAAAGCAAAAGAGTAGACATTACATCTGGGGTCCGCAGCTCTTGTGGAACTACAACTCCCAGCCAAAGATGCCTGTTAGGGCACGTTGGAGACAGAACCCCAATAATCCTCCCATCTGGTATGTCCATGTTGTTGGAGAGTAAGGGAGAGCAGGAGGGAATCACCTCAAGAAGATCTTCTGGATTTCTTCTAGTCGGTAAACTTCTTTCACCCTGTGGAGAAGCGGCAGATATTACAAATCATTGCTGCAACTTGGTGTCTTAAGATCTCTAGATCTAAGATCTAATCATTAGATAACGCCGGGGGCCTATAGCCCACCCTGACCTAAGCGCGTAATCCCCCTGAAGTCCTAGATAGGAGGCAAATGTTGGTGTCTGCAGTGTTCAGCTCCCATAGGATTGTCTGCACTGACACACTGTGACAAAGGAGAAGCGCAGTGTAGGTGGGAGGTTCGTCCATCAGCCCTCCTACGGGCAGAGTGCTGGCGGCCATTAGTAGTTGTCCCAGTCACCTGTGCAGGACACGGGGGCCATATACATGGTGGGGCGTCTCACGGACTAGAACCTCCTCTATTTTTTATTTCGTCATTTCCTCGGTTTTACTCACCGGATGGGGTTCATGTCCGGGCGACTGGGCTTAGATACGGCTTTCACAAACTTCTCAGCCAGCTGTATCCTGAGGAGGCAGAGGACACGTTAGTACCGCCATCATCATCGGCAATTTCTGATTACGCGGCAGGGATCGGAGGGATCCGCGGGACATAAGGATCACTTCTTCTGTATCCTCAGGATTGGGAAATTTTACTGGATTCTTCTCTTTCTCATGAAGCGAATGATACACTGAATATATAGGAATGTGTCTATGGTGATACAATGTATATATAGGACTCTCTACGGTGATACATTTTATATATAGGACTGTCTCTATGGTGATACATTGTGTATATAGGACTGTCTCTATGGTGATACATTGTATATATAGGACTGTCTCTACGGTGATACATTGTATATATAGGACTGTCTCTATGGTGATACATTGTATATATAGGACTGTCTCTATGGTGATACATTGTATATATAGGACTGTCTCTATGGTGATACATTGTATATATAGGACTGTCTCTACGGTGATACATTGTATATATAGGACTGTCTCTATGGTGATACATTGTGTATATAGGACTGTCTCTATGGTGATACATTGTATATATATAGGATTGTCTGTATGGTGATACACTGTATATATAGGACTGTCTCTATGGTGATACATTGTATAGGACTGTCTCTATGGTGATACATTGTGTATATAGGACTGTCTCTATGGTGATACATTGTGTATATAGGACTGTCTCTATGGTGATACATTGTATAGGACTGTCTCTATGGTGATACATTGTGTATATAGGACTGTCTCTATGGTGATACATTGTATATATAGGACTGTCTCTATGGTGATACATTGTATATATAGGACTGTCTCTATGGTGATACATTGTATATATAGGACTGTCTCTACGGTGATACAGTGTATATATAGGATTGTCTCTACGGTGATACATTGTATATAGGACTGTCTCTATGGTGATACATTGTATATATAGGACTGTCGCTATGGTGATACATTGTATATAGGACTGTCGCTATGGTGATACATTGTATATAGGACTGTCTATGGTGATACATTGTGTATAGGACTGTCTCTATGGTGATACATTGTATATATAGGACTGTCTCTATGATGATACATTGTGTATATAGGACTGTCGCTACGGTGATACATTGTATATAGGACTGTCTATGGTGATACATTGTGTATAGGACTGTCTCTATGGTGATACATTGTATATATAGGACTGTCGCTATGGTGATACATTGTATATAGGACTGTCTCTATGATGATGCATTGTATATATAGTACTGTCTCTATGGTGATACATTGTATATATAGGACTGTCTCTGATGATGCATTGTATATATAGGACCGTCTCTACGGTGATACATTGTATATATAGGACTGTCTCTATGGTGATACATTGTGTATATAGGACTGTCTCTATGGTGATACATTGTATATATATAGGATTGTCTGTATGGTGATACACTGTATATATAGGACTGTCTCTATGGTGATACATTGTATAGGACTGTCTCTATGGTGATACATTGTGTATATAGGACTGTCTCTATGGTGATACATTGTGTATATAGGACTGTCTCTATGGTGATACATTGTATAGGACTGTCTCTATGGTGATACATTG
Organism: Ranitomeya variabilis; assembly: GCF_051348905.1. Classification (NCBI taxonomy): domain Eukaryota; kingdom Metazoa; phylum Chordata; class Amphibia; order Anura; family Dendrobatidae; genus Ranitomeya; species Ranitomeya variabilis. The sequence goes on along the minus strand of NC_135233.1, from coordinate 11,116,969 downwards.
TGTATATAGGACTGTCTCTATGGTGATACATTGTATATATAGGACTGTCTCTATGGTGATACATTGTATATATAGGACTGTCGCTATGGTGATACATTGTATATAGGACTGTCTCTATGATGATGCATTGTATATATAGTACTGTCTCTATGGTGATACATTGTATATATAGGACTGTCTCTGATGATGCATTGTATATATAGGACCGTCTCTACGGTGATACATTGTATATAGGACTGTCTCTATGGTGATACATTGTATATATAGGACTGTCGCTATGGTGATACATTATATATAGGACTGTCTCTACGGTGATACATTGTATATATAGGACTGTCTCTACGGTGATACATTGTGTATATAGGACTGTCTCTATGATGATACATTGTATATATAGGACTGTCTCTACGGTTATACATTGTATATATAGGACCGTCTCTACGGTGATACATTGTGTATATAGGACTGTCTATGGTGATACATTGTGTATATAGGACTGTCGCTACGGTGATACATTGTATATAGGACTGTCTCTACGGTGATACATTGTATATATAGGACTATCTCTATGGTGATACAATGTATATATAGGACTCTCTACGGTGATACATTGTGTATATAGGACTGTCTCTATGGTGATACATTGTGTATATAGGACTGTCTCTATGGTGATACATTGTGTATATAGGACTGTCGCTACGGTGATACATTGTATATAGGACTGTCTCTACGGTGATACATTGTATATATAGGACTATCTCTATGGTGATACAATGTATATATAGGACTCTCTACAGTGATACATTGTGTATATAGGACTGTCTCTATGGTGATACATTGTGTATATAGGACTGTCTCTATGGTGATACATTGTATATATAGGATTGTCTGTATGGTGATACACTGTATATATAGGACTGTCTCTACGGTGATACATTGTATATAGGACTGTCTCTATGGTGATACATTGTATATAGGACTGTCTCTATGGTGATACATTGTGTATATAGGACTGTCTCTATGGTGATACATTGTGTATATAGGACTGTCTCTATGGTGATACATTGTATATATAGGATTGTCTGTATGGTGATACACTGTATATATAGGACTGTCTCTACGGTGATACATTGTACAGTATATATAGGACTGTCTCTATGGTGATACTGTGAAGGAAGAAATTAAGAAAGATTCTCCATTTTGTGCTTTTCGACTCCATTTTGTTGTTTTGATATAAATTTTGTTAGTAGGCTAAAGGTTACAGCTGTTATGAGATTTTGATGAGACCTTGATTGTTGGAACCTCGGTAGAACATGAGACTGAGGGTGTATTGTTCTACAAAACTTTGACGCACAGATTGTTCCTGCATTCTTATAGGCTAAGAACTGTGAGCGTGTTCTTATGCTGATTGGTTGAAGTTCTGCATTCTTATAGGCTAAGAACCGTGAGCGTGTTCTTATGCTGATTGGTTGAAGTGTAATTTCTATGACTATGATAAAGTCATGCAGAATAAACGGGGGCCAGAGATCTGCTCGATCCCCCATACAGAGACACACGTCTCCGTCTGGTCATTTTCAGTTGCCGGCAACACCTTATATATTAATTTGGAAATCACTGGGTTAACCGTGAAGGATCACTTTAAATCCTCCCTCAACAATACATTGTATAGGACTGTCTCTATGGTGATACATTGTGTATATAGGACTGTCTCTATGGTGATACATTGTGTATATAGGACTGTCTCTACGGTGATACATTGTATATATAGGACTGTCTCTATGATGATGCATTGTATATATAGGACTGTCTCTATGGTGATACATTGTATATATAGGACTGTCTCATGATGCATTGTATATATAGGACTGTCTCTATGGTGATACATTGTATATATAGGACTGTCTATGGTGATACATTGTGTATATAGGACTGTCTCTATGGTGATACATTGTATATATAGGACTGTCTCTATGGTGATACATTGTATATATAGGACTGTCTCTATGGTGATACATTGTATATAGGACTGTCTCTATGGTGATACATTGTATATAGGACTGTCTCTATGGTGACACATTGTATATAGGACTGTCTCTATGGTGATACATTGTATATAGGACTGTCTCTATGGTGATACATTGTATATATAGGACTGTCTCTATGGTGATACATTGTACATATAGGACTGTCTCTATGGTGATACATTGTATATAGGACTGTCTCTATGGTGATACATTGTATATAGGACTGTCTCTATGGTGATACATTGTGTATATAGGACTGTCTATGGTGATACATTGTATATAGGACTGTCTATGGTGATACATTGTGTATATAGGACTGTCTCTATGATGATACATTGTATATATAGGACTGTCTCTATGGTGATACATTGTATATAGGACTGTCTCTATGGTGATACATTGTATATAGGACTGTCTCTATGGTGATACATTGTATATATAGGACTGTCTCTATGGTGATACATTGTACATATAGGACTGTCTCTATGGTGATACATTGTATATAGGACTGTCTCTATGGTGATACATTGTGTATATAGGACTGTCGCTATGGTGATACATTGTATATAGGACTGTCTATGGTGATACATTGTGTATATAGGACTGTCTCTATGATGATACATTGTATATATAGGACTGTCTCTATGGTGATACATTGTATATAGGACTGTCTCTATGGTGATACATTGTATATAGGACTGTCTCTATGGTGATACATTGTATATAGGACTGTCTCTATGGTGATACATTGTATATATAGGACTGTCTCTATGGTGATACATTGTATATATAGGACTGTCTCTATGGTGATACATTGTATATATAGGACTGTCTCTATGGTGATACATTGTACATATAGGACCGTCTCTAAGGTGATACATTGTATACATAGGACTGTCTCTATGGTGATACATTGTGTATATAGGACTGTCTCTATGGTGATACATTGTATATATAGGACTGTCTCTACGGTGATACATTGTATATATAGGACTGTCTCTACGGTGATACATTTTATATATAGGACTGTCTCTATGGTGATACAATGTATATATAGGACTGTCTCTACGGTGATACATTTTATATATAGGACTGTCTCTATGGTGATACATTGTGTATATAGGACTGTCTCTATGGTGATACATTGTGTATATAGGACTGTCTCTATGGTGATACATTGTATATAGGACTGTCTCTATGATGATACATTGTATATATAGGACTGTCTCTTCGCCAGGGTATTTTTCCAGCACAAATTGGAAAAGGAGATGCCAAAATGTCCCACCTATGAGCATGTTCCGCCCTGCAGGATTGGGGTACCCCGACTTCTCGTTCTGACCATTACCGCGGTCTGAGGAGAAAGCGGTGAGCAGCAGGTGTGACCCCGCATCTATCACACATTCATGGCTACAGACAACAAGGGGTTAAGTTGACGCCATCTGAGCTAAACACCATAAAAACTAAATAGAAACCTCTGATCTCATTACGTGTTCTCCAAAACGGCGGCAATAGAAAGTACAAGTTCCACAAAAAACACAACACTGGGCCCTAAACGAGGTAAAACTTCTCGTCCTTCTGAGGACATAAGAATAATGGTCAGCGGTCGGTGTCCCCCGGTCCAGTGCGCACCAGGACCCACCTCTGGGTGAAGTGATGGGATCGCACGTCCATGCCGTTGAGAAAGAGGGCGTCCAGGATGTGAATGGCGAGGATCTTTCTCTGCGCTTTACCCTGACAATCACAAAAAGTGTCCTTTAACTGAGGAAGGAGCAATAAGTCCGGGGGTGTACCACCACATAGCAAGGAGCTCTGGGTAATAAGCACTATGGGGGGTCACACAGCTTTTATCTGCTTGGGGGGCTCAGCCTTACAGTTACCACCACTCACCTCGCCCTTCAGCTCATGGACGACCTCCACGGACAGCAGGGTGTCTCGGGGGAGCTCCGTCTTCAGTTCCAGTTTAGTCCAGCGGTCGGCAGGACGCCCCCCCCAGGTGTAGATCTGAGATCTCTGAACCGACAGTGACACAAGTGGTTAAATACAAGCCTGGCATCCGGGCCCCTAACCATGGGCTGAATGTGGCCCCCCAGCACTGCGGCAGCCTTACCCCTAATCCTAGCAGGAACCTCTGCTCGCTCCCGGACACCATGCACCTGTAGTCCAGCACGTGGCTCAGCTTCTCCAGGGTCTTGGTGGTCAGCGGGGTGGGCTTGTAACTGTAAACCTCAATGTCCCGGCTCTGGAAGTAGAAGGACGGATGCCACAGTTCTTATACCAGGACAGGTAAGATGAAGATGGGGAAGAGCGGGCCGTACCTGGATCAGCTGGAAGAACTTGGTCTTGGGGTCGGTATTAGTGGGGGCCACTCGAGCCTGATCAGGAATCTGGAGGAAGAAAGACGACGCTGCAAAACACGGCCCTCCACAACGGATTCAGCGGCAGTGTGGTCACAGCAATATAACGGCAATGTAACGGCAACATAACGGCAATGTAACAGCAATATAAAGGCAATGTCCCGGCAATATAACGGCAATGTAACGGCAATGTCCCGGCAATATAACGGCAATATAATGGCAATATAACGGCAATGTAACGGCAATATCCTGGCAATATAACGGCAATATAATGGCAATATAACGGCAATGAAACGGCAATGTCCCAGCAATATAACAGCAATATAAAGGCAATATAATGGCAATGTAACGGCAATGTCCCGGCAATAAACAGCAATATAACGGCAATATAACAGCAATATAACGGCAATGTCCCGGCAATATAACAGCAATATAAAGGCAATGTAACGGCAATGTAACGGCAATGTCCCGGCAATATAACAGCAATATAATGGCAATATAACGGCAATGTCCCGGCAATATAACGGCAATATAAAGGCAATGTAACGGCAATATAACGGCAATGTAACGGCAATGTAACGGCAATGTCCCGGCAATATAACGGCAATATAAAGGCAATGTAACGGCAATATAACGGCAATGTAACGGCAATGTAACGGCAATGTAACGGCAATGTAACGGCAATGTAACGGCAATGTAACGGCAATATAACGGCAATATAACGGCAATATAAAGGCAATGTAACGGCAATGTAACGGCAATGTAACGGCAATGTAACGGCAATGTAACGGCAATGTAACGGCAATATAACAGCAATATAACGGCAATATAACGGCAATATAACGGCAATATAAAGGCAATGTAACGGCAATGTAACGGCAATGTAACGGCAATGTAACGGCAATGTAACGGCAATGTAACGGCAATATAACGGCAATATAAAGGCAATGTAACGGCAATGTAACGGCAATGTAACGGCAATGTAACGGCAATGTAACGGCAATGTAACGGCAATATAACGGCAATATAACGGCAATATAACGGCAATATAAAGGCAATGTAACGGCAATGTAACGGCAATGTAACGGCAATGTAACGGCAATGTAACGGCAATATAACAGCAATATAACGGCAATATAACGGCAATATAACGGCAATATAAAGGCAATGTAACGGCAATGTAACGGCAATGTAACGGCAATGTAACGGCAATGTAACGGCAATGTAACGGCAATGTAACGGCAATGTAACGGCAATATAACGGCAATATAAAGGCAATGTAACGGCAATATAACAGCAATATAACGGCAATGTAACGGCAATGTAACGGCAATGTAACGGCAATGTAACGGCAATGTAACAGCAATATAACAGCAATATAACAGCAATATAACGGCAATGTAACGGCAATATAACGGCCACGCTGACAAATCACGGAGACGCTGCTCGTCTACTCACCCCCCACAGCTTCAGACACTCTTTCCGCAGGTCTGCCTGGTGCGGCTCGCTCAGGGTCCTGCAAAAAAAAGACCATAAATACTCAGCGACAACAGCAGACTAATAATCTATATATATAATTGTCTAAGGGGTACTTCCGTCTTTCTGTCCTTATGTCACCGTTATTCGTTCGCTGATTGGTCTCGGCAGCTGCCTGTCATGGCTGCCGCGACCAATCAGCGACGGCCACAGTCCGATTAGTCCCTCCCCTACTTCCCTGCACTCACTGCCCGGCGCCCGCTCCGTAATCTCCCTCACACAGGGTTAATGGCAGCGGTAACGGCCAGCGGTGTAACGGGCTCCGTTACCGCTGCTATTAACCCTGTGTGTCCCCCAACTATTTACTATTGATGCTGCCTATGCAGCATCAATAGTAAAAATATGCATATTAAAAATAATAATAATAAAAAAAAAAAACCTGCTATACTTACCCTCCGCCGCCTTTCTCGCTCCTCGCCACGCTCCCCGGACCGCTCCATTACAAGCGTCAGCTTGCGGTGAGGTCCCGTCCCAGGGCTGGTGTGCGGCAAGGACCTGCCGTGACGTCACGGTCATGTGACCGCGACGTCTTCATAGGTCCTGCTCCCACCAGCCCTGGCACTTGCAATGGAACTCGGCTTCAGGAAAATGGCCGCCGCGATCTCGATCTGCACACGCGCGGCATCCTGCGGCCATTTTCCTGAAGCCGAGCACTACCATCTGCACAGGATCCCAGGAAGAGGAGAGGCGGGACGCAGAGGAGCAGCGACAAGAATGGTGAGTATGATACACTACAAGGGGCCCTCGGATCGTTAGGTGAGTATGTTTATTTTTTGGACCTGTGACATACGTGCCTCGGTATTATACTACGTCTCTGGGCAATATCCTACGTGGCTCTGCTGTATACTACAAGGCTGGGCAATATACTACGTGGCTGGACAACATACTACAAGGCTGGGCAATATACTACGTGGCTGGACAATATACTATGTGGCTCTGTGCAATATACTACGTAGCTGCGCAATATCTTATGTCGCTGTGCTGTATACTATGTAGCTGGGCAATACACTACGTGGCAGGGCAATATACTACGTGGGAGGGCATTATACTACGTGGCTGGGCAATATACTACGTAAATGGGCAATATACTACGTGGACATGCATACTCTACAATACCCGATGCATTTGCATCGGGCCACCATCTAGTCAATACATAAGTGTGAACACCGGCATAAAAAGCAATCCCTGTATTACCGGCAGTCAGACCCTGGACCTTCCATCATTAACAACACCATGATCCCAATATCTCGCGTCCTACTGCACTTTAGTCTGTGCGGAGTAGAGAGCCCACTACTGACTGAGCCATGTCCCATCACAGTCAGTCCTGGTAAGGGACATAATGGGGCCGTCCACAGACGACATCTGCCCTTTAAGCAGAGGATACTAATATAAGGAATACTCCCCTTTAAGCTGTCCAGACACCGCACTACACTTCAAGGTTTTGGACACCATTGTAAGACTGCATTTTCTGCAATTAAAACAGTAGTTCAGAATAAGAAAACATGGCTGCTTTCTTCCAAACACACCGCCAACCTGGTCTAGCGGTTCTGTGCGGTACTGCAGCTCTGCACCATTCATGCAAATAGAAATGAGCTGCAGTACCAGACCTAACCTGTACACGTGTGGTGCTGTTTTTGGAAGAAAGGAGACCAGTTTGTTAATCCTGGACTAGATCTTTAAACTACTTTCTAAACAATTTCCTTACATTATGCAGTTGCCCAATCTGTTTAATTATCCTACATAGCCAGCTGTGCTGCTGTAGTCTGTGTAACTCTCCTACATAGCCAGCTGTGCTGCTGTAGTCTGTGTAACTCTCCTACATAGCCAGCTGTGCTGCCATAGAATCTGTGTAACTCTCCTACAAAGCCAACTGTGCTGCTGTAGAGTCTGTAACTCTCCTACATAGCCAGCTGTGCTACTGTAGTCTGTGTAACTCTCCTACAAAGCCAGCTGTGCTGCTGTAGTCTGTGTAACTCTCCTACAAAGCCAGCTGTGCTGCCGTAGAATCTGTGTAACTCTCCTACATAGCCAGCTGTGCTGCCGTAGAATCTGTGTAACTCTCCTACATAGCCAGCTGTGCTGCCGTACATTCTGTGTAACTCTCCTACATAGCCAGCTATGCTGCCGTAGAATCTGTATAACTCTCCTACATAGCCAGATGTGCTGCCATAGAATCTGTGTAACTCCCTACAGTCAGCTGTGCTGCCGTAGAATCTGTATAACTCTCCTACATAGCCAGCTGTGCTGCCGTAGAATCTGTATAACTCTCCAACATAGCCAGCTGTGCTGCCGTAGTCTGTGTAACTCTCCTACATAGCCAACTGTGCTGCTGTAGTGTGTGTAACTCTCCTACATAGCCAGCTGTGCTGCTGTAGTCTGTGTAACTCTTCTACATAGCCAGCTGTGCTGTAGAATCTGTGTAACTCTCCTACATAGCCAGCGGTGCTGCAGTCTGTGTAACTCTCCTACATAGACAGCTATGCTGCTGTAGAATCTGTGTAACTCTCCTACAGAGCCAGCTGTGCTGCTGTAGAATCTATGTAACTCTCCTACATAGCCAGCTGTGCTGCTGTAGAATCTGTGTAACTCTCCTACATAGCCAGCTGTGCTGCCGTAGAATCTGTGTAACTCTCCTACATAGCCAGCTGTGCTGCCGTAGAATCTGTATAACTCTCCTACATAGCCAGCTGTGCTGCTGTAGAATCTGTGTAACTCTCCTACATAGCCAGCTGTGCTACTGTAGTCTGTGTAACTCTCCTACATAGCCAGCTGTGCTGCATTAGGCTGTGTAACTCTCCTACATAGCTAGCTGTGCTGCTGTAGAATCTGTGTAACTCTCATGCACAGCCAGCTGTGCTGCAGTAGGCTGTGTAACTCTTCTACATAGCCAGCTGTGCTGCTGTAGAATCTGTGTAACTCTCCTACATAGCCAGCTGTGCTACTGTAGTCTGTGTAACTCTCATAGATGGCCAGCTGTGCTGCTATAGGAGTCTGTGTAACTATTCTGTATAGCCAGCTGTCCTGCTGTAGAGTCTGTAACTCTCCTACAGGGCTGTAGAGTCTGTGCCTGGGAATGAAGCTGTGCTAATCCTGGACACAGACTTCATGTCCATCATGTATTACTAGGAGGGACACAGCCACATGAGAAAAGTCCAAAAACAAGAGCAGATTTTTAATGAAGATGGCAGATAAATAAAACTTAGTTCAACTTTTTATCTGCTGCTGACAACACCTGCACCTACCGACACAGGCAGGATACAAGCTGCTGACAACACCTGCACCTACTGACACAGGCAGGATACAAGCTGCTGACAACACCTGCACCTACTGACACAGGCAGGACACAAGCTGCTGACAACACCTGCACCTACTGACACAGGCAGGATACAAGCTGCTGACAACACCTGCACCTACAGACACAGGCAGGATACAAGCTGCTGACAACACCTGCACCTACAGACACAGGCAGGATACAAGCTGCTGAAACACCTGCACCTACTGACACAGGCAGGACACAAGCTGCTGACAACACCTGCACCTACTGACACAGGCAGGATACAAGCTGCTGACAACACCTGCACCTACTGACACAGGCAGGATACAAGCTGCTGACAACACCTGCACCTACTGACACAGGCAGGACACAAGCTGCTGACAACACCTGCACCTACTGACACAGGCAGGATACAAGCTGCTGACAACACCTGCACCTACAGACACAGGCAGGATACAAGCTGCTGACAACACCTGCACCTACAGACACAGGCAGGATACAAGCTGCTGAAACACCTGCACCTACTGACACAGGCAGGACACAAGCTGCTGACAACACCTGCACCTACTGACACAGGCAGGATACAAGCTGCTGACAACACCTGCACCTACAGACACAGGCAGGATACAAGCTGCTGAAACACCTGCACCTACTGACACAGGCAGGACACAAGCTGCTGACAACACCTGCACCTACTGACACAGGCAGGATACAAGCTGCTGAAACACCTGCACCTACTGACACAGGCAGGACACAAGCTGCTGACAACACCTGCACCTACTGACACAGCCAGGATACAAGCTGCTGACAACACCTGCACCTACAGACACAGGCAGGATACAAGCTGCTGAAACACCTGCACCTACTGACACAGGCAGGACACAAGCTGCTGACAACACCTGCACCTACTGACACAGGCAGGATACAAGCTGCTGAAACACCTGCACCTACAGACACAGGCAGGATACAAGCTGCTGACAACACCTGCACCTACAGACACAGGCAGGATACAAGCTGCTGAAACACCTGCACCTACTGACACAGGCAGGATACAAGCTGTTGACAACACCTGCACCTACAGACACAGGCAGGATACAAGCTGCTGAAACACCTGCACCTACTGACACAGGCAGGAAACAAGCTGCTGACAACACCTGCACCTACTGACACAGGCAGGATACAAGCTGCTGAAACACCTGCACCTACAGACACAGGCAGGATACAACCTGCTGACAACACCTGCACCTACAGACACAGGCAGGATACAAGCTGCTGACAACACCTGCACCTACTGACACAGGCAGGATACAAGCTGCTGACAACACCTGCACCTACTGACACAGGCAGGATACAAGCTGCTGACAACACCTGCACCTACTGACACAGGCAGGACACAAGCTGCTGACAGCACCTGCACCTACAGACACAGGCAGGATACAGGCTGCTGACAACACCTGCACCTACTGACACAGGCAGGATACAAGCTGCTGACAACACCTGCACCTACTGACACAGGCAGGATACAAGCTGCTGACAACACCTGCACCTACTGACACAGGCAGGACACAAGCTGCTGACAGCACCTGCACCTACAGACACAGGCAGGATACAGGCTGCTGACAACACCTGCACCTACTGACACAGGCAGGACACAAGCTGCTGACAACACCTGCACCTACTGACACAGGCAGGATACAAGCTGCTGACAGCACCTGCACCTACTGACACAGGCAGGACACAAGCTGCTGACAACACCTGCACCTACTGACACAGGCAGGATACAAGCTGCTGACAACACCGACACCTGCTGACACAGGCAGGATACAGGCTGCTGACAACACCTGCACCTACTGACACAGGCAGGATACAGACTGCTGACAGCACCTGCACCTACTGACACAGGCAGGATACAAGCTGCTGAAACACCGGCACCTACAGACACAGGCAGGATACAAGCTGCTGACAACACCGGCACCTACTGATACAGGCAGGATACAAGCTGCTGACAACACCTGCACCTACTGACACAGGCAGGATACAGGCTGCTGACAACACCTGCACCTACTGACACAGGCAGGATACAGACTGCTGACAGCACCTGCACCTACTGACACAGGCAGGATACAAGCTGCTGAAACACCGGCACCTACAGACACAGGCAGGATACAAGCTGCTGACAACACCGGCACCTACTGATACAGGCAGGATACAAGCTGCTGACAACACCTGCACCTACTGACACAGGCAGGATACAGGCTGCTGACAACACCTGCACCTACAGACACAGGCAGGACACAAGCTGCTGACAACACCTGCACCTACTGACACAGGCAGGATACAAGCTGCTGACAACACCTGCACCTACAGACACAGGCAGGATACAAGCTGCTGACAACACCGACACCTTCTGACACAGGCAGGATACAAGCTGCTGACAACACCTGCACCTTCTGACACAGGCAGGATACAAGCTGCTGACAACACCGACACCTGCTGACACAGGCAGGATACAAGCTGCTGACAACACCGGCACCTACTGATACAGGCAGGATACAAGCTGCTGACAACACCTGCACCTACTGACACAGGCAGGATACAGGCTGCTGACAACACCTGCACCTACTGACACAGGCAGGATACAGACTGCTGACAGCACCTGCACCTACTGACACAGGCAGGATACAAGCTGCTGAAACACCGGCACCTACAGACACAGGCAGGATACAAGCTGCTGACAACACCGGCACCTACTGATACAGGCAGGATACAAGCTGCTGACAACACCTGCACCTACTGACACAGGCAGGATACAGGCTGCTGACAACACCTGCACCTACAGACACAGGCAGGACACAAGCTGCTGACAACACCTGCACCTACTGACACAGGCAGGATACAAGCTGCTGACAACACCTGCACCTACAGACACAGGCAGGATACAAGCTGCTGACAACACCGACACCTTCTGACACAGGCAGGATACAAGCTGCTGACAACACCTGCACCTTCTGACACAGGCAGGATACAAGCTGCTGACAACACCTGCACCTACTGACACAGGCAGGATACAAGCTGCTGACAACACCTGCACCTACTAACACAGGCAGGATACAAGCTGCTGACAACACCTGCACCTACTGACACAGGCAGGACACAAGCTGCTGACAACACCTGCACCTACTGACACAGGCAGGATACAAGCTGCTGACAACACCTGCACCTACTAACACAGGCAGGATACAAGCTGCTGACAACACCCGCACCTACAGACACAGGCAGGATACAAGCTGCTGACAACACCTGCACCTACTGACACAGGCAGGATACAAGCTGCTGAAACACCGGCACCTACAGACACAGGCAGGATACAAGCTGCTGACAACACCTGCACCTACAGACACAGGCAGGATACAGACTGCTGACAGCACCTGCACCTACTGACACAGGCAGGACACAAGCTGCTGACAACACCTGCACCTACTGACACAGGCAGGATACAGACTGCTGACAGCACCTGCACCTACTGACACAGGCAGGATACAAGCTGCTGAAACACCGGCACCTACAGACACAGGCAGGATACAAGCTGCTGACAGCACCTGCACCTACTGACACAGGCAGGATACAGACTGCTGACAGCACCTGCACCTACTGACACAGGCAGGATACAGACTGCTGACAACACCTGCACCTACTGACACAGGCAGGACACAAGCTGCTGACAACACCGGCACCTGCTGACACAGGCAGGATACAGACTGCTGACAGCACCTGCACCTACTGACACAGGCAGGATACAGACTGCTGACAACACCTGCACCTACTGACACAGGCAGGATACAAGCTGCTGACAACACCTGCACCTACTGACACAGGCAGGATACAGACTGCTGACAGCACCTGCACCTACTGACACAGGCAGGATACAAGCTGCTGAGAACACCTGCACCTACTGACACAGGCAGGATACAGACTGCTGACAACACCTGCACCTACAGACACAGGCAGGACACAAGCTGCTGACAACACCTGCACCTACTGACACAGGCAGGACACAAGCTGCTGACAACACCTGCACCTACTGACACAGGCAGGATACAGACTGCTGACAACACCTGCACCTACAGACACAGGCAGGACACAAGCTGCTGACAACACCTGCACCTACTGACACAGGCAGGATACAAGCTGCTGACAACACCTGCACCTACTGACACAGGCAGGATACAAGCTGCTGACAACACCTGCACCTACTGACACAGGCAGGATACAGACTGCTGACAACACCCGCACCTACTGACACAGGCAGGACACAAGCTGCTGACAACACCTGCACCTACTGATACAGGCAGGATACAAGCTGCTGGAACACCGGCACCTACAGACACAGGCAGGATACAAGCTGCTGACAACACCTGCACCTGCTGACACAGGCAGGATACAGACTGCTGACAGCACCTGCACCTACTGACACAGGCAGGATACAAGCTGCTGACAACACCTGCACCTACTGACACAGGCAGGACACAAGCTGCTGACACCTGCACCTACTGACACAGGCAGGACACAAGCTGCTGACAACACCTGCACCTGCTGACACAGGCAGGATACAGACTGCTGACAGCACCTGCACCTACTGACACAGGCAGGATACAAGCTGCTGACAACACCGGCACCTGCTGACACAGGCAGGACACAAGCTGCTGACAACACCTGCACCTGCTGACACAGGCAGGATACAGACTGCTGACAGCACCTGCACCTACTGACACAGGCAGGATACAAGCTGCTGACAACACCGGCACCTGCTGACACAAGCAGGATACAAGCTGCTGACAACACCGGCACCTGCTGACACAGGCAGGATACAAGCTGCTGACAACATCTGCATTCTGATAGCGGCTTCTAAGTATCACCAAATCACCCTCTTAAACTCAGGCCTATGCACAGCACATATCAGGGAGGGTGCAGCCATAACCTTCGGCTTCGCATTCACAGATTTACTTACGAGTCTTGGACGAAGGCGTGGATTTTAGCCAAAGCTTTTATCTGAACCTCACAATATCTGCAGGGGAGACAGAAGGAGAAAGTTACTAGATATCACAAACATGGCCTAATGCAGGATAATGCAGATTTTTCTGCTCACACTGCTGAGGGTTCGTTACACTATCGGGCGATCAATAACACGAGTTCTCCAGTCCCGGAATGCATTACTAAGGCAGCAGTGAATTAAAGTAAAAGTTTTTTCGGTGGATGTGCGGTGGCTGTCAGCTGTAAAGATCAGGCTCAGGAGCTGACCCCACACCACGCAGGGTGGGTGCTGGCTGTGTAACACAGCCGACATCGGCCCCTAACAGTGGAGATCGCTCCATTTAACTACTTGGATGCCACTTCCAACCGGTGATGAAGCGTGGGGTCTGTTTTGATGTCCTATACCATCACACCCACTCACAACGAAGTCTCTGTGTCATCAAACTCTGCTCTACTATGACATCCTCCTTACAGGGAATGTCCACGCCTCGGCCAACCCCTTCTGAATGCCGGTGTTTCCTCCGGTAAAGTAGCTACACTTACACCGTTCCAGCACTGTCGACACTGACCCTCGCGTGACAAAACAATGCGACTAATCAGTGCTGCCTTCACTCCCGCTTCAGATAATTCTAAACATCAGGAGAAAGCAGCTGCCGATCCGATCTCCTCACTTCTTACGGATGATAATGAAGTCAGCAGGAGAGGAGTGTGAAGACGGCACTGATTGGCTGCAGGGATGACGTAACATCATGTCACACAAGCCCTGGGAGAGCCAGCGTTCACACCGCTGGGACTGTGCAGACACCGGAGGGGAGTACAGGTGTCATTATGTTATGGTGGTAAACCATAGGGGTTTAGAAGGGGCTGTCCGACTAGTGGACCACCACTAACGCTGGCAGCACCGAGGGTTGATAAGGATGGTCCAGTACTGGCCAGCTTCCTTCAGACTCTGTTCACATGGACGTTTCCACACTCTTTTTGTCTTTTCCAGTTTAGAAACAGAGTTCATGTGCAAAAGTGATTGGTTGCCATGAAAGCAGAGGGTCTCCATTGATTATTTTGGGGTCCGTTGGGTTCCGTTTTGTAGTTGTTTAGTCTTGCTTCCTTTTAACATTGCTGCCAATGGTCAGCCCTTGCGCAGGATCTTAACGGGGGTCTTCCCATCTTCCACATTATGGGCAATTCCACAGAACAAGCCAAAAACTTCGGATCAGACTGGTGTACAGAGGGGGCTGCTCAGCGCCATTATTTCTGGAACTCCCCTAGAAGTTAGTGCAGAGTGCTGTGCAGAGCACTATGCAGAGCGCTGTGGCTGCGCCGCCACCTGCCCCTTCATGTCATCACCAGTACGAGGGTCTGGCAGTGCGGATTATTGGGGATCACACGGTCCTCACCTCTCAGTAGAGCGCACCATGTAATCGTAGAACTGCCGGTCCCCTCTCAGCACCTCCAGGGGCACCACCAGGTTCACGTCCTGCTCCGTGTTACGCAGATGGTTCAGGCGGAGGTTGACGGTGAATAGATAGTTACGTACGTCCTCTGAGCCCACCTTCAGACCCCGGCACACCACGTATCTACAGAGAGAGGCACAAAGACCACAGATGTAGGCAGAGGGCACTACTGTACTCAGCAGTAAGGACAGGGCTCAAACACAGGGAACCTGCAACTAGTAGAAATGAGCGAGCGACACAAGCAACAAAATATATGTGCAATACAGTGTATCACAGGGAGAGGGCGCCAGAAACACACAAGAGACAGAGCCCAACACTGTGCGGAACATCACTGCAAAGCCCAAATGTATCCTGTGCCCAAAACAAGAAACCCAGAGACTGATCCCCGACCCCAACAGTATGTGCACAGGGGAAGCATCCTACACCAGACCCGTGAGCGCAGCTCTGGAGGAGAATACAGGATCAGTAATGTATGGACACAGTGACTGCACCAGCAGAATAGTGAGCGCAGCTGTGGAGTATAATACAGGAGGTAACTCAGGATCAGTAATGTATGTACACAGTGACTGCACCAGCAGAATAGTGAGTGCAGCTCTGGAGTATAATACAGGAGGTAACTCAGGGTCAGTAATGTAATGTATGTACACAGTGACTGCACCAGCAGAATAGTGAGTGCAGCTCTGGAGTATAATCCAGGATGTAACTCAGGATCAGTAATGTAATATGGAGGATGTGCGGCTCCTCACCTTTCGGAGTTAGCCGGCCGGCTTGTGACTGACTTGAAGAGAGATACGCGGTCAAAGCAGCAGTACAGCAGGTAGATAAGTCCAACACTAAACGGGGTGAACAGGTCGAAGGTCTTACAGATGAAATGTCCTCCTAGTTTGATCACAAACAAACAATGAAATGTAAGAACATGTAGACAATAACGTAGCTGAATAAGACAGACAGACTCTACCTGTCCTGACGACAGACAGCCCCACCAGACACTGGCAGAGCAGCAGCTGTTTGCTGAGTATCTCCTGAATATTTTCCTGCCCCTCCACAGAGAATCCCTGCAAGAAGAACAAGGTGGAGACCAAGCTAAGAATCGATCATTCATCACGGCTGCCAGATTTCTTGTGTCTCACGTACCCCATCCGCCATCATGAAGTGTACGCCCTTGTGGTCTGTATTGTCCATGACAAAGTTGCGGAAGGCTGTGATGTTCTCCGGACGAGTGACGTCCCCGTCCCCATCCACCCCACCTTCACCTGAAATGTAGAAGAGGACAAATGACAGGAACGACCTAAAACTGGAAAAATAACAAATAGGGATTTGTGTCACTTCACAGGACTCCACTATCAGGAGCTCTGCTTCTCGTGAAGGAGAAAATCCTCATTTATATTCAGAGGAAGAAACCCCGAAATGCCCTGAAAATTCTCACAGTGCAGCCTTTGTTACAATGTGTCGGTCTGGAGAATCCTCTATGAGCTAAAGATCGCAGCTGTAGAGATTTCCTTTCATTTGTTACAATGTGTCAGTTTGGATTAAATGTATCAGTAATCAAGTGAATTTCAACAATCAGAAAAAGGTGAAAAAAAAATATAGAGAGCTTTCCCCTGTCCTCTCCTCGGCCCTCTTACCTCACCCTCCGATGGTCCTCGCATACGTTCCTCTTATCACCTCCACATCTTCTCTCTTCTGATTCTCAGCCTCCGGTGTCGCCGTTCCTCACTAGGTCTCGATTTCTCTCGTGGGGGCGTAGTGCACCTCACTAATGCTACATGTGCCCTCACCACACAACAGCTCAGGACCAAAAAAAGAACAGCCACACCGGAGGACCAGAAGGAGAGAAAAAGACAGAGGAGCCTATCGGAAAACCGGCACGGGCAAAAGTATGGTGAGAGCCGCAGAGAATACTGAAAACGATGCCTCTAGATGTAAGCCCTAAGATGTGACCAAACCGAAATATCAGGCCAAAGTAACAAGGTAAGAAGTCTACAGGATAAAGTAATACACGGACTTTGTTTTGTGTTTGGTTTGTAACCAAGGTGATTTCAGCCTGAACTGATGTCTAGAAGAATCACGAAAATTACCGTAATAAGGTTCGAACAGTTCGCTGGATGCAGAATAGAAGTCTTCAAGCTTGAAGTCGTTGGGGCCCTTTAGGGTCATCCCAAACCCTTTGGCGTGCCATTTTTTCCTCCATAAGACGTACTCCGAAAACCCACCAGGTCCAGCGCAAACATCAGCAAAGTAAAGCAGCTCGGAGTCTTTCTCTTTCAGCAGTGACTTCTAAATAACACGATGGAAAAGTCAGAAACAATCACAAAAAAGAAAATATACAAAAAGCAACTAGTGATAAAAGAGCAGATGTCCGAGATCTAACTATATAGTAACTATATATATGTAACTAATATCATACAAGTCACAAGTCCACATATTACCAATGTATCTTTCCCGAGATACATCCTGTATTATACTCCAGAGCTGAACTCACTGTTCTGCTGGTGCAGTCACTGTGTACATACATTACATTACTGATCCTGAGTTACCTCCTGTATTATACCCCAGAGCTGCACTCACTATTCTGCTGGTGCAGTCACTGTGTACATACATTACTGATCCTGAGTTACCTCCTGTATTATACCCCAGAGCTGCACTCACTATTCTGCTTGTGCAGTCACTGTGTACATACATTACATTACTGATCCTGAGTTACCTCCTGTATTATACCCCAGAGCCGCACTCACTATTCTGCTGGTGCAGTCACTGTGTACATACATTACATTACTGATCCTGAGTTACATCCTGCATTATACTCCAGAGCTGCACTCACTATTCTGCTGGTTGCAGTCACTGTGTACATACATTACATTACTGATCCTGAGTTACATCCTGCATTATACTCCAGAGCTGCACTCACTATTCTGCTGGTTGCAGTCACTGTGTACATACATTACATTACTGATGCTGCGTTACATCCTGTATTATACCCCAGAGCTGCACTCACTATTCTGCTGGTGCAGTCACTGTGTACATACATTACATTACTGATCCTGAGTTACCTCCTGTATTATATTCCAGAGCTGCACTCACTATTCTGCTGGTGCAGTCACTGTGTACATACATTACATTACTGATCCTGAGCTACATACTGTATTATACTCCAGAGCTGCACTCACTATTCTGCTGGTGCAGTCACTGTGTACATACATTACATTACTGATCCCGAGTTACATCCTGCATTATACTCCAGAGCTGCACTCACTATTCTGCTGGTTGCAGTCACTGTGTACATACATTACATTACTGATGCTGCGTTACATCCTGTATTATACCCCAGAGCTGCACTCACTATTCTGCTGGTGCAGTCACTGTGTACATACATTACATTACTGATCCCGAGTTACATCCTGTATTATACTGCAGAGCTGCACTCACTATTCTGCTGGTGCAGTCACTGTGTACATACATTACATTACTGATCCTGAGTTACATCCTGTATTATACCCCAGAGCTGCACTCACTATTCTGCTGGTGCAGTCACTGTGTACATACATTACATTACTGATCCTGAGTTACATCCTGTATTATACTCCAGAGCTGCACTCACTATTCTGCTGGTGCAGTCACTGTGTACATACATTACATTACTGATCCTGAGTTACATCCTGTATTATACTGCAGAGCTGCACTCACTATTCTGCTGGTGCAGTCACTGTGTACATACATTACATTACTGATCCTGAGCTACATACTGTATTATACTCCAGAGCTGCACTCACTATTCTGCTGGTGCAGTCACTGTGTACATACATTATATTACTGATCCTGAGTTACATCCTGCATTATACTCCAGAGCTGCACTCACTATTCTGCTGGTTGCAGTCACTGTGTACATACATTACATTACTGATCCTGAGTTACCTCCTGTATTATACTCCAGAGCTGCACTCACTATTCTGCTGGTGCAGTCACTGTGTACATACATTACATTACTGATGCTGCGTTACATCCTGTATTATACCCCAGAGCTGCACTCACTATTCTGCTGGTGCAGTCACTGTGTACATACATTACATTACTGATCCTGAGTTACCTCCTGTATTATATTCCAGAGCTGCACTCACTATTCTGCTGGTGCAGTCACTGTGTACATACATTACATTACTGATCCTGAGTTATATCCTGTATTATACTACAGAGCTGCACTCACTATTCTGCTGGTGCAGTCACTGTGTACATACATTACATTACTGATCCTTAGTTACATCCTGTATTATACCCCAGAGCTGCCCTCACTATTCTGCTGGTGCAGTCACTGTGTACATACATTACATTACTGATCCTGAGCTACATACTGTATTATACTCCAGAGCTGCACTCACTATTCTGCTGGTGCAGTCACTGTGTACATATATTACATTACTGATCCTGAGTTACATCCTGCATTATACTCCAGAGCTGCACTCACTATTCTGCTGGTTGCAGTCACTGTGTACATACATTACATTACTGATGCTGCGTTACATCCTGTATTATACCCCAGAGCTGCACTCACTATTCTGCTGGTGCAGTCACTGTGTACATACATTACATTACTGATCCCGAGTTACATCCTGTATTATACTGCAGAGCTGCACTCACTATTCTGCTGGTGCAGTCACTGTGTACATACATTACATTACTGATCCTGAGTTACATCCTGTATTATACTCTAGAGCTGCACTCACTGTTCTGCTGTGGAAGAAATGAAGTTAAACCCTTACCCCCTGAGAGTCCTTGGGGTTAGTAAACATGTAATCAAACACGTGGTCGATATTCGCCATCTTCATTGCTGCCCTGGAGAAGAGATAATGAGACATATAAGCTTGAATGGCAGGAAGGCAATACACACAGTGCTGACAGCGGTTCCATGCGGTCGTCCGCTGTTCTAGAGGTCCTCCTCCTTCTCTTTTTCCTCCTCCTCCTTCTCCCCCTCCTCCTTCTCCTCTTCCTCCTCCTCCTTCTCCTCCCACAATTTATTTTTATTAACTATGGATAAAGCATTAGCAGACAGCAGAGGCAGCATTGGGAGATGTATGGTCTCCTTGGGAGATGGACTGGTTGCTAAGGATGTGTTGTCTGACAACCTGAGAAATGATGCGCCCATGGAAGTGACGGGGTCAGGAGGTGCAGGTGGGCTTCCGTAGAATTAGGGGCTCCTGCAGGTTCCCGCTGCCATTGAGGCCCTGCAGATCACTTGAAGATTTGCAGTATTAAGTACAAGCTAACCAACCGCTGGTTCAAGACCCCAAGACTTAAACATTTTTTTTAGAAAAATCCTTAAAAAAAGGAGATTTTTGTGTACTCACCATAAAATCCTTTTCTCCGAGCCAATCATTGGGGGACACAGGACCATGGGTGTTATGCTGCTGCCACTAGGAGGACACTAAGTAGACACAGAAAGAATAGCTCCTCCCCTGCAGTATACACCCTTCTGCTGGCTCTCAGTGACCCAGTTCGGTAACAAAGCAGAAGGAGCTTAATATTTAACAAGGATGAACTATGTCAAAAACCAAGCTAACTCAACAAAAACCAAAGCCAATAGACTAACAGGGTGGGTGCTGAGTCCCCCAATGATTGGCTCAGAGAAAAGGATTTTACGGTGAGTACACAAAAATCTCCTTTTCTCCTACGCCTCATTGGGGGACACAGGACCATGGGACGTCCTAAAGCAGTCAACAGATTAACTGCAATTGCTACTTGCACCCACAAGTTACAGATGCGGCACAGCCGCCTGCAAAATTCGTCTGCCGACGGTCGCATCTGCCGAGGCCTGAGAGTGAATATGGTAATGTTTTGTAAAGGTATGCAGGCTGGACCAAGTCTCAGCCTTACAAACTTGTGCTGCCGAAGCTTGGTGCCGGATGGCCCAAGACGCACCCACTGACCGAGTGGAGTGAGCCTTAATCCCTGCTTGGACAGGAAGACCTCTGACTCGGTAGGACTCCTGAATAGCCGAACGGATCCATTTGGCTATTGTCGCCTTGGAAGCGAGAAACCCTTTCCTCGGTCCTTCCGGGAGCACGAATAGGGCATCTGACTTGCGGAAAGACGCTGTCCGCGAGATGTATCTCCTAAGAGCTCTCACTAAATCCAGTGTGTGAAGGGCCTTCTCGATGCAATGGACTGGTGCCGGACAGAGTGAGGGTAAGACAATCTCCTCATTGAGATGAAAAGATGATACAACTTTCGGTAGAAAAGACGGGGATGTCCTCAAAACCACCCTATCCTGATGAAAATTCAGGAACGGAACTTGAGAGGACAGAGCCGCCAGCTCGGAGACTCATCTGATAGAGGTGACCGCAACTAGAAAAGCAACTTTCCATGAAAGGAGAGACAGGGAAACCTCCTGTAGAGGTTCGAAAGGAGCCTGTTGCAAAACTCCGAGGACCAGATTAAGATCTCATGGTTCCAACAGCATCCTATAGGGAGGCGTCTTGACCTGTAATCTGTTGGAAATCCTGCGTTGGAAGAGAACAGACAGGGCTGAGATCTGCCCCTTGAGAGAACTAAGGGCGAGACCCAAGTCCAAACCCGTTTGTAAGAACTCGAGAATGGAAGGGATGGAAAAATGTAGAGGAGAACGTCCCCGGTCGTTGCTCCAGGAAAAGAAAGTCTTCCAAGTGCGATGATAGATACGCATAGACGTAGGCTTTGTAGCGTTGATCATGGTAGCTATGACTTCTGGAGAGAAACCTGCCTGGGTTAGGACCCAGGACTCAACGGCCATGCCGTCAAACACAGGGCCTCTGAGTTCTGGTGGGAAAAGGGGCCTTGAGATAGCAGATCTGCGCGATTCGGTAATCGCCAGGGAACGTCGGCAACTAGTTGAACTAGTTCCGCTTACCACGCCCGGCGCGGCCAATCTGGCGCAATCAGGATTACCGGTACCCTCTCCGCTCTGATTTTCTTGATGACTCTCGGTAGGAGAGGAAGTGGGGGAAATATGTACGGAAGCCGAAAATGATGCCAAGGGAGTACAAGAGCGTCTGCCCCGATGGCTGCCGGATCGTGGGACCGAGCCATGAAGTCGGGAACCCTGGAATTCAGCCGTGAGGCCATCAGATCCACGTCCAGGGTTCCCCAACGACAGCAGATCTGGTGGAAGATCTCCGGATGGAGAGACCATTGCCGACTGAGGAAGTCTGCCTCCCAATTGTCCACTCCCGGGATATGAACCACAGAGATCATTGAGCGGTTTTCATCGGCCCATCGGAGGATGTGGCCTACCTCTGTCATGGCCGCCCTGCTGTGGGTTCCCCCTTGGCGGTTGATGTATGCCACTGCAGTGGCGTTGTCGGACTGAATCCTGATTGGGCGACCTGCTAGGAAGGGATGGAACTGGAGAAGTGCCAGCCTGATCGCCCAGATTTCCAAGATGTTGATTGGAAGGCATGATTCCTGGGGGAACCATGAAGGAACACCGCTCCCCAGCCTAGAAGACTGGCGTCTGTCATCACAACCAGCCAGTGTACTGGAAGAAAAGACTTCCCTTGATTCAGGGAGGACTTCAATGTCCACCACTTGAGAGACAGTCTGACTCACTGGGGAAGGAGGAACCGACGGTCTAGGGAGAACGGGTTCCTGTCCCAAACAGCCAGGAGGGCATGCTGTAGAGGACGCAGGTGTAGTTGGGCAAATGGAACCGCCTCCATAGCTGCTACCATCCTGCCGAGAACTCTCATACTGAAGCGCAGAGAGTGAGAGCGAGGCTGAGAGAGCTTCTGAGCTTCTCGCTGTAAGACTGAGATCTTTTCCGGGGGAAGAAGAACCAACCCCCGGGACAAGTCGAGTATCATTCCTAGAAAGGAAATTAGCTGAGCCGGTACTGGGGAAGATTTTTTGAAGTTTATCTTCCAACCCCGGAGAGAAAGGGTATCTATTGTGATGGCCACGGCTTCCTTGCAGGAGTGGAAAGAGGGGCCTTTGATGAGGATATCCTCTAAATACGGGAGCGCCACCACTCCTCGGGTGTGGAGTATGGCCACGGCAGCCGCCATGACGTTGGTGAATACCCTGGGAGCGGTGGCGAGGCCGAAGGGCAGAGCAACGTATTGGAAGTGATCTTCCTGAACTGCGAAACGAAGAAACCTTTGGTGAGGAGGTAAAATAGGAATGTGGAGGTATGCGTCCTGGATGTCTATAGACGCCAGGAACTCGCCTTTTTCCATGGAGGCGATGACAGAACGAAGCGATTCCATCCGGAACTGTAGTACCCTGACGAACTTGTTCAGCAGTTGTAGGTCCAGTATGGGCCATACTGTACCATCCTTCTTTGGAACAATGAAGAGGTTTGAATAAAAACCTTGAAACCTTTCGCTTTGAGGGACCGGAATAATGACTCCGTCTTTTCTCAGAGAGCTTATAGCTTTGAAGAACTGTGATGCTTTTGCCCTGGGAGGAGAACCTCTATCTCCACGTTGTGCCCGGCCGGAACCGGGAGATGTGGAAGTAGAGGACCAGTTTGAGTTGTAACGAAAAAAAATCGGGAACGAGCCTGTGGTTGCAGGTTCCGAAAGGGCCGAGAGGGTCTCTGTTGTGGAAGAAATTTACTCTTCCCTCCGGTGGCGTCAGAAATTAACTGGTCGAGCTTTTCGCCAAAAAGGCGACCACTCTGGTATGGGAGAGAAGTCAATGACTTTTTGGAAGTAGAATCCGCACGCCAGTCCCTGAGCCATAAGGACCTCCAGATGGTGATGGCGTTTGCTGCTGCTTGAGAAGCGCAGTCAGCGGCATCCAGAGACGCGGTCACTAGAAAATCCCCAGCTCTGGCCATCTGAGTAGCAAGGTCTGCTACCTTGGGGGGAAGATTGGTATCCAGAACAGCTGAAGACAAGACCTCAGCCCAGTGGGTCATAGCCTTAGCCACCCACGTAGCCGCAAAAGATGGAAAGAGTGCGGCCGCTGAGGCTTCAAAGGCTGAATGCGCCATATTGTCGATCTGACGATCGGTTGGATTTTTGATAGAGGCGCCCTCCGAGGAGGATAAAATAGATTTGGTAGCTAGGCGCGATACCGGAGGATCTACTGGGGGAGATTGTGACCAATCTTTTCTTAGATCCTGGGCAAAGGGATATTTGGACTCCATGGGCTTCCGCCCTGTGAATCGTTTATCTGGACGGATCCTGTGAGATTCAACAATTTGCTTAAACTCGGGATGAGTGGCGAACACTCTGTGAGCTCGTTTGGTCTTCTTAAAGGACACAGCATGATCCGTTTTAGATAAAGGTTCCTCCTCAAGTCTCAAAGCCTTATTCACTGACTCAATGAGAGAGTCGAGAGTCTCCCGATCGTGATGAAATTCCTGATCTAGGAACGTGTCAGAATCGTCCTCTGAAACAGGTTCTCTACTAGCCCCAATGGAAGGGGAGCGAGAAATGGAACTGACAGAACCCGATTCCGGTGATGGTCTGGGGACAAGGCATGAGTCCTTTTCCTGGAAGATCGAGAGCTCCTTGGTACGGTACGACCCCTAGTGTACAAGGGGTTCTGATCATCGGAAGCATTATCCGTAAGAGTGCCCTGGTTAGAGGAAGGGTCTCGGAACGAGTCTAACGCTTTTGCCAGGGATGCCATAGACCGGGTAAGGGAGGTAGCCCACTCAGGGGGACTAGGCTCGCTGGGTTCGGTATCAGTAACAGGTGGTTCCTGAGCCGTCACCGGTTCACAAGCTGTGCATAACGCAGTATTGTGGCCCCGGGGTAATGATACATACAAGAGGTACATGCAGCAAAAAATACAGTGTGGGTTTTCCCAGGCTTTTTGTGAGGCTTTGGTTGAGACATAGTAAAGCCTGGAGGAACGCGCTTACTAGTAGGGGAAGGGTTAAGCTATGTGTCTGCAGCTTACCCAGGTCCTGTGTCTTGAGTCCCCAGGGCAGGTCCGCAGTGTAGGCAGAGAAAAACGCTAGTCCTGAGGGCTGTGATAGGAAATGCTGGAGCAGTGCTGCAGCATCAGGGCTGTGGGTGTCCCAAGATGGCCGCCGAGATCAGGAAGTGGGAGCTCATCACAGAAAACGAGAAGCGGCAGAAAAAGTGGGTGGGGCTAACTGCCGGTGGGCGTGGCCAAAAACTCCAGCCTGTATTGAGGGAAGATTTTTTTTTTTTTCTTCAGTTGCGGCCTGCAGCACCGTGACCGCTATTAGCGCCATCATTAGCTGCACTCCTTCGTGGGGTTGCCGCACTAAGGACCACCCACGGACACAGGCTTAAGGTGCGGACCTCCCATACCCCGGGGACCAGGACCCCCTAGCGCCTCGGCCCCCGCAGTGTACTCACGGTAGATGCGGATGGCCGGTGCTCAATCCACCGTCGCCATAGTCAGGGAGGGGGTGGAGAGCTTCTGCCGCCATGCGTCATCCGCTATATCAGTGGTGATGCAGAGGGGGGGCTGCACGGACGCCATATATATCATGTCCGGCTATGCACCTGGCTCCAGGAGAGGTAGATGGAGGGCTGCTCCATGTGGTCGCCTGCTATGGAGGGGGAGATCGGAACGCGAAGGAACCGTCGCCCGTAAGGTGAGCTCAGGGCTGGCATCCAACGTTGCAGGAAAGGATACGGGGAGGGACGCTCCACGTTCTTGCCTGTTGATGGTTCCGGGGAGATCGGAACCTAGAAAGGATCCGTCGCCCCCATTCGCTCCATTAAAGGAAAAAATAGACCAAAAAATCAAAAATTAAAATAAAAACATTGGGGTCTGTAACAGACCCAAGTGCCTCCTACAGACACTAAGCAAGAACTGGTTCACTGAGAGCCAGCAGGAGGGTGTATACTGCAGGGGAGGAGCCGAGAGCCAGCAGGAGGGTGTATACTGCAGGGGAGGAGCTGAGAGCCAGCAGGAGGGTGTATACTGCAGGGGAGGAGCCGGGAGCCAGCAGGAGGGTGTATACTGCAGGGGAGGATCTGAGAGCCAGCAGGAGGGTGTATACTGCAGGGGAGGAGCTGAGAGCCAGCAGGAGGTGTATACTGCAGGGGAGGAGCTGGGAGCCAGCAGGAGGGTGTATACTGCAGGGGAGGAGCTGAGAGCCAGCAGGAGGGTGTATACTGCAGGGGAGGAGCTGAGAGCCAGCAGGAGGGTGTATACTGCAGGGGAGGAGCTGAGAGCCAGCAGGAGGGTGTATACTGCAGGGGAGGAGCTGAGAGCCAGCAGGAGGGTGTATACTGCAGGGGAGGAGCTGAGAGCCAGCAGGAGGGTGTATACTGCAGGGGAGGAGCTGAGAGCCAGCAGGAGGGTGTATACTGCAGGGGAGGAGCTGGGAGCCAGCAGGAGGGTGTATACTGCAGGGGAGGAGCTGAGAGCCAGCAGGAGGGTGTATACTGCAGGGGAGGAGCTGAGAGCCAGCAGCAGGCTGTATACTGCAGGGGAGGAGCTGAGAGCCAGCAGGAGGGTGTATACTGCAGGGGAGGAGCTGAGAGCCAGCAGGAGGTGTATACTGCAGGGGAGGAGCTGGGAGCCAGCAGGAGGGTGTATACTGCAGGGGAGGAGCTGAGAGCCAGCAGGAGGTGTATACTGCAGGGGAGGAGCTGGGAGCCAGCAGGAGGGTGTATACTGCAGGGGAGGAGCTGAGAGCCAGCAGGAGGTGTATACTGCAGGGGAGGAGCTGGGAGCCAGCAGGAGGGTGTATACTGCAGGGGAGGAGCTGAGAGCCAGCAGGAGGGTGTATACTGCAGGGGAGGAGCTGAGAGCCAGCAGGAGGGTGTATGCTGCAGGGGAGGAGCTGAGAGCCAGCAGGAGGGTGTATGCTGCAGGGGAGGAGCTGAGAGCCAGCAGGAGGGTGTATACTGCAGGGGAGGAGCTGAGAGCCAGCAGGAGGGTGTATACTGCAGGGGAGGAGCTGGGAGCCAGCAGGAGGGTGTATACTGCAGGGGAGGAGCTGAGAGCCAGCAGGAGGGTGTATACTGCAGGGGAGGAGCTGAGAGCCAGCAGCAGGCTGTATACTGCAGGGGAGGAGCTGAGAGCCAGCAGGAGGGTGTATACTGCAGGGGAGGAGCTGAGAGCCAGCAGGAGGGTGTATACTGCAGGGGAGGAGCTGGGAGCCAGCAGGAGGGTGTATACTGCAGGGGAGGAGCTGAGAGCCAGCAGGAGGGTGTATACTGCAGGGGAGGAGCTGAGAGCCAGCAGGAGGGTGTATACTGCAGGGGAGGAGCTGAGAGCCAGCAGGAGGGTGTATACTGCAGGGGAGGAGCTGAGAGCCAGCAGGAGGGTGTATACTGCAGGGGAGGAACTGGGAGCCAGCAGGAGGGTGTATGCTGCAGGGGAGGAGCTGAGAGCCAGCAGGAGGGTGTATGCTGCAGGGGAGGAGCTGAGAGCCAGCAGGAGGGTGTATGCTGCAGGGAAGGAGCTGAGAGCCAGCAGGAGGGTGTATGCTGCAGGGGAGGAGCTGAGAGCCAGCAGGAGGGTGTATACTGCAGGGGAGGAGCTGAGAGCCAGCAGGAGGGTGTATACTGCAGGGGAGGAGCTGAGAGCCAGCAGGAGGGTGTATACTGCAGGGGAGGAGCTGAGAGCCAGCAGGAGGGTGTATACTGCAGGGGAGGAGCTGGGAGCCAGCAGGAGGGTGTATACTGCAGGGGAGGAGCTGAGAGCCAGCAGGAAGGTGTATACTGCAGGGGAGGAGCTGAGAGCCAGCAGGAGGGTGTATACTGCAGGGGAGGAGCTGAGAGCCAGCAGGAGGGTGTATACTGCAGGGGAGGAGCTGAGAGCCAGCAGGAGGGTGTATACTGCAGGGGAGGAGCCGAGAGCCAGCAGGAGGGTGTATACTGCAAGGGAGGAGCCGAGAGCCAGCAGGAGGGTGTATACTGCAGGGGAGGAGCTGAGAGCCAGCAGGAGGGTGTATACTGCAGGGGAGGAGCTGAGAGCCAGCAGGAGGGTGTATACTGCAGGGGAGGAGCTGAGAGCCAGCAGGAGGGTGTATACTGCAGGGGAGGAGCTGAGAGCCAGCAGGAGGGTGTATACTGCAGGGGAGGAGCTGAGAGCCAGCAGGAGGGTGTATACTGCAGGGGAGGAGCTGAGAGCCAGCAGGAGGGTGTATGCTGCAGGGGAGGAGCTGAGAGCCAGCAGGAGGGTGTATGCTGCAGGGGAGGAGCTGAGAGCCAGCAGGAGGGTGTATACTGCAGGGGAGGAGCTGAGAGCCAGCAGGAGGGTGTATACTGCAGGGGAGGAGCTGAGAGCCAGCAGGAGGGTGTATGCTGCAGGGGAGGAGCTGAGAGCCAGCAGGAGGGTGTATACTGCAGGGGAGGAGCTGAGAGCCAGCAGGAGGGTGTATACTGCAGGGGAGGAGCTGAGAGCCAGCAGGAGGGTGTATGCTGCAGGGGAGGAGCTACTCTTTCTGTGTTTACTTAGTGTCCTCCTAGTGGCAGCAGCATAACACCCACGGTCTGTGTCCCCCAATGAGGCGTAGGAGAAAACTGATCAAACCGTCGTCTGATCCAAAAATGGTACCAAATAACGGCTACAGCCAAAAACCAGCCCCCACACAGCGCCATCCGCAGGAACTAAAAACGTCATGAGCCTCGGAGAACGATGACATGATCCACATTTTCACCATAGTGGTCTAGAAGGAAAAAAAAACCAATGCCGACCTGTTCAGGAAGAAGACCCCCCGGATCATCTCGTAGGGGTTGGAGCGCGTCCTGGCTCTTCTCATCTCTTCACCTTCCAACTCATCAAACGCACTCTGCAGGGAGAAGAGCAGAAGTCTGGTTACACGGGAGAAGAGCGGAAGTCTGGTTACACGGGATAAGAGCGGAAGTCTGGTTACACGAGAGAAGAGCGGAAGTCTGGTTACACGGGATAAGAGCGGAAGTCTGGTTACACGGGATAAGAGCGGAAGTCTGGTTACACGGGAGAAGAGCGGAAGTCTGGTTACACGGGAGAAGAGCGGAAGTCTGGTTACACGGGGGGAATAGCAGAAGTCTGGTTACACGGGGGGAATAGCAGAAGTCTGGTTACACGGGGGAACAGAAGTCTGGTTACACGGGGGAACAGAAGTCTGGTTACACGGGGGAACAGAAGTCTGGTTACACGGGGGAACAGAAGTCTGGTTACACGGGGGAACAGAAGTCTGGTTACACGGGGGAACAGAAGTCTGGTTACACGGGGGAACAGAAGTCTGGTTACACGGGGGAACAGAAGTCTGGTTACACGGGGGAACAGAAGTCTGGTTACACGGGGGAACAGAAGTCTGGTTACACGGGGGAACAGAAGTCTGGTTACACGGGGGAACAGAAGTCTGGTTACACGGGGGAACAGAAGTCTGGTTACACGGGGGAACAGAAGTCTGGTTACACGGGGAACAGAAGTCTGGTTACACGGGGGAACAGAAGTCTGGTTACACGGGGGAACAGAAGTCTGGTTACACGGGGGAACAGAAGTCTGGTTACACGGGGGAACAGAAGTCTGGTTACACGGGGGAACAGAAGTCTGGTTACACGGGGGAACAGAAGTCTGGTTACACGGGGGAACAGAAGTCTGGTTACACGGGGGAACAGAAGTCTGGTTACACGGGGGAACAGAAGTCTGGTTACACGGGGGAACAGAAGTCTGGTTACACGGGGGAACAGAAGTCTGGTTACACGGGGGAACAGAAGTCTGGTTACACGGGGGAACAGAAGTCTGGTTACACGGGGGAACAGAAGTCTGGTTACACGGGGGAACAGAAGTCTGGTTACACGGGGGAACAGAAGTCTGGTTACACGGGGGAACAGAAGTCTGGTTACACGGGGGAACAGAAGTCTGGTTACACGGGGGAACAGAAGTCTGGTTACACGGGGGAACAGAAGTCTGGTTACACGGGGGAACAGAAGTCTGGTTACACGGGGGAACAGAAGTCTGGTTACACGGGGGAACAGAAGTCTGGTTACACGGGGGAACAGAAGTCTGGTTACACGGGGGAACAGAAGTCTGGTTACACGGGGGAGAAGAGAAGACGTCTGGTTACACGGGATTAGCACAAGTCTGGTTACACGGGAGGAGCAGGTCCACTGAGGATGTGCAGCACGCCGTGAGCCGCCATGTGCACCTGTGTACCGTCCCGGTGGTGCACACATATCCTGCACAGGAGCAGTACAGGGGCAGTATGACAGCTCACGTAACGTTCCCAGCTTGTTGTCAGGGGTCAGAAGATCACAGGCCGCAGATTAGAAAGTCTGCACGCACGGCTGTAAAGTCTTCACGTAGATGACAGGGTGGAAGGGTTCACACCTTGCACTCCAGGAGACTTCTGAGAAGGGGCTCTCGGCAAAACTCAGTCTCGTCGTCGATGATCTCCTTCCTCTGAAACACAAGATGGAGTAACAAGCATTAGTCGCTGGCAGTACTGACCGGGGAGTGGGTCACTTATTATATTCCTTACTGACGTATTTTTAGTCACCAGCGCCCGTAAATTCAGAGTCACCCTAATAAACCGTACGTAATTCAGAGAGGAGACGACTATCGCCTGCATGTCGCATCGCTTCTTACCGGGGCCAGGACCGTGCCGTCCGCCATCAGGTGACCTATGATAGGATCGGTCCGGTTTTGCTTTGTAATCATATTCTGATACCTGTGTATAATCCTGTGAGATCAAATGACCCTGGCAGAAAACGAACCATGCCACGTAGTAAGAAGATGGGTATTTGTGCCCCCTGGTACTTTATATAGGGGCTACTGAGATATAGCGTAATGCAGTGATGTCGGTGCCAGCCGCCGCCACGCTCCGCAGCAGTGCATGCAACACACCGATTAGTTAGGCTTAATCTCATGGATTTATCTTGGAGACATAGAAATGTCTTAATAAATATTAAAGGTGTTGATAAAAATGACACGGGCCTGCATTCTAGCAATGGGCGAGACTCACAGCTCCCGCACCCCGACCTGTATCATCATTGTGATGATTTCCCGCTAGCTCTCAGGATGGAAGCCTCGCTGTACTGCTGCGGTGTCGTCTGCGGTGACGCATTATGGAGGATGACGCAAACACAAGTGGCATATTCCCACCGGTTGCCATCTTTAACCCTTCTAACACCGGACAGTTATTGGTGGGTTGTTGTTTTTTTCATAGTTTACTTTTTTCCTTGCTTTCTTACAACAGCCATAACTTCAAGTTTTGATTTCACGATATTCATGGTGCAGTAAAAATTACCAGAAAACCTGATTCTCCAGGTCTGTACGATTACGGAGATACCAAACTTATCAGGTTTTTATGTATACTTTACTGGCTAAAAACAAAAATTGTGAACTTTGTATAATAAAAAAAAACAAAAACAAGAAATTGGTTTATCATTGCTTTCTGAAACCTGGAAACTTTTTATTTTTCTTGTTATTGTGCACCGAACGGTCGTTTTTACTGATACCATTTTGGGGTGGATATGATGTTTTGATCGTTTTAGATTTCATGTTTTGTAGGAAGTGCAGCGACCAAAGAACAGCAATCCCGGCATTTCATCTTTACTTTTCTTTTTATCGTTTAATATCCAGCTGAAATCATTTTATATTTTGAGATCGGAATTTTACAGACGCAGCAAAAACAAAAAAGGGTTGGTTGTTTTTTATTTATTTTTGAACAGGTAAAACTTTTTATATTTTTTAATTAATTTTTTTTTTAGTCTCTTTAGCCTATTTGAACCTGCAATCTCTTGTTCTGGTTCTGTAATACCGCATTATATAGTGTAAGTGACATTTTCCTGTGAAGCCCTATGGCAGCCATGATGGCCTTCCGCAGGACCCAGTGGCTGCCATGGTAAGAATGCCGAGGGGGGGTAAAGAGGTCAGGAGCAAAAAAACAAAAATCCACAGTGTTACACACATCCCGGTTCTGTCATATTTTCTACCCCTTGTTCACATACCCGTCCTTTCCTTCGCTCGTGGTTTTGTTGCCATCAGTCGGATCGACAATGTGCACACTCTAATACGACTGTCCGGTTCCGTATCGCGCTGATTGCTGCGGCTCCTTACCTTGCCCACAGTCATCCAGTCAGACAGCTCGTCAGCGTCAGGGATCTCAGTGCTGCATTCGGGGAACCAGTCCACTTCTTCATACGCTGTGGCCTGGAACATCAGAGAGCAGGTTGGGTCTCCCCGTGGACCAGCGCTCGTGTGTGCCCTCCACGTCCTCCCTGCTTACCTCAGGCATGTCCCTCCAGTCTATGTTCAGCTCTTTCTCAAACCCCTTCAGGATCAGTCCAAGACCCCTGCGGCCCTTCTGCTTCGAGGTCTCCACAATCTCTTTTCGCCCTTGTCCGAACTTGCCCAAACCTTCTCCCTCACGAAAACCCATCTTTGCCTGATAGAAGAAAGAAAGAAGAGTGAGTGACATCCCAGACCCAAGAGCTGTCAGGGGGCATCAGTTGTCGGGGGGTATCGGTCTCTATGACGGTGAGTCAGACCCACACACTATGTAGACAGACGCGTCCCTGGGTCAGATCTTCCTGGCAGTCAGTCTGTATGCGGAGACATGCTGTCTAATGGAGCTCGTGATGTCTCTGGTTTTCACTGTCTTGGCCAAGAGGGAGGCGTCTTACACCAACCATTGCCAGACGATTCCTTCTGTCTCCCAGATTTATCACAATGACGTCGGGTGAAAGGAGAAAATCCTCATCACACGGCCTGACGGACCCCTCATGGACTGGCCCCATTCTGGCCTTGAGGGGAGCAGCCTCTCCCAATTCCTTCTTTACTTTCTGGCAGTCACAGCATTTTATTCTTCTATGACGCTTTCATTGATCGTTACAATCCTTAATGATTTATTTGTGTCCATTGACGATTTATTTTGCAGTTTGTGGTGCTAGAAATTTCCTGCACTGTCAATGACTTCATACTTTGAGATGTGAGGTGCACTGACCATTCAGAATTATTTCTGACCTGATATAGACTTAAAGGGCGATTCCTGTTTTCAGATATGGTTCTATAGCGCTTGTAAATACAAGCCATTATGCAATTTACTGTTAATTAAAATTTGCAGTCGTTCTTGAGATTAACATTTTTTCTACTGTTTACAACTTGTTGCCTAGGAGACCGACCACCGCTGTTTAGCTTGTTAGCACTTCGATGAAGCGGGTTGGGATTAGGAGATAACAGAGCACTCCAATAACACCAAGGAGCTTCAGAGCAGCACTTACAAGCTCAATAGAAAAGAGTTTGTAAGAATTGCACATGTTTGGTAACTGCTGCATTACAGCAGTGGTCAGTCTCCAAGGCCACAACCTTTAAACAGATGTTAACTAGTGATGAGCGAGTATACTCGTTGCTCGGGTTTTCCAGAGCACGCTCGGGTGTCTTCCGAGTATTTGTTAGTGCTCAGAGATTTAGTTTTTATCTCCACATCTGCATGATTAACAGCTATTAGCCAGCTTGATTAGGGTGGGGATTCCCTAGCAACCAGGCAACCCCCACATGTTCTCAGCCTTAATCATTCAGCTGCGGCGATGAAAACTAAATCTCCGAACAGTCATAAATACTCGGAGGTCACCCGAGCAACGAGTACATTCGCTCATCTCTAATGTTAACTGAAGACCAGATGCAAATTTTAATAAACTTGTAAAAGTGTTTGTTTTTTCACGACTTATCCAACAACATCCACCTATGAAGATGGGAATAGCCCTTTAAAGGAGATGGCGGGAGTCCAGGTCCCGAGACTCCTAATGTTCTGCTGCTCTGACAGCCGCAGTCTGTGGGGTCTTAGGACCCCGATCCCCCGTCCACCAGCACCGATCAGAAGCACGAAGAATAAAATACTGAAATAATAAAGAAAAATGCTGCTTTTATATAGAGATCTTCCGTAATGCTTTTTTTGCATTTTTAAGTAATCCCTGCAGGTGAATTCTCTAATTTTCTTCTTTTAAAATGTGTTTGTATTGAAATATTTTCCGAAATTTACAAGAAAAACAAATACACCGAGATACGTCACCGTCCGAGTTGGGCAGGGTAAAAAAAAAAAAACAGTCTTGGGTCTAATTCCCTGTCTTGGCTACTGTGTTCTCGCAAAGTTCAGTTGTGCATGAGAAGGATTGGGCCGAGAAAAGGGAAAAGAAAACCTCACACACCTACCAACATGTAACCCAAAGAATGGGGCATGACATATACAAGAGGGTAGAGAACATTTTCGCCTGTCATCTGAACCACCAGGACTTTGCTGCTATTAATCAGTGCGTTCTCCCCCCGACTCTAATTTCGGAGGCCCCTGTCAGTCTCATGCACCGGTGAGGCGCCCTCCTGCCCATTTTTTTTTTTTTTTTTTTTTTTTAATTGCAGGTGTTTATGGCGTCATAATGAACTTTTACCTTCTCACTCCGGTGTCTATGATAGACTATAATTACTTGGCGTATATCTTAGGCTCCTTTCACACAGCGTTTATGACCACGTTCATTAGCCCCATCAAGGCTTGCACCCAACCCCCCCCGCAAAATGGGATTCGAACGCATGCGCCAATGGGGCCACCGACTAGAATAGTGCCTACAGAGTCGAGGTGCGCTCTGACATGCATCATTTTCGGGAACATACGCCTTCTGGAGGCGGACGCTCAGATGCAGCCTTCTATGTCTGGCGGTCCGCCTCTAGTAGGTCTAAACACCCGAAAGCTATGCATGTCAGAGCGCACGCCGACTCTGTGGCACCATTATAGTCCATGGCAACGTTGGCGTACACCTTTGAATCTGGTTTTGCTGGGGAATTTGGACGTAAGCCCCGAAGAGACCAACGAACGTGGAGAAAAACACTGTGTGAAAGGAGCCTTGCATTGCACACTGGCACGGTATCTCAAGAAACAGACCGAGCAGATCCTTTTCCAAGAAACATTTCTGCAAATCGACAGTTACCATGAGCTTCTGCGAGACGCTGTTAAACATGGCGTAACGAGAAGACGTTCCCTCCGTCAGGGGATCTGACGCACTCTCTTTATCCCCAGTCCCGAAAACTGGTCTCTTCTCATCAGTGTCGCTGTCGGAGCCACTCGTGGAAGACTCTGAGGAGAAAAAAGAAAAATTAGTATTTATGGGAAGAATCTTCAGTGACAAGTGAAGTGGAGGTGACACCAACATCGGACTGTCAGAACCCACTGCGGCTCCCCGTGAGGTTGTCACACTCTAGAGCCCGGGGACGACATTATTACCAATTTACACCTTTAATTCTCACTAGCAGAAATCTCCTCAATGATCCTCCACAATAATCGCTATTACAAAGAATGAAACACTTCTATCAGAAAGACAAAAAATCCCATTTACAGCCGGAAACTGGAGTAGTGATAACTGGTGCGCCCCCGGTGGTCCTGGTTTCTGCCATTCCGGGTCCTTCACGGGTGGTCTGTAGTTGGTGGCAGCTATACTACACTATACTATAGTGTTTCCTCTGCATCTACTCTGTCCCCTCTATAATTTGTAAAGTGCTGAGGAATATGTTGGCGCTATATAAATAAAAATTATTATTATTACTATTATCTACTCTGGCTGCGTGACAAGTGTAATCAGTCAGGTGAGAGGCTACCGGGATACCCCCCTATCACATCCCTCACAGTCTCGGGCTTACCTTGGGTGCCATGATTGCTGTACTGGGTGTCATCATCAGAGGTCGAGCTCAGGTTGAGGCCAAGCTCTTCAATACGTTTTTTCTGTCGGCTTTGAGTGCTGATCTGGAGCTCTCGCTCCGCGCGTCGCTTCATTCTCAATTCTAAGACAGACAAGCACAAACCTATAAGTAAACACAACAATCAGTGACTCTGGACCTGGGCCGTTATAGAGCAGTGAACAGGGGGATCAGTTGTAGGATCGCCAGTGAAGACATCTATGGCATTTAACAGGATATACGAGATCTATCTGATAGGTGCGGATCCCACCTCTATGGCAAGCACCTATTTCCTGATCAAGGGTCCGAGGAAGCCACACATGGAAGTGACACAAACAACAAAAAATGCTTGCGCGGCCAATTCCCAAAGCAAGCCATGCACGGTCACCTCCACAGTCACTTTGTCTCTCCATGGGAGGGACTGCAGTTGGGGACCCTCTGGAAATTGCTGAGGGTCCAAGTGGTGGGTTCTGCATCTATCAGGCATATGACAGATGTAACTGGCTCAGAGGCTCCTTGATATAAACTGTTTGCACATAAATGCCTTAAATCTCCATCAAATAAAATGTGGGACCACCTGGCAGCAAAGCGATCAGCTCATCATTCGGGGACGGGTTATCTGCACAGACGTTCTCTAGACCGGAGAAAACCTGTGAGAAGCCTATCTGTGTACACCTGTGTCCCGTTTTTGCTTTTGAATGCGGTGGATGATTCACCTCTTTTTCTTTCATTTGAACACTGAACAAGAAATTGTTCTTATTGAGGGCCGAAGGTTCTTGTTTCAGTCTCCTTGGATTTTTTCCTTCAGAGAACAAAATTCCATTTTCAGTGAGCACCCCTATATCCCAAATACTGTTTAAAGTGAATCAGCCACCCCTTTGGACAAACCTAAGGATACAGGTACAACTATTGTAGGTATTCTAGTACCTGTATGTCCATAGTAATAGCTTCGGTACGTCCAAGAGGGTGACAGATTCCCTTTAATAGTGGAGGGAGCTGCAACTTTCTCTTGCGTTTTATATTCTCATTATTTCTACTTATTAACAATTATTGGATACTTATCCTGACTTAGTCTCTCAAGGTTTGTTACAATGTATCAGCATAAGTAATGGACAATGCTCACATCAGCAGCACAGATCTGGAGCAGCACTTACCTGCACCATCACAGGTCAGGTCAGCTCTGACCACTTACATAAAGCCTCTAGTGGGCGCTATACTCACCGAGGGGACGGGCAGCGACTCAGGAGCTGATGGAAGACCCCGAGGACATGGACTCAGGTCATCTCCAGCGTGTCAGGGCGGAGCGCTGTGCGAGACATAAAAGAACAAGGAGGTCGGACTGAATTCACAGAAAGAAGGTAAAAGAACAAATACCCGATATTACATAATCATTCACCAATACACTACATCATCCACATATGTAGACTGCACAGGAAATACGCCTTAAATAGAAAGGAAGAAATGGACTTTATGGTAATAAAACATTTTCTCATCACTTTCATTGTGGGACACAGAGACATCGGGTTACAACAGCCGCTGCTAGGAGGTGAACACGATGCAGTAAAGAGGTTGTACCAAGTTTGAAAGCTCCTCTATCCATGGAATAGGGGATAACTACCCGATCTTTGGGGGTCGCACTGTCAGGACCTCCATGAATGCAGAGAACCAGGGTGTTCAGGGGCCCATATGTATGGAGAGGTGGCGGATCAAGTGCAAGTCCGCTGCATTCACACTCTATGGATGACTGCAGATCACACGCGCAGATCACACGCGCAGATCACACGCGCAGATCACACGCGCAGATCACACGCGCAGATCACACGCGCAGATCACACGCGCAGATCACACGCGCAGATCACACGCGCTGCCCTCGGCTGCTCCTCAGCACTGATAATAAACATGGAGCGTAGGAGTAGGATGTAGGAGAGCACGATTTAGGCACTGTATATAGAGGTAATACACTGTATATAGAGGTATATGTACAGTATACAGGGGGAATACACTGTATATAGAGGTATATGTACATTATACAGGGGGATACACTGTATATAGAGGTATATGTACATTACACAGAGGGAATACACTGTATATAGAGGTATATGTACATTATACAAAGGGAATACACTGTATATAGAGGTATATGTACATTATACAGGGGGGATACACTGTATATAGAGGTATATGTACATTATACAGAGGGAATGCACTGTATATAGAGGTATATGTACATGATACAGGGGGAATGCACTGTATATAGAGGTATATGTACATTATACAGGGGGAATGCACTGTATATAGAGGTATATGTACATTATACAGGGGGGATACACTGTATATAGAGGTATATGTACATTATACAGGGGGGATACACTGTATATAGAGGTGTATGTACATTATACAGAGGGAATTCACTGTATATAGAGGTATATGTACATTATACAGAGGGAATACGCTGTATATAGAGGTATATGTACATTATACAGAGGGAATGCACTGTATATAGAGGTATATGTACAGTATACAGGGGGATACACTGTATATAGAGGTATATGTACATTATACAAAGGGAATACACTGTATATAGAGGTGTATGTACATTATACAGAGGGAATTCACTGTATATAGAGGTATATGTACATTATACAGAGGGAATACGCTGTATATAGAGGTATATGTACATTATACAAAGGGAATACACTGTATATAGAGGTGTATGTACATTATACAGGGGGATACACTGTATATAGAGGTGTAAGTACATTATACAGGGGGAATGCACTGTATATAGAGGTGTATGTACATTATACAGAGGGAATTCACTGTATATAGAGGTATATGTACATTATACAGGGGGAATACACTGTATATAGAGGTGTATGTACATTATACAGGGGGATACACTGTATATAGAGGTATATGTACATTATACAGGGGGATACACTGTATATAGAGGTGTATGTACATTATACAGAGGGGATACACTGTATATAGAGGTATATGTACATTATACAGAGGGAATACGCTGTATATAGAGGTGTATGTACATTATACAGGGGGAATTCACTGTATATAGAGGTATATGTACATTATACAGGGGGATACACTGTATATAGAGGTGTAAGTACATTATACAGGGGGAATGCACTGTATATAGAGGTGTATGTACATTATACAGAGGGAATTCACTGTATATAGAGGTATATGTACATTATACAGGGGGATACACTGTATATAGAGGTGTAAGTACATTATACAGGGGGAATGCACTGTATATAGAGGTATATGTACAGTATACAGGGGGAATACACTGTATATAGAGGTATATGTACATTATACAAAGGGAATACACTGTATATAGAGGTGTATGTACATTATACAGGGGGGATACACTGTATATAGAGGTATATGTACATTATACAGCGGGGATGCACTGTATATAGAGGTATATGTACATTATACAGAGGGAATACGCTGTATATAGAGGTGTATGTACATTATACAGGGGGAATTCACTGTATATAGAGGTATATGTACATTATACAAAGGGAATACACTGTATATAGAGGTATATGTACAGTATACAGGGGGATACACTGTATATAGAGGTGTATGTACATTATACAGAGGGAATACACTGTATATAGAGGTGTATGTACATTATACAGGGGGAATGCACTGTATATAGAGGTGTATGTACATTATACAGAGGGAATTCACTGTATATAGAGGTATATGTACATTATACAGGGGGATACACTGTATATAGAGGTGTAAGTACATTATACAGGGGGAATGCACTGTATATAGAGGTGTATGTACATTATACAGAGGGAATTCACTGTATATAGAGGTATATGTACATTATACAGGGGGATACACTGTATATAGAGGTGTAAGTACATTATACAGGGGGAATGCACTGTATATAGAGGTGTATGTACATTATACAGAGGGAATTCACTGTATATAGAGGTATATGTACATTATACAAAGGGAATACACTGTATATAGAGGTGTATGTACATTATACAGGGGGGATACACTGTATATAGAGGTATATGTACATTATACAGCGGGGATGCACTGTATATAGAGGTATATGTACATTATACAAAGGGAATACACTGTATATAGAGGTGTATGTACATTATACAGGGGGGATACACTGTATATAGAGGTATATGTACATTATACAGCGGGGATGCACTGTATATAGAGGTATATGTACATTATACAGAGGGAATACGCTGTATATAGAGGTATATGTACATTATACAAAGGGAATACACTGTATATAGAGGTGTATGTACATTATACAGAGGGAATTCACTGTATATAGAGGTATATGTACATTATACAGGGGGGATACACTGTATATAGAGGTATATGTACATTATACAAAGGGAATTCACTGTATATAGAGGTATATGTACATTATACAGGGGGGATACACTGTATATAGAGGTATATGTACATTATACAAAGGGAATACACTGTATATAGAGGTATATGTACATTATACAGTGGGGATGCACTGTATATAGAGGTATATGTACATTATACAGAGGGAATACGCTGTATATAGAGGTATATGTACATTATACAGCGGGGATGCACTGTATATAGAGGTATATGTACATTATACAGAGGTAAAACACTGTATATAGAGGTATATGTACATTATACAGAGGGAATGCACTGTGTATAGAGGTATATGTACATTATACAGCGGGGATGCACTGTATATAGAGGTATATGTACATTATACAGGGGGATACACTGTATATAGAGGTATATGTACATTACACAGAGGGAATACACTGTATATAGAGGTATATGTACATTATACAGGGGGATACACTGTATATAGAGGTATATGTACAGTATATAGAGGTAATACACTGTATATAGAGGTATATGTACAGTATACAGGGGGAATACACTGTATATAGAGGTATATGTACATTATACAGGGGGATACACTGTATATAGAGGTATATGTACATTATACAGGGGGAATGCACTGTATATAGAGGTATATGTACATTACACAGAGGGAATACACTGTATATAGAGGTATATGTACATTATACAAAGGGAATACACTGTATATAGAGGTATATGTACAGTATATAGAGGTAATACACTGTATATAGAGGTATATGTACAGTATACAGGGGGAATACACTGTATATAGAGGTATATGTACATTATACAGAGGGAATGTACTGTGTATAGAGGTATATGTACATTATACAGCGGGGATGCACTGTATATAGAGGTATATGTACATTATACAGAGGGAATACGCTGTATATAGAGGTATATGTACATTATACAGCGGGGATGCACTGTATATAGAGGTATATGTACATTATACAGGGGGGATACACTGTATATAGAGGTATATGTACATTATACAGGGGGAATACACTGTATATAGAGGTATATGTACATTACACAGAGGGAATACACTGTATATAGAGGTATATGTACATTATACAGAGGGATACATTGTATATAGAGGTATATGTACATTATACAGGGGGATACACTGTATATAGAGGTATATGTACATTATACAAAGGGAATACACTGTATATAGAGGTATATGTACATTATACAGAGGGAATACGCTGTATATAGAGGTATATGTACATTATACAGGGGGGATACACTGTATATAGAGGTATATGTACATTATACAAAGGGAATACACTGTATATAGAGGTGTATGTACATTATACAGAGGGAATTCACTGTATATAGAGGTATATGTACATTATACAGAGGGAATACGCTGTATATAGAGGTATATGTACATTATACAAAGGGAATACACTGTATATAGAGGTGTATGTACATTATACAGAGGGAATTCACTGTATATAGAGGTATATGTACATTATACAGGGGGGATACACTGTATATAGAGGTATATGTACATTATACAAAGGGAATACACTGTATATAGAGGTATATGTACATTATACAGGGGGAATACACTGTATATAGAGGTATATGTACATTATACAG
Source organism: Ranitomeya variabilis (assembly GCF_051348905.1). Classification (NCBI taxonomy): domain Eukaryota; kingdom Metazoa; phylum Chordata; class Amphibia; order Anura; family Dendrobatidae; genus Ranitomeya; species Ranitomeya variabilis. The sequence continues at coordinate 11,074,701 of NC_135233.1, read as the reverse complement.
AGGTAAAACACTGTATATAGAGGTATATGTACATTATACAGAGGGAATACGCTGTATATAGAGGTATATGTACATTATACAGCGGGGATGCACTGTATATAGAGGTATATTTACATTATACAGAGGTAAAACACTGTATATAGAGGTATATGTACATTATACAGAGGGAATGCACTGTATATAGAGGTATATGTACATTATACAGGGGGGATACACTGTATATAGAGGTATATGTACATTATACAAAGGGAATACACTGTATATAGAGGTATATGTACATTATACAGGGGGGATACACTGTATATAGAGGTGTATGTACATTATACAGAGGGAATTCACTGTATATAGAGGTATATGTACATTATACAGAGGGAATACGCTGTATATAGAGGTATATGTACATTATACAGGGGGGATACATTGTATATAGAGGTATATGTACATTATACAGGGGGATACCTTGTATATAGAGGTATATGTACATTATACAGAGGGAATGCACTGTATATAGAGGTATATGTACATTATACAAAGGGAATACACTGTATATAGAGGTGTATGTACATTATACAGAGGGAATTCACTGTATATAGAGGTATATGTACATTATACAGAGGGAATACGCTGTATATAGAGGTATATGTACATTATACAGGGGGAATGCACTGTATATAGAGGTATATGTACATTATACAAAGGGAATACACTGTATATAGAGGTGTATGTACATTATACAGAGGGAATTCACTGTATATAGAGGTATATGTACAGTATACAGGGGGAATACACTGTATATAGAGGTGTATGTACATTATACAGGGGGAATACACTGTATATAGAGGTATATGTACATTATACAGGGGGAATACACTGTATATAGAGGTATATGTACATTATACAGGGGGAATGCACTGTATATAGAGGTATATGTACATTATACAGAGGGAATACACTGTATATAGAGGTATATGTACATTATACAGCGGGGATGCACTGTATATAGAGGTATATGTACATTATACAGGGGGATACACTGTATATAGAGGTATATGTACATTATACAGGGGGATACACTGTATATAGAGGAATGGGTACATGATACAGGGGGAATGCACTGTATATAGAGGTATATGTACATTATACAGGGGGAATACATTGTATATAGAGGTGTATGTACATTATACAGGGGGGATACACTGTATATAGAGGTATATGTACATTATACAGAGGGAATACATTGTATATAGAGGTGTATGTACATTATACAGGGGGGATACACTGTATATAGAGGTATATGTACATTATACAGAGGGAATACACTGTATATAGAGGTATATGTACAGTATACAGGGGGATACACTGTATATAGAGGTATATGTACATTATACAGAGGGATACATTGTATATAGAGGTATATGTACATTATACAGAGGGAATACACTGTATATAGAGGTATATGTACATTATACAGAGGGAATGCACTGATATAGAGGTATATGTACATTATACAGAGGGAATACACTGTATATAGAGGTATATGTACATTATACAGAGGGAATTCACTGTATATAGAGGTATATGTACATTATACAGAGGGAATACACTGTATATAGAGGTATATGTACATTATACAGCGGGGATGCACTGTATATAGAGGTGTATGTACAGTATACAGGGGGAATACACTGTATATAGAGGTATATGTACATTATACAGCGGGGATGCACTGTATATAGAGGTGTATGTACAGTATACAGGGGGAATACACTGTATATAGAGGTATATGTACATTATACAGGGGGATGCACTGTATATAGAGGTATATGTACATTATACAGAGGGAATGCACTGGATATAGAGGTATATGTACATTATACAGAGGGATACATTGTATATAGAGGTATATGTACATTATAGAGGGAATGCACTGTATATAGAAGTATATGTACAGTATATAGCGGTAATACGCTGTATATAGAGGTATATGTACATTATACAGAGGGATACATTGTATATAGACGTATATGTACATTATACAGAGGGAATGCACTGTATATAGAGGTATATGTACATTATACAGAGGGAATTCACTGTATATAGAGGTATATGTACATTATACAGCGGGGATGCACTGTATATAGAGGTATATGTACATTATACAGGGGGGATACACTGTATATAGAGGTATATGTACATTATACAGCGGGGATGCACTGTATATAGAGGTGTATGTACAGTATACAGGGGGAATACTGTATATAGAGGTATATGTACATTATACAGGGGGATACACTGTATATAGAGGTATATGTACATTATACAGAGGGAATGCACTGGATATAGAGGTATATGTACATTATACAGAGGGATACATTGTATATAGAGGTATATGTACAGTATACAGGGGGATACACTGTATATAGTGGTATATGTACATGATACAGGGGGATAGACTGTATATAGAGGTATATGTACATTATACAGGGGGAATACGCCGTATATAGAGGTATATGTACATTATACAGAGGGAATGCACTGTATATAGAAGTATATGTACATTATAGAGGGAATGCACTGTATATAGAAGTATATGTACAGTATATAGAGGTAATACGCTGTATATAGAGGTATATGTACATTATACAGAGGGAATGCACTGTATATAGAGGTATATGTACATTATACAGGGGGAATGCACTGTATATAGAGGTATATGTACATTATACAGGGAGGATGCACTGTATATAGAGGTATATGTACAGTAAACAGAGGGATACATTGTATATAGAGGTATATGTACATTATACAGAGGGAATGCACTGTATATAGAGGTATATGTACAGTAAACAGAGGGATACATTGTATATAGAGGTATATGTACATTATACAGGGGGAATGCACTGTATATAGAGGTGTATGTACAGTATACAGGGGGAATACACTGTATATAGAGGTATATGTACATTATACAGGGGGAATGCACTGTATATAGAGGTATATGTACATTATACAGAGGGAATGCACTGTATATAGAGGTATATGTACAGTATACAGAGGGAATACATTGTATATAGAGGTATATGTACATTATACAGGGGGAATACACTGTATATAGAGGTATATGTACATTATACAGGGGGAATGCACTGTATATAGAGGTATATGTACAGTAAACAGAGGGATACATTGTATATAGAGGTATATGTACATTATACAGGGGGAATGCACTGTATATAGAGGTGTATGTACAGTATACAGGGGGAATACACTGTATATAGAGGTATATGTACATTATACAGGGGGAATGCACTGTATATAGAGGTATATGTACATCATACAGAGGGAATACACTGTATATAGAGGTATATGTACAGTATACAGAGGGAATACATTGTATATAGAGGTATATGTACATTATACAGGGGGAATGCACTGTATATAGAGGTATATGTACATTATACAGAGGGAATACACTGTATATAGAGGTATATGTACAGTATACAGAGGGAATACATTGTATATAGAGGTATATGTACATTATACAGGGGGAATACACTGTATATAGAGGTATATGTACATTATACAGAGGGAACGCACTGATATAGAGGTATATGTACATTATACAGAGGGAATACACTGTATATAGAGGTATATGTACATTATACAGGGGGGATACACTGTATATAGAGGTATATGTACATTATACAGGGGGAATGCACTGGATATAGAGGTATATGTACATTATACAGAGGGATACATTGTATATAGAGGTATATGTACAGTATACAGGGGGATACACTGTATATAGTGGTATATGTACATGATACAGGGGGATACACTGTATATAGAGGTATATGTACATTATACAGGGGGAATACGCCGTATATAGAGGTATATGTACATTATACAGAGGGAATGCACTGTATATAGAAGTATATGTACATTATAGAGGGAATGCACTGTATATAGAAGTATATGTACAGTATATAGAGGTAATACGCTGTATATAGAGGTATATGTACATTATACAGAGGGATACATTGTATATAGACGTATATGTACATTATACAGAGGGAATGCACTGTATATAGAGGTATATGTACATTATACAGGGAGGATGCACTGTATATAGAGGTATATGTACAGTAAACAGAGGGATACATTGTATATAGAGGTATATGTACATTATACAGGGGGAATGCACTGTATATAGAGGTGTATGTACAGTATACAGGGGGAATACACTGTATATAGAGGTATATGTACATTATACAGAGGGAATGCACTGTATATAGAGGTATATGTACATTATACAGAGGGAATTCACTGTATATAGAGGTATATGTACATTATAGAGGGAATGCACTGTATATAGAAGTATATGTACAGTATATAGCGGTAATACGCTGTATATAGAGGTATATGTACATTATACAGAGGGATACATTGTATATAGACGTATATGTACATTATACAGAGGGAATGCACTGTATATAGAGGTATATGTACATTATACAGAGGGAATTCACTGTATATAGAGGTATATGTACATTATACAGAGGGAACGCACTGATATAGAGGTATATGTACATTATACAGAGGGAATACACTGTATATAGAGGTATATGTACATTATACAGCGGGGATGCACTGTATATAGAGGTATATGTACATTATACAGGGGGGATACACTGTATATAGAGGTATATGTACATTATACAGCGGGGATGCACTGTATATAGAGGTGTATGTACAGTATACAGGGGGAATACACTGTATATAGAGGTATATGTACATTATACAGGGGGATACACTGTATATAGAGGTATATGTACATTATACAGAGGGAATGCACTGGATATAGAGGTATATGTACATTATACAGAGGGATACATTGTATATAGAGGTATATGTACAGTATACAGGGGGAATACACTGTATATAGAGGTATATGTACATTATACAGGGGGATACACTGTATATAGAGGTATATGTACATTATACAGAGGGAATGCACTGGATATAGAGGTATATGTACATTATACAGGGGGATAGACTGTATATAGAGGTATATGTACATTATACAGGGGGAATACGCCGTATATAGAGGTATATGTACATTATACAGAGGGAATGCACTGTATATAGAAGTATATGTACATTATAGAGGGAATGCACTGTATATAGAAGTATATGTACAGTATATAGAGGTAATACGCTGTATATAGAGGTATATGTACATTATACAGAGGGATACATTGTATATAGACGTATATGTACATTATACAGAGGGAATGCACTGTATATAGAGGTATATGTACATTATACAGGGGGAATGCACTGTATATAGAGGTATATGTACATTATACAGAGGGATACATTGTATATAGAGGTATATGTACAGTATACAGGGGGATACACTGTATATAGTGGTATATGTACATGATACAGGGGGATACACTGTATATAGAGGTATATGTACATTATACAGGGGGAATACGCCGTATATAGAGGTATATGTACATTATACAGAGGGAATGCACTGTATATAGAAGTATATGTACATTATAGAGGGAATGCACTGTATATAGAAGTATATGTACAGTATATAGAGGTAATACGCTGTATATAGAGGTATATGTACATTATACAGAGGGATACATTGTATATAGACGTCTATGTACATTATACAGAGGGAATGCACTGTATATAGAGGTATATGTACATTATACAGGGAGGATGCACTGTATATAGAGGTATATGTACAGTAAACAGAGGGATACATTGTATATAGAGGTATATGTACATTATACAGGGGGAATGCACTGTATATAGAGGTGTATGTACAGTATACAGGGGGAATACACTGTATATAGAGGTATATGTACATTATACAGGGGGAATGCACTGTATATAGAGGTATATGTACATTATACAGAGGGAATGCACTGTATATAGAGGTATATGTACAGTATACAGAGGGAATACATTGTATATAGAGGTATATGTACATTATACAGGGGGAATACACTGTATATAGAGGTATATGTACATTATACAGGGGGAATGCACTGTATATAGAGGTATATGTACAGTAAACAGAGGGATACATTGTATATAGAGGTATATGTACATTATACAGGGGGAATGCACTGTATATAGAGGTGTATGTACAGTATACAGGGGGAATACACTGTATATAGAGGTATATGTACATTATACAGGGGGAATGCACTGTATATAGAGGTATATGTACATTATACAGAGGGAATGCACTGTATATAGAGGTATATGTACAGTATACAGAGGGAATACATTGTATATAGAGGTATATGTACATTATACAGGGGGAATACACTGTATATAGAGGTATATGTACATTATACAGAGGGAATGCACTGTATATAGAGGTATATGTACAGTATACAGGGGGATACACTGTATATAGAGGTGTATGTACAGTATACAGGGGGAATACGCTGAATATAGAGGTATATGTACATTATACAGGGGGAATACACTGTATATAGAGGTATATGTACATTGTACAGAGGGAATACACTGTATATAGAGGTATATGTACAGTATACAGGGGGATACACTGTATATAGAGGTATATGTACATTATACAGGGGGAATGCACTGTATATAGAGGTATATGTACATTATACAGAGGGAATACACTGTATATAGAGGTATATGTACAGTATACAGGGGGATACACTGTATATAGAGGTGTATGTAAATTATACAGGGGAGTCCACCACTCCTCTGTGGGTCATTTGCATTTAAGCTGTTCCATCCTGCATGTCTACATGGATAGTCCTTCTCTGAACCCTGCTTATACAGGTATTATACAGATGATCAGGTTTTAAATACATCAGATAGGGATTGCATACATTAGTTAGGACTGCTCTATAAGGGTATACCTTGGCGATTTGGTGGAGCAGCTTAGTATACATTTTTTTGCAAAAAAACGTATCAACTAAATACCCTGTTTTCTTTACATCTTTTGACTAGCACTTGCTTATTACTGTGATTTTTTTTACAACAGAGTATTTTTGACCTCACTGTGCTCTTTTGTGTCTTCAAGTTTTCTGGTGGTGTGAACAGGTTCCTACAGACTTGTTCAATGTGCAAGTGGCCCATGTGTTTCTGGTTCTATTATACAGGGGGAATACGCTGTATATAGAGGTGTATGTACATTATACAGAGGAAATGCACTGTATATAGAGGTATATGTACAGTATACAGAGGGAATACACTGTATATAGAGGTATATGTACAGTATACAGGGGGAATACACTGTATATAGAGGTGTATGTACATTATACAGGGGGAATGCACTGTATATAGAGGTATATGTACAGTATACAGGGGGAATACACTGTATATAGAGGTATATGTACATTATACAGGGGGAATACGCTGTATATAGAGGTGTATGTACATTATACAGGGGGAATGCACTGTATATAGAGGTATATGTACAGTATACAGGGGGAATACACTGTATATAGAGGTGTATGTACATTATACAGGGGGAATGCACTGTATATAGAGGTATATGTACAGTATACAGGGGGAATACACTGTATATAGAGGTGTATGTACATTATACAGGGGGAATGCACTGTATATAGAGGTATATGTACAGTATACAGGGGGAATACACTGTATATAGAGGTATATGTACATTATACAGGGGGAATACGCTGTATATAGAGGTGTATGTACATTATACAGAGGAAATGCACTGTATATAGAGGTATATGTACAGTATACAGAGGGAATACACTGTATATAGAGGTATATGTACAGTATACAGGGGGAATACACTGTATATAGAGGAATGGGTACATGATACAGGGGGGATGCACTGTATATAGAGGTATATGAAGATTATACAGCAGCAATACGTTCTATACACAAACCGCATCATACTATACACAGATAGACAACATCACACAGTGTACACAGAGGAGCCGCCATTACACGCAGGTCACACGCACACGATGCTGCACTGTCGGCTGCTGCGAGCTCAGGTTTCGTTTCCCTGGATGTTTACTCCCTCAGAGCCGGGGTCCTTCCCGCCTCCGGGCGGCATCCAATGACGTCACTGACTGCAGACTCCGCCCTCGGCGCTGTACTAAGTCGTCAGAGGCTGCCCGCAGCGCGCCTGCTCCGAAAATACCGAGCCGTCATCATGTTGTACAGGCGTCTGATAATAGACTGCACATAACCGCATGTAGCTGCACAGGTAGAGGTCCTGCCATCACTATACACAGGTACTGGACCCCATATATCACCATTATTACCTCATATACTATATACACACAGCACTGATCACTATACACAGGTGCTGGACCCCATATATCACCATTATTACCTCATATACTATATACACACAGTACTGATCACTGTACACAGGTACTGGACCCCATATATCACCATTATTACCTCATATACTATATACACACAGCACTGATCACTATACACAGGTGCTGGACCCCATATATCACCATTATTACCTCATATACTATATACACACAGCACTGATCACTATACACAGGTACTGGACCCCATATATCACTATTATTACCTCATATACTATATACACACAGCACTGATCACTATACACAGGTGCTGGACCCCATATATCACCATTATTACCTCATATACTATATACACACAGCACTGATCACTATACACAGGTACTGGACCCCATATATCACCATTATTACCTCATATACTATATACACACAGTACTGATCACTGTACACAGGTACTGGACCCCATATATCACCATTATTACCTCATATACTATATACACACAGTACTGATCACTATACACAGGTACTGGACCCCATATATCACCATTATTACCTCATATACTATATACACACAGCACTGATCACTATACACAGGTACTGGACCCCATATATCACCATTATTACCCCATATACTATATACACACAGCACTGATCACTATACACAGGTGCTGGACCCCATATATCACCATTATTACCCCATATACTGTATACACACAGTACTGATCACTATACACAGGTACTGGACCCCATATATCACCATTATTACCTCATATACTATATACACACAGCACTGATCACTATACACAGGTACTGGACCCCATATATCACCACTATTACCTCATATACTATATACACACAGCACTGATCACTGTACACAGGTGCTGGACCCCATATATCACCATTATTACCTCATATACTATATACACACAGCACTGATCACTGTACACAGGTACTGGACCGCATATATCACCATTATTACCTCATATACTATATACACACAGCACTGATCACTATACACAAGTACTGGACCCCATATATCACCATTATTACCTCATATACTAGATACACACAGCACTGATCACTATACACAGGTGCTGGACCCCATATATCACCATTATTACCTCATATACTATATACACACAGCACTGATCACTATACACAGGTACTGGACCGCATATATCACCATTATTACCTCATATACTATATACACACAGCACTGATCACTGTACACAGGTACTGGACCCCATATATCACCATTATTACCTCATATACTATATACACACAGCACTGATCACTGTACACAGGTACTGGACCCCATATATCACTATTATTACCTCATATACTATATACACACAGCACTGATCACTATACACAGGTGCTGGACCCCATATATCACCATTATTACCTCATATACTATATACACACAGCACTGATCACTGTACACAGGTACTGGACCCCATATATCACCATTATTACCTCATATACTATATACACACAGCACTGATCACTGTACACAGGTACTGGACCCCATATATCACCATTATTACCTCATATACTATATACACACAGCACTGATCACTATACACAGGTACTGGACCCCATATATCACCATTATTACCTCATATACTATATACACACAGCACTGATCACTATACACAGGTACTGGACCCCATATATCACCATTATTACCTCATATACTATATACACACAGCACTGATCACTGTACACAGGTACTGGACCCCATATATCACCATTATTACCTCATATACTATATACACACAGCACTGATCACTATACACAGGTGCTGGACCCCATATATCACCATTATTACCTCATATACTATATACACACAGCACTGATCACTGTACACAGGTGCTGGACCCCATATATCACCATTATTACCTCATATACTGTATACACACAGCACTGATCACTATACACAGGTACTGGACCCCATATATCACCATTATTACCTCATATACTGTATACACACAGTACTGATCACTATACACAGATACTGGACCCCATATATCACCATTATTACCTCATATACTAGATACACACAGCACTGATCACTATACACAGGGGCTGGACCCCATATATCACCATTATTACCTCATATACTGTATACACACAGCACTGATCACTATACACAGGTACTGGACCCCATATATCACCATTATTACCTCATATACTGTATACACACAGCACTGATCACTGTACACAGGTACTGGACCCCATATATCACCATTATTACCTCATATACTGTATACACACAGCACTGATCACTATACACAGGTGCTGGACCGCATATATCACCATTATTACCTCATATACTATATACACACAGCACTGATCACTATACACAGGTGCTGGACCCCATATATCACCATTATTACCTCATACTGTATACACACAGCACTGATCACTATACACAGGTGCTGGACCCCATATATCACCATTATTACCTCATATACTAGATACACACAGCACTGATCACTGTACACAGGTACTGGACCGCATATATCACCATTATTACCTCATACATACCTCCCAACCGTCCCGATTTCAGCGGGACAGTCCCGCTTTGGCACCGGGGTCCCGCTGTCCCGCTTCGGGCATTTAAAATCCCGAATTTGCGGCCGCCGGTGAAGCCCCGCCCACTCGGGAAGCGGAAGTTGCTGACTGAAATTACAGATTGGCATTTTAATTGTCCAATCTCAGTGTGCGGAATCCAAGCCATAGCAACCAATCAGAACGCAGCATGTCGGTTCGGTGGGCGTTTCTTGCTGCGGCCTTGGTAACCGCATCATGGTAACCCGCTGTACGGGCGCACATTCCCGCGCACGCTGTGAGGAGCCGCACGCACTGACCCCAGCTCCGCCGTCCGCTCCCGGCACCATGAAGATCGAGGAGGTGAAGAGCACCACGAAGACTCAGCGCATCGCCACCCACAGCCATGTCAAGGGCCTCGGCCTGGATGAGAGCGGGATGGCCAAGCAGGCGGCGGCCGGGCTGGTGGGGCAGGAGAACGGCCGGGAGGTGAGGCTCAGGGCTGGGCATGCGTGGCTCTGGTGGGACTACAGGTGCCAGCAGGCCCGGAGATCTGGGATGCTGCCGCATCATGTCTGCACGTGTTGTTCACCACTCTGCTTGCTGTCAGTGACTGGAGACCTGAATCTCCTCCAGCTGTAGCAGGCTGACTGTTTGCTACAATGTGTCAGTGCAGGGGAAATGATCGCACTGGATGCAGTTGTAACGGAACCGCTGCTGTTTTCAGCTTCTGGATGATTAAAAGGGAAATCAGTCTTCACTGACAGCAAGTGGAGGTCTGGACGGTAGAAAAGACCTGCAGCCGACCGTGTACGAGCTGTCGCTCCACTATGATAAAAGGGGCCCTCGCCCGTCCCCCGGCCTCACTGTGTGTGTTACTCCCTCTCCCCAGGTCCACCTCTGAGTTGCCGCCGCTGCTCCTAGTGTCTGTTATTGTCTGCAGCCAATCACTTAACTCAGTTTCTCACCCAGAGTTGACGGCATGAGTCGCTGATTGGCTGCAGCGCTGTCGAAGTAACATGAGTGCTGCATATATATACAAAAGGGACTTGGCCCCTATAATAATTATACCAGCCTAAGGCCGGCGTCACACTCGGCGTAAGACAATACGCCACGTATTATACGGCCGTACTACGGGCGTAATACGGAGAAATGTCCCCAAAATATTGATCCGTAGTCAGGGTGTGTCAGCGTATTTTGCGCATGGCATCCTCCGTATGTAATCCGTATGGCATCCGTACTGCAAGATTTTCTATGGGGCTGTGCTGCATTATATTCTATGGGGCTGTACTGCATTATATTCTATGGGGCTGTGCTGCATTATATTCTATGGGGCTGTGCTGCATTATATTCTATGGGGCTGTGCTGCATTATATTCTATGGGGTTGTGCTGCATTATATTCTATGGGGCTGTGCTGCATTATATTCTATGGGGCTGTGCTGCATTATATTCTATGGGGCTGTGCGGCATTATATTCTATGGGGCTGTGCGGCATTATATTCTATGGGGCTGTGCTGCATTGTACACTATGGAGCGTCGTGTGTGGCCATATTTTTTTGTTCATAATTATTGTTAACGAAACATTGTGATCAGAAGTGCTAAATGGGTGTGGTTGGGGCGTGGCTAGTTGTGAAATGGGTGTGGCCTAAAATTTGCCGCAGCGCGCTAAGCGCGCCGCTGACTTTGTCCCTCTTTCCCTCCCTTCCCCTAAAGTTGGGAGGTATGCCTCATATACTGGATACACACAGCACTGATCACTATACACAGATACTGGACCCCATATATCACCATTAATACCTCATATACTATATACACACAGCACTGATCACTGTACACAGGTGCTGGACCCCATATATCACCATTATTACCTCATATACTGTATACACACAGTACTGATCACTATACACAGGTACTGGACCCCATATATCACCATTATTACCTCATATACTGTATACACACAGCACTGATCACTATACACAGGTGCTGGACCCCATATATCACCATTATTACCTCATATACTGTATACACACAGTACTGATCACTATACACAGGTACTGGACCCCATATATCACCATTATTACCTCATGTACTATATACACACAGTACTGATCACTATACACAGGTACTGGACCCCATATATCACCATTATTACCTCATATACTGTATACACACAGCACTGATCACTGTACACAGGTGCTGGACCCCATATATCACCATTATTACCCCATATACTATATACACACAGTACTGATCACTATACACAGGTACTGGACCCCATATATCACCATTATTACCCCATATACTATATACACACAGTACTGATCACTATACACAGGTACTGGACCCCATATATCACTATTATTACCTCATATACTATATACACACAGCACTGATCACTATACACAGGTACTGGACTCCATATATCACCATTATTACCTCATATAATGTATACACACAGCACTGATCACTGTACACAGGTACTGGACCCCATATATCACCATTATTACCTCATATACTATACACACACAGCACTGATCACTAGTGTTGAGCATTCCGATACCGCAAGTATCGGGTATCGGCCGATACTTGCGGGTATCGGAATTCCGATACCGAGATCCGATACTTTTGTGGTATCGGGTATCGGTATCGAAACAACATTAATGTAAAAATGTGTAAAAGAGAGAATTAAAATAAAAAATATTGCTATACTCACCTCTCCGACGCAGCCTGCACCTTACCGAGGGAAGCGGCAGCGTTCTTTGTTTAAAATTCGCGCTTTTCTTTCCTTTACGTGAAGTCCCGGCTTGTGATTGGTTGCGTCGCAGTCACATGGGCGACGCAACCAATCACAGCAAGCCGTGATGTAATTTCAGGTCCTTAAGGATTTTAAAATTACGTCCCGGCTTTGTGATTGGTTGCGTCGCAGTCACATGGGCGACGCAACCAATCACAGCAAGCCGTGACGTAATTTCAGGCCCTTAAGGATTTAAAAATTACGTCCCGGCTTTGTGATTGGTTGCGTCGCAGTCACATGGGCGACGCAACCAATCACAAGCCGTGACGTCACGGGAGGCTGGACACGCGCGCATTTTAAAATGCGCGCTTGTCCAGCCTCCCGTGACGTCCCGGCTTGTGATTGGTTGCGTCGCGGTCAACCAATCACAAGCCGGGAGGCTGGACACGCGCGCATTTTAAAATGCGCGCTTGTCCAGCCTCCCGTGACGTCCCGGCTTGTGATTGGTTGCGTCGCGGTCAACCAATCACAAGCCGGGAGGCTGGACACGCGCGCATTTTAAAATGCGCGCGTGTCCAGCCTCCCGTGACGTCACGGCTTGTGATTGGTTGCGTCGCCCATGTGACTGCGACGCAACCAATCACAAAGCCGGGACGTAATTTTTAAATCCTTAAGGGCCTGAAATTACGTCACGGCTTGCTGTGATTGGTTGCGTCGCCCATGTGACTGCGACGCAACCAATCACAAAGCCGGGACGTAATTTTAAAATCCTTAAGGACCTGAAATTACGTCACGGCTTGCTGTGATTGGTTGCGTCGCCCATGTGACTGCGACGCAACCAATCACAAAGCCGGGACTTCACGTAAGGAAAGAAAAGCGCGAATTTTAAGCAAACAACGCTGCCGGTTCCCTCGGAGAGGTGAGTATAGCAATATTTTTTATTTTAATTCTTTCTTTTACACATTAATATGGTTCCCAGGGCCTGAAGGAGAGTTTCCCATATGGTTCCCATCAGGGATACCGTCCGATACTTGAGTCCCATTGACTTGTATTGGTATCGGGTATCGGTATCGGATTGGATCCGATACTTTGCCGGTATCGGCCGATACTTTCCGATACCGATACTTTCAAGTATCGGACGGTATCGCTCAACACTACTGATCACTATACACAGGTACTGGACCCCATATATCACCATTATTACCCCATATACTATATACACACAGCACTGATCACTATACACAGGTACTGGACCCCATATATCACCATTATTACCTCATGTACTATATACACACAGCACTGATCACTATACACAGGTACTGGACCCTATGTATCACCATTATTACCTCATATGCTATATACACACAGTACTGATCACTATACACAGGTGCTGGACCCCATATATCACCATTATTACCTCATATACTATATACACACACAGTACTGATCACTATACACAGGTGCTGGACCCAATATATCACCATTATTACCTCATATACTGTATACACACAGCACTGATCACTATACACAGGTGCTGGACCCCATATATCACCATTATTACCCCATATACTGTATACACACAGTACTGATCACTATACACAGGTGCTGGACCCCATATATCACCATTATTACCTCATATACTGTATACAGGCAGCACTGATCACTATACACAGGTACTGGACCCCATATATCACCATTATTACCTCATATACCATATACACACAGCACTGATCACTGTACACAGGTGCTGGACCCCATATATCACCATTATTACCGCATATACTATATACACACAGCACTGATCACTATACACAGGTACTGGACCGCATATATCACCATTATTACCTCATATACTATATACACACAGTACTGATCACTATACACAGGTACTGGACCCCATATATCACCATTATTACCTCATATACCATATACACACAGCACTGATCACTATACACAGGTGCTGGACCCCATATATCACCATTATTACCTCATATACTATATACACACAGCACTGATCACTGTACACAGGTACTGGACCCCATATATCACCATTATTACCTCATATACTATATACACACAGTACTGATCACTGTACACAGGTGCTGGACCCCATATATCACCATTATTACCTCATATACTATATACACACAGCACTGATCACTGTACACAGGTACTGGACCCCATATATCACCATTATTACCTCATATACTATACACACACAGTACTGATCACTATACACAGGTGCTGGACCCTATGTATCACCATTATTACCTCATATACTGTATACAGACAGCACTGATCACTGTACACAGGTACTGGACCCTATGTATCACCATTATTACCTCATATACTATATACACACAGTACTGATCACTATACACAGGTACTGGACCCCATATATCACCATTATTACCTCATATACTATATACACACAGTACTGAACACTATACACAGGTGCTGGACCCCATATATCACCATTATTACCTCATCTATATATATAATTGTCTAAGGGTTTTCCCGTCTGTCTGTCTGTCTGTCTGTCTTTCTGTCTGTCTGTCTGTCCTGGAAATCCCGCGTCTCTGATTCCGGCCTCGACCAATCAGCGACGGGCACAGTATCGATGTAGATGTCATAATGGTTGCCATGGCGACGATGATGTCATAAAGGTTGCCTCGACCAATCAGCGACGGGCTCAGTCTGCCGCGAATTCTGGAATCATCATTGTCCATATACTACGGGGACATGCATATTCTAGAATACCCGATGCGTTAGAATCGGGCCACAATCTAGTATACTATATACACACAGCAGTGATCACTATACACAGGTACTGGACCCCATATATCACCATTATTACCTCATATACTATACACACAGCACTGATCACTGTACACAGGTGCTGGACCCCATATATCACCATTATTACCTCATATACTGTATACACACAGTACTGATCACTATACACAGGTACTGGACCGCATATATCACCATTATTACCTCATATACTATATACACACAGCACTGATCACTATACACAGGTGCTGGACCCTATGTATCACCATTATTACCTCATATACTATATACACACAGCACTGATCACTATACACAGGTACTGGACCCCATATATCACCATTATTACCTCATATACTATATACACACAGCACTGATCACTATACACAGGTACTGGACCCTATGTATCACCATTATTACCTCATATACTATATACACACAGCACTGATCACTATACACAGGTGCTGGACCCCATATATCACCATTATTACCTCATATACTATATACACAGCACTGATCACTGTACACAGGTACTGGACCCCATATATCACCATTATTACCCCATATACTATATACACACAGTACTGATCACTGTACACAGGTACTGGACCCCATATATCACCATTATTACCTCATATACTATACACACAGCACTGATCACTGTACACAGGTGCTGGACCCCATATATCACCATTATTACCTCATATACTGTATACACACAGTACTGATCACTATACACAGGTACTGGACCGCATATATCACCATTATTACCTCATATACTATATACACACAGCACTGATCACTATACACAGGTGCTGGACCCCATATATCACCATTATTACCTCATATACTAGATACACACAGCACTGATCACTATACACAGGTACTGGACCCCATATATCACCATTATTACCTCATATACTATATACACACAGCACTGATCACTATACACAGGTGCTGGACCCCATATATCACCATTATTACCTCATATACTATATACACACAGCACTGATCACTATACACAGGTACTGGACCCCATATATCACCATTATTACCCCATATACTATATACACACAGCACTGATCACTGTACACAGGTACTGGACCCCATATATCACCATTATTACCTCATATACTATATACACACAGCACTGATCACTATACACAGGTACTGGACCCCATATATCACCATTATTACCTCATATACTATATACACACAGCACTGATCACTATACACAGGTGCTGGACCCCATATATCACCATTATTACCTCATATACTAGATACACACAGCACTGATCACTGTACACAGGTACTGGACCCCATATATCACCATTATTACCTCATATACTAGATACACACAGCACTGATCACTATACACAGGTACTGGACCCCATATATCACCATTATTACCTCATATACTAGATACACACAGCACTGATCACTATACACAGGTACTGGACCCCATATATCACCATTATTACCTCATATACTATATACACACAGCACTGATCACTATACACAGGTGCTGGACCCCATATATCACCATTATTACCTCATATACTATATACACACAGCACTGATCACTATACACAGGTACTGGACCGCATATATCACCATTATTACCTCATATACTATATACACACAGCACTGATCACTATACACAAGTACTGGACCCCATATATCACCATTATTACCTCATATACTAGATACACACAGCACTGATCACTATACACAGGTACTGGACCCCATATATCACCATTATTACCTCATATACTATATACACACAGCACTGATCACTATACACAGGTACTGGACCGCATATATCACCATTATTACCTCATATGCTATATACACACAGTACTGATCACTATACACAGGTGCTGGACCCAATATATCACCATTATTACCTCATATACTGTATACACACAGCACTGATCACTATACACAGGTGCTGGACCCTATGTATCACCATTATTACCCCATATACTATATACACACAGTACTGATCACTATACACAGGTGCTGGACCCCATATATCACCATTATTACCTCATATACTATATACACACAGTACTGATCACTATACACAGGTGCTGGGCCCCATATATCACCATCATTACCTCATATACTGTATACACACAGTACTGATCACTATACACAGGTACTGGACCGCATATATCACCATTATTACCTCATATACTATATACACACAGCACTGATCACTATACACAGGTGCTGGACCCCATATATCACCATTATTACCTCATATACTATATACACACAGCACTGATCACTGTACACAGGTACTGGACCGCATATATCACCATTATTACCTCATATACTATATACACACAGCACTGATCACTATACACAGGTGCTGGACCCTATGTATCACCATTATTACCTCATATACTATATACACACAGCACTGATCACTATACACAGGTACTGGACCCCATATATCACCATTATTACCTCATATACTATATACACACAGCACTGATCACTATACACAGGTACTGGACCCTATGTATCACCATTATTACCTCATATACTATATACACACAGCACTGATCACTATACACAGGTGCTGGACCCCATATATCACCATTATTACCTCATATACTATATACACAGCACTGATCACTGTACACAGGTACTGGACCCCATATATCACCATTATTACCCCATATACTATATACACACAGTACTGATCACTGTACACAGGTACTGGACCCCATATATCACCATTATTACCTCATATACTATATACACACAGCACTGATCACTATACACAGGTGCTGGACCCCATATATCACCATTATTACCTCATATACTGTATACACACAGCACTGATCACTATACACAGGTGCTGGACCCCATATATCACCATTATTACCTCATATACTATATACACACAGCAGTGATCACTGTACACAGGTGCTGGACCCCATATATCACCATTATTACCTCATATACTATATACACACAGCACTGATCACTATACACAAGTGCTGGACCCCATATATCACCATTATTACCCCATATACTGTATACACACAGTACTGATCACTATACACAGGTGCTGGACCCCATATATCACCATTATTACCTCATATACTATATACACACAGTACTGATCACTATACACAGGTGCTGGACCCCATATATCACCATTATTACCTCATATACTATATACACACAGCACTGATCACTGTACACAGGTACTGGACCCCATATATCACCATTATTACCTCATGTACTATATACACACAGCACTGATCACTATACACAGGTGCTGGACCCCATATATCACCATTATTACCTCATATACTATATACACACAGCACTGATCACTATACACAGGTGCTGGACCCCATATATCACCATTATTACCTCATATACTGTATACACACAGCACTGATCACTGTACACAGGTACTGGACCCCATATATCACCATTATTACCTCATATACTATATACACTGTTGTGAATTGACTTTTTGGCTCCCTCTTGTGGTCACTAGTGGTATGACTCTGGGATTGTCTTTCTTCAGTTTGGCACTCACCTGGGTCATTAGTCCAGGGGTGTCGCTATATTAACTTCCTGGATCCTTAGTCCAGTGCCTGGCATCGTTGTAATCAGATCCTTCTGTTGCTCCTGTCTGCTGGTCCTGGCTCTTGCAAAATTAAGCTAAGTCCCGCTTCTTTGTTTTTTGAGTTATTTACTTGCTCCTATTTTTGTCCAGCTTGTACTAAATGTGATTTCTGACCTTGCTGGAAGCGCTAGGGGGCTGGTGTTCTCCCCCCGGCCGTTAGTCGGTTCGGGGGTTCTTGAATATCCAGCGTGGATATTTTAATAGGGTTTTTGCTGACCATATAAGTCATCTTACTATATTCTGCTATTAGCTAGTGGGCCTCTCTTTGCTAAATACCTAGCTCATGCTTATGTTTGTCTTTTCCTCTTACCTCACCGTTATTATTTGTTGGGGGCTTGTATCCAACTTTTGGGGTCTTTTCTCTGGAGGCAAGAAAGGTCTTTCTTTTTCCTTCTAGGGTTAGTTAGTTCTCCGGCTGGCGCGAGACGTCTAGAACCAACGTAGGCACGTTCCCCGGCTGCTGCTATTTGTGGTGCTAGGATTAGATATATGGTCAGCCCAGTTACCACTGCCCTATGAGCTGGTTTTTTGTGTTTGCAGACTTGGTATTTATTCCTGAGACCCTCTGCCATTAGGGTCATAACAATACACACAGCACTGATCACTGTACACAGGTGCTGGACCCCATATATCACCATTATTACCGCATATACTGTATACACACAGCACTGATCACTATACATAGGTACTGGACCCTATGTATCACCATTATACACACAGTACTGATCACTATACACAAGTACTGGACCCCATATATCACCATTATTACCTCATATACTATTTATACACACAGTACTGATCACTATACACAGGTACTGGACCCCATATATCACCATTATTACCTCATATACTATATACACACAGCACTGATCACTATACACAGGTACTGGACCCCATATATCACCATTATTACCTCTTATACTATATACACACAGCACTGATCACTATACACAGGTACTGGACCCCATATATCACCATTATTACCTCAAATACTATATATACACAGTATTGATTACTATACACAGGTACTGGACCCCATATATCACCATTATTACCTTATATACTATATACGTGCAGTGCCCCAGAGTCCTGGTCGTTGCAGTACTGTGGCTCCGCCGCTAAGGGGGGCTATGGTACGTCTGATGGCACTGAAGGAGTTCACCTGACCAGGTATCACAGACACCAATACATTTCACAGTCTGGCCTCCAGGGGGAGCTAAGGGTTCTATTCATTAGGCCACTCCTCACAGTCTGGTAAAACTGGGGGTTAGGCAGGAAGTTAGGAAGAAAGCTGACTGGGTTGGAACCAGGCAACATCTTGTGGCAGAGGGTGTTGTAGGGGAAGATTCGGTAGGGTCCCTGTCAGGGGTGGGATCCTGACAGAGACCTGGCAAACAGAGAGAAAGCTACGGGACCGCGCCTGCACTTCATAGCGGCGGTGCCCTAAGAAAGGACAAGAAGCAAGATTTATTCTGCTGAGTGAGAAACGAGATCAACGCAACAGGGAGAAAGACCAGTAGGAGTCGTGCTGTTAGACCGAGGCAACATCCTACTGAGGCGTAACTAACCGGTGGCCGGAACGCCGAGGAAGTACAGGGCTCTAGGCATTACTTCAAACCAACGGCAGGGCAGAGAGCTATAGGCTGGCTGTCTCACCTACATCACCTACGCAGACATAGGGGGCAACTTGTGGAGAGGGGCGACTCTAGGGTCCCGGAAGAGCTCCGAGCCTTCCCGTCATACGGGTGCGTCCTACCATAAGATCTGGGGGATGAGAAGAAGAAGAAGAACATCAGAATCGAGTTGTGAGGGAACACGAGAAACAGACACAACAGTTGTGGGGACTATCCCGTAAGCACAGCAGGGGAGGACCACAACACATAAGCGCTAGAAGGAAGGCACAGATTTCCACCTGCGAAGGGAACTCTGGAGGTGCCATCGGACCGGCCGGACTTGCGCAGCCCGGTTAACCGTATTCCGGACTGAGGACCCAGAAGCCTTCAGTAAAGAGGTAAAGAGACTGCAACCTGGTGTCCTCGGTATTTACTGCACCGCACCACCACCACCATCCACATCTATTACTGTACGCCCCTCAGCAGGGTCACGGACCGGGCCTAGCCACCATGACAACCCCAGAGCAGAGACTCAGAGGCCCGGTACCGGGTACCCCTCGGCCCTGCGGCTGTGGGGGCGCTACATACGCATAGCACTGATCACTATACACAGGTACTGGACCCCATATATCACCATTATTACTTCATATACTGTATACAGGCAGCACTGATCACTATACACAGGTGCTGGACCCCATATATCACCATTATTACCTCATATACTGTATACACACAGTACTGATCACTATAGACAGGTACTGGACCCCATATATCACCATTATTACCTCATATACTATATACACACAGCACTGATCACTATACACAGGTGCTGGACCCCATATATCACCATTATTACCTCATATACTAGATACACACAGCACTGATCACTATAGACAGGTACTGGACCCCATATATCACCATTATTACCTCATATACTATATACACACAGCACTGATCACTATACACAGGTGCTGGACCCCATATATCACCATTATTACCTCATATACTAGATACACACAGCACTGATCACTATACACAGGTACTGGACCCCATATATCACCATTATTACCTCATATACTATATACACACAGCACTGATCACTATACACAGGTGCTGGACCCCATATATCACCATTATTACCTCATATACTATATACACACAGCACTGATCACTATACACAGGTACTGGACCCCATATATCACCATTATTACCCCATATACTATATACACACAGCACTGATCACTGTACACAGGTACTGGACCCCATATATCACCATTATTACCTCATATACTATATACACACAGCACTGATCACTATACACAGGTACTGGACCCCATATATCACCATTATTACCTCATATACTATATACACACAGCACTGATCACTATACACAGGTGCTGGACCCCATATATCACCATTATTACCTCATATACTAGATACACACAGCACTGATCACTGTACACAGGTACTGGACCCCATATATCACCATTATTACCTCATATACTAGATACACACAGCACTGATCACTATACACAGGTACTGGACCCCATATATCACCATTATTACCTCATATACTATATACACACAGCACTGATCACTATACACAAGTACTGGACCCCATATATCACCATTATTACCTCATATACTAGATACACACAGCACTGATCACTATAGACAGGTACTGGACCCCATATATCACCATTATTACCTCATATACTATATACACACAGCACTGATCACTATACACAGGTGCTGGACCCCATATATCACCATTATTACCTCATATACTAGATACACACAGCACTGATCACTATACACAGGTACTGGACCCCATATATCACCATTATTACCTCATATACTATATACACACAGCACTGATCACTATACACAGGTGCTGGACCCCATATATCACCATTATTACCTCATATACTAGATACACACAGCACTGATCACTGTACACAGGTACTGGACCCCATATATCACCATTATTACCTCATATACTAGATACACACAGCACTGATCACTATACACAGGTACTGGACCCCATATATCACCATTATTACCTCATATACTATATACACACAGCACTGATCACTATACACAGGTGCTGGACCCCATATATCACCATTATTACCTCATATACTATATACACACAGCACTGATCACTATACACAGGTACTGGACCGCATATATCACCATTATTACCTCATATACTATATACACACAGCACTGATCACTATACACAAGTACTGGACCCCATATATCACCATTATTACCTCATATACTAGATACACACAGCACTGATCACTATACACAGGTACTGGACCCCATATATCACCATTATTACCTCATATACTATATACACACAGCACTGATCACTATACACAGGTACTGGACCGCATATATCACCATTATTACCTCATATACTATATACACACAGCACTGATCACTATACACAAGTACTGGACCCCATATATCACCATTATTACCTCATATACTATATACACACAGCACTGATCACTGTACACAGGTGCTGGACCCCATATATCACCATTATTACCTCATATACTATATACACACAGCACTGATCACTATACACAGGTGCTGGACCCCATATATCACCATTATTACCTCATATACTATATACACACAGCAGTGATCACTTTTCACAGGTACTGGACTGCATATATCACCATTAGTACCTTATATACTATATACAGTACACTGCACTGCACTGAGGAAATCCTCATTTTTTGCTGCTGTATCCTGCTGAAAGATGGATCTTGGCATGGAGAGCTTCTATGTTAATCTGGATTTACAATTGAAACGGCTGTTGCCTTTGCTTTTGCTTGTCAAGAAGAAAGAAGAAAACAAAGACTGAGAAGGCGTCATCGCTACTGGCAACACCCCATCCTTGAACTCCGAAAGAGCCGTGGAGCATAGCACTCATTATACACCGACCTGCGTGCAAACCCACAGCAGTTTTTTGACTATACGAGGATGTCTGAACGGAGTTTCGATGACTTGCTGCAATGTGTCCGAGGATCCATTACCAGGCATGACACACAACTCCGTAGAGCAATTCCTGCTGAGGAACATCTGTTGGTGACCCTGAGGTAAGTAATTGTGAAAAACAAACACATGTTCATGGTATTATTGTTAGAAAACCCATGTATTCATTTTCTCCTTCGCCTCATTGGGGGACACAGGACCATGGGTGTATGCTGCTTCCGCTAGGGTTAAAGAACACAGCGAACACCTCTAAAGACCACAATTCAGACCTAAATAGGAATAGAAATCGTAATATATCCCAAGGGGTTAGGGTGCACTGTGAAAGCTTCAGTGAAAAGACTGAGAAAAGGGACCGAACCACCCAGCCACCACAGAATAAGAAATCACTAGAGAGTATCACAACGTTAGGATCAATAATAAGCCTTTATTAAATATATTGGCATTTCATACATAAAAAAGTTCTTGTTAAAAATATACATATAAATAAAATATAATAGAGAAATAATAACAAAAACGCAGGAAATATTATCTGGTACCCCGAGACCCCTAGATAATGAAGGTAGCAACCCACCAAGGTTAAAATTGCCTTTACTTGCTGTGTATATACAGAAATAGTAATAATAATAATCTGAATAAAAAAAGGGTTCAGTAGTAAACAAAAATTATATAGCAGTGAAACAAACTGGTGAAACCAGAAAAAATAAGGCTATATATCCACTAAAAAAATATATTATAAATTAATTCTTGAAAATCAGTGCAAAACCTCATAAAAATTGCATATATTACTGTCCATAGACAACAAAGGTGCTAAAAAAATTAAAATACATGAAAAATGTATAAGAGAAATCCTTATATAGTGGCAAAGTGTAAAGAGGATTATAGCAGCATATTTCAAACAAAATGACTAAAGTGCATACGATGATTCTAGTGCAACACAGTAAAATGGGGATATTGATAGTGATGTAAATAAAGATTGTATTCACTCACTGTATACAAGGTGATTAGGTGCAGAAAAGTGATTATAGCACAGCGAGGTAGGTGGGGATGATGTTAGTTTCACCGCATAAATATGTGTCCAAATACAATGGAGGGCCGTGAGTTAATAACCCTGCAGTCTATCGACTCACTATATAGGCAGATACCCACATGTAGTAATCAATAGCTAGTAAGTAAATCGGCGGTCATAACATTGCCGCAGACAAGCTTTCCATATATATTAGTAAATTAATAATTAAATGGACAAATCATTACCGCAGATGATCTACCTTCAGGGAGAAACAGAGTCCAGGACCTGCGTGCGCCCGACGCGCGTTTCAAAAATGTTTCTTCGTGACGAAGAAACATTTTCGAAACGCGCGTCGGGCGCACGCAGGTCCTGGACTCTGTTTCTCCCTGAAGGTAGATCATCTGCGGTAATGATTTGTCCATTTAATTATTAATTTACTAATATATATGGAAAGCTTGTCTGCGGCAATGTTATGACCGCCGATTTACTTACTAGCTATTGATTACTACATGTGGGTATCTGCCTATATAGTGAGTCGATAGACTGCAGGGTTATTAACTCACGGCCCTCCATTGTATTTGGACACATATTTATGCGGTGAAACTAACATCATCCCCACCTACCTCGCTGTGCTATAATCACTTTTCTGCACCTAGTCACCTTGTATACAGTGAGTGAATACAATCTTTATTTACATCACTATCAATATCCCCATTTTACTGTGTTGCACTAGAATCATCGTATGCACTTTAGTCATTTTGTTTGAAATATGCTGCTATAATCCTCTTTACACTTTGCCACTATATAAGGATTTCTCTTATACATTTTTCATGTATTTTAATTTTTTTAGCACCTTTGTTGTCTATGGACAGTAATATATGCAATTTTTATGAGGTTTTGCACTGATTTTCAAGAATTAATTTATAATATATTTTTTTAGTGGATATATAGCCTTATTTTTTCTGGTTTCACCAGTTTGTTTCACTGCTATATAATTTTTGTTTACTACTGAACCCTTTTTTTATTCAGATTATTATTATTACTATTTCTGTATATACACAGCAAGTAAAGGCAATTTTAACCTTGGTGGGTTGCTACCTTCATTATCTAGGGGTCTCGGGGTACCAGATAATATTTCCTGCGTTTTTGTTATTATTTCTCTATTATATTTTATTTATATGTATATTTTTAACAAGAACTTTTTTATGTATGAAATGCCAATATATTTAATAAAGGCTTATTATTGATCCTAACGTTGTGATACTCTCTAGTGATTTCTTATTCTGTGGTGGCTGGGTGGTTCGTTTGCTTCCGCTAGGGGGCTGACACTAAGTAAATACGAAAAAAGTTACCTCCTCCTCTGCAGTATATATCCTCGTGCTGGCTCCACAAGAACCAGTTCATGCTTAGTGTCTGTAGGAGGCACACTGGTCTGTTTTTTTCAGACCATTCATTTTTATTTTTTTCCTACCAAGATGAGATAGGGGCGATGGACCCTATTGAAAGGGTCCAATCTCCCCAACCCAACAACAGGCGATCACGTGGAGTGTCGCCTCCACGTATCCTCTCCTGTGACGTGGGACATTTTGACGGACACAGCCATGTCCACCCTAAGGTATTGAAACCCTAGGCTGCATAGAGGCACAGATTTAGTCTGTGCAGCCTGGAAGAAGGCGGACGGTCCCTCTCCTCATCCCTTACAAGGGAGGATGGATTGCGGGTGCCTGCACCGTCTATAATACAGCCCCCTCCCCTCTGACCTGGATCTTCATGGAGTATGTGAAGAAGGGGGGCTGGGAGGGCTCCTGCAGCGTTGCGTTCCTATCCGGCTGCTTCACATCGCGCCGATGCTGTAGTTTTACTCCCTAGCTTCGACCTGTACTAGGCCGCAGGCTGGTGGCTCCGCCCTCTTGCACATGTTCTTCTGGTGGCCCCACCCCAAGCGAGCATATTTCCGGCAGCCCCGTCCACCCGCCCGGCGCTTCCCAGAGGCGCCTCTTTTGAATCTGGACAGGGGCACCACCGACAAGCCGCAGATCTCACACGATCTCCGCAGATCCAGGACACTCACGGGTACAGGTCCTGGGGTACGCACTTCAGCCCTATATCAAAATAGGCTGCGCTGACACTTAGTACTACGGCACCATAGCAGCCTCCCAGCAGTATAAAGCCATCTTAACCAGGTATGATTTACCATACGGTGTTGTTCACCTCATGTACCTCCTGTCACTGCTTTCCCGCGAGCGCAGAATAAGCATTTATGCAAAGCCTGCGATCCCGAACGCGCTCAGGAGCCCTCCGCTGTGACTTATCCCAGTGTACCTGGCCCTTCTGAATGGGCCTCCGTCGCAGTCCATGGCATCACTGGCTAGTGCAATTGGGTCCCTTCAGGCCCCCAACAGGTGTAAGGACAGCTCGCCTGTCTCAGAGAGATCCTCCATCTCGCAGGATCCATCGGCCTGCAGGGGCCGCTCTCACTCTAGGCATGCACAGACAGCCAGAAAGCGATCCCATACTGCGTCTCCCGGGCCGTCTGGCACCTCGGCACCCATGAGCTCCGTCTCTCCCTCACCAGAGGTTGGTAGCAAGCAGAACTCGGACTACGATTCTGATGGGCCCCTCAGTCTAGATGCACCTGGTTATCAAGAGACAGTTGATAGTCTCATTGAGGCTGTCAATCAAACCCTGGAGATTGATGAGGAATCCACTCTTATCACAGGCCACAAGGTGTCATTTAAACGGGCCAAACATCCCCATAGGATGTTCGGCAGTCACCCCGAGTTCAACGACATAGTGCAGTGGCATAGGGAGCGGCCAGACAAGCATTTTTCAGGCCACAAGGTGCTTAAAGTGAGATAGCGGGTTCAGCGCTCTCCCCCTCCTTTGCAGCAGCATGGGTGGCTGGGGCCATGTTATCCTGGGCGGAGTCTCTAAACAGAGCTTTGCAGGGTACTGCCTTCCACCAGAGGTTGCTATTTGGTTAATGCATCCCTGGACACGGCTAACTGCACGGCGCTTGCGGCCACAAATGCTATTTCTATTAGGAGAGCTCTGTGGCTCAGGACATGGCAAGCAGACTCTACAAAAAAGTCCCTAACTTCTCTGCCTTACCAAAGCGGCCAGTTATACTGTGAGAAGTTAACCAGCTTATCTCGGACACCACTGTCAGAAAAAGTAACTTCCTCCCCCAACAGAAGGTTAGGCGACCCTTTCGTCTCCAGCTGCAAAGCGTTTTCGGACCTTTTGCAGCCCCAGTTGGGCGACCTCAACCAATCCTTCAGGCTCGGGCCACCCCGCTCTGGGGGACAGAGATCGTCAAATCTCTTACAAAATGAACGCATTGTGGAAAAACCATCTCATCCGGTCCAGATCTAAGGGATCCAGGTCCCACAGATTTTCAATCAAATGACTCGAGGCTCTTTTCGGTCAACTCCGGTAGAGTAGGCGGTTGCCTTTCTGGTTTCGCAATGTCTGGCTCTCTGTCGCTCACGACGCATGAGTCAGAGATCTGGTGTCTTCCAGATACAAAATAGAGTTTTGCTCCCACCCTGTTAAATATGCTTATTTTCGCACATTTATTTAATCAAGACTATTCACCAGGTGCATTACTCTTAAAGAAAAATGTCATGATATTCCGATGTCCATGGAGAATGATGGTAAAGGCAGGAGGTGTCAGTCCCACGTGACAAAAAGCGAACCCCCACCCTCCTAAGAGCTGTGTTTATATATGTGTCCTCAGACCACGTGTTCCCCTTTATATGGAGTTGACTTATGCTCTGAGATTCATGCACACAAATAGCTCTTTGTAATGTCAGCAAGAAGCAATGTGCTCAGTACAGGATTGAATAAGAATAATTCAATTAATTAATATTTAACAATTCCCCCTTTTGAGGGTGACAGACATTGATTGGTACCCTCAAATTAAAATATATTAATAAGATCTTTCTTCTTTTCTTCTTCTTTGGCAAAATAATTTAATGTTCATAATAATATAAATAATAATATCATTATACGTATTCAATAATATAATGATATGTAAATTCATGTTATGGTAAGCCGTGACTAATCTAATATATAAAGCTGAATGTGTGTGTGTGTGTATGTATGTATGTATGTATGTATGTCCGGGATTGGCATCTGAACCGTAGCAGCTACAGCCACAAAATTTTGCACAGTCACACGTCTGGACCCCGAGAGCGTCATAGGCTATGTTGTGAGGTGAAATTTTAACCCCGCGCTTTCCAATTCACCAAACAATTTTGCCCCTATCTACATAATGGGGAAAAAGTGAAAGGAAAAGTGTTGGAGGCGTCGCAGCTACAGGCACAAAATTTTGCACAGTCACACGTCTGGACCCTGAGAGCGTCAAAGCTATATTGTGAGGTGAAATTTTAACCCCGCGCTTTCCAAGTCACCAAACAATTTTGCCCCTATCTACATAATGGGGAAAAAATGAAAGGAAAAGTGTTGGAGGCAAATTAACAGCTGCCAGATGTGAACAAGGGGGACTTAAAGAATGACAGCGATGGCACCAAAGAGTATATACTGTACAGTTGCTAAGGTGGGGCCCCAACATGGGATAATCACACCACCACGGGGATATGAACACACACACAAAATGCGCCACACACTACCACGTGCTCGAACACATATACCACCCTCAGTGCACATTTCACCACACATACACCAACCTCGCCACATAAAAGTAGAAACACAAAAGTCGCCGCTCAAAACTCGCCACGCGCAAAACTCTCCACATGCAAAACTCGCCACACGTGCAAAACTCGCCACACGCAAAACTTGCACACGCAGAAAAATTGCCACACGCAGAAAAATTGCCACATGCACAAAAGTTGCAACACATGCAAAAGTTGCCTCACACAAAACTTGCACATACTCAAAAGGCACCACACATAAAACTCGCCACGCGCAAAACTCGCCATGCGCAAAACTTGCTGCACACAACTTGCTACACTAACCTGTCACATGCAACTCGACACACAAAAAGTTGCTACACGCATGTCGCCACACAAAACTCATCTCACAAAAGTCCCTACATGCATGTCGCCACACGCAACTCAACACACACAACTTGACACACGAAACTCGCCCTAAAACACACACAAGTCTGGTATCCTTCAAAAATAAAAATCTGATTAATAAGCAGACAAACTACAAGAGCAACAAATGTACCATATAGGAATCCGGCAGCTGTCAGTCACATGACCAGTCTATTATGTGTATGTGTGAGCTAATATATACTGCCAGGGGGTGGGCTTACTGTTGGCTGGGGATTTATCAGGCTGCCATTTTAGCTTACAAATACTGAGGTAAAAATACTGACCAAATAACGTGTGAACGAGGGCTAATACAGGAGGAGATGGCATACAGCTATATACTATATACAGGAGATGACACACAGGTATATACTATTTACAGGGGAGATGACACACAGGTATATACTATATACAGGAGGAGATGACACACAGATATATACTATATACAGGAGAGATGACACACAGGTATATACTATATAGAGGAGGAGATGACATACAGGTACATACTACATACAGGAGGAGATGACATACAGGTATATACTATATACAGGAGGAGATGACACACAGGTATATACTATATACAGGAGCAGATTACCTACAGGTATATAGTATATACAGGAGGAGATGACACAGGTATATGCTATGTATAGGAGGAGATGACATACAGGTATATACTATATACAGGAGATGACACACAGATATATACTATATATAGGTGAGATGACACACAGGTATATACTATATACAGGAGATTACATACAGGTATATCTAATATATAAAGCTGAATGTGTGTATGTATGTATGTGTGTATGTCCGGGATTGGCATCTGTACCGTCGCAGCTACAGCCACAAAATTTTGCACAGTCACACGTCTGGACCCCGAGAGCGTCATAGGCTATGTTGTGAGGTGAAATTTTAACCCCGCGCGTTCCAATTCACCAAACAATTTTGCTCCTATCTACATAATGGGGAAAAAGTGAAGGGAAAAGTGTTGGAGGAAAATTGACAGCTGCCAGATGTGAACAATGAGGACTTAAAGAATGAGAGCGATGGCGACAAAGAGTATATACCGTACAGTTGCTAAGGTGGGGCCCCGACATGGGATACTCACCACACACGGGGATATGAACACAAACACAAAATGCGCCACACACTACCACGTGCTTGAACACATATACCACCCTCAGCACACATTTCACCACACACACACACCAACCTCGCCACATAAAAGTCGAAACACAAAAGTCACCACTCAAAACTCGCTACATGCAAAACTCGCCATATGCAAAACTAGGCTCACGCAAAACTCGCCACACGTGCAAAACTCACCTCATGGAAAACTCACCTCATGCAAAACTTGCACACACAGAAAAATTGCCACATGTACAAAAGTTGCACCACATGCAAAAGTTGCCTCACACAAAACTTGCACATACTCAAAATGCACCACACATAAAACTCGCCACGCGCAAAACTCGCCATGCACAAATCTTGCTGCACACAACTTGCTACACTAACCTGTCACATGCAACTCAACACACAAAATGTTGCTACACGCATGTCGCCACACAAAACTCATCTCACAAAAGTCGCTACATGCATGTCGCCACACGCAACTCAACACACACAACTTGACACATAAAACTCGCCCTAAAACACACACAAGTCTGGTATTGTCCTTCAAAAATAAAAATCTGATTAATAAGCAAACTACAAGAGCAACAAATGTACCATATAGGAAATACGGCAGCTGTCAGTCACATGACCTGTCTATTATGTGTATGTGTGAGCTAATATATACTGCCAGGGGGGAGGGCTTCCTGTTGGCTGGGGATTTATCAGGCTGCCAATAGCAACCAATCACAGCTCAGCTTCTATTTTGCTACAGTTAATTAACCTGAGCTCTGATTGGTTAATATAGGCAACAAAGACATTCTCAGTATAACAAAGCTAATATATGTTGTGAAATGCTTCTATTTGCTTAGTTTTTGCCTTTTAATAATTACATTTCTATCTATTTGTTTTGTGGTTTTTGTGTGCAGAATAAATTTTTGTTAACACATTCTATTTTGCTAACAGCAGTCATTAACCCGGGCGAAGCCGGGTAGTACAGCTAGTATTCATATAAAATATATAATTATACTTCCCTATATCTACTTGAAGCATCTCAGGTCTGATGTCATCTGGTCTTCATCTTGATGTCTTCCTCTTGGTTCTTTTAAAACAATCTTTATTATAACTCTTTTGAAATATATGATATCATGTAGATATTGTAGAGACTGTGTGTCATGTGTCAATCAAAGTCCATAAATTCAAATGTTGATAAGAAAACAAAGTTCATAGATGAAATGTAGGTTTAATATCTGTGCAGTGTCACCTTTAGAGACCTGGACTTACATTGGCTCGCCTTGGAAATCATCTGGAATCTCCATATCATCCGCATTGGTCTTGGAACAGGTGTGACATCTTTAGTCGGCACAGCAAGGGTTACATTGACTCTTCCTTGCTAAACATAGCACCATAACCAGTCTTTAGTGCACAGGACACATGTCAGGGTTGTAGCATCCTGACAATTACCTGATTGTTCACCAGCTTTCATGGAAGTCTTATAGGTGATAGGAAACCACTAGAACGTAATAACACAGTTCATTTTCGCTTCATAGGATCATCGTCCCAATTGTGATTGTCAGTTTAGATACTGTACTCATAGTTGTCAGTGATGGATGCTGTAGGTGTGAGTGGTGACATGAATTGTATTTGACACAGTCTATTATTATTCAGAAATCATAGCATTGTTACCTTGTGGAACTTCTGGATAACGGCTTTTTCTTCTTGCAACTTTTAAGAATCAATTGAATTTAAAAATATAAAAAGTCTTTATTAACGCAACTTTCTGTATCTTGATTGAAGTCTTCATTCCCTATTCTATACCAAATCTGGTAATTTTCCTAACCTATAATATCACAGCGTACCATAACAATCAATAATATCCATATAATTATTATTAATATTCTTGTATTAGACATTACTTTATTAAATATTGATTTATATTTTGAGATAAAATAAAAATTAAGAATAAAAATTGAAGAAAAAATGAAAAATAAAAAATAAAATTAAGAATAAAAATTGAAGGAAAAATTAAAAATGAGAATAAAAATTAAAATAAGAATAAATGAAAAATTAAAAATAAAAATGAGAATAAAAATAAGAATAAGACCTTTATATGTTGATGATAAATGCAGAGGTTATGTCTCAATAACACATTCCCTTTAATATTTCCATTATTTAGATGTTGTCATAACCTTGGATTACTGAAATATTGAAATTATGCAGCTTTGCATGTAATATCCTTCATTAGAGAAAAAATTACTTTTATAACACTTAATGTTATTATACCCAATAATACCTTATTAATATTTCTTCTTTATTAAAATGTGTGAAGAGGTATTGATGAAATGTGATGATGTAATCAAGATCAAAAACACATTTCCCCCTTATTACCAAAAAATAATATTTTATGAAAAAAATTTGTAAAAACCAAAATTAAAAAATAATCATTTTTAGAACTGTCATATCAGCTTGTGCCATAAATTTGTTTGAAGATGTGTACCCATCTATGTAACTATTAAAAAAAACACTATCATAAAATTATCATTTGGAAAAATGTTCTAAATGTAGATTTTCTTGATAAACCATATTGATGTGTGATTGCACTTATTCACTATTAACTAAATCAAGAAATAATAATTACTAAAGAAATATAGAAATATATGTTGAGTAAATAATATTTAAATATATCTTAATATTGACTGAATCTTATTTTCTATAAACACAAAGTTGTGGGGTTTTTTTTCAACATACCATAAATCATGAGACTGAAAGAGGCCAGTTTCATACTGTACATTCCACACTATAGTCACTCCTACATTAACTTCACTCTTACGTTAACTCCACTCTTAGCAGCTGCTCATACGCTCATCTGTCATCTGTCACTCAGACTGTGACACACATAGAAGTTCACAATACATATTTCACATACAAAGAATAAGAATACATGTATATTAACCCAAAATATTGTATCCTAATTATCAATGCGCATTGTATACTATTAAACTTAATATTCTAATTTTTTTTTTTTATATTCCCCAAATACATATCTACAGTAACGCTATTTTCTAGCCTATAGATAAGACTCATCCATTTGAATGTAAAGGCTGAGGAGCTTTCTAAATTCTTCTTACACTAAAACAAGGGTATATGATATCTTTATTTTTAACTCACAGTTGTCACATGTCATGCACCATGCAATGGAGGAAAAAAACAAGTTTTAGATTATGTTAGAGAACAAAAATTACAGTACACAAATTTTAGATTGTTAGTTATGTATTATTTTTTTAAAATATAAAATATATAAAATCATGCAGTTATTATAGCTTCCTGTGTGAATAAATACATAAATTCATGTAAGAAGTGTTTTGTTCAATTCCTGCTTTGAAATGAAAGCTCTAAGGAAAAATAAAAGATAAGGTTAATTTCATATTTATTTAAAAACAAAATAATTTAAATATCTTATACATATGTATATATTTAATAAATGTAATTACCGTATTTTTCGGACTATAAGACGCACCGGACTATAAGGCGCACCCAGGTTTTAGAGGTGGAAAATAGGGGAAAAAAATATTTGAAGCAAAAAAATGTGGTAACATATTTAATAACATAAATAACATACTATTATATGTGGTGTTATTACATATAATAGTATGTTATTATGTTGGAAGCTGCAGGACCAGTGTGGTGTCTGTGAAGTACTATATGAAGATGCTGGAGGGTGAGTATAAGAATGGGGGCACAGGGCTGATATTGAAAGCACCACTCCTGCACTGCAAAATAGCACTGGAGTGCTGCTTTAAAATCCCATGGGAGAACTATAACTCCCAGCATGTCCTGCAGATCCTATGACATGCTGGGAGTTATAGTTCACCACAGGAGTGGCAGAGTGCTTTATTGTGTATTGTAAAGACTAACCTCTTAATTGTGGCAGAGAGCCAGCCTGTGGTGAGGTAAAAGCATCCCATGACTGCACACAGAGCCCTCCCTCTTGTTGCCTTTCCACAGCACAGGTTTTGAGGACGCTGCAGATTCTAGTGGAGAGCCTGAAGGACCTGTGATGATGTCAGAAGAGGGAGGGCTCTGAGCTGCCATGTGATGCTCCAGCCCGCCCACTCCTGACATCACACAGGTCCTGTTTGTGCACTGCACTCGGCATCCAGGCATTGCAGGCAGGTATACAGCGATCTCCTCTCCGCTCTGGCCCCTGCTGCTGCTGCCTCCTCCCCAGGACACACGGATCTCCCCAGCTGCTGCAGCAATCAGCGCTGAGGAAGCCATGCGTGTCCCCGCTTAAGTGCAGTATTCATTTGCTGCTCCCGGCTCACCGCTCAGCTGATCGGTGGGCGGGGAGCCGCTAATGAATATTCACTGCACTTAATCATCGGGACCACGTGGTTTTCCCAGCGCTGATTCCGGGCAGCGGGGACATCCTGAAGTGGGATAACAGTGCGATCCCACTCACTGCTGCCCCCCTCCCCACATGCTACATCCGTACCATAAGACGCACCCACACTTTCCCCCCAAATTTGGAGGAAAAAAAGTGCGTCTTATGGTCGGAAAAATACGGTAATGTAATTCTAAGTATTATTACTGGAGTAAATTTTAATTATTTCACTATACATATAAAAATACAGTTAATATAATCTCTACTTATACAAATATGCTACAGTATTTACTGTATACTATATTAATATATATATATATAACTGCAGAAATATATTTTATAAAATAATTACATATCAATAAATAATACATTGTATAACTCATCTACACATCATATAATATTATTATATTTTTAGCCAATTCCTAAACCAAATCTCAACTCTCTGTCAATAATTTGTTGAATAGCACTATTTAATAAGGTCAATTTTAACCCTATGGACTCTTTGAAGAGCTGTGATAATGGAGTATTCAGTTCACCCCCTGGGATACTCACCTGCTTCCGTCTGTCAATTTCCGCCATCTTTACAGAGAGATCTGAACCTTCAGCTTTTAACCCTTTCAGAGCTACTTCTTTAATGGACTCCTGAATCGTTTCATAGGGTTTGTAGCAAATATGTAATTTTCTTCGTACTTCATAGATTTGATTTTGGGTAAATTTTGGAGATTTTGATTTTGGCTTCTCATAAGATATAATTCTGCCTGGTTTAAAAAACTTAGTATGATTTGTTTTCCTTTCAAGATACTCATGTTT
The DNA here is from genome assembly GCF_051348905.1 of Ranitomeya variabilis. Classification (NCBI taxonomy): domain Eukaryota; kingdom Metazoa; phylum Chordata; class Amphibia; order Anura; family Dendrobatidae; genus Ranitomeya; species Ranitomeya variabilis. Next base: position 11,037,637 of record NC_135233.1, on the reverse strand, counting down.
TCTAGAAAAATCAAGGGATTGCGCACATTCAAATAAAGAATCTTTTGTGACGCAATAACACAAGATACAGGATTTAGGAATCTAAATTTGTTTACAAAGCAATTTATCATTGATTTTTCATTCAAATTCATACTGACCATTCTGTACACCCTTTCAAAAATGGACATAAATGTAAAAGTACATTCTTTCCGGACAATCTTTAATTTGAGAAGAATATCAAGATCTGGATAATTTTCTTTTAATCCACAAAATATCAACATTTTTAATCTTTCTATATCAGTTATTTCTTCATGGAACTCATCATCCTGCATTTTTAATGAGAATTTTCTGGAAAAAATTACTGGAAGCCAAATTTTAAACAATTCATTTTTCTGTTCATTAGTCAAATCAAACTTATCAGCAAAACTCTCAAATATCTCTGAATTTCTGCACACATAGATTTTGTCATCATATGCAGGAATGATTTTGCATAATTTTAACAAGATTTTCCTAGATTTAGTTTGGGGTTGGGCTTCTGAGTCATCTTCTATTTTAAGTGACCCTTCTACATCATCTTTGTCAGTTGTCATGTCTCCTACGTGTCCTCCATCTTGTTTTTCATCATGAGACACAAAGTCACCTTGGGTGGCCATTAATGACACGTGCATCACCTCTTGCTCACTCTTCACATTACAGTCAATCTTGGGAACATCAATAATTTCCATTTCCTTAGAAATTCTTTGTGCAAGAAGAAGGAAATCCACGCAAAAATAGCACAAAAAATCAAAACTAGCTGGCTTGGCCAATGTTAAATATGCTTATTTTCGCACATTTATTTAATCAAGACTATTCACCAGGTGCATTACTCCTAAAGAAAAATGTCATGATATTCTCATAAAAAAGGTAGTGGTTTATTGAATTGTCCACAGAAAAAACACTTTTTAGTGAAACATAAAAATAGATGAAATAGTTGCGAACAGATTGTCCATGTGTAGATATCAGCACTTGATACTCATCTTTCTCAAAGTTTGAATGGTAAAAGCCATCTGTCTGTGTGAAGTCTGAAGGTCATCATGGCTACCGCTACCAGCTGTTGCTTCCTTGAGTGACTTGTCCGATGTCCATGGAGAATGATGGTAAAGGCAGGAGGTGTCAGTCCCACGTGACAAAAAGCGAACCCCCACCCTCCTAAGAGCTGTGTTTATATATGTGTCCTCAGACCACATGTTCCCCTTTATATGGAGTTGACTTATACTCTGAGATTCATGCACAGAAATAGCTCTTTGTAATGTCAGCAAGAAGCAATGTGCTCAGGACAGGATTGAATAAGAATAATTCAATTAATTAATATTTAACACACCCCCCAAAATGTTTTTTTCTTTCCCATACCCCCAAAGCAGAGGCACGCGCCCGATCCTTTTTTTTTTCAGGCCATCGAGTCACTCCGGCACAACGGGGTTATCATTCCTGTGCCGAAAAACAAAAGATTCCAGGGTTTCTATTCGAACCTGTTCGTAGTTCCAAAAAAGGACGGAACTGTAAGGCCCATTCTGGACCTAAAGCTCCTTGTCAGGACTCTGAACAATTTTTATTATTTTTTTGTGCATTACTACCCTTTACCAAGATGGCGTCTTTGGTCTCATGTGCACTGTGTCTTCCTGCTATAAAACTCCACCACAGTCTTCAGTCTGTGCTAGAGTATTCTGCCTTGCATCCAGCTCCTGACCTCTGGTGACTCCCTGGCTATTTACCTGCTCCTGTGAACCTGTGGGGTTATCCTGCTACTCTGCTCTGAGTTCCTGCTGCATACACAGTTCCAGTAATCCTCCCTCATCTGCTGCTCGTGTTTGCTCCCATCTGCATTTGCTGGACATGTAAGCTGTTTCTGCTCTGCAAGAACCTGAGACTATTACCCAGACCTCCCTGGTTGAGCTAAGATATTATTTGCACTGCCTTATAAGCATATCTATCTGTGTTGTGGACTAAGCAAGGACTTATTCGTGTCAAGTATCCTCAAGAATAATTGTGCTTCATAGACTTTCTGCGTGATTGCATTTTCCTCTGAAGTTTCCTATAGACTGCTGAGCTGCATTTGATATTTGCACCAAGTGTTGTGGACTTGAGTTTCTCTCTGCACCTGTTTGAATCACCGTGTTATAATATAGACTTTACCACTTATAAAACTGTGTCCTGTAGTTGTCTTGTTCCACGCAAAGAGTCTCCTGAGTTATCCCCTATAATTATTACACTCCTGAACAGGTTTGTCAAAAGCAGACTTTTCCGGATGGAGTCCCTCTGCTCCGTCAACTCTTTGATGGAAAGGGGAGAGTTCTTGGTGTCTATCGACATCCAAGACGCCTATCTTCATATTCCTATTTTTCACTATCATCAAAGGTTCCTGCATTTCGCTGTCTGCGGGCCACACTTTCAGTTTACAGCCCTGCCCTTCGGACTAGCCACCGCTCCTAGGGTGTTCACAAAGGTCATGGCGGCCGTCATGTCTATTCTGCATTCTCGGGGCTTGGTTGTCTTCCCATACTTAGACGACCTCTTGATCAAGGGACCGTCTTTTCAGGCCTGCGAAGAATGCGTCCACATCATGTTGGATACGCTGTCTCACCTGGGGTGGCTCATAAACTTGAGAAAGACTTCTCCCTTCCCAGCTCAGAAAATTTCCTTCTTAGGAATGATCTTGGACTCATCCCAAGGGTTGGTGATTCTCCCTCGAGACAAGGTCATAGCCATTTGTCTGGGAGTTCAGGCACTCCTTGGCCAATTCCTCATTCCATCCAATTTGGCATGAGGGTCCTAGGAAAAATGGTGGCAACAGTGGAAGCTGTTCCTTTTGCCCAGTTTCACCTCTGCCCCTTGCAGCATGCGCTGCCGGCAACCTGGGGCAAGAGCCTGCTTTTTCCCGACCGCCCGTGTCGTCTGTCTGCCCGGATCACGCAGGCACTCAAGTGGTGGACGTTGAGCTCCTCCCTCCTTCAGGAGAAATCCTTCTCCCCGGACCACTGGCTGGTCGTCACTACCGACGCCAGTCTCCTCTGCTGGGGAGCTGTTTTCCATCACCACACGGCTCAGGGGCGTTGGTTGCCTTGGGAGTCACGCCTTCCTATCAATCCCCTAGGAATATGGGTGATTCAGTGGGCTTTGCGGCACTTCCATCATCTTCTGGCGGGGCGCCCAGTCCGAATTCAGTCGGACAATGCCACGGTCGTGACTTATATCAATCTTCAATCTCCAAGGGGGCACCCGCAGCAGAGCGACCTTGCTCGAAGTAGAACACGTCCTCCGCTGGGTAGAGAAAAAACACTCAGTGATCTCAGCAGTTCAGCAGAATTTCTCATCCGGCAGGGTCTCTCATCGGAGGAATGGTCTCCATCCAGAGGTTTTTCAGCAGATTTGTCAATGCTAAGGAACCCCGAATGTGGATCTGATGGCCTCCAGGTTAAACACCAAGGTGCCTGAGTTTGTTGCTCGATCCCGAGACCCAAAGGCCATCGGCATGGATGCCTTGGTCCTTCCGTGGAATCAATTCCGGCTACTGTACGTGTTTCCCCCCGTTGCCGCTGCTTCCGAAAGTTATCCGGAAGATCAAATTGGAAGGGGCCCAGTAATCCTGGTCGTCCCGTACTCGCCTCGTTGGGCATGGTACACAGAGCTAATGCAACTAGTTGCTGAGGTCCCCTGGCGGCTACCGGATCGTCCGGACCTACTTTCCCAGGGTCCGATCTACCACCAGAACTCAGGGACTCTGTGTTTTAACGGCTTGGCCATTGAATCCTGGGTCCTGACCCAGGCCGGACTCATGTCCACACTCAGGCCTCAGCAGAGGTGAGTCTGGGCAGAAAAATTCTGCAGACAGCAGTAGCACACCTGTAGATAGTTGGTATTTGTGGCTTATTCTGTTGGGTCAAATTTCCCACCCAGGGACTACTTTTGGACGTCCCTTGGTCCTGTGTCCCCCAATGAGGTGAAGGAGAAACAGAGATTTTTGTGTGCTTACCGTAAAATCCTTTTCTCCAAGACACTCATTGGGGGACACAACACCCGCCCTTTGGCCTGATGGCTCTTTATGATATTTGGGTCTTCTTTTACACATTTTGTACCTTGTATTAGATATTTCTTTTTTGTTCTACTGCTTTTGCACTGAACTGGTTCTTGTGGAGCCAGCACGAGGGTATATACTGCAGAGGAGGAGCTAACTTTTTTTCGTATTCACTTAGTATCAGCCTCCTAGCGGCAGCAGCATACACCCATGGTCCTGTGTCCTCCAATGAGTTTCTTGGAGAAAAGGATTTTACGGTGAGTACACAAAAATCCCTGTTTTTTTATTTCCATTGTCTGTTCAACAGATACCTGGCTACCGGAGAGACTTTATCATCTCTCCATTTCCAGTTCCGATTTGAAAACAGCTGACATGTCGCGGCTTTGAGGTGGGCTCACCGCCGGAGCCCACCTCAAAGTGGGGAAGTCTACCAGCTGATGTACTATCCCGTCTTCTGGCAGAAAGGGGTTAAAAAAACACTGAATACCATGAAGTTATCATTTGGAAAAAATATTCTAAATGTAGATTTTCTTAAACCATTTTGATGTGTGATTACACTTATCCACAATTAACTAAATCAAGAAATAATAATTAATCCAGAAATATAGAAATATATGTTGAGTAGATAATATTTCATTATATCTTAATATTCTAATAATTTAACTGATTTGCATTATTTCCCATAAACACAAGTTTTATTTTTATTTTTTTTCTTCTAGCATACCATGAATCATGAGGCCTCCCATACATCACACATACCACGTTACTCTTGCGTTACATTCCCTCTCAGCAGCTGCTCTTATGCTCATCTGTCACCTATCACTCAGACTGTGGACAAATATATAAGTTCAAACCACATATTCCACATACAAAAATATGAATACATGTATATTAACCCAAATTATTGTATCCTAATTATCAATGTGCATTGAAAACTATTAAATTTAATATCTTAATATTTCTTTGAATATTCCCCAAATACAAATAACACTTTGTAAATCATTCTATAGATAGAAGGACTCATAAGAAAATTGGGCATGAGTTGTAACCATATATTTGGTGCAGGGGCTGCAACAGAATACAAACCTTTAGGGTATGTGCACACGTCAGGATTTCTTGCAGAAATTTCCAGAAGAAAACTGGAAATTTTCTGCAAGAAATCCGCATTTTTTTTTTGCGTTTTTTTCCCGTTTTTTTTTTCGCTTTTTTATTAGCATTTTGCAAGCGTAATTAGCTTGCAGAATGCTAAAGTTTTCCAAGCGATCTTTAGCATCGCTTGGAAAACTGACTGACAGGTTGGTCACACTTGTCAAACATACTGTTTGACAAGTGTGACCAACTTTTTACTATAGATGCTGCTTATGCAGCATCAATATTAAAAAGATATCATGTTAAAAATAATTAAAAAATGGTTATACTCACCCTCTGCAAACAGCCGATCTCCTCAGCGGCGTCTGTTCCTATAGATGGTGTGTGCAGGACCTTCGATGACGTCGCGGTCACGTGAGCGGTCACATGAGCGGTCACGCGACCAATCACAAGACCGCGACGTCATCGCAGGTCCTTCACACACACCATCTATAGGAACGGAAGCGGCAGCGTGCACCGATGAGAGGCGGGAAGACTCCGGGGCCATCGAAGGTGAGTATATCACTATTTTTTATTTTAATTCTCTTTTTTTTACCAATTATATGGTGCCCAGTCCGTGGAGGAGAGTATCCTCTCCTCCACCCTGGGTACCGACCGCACATAATCTGCTTACTTCCCGCATGGTGTGCACAGCCCCGTGCGGGAAGTAAGCAGATCAATGCACTCCTAGTTGTGCGGAATCCCCGCAATTCCGCAAATTTAAGGAACATTTTTTTCCGTGATGCGATTTTTTTCGCGGAAAAAAATGCAACATTTGCACAAGAAATGCGGAATACACTGTAAATAATAGGATGCATATGTAAGCGGTTTTTTTTGCGTTTTTATCACGTTTTTATAGCGAAAAAACGCGAAAAATACTGAACGTGTGCACATGGCCTCAAACTTAGGCCTAAAGAATTGCTTTGACTTGTTAAAGTCTCTCAGAAGTTCTTCTCACTGAGGTTACAAGCTTTAAGTTACACAACTGAAATAGGGGTATGGTATCCTTATTATTAGCCCACAGTTCACAAGTCACCTGCTGTGACTGTCATGACATCCCATGCAGTAAAGATATATATATATATATATATATATATATATATATATATATATATATATATTCCCCACCATCCTGTAGAATGTAAGCCCACAAGGGCAGGGTCCTCGCCCCTCTGTACCAGTCTGTCATTGTTAGTTTACTGTAAGTGATATCTGTAATTTGTATGTAACCCCTCCTCATGTACAGCACCATGGAATCAATGGTGCTATAGAAATAAATCTGCAAAATGTTACAAAAAAATTAACAGCGCACAAAAACTAAATTTAGATTCAGTTATATATTATTTCTTTGAAGCGTTAAATATATCAAATCATGCAGTTATTACAACTTCCTGTGTAAATAAAGACATAAAGCCATGTAAGAGGTTTTTGATCAAATTCTGCTTTGAAATAAAAATTCTAAGGAAATTGAAAGCTAAGGTTAAATATCATATTCATACAGAAACAAAACAATTTAAATATCTTATACATATACTGAATGTATATATATATATATATTCAAAGAATAATAATAGCCACGCCCCCGGAAGAAGCTCTGGGCGAAACGCGCGTCGGGGCGCACGAGGAGGAAAGGGACCTGCTGTATTGCATTATCTGGGTCTGTATACATATACATTTGATATCTTTATATGCCGTACTAACTAATGGGTGTGTATAGCATTAGTTATATGTGTGAAATATGTGGACGGGATAATCATCCTAATAGTGAGAGGAACTTTATTTCCCTGTATTTCCACAATATATTTTCTAGCATATTAGGCTGTTATATCAGTACCATTGGTTACATTTGTTATTTGTTATTTAGGATACTGTGCAGGTCTCCTTTCTCTTCAGGACACTCTGTCATTATATCAGGTCTTATTACTAATTTTTGTTGTCTTGTAAATTGATTTAATAAAGATATCTTGATTTTATATCTTGGTTCTCTTCGTGCGGTTAATGGTATCTAAATCCGCGTTTTGTGTAGATATATTCAAAGAAGCTTTATTGGCAGGACCAAATACACATCAGTTTTGCCAAAGCAAGTGTATAAAGACAATTGGAATAGGGACTGTGGGGATGTTGGGTAGGAGCTGCAGGGGAGGTGGATGGGGGCAGATCCAGGGTGGGGGCTATAGTCCATGGCATAGGGGAGGTGGATGGGGGCAGATCCAGGGTAGGGGCTATAGTCCATGGCATAGGGGAGGTGGATGGGGGCAGATCCAGGGTAGGGGCTATAGTCCATGGCATAGGGGAGGTGGAAGGGGGCAGATCCAGGGTAGGGGCTATAGTCCATGGCATAGGGGAGGTGGATGGGGCAGATCCAGGGTGGGAGCTATAGTTCATGGCATAGGGGAGGTGGATGGGGGCAGATCCAGGGTGGGGGCTATAGTCCATGGCATAGGGGAGGTGGATGGGGCAGATCCAGGGTGGGGGCTATAGTTCATGGCATAGGGGAGGTGGATGGGGGCAGATCCAGGGTGGGGGCTATAGTCCATGGCATAGGGGAGGTGGATGGGGGCAGATCCATTGTGGGGGCTATAGTCCATGGCATCATGGCTGTCTTTCTCGCAGTCTATGACATTCGCTCACATACCGCGCTGCTATCTCCACTGCTCTCTCTTCTTCTCCCAGCAGGATATATGTCTTCCTTCATGGTGATGAAGTCCGGGAAGAGATGTGAGAGTCTCCTGAAGTGAGTGTCCCTCACTGCTGAGTATTTGGAGCAGTGTAGCAGGAAGTGGGTTTCGTCCTCTATGGCCTCCTGATCACAGTGTTGGCACAGTCTGTCCTCCCTGGGCTTGTAGTTCTGCCTGTGTCGGCCACATTCGATGGCCAGACTGTGGGCACTGAGTCTATATCGGCTCAGGATCTTGCAATCTCTGGGGTCCGGGAGTTTCTCCAGATATGGGGCCAGTCTGTAGTCTCTCTGTAGACTCCGGTACATGATCAGTTTCTGTGAGTTGTTGATATCATTCTTCCAGTCACTGACATACCTCTCCTGGCCTTCGTCTGCCAATATAATATAGACCATTTGTGACTTCATGAACAACGTGCGCTATTTTGGCACAAAGACCACGGACAAAAAAGAGAAGTGACTTTAAAAAAAACACGTAAATGATAATTTGAGGCCATTAAGTAAATCAATGTTCCATATTTTGAATTCACTTTCACTTGATGAAACTGAATAATAAGTAATCCATTCTCACATTGTGTTCTATGATCTGAAAAATCAAGTACAGAAATGCACTAATTTTTAGGAGTCATATTTTGGGTCTGATGTTTTGGGTGTTGGTTGGATATCAACCTAGAAAATTAAATCCGATTAGAATAAAAGTTATATTGTGCAAAATAAAAAGTGCAGAATAAGGACGACAGTCATCCACATTTACTTGTTATGTTTAATAGGTGGACAACCTTATTTTAGTACTAGTAGTAGGCAGATGAGCTCCATCTATCATAGTGACGCATGCTGTCTGATAGATATGGCGCATTTGCTATACACTTGCTCTCTCACCCATATTTGCCTTAATTTAGACCATTAATTTGCACTAAAACTCAGGACACGCCATTAATAAATCTGGCACATTTTGAGATTCACCAGATCTATGCACCATTTTGTAGACAGTAGACACATGTAAAAAGTATCCAGTGATTGTTACAAATCCATTTTCTGGAACAAAGCAATGAAAAATAATCTGGTGCCAGAATTTGGCGCAATAACAATGAATCTTTGAAAACAGAATTATCTCACAAGATATTTCAGGATAGAACAATGCTGTATTCCCGTACACCTGTTCTCCATGTATCACAATTACGGTAGTCATTTTTTTAACATTTATTTTATTTGAAAATTTCCAGGACATGCAGAAAGATCTTCATGGACGTCAACACTTGTAACCAATATGATGCACAAACCACTTTCTTGTAAGCGATGGCCTGGATGGAGCTGCATCATTAGACTTCTCTACGTTTGTCCTGCTGTCAGAAACACACATACCAGTTAGTTAAGTCTTTACTTCTGGATAAATTGTTCACATCAGTCAGGATGAACAAGGCTCCGATCACACTTGCTTTGGCTCTTTTTTTTTGTTAGGCTTCAGTGTTTTTTTTTGATGGTCATAATCAGGGCTGTGGAGTCAATGTCCATTTTGGTGGAGTCGGTATCAATTGGACAGACAATTACAGTATAATAAATTGGGTACAGTATTTAATTGCAGTATGTGCTGAATATTTTTTCAGAATTTGGGAAAGTTATGAAATGTCTTATAAATGTCTGTTGTATAATTGATCTGAGGATCTCGGCTTTTAGTGGAGATGAATCTGTGCTGCACTTTATGCATGTGCTCAGTAGTAAAGCTCTTCTACAGATCAGAGCACAAAGCCTCGGGTAAGGAACGTCTGCAGCGCTGCACTCATCACAAGAACTGCTAGTGTGAACAGGAAAACAGGATTAAGGCAAGTACTTATTACACAGATCTAAACTTTCGGAATTCATCTATGGCTGCAGTGACTATTTTGTAACATCTTCACCGCTCTTTGTTCTGGAGATTTGAAAATATGCCAGTTAAGTGCCCATGCATTGTAGGGACCCCATACAGTGTAAAGCCCCCATGTGTTTAGCAAATATGTCCACAGTAACATCACTAAGGGTACCGTCACACAGTGCCATTTTCATCGCTACGACGGCACGATTCGTGACGTTGCAGCGTCGTATAAGTATCGCTCCAGCGTCGTATACTGCGGTCACACGTTGCAATACACGGCGCTGGAGCGATAATTTCATGATGTATTTGCGATGTAGAAGCCGTTGGTTACTGTGCGCACATCGTATACAACCTGTGTCACACAATGCAATCATGCCGCCACAGCGGGACACTAGACGACGAAAGAAAGTTTCAAACGATCTGCTACGACGTACGATTCTCAGCGGGGATCCGGATCGCAGTAGCGTGTCAGACACAGCGATATCGTAAATGCATCGCTGGAACGTCACGAATCGTGCCGTTGTAGCGATCAAAATTGCACTGTTTGACGGTACCCTAATACCAAAAATGTGCAAATAGATGTGTCAAATTAATTACTCTGCATGGACCCAGTAGAGGGTTCAATACATGAAGCAACATAAATCATATAGAAAAGAATGTACAACTGAACCCATATATTGTAGCGCTACCATGAATTGTTTCCCCATTCATTGTAGTACCCCTATACATTGTTCCCCTATACAGTGTAGTGCGCCCATACATTGTGCCCCATACAATGTAGGGCCCCCATACATTCTCCCTCCATACAGTGTAGCGTGCCAATACAGTGTAGAGCCCCCATACAGTGTAGCTCCACTGTACACTGCAGCCCCATACATTATAGTGCCCCCATACCATGTAGGGCCCCATAGATTGTTCCTGTTACGGAACCCCCCAGCACCCAGAATATGTTGCGCAGTCATATGTATGTATAATAGGTTCCATGTGAGATGCATGTCCCTAATGCATCAGCCCACAGGCTACGCCCCTGGGCAGAGGGGACAAGATATCCCCCTTCTGACCTTCCCCACCTTTGTAATTCCCACAGTAAATATTGTCAGGCTCCGGCCACCTGCGGCTATTGTAATGTATGTCTGGCCTGCTGCTTTTCAATTGGCCTGCAACCTGTATCTGTGTGATATATTCTGTGTCCTGTGAGTATAAAGTGTTGTCATACTGGAAATACGTGGAGAAGCAGTGATCTTTTATATGCGCCCATGCAACCAAGCAATTCCAGCCAGCGTCCTTCATTCAGACTCCAGCCAAAGCAGAGTGGACCTCCTGAACCACGGGGTGGTACTGAAAGAGGTACTCCAGCACGGTAGACCCCGTTACACTGGTGGCAGACAGCGGGATGTGATACCCAGTCTACAGGAGGAAAGGAATGAATGGAAAACAACTACTGTGATATATGTGATGCAGTAACCCCTGTAACAGGTAGGGGGCGCTGCATGATCTCCCCAGTATGCGCTTGGAGGCGTGATGGTGTAGAGAGAAAGTTTGGCAGAATTGTAAATGGCCAATATGTGTGTTGCAGAGGAGGTTACTCTGCACTGTCAATCTGAATGTAAGTTGGTCTGCTGGGACCTGTAGTCCCTCAAGAGTTTGTGTTATGTGTATAGTTCTCATGGGAGATTGGCAGGGCTAGTCATGAGAGATGGGAGGGTCAGACTAGCCACACACACACACACTCCCACCCAGGGGAGTGGTTACCAGTATGTAACGTGACCAGGGTGTGGGTCAGTGTTCGTTGTGAGCTCACTGTGTGTGGGGCTGAGAGGTGTGTCCGGTAGGTCCTGTGTGGTTCCTGTGTATGGACCTGACTGGTGAAGGTGCTGGATTGTCCTAGGAATGACTAGGGTCCTGCAAGCACCTGAGACGGTCGGTGCTGGATTGTCCTAGGAATGACTAGGGTCCTGCAAGCACCTGAGACCGTGAGACTTGGCTTCGGGTGGCCTGGGTATTGGACGTTCCCGGCTGGGGAAGGACGTCCTGAAGAGTACCCGGACTAGGCCACCAGGTGGGGTCCTGGCTACCTGGGTGTTGGGAGGTCCTGCGAGGAGGACCGGATCCCTGAATAGCACGAGGTGAGGACCGGGATCTGCGGGGCCAGGGACAGTTACTGTGTGGGGAAGCTGGAGTCCTTCGGTGAGGTCTGGACTGACTACTGGGTGCCGACCAGGCAAGTTGGGGATCCCCGTTAGGCAGCTTACCCAGAAGAGTGTTAACGGAGTGTGGGGAAGCTGGAGTCCTTCGGTGAGGTCTGGACTGACTACTGTGTATTGACCAGGCAAGTTGGTGATCCCCGTTAGGCAGCTTACCCAGAAGAGGTTAACGGAGTCGGCATGAGGAGCAGGAGCTCCCGTCAGGTACCAAAGAGACTGTTGGTGCCTGTTGTGTTTTATATGATATAAGTAATGAACTTTGCATAACCCGGTTTATGGCATATTCAATAAACCGCATGGACTGTTTTGTTAGAAAATTGTGCCCGGCTACATTAATCCCGCGCCAAGTGAGTGTCCCCCAATACACTCAGTAAGAGAAATCTTACACTACCAGAAGTTAAAGAGGACTACATTAAAAGATCTGGTGGAAGCCCGTGGGTTCATCGCCAGCAACAAAACAAAAACGGATTTGATAGCTGCCATCATGGAACACGACTGGAACACGACTGGAACACGACAGTGCAGCGCCCCCCAATGTGAACGTGGAGGAGACTGAATTCCAGAGGGAGGTAAAGAACAGACTGGCGTTCTATGGCCCAAACCCTGCAGTAGAGATCATATGAGAGGTGATGGCTGATGTGCGTACTGATCTGAAGGAAAAGATGGCCGAGCGGACCAGGATAGAGCTAGCCAAGATGGAGTTGGCAGAGCGGACCAAAGTGGAGCTGGCCAAGATGGAGAGTCAGCGAGCAGGGGGAGCTCTGGCCTCCGCCCAGGTACCTTCAACAGTAAGCCACAAAAAGATCCAGTATAATGCCTTCCGACAGTTGGGGGAGGCAGAGGAAGATATTGATGGCTTTCTGCAGGACTTTGAGCGGCAGTGTGCCCTTCATCAAGTGAAGCCGGAGGAACAGGTTCAGATTCTGGCCAGCAAGCTGACAGGCCGGGCAGCGGATGCCTATCGCACGGTACCTGATGAGGACTGTATGGACTATGAGCAGATCAAAGAAGTGATCTTGGCCCGGTATGCACTGACACCAGAAGCATACCGCCAAAAGTTCCGCGGACTTATAAAACAAGTAACCGATACCCACGCTGAATGGGCCTGTAAATGACGGCGGTCACTGCTACAGTGGGTACAAGGGAGCCAAGCAACCACTAAGGAGGACGTCCTCCAGCTCTTCTTGTTAGAACGATTCCTTAATGGACTAACCCCCGAGACACCGGAATGGCTTCGGGACAGGCGGCCAACGACTCTTGAGGAGGTCGCTCGTCTGGCCGATGAACATCATGATGCCAGGAGGCCTCAGTTGTCCGGATCAAAGATGGTCACTAGGGGTCCGCCCATGGACCTGGAGGCCCCCAAACCACAGAAGATTGTAGGGGGACCAGCTAAAAACCCGGCCTACCACAGTCCCCCTGGGGTGCGATGCCACACCTGCCATCAGCTGGGCCACCTGCAAAGACAATGTCCCAACCGGACTCAGCATACCCAGTGGCCAAAGGCGGGAACAGCTACCTTCAGCCGGGCCGCTGTACACTGCTACCAAGGCGAAGCTGACCCGGCATTGGGGCCTACGACTAACCAGGGGGTGGAAGAGATGGAGGAAGTGCTGCATGAAGTAGACCCTGTGCAGGCAGCCCGGGCAGATAATCGACAACAGCATCGACAGGTCGTGTGGGTTAATGGGAAAAGTATGCAGGGACTAAGAGATTCCGGGGCAACTTTGACCCTTGTGAAGCCTCATCTCGCCCGGGACCAAGAGAAGACAGACCGGACAGTGGCAGTCCATGTAGCAGGGGGAGCCATACATCGACTGCCCACTGCCAGGATTCACCTGAACTGGGGAGTCGGGGATGGCCTGGTTGAGGTCGGCTTGATGGAGGATTTGCCTGCAGATGTCTTGCTGGGAAATGACTTGGGGCCCATGTTGTCTGCCTTCTCGGTTGCCCCTCTGGCTGAGACATATCCTGTGACCATTTATCCAGAGGACAATGAGTGAATACCAACAACAAATAATTCAAATATAACAATTATTTTTATTTTTACTGACATAAACTTGTTTACATCTAGAATAAATACATAGGTCTTCATAAAATTATGTGAATCACACCAAACTGTTTAGATGTGACACAGGATGGAGCATATCAGACTGTGGTTACTAAATAAATAATGAGGGATCCTTAGGGTACCGTCACACATTGAAATTTCCATCGCTACGACGTTACGATTCGTGACGTTCTAGCGATATCGTTACGATATCGCTGTGTCTGACACGCTACTGCGATCAGACACCCTGCTGAGAATCGTACATCGTAGCAGATCGTTTGGAACTTTCTTTCGTCGCTTGATCACCCGCTAACATCGCTGGATCGTTGTGTGTGACAGCGATCCAGCGATGTCTTCGCTTGTAACCAGGGTAAACATCGGGTAACTAAGCGCAGGGCCGCGCTTAGTAACCCGATGTTTACCCTGGTTACAAGCGTAAACGTAAAAAAACAAACCGTACATACTCACCCGTCGGTGTCCTTCAGGTCCCTTGCCGTCTGCTTCCTGCTCTGAGTGCCGGCCGGAAAGTGAGAGCAGATCACAGCGGTGCTGCGCTCTGCTCTCACTGTACGGCTGCACTCAGAGCAGGAAGCAGACGGCAAGGGACCTGAAGGACACCGACGGGTGAGTATGTACTGTTTGTTTTTTTACGTTTACGCTGGTAACCAGGGTAAACATCGGGTTACTAAGCGCGGCCCTGCGCTTAGTTACCCGATGTTTACCCTGGTTACCCGGGGACTTCGGCATCGCTCCAGCGCCGTGATTGCAACGTGTGACCGCAGTCTACGACGCTGGAGCGATGATTATACGACGCTGCGACGTCACGAATCGTGCCGTCGCAGCGATGAAAATTTCAATGTGTGACGGTACCCTTAATGCTTTTAACTAGGTGCCAATGAGTCCACTGAAAACAGTGCATCACTAATTGTGATTGCACTCCCTCCTACTCATGCCAAAGTATTCACACCATATGCTATAGACAACAAGGATAGATAAATCACCGGTTGCCAGTGCAACCCCTCCTATTTATATACATATGCTACGATTAGCTAATCCCACATCAGTATACAAAAGTAACAACTGTATTTACCCATGATAAGGTCCAATGTCCAGCTCCAAACTGTGTCAGGAACCCCAACGCGCGTTTCGCGTATAAATTATGTCGCTTCCTCAGGGGACCCCTGTTACTTGTTACTTTTGTATACTGATGTGGGATTAGCTAATCGTAGCATATGTATATAAATAGGAGGGGTTGCACTGGCAACTGGTGATTTATCTATCCTTGTTGTCTATAGCATATGGTGTGAATACTTTGGCATGAGTAGGAGGGAGTGCAATCACAATTAGTGATGCACTGTTTTCAGTGGACTCATTGGCACCTAGTTAAAAGCATTAAGGATCCCTCATTATTTATTTAGTAACCACAGTCTGATTGGCTCCATCCTGTGTCACATCTAAACACTTTGGTGTGATTCACATAATTTTATGAAGACCTATGTATTTATTCTAGATGTAAACAAGTTTATGTCAGTAAAAATAAAAATAATTGTTATATTTGAATTATTTGTTGTTGGTATTCACTCATTGTCCTCCGGATAAATGATATATTTATGAGTTATTATACCTACATGGGTCTGTAGTAATTTCTGGTGCCGTATAGAAATATCCTGTGACCACTCAGAGACAAGCTCAAGCTGCAGAGGCGGAATCACACTCAGAGGAGGCCCAGGTAAGACATCCCAGCCCTACACGTATTCCCATAGCCAGACACATTTCTTGGGCCACCCCAGCTGAATTTAAGAGGGAGTTACTTGAGGATCCTTCATTGGAGGGATATTGTGGGAAGGAACAGGAGGGGAGAGGGGTACTGGAAGGGGAACAGTTTGTATGGAAGCAGGGTCTCCTCTACTGGATCACAGAGCAGCACCACACAGGGACGAGCCCCACTATAAAACGACAGCTGGTAGTTCCCAAGAAGTATAGGCAGGAGTTACTGCAAATCTCTCATGACATACCCTTGGCCGGGCACTTTGACGTCAGTCGCACCAGGCATCGTCTGACACAAAACTTCTTTTGGCCGGGGGTAACCTATGATGTTTGTCAGTACTGCCAGACCTGTGACAGTTGCCAGCAAATTGGCAAGAGGGGAGATCGATGCAAGGCCAAATTACACCCCCTCCCCATTGTGGAGGAACCATTTAGCCAAGTAGCGGTCGATCTGATAGGGCCGTTAGCCAAACCTAGTCCGTCAGGGAAAAGGTATATATAGACAGTGGTAGATTATGCCACACGGTATCCAGAGGCGGTTGCGTTACCTAACATCCTGGCAGAGGCGGTGGCGGCTGCCCTGCTCCAGGTTTTCTCATGGGTTAGATGTCCCCGGGAGATTATCTCGGACCAGGGTACCCAGTTTACAGCAGAGGTGACCAACCAACTGTGGAAGCTGTGCGGCGTAAATCCATTAGAAGCGCCCTGTACCCCCCGCAAACCAATGGGTTGTGTGAACGCTTTAACAGGACGTTAAGACAACTCATTGGGACTTTTACCAGGACCTACAGGGACTGGGAGAAATTCTTGCCACACCTCCTGTTTGCCTATCGGGAGGTGCCCCAAGAATCCACGGGGTTCTCCCCATTCGAACTGGTATAAGGGAGGCAGGTAAGGGGACCCCTAGACTTAGTGCTAGAACACTGGGAAGGCGAGGGCATCATAGAAGGGGTACCTATTGTACCCTATGTGCTGGAATTCCGGGACCGCTTACAGGAGCTGACCCAGGCTGTTCATGGGAACATGCAGGTGGCCCAGTGGCACCAGCACGTATGGTATGATCGGAGGGCCAGAGAACGCACCTTGGAAATAGGACAGAAGGTCCTGGTGTTAGAGCCCACTAGGCAGAACAAGTTCCAAGCTGCATGGCAGGGGCCCTACCAGGTAGTGGGGAAAAGAGCCGACACCACCTATAATGTCGCCGATTGTGACGACACCAGGGTTATCCGCATGTTCCATGTGAATATGCTGAAGCCCTACCGGGAGTGCCCTGAAGAGGTAGTGGCCATCTGTGCACCTGAAACAGAGGATTTAGCCGGACTTCCCTTGCCTGATGTCTTAGGGGAAAGGACTCAGACTAAAACATGGGACCAGGTACACTGGGGTGAAGACCTAGATCCCCGGGAGAGACAGCAGGCGGAGGCGTTGTTGAGGCAGCGACAGAGGATGTTTTCGGGGAGACCAGGGTACACTCGCCTGGCACAACACAAGGTTGAGACCCAGGATCAGACTCCCCCTGCGACAACCCCCCTTCCGCGTCCCTGAGTCTGTATGAGAAGGGATGCGACAAGAGATACGAGAGATGTTGGGGTCATTGAAGAGTCAGATAGTCCCTGGGCATCCCCCGTAGTGTTAGTGCCCAAGAAGGATGGAACTACACGGTTTTGTGTAGACTATCGTAAGCTCAATGAGAAAATGGTGACGGATGCGTATCCCATGCCGCGTGTGGATAAGTTGTTAGACCGGCTGGCGGGGGCAAAGTATTTGACCACCATCGATCTATGTAAAGGCTACTGGCAGATTCCCCTTAGTCCTTATGCTATTCCCAAGTCGGCATTTGTCAACCCGTTCGGCTTATTCCAGTTTCGAGTTATGCCATTCGGGATGAAGAATGCCCCGGCGACCTTCCAGAGGCTGGCTGACCGGCTTCTGGATGGTCTCCAGGACTATGCTTGTGCCTACCTGGATGACATCGCCATCTACAGCGCGACATGGGAAGAGCATCTAAATCACCTAGAGACAGTATTGGACAGGATCCACAAGGCCGGAATCACCCTGAACCCAAACAAGTATCACGTGGGCAAAGCAGAGGTTCAGTATTTAGGGTATTGGGTGGGAAGTGGGAAACAGCAACCAGAACCAGCCAAGATTGAGGCCATAGCCAAATGGCCCACTCCACGCACTAAAACCCAGGTCATGGCGTTTCTAGGGACAGCGGGGTATTACAGGAAATTCGTCCCCAATTACAGCAGCGTAGCCAAGCCCCTCACTGATCTGACCTGTAAGAACCAACCCGGTCAGGTAACCTGGACCCCAGAGTGTGAGGAAGCCTTCCGCCAGCTAAAGGACACCCTCCCCAATACCCCTGTATTGGCCGCACCCGATCCAACTAAACGTTTCCTTGTTCACACAGACGCTTCAAAGTTTGGATTGGGGGCAGTACTGAGCCAAGTCGGGCCGGACGGCCAAGAACACCCGGTAGCTTACCTGAGTCGGAAACTACTGCCCCGTGAAGTAAGCTATGCGGCCATCGAGAAGGAGTGCCTGGCGGTAGAATGGGCACTCAAAAAGTTGCAACCATATTTGTATGGATGATAGTTTTCCCTCCTAACGGACCATAATCCCCTAGTCTGGCTTAATCGGGTCTCCGGAGACAACGCCAGATTACTGCGGTGGAGTTTAGCCCTACAACCTCTGGACTTCACCATCCACTACAGACCCAGCAAACAAAACGGTAACGCCGATGGACTAAGTCGACAAACGGAACTTGTACCAACCCCATAAACTTCGGTCATCCCCAAACTGATCCGTTAACCCCTTCACCCCCAAGGGTGGTTTGCACGTTAATGACCGGGCCAATTTTTACAATTCTGACCACTGTCCCTTTATGAGGCTATAACTCTGGAACGCTTTGACGGATCTTGGCGATTCTGACATTGTTTTCTCGTGACATATTGTACTTCATGTTAAAGGTAAAATTTATTCGATATAACTTGCGTTTATTTGTGAAAAAAATGGAAACTTGGCGAAAATTTTGAAAATTTTGCAATTTTCCAACTTTGAATTTTTGTGCCCTTAAATCACAGACATATGTCACGCAAAATACTTAATAAGTAACATTTCCCACATGTCTACTTTACATCAGTACAATTTTGGAACCAAAATTTTTTTTTGTGACGGAGTTATAAGGGTTAAAAGTTGACCAGCAATTTCTCATTTTTACAACACCATTTTTTTTTAGGGACCACATCTCATTTGAAGTCATTTTGAGGGGTCTATATGATAGAAAATACTCAAGTGTGACACCATTCTAAAAACTGCACCCCTCAAGGTGCTCAAAACCACATTCAAGAAGTTTATTAACCCTTCAGGTGTTTCACAGGAATTTTTGGAATGTTTAAATAAAAATGAACATTTAACTTTTTTTCACACAAAATTTATTTCAGCTCCAATTTGTTTTATTTTACCAAGGGTAACAGGAGAAAATGGACCCCCAAAGTTGTTGTACAATTTGTCCTGAGTACGATGATACCCCATATGTGGGTGTAAACCATTGTTTAGGCGCATGGCAGAGCTTGGAAGGGAAGGAGCGCCATTTGACTTTTCAATGCAAAATTGACTGGAATTGAGATGGGACGCCATGTTGCGTTTGGAGAGCCCCTGATGTGCCTAAACATTGAAACTCCCTACAAGTGACACCATTTTGGAAAGTAGACCCCCTAAGGAACTTATCTAGATGTGTGGTGAGCACTTTGACCCACCAAGTGCTTCACAGAAGTTTATAATGCAGAGCCGTAAAAATAAAAAATCATATTTTTTCACAAAAATGATCTTTTCGCCCCCAATTTTTTATTTTCCCAAGGGTAAGAGAAGAAATTGGACCCCAAAAAATGTTGTGCAATTTGTCCTGAGTACGCTGATACCCCATATGTGGGTGTAAACCATTGTTTGGGCGCATGGCAGAGCTTGGAAGGGAAGGAGCGCCATTTGACTTTTCAATGCAAAATTGACTGGAATTGAGATGGGACGCCATGTTGCGTTTGGAGAGCCCCTGATGTGCCTAAACATTGAAACTCCCTACAAGTGACACCATTTTGGAAAGTAGACCCCCTAAGGAACTTATCTAGATGTGTGGTGAGCACTTTGACCCACCAAGTGCTTCACAGAAGTTTATAATGCAGAGCCGTAAAAATAAAAAATCATATTTTTTCACAAAAATGATCTTTTTGCCCCCAATTTTTTATTTTCCCAAGGGTAAGAGAAGAAATTGGACCCCAAAAAATGTTGTGCAATTTGTCCTGAGTACGCTGATACCCCATATGTGGGTGTAAACCATTGTTTGGGCGCATGGCAGAGCTTGGAAGGGAAGGAGCGCCATTTGACTTTTCAATGCAAAATTGACTGGAATTGAGATGGGACGCCATGTTGCGTTTGGAGAGCCCCTGATGTGCCTAAACATTGAAACTCCCTACAAGTGACACCATTTTGGAAAGTAGACCCCCTAAGGAACTTATCTAGATGTGTGGTGAGCACTTTGACCCACCAAGTGCTTCACAGAAGTTTATAATGCAGAGCCGTAAAAATAAAAAATCATATTTTTTCACAAAAATGATCTTTTCGCCCCCAATTTTTTATTTTCCCAAGGGTAAGAGAAGAAATTGGACCCCAAAAAATGTTGTGCAATTTGTCCTGAGTACGCTGATACCCCATATGTGGGTGTAAACCATTGTTTGGGCGCATGGCAGAGCTTGGAAGGGAAGGAGCGCCATTTGACTTTTCAATGCAAAATTGACTGGAATTGAGATGGGACGCCATGTTGCGTTTGGAGAGCCCCTGATGTGCCTAAACATTGAAACTCCCTACAAGTGACACCATTTTGGAAAGTAGACCCCCTAAGGAACTTATCTAGATGTGTGGTGAGCACTTTGACCCACCAAGTGCTTCACAGAAGTTTATAATGCAGAGCCGTAAAAATAAAAAATCATATTTTTTCACAAAAATGATCTTTTTGCCCCCAATTTTTTATTTTCCCAAGGGTAAGAGAAGAAATTGGACCCCAAAAAATGTTGTGCAATTTGTCCTGAGTACGCTGATACCCCATATGTGGGTGTAAACCATTGTTTGGGCGCATGGCAGAGCTTGGAAGGGAAGGAGCGCCATTTGACTTTTCAATGCAAAATTGACTGGAATTGAGATGGGACGCCATGTTGCGTTTGGAGAGCCCCTGATGTGCCTAAACATTGAAACTCCCTACAAGTGACACCATTTTGGAAAGTAGACCCCCTAAGGAACTTATCTAGATGTGTTTTGAGAGCTTTGAACCCCCAAGTGTTTCACTACAGATTATAACGCAGAGCCGTGAAAATATATTTTTTTTTTTTTCTCAAAAATGATTTTTTAGCCCCCAGCTTTGTATTTTTACAAGGGTAACAGAATAAATTGGACCCCAAAATTTGTTTTCCAATTTGTCCTGAGTACGCTGATACCCCATATGTGGGGGGGAACCACTGTTTGGGCGCATGACAGAGCTCGGAAGGGAAGGAGCGCCATTTGGAATGCAGACTTAAATGGATTGGTCAGCAGCCGTCACGTTGCATTTGCAGAGCCCCTGATGTACCCAAACAGTACAAACCCCCCACAAGTGACCCCATATTGGAAACTAGACCTCCCAAGGAACTTATCTAGATGTGTTTTGAGAACTTTGAACCCCCAAGTGTTTCACTAAAGTTTATAGCGCAAAGCCGTGAAAATAAAAATTCTTTTTTTTTTTTCACAAAAATGATTTTTTAGCCCCCAGTTTTGTATTTTCACAAGGGTAACAGGATAAATTAGACCCCAAAAGTTGTTGTCCAATTTGTCCTGAGTACGCTGATACCCCATATGTCGGGGGGAACCACTGTTTGGGCGCATGACAGAGCTCGGAAGGGAAGGAGCGCCATTTGGAATGCAGCCTTAAATGGATTGGTCTGCAGGCGTCACGTTGCATTTGCAGAGCCCCTGATGTACCCAAACAGTACAAACCCCCCACAAGTGACCCCATATTGGAAACTAGACCTCCCAAGGAACTTATCTAGATGTGTTGTGAGAACTTTGAACCCCCAAGTGTTTCACTACAGTTTATAATGCAGAGCCGTGAAAATAAAACATCTTTTTTTTCCCACAAAAATGATTTTTAGCCCCCCAAATTTTTATTTTCCTAAGCATAACAAGAGAACTTGGACCCCAGAAGTTGTTGTTCAATTTGTCCCGAGTACGCTGATAACACATATGTTGGGGTAAACCCCTTTTTGGGCGCACGGGAGAGCTCGGAAGGGAAGGAGCACTGTTTTACTTTTTCAACGCAGAATTGGCTGGAATTGAGATTGGACGCCATGTCGCGCTTGGAGAGCCCCTGATGTGCCTGGACAGTGGAAACCCCCCAATTCTACCTGAAACCCTAACCCAAACACACCCCTAACCCTAATCCCAACGGTAACCCTAACCACACCCCTAGCCCTGACACACCCATAATTCTAATCCCAACCCTAATCCAAACGTAAATGTAATCCAAACCCTAACCCTAACTTTAGCCCCAACCCTAACTTTAGCCCCAACCCTAACTTTACCTCCAACCCTAGCCCTAACCCTACCCCTAACCCTAACCCTAACCGTGACTGAAATACGTGGCACTGAAATACGTGGCACTGAAATACGTGGCACTGAAATACGTGGCACTGAAATACGTGGCACTGAAATACGTGATACGTGGCACTGAAACACGTGGCACTGAAACACGTGGCACTGAAATACGTGGCACTGAAATACGTGGCACTGAAATACGTGGCACTGAAATACGTGGCACTGAAATATGTGATATGTGGCACTTAAATACGTGGCACTGAAATACGTGGCACTGAAATACGTGGCACTGAAATACGTGGCACTGAAATACGTGGCACTGAAATACGTGGCACTGAAATATGTGATACGTGGCACTTAAATACGTGGCACTGAAACACGTGGCACTGAAATACGTGATACGTGGCACTGAAATACGTGGCACTGAAATACGTGGCACTGAAATACGTGCAACTGAAATACGTGGTACTAAAATATGTGGCACTGAAATACGTGATACGTGGCACTGAAATACGTGGCACTGAAACACGTGGCACTGAAATACGTGATACGTGGCACTGAAATACATGGCACTGAAATACGTGGCACTGAAATACGTGGCACTGAAATACGTGGCACTGAAATACGTGGCACTATGACTGTCAGAAAATGTTCATTAAACGGTTAGGGGTGAGGTTAGGGGTAGAGTTAGGGTTAGGGTTTGGATCCCTTTATCACCTTGATGGTGGTGGGTGGCTTTTCAGTGTGTTTTCTGTTTTTTTCGATAAAAATGCATGCGTTTTTAACGCAAACAAACGCATGTGCTTAAAAACGCAAGAAAATACTGCAGGTTGTATTTCTGAAAATGAACGCATGCAGAAAAAAACCGCATGCGTTTGAAAACGCGACCAAACGCGTACAAAAAAACCGCATGCGTTTTCAATGTTAAATATAGGGAAAAAACGCATGCGTTTTTTTGTGCAAAAAACGCTGCAGACAAAAACGGAAGTGTGAAACCAGCGACGCTTTTTATAGCAAAAAAGTTTTTGCGTCTCCACATTTTGAGACCTATAATTTTTCCACATTTGCTCCACAGAGTCATGTGAGGTCTTGTTTTTTGCGGGACGAGTTGACGTTTTTATTGGTAACATTTTCGGACACGTGACCGTTTTTGATCGCTTTTTATTCCGATTTTTGTGAGGCAGAATGACCAAAAACCTGCTATTCATGAATTTCTTTTGGGAGAGGCGTTTATACCGTTCCGGGTTTGGTAAAATTGATAAAGCAGTTTTATTCTTCGGGTCAGTACGATTACAGCGATACCTCATTTATATCATTTTTTTATGTTTTGGTGCTTTTATACGATAAAAACTATTTTATAGAAAAAATAATTATTTTGGTATCGCTTTATTCTCAGGACTATAACTTTTTTATTTTTTTGCTGATGATGCTGTATGGCGGCTTGTTTTTTGCGGGACAAGATGACGTTTTCAGCGGTACCATGGATATTTATATCAGTCTTTTTGATCGTGTGTTATTCCACTTTTTGTTCGGCGGTATGGTAATAAAGCGTTGTTTTTTGCCTCGTTTTTTTTTTTTTTTTCTTACGGTGTTTACTGAAGGGGTTAACTAGTGTGGCAGTTTTATAGGTTGGGTCGTTACGGACGTGGCGATACTAAATATGTGTACTTTTATTGTTTTTTTTTTTAATTTAGATAAAGAAATGTATTTATGGGAATAATATTTTTTTTTTTTTTTCATTATTTTGGAATATTTTTTTTTATTTTTTTTTACACATTTGGAAATTTTTTTTTTTACTTTTTTACTTTGCCCCAGGGGGGGACAATACAGATCGGTGATCTGCCAGTTTGCATAGCACTCTGACAGATCACCGATCTGCGAGAAGTACAGGCTGCTTCACAGTGCCTGCTCTGAGCAGGCGTCTGTGAAGCCACCTCCCTCCCTGCAGGACCCGGATCCGCGGCCATCTTGGATCCGGGTCTGGAGCAGGCAGGGAGGGAGGTAAGACCCTCGCAGCAACGCGATCACATCGCGTTGCTGCGGGGGGCTCAGGGAAGCCCGCAGGGAGCCCTCTCCCTGCGCGATGCTTCCCTGCATCGCCGGCACATCGCGATCATGTTTGATCGCGGTGTGCCGGGGGTTAATGTGCCGGGGGCGGTCCGTGACCGCTCCTGGCACATAGTGCCGGATGTCAGCTGCGATATGCAGCCAACACCCGGCCGCGATCGGCCGCGCTCCCCCCGTGAGCGCGGCCGATCGGCTATGACGTACTATCCCGTCGGCGGTCATACGGGCCCACCCCACCTCGACGGGATAGTACGTCAAATGTCGGGAAGGGGTTAAGGATCAGACTGTGTATGCCGATCGCGTCGCTGAAAAGGGGAGCCGTGTTACGGAACCCCCCAGCACCCAGAATATGTTGTGCAGTTATATGTATGTATAATTGGTTCCATGTGAGATGCATGTCCCTAATGCATCAGCCCACAGGCTGCGCCCCTGGGCAGAGGGGACAAGATATCCCCCTTCTGACCTCCCCCCACCTTTGTAATTCCCACAGTAAATATCGTCAGGCTCCGCCCACCTGCGGCTATTGTAATGTATGTCTGGCCTGCTGCTTTTCAATTGGCCCTACACAGTATAGGGGTACTACAATATATGGGGACACTACACTGTATGGGGGTACTACACTGTATGGAGGAACAATGTATGGGACACAATGTATGGGAGTGCTACAATATATGGGGGCACAATGTATGGGGGCCCTACACAGTATAGGGGTACTACAATATATGGGGACACTACACTGTATGGGGGTACTACACTGTATGGAGGAACAATGTATGGGACACAATGTATGGGAGTGCTACAATATATGGGGGCACTACACTGTATGAGGGTTCTACATTGAATGGGAAAACAACATGGGGGAACAATATATGGGGGCCCTACAATGCATGGGGGAACAAAGTATGGGGCACTACACTAAATGGGGAAACATTGTATGGGGCACTACAATTTTTTGGGGCACAATATACGAGGGTGCTACAATATATGGGGACCTACACTGTATGGGGGAACTGTAACGGGGTCTACCGTGCTGGAGTACCTCTTTCAGTACCACCCTGTGTTTCAGGAGGTCCACTCTGCTTTGGCTGGAGTCTGAATGAAGGACGCTGGCTGGAATTGCTTGGTTACATGGGCGCATATAAAAGATCACTGCTTCTCCACGTATTTCCAGTATGACAACACTTTATACTCACAGGACACAGAATATATCACACATCATACAGTGTAGTGTCCCCATATATTGTAGTACCCCTATACTGTGTAGGGCCCCCATACATTGTGCCCCCATATATTGTAGCACTCCCATACATTGTGTCCCATACATTGTTCCTCCATACAGTGTAGTACCCCCATACAGTGTAGTGTCCCCATATATTGTAGTACCCCTATACTGTGTAGGGCCAATTGAAAAGCAGCAGGCCAGACATACATTACAATAGCCGCAGGTGGGCGGAGCCTGACGATATTTACTGTGGGAATTACAAAGGTGGGGGGAGGTCAGAAGGGGGATATCTTGTCCCCTCTGCCCAGGGGCGCAGCCTGTGGGCTGATGCATTAGGGACATGCATCTCACATGGAACCAATTATACATACATATAACTCCCCATACAGTGTCTCCCCATACAGTATAGTACCCCCATACATTGTTCCCCCATACAGTGTAGGGCCCCCATACATTGTCTCCCCATACAGTATAGTACCCCCATACATTGTTCCCCCATACAGTGTGCCCCCATACATTGTCTCCCCATACAGTATAGTACCCCCATACATTGTTCCCCTGTACAGTGTGCTCCCATACATTGTCTCCCCATACAGTGTCTCCCCATACAGTATAGTACCCCCATACATTGTTCCCCCATACAGTGTAGGGCCCCCATACATTGTTCCCCTATGCATTATAGAAATACATGCAGCTGAACGATCCGATCCCGAGTGCCGGCAGCAGTGCCGGGCATTGATACGAGAGACTCGCATCACACTTGCAAGTGTGACCCCGGCCTAACAATGCTTGTTTCTAAAAAAAAATTAAAAAAATGTTGTCTCCATACTCTTGAGAGATATTACTTTTTAATTTTTTGGCAAATGGAGCATTTTGAGGCCTTACTTTTTGAGGGACAAGTTGATGTTGTTTTTGTACCTTTTTGGGGTATATAACATTTTTTTTTATCACTTTATTCATTTTTTTCAGATGCAGAATGAACAAAAATCAGCAATTCAGTTATTAGGCAGATTTATTCATTGTGTCAGTACGATTACAGTGATACCAGATTTATAGCTTTTTTTTTATACTTTCCTACTTTTACAGACTAAAAACAATATTTTACAAAAATGAATTTTTTTTTTCATCGCCATATTCTGAGAGCTGTAACTTTTATATTTTTTGTCAAATGAGCTATATTAGTTCTTGGTTTTTTTTGTGAGACATTTGGCATCTTCATTTATAGAATATTTTTTTTGCACATGACTATCTGATCGCTTTTTTTTTATTTTTTTTATGTGTTAGTATTTTGAAAAAGCTACATTTTTGGCACTCTTTTTATATATATTCTTTTACAGTTATTAGCAGTTTTATAGGTCGGGTCGTTACGGATGTGGTGATACCAATTGTGTGTATATTTTTGTTTACTTTTGTTTTAACACAAAAGTTGCATTTTTAGTGGCGAAACAGGTTTTGAGGATTTTTGTATGTTTTTTTTGTACTTTTTTACATATTTTATTTAACTCTTTTTACCGTTTCACTTAGTCCCACTATGGACATTAATATTTTTTGCTCTGATCAGAATGGTTTTCGAAAATTACCAAAATGGTTTTCAAGAATTACTGTTCGCATTTGTTTCTCTGACTGCTCCCATAATAGCTGTTCAGATAAAAATCACCTGAGGCTGAAATCCTGCACAGCAGATGACCTCACAACCAAAGTGTTCCATATAACAAAATAACTCAACCAGAGATCTTCTGCGAGATTTATTACATCTTCTTACCATATTACTTTTATCGTCATCTGTTCTTTTTCTTTTACGCGAAGAAGTTGAATTAAGGCCGTTGCTTTGTGGTGTTGAAACATTTGAATCACTTGTAATTTTTACTTCTAGATTTAAATGTACTTCTGCAATAAGACCTAACACAATGAAAGTGTTATATTCATAAAAATAGGCATAAAAGCAGATTGAAAACCAAGACATTGATAAGAGCCTGATAGGTAAGGTACACAGGGCTGCCACTAGGAATTTCGGGGCCCCATACTGGCAACATTTTCGGGCCCCCTTGAGACTCCGCCCAGACTCCACCCCAGCTCCACCTCCACCCTTCAAACCTTCCACAGTCCCACCGCTCACTCTTGGAAAAGCTCAACTTCTCCACCACATCCTCATCAATCCGGTAGTAACAGTTCCCATCAAACACCAGATCACATACATAGACAGCAGTTTTTGTTCTGGCCAAAAGAATTTTTAAGCCGCCACTACGACACGTTAAGACTCTTTTGGCAAGACCCTACTCAACTCTAACCTATTAAATATAAGTATATTTTTATGTATTTTTCATTAAGGGAATGAGTCACATACATTTTTTTTAAATGACCATTAATACAACATACAAGGGACAAATATCGTAACACCATGACCAGACCACATATTACCACCACATGGAGACCTATAATACCACACACAAGGGACAAATGCAGTCACACCATGACCAGACCACATATTACCACCACACAGTGACCAAATAATATCACATACAAGGAACAAATGCCACCACACCATTACCAGACCACATATTACCACTACATAGTGACTGAATACTAAAATGCTGATCATTAATTAAAAAAAACAACAACACAATACTAAGTGACATTATACACAGGAACTCTGTATGCAGTGTCAGTGTACAGATAATATAGTGATCTCTGCTGACATTATACACAGGAGCTCTGTATATAGTATACAGTGTATAGTGTCACTGTACAGGTAACACACTGACTCAACAGTGACGTTTCTAGATGAAATCCTTCATCTTTGCTTTTCTTTTTCATGCAGCGCAGACCACCATCACTTCTTCCAGACAGGACTCATCTCTGCATAAAATAACACATAGTTACCTAGAGCACCGCTTCCAGAGCACATTCCTCTCTTTTTCCCTTTCTTCTACATTACACATCTGAATATAGATATGCACCCACTATTAATACATAATTGGTTATTATGCAACCCACCATTCCAAATATAAATTATAATATGCCACTTTCCCCACCTAATAAATATATAAATGAATTAGCACCTGTACTCTTTTCCCCAATTCATTACCAGTCACTGCATGCTCAACGCCCCCCACAATGTACCTCATGCTCCCCCGACTTATTATATTTACATGCCCCTTCTGCCCCAATTCATTGTCATGTCTTCTCTCTCCCACCCTCTATTCATTATCAACAGCTCTACCCCCACAATCAATACATCATTTACTCCCCCACCCTCAAAATGTGTTATTATTTGCTCTCTCCCGATCATCATTTGCTCTCCCCACCTCCTTCCTTCAATTCAATTGCTGTCCCTCTTCCCTCACTCTCAATCCATCATTTGCAGTCTCCCATCCCCTCCCCCA
Organism: Ranitomeya variabilis; assembly: GCF_051348905.1. Taxonomy (NCBI): domain Eukaryota; kingdom Metazoa; phylum Chordata; class Amphibia; order Anura; family Dendrobatidae; genus Ranitomeya; species Ranitomeya variabilis. The sequence goes on along the minus strand of NC_135233.1, from coordinate 11,008,642 downwards.
CTTCATCATGTGCAGTCCCTCTCCCCCCTCTTCATCATGTGCAGTCCCCTTCCCCCAATTCATCATGTGCAGTCTCCTTTTCCCCCCACTTCATCATGTGCAGTCCCCCTTTACCCCATGTCCTCCTTTGCAGTTCCTTTTAACCCCCCACTTCATGTGCAGTCTCCCTTTAACCCTCTCTCCACATCGTAATGTGCAGTCCCCTTTAAACCCCCTCCCCATATCATCATGTGCAGTTTCCCTTTAACCCCCCTCACCACATCATCATGTGCAGTCCCCCTTTAACCCCCCCACATCATCATGTGCAGTCCACTTTACCCCATGTCATCCTTTGCAGTTCCTTTTAACCTCCACTTCATGTGCAGTCCCCCTTTAACCCCCTCCCCACATCATGTGCAGTCCCCCTTTAACACCCACACATCATGTGCAGTCCTCCTTTAACCCCCCTCCCCACATCATGTGCAGTCCCCCTTTAACCCCCCACATCATCATGTGCAGTCCCCCTTTAACCTCCCTCCTCACATCATCATGTACAGTCCCCCTTACTCCTTCCCCCGTCATCATGTGCAATTCCTCCTTCCCTCACCCATTTAATGCCTTTTGTACAGAAAACAAAAAGTTTTGTATACTTACCTCATTGTCGCTCCCCAGCAGCGCGGCTCTGCCTCCAGCGTCCGGTACATGTCGGGCGGCGTGTACGTGATGACATCATCATGTACGCTCCATCACCTGACAGGAAGTACACCAAAGACGGAGGGAGCAGGAGCTGCGCAGCCGTCAAGGTCAGATGGCTGTGCAAAGCTCTGGGAAAACTCTCGGGCCGCAGCGCTGATGTGTGCGCCGCAGCGCGCACCACTTTGCCGCACAATGGGGCCCGATGAACAGTAGCACATAAGCGGGGACCCGGACCCGCGGACCCCTCTGTGTACTGCTGTGTTCACCCATACAGGAGTAAGGGCAGTAGTGCCCAGATGGCGGCCCTGAAGGTACGTGAGACCGCTGCTGCGGGACGCCTGCTAGTTCTTGGTGAGGCGCAGCTGGGTAGTGAATTGTAATTACACTAAGTGATTATTTGATGCACAAGACTTACAGTGGGTGAAATAAGCATTGAACACTTCCCCAGTTATCTAAGTAAATCTATTTCTAGGTGCTATTGACATTCTCACCAGATGTCAGTAACAACCCATCCAATCCACACAGGAAAGAAATCACCATAGATGTCCATAAATTATGTGTAATAATGAGAAATGACACCGGGAAAAATACTGAACACATTGCTGACATTTATTTAATACTTTATACAAAAGCTTTTGTTGGTTATGAAGCTACAAGACTCCTCCTGTATGAAGAAACTAGTCGCAGGCATTGCTCAGGTGTGATTTTGTCAAATTCTTCCACACAAACACCCACATCCTGAAGGTCCCGTGAGCTCCTTCTATGAACTCTGAGCTTTAGTTCCTTCCATAGATTTTCTCTTTTTCAGGTCCGGTGATTGGATCGGCCATTCTAGTAGATTTATGTTCTTTCCCTGAAACCAATTGAGAGTTTCCTTGGCTGTGTGTTTGGGATCATTGTCTTTCTGAAATGTCCATCCTTGTTTCATCTCCATCATCCTGGTGGACATTTGTCCATTCATCCTTCCATCAATGAAATTAAGTTTTCCAGTGCTGTATGCTGAAAAACAGAACAACACCATGATGTTCCCACCACCAAACATCACTGTGGGTATGGTGTCTTTGGGGTGATACGCATTGCCTTTCGGCCTACAAACATCATGTTTATTATGGCATCCAAATAGTTCAATTCTGGTCTCATCTGACCAGACTATATTCTCCCAGTATTTCACAGGCTTGTCTAAATGTGGAGCAAACTGTGAATATGCTTGAAGATGCTTTTTGAGCAGCAAATGAGTCTTGCATGTTGAGCGCACTCTCAAAAAAAGCCATGGAGGTTACGTGGTGAGCGTGCATACAGGCCATGGAGGTTACGTGGTGAGCGTGCATACAGGCCATGGAGGTTACGTGGTGTGCATACAGGCAGTCACGGTTCACAGGGAGGATACCTTTATCATCCCCACCACTCACACCAATTTGTCATGAACCGGGGTTGTTTGGTTGCCCCTGTTTTTTTCTGAAGGGGATTTATCTATATGTAATAATTATAGGGGATAACTCAGGAGACTCTTTGCGTGGAACAAGACAACTACAGGACACAGTTTTATAAGTGGTAAAGTCTATATTATCACACGGTGATTCAAACAGGTGCAGAGAGAAACTCAAGTCCACAACACTTGGTGTAAATATTAAACGCAGCTTAGCAGTCTACAGGAAACTTCAGAGGAAAATGCAATCAAGCAGAAAGTCTATGAAGCACAGTTATTCTTGAGGATACTTGACACGAATAAATCCTTGTCTTAGTCCAAACACAGATAGATATGCTTATAAGGCAGTTCAAATAATATCTTAGCTCAACCAGGGAGGCCTGGTTAATAGTCTCAGGTTTTTGCAGAGCAGCAAACGCTTACATGTCCAGCAAATGCAGATGGAAGTAAATAGGAGCAGCAGATGAAGGAGGATTACTGGAACTGGTGTATGCAGCAGGAACTCAGAGCAGAGTAGCAGGAACACCACACAGGTTCACAGGAGCAGGTGTATAGCCAGGGAGTAATCAGAGGTCAGGAGCTGGATGCAAGGCAGAATACTCTAGCACAGACTGAAGGCTGGGGTGGAGTTTTATAGCAGGAAGACACAGTGCACATGAGACCAAAGACGCCATCTTGGAAAAGGGCAGTAATGCACAAAAGGTAAAAAATGTTCAGAGTCCTGACACTATATCTCACTTCCCAGTTCCGGTTTGGAACTTGCAGCTCTCTGGCGTCCCCCTTAGCCTCAGGTCAGACCGGGTACTGCACCTAGGATAATTAGTCGCCAGAAAGGCTGCCTTACTTTGTACTGGCTAATGGGCACACTGCAGCGAGGACGATATAACTACTCCCACTCAGACGGGAACAATAATTATCAACGCCGCCGTCGCTACAAAGCCTCCTAAATGCACAGGACAAATCCGCTGCCACCAGCACCGATTTCTTAATTAATAACGGGTCCGGAGCCCACCCAAATTAGTAGCGTAATTCACTTTAGAGGCCGTGACAGTACGTTATAGAGCAAGGAGAGACAAAGCTAATAATTTTATATATTTTACTCCAAAAAAAGGTAGGCAGTGTTTACAGAAGTATAAAAAGATATTATAAAGAAGACAAGTATCGTATGTACAGTACAATTACAAATAAAACGGGATTAAAGTTGAAAGAACTTAAATTTCGTTCAGATCATTTCATCTCATGGCTGACCGTGCGCTGTGGGGGATGGGCGACACATCTAGATGCATCACACCTGTCTTGCAGCTAGATCACAGACAAAAGACACTGAAAACTCCTGATTCACTCACTTATTTCCCAGCTTAAAACCAAGGCACTCCCCCTGTGGTGACCTCACTCAGAGGCTGAATCTTCCCCTTTTCTTAGAGCTATGACAAACTATTTTTTTATATAGCTCGCTGTATGAACCTCGTATACGAATGATACAATGATCAGGATGTGCACCACATGGGGGGGATTCTTTTAAGTGTAAACACTGCATAGTTGCATGACCCACTTACAGAGAAATCCGCTCCTTGCAACTCGTTGGGTTTAGCTCCTAGCGACTTCAGTGAGCTATAGATCTCTCGATGGACATCCACAATATATAATCCTTATATCTCTAGCCCGAACTGGTGTCTGTATACATAAATTTGAGAGAATCGAGTCCCATGCAGTTTCTGTACCAGTTTTGGCTGGTATCAGGTGGGTGGGGGGAATGAGGGATTTACACAGAGGCTGGGTTTCGCAGCTAAAAGCCATAAACTGCTCATTGGGGGGCTGCTACACATTGGTATCAAGTTGCACAGAGTGTGTCTGCCATATGGCTTTGTTTTTGTATCAGCGAATGCAGTGGGGAAGAAAGGGGTCAAATCTGCAGCGCGTGTCTGTGCCATGGAACCTTCTAGAACTAAACTCATAATATGGCATTTTTACATTATTGTGACACCTCCCCCTTTTGGACCGTGCTACGGAGGCAGGACCTCTCAGTACTCCTCCATGCGCACCTCGGCAGGTTCGCCCTGGTGGGACAACCCATCTGCATTGCCATGCTTGCTGCCCTTTTTGTGTTTCACAGTAAGGTCGTACTGTTGGAGGGCAAGGCTCCAGCGTATCAACCTTCCGTTGGTTCCACACATGACTTGTAGCCAGCGCAGAGGGTTGTGGTCAGTCACCACAGTGAAGGTGCGACCATACAGGTAGGGCTGGAAATGTTACAGGGCTCAGACCATGGCCAGGCACTCCTCGATGGTGGAATAGGCCACTTTTCTCGGCAGAAGCTTCCGGTTCAGGTACAACACGGGGTGCTCTTGGTTCGCTGAGTCAACCTAGCTGAGCACAGCACCGAGGCCAAACTGCTATCGATTGCTTTTAACACGGGAGAGTTGCACAGGGCTGTTTTCAAAGCCTGGAAGGCCCCTTACTCCAGTCGACTATTTGGGGTAGCTTCTTCCTGGTGAGGTCCGTCAAGGGTTTTGCCTGGCTACTATAGTTCTGTACGAAGCGCCTATAGTACCCTGCAGTGCCCAGGAAGGACCTGCAGTGCCCAGGAAGGACATCACCTGCTTCTCGGTGCTGGGGGTGGGCCAGGATGCGATTGCGTCCACTTTCCCAGGCTCTGGCCTTATGGAGTTCCCGCCTACCCGATGTCCCAGGTGGTGGACCTCTCTCATGCCCATCTGGCACTTTCACGGGTCGATGGTCAGACCTGCTTGGTGAATTCTCCTGAGCACCTCCTGAAGATGCCTCAGGTGTTCGTCCCAGGAGGAACTGAAGATGGCAGTGTCATCCAAGTACACCACTGCTTACTTCTCCAGTCCCTGAAGCAGGTGGTTGACCAGCCGCTGGAAAGTGGCAGGGGCATTCTTCATGCCGAAGGGCATGACCATGGACTTGTACAGTCCGAAGGGTGTGATAAATGTGGACTTCTCCTGTGCCTCAGGGCTCAGGGGAATCTGCCAGTGTCCTTGACTCAGATCCATTATGGTCAGATATTCTGCGCCAGCTAACCGCTCAGGCAGCTCCTCGATGCGCGGCATTGGGTGCGTGTCAGAGGCTGTGATGGCGTTGAGCACCCTGTAGTCCTTGCAGAACCAGGTGGTCTGATCCTTCTTTGGAACGAGAACTACAGGTGAGGCCCATGTGGTCTTTGACCGTTGAATCACCCCCAGCTGTAACATCTCATCGATCTCCTAGCGCATAACCTGCTACACCTCTGCGGAGATCCAATAGGATGTTCGCCGTAGTGGGGCATGATTCCCCAGACTTGCCTGCCGTACAGAAGCTCGGAGGGGGAGAACCCCATTGAGGCCTGCGGAACCTCTCGGTAAGCGAATAGCAAGTGTGGGAGGTACTGCTTCCAGTCACGTCCTTGGGTCTCAGCCAGTATGCGTAGCATTTGTTTGAGGGTACCGTTGAAGCGCTCACACAAGCCATTGGTCTGTGGGTGATACGCACACAATACCATGTGCTTCACCTGCATTCTCCTACAGAGAGCCTCCATTAGGGGAGACATGAATTGGGTCCCTTGATCGGTAAGCATCTCCCTGGGAAATCCTACCCGTGAAAAAAAGATGGCCAACAGTGCATCCGCCACCTTATCTGCCCTAGTTTAGGACAGAGCCACTGCCTCTGGGTACCGGGTAGTGTAGTCTACCACTGTGAGGACGTATTACTTTCCAGAGCTGCTAGGGGCGGCCAGCGGGCCCACAATGTCCACCGTGATCCTCTGAAAAGGCTCCTCTATCACTGGCAAAGGGATGACGGGAGCTTTAAGAACAGGCCCCACCTTCCCCACTCTTTGGCAGGTGATACAGGAGCAGCAGTAGTTTGTCACATCTGTCCCCATCTTGGGCCAATAGATGTGTTGAGACATCCGGGCCTTAGTTTTGCTGATCCCCAAGTGTCCAGTGAGTGGGATCTCATCGGCAATCTGTAACAACTCACTCCTGAACTGGTACGGGACGACCAGCTGTCTTTCCCTCAACCACTCCTTTTGGGATTTTCCAGGTACTGTTTCCCGGTACAACCTCCCTCATTCCCAGACCACCCTCTCCTTATCCATCATGGAGGTGGGCATCTCGGCGAGGTGTCTCAAATTCTCCAGGTTTGCATCTTAGTGCAGAGCTGCCTGGAACTCCTGGCTAGGGGCAGCCAGAAGCCACGTCAGGGTCCCATCCCCACGGGAACCCTCTGGGACCTGCTCTTGGTCCATCTCTGGTTCAGTCATGCCTGTGTTTGAGGAGGGTCCAGAAGGCAGAACGATATCTGCGTTCCAGGAACTCTAACTGCGGGTGACAGCAGCTAAGTAGGCTGTTTCCCCAGGGATTTCCACAGATCCATCAGCCGTCGCTGCTATTGGTAATACCTCCCCATCCACCCCAACATTTCAGGAGCAGTGCTACTTGTGGGGCAGTTACCTTCCTCTGTGGCACTGGTCAGTTGCACAGCATCACCTTCCTCACGGTTCCCATGCACCTCCCCATTTCCCTTAGCACCTTCGCTTGCTCCTGGTGGGGGTTCCTCAGCCATCTCTCCCCGCAGAGTGACGTGGCTGAGCACTCCTGCAACTGTGAGCACATCATTCTTAGGAAATAAATGGTTAGCAGGTAAAACATGCATATTTTCATCATCAGTATTACCCTCAGCATTTTCAGAAAACTGATCATCAGGTACAGCATTAACCGGTAAAGCATTGTCCGGTAACACATGCAATTTCCCATAGCTATCATCAGCATTCGATCGGGGAGGGGAGTCAGGGACATAATATGCAACCATCCTCCCCAAATCAGTCCCCAATAAGACATCAATGGGCAAGTTATCGGACAGCCCCACTTCCTTCACCCTGCTCCAGGCACCCCAATCTATATGCACACGGGCCATTGGCAGGGGACAGCGGATTCCTCCAATCCCGGTGACAGTCAGGGTTTTCCCCGGAATAATCTCTTCAGGGGCCGCCAGTTCGGGTTGGATGAGGGTTCGTTCAGCCCCGATGTCCTTGAGGCCTGTTACGACATGGCTTCCGACGGTGACGTGCTGCACGTTGTCATACACCCTCCCAACTGTCCCACCCACCAAAATAACTGCTGCATTAGGCCCTGGGGCCTTGGCTGGGGGATTCTTCTGCTTCCCTGGACAGTAGGCGCTGATATGACCAGTCCGTTTGCAGAAAAAACACTGGCGAAGGTCGGTAGTTGGTCTGATGCTGTTGGCAACGGGGACAGGGCCTCTGGTGATTTGGCTGGCAGGGGTACTGGCATTGGTTGCAGGCTTACCCCCTCTGCAGCTGGCAGTGACTGGCTACTGCTCTTCCGATTTACGGTTGGCCTCAGGCATCGGCAATCTGCGCTGCTTTAGTCAAATCTTTGGGCTCTCTGTCCATCACGAACTGTCGCACCTCAGCTGGGGACAGATGTAGAAATTGGTCTTTGATCATCAGGTCCCTCAGCTGTGCAATGGTGGTCACTGACAGTCCTTGAGTCCACGTGTCAAAGTGAGTCCCTGCTCCATGCGCCACATCACCGTAGCTGTCGTGTGGGCCACGTTGGAAGTTCTGGAACTTTCCATGGTAAACCTCAGGTGTAAGCTGTTACTTTGTTATCAGGGCCTGCTTGATGGCCTCATAATCTTCATATCTTGGTATGGCGGGAGAGAAGCAAACGCCTCCAGAGCTTTGCCTTCTAGCCTTGTGGTCAGGTATCAGGCCCATTGGTTATCCGTCAGCTGGTACTGTCGGCAGGCTTTCTCAAAGGCCCGCAGAAAAGTGTCCAAGTCCCCGTCTTTTTCCATCACAGGAAAGTGCTCTGGCCAGGGTTTTGGGAACTGCGCGTTGCTGGACTCACTGCTCTGCGTGGTATATGGTACTGCTCTGAGTTGGGCCAGCTGCAGTTAATGGTCGCTCCGAGCTTGGGCCTCTCGCTCAGCTCTCTCCACTTCCTGCTGGGCTCTCTCCGCCTCTCACTTTTCCGCTTTTTCTTGGTATTGCTGGATCAGATGCAGACGTCCATCACGGTCGTCGGCGGGGAGTTGTTCCAAGGCCGCCAGCAGGTGGGGGTCCAATCCATCCTGGTTGCTAGTAGGGCCGGCATTTAGTGGTTGGACCTCTGCTGCAGCACCATTTTCGCTGGTGCTGGCTTCTGTGTCCGCTGGGTCCTGAGGCCAGACTTGGTCCACTTCAAATTGCACCAGTTCTGTGACCAATTGAGCCTTGGTTTTGCCATGGGGGTCCAGGCCGTGGTACGTGCATACTCCAACAAGATTGTCCTCCTTCTGCTGGGTGTACCAGCCTTCTCCTTTTGCGGCCATCATTGCCAAATAAAAGATAGGATAGAAAAACAAAGAGAAAGGGGGTAATTGCTATACACACAATTGTCTCAGGACAAGTAAACACTGAGCTTGTTCTCCAAAACTTTTTTGCGTCAAGTCCTCGCAAGAACTGTGCAAGTTTTTAGTGAGAGGAATGATTGCTCAAACCAGATCACTAATGCTCTATTATCCCACCGCATTGCCACCAATATGTCACGGTTCACGGGGAGGATACCTTTATCATCCCCACCACTCACACCAATTTGTCATTAACCGGGGTTGTTTGGTTGCCCCTGGTTCTTTCTGAAGAGGATATATCTATATCCCACTTCCCAGTTCCGGGAAGCTCTCTGGCACCCCCTTGGCCTTAGGTCAGACCGGGTACTGCACCTAGGGTAATTAGTCGCCAGAAAGGCTGCCTTACTTTGTACTGGCTAATGGGCACACTGCAGCGAGGGCGATATAACTACTCCCACTCAGGCAGGAACAATAATTATCAACGCTGCCGTCGCTTCACAGCCTCCCAAATGCACAGGACAAATCCGCTGTCACCAGCTCCAATTTCTTAATTAATAACGGATCCGGAGCCCACCCAAATTAGTAGCATAATTCACTTCAGAGGACGTGATAGTACGTTATAGAGCAAAGAAAGACAAAGCTAGTAATTTTATATATTTTACTCAAAAAAGAAAGGTAGGCAGTGTTTACAGAAGTATAAAAAGATATTATAAAGAAGACAAGTATCGTATGTACAGTACAATTACAAATAAAACGGGATTAAAGTTGAAAGAACTTAAATTTCGTTCAGATCATTTCATCTCATGGCTGACCGTGCGCTGTGGGGGATGGGCGACACATCTAGATGCATCACACCTGTCTTGCAGCTAGATCACAGACAAAAGACACTGAAAACTCCTGATTCACTCACTTATTTCCCAGCTTAAAACCAAGGCACTCCCCCTGTGGTGACCTCACTCAGAGGCTGAATCTTCCCCTTTTCTTAGAGTTATGACAAACTATTTTTTTACATAGCTCGCTGTATGAACCTCGTATACGAATGACACAATGATCAGGATGTGCACCACGTGGGGGGGATTCTTTTAAGTGTAAACACTGCGTAGTTACATGACCTGCTTATGGAGAAATTCGCTCCTTGCAACTCGTTTGGTTTAGCTCCTAGCGACTTCAGTGAGCTATAGATCTCTCGATGGACATCCGGAATGTATAATCCTTATATCTATAGCACGGATCAGCACCAGTATACATAACTTTGTGAGACAAAAGAGCCCCATGCAGTTTCTGTACCAGTTTTGGCTGGTATCAGGTGGGAGGGGGGAATTAGGGATTTACACAGAGGCTGGCTTTCACAGGTAAAAGCCATAAACTGCTCAGTGGGGGGCTGTTACACATTGGTATCAAGTTGCACAGAGTGTGTCTGCCATAGGGCTTTGTTATTGTATTACCGAATGCAGTGGTGGAAGAAAGGGGGGTCGAATCTGCAGGGCGTGTCTGTGCCATGGAACCTTCTAGAACTAAACTCATAATATGACATTTCTACATTATCGTGACACAGGCCATGGAGGTTATGTGGTGAGCATACATACAGGCCATGGAGGTTACGTGGTGAGCATGCATACAGGCCATGGAGGTTATGTTGTGAGCGTGCATACAGGACATGGAGGTTACGTGGTGAGCGTGCATACAGGCTGTCATGGGTTTCTTCTCCGGTATCACACAATCAACAGAGCAAGAGAATAGTGAACAATTCCAAGACCTTTATTTAGGAAAAACACGAAAGGTCCATATATACGATCCATCACACAAAGGATAAAATAGTCCAGAACACGAATGGATTTCAGTAACAGGATAAAAGTCCAACAATCCAGCACAGAGAATAACAGTCCATATTCCCTTCTTTCTCTCTGATATGCTCTTCACATCATGGTTCCACATCAGACTGCTCTCTGTGTCTCACCTCCCTGATATTTACAAGTCTCCCCCCTCATTCACAGGCCAGGAGGGGGAAGGTCTCAGGGTCTCATTGTTTCAACAAGCTAGGTCAACATGTCATTAGCATATTAGCAAACAACATTATTCACTGACCCTGTGGAGAGATAACACAGAACTGTGGGGAGAATATCAGATGGCAAATAACAACTCATCCTACAAGATACAGTAACACCATGATAATCAATAAAATAGAAATATACACAAAAATGATACCCACATAACATATCACACCATCACAACCTCTCCCCCCTCATAATAAGTGAGCACGCCATGAGGCCTACACAGACCTCTGGCCTGCTCACCTTAGTCAACTTTGCTCCACTGTTTATAGTTCCTTGTACAGTGGCAGGGGTTGCAATAATCATGAGCACTTGTCCATAAATTCCGGGGTCCTGGCTTTATGGTCATACCAGGCTTTTTGACGGGACTGGGCCTTTTGCTGATGTTCATTAGCCAAGGTAGCTAGCTGGGCGAGACAGTCTCTGAACTCTAGAACGTAGGGAATGATGGGCGTTATGGTATCTGCGATATCTCCTTTCAATTGTTCTTTCAGAAGAAGGAGAGGCCCACGGACCTTCTGCTCCCACAAAATGACTTTGCAACTCCCCAACGTCATTTCCAAGGAGGATATCTGCAGGAAGTCCTCCCATAACGCCAATCCAACACAGTTTTTCTCCAAAACCGAAATCCAAACATACCAAAGCTCTCTGTATATATTTGCAGACACCCCCGCCAGGATAATGGGAATTCCTGGGCCCTGGTGAATTGCCTCGGGTCGAACCACACGGGGGGCAGCGATAGTCAGGAATGCCCCTGTGTCTCTAAATCCAGACACTTTGTATCCATCAATTAAGACATCCTACCAGTGGCAATGCCGTTGCTTTGTATTTCTGATGGACAAAGGCCGGAGTCCGTACACTCCAGGAGGAGTATCTATGGTGCTGTGGTCGGTGGTCCACTCTGGTGGGGGTGGTGGTTCCTCTTCCTCAGGCAGGATGGAGTGCACAAGATGCACTGGACGAGGTGGGGCTGCGTGGGGCTCCCTCCGAATCCTTGAGGGACAGCCAGACTGCAAATGTCCCAGTTGCCCACACCCGTAACATCTCTCTCTGTGATACCCCCAGGTTGTGGTCGGAACTTTTGGGGCCCAGGATTGTGAGCTGTGATTTTCATCGGCCTGCGGCTGGGTGGAGGGGCAGATATAATCGGAGGGGAACGGGGCGCGGTCGAAGGCCGTGGTTCATTGTCCAGAAGCCTCCTCCATTGCGGTCGGAAAGTGAGGGCTTCATCGGCCAGGGCTGCAGCTCTATCCACGGTGCACGGCGTGCGCTCCCGGACCCATTCCCGTACCTCTGCGGGGCACTTGGCAAGAAATTGTTCTATAAGGAACGCCTGTATAACATCTTCCACAGTAAAGGTGTTTTCTGCATACATGCTAAACGATCCCCCCGTAGTGCATGGGAGGTCTCGGAACTTGGCCCTATATGAGTCTGGGGTGATAGCATGGTAATCCAGGATAGTCTGCTTTACAATGTTATAATCCCGATTCCGCTGTGAGTCAATGGTTCGGTAAGCCTCCGCCAGGCTACCGTTCAGGAGTCCCACTAATAAACGCATCCAGCCAGAGTGGGGCACCTCCATCACAGCACACTGCTGCTCAAAGTCCTTGAAGAACCCCTCCACATCTCCGGAAGCCTCATCAAATGGCTTAAACTCTGTGCGGGTGATCAGTACAGGCTCCCAGATCGTTGGGTTTACATTCCACATTGCATTACTCCCTCTTTCAAGCTCCATTGCTTCTTGTCTCCGCTGTGCGTGGCGGGCAGCCTCCTCCTTGTACTGCTGAGAGACACCTGGGCCCAGAACCGCCATCTCTTCTTCGTACCACACCACCCACTGGCTTTTTGAGGTAGGGGTCCTCGTCTCCAGTGCTCGTCTTTCAGACAGATGGGAGTAAGTGGTCTGGCTAGCACCCACCAGTAGATCGATTAAGGGCCTCTTTAGTCAGTCCCTGGTAGTTCAGGCCCAGGTCTCTGGCTCTCTCCTGTAAACTGGATACAGTCCAATTTCTGTACTCACTCAGTGGGTGGTTCTCCATTAGGTTGCGCTCTGTTGTTCCTGCTGCTTGCCACCAGTTGTTACAGGTTCCTTTTCTGGTATCACACAATCAACAGAGCAAGAGAAGAGTGAACAATCCCAAGACCTTTATTTAGGCAAAACACGAAAGGTCCATATATACGATCCATCACACAAAGGATAAAATAGTCCAGAACATGAATGGATTTCAGTAACAGGATAAAAGTCCAACAATCCAGCACAGAGGATAACAGTCCATATTCCCTTCTTTCTCTCTGATATGCTCTTCACATCATGGTTCCACATCAGACTGATCTCTGTGTCTCACCTCCCTGATATTTACAAGTCTCCCCCCTCATTCACAGGCCAGGAGGGGGAAGGTCTCAGGCTATGTGCACACATTGCGGTTTTTACCGCGGAACAGCAGCGATTTTGACACTGCGGGTCAGCAGCAGTTTCCATTGCGTTTACAGTTACATGTAAACCTATGGAAAAAAGAATCCGCTTTGCACATGCTGCAGGAAAAACCGCGCAGAAACGCAGCGGTTTACATTCCACAACATGTCACTTCTTTGTGCAGAATCGCGGCGATTCTGCACACATAGGAAAGCATTGATCTGCTTACTTCCCGCAAGGGGCTATGTCCACGATGCGGGAAGTAAGCGGATCATGTGCGGATGGTACCCGGGGTGGAGGAGAGGAGACTCTCCTCCAGGCCCTGGGAACCATATTTGTGTTAAAAAAAAGAATAAAAATAAAAAATAATGATATACTTGCAGCGCCCCAGAGACCTGGTCGTTGCAGTAACGTCGCTCTGCCACTAAGGGGGAGTGATGGTACATCCGATTGCACTAAAGGAGTTCACCTGACCACAGGTATCACAGACACACAATACACTTCACACTCCGGCCGCCAGGGGGAGCAAAAGGCCCTATCTACTAGGCCACTCCTCACACTTGGGTAAAACTGGGGGTTGGATAGGAAGTGGGGAAGAAAGTAGCTGGGAAGAGCTCGAGAGAGGACCTGTCAGGGGTGGGATCCTGGCAGAGTCCTAGAAAGGGACAGATTGTTACGGAGTTGTGCCTGTGCCTGTGCCTTACAGCGGCAGACTCCTAAGAAAGGACAAGAAGCGAGGTTTATTGCGGAGAAGTGAGAAACGGGAATACAGGAAAAAGGAGATAATACCAGAAGGAGTCGTGCCTCAAGATCAGCAACATCCTTCTGAGGCGCGTAGCCGGCGGCCGGAACGCCGAGAAAGTAAGAGACTCCACGCATTACTTTAAACTACGGCCGGGCAGTTAACCATAGGTTGGCTGTCTCACCATTACACCTAACGAAGACAACGGAGGCAAACTGTGGGAGAGGGGCGTCCCTAGGGTCCCTATAAAATAGCTCCAGGCCTACCCCGTCATACGGGTGCGTCCTAGCCATATCATCTGGGGGACGGAGAGAGAGAGAAAGAACAGAAATATACACGACAGTTGTGAGGACTATCCCGTGGTGCTCAGCAGGGAAGTACTACCACACACAGGCGCTAGAAGGTAGACACTGATTTCCACCTGCAAAGGGAACTCTGGATGTGCCTTCGGACCGGCCGGTCTCAGCCAGCCCTGTTAGCAGTGCTCTGGATTGCGGATCCCAAAGCCTTCAGTAAAGAGGGAAAGAGACTGCAACCCTGTGTCCTCGTTATTTCATCGCACCACCCACCATCATCTCATCTTTCATTGGACGCCCCTTAGCAGGGTCACGGACCGGGTCTAGCCACCGTGACGACCCCAGAACTGAGACAGAGAGGCCCGGTACCGAGTACCCCACGGCCCTGCGTCTGGGGGCACTCCAAACTTGGCGTCACGAACAGGATCTACTTAAGCCTGAAGAATCAGGTCATGTGTGCCTTGGAACTGTGTCTGAATTGTGCTTGAACCGTGATTTATTGCAAAGACTGTGTTGCTATTTGCCGCCAAAATCCTCCATCGCCACGCACGAAGGGAGGAGCCATAGCTTCGTAGGCGGAGCAGGTCAAAAAGAGCTCGGAACCCGAAGACGCGGTAAAGCGACGATCCCGGAAGAGGAACACCAACTTCCAGCAGGTTAGCAAGGGGAAGGAGCGGCCATGTCTGAGTCGGGGGGAGCAGAGGCGGCGGTCGCAGCCGTAGACCCAGAGGCACCTTCGGGCCCCGCAGTAGACGCAGCCGCGGGCCTTGTACCACAGCCGGTTGCCGCAGAGCTCGCTGCTCCTATCCGCCAGCCGGAGGCTGCTGCGACTACAACAGCCATAATGCCTTTCTCCATGCCGTACCTACCTGGAGCAGCCTGGCTCCCGCAATACTCTGGAGAGTCACATACATTAACTTACTTCAAAGAGGGGATCTGCAGCCTGCTCGAGTTCTATCCCTTGACAGAGCCTCAGAAAGTTCATATGATAACAGGCCAACTCTTTGGGGCGGCTCTGAGAGAAGTGAAGTCCTGGCCCGCCGCGGATAAGGGAACTGCACAGCAGGTCTTTGCAAAGCTTAAAGCCACCTTTGACACCCGAACCGCTACGGAAATTAAGTTGACTTTCTATGGGTGCAAACAGAGGCCGCAGGATAGCTTACGGGACTATGCCCTTAATTTCCAGGAGGCACTGCGGGCCATCAAGCAGAGTGACCCCGGCAGCATGCAAGATGAAGATAAACTCCTGAAAGAGCGGTTCATTGAGGGGCTCCTGTGCAGCCACCAAAGGGGTCAACTGCACTTCCTGGCCATGCAGAATCCAGACCTGACTTTTGCGCAATTCAAGGATCAAGCCATCCAGGCGCTACAAGAGCGACAACCCAGCCGTCCAGTGCCTCCCAGGCGTCAAGCTCTCACATACCACCAGGAGGTGGCGTCGGATGCCCCAGTCACCGCCGAGGCCGAGGCCCAGATCCTAGAGGACGATCCCCCCGCAGGACTCCGCCTCCAGATGCAGGAGCTGACCAAGAGTGTTGCTGCCGTAGCCCGGACCGTGCAGTCCCTACAGGAGGCCCCCAAGGAGAAGAACCAGCTGGCCTCCAGACCAGAGGATGTCCCCTGGATGCGACAGAGGAGGACTCCACCGACCAGAGGCAGGGACGACGATCGCTTTCATCGGGACGGATGACCTATCTGCCGCCGCTGTCATCAGGTGGGCCACCTTGCAAGGTACTGTCATTTAAACGAGCAACCCCTGGGGCAGAGGGCCAACCCCCAGGAGTAGGAAGATCAGGCCCGCAGCATTGGAGAGCCAAATACATTGGAGGGCGACCAGTTCTCCCTATTGTGATCGACGGTATCCCCATGAACACTTTGCTGGACACCGGTTCTCAGGTGACGACTATGCCTTACGTGCTTTATAAACGGTATTGGGAGGACGCCGATATTACTCATGGCCCCGATGACGATTTCACCATAATAGCCAGTAATGGTCAACCATTGCCACAAGTGGGGTATAAAGAGGTCACCATCAAAGTGGGGCGGGTGGAATTGAAGGCCCAAGGGATTGTAATTGTTGATATTGACCGCCGTGAATGTAATCCCATGATGACCATTGGTACTAATGTTATAGAAAATTGTCTTGCAGAAGTTATTGTCCTATTACAACAGGTAGCAGAAACAGCTGGCTACCGTGAACAACGTGCCCTGCAAAAAGAAATCAGGGCCCTGATGCAAAGACAGCAGGTGGAGCTGACTGGTGGTGAAATTGGTCGTGTCACAGTGAGTGATTCAAACCCCATTGCGATACCCCCCAGGAGTGAAATGTTAATATGGTGTCGGGCAGCCATAGGCCTCAGGGGTAAAGACTATCAGGCCCTGGTAGAACCCGTATATTCGGATAATCGGCCTACCCTCCTGACAGCCAGAGGGGTGGTTGACGTCCGCAAGGGGAGGGTGCCAGTACGTGTTCTTAATTGCGGGGAGGAAGAAGTCCAGCTAGCCAAATATGCCACACTTGCCAAACTGTTTACTGTTAATAGTAGTGTGATACAGGCACCTGGGCCCTTGGTCCCGTCCAATCCGGCGGAGAACAACGGTTCTGCAGGGCAACCGAAAGATTGGTGTCGGGAATTACACGTGGGCACTGACTCTACCCCACCTCACCAGAAACAGGGGGCCTACAGGGTGGTTCATGAGTACGAGCGGGTCTTTAGCAAACACCCCCTAGATTTTGGGCAGGTAAAAGGGATCCAACATCATATCCCCACAGGGGATCATCGACCCATAAAAGAGAGATACCGTCCTGTACCCCCAGCTCATTATCAGTGTGCCAAGGACATGTGAGAGATGAAGGAGGCAGGGGTAGTGAGGGACAGTTGTAGCCCCTGGGCAGCTCCATTAGTCCTCGTTAAGAAAAAAGATGGCACAATGAGAATGTGTGTGGATTATAGGCAGTTAAATCGCATTACACATAAAGATGCATACCCACTGCCCAGGATAGAGGAGTCCCTGGCTGCTTTAAAATCTGCTAACTACTTCTCTACCTTGGATCTCACCAGTGGGTACTGGCAGGTTCCCGTGGCGGAGGCGGACAAGGAGAAGACGGCCTTCACGACGCCGATGGGTCTCTGTGAATTCAACTACATGCCCTTCGGATTATGCAATGCCCCGGGGACGTTCCAGAGGATGATGGAGTGCTGTCTGGGGCACAAGAACTTTGAAACCGTACTGCTGTATCTGGACGATGTCATTGTCTTCTCCAAGACCTATGAAGACCATCTGAAGCACCTGGCCGAGGTGTTTGAAGCCCTGTCCAACTTTGGCTTAAAGGTGAAACCATCCAAATGCCACCTGCTGAAACCCAAAGTGCAGTATCTAGGCCATGTGGTGAGTGCTGAAGGAGTGGCCCCAGACCCCGACAAGGTTACGGTGATTAAGGACTGGCCGAAACCCAGCAACCTCCATGAAGTCCGGCAGTTCCTCGGGTTGGTAGGCTATTACAGGAGGTTCATCAAGGACTTCACCAAGAAGGCCGCGCCATTGCAAGATCTGTTGGTGGGCCAATCCAAGTAGACCAAGGGGAAGAATACCCCATTTGATTGGAACGAAGGACTGAAAGGATCATTCACTTGCTTGAAGATGGCGCTGACGGGAGAAGAGGTACTGGCCTACCCTGAATATGATCAGCCGTTTGTACTGTATATGGATGCCAGCAACGTAGGACTGGGAGCTGTGTTGTCCCAGGTCCAGAAAGGCAAGGAGAGGGTAATCGCTTATGCCAGCAGGAAACTTCGTCCCACGGAAAGGAACCCTGACAACTACAGTTCCTTCAAGCTGGAATTCCTCGCCATCGTTTGGGCAGTGACGGAGAGGTTCAAGCACTACCTGGCTTCAGCAAAATTCACCGTCTTCACGGATAACAATCCACTAATGCACTTGGACACAGCAAAACTCGGGGCCTTGGAACAGCGGTGGATGGCCCGGCTGTCCAATTACGACTTCACCATCAAGTACCGGGCAGGACGCAAGAATGCGAATGCCGATGCCTTGTCCCGGATGCCCAATTTGCCAGAAAAGGGGAGGATCGGGAGGCACTTGAAGAAGTAGAGCTGCCCGCTTTCCATCGCCCCAAAGCCACTCAGTGCTCCCATCATGTGAAGAACAGGCACAGAAACAACCAGGATGCCACACTGAATCCCCTGCCCCACCACGGGTGGGCAGAGACCCAGGATGGTGACCCTGCGGTCCGTCGGGTGAAAGAGCTCCTGACGCAGGCAGGTTTGCATCCCGGCCCGGATGATCCACAAGAAACCCAACAGCTGTGGAAAGGGAGAAGCAAACTGTTTATTCACGATGGTAAGCTGTGCCGAAGAAGTATCGACCCCCGCACTCATGAATTGGTGTGGTAGATAGTGGTTCCCAGGCAAGATGCGCCAATGGTTCTGGGAGCGTACCACGATGGGGCTGGACACTTCGGGTGGAGGAAGTTGGAGAGACTACTCCGAGGGAGATTCTATTGGATTGGCATGAAAAGAGCCATCGAGAAGTGGTGTCGGGAGTGTGGCCCGTGCAGCCTACGCAGGAAGGACCGTGACAGCCAACGGGCTCCTTTGCAGCCCATCATCACCAAACGGCCGCTAGAACTGGTCGCGCTAGACCACGTGAAGCTGGTCGGGCTATATTTATGCCCTCACCATAGTGGATCACTACTCCAGGTTCCTGGTGGTTGTACCTGTCAAGGATCTAACGGTCAGGACAGCCGCCAAAACCTTCCAGCAGTACTTCTGTAGGCCCCATGGGTACCCGGAGAAGGTACTGACCGATCAAGGACCAGCGTTTGAGGCGGAGGTGTTCCAGGAGTTCTGCAATCTGTACGGGTGTAAGAAGATCAGAACCACACCGTACCATCCACAAACCAACGGGATGTGTGAAAAGATGAACCAAGTGGTGATTGACTTATTGAAGACCTAGCCTGTAGAAGAACGGAACTTGTGGCCCACAAAGTTGCCCGACCTGATAGACATGTACAACCATATCCCCGTGAATTCTACCAACTGCACTCCGGCGTACCTGATGCGAGGAAGGTCCAGCAAGTTGCCCGTTGATCTGGACATGGGGGTTCTAACCCCCGAAGATACCTCGCCGGATGCCGAGTGGGATACGGAGAGGCAGCAAAGGTACCGCAAAGTACAGGAATGCGTGGAAAGAAGTCTCGCTCAGGCCAGGCAAAAACAGGAAAGGGACTACAACCAGCATGCTCCTGCGATTCCCTTGCCACCTGGTGAGCAAGTACTCAAGCGGAAGAGAAGGCTACACAAGCTTGACGACCAATGGGAAGCGGAACCGTATACCATCCTGCCGTCCGATTTCGACAATATTAAAGTCTGTCTCATCAGCAAAGATGGAGGGGAAACCTCAACGGCAATATCCAGAGACCACCTTAAGGTATGCCCTGATAAGTTGAGGTAAAAGGAAACAGATCCAAGAGCCTCTCCACCTGTAGAAGAGGAGAAGATGATACACTCTGTTCTTGGTGATTTTCCCCAGTCTTGGACTCAAATAAATCAGGCCATCGTGGTACCTGTTGTAGGGATTTCACTCACTCAGGTGCAACGGCTGACACTCAGGAGGCACGTTCCTTTAAAAGTTCACAGGGTTTATTACTTCATAAACCACATGGCAAAATAACAGCAAACAAATAGCCTTTAGTTCAGGAAAAGGAAAAACAAAGTGTCCAGTCCACCAGGCTAAGTCCTGTAGCCTTAACACACTCAGGAGGGTTTCACCTCCACACATATCCACTGTGTTAAGCATTAGCCTGTCTTATATAGAGCTAACCACACCCAGTAACCCATCACATGATTAGCCATGTGGTCTGACATCACCACAGGTCCTGAAGCACACATATATACATGGTTATGTACAACAAAAAAATACTCCGGGCTACATTACAGCAACAAGCCACCTATGCGACACATATCTCCCGTCGATTACACACCCTTTAGCCATGCTACATACCTCCCCCCTCTGCCTAAAGCTGTGGGGCTTGGCACTTTCCCCCACTAAACAAGGGATTCTTGATAGGGCATCCGCATTGCCGTGCAGCTTTCCGGCCCTATGTTCCACATGGAAACTGAAGTCCTGCAAGGCTAAGAACCAACGGGTGACCCTAGCATTTCTACCTTTTGTTTCCCTCATCCATCTAAGTGGGGCATGGTCAGATATTAGTCTGAATTTACGACCCAGCAGATAGTACCGTAACGTGTCCACCGCCCACTTTATGGCCAAACACTTTTTTTCTACGACTGAGTAGTTCTTCTCAGATGAGGACAGCTTTCTACTCAGATAGAGGACAGGATGCTCCTCCCCATGTAGCTCTTGGGAAAGGACTGCTCCTACCCCAACATCTGAGGCATCTGTCTGAAGAATAAATTCTTTCTTGAAGTCCGGGGCCATCAGAACGGGCTGCTTACATAGAGCCCCTTTCAACTCTTGGAAGGCTGACTCTGTCTCTTCGGACCATTTAACCATCACCGATTTTGTCCCCTTTAGTAGATCAGTCAGAGGCGCAGCCACTGTGGCGAAATTCGGGATGAACCTCCTGTAATATCCCACGATTCCCAGAAAGGTTTTAACTTGCTTTTTGGAGAGTGGTTTCGGCCATGTTTGGATTGCCTCCACTTTCCTGATTTGGGGCTTTATTTCTCCACGACCCACTATATAGCCTAGGTATTTAGCTTCTTCCTTACCCAAGGCACACTTCTTCGGGTTTATTGTAAACCCCGCCTCTCTCAGAGCATCAAACACCGCTTGGACTTTCTCCAGATGACTCTCCCAGTCCGGGCTAAAGATGACGATATCATCTAAGTACGCAGCAGCGTAGGCCTTATGGGGTGCAAGGACTCTATCCATAGCCCTCTGGAAGGTCGCCGGAGCTCCCTGTAGGCCAAACGTCATCCGGACATACTGGAAGCATCCATCAGGAGTCGAAAAGGCCGTCTTCTCCTTGGCTTCCTGTGCCATGGGGATCTGCCAATACCCCTTTGTCAAATCCAAGGTGGATATATATCTGGCGTGCCCAAGCCTTTCGATGAGCTCATCAACGCGAGGCATGGGATAAGCGTCAAACTTGGAGACCTCATTCAACTTCCGATAGTTGTTGCAAAACCTCCACTCTCCATCAGGTTTTGGGACCAGGACAATTGGGCTCGACCAACCGCTCTTGGATTCCTCAATGACTCCAAGCTTCAACATACGCTCCACTTCCTTGGAGATAACTTCTCGACGAGCCTCAGGAATACGATAGGGCTTCACGTTCACCCGCACATGTGGCTCTGTTAGGACCTCGTGCTCTATGACCTTCGTGTGTCCTGGCAACTCTGAAAACAGGTCCCTGTTTTTCTGGAGTAACTCCCGGCACTGCTGTTTCTGGGTCTTCGATAGCGTCTCCGCTATAGTAACCGCTCCAACCTCACCTTCTGGGTTGCTTAACAATGATGGAGTTACTGTCGGCTCTCTATCTTGCCACGGCTTGATGAGGTTGACATGGTATACTTGGAATTGTTTCCGTCTTCCTGGTTGGTGAATTTTATAATTTACTTCACCAAGTTTCTCGACAACCTCATATGGCCCTTGCCATTTGGCCAAGAACTTGCTTTCCACCGTCGGAACTAACACAAGAACTCGGTCTCCCGGATTGAACTGCCTCACTCTTGCAGACCGGTTGTAGACTCTGGCCTGAGCTTCTTGTGCCTGGAGGAGGTGTTCTTTCACGATAGGCATCACCTTTGCAATCCTCTGCTGCATCAGGGCCACATGCTCAATGACGCTTCTGTGGGGCGTGACTTCGGCTTCCCAGGTTTCCTTGGCTATATCCAGGAGTCCTCGCGGATGTCGGCCATATAGAAGCTCAAATGGTGAGAACCCTGGGGAGGCCTGTGGAACTTCACGAATGGAAAACATCAGATAGGGTAAGAGACAATCCCAGTCTCTACCGTCTTTCTCTATAGCTTTTCTCAGCATGCTCTTCAGTGTCTTGTTAAATCTCTCAACAAGGCCATCTGACTGGGGATGGTACACCGAGGTCCTCAACTGGGAGATTTTCAGGGCTTTGCATAACTCCCTCATCACCTTGCTCATGAAAGGTGTCCCCTGGTCAGTCAGGATCTCCTTCGGCAGACCTGTCCGGGAAAAGACATGGACCAACTCGTGGGCTATACTCTTCGAGGAAGAATTTCTCAAGGGAATTGCCTCAGGATAGCGTGTGACATAGTCCAGGATAACTAATATATACTGATGGCCCCGGGCTGATTTAACTAAGGGACCAACCAAGTCCATGGCAATTCTCTCGAACGGCACCTCAATAATGGTCAGTGGCACAAGGGGGTTCCGGAAATGAGAAGTGGGAGCAGTTAGCTGACATGTAGGGCAGGACCTGCAATAGTTCACTATTTCCCGGTGACACCCAGGCCAATAGAACCTCTGCACAACCCATTCCTGCGTTTTTTCCACCCCTAGGTGTCCACCCAAGATGTGTGAATGGGCCATGTCCAACACCTTCCGTCTATATGGACCCGGCACTACCAACTGCTCTACCAACTCCTCCCTTATTTTCGTGACCCGGTACAACAACTCCCCACTCATCAGAAAATGGGGAAATCTTTTGTCTGCCCCTGGCTCCTGTACCACCCCGTCAATGACTGTGACATTATTAAAGGCTTCCCTCAGAGTGGGGTCCCTATGTTGGGCAGTCCCAAAATTTTCACCGGTTACCTCTAACTCCATAATGTCAGATGCAGGGGACACTTCCTCCTCATCCCCAACCAGAACACAAAAAGGAAACCTGTCTGTCTCTGGGTGTGGCGACACCCTTCCAGGGTTCATTGGTTCCCTACTCTTGCTAGGGAGCTCAGAACCTTTTCCCCACAAATCCCAAAACAAACAGAAATCCCGGCCAATAATTATAGGGTGCAACAAGTCCTGCACGACGCCGACTATGTGGGACTCAGTGCCACATGCCGTTTCAATGTCCACCCTGGCCAAAGGGTAGTCCTTTGCATCACCATGTATGCACCGCACTCCGACCTTCTTTCCCGGGAGGAGGTGGAGAGGAAAAGTGGCCCTCACCAGGGTCACTAGGCTCCCCGAGTCTAACAGTGCCGTGACTGCTCGACCGTTCACCTTTACGGGACACGCTTGAGGTCCCTCGTTGGGCGGAGAGTTCACACAGCAGGCTGGATACGCATAGTATGAACAACGGCGTCCCATGCTGCAGTCCATCTGCTCAGTGGTTTGGGAACAACGGGCAGCTATATGTCCTGGCCTGTGGCACCTCCAACAAATAATATCACCCGTAGGGACCTTGGACACCACCTCCCCCGCCCTTTGTGACCTTGGACGCACCACCCCTTTTTGGGACTCCGCTCCCTTCTGGGACCCCCAGTACGGCATGGGTTGTCTCCCGGAGGAGCCTTCCAACGCTTGGTATCTCTCGACCAGTCCGATCAGTTCGTCGGCATTCTGGGGATCACCCTGGGCAACCCAAGTCTGTATGGACCTCGGGAGGGAATGCACAAACCGATCCATCATCACTCGTTCCACCATCTGTGCAGGGGTACATGACTCTGGCTGCAGCCATTTCTGGACCAGGTGCAACATATCAAACATTTGAGAGCGAGGCGGTTTGTCCCGGTGATAGGCCCAGCTGTGATCTCGCTGTGCCCTGACAGTCAGTGTCACCCCCAAACGTGCGAGAATCTCGACTTTCAATTTATGATACTCTTCGGCATCCTGCAAGGTCAAATCATAGTATGCCTTCTGAGGTTCTCCCGTCAGGTATGGCGCCAGTACCTCTGCCCACTGCTCTGGCGGGAGTTTTTCCCTCTCAGCGACCCTCTCAAACACCATCAGGAAGGCCTCAACATCATCCCCGGGGGTCATTTTCTGCAATGCGCGTCTTACCATCTTCCGGACGTGGGTGTCATCAGCCAAACCTGGGGTTGGAGCACTCATCTTGCCCTGAATGGCGGTTGCCAGAAGCTGCATCTGCTGCCGTTGCTCCTGCTGGCTCTGTTGCATCTGCTGCCGTTGCTCCTGCTGGCTCTGCCGTTGCTCCTGCTGGCTCTGTTGTATCTGCTGCTGGCTCTGTTGTATCTGCTGCATCAACAGCCTGTTGGTCTCTTGCTGCCGTTGCTCCTGCTGTGACTGCAACTGGACCAAGTGTTTCAGCAGGTCCTCCATTTTCCCCGGCAATGCTTGCTGGCTTACAGCCGACTTGACCCAGGACATCCAATAATAGACTTACGTCTCCACTGGGAACGCTGCCCGCATTCTCCACCAATTGTAGGGATTTCACTCACTCAGGTGCGACGGCTGACACTCAGGAGGCACGTTCCTTTAAAAGTTCACAGGGTTTATTACTTCATAAACCACATGGCAAAATAACAGCAAACAAATAGCCTTTAGTTCAGGAAAAGGAAAAACAAAGTGTCCAGTCCACCAGGCTAAGTCCTGTAGCCTTAACACACTCAGGAGGGTTTCACCTCCACACATATCCACTGTGTTAAGCATTAGCCTGTCTTATATAGAGCTAACCACACCCAGTAACCCATCACATGATTAGCCATGTGGTCTGACATCACCACAGGTCCTGAAGCACACATATATACATGGTTATGTACAACAAAAAATACTCCGGGCTACATTACAGCAACAAGCCACCTATGCGACACATATCTCCCGTCGATTACACACCCTTTAGCCATGCTACACTGTCTTAACGTTTTGTCAACCGAACCCGCCTGAACTAAACGTGATGCCAGATCCTCCGGACCCGCAATCACCACAGACCCCACCGGACGATGCCATGCCCACCGTCGGACCGGCGGAGCCTCCCTCTGCTATCGGCGAATCTGCCGTACCCACTGTTGGTAGCAGCATCTCTGAAAGATCCAGAATGCCATTGCTACCCAGACTCACTAGAAGCGTAGCTAGAAGGCAGTGCACTACACCAGTGATAGCAAGCATAGCGAGCTCTGCTAGGCCAATAGCAACCCCTGCACTACGGAGGTCTACACGTAGCACCAAGAATCAAACTCCCCTTCGCTACAAAACTTGGAGGTATTAACTAAAGTTGCTAATTGTGTTTGTGTAAATATCTTTGTTACAAGTTTAAAAATGGACAACGGAGCAATGGACAGTGAATTGCTCCAAAACGTTCAAAAGGGACCCCTTTGTTTACCCGGGGTCCCTGTTGTTTTAAAGTTACAACCACTGAACTGAGAGCCATGAACTGTGCATGGCCAAAACTTTCGCAACTTTCAAGTGTCCTCACCTCCCGTAAAGGGAAGCACTGTTATATTTACTTGTTCATGGCGTTTACTTGTTTATTGCATTTCAAAACTTTGTATGTCTTTAACTAACATGTATTGTTATTCTTCTTTCCCAGTCCGGGAGTACTGGATTTAACCGGGGGGGGAGTGCAGCGCCCCAGAGACCTGGTCGTTGCAGTAACGTCGCTCTGCCACTAAGGGGGAGTGATGGTACGTCCGATTGCACTAAAGGAGTTCACCTGACCAGGTATCACAGACACACAATACACTTCACACTCCGGCCGCCAGGGGGAGCAAAAGGCCCTATCTACTAGGCCACTCCTCACACTTGGGTAAAACTGGGGGTTGGATAGAAAGTGGGGAAGAAAGTAGCTGGGAAGAGCTCGAGAGAGGACCTGTCAGGGGTGGGATCCTGGCAGAGTCCTAGAAGGGGACAGATCGTTACGGAGTTGTGCCTGTGCCTTACAGCGGCAGACTCCTAAGAAAGGACAAGAAGCGAGGTTTATTGCGGAGAAGTGAGAAACGGGAATACAGGAAAAAGGAGATAATACCAGAAGGAGTCGTGCCTCAAGATCAGCAACATCCTTCTGAGGCGCGTAGCCGGCGGCCGGAACGCCGAGAAAGTAAGAGACTCCACACATTACTTTAAACTACGGCCGGGCAGTTAACCATAGGTTGGCTGTCTCACCATTACACCTAACGAAGACAACGGAGGCAAACTGTGGGAGAGGGGCGTCCCTAGGGTCCCTATAAAATAGCTCCAGGCCTACCCCGTCATACGGGTGCGTCCTATCCATATCATCTGGGGGACGGAGAGAAAGAACAGAAACATACACGACAGTTGTGAGGACTATCCCGTGGTGCTCAGCAGGGAAGTACTACAACACACAGGCGCTGGTAGGTAGGCACTGATTTCCACCTGCAAAGGGAACTCTGGATGTGCCTTCGGACCGGCCGGTCTCAGCCAGCCCTGTTAGCAGTGCTCTGGATTGCGGATCCCAAAGCCTTCAGTAAAGAGGTAAAGAGACTGCAACCCTGTGTCCTCTTTATGTCATCGCACCACGCACCATCATCTCATCTTTCATTGAACGCCCCTTAGCAGGGTCACGGACCGGGTCTAGCCACCGTGACGACCCCAGAACTGAGACAGAGAGGCCCGGTATCGAGTACCCCGTGGCCCTGAGTCTGGGGGCGCTCCATACTCACCTCTCAGCGCTGCACGCGGCCGTCCGGTCTCAGGATTGCTGTGCGAGCAGGACCTGCGATAACGTCGCGGTCACATGACCGTGACGTCACGAAGGTCCTTCTCGCACAGCATCTTTGGAACCGGACCGCCGCGTGCAGCGCCGAGGAGATCGGGACGTCAGAGGGTGAGTATAACCATTTTTTCATTATTTTTAACATTACTATTGATGCTGCATATTGCTGCATATGCAGCATCAATAAAACCTGCAGCGGAAACCGCAAGACAAACAGCGATAAATCTGCAGGGATAACCGCAGCGGTTTTGCCCTGCAGATTTATCAAATCCGCTGCGGGAGAACCCGCAGAGGACCCTCCCTACGTGTGCACATAGCCTCAGGGTCTCATTGTTTCAACAAGCTAGGTCAACATGTCATTAGCATATTAGCAAACAACATTATTCACTGACCCTGTGGAGAGATAACAATACAGAACTGTGGGGAGAATATCAGATGGCAAATAACAACTCATCCTACAAGATAAGGCCCCGTCTCACATAGCGAGATCGCTAGCGAGATCGCTGCTGAGTCACTAGTTTTGTGACGCAACAGCGACCTCAGTAGCGATCTCGCTATGTGTGACACGTACCAGCGATCAGGCCCCTGCTGCGAGATCGCTGGTCGTGTCGGAATGGCCTGGACCTTTTTTTGGTCGTTGAGGTCCCGCTGACATCGCTGAATCGGTGTGTGTGACACCGATCCAGCGATGTCTTCACTGGTAACCAGGGTAAACATCGGGTTACTAAGCGCAGGGCCGCGCTTAGTAACCCGATGTTTACCCTGGTTACCAGCGTAAATGTAAAAAAAACCAAACAGTACATACTTACCATCTGATGTCCGTCAGGTCCCTTGGCGTCTGCTTCCTGCTCTGACTGAGCCGCCGTAAAGTGAGAGCACAGCAGTGACATCACCGCTGCACTCTGCTCTCACTGTACGGCGGCTCAGTCAAAGCAGGAAGCAGACGGCAAGGGACCTGACGGGCAACAGATGGTGAGTATGTAGTGTTTGTTTTTTTGGTAACCAGGGTAAACATTGGGTTACTAAGCGCGGCCCTGCGCTTAGTAACCCGATGTTTACCCTGGTTACCCGGGTGCTGCAGGGGGACTTCGGCATCGTTGAAGACAGTTTCAACGATGCCGAAGTCGTTCCCCTGATTGTTGGTCGCTGGAGAGAGCTGTCTGTGTGACAGCTCCCCAGCGACCACACAGCGACCACACAGCGACGCTGCAGCGATCAGCATCGTTGTCTGTATCGCTGCAGCGTCGCTGTGTGAGACGGGGCCTATACAGTAAAGGTACCTTCACACAACGATTTCGCTAACGATATCGTTGCAACGTTACGCTTTTTTGTGACGTAGCAACGATCCCGATAACGATCTCGTTATGTGTGACAGCGACCAACGATCAGGCCCCTGCTGGGAGATCGTTGGTCGTAGGGAATGATCAGGACCTTTTTTTGGTCGCTGATCACCCGCTGTCATCGCTGGATCGGCGTGTGTGACTCCGATCCAGCGATATGTTCACTTGTAACCAGGGTAAACATCGGGTTACTAAGCGCAGGGCCGCGCTTAGTAACCCGATATTTACCCTGGTTACCATTGTAAAAGTTAAAAAAAAAAAAAACACTACATACTCACATTCCGATGTCTGTCACGTCCCCTGCCGTCAGCTTCCCGCACTGACTGTCAGTGCCGGCCGTAAAGAAGAGCACAGCGGTGACGTCACCGCTGTGCTCTGCTTTATGGCCGGCGCTGACATAGTCACTGCGGGAAGCTGACGCCGGGGGACGTGACAGACATCGGAATGTGAGTAACATAGTAACATAGTAACATAGTTAGTAAGGCCGAAAAAAGACATTTGTCCATCCAGTTCAGCCTATATTCCTATATTCCATCATAATAAATCCCCAGATCTACATCCTTCTACAGAACCTAATAATTGTATGATACAATATTGTTCTGCTCCAGGAAGACATCCAGGCCTCTCTTGAACCCCTCGACTGAGTTCGCCATCACCACCTCCTCAGGCAAGCAATTCCAGATTCTCACTGCCCTAACAGTAAAGAATCCTTTTCTATGTTGGTGGTAAAACCTTCTCTCCTCCAGACGCAAAGAATGCCCCCTTGTGCCCGTCACCTTCCTTGGTATAAACAGATCCTCAGCGAGATATTTGTATTGTCCCCTTATATACTTATACATGGTTATTAGATCGCCCCTCAGTCGTCTTTTTTCTAGAATAAATAATCCTAATTTCGCTAATCTATCTGGGTATTGTAGTTCTCCCATCCCCTTTATTAACTTTGTTGCCCTCCTTTGTACTCTCTCTAGTTCCATTATATCCTTCCTGAGCACCGGTGCCCAAAACTGGACACAGTACTCCATGTGCGGTCTAACTAGGGATTTGTACAGAGGCAGTATAATGCTCTCATCATGTGTATCCAGACCTCTTTTAATGCACCCCATGATCCTGTTTGCCTTGGCAGCTGCTGCCTGGCACTGGCTGCTCCAGGTAAGTTTATCATTAACTAGGATCCCCAAGTCCTTCTCCCTGTCAGATTTACCCAGTGGTTTCCCGTTCAGTGTGTAATGGTGATATTGATTCCTTCTTCCCATGTGTATAACCTTACATTTATCATTGTTAAACCTCATCTGCCACCTGTAGTGTTTTTTTTTTTAAGTTTTACAATGGTAACCAGGGTAAATATCGGGTTACTAAGCGCGGCCCTGCACTTAGTAACCCGATGTTTACCCTGGTTACCCGGGTGCTGCAGGGGGACTTCGGCATCGTTGAAGACAGTTTCAACAATGCCTAAGTCGTTCCCCTGATCGTTGGTCGCTGGAGAGAGCTGTCTGTGTGACAGCTCTCCAGCGACCACACAACGACTTTCCAACGATCACGGCCAGGTCGTATCGCTGGTCGTGATCGTTGGTAAGTCGTTTAGTGTAACGGTACCTTAACACCATGATAATCAGTAAAATAGAAATATACACAAAAATGATACCCACATAACATATCACACCATCACACAGGCCATGGAGGTTGCGTGGTGACAGTGCATACAGGACATAGAGGTTACGTGGTGAGTGTGAATACAGCACATGGAGGCTGCGTCGTGAGCGTGCTTACAAGCCATGGAGGTCAAGTGCATTACTTATTGTTTTCTATTAAACAATTGTACTTTCTTTTTTTAGGTCTTTCTCTCCACAGGTGGTCCTTAGCTCTTGGACTCCTGTGATAATTTTTTTTCACTCCTCTGCCTGAAATCTTGCGGGAGCACCTGTTCAAAGGTGGAATAATTATAATATATAAAAACTTGCTTTATTATTCCAATATATACACTATGAATAAGGCTCCTAGCTGAAGCGCCTTTGTCTACATGGTTGTCTTTTTATTTATTGGAATAAAAAGCAAATTTTTATATACACTGCTCAAAAAAATAAAGGAAACACTTAAACAACAGAATCTAACTCCAAGTAAATCAAATGTCCGTGAAATAAAACTGTCCACTTAGGAAGTAACACTGATTGACAATCAATTTCACATGCTGTTGTGCAAATGGAATAGACAACAGATGGAAATTATTGGCTATTATCAAGACCCCCTCAATAAAGGAGTGGTTCTGCAGGTGGGGACCACAGACCACATCTCATTATAGTGCTTTGGAACAAAGCACTATACTGTTATTCCATCGTGGTAAACTTCTTCTTCTTCTTATTATTATTATTAGGCTTTTTTTAGCAGTTAATGCGGCCCGAACCGCTGAACGCACAGACTCCAGTGAGGTGTCATTTGGAAGCCAGCGTCCACGAGAGGTGTGCTAAGTTATTTTCATGTCGATCGGATTTGTAGTTTTGGCGCAATTTGCATTTGAAAATTGTTTCCCCCTCATTGGAAAGCATTGTTTCAATGCATTTCAATAGGGAAATTTTCCTATACGTTTAAAATGGGCTGGTTTCTGAGGCAATT
Organism: Ranitomeya variabilis; assembly: GCF_051348905.1. Classification (NCBI taxonomy): domain Eukaryota; kingdom Metazoa; phylum Chordata; class Amphibia; order Anura; family Dendrobatidae; genus Ranitomeya; species Ranitomeya variabilis. The sequence continues at coordinate 10,978,143 of NC_135233.1, read as the reverse complement.
TCTAAAAATAACTTAACTGCTAAATGCCACCTGGCTGATTAGCTCATTGATATGCGCAGTCAGACACAGTTACTATGCCAACGCCTGCGAACTGTACATGACCACACCAGCACAGTTTTGCCAGATAATATCAGCTCTTAAAGTGAAAGCATAGCACAATTCCAAAGGACTATCTGTAGTCTTATTATTATTACAGTATACAGCGCAGAGCCCCGCAGTATACAGCGCAGAGCCCCGCAGTATACAGCGCAGAGCCGCGCAGTATACAGCGCAGAGCCGCGCAGTATACAGCGCAGAGCCCCGCAGCATACAGCGCAGAGCCGCGCAGTATACAGCGCAGAGCCGCGCAGCATACAGCACGGAGCCGCGCAGCATACAGCGCGGAGCCGCGCAGCATACAGCGCAGAGCCCCGCAGTATACAGCGCAGAGCCGCGCAGTATACAGCGCAGAGCCGCGCAGCATACAGCGCAGAGCCGCGCAGCATACAGCGCAGAGCCCCGCAGCATACAGCGCAGAGCCCCGCAGTATACAGCGCAGAGCCGCGCAGTATAAGCACGGAGCCGCGCATTATACAGCACGGAGCCGCGCAGCATACAGCGCGGAGCCGCGCAGCATACAGCGCAGAGCCCCGCAGTATACAGCGCAGAGCCGCGCAGTATACAGCGCAGAGCCGCGCAGCATACAGCGCAGAGCCGCGCAGCATACAGCGCAGAGCTGCGCAGCATACAGCGCAGCATACAGCGCAGAGCCCCGCAGCATACAGCGCAGAGCCCCGCAGCATACAGCGCAGAGCCCCGCAGCATACAGCGCAGAGCCCCGCAGCATACAGCGCAGAGCCCCGCAGCATACAGCGCAGAGCCCCGCAGTATACAGCGCAGAACCCCGCAGTATACAGCGCAGAGCCCCGCAGTATACAGCGCAGAGCCGCGCAGTATACAGCGCAGAGCCGCGCAGTATACAGCGCAGAGCCGCGCAGTATACAGCGCAGAGCCGCGCAGTATACAGCGCCCACCAAATCGGACCCAGAGTGGCTACAACTACCAAACCAGCGCCTGAGGGGCACCCAAGTGTGAAAGTCTTGCTGGGGCAACCCGGGCACCATTCCAAAGCACTATCTGTAGTTCCTTCAGGAAATACCCATCTATTTCTCTCTGTTACCAGCCATTCCCGGTCCTGCTGTCAGTCTATTCTCTCTGTTATCAGCCATTCCCCGTCCTGCTGTCAGTCTATTTCTCTCTGTTATCAGCCATTCCCCGTACTGCTGTCAGTCTATTTCTCTCTGTTATCAGCCATTCCCCTGTCCTGCTGTCAGTCTATTCTCTCTGTTATCAGCCATTCCCCGTCCTGCTGTCAGTCTATTCTCTCTGTTATCAGCCATTCCCCTGTCCTGCTGTCAGTCTATTCTCTCTGTTATCAGCCATTCCCCGTCCTGCTGTCAGTCTATTTCTCTCTGTTATCAGCCATTCCCCTGTCCTGCTGTCAGTCTATTCTCTCTGTTATCAGCCATTCCCCGTCCTGCTGTCAGTCTATTTCTCTCTGTTATCAGCAATTCCCCTGTCCTGCTGTCAGTCTATTCTCTCTGTTATCAGCCATTCCCCGTCCTGCTGTCAGTCTATTTCTCTCTGTTATCAGCAATTCCCCTGTCCTGCTGTCAGTCTATTCTCTCTGTTATCAGCCATTCCCTTGTCCTGCTGTCAGTCTATTCTCTGTTATCAGCCATTCCCTTATCCTGCTGTCAGTCAGAGTGACCCGGCCCACCAAATCGGACCCAGAGTGACCCGGCCCACCAAATCGGACCCAGAGTGATCCGGCCCACCAAATCGGACCCAGAGTGACCCGGCCCACCAAATCGGACCCAGAGTGACCCGGCCCACCAAATCGGACCCAGAGTGACCCGGCCCACCAAACCGGACCCAGAGTGACCCGGCCCACCAAATCGGACCCAGAATGACCCAGCCCACCAAATCGGACCCAGAGTGACCCGGCCCACCAAATCGGACCCAGAGTGACCCGGCCCACCAAATCGGACCCAGAGGGACCCGGCCCACCAAATCGGACCCAGAGGGACCCGGCCCACCAAATCGGACCCAGAGTGACACGGCCCACCAAATCGGACCCAGAGTGACACGGCCCACCAAATCGGACCCAGAGTGACCCGGGCCACCAAATCGGACCCAGAGTGACCCGGGCCAACACATCGGACCCAGAGTGACCCGGGCCACCAAATCGGACCCAGAGTGACCCGGCCCACCAAATCGGACCCAGAGTGACCCGGGCCACCAAATCGGACCCAGAATGACCCTGCCCACCAAATCGGACCCAGAGTGACCCGGCCCACCAAATCGGACCCAGAGTGACCCGGCCCACCAAATCGGACCCAGAGTGACCCGGCCCACCAAATCGGACCCAGAGTGACCCGGCCCACCAAATCGGACCCAGAGTGACCCGGCCCACCAAATCGGACCCAGAATGACCCGGCCCACCAAATCGGACCCAGAGTGACCCGGGCCACCAAATCGGACCCAGAGTGACCCGGCCCACCAAATCGGACCCAGAGTGACCCGGCCCACCAAATCGGACCCAGAGTGACCCGGGCCACCAAATCGGACCCAGAGTGACCCGGGCCACCAAATCGGACCCAGAGTGACCCGGGCCACCAAATCGGACCCAGAGTGACCCGGGCCACCAAATCGGACCCAGAGTGACCCGGCCCACCAAATCGGACCCAGAGTGACCCGGGCCACCAAATCGGACCCAGAATGACCCGGGCCACCAAATCGGACCCAGAGTGGCCCGGCCCACCAAATCGGACCCTGAGGGGCCCCGCCCACCAAATCGGCCCCTGAGGGGCCCCGCCCACCAAATCGGACCCAGAGTGACCCGGGCCACCAAATCGGACCCAGAGTGACGCGGCCCACCAAATCGGACCCAGAGTGACCCAGCCCACCAAATCGGACCCAGAGTGGCTCCACCCCCCAAATCGGACCCAGAGTGGCCCCGCCCACCAAATCCTCAACCCTGAGGGGCTACAACTACCAAACCAGCATCTGAGGGGCACCCAAGTGTGAAAGTCTTGCAGGGGCAGCCCGGGCACCATTCCAAAGCACTATCTGTAGTTCCTTCAGGAAATACCCATCTAGTATTATTATAGTGCTTTGGAACAAAGCACTATACTGTTATTCCATCATGGATAACTTCTTCTTATTATAGTGCTTTGGAACAAAGCACTATACTGTTATTCCATCGTGGTAAACTACTTCTTATTATTATAGTGCTTTGGAACAAAGCACTATATTGTAATCCGAACGTGGATAACTTCTTATTATTATTATTATTAGGCTTTTTTCCGCAATTAATGCGGCCCGAACCGCTAAACGCACAGACTCCAGTGAGGTGTCATTTCGAAGCCAGCGTCCACGAGAGGTGTGCTAAGTATTTTTTGTGTCGATCGGATTTGTAGTTTTGGCGCAATTTGCGTTTGAAAATTGTTTTCCCCCCATTGGAAAGCATTGCTCAATGCATTTCAATAGGGAAATTTCCTCATATGGTATAATGGCATGATTTCTGAGGCAATTTCAAAACTGCCACCTGGCTGATTAGCTTATTGATATGCGCAGTCAGACGCAGTTACTATGCCAACGCCTACGAGCCCACTAGGAAACAGGTTTTGTCAGTCAGATAATATCAGCTCCTTTCTGTTATCAGCCATTCCCCTGTCCTGCTGTCAGTCTATTTATTCTTATTAGGCTTTTTTCCCGCAATTATTCTCTCTGTTATCAGCCATTCCCCATACTGCTGTCAGTCTATTTCTCTCTGTTATCAGCCATTCCCCTGTCCTGCTGTCAGTCTATTCTCTCTGTTATCAGCCATTCCCCGTCCTGCTGTCAGTCTATTCTCTCTGTTATCAGCCATTCCCCCATCCTGCTGTCAGTCTATTTCTCTGTTATCAGCCATTCCCCTGTCCTGCTGTCAGTCTATTTCTCTCTGTTATCAGCCAATCCCTGTCCTGCTGTCAGTCTATTTCTCTCTGTTACCAGCCATTCCCTTGTCCTGCTGTCAGTCTATTCTCTGTTATCAGCCATTCCCTTATCCTGTCAGTCAGAGTGACCCGGCCCACCAAATCGGACCCAGAGTGACCCGGGCCACCAAATCGGACCCAGAATGACCCGGGCCACCAAATCAGACCCAGAGTGTCCCGGGCCACCAAATCGTACCCAGAGTGACCCGGGCCACCAAATCGTACCCAGAGTGACCCGGGCCACCAAATCGGACCCAGAGTGACCCGGCCCACCAAATCGGACCCAGAGTGACCCGGGCCACCAAATCGGACCCAGAGTGACCCGGGCCACCAAATCGGACCCAGAGTGACCCGGGCCACCAAATCGGACCCAGAGTGACCCGGGCCACCAAATCGGCCCCAGAGTGACCCGGGCCACCAAATCGGACCCAGAGTGACCCGGGCCACCAAATCGGACCCAGAGTGACCCGGGCCACCAAATCGGACCCAGAGTGACCCGGCCCACCAAATCGGACCCAGAGTGACCCGGCCCACCAAATCGGACCCAGAGTGACCCGGCCCACCAAATCGGACCCAGAGTGACCCGGCCCACCAAATCGGACCCAGAGTGACCCGGCCCACCAAATCGGACCCAGAGTGACCCGGCCCACCAAATCGGACCCAGAGTGACCCGGCCCACCAAATCGGACCCAGAGTGACCCGGCCCACCAAATCGGACCCAGAGTGACCCGGCCCACCAAATCGGACCCAGAGTGACCCGGCCCACCAAATCAGACCCAGAGTGACCCTGCCCATCTAGTTATTATTATTATTAGGCTTTTTTTCGCAGTTAATGCGGCCCGAACCGCTGAACGCACAGACTCCAGTGAGGTGTCATTTCGCAGCCAGCGTCCACGAGAGGTGTGCTAAGTTATTTTCATGTCGATCGGATTTGTAGTTTTGGTGCAATTTGCATTTGAAAATTGTTTCCCCCTCATTGGAAAGCATTGTTTCAATGCATTTCAATAGGGAAATTTTCCTATATGTTTAAAATGGGCTGGTTTCTGAGGCAATTTCTAAAAATAACTTAACTGCCAAATGCCACCTGGCTGATTAGCTCATTGATATGCGCAGTCAGACACAGTTACTATGCCAACGCCTACCAACTCCACCAGGTCACAGTTTTGTCAGATAATATCAGCTCTTAAATTGACAGCACAGCACAATTTCAAAGCACTATCTGTAGTCTTATTATTATTACAGTATACAGCACAGAGCCCCGCAGCATACAGCGCAGAGCCCCGCAGTATACAGCGCAGAGCCCCGCAGAATACAGCGCAGAGCCCCGCAGTATACAGCGCGGAGCCGCGCATTATACAGCATGGAGCCGCGCAGCATACAGCGCGGAGCCGCGCAGCATACAGCGCAGAGCCCCGCAGCATACAGCGCAGAGCCCCGCAGCGTACAGCACAGAGCCGCGCAGTATACAGCGCAGAGCCCCGCAGCATACAGCGCAGAGCCCCGCAGTATACAGCGCAGAGCCGCGCAGTATACAGCGCAGAGCTGCGCATTATACAGCGCAGTGCCCTGCAGCATACAGCGCAGAGCCGCACAGCATACAGCGCAGAGCCGCGCAGCATACAGCGCAGAGCCACGCAGCATACAGCGCGGAGCCGCACAGCATACAGCGCGGAGCCCCGTAGCATACAGCGTGGAGCCGCGCAGCATACAGCGCAGAGCCGCGCAGCATACAGCGCAGAGCCGCGCAGCATACAGCTCAGAGCCCCGCAGCATACAGCGCAGAGCCCCGCAGCATACAGCGCAGAGCCCCGCAGCATACAGTGCAGAGCCGCGCAGCATACAGCGCAGAGCCGCGCAGCATACAGCGCAGAGCCACGCAGCATACAGCGCAGAGCCGCGCAGCATACAGCGCAGAGCCGCGCAGCATACAGCGCAGAGCTGCGCAGTATACAGCGCAGAGCCGCGCAGTATACAGCGCAGTCAGACCCAGTTACTATGCCAACGCCTATGAACTCTACATGAGTCCAGCACACAGGTGTTGTCAGATAATATCAGCTCTTAAAGTGACAGCACAGCACAATTCCAAAGCACTATCTGTAGTCATATTATAATTATTGCCCCGCTCACCAATTCGGACCCCGAGTGGCGCCGCCCGCCAAATCGGACCCAGAGTGGCGCCGCCCGCCAAATCGGACCCAGAGTGGCGCCGCCCGCCAAATCGGACCCAGAGTGGCGCCGCCCGCCAAATCGGACCCAGAGTGGCGCCGCCCGCCAAATCGGACCCAGAGTGGCGCCGCCCGCCAAATCGGACCCAGAGTGGCGCAGCCCGCCAAATCGGACCAAGAGTGGCGCCGCCCGCCAAATCGGACCCAGAGTGGCGCCGCCCGCCAACTCGGACCCAGAGTGGCGCCGCCCGCCAACTCGGACCCAGAGTGACCCGGGCCACCAACTCGGACCCAGAGTGACCCGGGCCACCAAATCGGACCCAGAGTGACCCGGGCCACCAAATCGGACCCAGAGTGACCCAGGCCACCAAATCGGACCCAGAGTGACCCGGGCCACCAAATCGGACCCAGAGTGACCCGGGCCACCAAATCGGACCCAGAGTGACCCGGCCCACCAAATCGGACCCAGAGTGACCCGGGCCACCAAATCGGACCCAGAGTGACCCGGCCCACCAAAATCGGACCCAGAGTAACCCTGGCCACCAAATCGGACCCAGAGTGACCCGGGCCACCAAATCAGACCCAGAGTGACCCGGCCCACCAAATCGGACCCAGAGTGACCCGGCCCACCAAATCGGACCCAGAGTGACCCGGCCCACCAAATCGGACCCAGAGTGGCCTCAACCCTGAGGGGCTACAACTACCAAACCAGCGCCTGAGGGGCATCCAAGTGTGAAAGTCTTGCAGGGGCAGCCCGGGCACCATTCCAAAGCACTATCTGTAGTTCCTTCAGGAAATACCCATCTAGTTATTCTTCTTATTATTCAGTCCGCACGTAATGCGGCCCGAACCGCTAAACTCACAGACTCCAGTGAGGTGTCATTTCGAAGCCAGCGTTCCTGAGAGGTGTGCTAAGTATTTTTCGTGTCGATCGGATTTGTAGTTTTGGCGCAATTTGCGTTTGAAAAAAGTGTCTCAATGCGTTTCAATAGGGAAATTTTCCAATACGTTTATAATGGGCCTGATTTCTGAGGCAATTTCTAAAAATAACTGCCACCTGGCTGATTAGCTCATTGATATGCGCAGTGAGACCCAGTTACTATGCCAACGCCTATAAACTCTACATCAGCCCACCAGGTCACAAGTTTTGTCAGATAATGTCCGCTCTTAAAGTGACAGTAGAGCACAATTCCAAAACACTATCTGTAGTCTTATAATTATGGCCCCGCTCACCAAATCGGACCCAGCCCACCAAATCGGACCAGAGTGCCCCCTCTTGCCAAATCGGACCCAGAGTGGCGCCGCCCGCCAAATCGGACCCAGAGTGGCGCCGCCCGCCAAATCGCACCCAGAGTGGCGCCGCCCGCCAAATCGGACCCAGAGTGGCGCCGAACGCCAAATCGGACCCAGAGTGGCGCCGCCCGCCAAATCGGACCCAGAGTGGCGCCTCCCGCCAAATCGGACCCAGAGTGGCGCCGCCCGCCAAATTGGACCCAGAGTGGCACCACCCACCAAATCGGACCCAGAGTGGCGCCTCCCGCCAAATCGGACCCAGTGTGGCGCCGCCCGCCAAATCGGACCCAGAGTGGCGCCGCCCGCCAAATCGGACCCAGAGTGGCGCCGCCCGCCAAATCGGACCCGGAGTGGTGCCGCCCGCCAAATCGGACCCGGAGTGGCGCCACCCGCCAGAGTGGCGCCGCCCGCCAAATCGGACCCGGAGTGGTGCCGCCCGCCAAATCGGACCCGGAGTGGCGCCGCCCGCCAAATCGGACCCGGAGTGGCGCCGCTCACCAAATCGGACCCGGAGTGGCGCCGCCCGCCAAATCGGACCCGGAGTGGTGCCGCCTGCCAAATCGGACCCAGAGTGGCGCCGCCCGCCAAATCGGACCCAGAGTGGCTACAACTACCAAAACAGCACCTGAGGGGCACCCAAGTGTGAAAGTCTTGCTGGGGCAACCCGGGCACCATTCCAAAGCACTATCTGTAGTTCCTTCAGGAAATACCCATCTAGTTAAGTTACCAATGCTTTCTGGCTGATGTTTTGGTCACTTTTGAATGTTGGTTGTGCTTTCACACTCGTGGTAGCATAAGACGGACTCTACAACCCTACAACCCATACAAGTGGCTCAGGTAGTGCAGCTCATCCAGAATGGCACATCAACGTGAGCTGTGGCTCCAGAGGCTAAAGGCGCTACCAGGAGACAGGCCAGTACACCAGGAGATGTGGAGGGGGCCGGAGGAGGGCAACAACCCAGCAGCAGGACCGCTGCCTCCGCCTTTGTGCAAGGAGGAACAGGAGGAGCACTGCAAAATGACCTCCAGCAGGCCACAAATGTGCATGTCTGTACAAATGGTTAGAAACCGACTCCATGAGGATAGTCTGGTGGCCCGATGTCCACAGATGGGGGTTGTGCTCACAGCCCAACACCGTGCAGGACGCTTGGCATTTGCCACATAGCACCAGGATTGGCAAATTCGCCACTGGCGCTGTCACGATTCACGCCGTGACTGTCCAGATCCCTTAGCCGCGGCCAGCAGTTAGTGGTCAGGAATCCCTGTGGATTTTGTAACAGTCACCAATATGTCACGGATTGGGGTGACTTTAGACCAACAGCCGGCTATCACATGTGCAGGGGGGCTTATCTTAGTTATCTTAGTTATCCCTCCACTGCCACAATGTGATTAAAAAAAAAACACACACAAGGCTATTGACCTCTTAGTTTACAGCAGGGGCTTATTCTGGGTATCCCACTGCTCTTCAATACACCATGAACTGCAGGGATTTATGTATCCCGCTTACAGTTCCACTTAACACTTGCAGCTCTCTGGCACCCCCTTTACCCGCAGGTCAGATTAGGTACTGCACCTAGGGTAATTAGTCGCAAGAAAGGCTGCCTGCTATGTACGGGCTATTGGGCACGCTGCAGCGATGCGATGAACTACTCCCGCTCAGGCAGGAACAATAATTATCAAGCCGCAGTCGCTACAGTGACACCCAAAGGCCGGCACAGTACGGTATCACTGCCACCAGCTTCGATTAAACGGGTCCGAAGCAAACCCAAAACAGTAGCGTAATTTCCCTTCAAGAGACAGGGTACGTTTTTAGAGCATGGAGAAAGAACTGGCATGAAGTAATATACCCCACAAAATGTAGGCAGTGCTTTATCAAAATATTTTACAAAGATGTTACAAATGAGGCAATTGCAAATATGTACAAGGTAATTATAAAAAAAACCAGGGCATAACACGAGAAATAACACTTACAGTTGTTCAAAGCAGGCAACAGGCTAGGGGGACTTTCCATCTATCCCAGTGCATCAGGGCGTGCACTCTGGGCTCTTCAGGTAAAAACTCAAATCTGCCTCTCTTGGACGCCGGCCAGCACTTAAAACCTACAGCCTGTGACCTCACAGAAAGGGCTGGCTTTTCCAATCCCTCCTACCGCTTCCTTTTTACTAACAGGGCATGAAATATATCTGATGCCCGTAACTTCGCTCCAGAACATGTCATAGTCATATCAAACCCAGCATTCATCTCGGATTAACGTGAGCATTCTAATGAGATCAAATATGTCCTATCTGGGATACATATTTGCAGATAAATCCCTACTTCTTTATTAGATGGAGTTAGAAACCCGTGTTTCGAGGGATGGGTAGATCCTCCGAGTGTGATTATGACGATATATTTTTGTGTTCCTATCTCCCATGGTTGGCAAAACTTTGTAATATCTTACTTTTTGTAATATCTTACAAAAACAGAACAAAGAACTTTCATAGATTCTAGAAGTTTCTAGTCCAGTTATAGCTGGATAAGAGCTTACACGGCAGGAAATGCCGGTCGTAAATACCTTGGCTCTCATAACCCCCACACTCTCTGAGAAGGAAAGTCAGGAATTTGCAGCTACGAGCTGTTGCTGAATCACTCCAAGGAGGGGGGCTTAGCCCACAGCATGCTAGCAAGAGAACTAAACTTATGATATTTCATACCATCGTGACACCTCCCCCCTTTGGAGTGCGCTAGGGAGGTAGAACCCCACGGTATGCCTCCATGCGCACCTCCGTAGGTTCACCCTGGCGGGACAGTCCATCTGCATTCCCATGCTCTTTGCCCGCTTTGTGTTTAATGGTGAAGTCAAATTGCTGAAGGGCAAGGCTCCAGCGTAGCAACCTGCCGTTGGTTCCACACATGGTGCTTAGCCAGCGCAGAGGGTTGTGGTCGGTCACCACATTGAAGGTGCGACCGTACAAGTAGGGCTGCAAGCGCTGCAGGGCCCAGACTATGGCCAGGCACTCCTTCTCAATGGTGGAGTAGGCCACTTCCCTCGGCAAAAGTTTCCGGGTTAGGTACAACACGGGGTGCTCTTGGTCCTCCGAGTCAACCTGGCTGAGCACAGCACCGAGGCCAAACTTGCTGGCATCAGTCTGTACCAGGAACGGTCGACTGCTGTCGACTGCTTTCAACACAGGGGCGTTGCACAGTGCGGTTTTCAACGCCTGGAAGGCCCCCTCACAGCCATCTGTCCAGTTGACGATGTGGGGTAGCTTCTTCCTGGTGAGGTCCGTCAAAGGTTTTGCCAGGCTACTATAGTGCTGCACAAAGCGCCTATAGTACCCTGCAGTGCCCAGGAAGGACATCACCTGTTTCTTGGTCCCAGGAGTGGGCCAGTTCACGATCGCGCCCACTTTCTCAGGCTCGGGCTTTAGGGTGCCTCCGCCTAACCGGTGCCCCAGGTAGTGGACCTCCCTCATGCCCATCTGGCACTTTCCCGGCTTGATAGTCAGTCCTGATCGGTGAATTCGCCTGAGCACCTCCTCGAGATGCTGCAGGTGTTCCCCCCAGGAGGGACTGAAGATGGCAATGTCATCCAAGTACGCCACAGCGTACTTCTCCAGTCCCTGAAGCAGGAGGTTGACCATCTGCTGGAAAGTGGCAGGGGCATTCTTCATGCCGAAGGGCATGACCGTGGACTCGTACAGTCCAAAGGGTGTGATAAAGGCGGACTTCTCCTGTGCCTCGGGGCTCAGGGGAATCTGCCAGTATCCGCGACTCAGATCCATTATTGTCAGGTATTTTGCGCCAGCTAACTTCTCAAGCAGCTCCTCGATGCGCGTCAGAGGCTGTAATGGCGTTGAGCCCCCTGTAGTCCACGCAGAACCGGTTGGTCCGGTCCTTTTTTGGCACGAGCACTACAGGTGAGGCCCACGCGCTCTTTGACCGTCGAATCACCCCCAGCTGTAACATCTCATCGATCTCCTGGCGCATAATCTGCTGCACCTGGTCAGAGATTCGATAGGGTGTTCGCCGTAGTGGGGCGTGATTCCCGGTGTCCACCTAGTGGACGGCTAACTCAGTCCTTCCAGGCCGGTTGGAGAACACGACCCGGAAGGGTTCTAGTGTGGTTTGCAACTGCAACCGCTGTGGTTCATCTAGCGAGGCGCTTACCTCCACGTCCTCAATGGACCCATTGGCCTTGGCTTGGGCCAGCATGTCCAGGAGGGTGTCTTCCTCCCCGTCTTCGGGTGCGCTGCAGACCGGTAGGACAAAAGGTTCACGTTTGTGATGAGCCTTCATCATGTTGACGTGAAAGGCCTTTCGCCTACCCCGAGCGTGGTCAAGCGTGACCACGTAGGTGACCGGGTTGAGCTGTTGGTGGACGACGTACGGGCCCTCCCAGGCTGCCTGAAGCTTATCCGTTGGTACGGGGACCAGCACCCACACCTTTTGACCCACGTTCTGGTCGTACCAGTGCTTCTGATCAGCCTGAGCCTGCGTCATGTTGTCATGCACCAACTGCGTCAAGGTCTGCATCTTGTCATGGAAGCGCATGACATACTCCACTAGGGACACTTCAGAAGGGTTCGGCTCCTCTTCCCAGGATTCTCTTACCAACCCAAGGGGTCCCCGGACTCGCCTGCCATACAGGAGCTCGAAGGGGGAGAACCCCGCCGAGGCCTGCGGAACCTCTCGGTAAGCGAACAGCAGGTGTGGGAGGTACCGCTCCCAGTCGCGCCCTTGTGTCTCAACCAGCATGCGTAGCATCTGTTTGAGGGTACCATTGAAGCGTTCACACAAGCCATTGGTCTGTGGGTGATACGCACTCGATACCAGGTGCTTCACCTGCATTTTCTTACAGAGAGCCTCCATTAGGCGAGACATAAATTGGGTCCCTTGATCAGTAAGCATTTCCCTGGGAAATCCTACACGTGAAAAGATAGCCAACAGGGCATCCGCCACCTTATCTGCCCTAGTTGACGACAGAGCTACTGCCTCTGGGTACCGGGTAGCGTTGTCTACCACAGTAAGGATGAATTGCTTTCCAGAGCTGCTGGGGACGGCCAGCGGGCCCACAATGTCCACCGCGATCCTCTGGAAAGGCTCCTCTATCACTGGCAAAGGGATCAGGGGAGCCTTAAGAGCAGGCCCCGCCTTCCCCACTCTTTGACAGGTGACACAGGAGCGGCAGTAGTTTGACACATCTGTCCCCATCTTAGGCCAATAGAAGTGTTGAGACAGCCGGGCCTTTGTTTTGCTGATCCCCAAGTGTCCAGCTAGCGGGATCTCATGGGCAACCCGCAACAACTCACCCCGGAATTGCTGCGGGACGACCAGCTGTCTTTCCCTCAACCACTCCTTTTGTGCTTCTCCGGGTACTGTCTCCCGGTACAACCTTCCTCCTTCCCAGAACACCTTCTCCTTATCAGTCTCGGAGAAGCGCATCCCGGCGAGTTGTCTCAAACTCTCTAGGCTCTCATCTGTGTGCAGAGCGGCCTGAAACTCCTGGCTAGGGGAAGCCAGAAGTGACGTCAGGGTCCCTTCCCCACGGGAACCCTCTGGGACCTGCTCTGGGTCCACCTCTGGTTCAGTCATACTAATGACTGAGGAGGGTCCGGAAAGCAGACAGTTATCTGCGTTCCGGGCACTCTGACTGCGGGTGACAGCAGCTACGTAGGCTGTCTCCCCGGGGATTTCTACAGGCCCATCAGCCGACGCTGCTATGGGCTCTACCTCCCCATCCACCCCCATTACCTCAGGAGCATTGCTACTTATGGGCCAGTTACCTTCCTCGGTGGCACTGGTCAATTGCATGGCATCACCTTCCTCACGGTTCCCATGTATCCCCCATTTCTGGTAGCACCGACACTTGCCCCTGCCAGGGGTTCCTCAGCCGTCTCACTCCGCAGAGCGACGTGGCTGAGCACTCCTGTACCTATGGACACATCAACTTTCACAGAAAAATCATTATCAGGTTCGGCTGGCACAGGTACAACATTTTCACCATCAATCCTAGGGAAAAAATGGTTAACAGATGCATCATTACAAGATAAAGCATGGTCAGGTAACACATGCGATTTCCCATCATCATCATCATCATTGTCAGGGTTAACGTTACCCTCATTAGTAAATTGGGGAGGGGGGTCATCGACGAAGTATGCAACCAACCTCCCCAAATCAGTCCCCAACAAAACATCAGTGGGCAAATTATCAGACAGCCCCACTTCCTTCACCCCGCTCCCAGCACCCCAATCAATATAAACCCGGGCCATTGGCAAGGGACAGCTGATGCCCCCAATCCCAGTGACAGTTAGGGTTTTCCCCGGAATGATTTCTTCAGGGGCCGCCAGTTCGGGTCGGATGAGGGTTCGTTCAGCCCCGGTGTCCTTGAGGCCTGTAGCAACATGACCTCCCACAGTGACGCGCTGTACGTTGTCACTCACCCTCCCAACCACACCACCCACCAAAAGAACTGCTGCATTAGGCCCTGGGGCCTTGGCTGGGAGGTTCTTCTGCTTGACTGGACACTGGGGACTGATATGACCAAGCTGCCTGCAGTGGTAACACTGGCGAAGTTCGGTGGTAGGTCTGGTGCTGTTGGCCACGGGGACAGGACCTCTGGTGTGTTGGCTGGCAGGGGTACTGGCGTTGGTTGCAGGCTTACCCTCTCTCCAGCTGGTGGTGACTGGCTTCCGCACTTCCGATCTACGGTTGGCCTCATAGGCATCGGCAATCTGCGCTGCTTTCATCACGTCTTTGGGTTCTCTGTCCATCACGAACTGTCGCACCTCAGCTGGGCAAAGATGGAAAAACTGGTCTTTGATCATCAGGTCTCGCAGCTGTGCAAAGGTGGTCACTGACAGTCCTTGGGTCCACTGGTCAAAGTGGGTCCCCAGTCCATGCACCACATCACTGTAACTGTCGTGTGGGCCACGTTGGAGGGTCCGGAACTTTTTACGGTACACCTCGGGTGTAAGCTGGTACTTGGCTATGAGGGCCTGCTTGATAGCCTCATAGTCACCATCTTGTTCTTGAGGGAGTGCAGCAAACACCTCCAGAGCTTTGCCTCTCAGCCCTGGTGTCAGGTATCGTGCCCATTCATCTGTAGGCAGCCGGTACTGTCTGCAGGCTTTCTCAAAGGCCCGCAGAAACGTGTCCAAGTCCCCACCCTTTTCCATAACAGGAAAGTGGTCAGGCCGGGGCTTCGGTATCTGAGCGCTGCTGGGCTCACGGCTGGACTGGGACGACCCCTGCATTTGCAGTTGGGCCATCTGCAGCTGGTACTCCCGCTGCGCTTGGGCCTCTCGCTCGGCTCGCTGGGCCTCTCGCTCAGCTCTCTCTGCCTCTCGCTCGGCTCTCTCTGCCTCTCGCTGGGCTCCGGCCTCGGCCTCCTGCCGGGATTGCTGAATCAGCTGCCGACGTCCCTCATGGTCGTCAGTGGGGAATTCTTTCAAGGCCGCCTGCAGGTGGGGGTCCAATTCGCCCGGATTGCTAACAGGGCCAGCATGCAGTGGTTGGACCTCGGCTGGAGCACCATGTTCGCTGGTGCCGGCTTCTGCGGCTTCTGGGCTCTGTGAGTGGTCTAGAGCGGCTTCCCATTGCATCAGGACTGCGACCAGTTCGCTTTTGTTTTTGCTTGCATAGTCAATGTGCTGTGACTTGCATATGGCAACAAGGGTGTCTCTGGTCTGCTGTTCATAAAAGGCTTCTCTCAGCCCAACCATGGTTGCCAAATAAAAGATAGGATAGAAAAACGAAGAGAAAGGGAGGGGATAATTACCAGTACACAATTGTCTCACAACTAATAAACACTGAGTTCGTTCTCCAAACGTATTTGCGCAGTCCTCGCAAGAACCTTCTGCACGTATTTAGTGAGAGGAATGATTGCTCAAACCAAATCACTAATGCTCTAATATCCCACCGCCTTGCCACCAATTGTCACGATTCACGCCGTGACTGTCCAGTTCCCTTAGCCGCGGCCAGCAGTTTGTCACAAAATCCACAGGGATTCCTGACCACTGTCACCAATATGTCACGGATTGGGGTGACTTTAGACCAACAGCCGGCTATCACATGTGCAGGGGGGCTTATCTTAGTTATCCCTCCACTGCCACAATGTGATAAAAAAAAAACCACACACAAGGCTATTGACCTCTTAGTTTACAGCAGGGGCTTATTTTAGGTATCCCGCTGCTCTTCAATACACCATGAACTGCAGGGATTTATGTATCCCGCTTACAGTTCCACTTAACACTTGCAGCTCTCTGGCACCCCCTTTACCCGCAGGTCAGATTAGGTACTGCACCTAGGGTAATTAGTCGCCAGAAAGGCTGCCTGCTATGTACGGGCTATTGGGCACGCTGCAGCGACGCGATGAACTACTCCCGCTCAGGCAGGAACAATAATTATCAAGCCGCAGTCGCTACAGTGACACCCAAAGGCCGGCACAGTACGGTATCACTGCCACCAGCTTCGATTAAATGGGTCTGAAGCTAACCCAAAACAGTAGCGTAATTTCCCTTCAAGAGACAGGGTACGTTCTTAGAGCATGGAGAAAGAACTGGCATGAAGTAATATACCCCACAAAATGTAGGCAGTGCTTTATCAAAATATTTTACAAAGATGTTACAAATTAGACAATTGCAAATATGTACAAGGTAATTATAAAAAAAACAGGGCATAACATGAGAAATAACACTTACAGTTGTTCAAAGCATTGCAGGCAACAGGCTAGGGGGACTTTCCATCTATCCCAGTGCATCAGGGCGTGCACTCTGGGCTCTTCAGGTAAAAACTCAAATCTGCCTCTCTTGGACGCCGGCCAGCACTTAAAACCTACAGCCTGTGACCTCACAGAAAGAGCTGGCTTTTCCAATCCCTCCTACCTCTTCCTTTTTACTAACAGGGCATGAAATATATCTGATGCCCGTAACTTCGCTCCAGAACATGTCATAGTCATATCAAACCCAGCATTCATCTCGGATTAACGTGAGCATTCTAATGAGATCATATATGTCCTATCTGGGATACATATTTGCAGAGAAATCCCTACTTCTTTATTAGATGGAGTTAGAAGCCCGTGTTTCGAGGGATGGGTAGATCCTCCGAGTGTGATTATGACGATATATGTTTGCGTTACTATCTCCCATGGTTGGCCTAATATCTTACAAAAACAGAACAAAGAACTTTCATAGATTCTAGAAGTTTCTAGTCCAGTTATAGCTGGATAAGAGCTTACACGGCAGGAAATGCCGGTCGTAAATACCTTGGCTCTCATAACCCCCACACTCTCTGAGAAGGAAAGTCAGGAATTTGCAGCTACGAGCTGTTGCTGAATCACTCCAAGGAGGGGGGCTTAGCCCACAGCATGCTAGCAAGAGAACTAAACTTATAATATTTCATACCATCGTGACAGGCGCCCTGTGCTCTTCACAGATGAAGGCAGGTTCACATTGAGCACATGTGACAGACGTGACAGAGTCTGGAGACACCGTGGAGAGCGATCTGCTGCCTGCAACATCCTTCAGCATGACCGGTTTGGCAGTGGGTCAGTAATGGTGTGGGGTGGCATTTCTTTGGAGGGCCGCACAGCCCTCCATGTGCTCACCAGAGGTAGCCTGACTGCCATTAGGTACCGAGATGAGATCCTCAGACCCCTTGTGAGACCATATGCTGGTGGGGTTGGCCCTGGGTTCCTGCTAATGCAGGACAATGCCAGACCTCATGTGGCTGGAGTGTGTCAGCAGTTTATGCAAGATGAAGGCATTGAAGCTGTGGACTGGCCCACCCGTTCCCCAGACCTGAATCCGATTGAACACATCTGGGACATCATGTCTCGCACTATCCACCAACGTCACGTTGCACCACAGACTGTCCAGGAGTTGGCGGATGCTTTAGTCCAGGTCTGGGAGGAGACCATTTGCCACCTCATCAGTAGCATGCCCAGGTATTGTAGGGAGGTCATACAGGCACGTGGAGGCCACACACAATACTGAGCATCATTTCCTTGTCTTGAGGCATTTCCACTGAAGTTGGATCAGCCTGTAACTTCATTTTCTACTTTGATTTTGAGCATCATTCCAAATCCAGACCTCCATGGGATATTAGTTGTGATTTACGTCGATAATTTTTAGTTTTTTTTGTTCTCAACACATTCCACTATGTAATGAATAAAGATTTACAACCAGAATATTTCATTCAGTGATATCTAGGATGTGGGATTTTAGTGTTCCCTTTAGTTTTTTGAGCAGTGTATTATAAATATACCACCTTGGTCTATTGTCGCTGGAGATCACCTTTTTCTTTTCTGCATCTGATGATTACGTCCAAGACTGGGACGGCTCCGTGCGATCTGCCTCCACTTGATGATTGGTTTGGTGGTGGATCAGTGATGGTGTGAGGAGGCATGTCATTGGAGGACTGCACAAAGATAATATCCACCATGATGGCCAACAAGATGAAAGCCATTGTCAGACCTTACACTGGTGCAGTGAGCTGTTGGTTCCTCCTGGTGCAGGAGAATGGCCAGCTTTATATGGGCAGAGTGTGTGGACGGATTATGGATGATGAAGGCATTAATGCCAGTGACCGGCGCTGACGTTCTCCAGACCCAAATCCAACTGAGAACCTCTGGGACATTGTGTACCAGTCACCGGCTGCCATAAGTCCCTGATGTCCTGATACAGGACCGAGAAGAAGCCCCCCAGTGCACCGACTCATCAGGAGCCAAATGTCAGGGCACATCAAGACACATGGGGTCACACTGACCACATTATGGGATGTCAGGATACATACAGACACATAGGGTCACACTGACCACATTATGAGATGTCAGGAAACATACAGACATGTGGGGTCACACTGACCACATTATGGGATGTCAGAATACATACAGACACATGGGGTCACACACTGACCACATTATGGGATGTCAGGAAACATACAGACACATAGGGTCACACTGACCACATTATGAGATGTCAGGAAACATACAGACACACGGGGTCATACACTGATCACATTATGGGATGTCAGAATACATACAGACACATGGGGTCATACACTGATCACATTATGGGATGTCAGAATACATACAGACACGTGGGGTCACACTGATCACATTATGGGATGTCAGGATACATACAGACACGTGGGGTCACACTGACCACATTATGGGATGTCAGAATACATACAGACACGTGGGGTCACACTGATCACATTATGG
The DNA here is from genome assembly GCF_051348905.1 of Ranitomeya variabilis. Classification (NCBI taxonomy): domain Eukaryota; kingdom Metazoa; phylum Chordata; class Amphibia; order Anura; family Dendrobatidae; genus Ranitomeya; species Ranitomeya variabilis. Next base: position 10,959,463 of record NC_135233.1, on the reverse strand, counting down.
GATGTCAGGATACATACAGACACACGGGGTCACACTGACCACATTATGGGATGTCAAGATACATACAGACATGTGGGGTCACACTGATCACATTATGGGATGTCAGAATACATACAGACACATGGGGTCACACTGATCACATTATGGGATGTCAGGAAACATACAGACACGTGGGGTCACACACTGACCACATTATGGGATGTCAGGAAACATACAGACACATAGGGTCACACTGACCACATTATGAGATGTCAGGAAACATACAGACACATAGGGTCACACTGACCACATTATGAGATGTCAGGAAACATACAGACACACGGGGTCACACTGATCACATTATGGGATGTCAGGATACATACAGACACATAGGGTCACACTGACCACATTATGGGATGTCAGGATACATACAGACACATAGGGTCACACTGACCACATTATGAGATGTCAGGAAACATACAGACACACGGGGTCACACTGATCACATTATGGGATGTCAGGATACATACAGACACGTGGGGTCACACTGACCACATTATGAGATGTCAGGAAACATACAGACACATAGGGTCACACTGACCACATTATGGGATGTCAGGATACATACAGACACATAGGGTCACACTGACCACATTATGAGATGTCAGGAAACATACAGACATGTGGGGTCACACTGATCACATTATGGGATGTCAGGATACATACAGACATGTGGGGGTCACACTGATCACATTATGGGATGTCAGGATACATACAGACACACGGGGTCACACTGACCACATTATGGGATGTCAGGAAACATACAGACACATAGGGTCACACTGACCACATTATGAGATGTCAGGAAACATACAGACACACGGGGTCACACTGATCACATTATGGGATGTCAGGAAACATACAGACACATGGGGTCACACACTGACCACATTATGGGATGTCAGGAAACATACAGACACACGGGGTCACACTGACCACATTATGGGATGTCAGAATACATACAGACACATGGGGTCACACACTGACCACATTATGGGATGTCAGGAAACATAGACACGTGGGGTCACACTGATCACATTATGGGATGTCAGGAAACATACAGACACATGGGATCACACTGACCACATTATGGGATGTCAGGAAACATACAGACATGTGGGGTCACACTGATCACATTATGGGATGTCAGGAAACATACAGACACACGGGGTCACACTGACCACATTATGGGATGTCAGAATACATACAGACACATGGGGTCACACACTGACCACATTATGGGATGTCAGGAAACATACAGACACATAGGGTCACACTGACCACATTATGAGATGTCAGAATACATACAGACACATGGGGTCACACACTGACCACATTATGGGATGTCAGGAAACATACAGACACATAGGGTCACACTGACCACATTATGAGATGTCAGGAAACATACAGACACGTGGGGTCACACTGATCACATTATGGGATGTCAGAATACATACAGACACGTGGGGTCACACTGATCACATTATGGGATGTCAGGATACATACAGACACGTGGGGTCACACTGATCACATTATGGGATGTCAGGAAACATACAGACACACGGGGTCACACTGATCACATTATGGGATGTCAGGATACATACAGACACGTGGGGTCACACTGATCACATTATGGGATGTCAGGAAACATACAGACACACGGGGTCACACTGATCACATTATGGGATGTCAGGATACATACAGACACGTGGGGTCACACTGATCACATTATGGGATGTCAGGAAACATACAGACACACGGGGTCACACTGACCACATTATGGGATGTCAGGAAACATACAGACATGTGGGATCACACTGACCACATTATGGGATGTCAGGAAACATACAGACATGTGGGGTCACACTGATCACATTATGGGATGTCAGGAAACATACAGACACATAGGGTCACACTGACCACATTATGGGATGTCAGGAAACAGACACGTGGGGTCACACTGACCACATTATGGGATGTCAGAATACATACAGAAACGTGGGGTCACACTGACCACATTATGGGATGTCAGGATACATAGACACGTGGGGTCACACTGATCACATTATGGGATGTCAGGAAACATACAGACACATGGGATCACACTGACCACATTATGGGATGTCAGGAAACATACAGACATGTGGGGTCACACTGATCACATTATGGGATGTCAGGAAACATACAGACACAAAGGGTCACACTGACCACATTATGGGATGTCAGGAAACATACAGACACATAGGGTCACACTGACCACATTATGGGATGTCAGGAAACATAGACACGTGGGGTCACACTGACCACATTATGGGATGTCAGAATACATACAGAAACGTGGGGTCACACTGACCACATTATGGGATGTCAGGATACATACAGACACGTGGGGTCACACTGATCACATTATGGGATGTCAGGATACATACAAACATGTGGGGACACACATCTCACATTATGGGATGTCAGGATACATACAGACACATGGGGTCACACTGATCACATTATGGGATGTCAGGATACATAGACACGTGGGGTCACACTGATCACATTATGGGATGTCAGGAAACATACAGACACATGGGATCACACTGACCACATTATGGGATGTCAGGATACATACAGACACATAGGGTCACACTGATCACATTATGGGATGTCAGGATACATACAGACACAAAGGGTCACACTGACCACATTATGGGATGTCAGGAAACATACAGACACATAGGGTCACACTGACCACATTATGGGATGTCAGGATACATAGACACGTGGGGTCACACTGATCACATTATGGGATGTCAGGATACATACAGACACATGGGGTCACACTGACCACATTATGGGATGTCAGAATACATACAGAAACGTGGGGTCACACTGACCACATTATGGGATGTCAGGATACATAGACACGTGGGGTCACACTGATCACATTATGGGATGTCAGGATACATACAGACACGTGGGGTCACACTGATCACATTATGGGATGTCAGGATACATACAAACATGTGGGGACACACATCTCACATTATGGGATGTCAGGATACATACAGACACGTGGGGTCACACTGATCACATTATGGGATGTCAGGATACATACAGACACGTGGGGTCACACTGATCACATTATGGGATGTCAGGATACATACAAACATGTGGGGACACACTGATCACATTATGGGATGTCAGGATACATACATATGCAAATTGCCTCTTCTGAGAAAAAGAGGACTTAAACTCTACAGCGCCACCTATTGGAAGTAGCGATCCTACAAGTCACAATTAACCCTTTAACGAGTCTTGTAATATGACTTAGGATAAAAGCCAAATCAGTATCTCAATTCGCAGACACGGTGTTTCGGGCTGTTGGCCCTCGTCAGTGCGAAGCATGAGAACTGATTTGGCTAGGTGAGAGGCTCTGGACATGGGGTCTAAGGGGTAACGTTTCTCCTTATGGAGAGTGACATACCATCTCTGGCTTGTCAAGGTAAGTCCTCTTTTTCTCAGAAGAGGCAATTTGCATATTTAAATTCCCAGAGGAGCATTGTACGGCAAATAAGCCTCCTTACCTTGACAAGCCAGAGATGGTATGTCACTCTCCATAAGGAGAAACGATACCCCTTAGACCCCAGGATACATGCAGACACATGGGGTCACACTGATCACATTATGGGATGTCAGGATACATACAGACATGTGGGATCACACACTAATCACATTATGGGATGTCAGGACACATACAGACACGTGGGACCATGCACACTGCTGATCGCATTATGGACTATACATAGCACATATAGTGCTAGGACCACCTGTCGCCTGATGTACGTCAGCCCCTTTGCCCCTGATTGATGAGGTTGATGTGTCATCTGGACACACTCATTGGACTCTGCACTACAGATGTTTAATGATAATTTTCATAATTATTTGAGGTGTAATTAACAGGATAGATGTGTAAAACATAGATTGCAACGAGAAAACCAAATGACAGGTTCCCTTTATGGGATGTTATTTGTTACCTTGCGATGGACTTTCTTTGTCAGGAGACAGATGCTGACTCCCAAATTCACTTGAAACATTAACAGTAAGACTATTTTGTCTTCTGGGAGAGTTGGAAGCGTTGATATCTGTCACAAAGTCCAAAAACAAATATTTTTTTCTTAGTTTTATAACATAACGCCAGAACCTAATAATTTGATATATTGCTAGTATCAAAGTGTAGATTCACCTTTCAACATCATCCACTAGTTTTGTGTAGCTGCACTCACTATTCTGCTGGTGCAGTCACTGTGTACATCATTACATTACTGATCCTGAGTTACATCCTGTATTATACTCCAGAGCTGCACTCACTATTCTGCTGGTGCAGTCACTGTGTACATCATTACATTACTGATCCTGAGTTACATCCTGTATTATACTCCAGAGCTGCACTCACTATTCTGCTGGTGCAGTCACTGTGTACATACATTACATTACTGATCCTGAGTTACATCCTGTATTATACTCCAGAGCTGCACTCACTATTCTGCTGGTGCAGTCACTGTGTACATACATTACATTACTGATCCTGAGTTACATCCTGTATTATACTCCAGAGCTGCACTCACTATTCTGCTGGTGCAGTCACTGTGTACATACATTACATTACTGATCCTGAGTTACATCCTGTATTATACCCCAGAGCTGCACTCACTATTCTGCTGGTGCAGTCACTATGTACATACATTACTGATCCTGAGTTACCTCCTGTATTATACCCCAGAGCTGCACTCACTATTCTGCTGGTGCAGTCACTGTGTACATCATTACATTACTGATCCTGAGTTACATCCTGTATTATACTCCAGAGCTGCACTCACTATTCTGCTGGTGCAGTCACTGTGTACATACATTACATTACTGATCCTGAGTTACACCCTGTATTATACTCCAGAGCTGCACTCACTATTCTGCTGGTGCAGTCACCGTGTACATACATTACATTACTGATCCTGTAGATCTTTTATTATAAAAATGAAAAACATAACAACAATAATAGCAGAAAACATAACAAAAATATTAGCCAGAAAATACTCAGTATACTGAACACTGGTCCAGCCGCTCATTCTCTCCTCTCACACAGTATATACAGAATAACTACTTTGACCTTCAGGTCCGGTCACCAAACAAAATAATAATAACAAATAAAATAAACAATGGAAAACAAAGACTATATACATGAACTTTTTTTTTTTTTTTTTTTTTTTTTTTAGTTTTAAATAAAATAACTACAAATTAAACAAATATATACAATTCTACAAGCTATCCTCCATTCCCAACCCCCCGCACTGACCTGAGAGCTGGTCCTGCATCTCATGCCTCAGTCCATGTCCAACGTCCATAGGCCAGATCAGGCAGTGCCAGTTTTTCCCCCAAACAACCCGGTGTCCCATAGTCCCACAAGATAAACCCACCTCCCCCCTTTTCCCACCACCCAACCTAACACCTACTCCCAAATCTATATCCCCATATACAATATATACATTATATACAGCAGCACACACCACAATAATTACAAAACACGAAGCCCAAGTTCGGCGCCTGCAGCCCTACATCACTGTATAATGATCAAACAAAACAAAAATCTACAGTGTCAGCAGCAGCCCACCACCAGGAAAGGAGATGACCAGACTAGGGCACACTAAAAGAAAAGCCCCTCCAGAGGAGCGCGGCCCTCCGTGCGCCCAGTCTCCCATACTCCAGAGAGCGCACCTTCACCAGGTCACCGAGTATGGTCCTAAACACATCGTCCACTGGGAGGATTTTTCGTTGCGTCGATACTAAGCACCGTGCGTTCCACGTGTGATACCTAACCACTGCGCTAACTAGAAATAAGGTGCAGCGGTCCCGACCACCCAGGTCTCCGAATGCTCCATAGGCCCATTCCGCATAGGAGAGACCGGCCAGCCGAGACCAGCCAATGGAGGCACCCACCCTGTTGTACACCTCTGTGTTGAAGGGACAATGAAGCAGGAAGTGGTCCATGCTTTCCAGCAAGGTACCACAATGCTCCCGAGGACAATTCCTGTCCTCAGAGCTCCTACACTTCAGATTGTCCCTCACACACAGTTTCCCATGGAAGCAGCGCCAAGCCAAGTCCCAAAACTTCGAGGGGATCCTGATAGAATTCAAAAGATGCAAACCCACCCCAAGATCCCGACTTGGGCAGTCCCTGAGCGCCAGAGGCCTCTGGAAATGGGTCAACAGAACCCTACTGTCAAGTAGTTTCCTTGGCAGAGTCCTGATCTCCCACATTCCCAGACCCCACCGACGAATTACCTTCAGAACCAAGGTAGCGTAAGCCGGAAGATGTCCATGCGGTGTGCGAAGATCCTTCACTTGCCCTCCTGTCTCCCATTCCTGGAAGAAAGGCTGAAACCATCCCCTACAGGAGAATACCCACGGAAGAGCCCTCTCTTTCCAGAGGTTTGCGATATTGATCTTAATGAAGGTATCCACAAGGAATACCACAGGGTTGACCATACCCAACCCTCCTAGTCTCCTCGTAAGGTAAGTAACCTCCCTCTTGACCAGGTTCAGTCTATTCCCCCATAACAGTTGGAAGAACAAACTGTAGACCCGAGTCCAGAGAGATTCCGGCAAGATGCACACACTGCCCAGATAAATCAGTAAAGGGAGCAGGTAAGTTTTGCTCAGGTTTACCCTTTCCCTTAGGGTCAAAGACCAACCCTTCCATTGGTTCACCTTCTGAGTGGCGATCTCTAGCCTGCTGTCCCAATTTTGTTTGGGGTAATCCCCCTGGCCAAATTCGATGCCAAGGACTTTTGCAGAGACTTTGGGTCCTGGAAGGGTGTCCGGGAGATCAAAACCAGGATCTCCTCCTCCCAGCCAGAGACTCTCACACTTATCCCGGTTGATCTTGGACCCGGATGCCTCCGAGTAGCGATCTACCTCTGACATCAGCCACCCTGCCTCCTCGTGAGAGGAAGCAAACACAGTGACATCATCGGCATATGCCACCACCCTCAGAGTGGCTTCCGGTGCTGCCTGATCCATCCCGATCCCGGCCAACGGTCCACGCTCCACCCTCCTAAGAAGAGGGTCAATCGCAAACACGTACAGCAGCGGGCTCAAGGGACAACCCTGGCGAACACCGGACCCAACCTCAAAAGAGCTACCAATCCAACCATTCACAAGCGGGAAACTCTCTGCCCCACTGTACAAGGTCTTAAGCCAATCAACAAACCCCCCCGGCAGGCCATATCTCAGAAGGACGGACCAGAGGTACTCGTGATTAACCCGATCAAACGCTTTTGCCTGGTCCAGTGACAGCATGTACCCCTTCCAGTGACCAGCCCTACCCTGCTCCACTGCCTCTTGGACACAGAGCACAGCACTAAATGTGCTGCGGCCTGGAACAGAGCAATGCTGGGCCCCCGAAAGGAGTCGGGGTGCAAATTTCACCAGCCGATTAAACAGCACCTTTGCTAGAACCTTCCTGTCTGCATTGAGAAGCGCTATGGGACGCCAATTCTCAATGCAAGACGGGTCCTTACCCTTTGACAAGATGATCAGAGCAGACCTCCTCATTGACTTCGGCAGAGTGCCCGAGGAAAGACACTCATTGAATACCTCAGTCAAGAGGGGAACCAAAACGTTCTTAAAGGTCTTATAGAATTCAGATGTTAAGCCATCTGGACCAGGCGATTTTTTGGGAGCAAGCCCTTCAATCGCCAACTGAACTTCCTCTTCCCTGATCATTTCTGTCAAAACGTCAAGAGAGGGGTCTACCCCTGGTTCGGGGACAGCTTCTGCCAGGAAAGCCGACATCTCATCCCAATCAAGATCCCTCTTCCCCAAGAGGTGCGAGTAGAAGGATCTGACAACCTCCAGGATCCCTGATCTGGATCGCCTCAGGGACCCCGTAGTGTCGACCAGTCCTGTAACCACTTTACTATTCACTGACATCTTGCAGTTTCTGTAAGGGTCGGGCGAGCGGTACTTCCCGTAATCCCTCTCAAAAACCAAAGATGCGTGTCTATCGTACTGACACCTCATAAGCAAAGATTTCACTCTGGAGATCTCCTCGCGGCTACCTCCAGTTGAGACAAGATGCTCGAGTTTCCTCCTCAGACCCTGATACAGGCGGTACCTGCTCAGACTCCTGAGGCTCGAGAGCTGGCGGAAGAATCTCGCCACCCTTTCCTTGAACATCTCCCACCACTCTGACCTACTACTACAAAGATCCAGTAAGGGTACCTGGCTCTGAAGAAAATCCTCAAAGGACTGTCTTATCTCCGCTTCTTCCAAGAGAGACGAATTGAGCCTCCAAAAGCCTCTTCCCATCCGGAGGGTCTCTGTAACATTCAGAGAAAACAAAATTAAACAGTGGTCGGAGAACTCCACCTCAACAACAGACACTGCTGAAGAGACAGCTTCCTCCTTTAAATAAAACCTATCTATTCTGGACCTACAGTTACCTCTATGATAGGTGAACCCCTCGTGGCCTGGGGTGTGCCGAATGTGGACATCCACCAGGCGAGCCTCACTAGCTATACTATTAAGGGCGACGCTATCATAAGTCAGCTTGTCTCTGGAACCTCCTCTATCTCGGGGCCTCGTGACAGCATTGAAGTCCCCTCCAAAGACAACCTGCCGACTTGTAAAAAGGTAGGGCTTGATCCTCATAAAGAGACACTTCCGGTCCCACTTAGATTGGGGACCATAGATGTTAATGAGCCGGAGCTCTTGTCCCTTCATGAGGACATCTAAGATCAGGCACCTCCCCATTTCTAACTCAATAACCCGTCGGCATTCCACCGGTGCGGTAAAAAGGACCGCCACTCCGCTATACGGCTCGGCCGCAAGAGACCAATAGGAGGGCCCGAGTCTCCACTCCCTCTTAGCTTTAAACACATCTGCCATGTTTGGCAGCCTGGTCTCTTGCAAAAAGAAAATGTCAGCTTCAACCCGGCTGAGAAAATCAAAGGCCGCAAATCTAGCTGTATTTGACTTTATGCTGGCGACATTAATGGACGCCAGCGTCAACGGAGTGGGTTCCGCCATCATTGGTGATTGAGTTAGATGGCTTTCTTTTTCCCACTCCCCTTATCCTCTGCCTCAGAGGAGGAATCCTTCCCCCTCTTTAATGACATGGAGGTATCCATTTCCACGCGTTTTTTATTTTTTTCGTCCTCGTCTCCGGACTCTGGGCCAGTCCCTCCCTCCAAGGATCTTACGTTCCCAGAAGGAGGAGACTCGGCGCCCCCTGTGAGCCCCGCCGAAGCCAGAACCTCACCCTCAGCTTCCTCCTCAGAGGAAGAGATGTTTTCAAGGGCTTGGAACCGGTTAGAAAGACCAACCAGAGGGGAGTCGGTTTTTCCTTCCTTAGGTACCTTGGTCAGAGCGGGAGAAGATTTTTTATCTCCCTTCTTTCTTTTCTTTTTGGTGCCGAGCTTACGCTTGTCCTCTAGCCACTGCCTATTATCCTCATCCATACTTTCATAATGGGAGGACTCTGAGGCAGTGGCACTCTCCTCCCTGTGGATCCTCCTGACCTCCTCATCCAACTCATCATCCCTTGGGGCCTCAGCAGCAAGACTGGCATGCAGGACAGGGGCCGCCCCAGTAGCCCGAGGCTCGCCCAGCTCCCTATCCTGTCTGCGCTTGTCTAGACGCCTTAGCTGGGCAGGCGTCTTTTTATTGCTTTTCTTCCTTGGCCCCTCAGCTCCCTCACCCTTGCTAGTCCCTTCCCCAGCAGAATCAGCCTCACGGCTTTCTCCCACCGGGGTCACGACTGCGTTAGCGAAGGAGCGAGGACAACGGCTGAATGGGTGACCTAACTCACCACACAGGTGGCACCTAATCTCCACACAAGATGCAGCAAGATGGCCGACATCCCCACACAATGCACACTTCTGCACAGTGCAGTTTGCGCTGAAGTGTGTGGGGTCGCCGCACCTGTGACAGAGCTTCGGTTGCCCCTGGTAGAAGACCAGGATACGATCCCTACCCAGGAAGGCAGATGATGGTATGTGGGCAACCGTACCACCTGAACGCTTAAGTTTTACCATAAACGTCCAGGCCCCTGACCAGATACCAAACTCGTCACGGTTTTTCTTTGGCATCTCCACTACCTCTCCATACCGGCCAAGCCACGTCATGATGTCATAACAAGAAAGCGACTCGTTACATGTCATCACGGTCACTTTCTTGACTTGATTTTGGCGAGACACCGCCTGAACGGCAAAGTCTCGCCAGCCGGGCTCATTTTTTGCCAACTCATAGTTCGACCAGAAAAGTTCAAGCCCCTCCGGCCGAACAAAGCTGACATCAAACTCAGGTGTGGAATAGGGATGTATCAAGGCGTAGATGTCAATCGCCTTGAAGCCCATCCTCAGCAGGAGCTCCACAACCTTCGACCTTGGAGGACACGCATCACTGCCCCTCCACCGAAGACGGACCACATTCCTACGCACACTACCCGGCCCGGCTGTTGGGAGGGACCACACTGTATCCCCCCCTCTTTGCTCTCGGAAGGCCCCGAGGCCATGCCTCTCTATCCAGAAGGATAGATCAACCTCTCGACCCTCTACCATTAGTGATCTCTCTCCCTTCTTTAGAGCTTCCAGGAGACGCCGTTGCAACATGCCGTCCCCAGAGCCCAGAGACGAGGAGGACGCCCTATTTCCCCCGGAGGTGACAGCGGCATAACTCCTGACAGGTGCTGCCACCACCGGGGGGGCAACCGGACCAGTGACCACATCCACACCAACAGTATCACCATTACCCACCTCCATAACCTCCTCACCCTCCACCAAACCAGCAACCACACCACTAGACAAAGAGTTTTCCTCATCCATACCCACCACCACATTCACTCCTGCTGGACCAGTGACAACAGGGGGTGACATTTTGGCCTCCGCATCATCAGGCACAAGGGGCTGAGTCTCCTCCACAGAACTGGAGGTGACCTCACCCCTGGTTTTATGTGTGCCCTCCGCATCATCAGTTGATATTTTCCGCTGCTTCATGGTTGCTACCAGGCGCCGCTGATCTTTCGCTGTTGTGAGGCACCGCTGATCCTTAGCATCAGGATCTTGTTGACCAGCGGCGCCAACACAGAACAGGACTTTGGAGGGAGGACCGGAACGCCCAGCCCCGGTAACCCCCTCACACCGCCGCCGCTTCTCAACTAAGTGATCAGCGGCAACAGCATTCAGGGGCACCGAGGCCACCGGAGCTGCCCCTGACACCGGGCTGCTCCCCCCTCCCACTGGGGAGCGCACCACAGTATCGTGGCCTGATTTTTCGCCCGCCGCCGGGCCGCCCTCACTGTCCAGCCTCTCGGCTGATGCACCTGCTGCTACGTCCCTGCTACTACAAGCAGAAACGGAGCTCTGCGCCTCACTACATTGCTTTGTAGTCTCCCCGCGCCTTTGCACCGGATCCACAGCAGAACCCGGGCTGGGCTGGGCAACGGGGCTTATACAGTGAGCTGACCCTGCAGCCGACTCAGGGGGTACAGGGAGGGGGGCATATAGATAGCTTACCGCTTCCTGCAGCTTAGGTTTGATCTTCTTCACCTTTTTTTTCCGGCCCCCAGGTGCCTCCTCTGGTAAATCATCACCAAGATGGAAGTTCTGAAGGCACACTGGGGACTCCAGGAGCTTGATCTCTGCCATTAGTGCCCCTCCCTGGTCGATGTCACTGTCCTCCCCAGAGCCAGCAGAACTGCGACGAGATGTCATTGTCGCCTGTCCAGCAGGGAGCTCGCTGCACGTGGCCTGTGAGTGACTAAGCAGGCTGCCAGGTGGGGCTTTCTGCTGGTCATCATCCTCCTCCTCATCATCATCATCCACCTGGCACTCAGGCTGCAGCCCCATCTGCCTTTGCTCTCTGTTATCAGCCATTTCTCTGAATCGATCTTCATTAATAAGTTTTTCCTTAAATGGTCCACTTTTTTCTCTAATGAAAGCTTTTCTGACTTCAAGCTCATTGATGTCATCCTTCAGTCTCCTTACCTCCGCCTGGAGCTGATTCTTCCTCGGTTTGGAGGAACCTGCAGCTTTGTTGCTTGTGCAGCGCAGCTCCTCTCGGAGCCTCGTGATGGTCTTGCTTGCGTCTTCATACTCACGGAGGTGGCTCATGACCCGGGAGGCATAGGTGGACACAGACTCCCGGGGGCTCTGCAGCGCCCAACCCTCTTCAATGAGGTCGGCTTCACCTCCGTGAGCACTCAGCTTTCCTCCAGAAGGACCGCCATCTTGCACACTAGCAGGCTTCTCCTCCATGGAAGCCTTGCGGCTTCTCTGGGTCTCTGCAGACCTGGGGGGAGTAGGAGCCACATTGCTGCGACTCCTGGTGGAGCGTCTCACCCCCGAATCCTCTGATGTGCAGGCTGGTTGCTGGTTCCTTCTGCCCCCCGCCAGCCTTGTCCGGGAAGCAGAAGCCTGGGACTTGGCTCCTTCACTCATCCCAGGAAACCCACTCCCTCCCTGGGTAAGAGAGAGAGCAGGTCCCCGGGTGGAGAGGTGGTGGTTCTCAGGAGCTCAGGAGCACACTGCAGGTTCAGCAGCGACCGCACCCACAATCAGCACAGTGAGTAGCAGCTGAGCAGAGCTGCACTCACTATTCTGCTGGTGCAGTCACTGTGTACATACATACATTACTGATCCTGAGTTACATCCTGTATTATCCTCCAGAGCTGCACTCACTATTCTGCTGGTGCAGTCACTGTGTACATACATTACATTACAGATCCTGAGTTACTTCCTGTATTATACCCCAGAGCTGCACTCACTATTCTGCTGGTGCAGTCACTGTGTACATACATTACATTACAGATCCTGAGTTACATCCTGTATTATACCCCAGAGCTGCACTCACTATCCTGCTGGTGCAGTCACTGTGCACATACATTACATTAGTGATCCTGAGTTACATCCTGTATTATACCCCAGAGCTGCACTCACTATTCTGCTGGTGCAGTCACCGTGTACGTACATTACATTAGTGATCCTGAGTTACATCCTGTATTATACCCCAGAGCTGCACTCACTATTCTGCTGGTGCAGTCACTGTGTACATACATTACATTACTGATCCTGGGTTACATCCTGCATTATACTCCAGAGCTGCACTCACTATGCTGCTGGTGCAGTCACCGTGTACATACATTACATTAGTGATCCTGAGTTACCTCCTGTATTATACTGTTGAGCTGCACTCACTATTCTGCTGGTGCACTCACTGTGTACATACATTACATTAGTGATCCTGAGTTACCTCCTGTATTATACTCCAGAGCTGCACTCACTATTCTTCTGGTGCAGTCACTGTGTACATACATTACATTACTGATCCTGATTTATATCCTGTATTATACCCCAGAGCTGCACTCACTATTCTGCTGGTGCAGTCACTGTGTACATACATTACATTACTGATCCTGAGTTACATCCTGTATTATACTCCAGAGCTGCACTCACTATTCTGCTGGTGCAGTCACTGTGTACATACATTACATTACTGATGCTGAGTTACATCCTGTATTATACCCCAGAGCTGCACTCACTATTCTTCTGGTGCAGTCACTGTGTACATACATTACATTACTGATCCCGAGATACATCCTGTATTATACTCCAGAGCTGCACTCACTATTCTGCTGGTGCAGTCACTGTGTACATACATTACTGATCCTGAGTTACATCCTGTATTATACTCCAGAGCTGCACTCACTATTCTGCTGGTGCAGTCACTGTGTACATACATTACATTACTGATGCTGAGTTACCTCCTGTATTATACCCCAGAGCTGCACTCACTATTCTGCTGGTGCAGTCACTGTGTACATACATTACATTACTGATCCCGAGATACATCCTGTATTATACTCCAGAGCTGCACTCACTATTCTGCTGGTACAGTCACTGTGTACATATATTACATTACTGATCCCGAGATACATCCTGTATTATACTCCAGACCTGCACTCACTATTCTGCTGGTACAGTCACTGTGTACATACATTACATTACTGATCATGAGTTACCTCCTGTATTATACCCCAGAGCTGCACTCACTATTCTGCTGGTGCAGTCACTGTGTACATACATTACATTACTGATCATGAGTTACCTCCTGTATTATACCCCAGAGCTGCACTCACTATTCTGCTGGTGCAGTCACTGTGTACATACATTACATTACTGATCCTGAGTTACCTCCTGTATTATACCCCAGAGCTGCACTCACTATTCTGCTGGTGCAGTCACTGTGTACATACATTACATTACTGATCCTGAGTTACCTCCTGTATTATACTCCAGAGCTGCACTCACTATTCTGCTGGTGCAGTCACTGTGTACATACATTACTGATCCTGAGTTACATCCTGTATTATACCCCAGAGCTGCACTCACTATTCTGCTGGTGCAGTCACTGTGTACATACATTACATTACTGATCCTGAGTTACATCCTGTATTATACCCCAGAGCTGCACTCACTATTCTGCTGGTGCAGTCACTGTGTACATACATTACATTACTGATCCTGAGTTACATCCTGTATTATACCCCAGAGCTGCACTCACTATTTTGCTGGTGCAGTCACTGTGTTACTGATCCTGAGTTACATTCTGTATTATAACCCAGAGCTGCACTCACTATTCTGCTGGTGCAATCACTGTGTACATACATTACTGATCCTGAGTTATATCCTGTATTATAAACCAGAGCTGCACTCACTATTCTGCTGGTGCAGTCACTGTGTACATACATTACATTACTGATCCTGAGTTACATCCTGTATTATACCCCAGAGCTGCACTCACTATTTTGCTGGTGCAGTCACTGTGTACATACATTACTAATCCTGAGTTATATCCTGTATTATAAACCAGAGCTGCACTCACTATTCTGCTGGTGCAGTCACTGTGTACATACATTACATTACTGATCCTGAGTTACATCCTGTATTCTAATCCAGAGCTGCACTCACTATTCTGCTGCTGCAGTCTCTGTGTACATACATTACTGATCCTGAGTTACCTCCTGTATTATACCCCAGAGCTGCACTCACTATTCTGCTGGTGCAGTCACTGTGTACATACATTACATTACTAATCCTGAGTTGCCTCCTGTATTATACCCCAGAGCTGCACTCACTATTCTGCTGGTGCAGTCACTGTGTACATACATTACATTACTGATCCTGAGTTACACCCTGTATTATACTCCAGAGCTGCACTCACTATTCTGCTGGTGCAGTCACTGTGTACATACATTACATTACTGATCCTGAGTTACACCCTGTATTACCCTCCAGAGCTGCACTCACTATTCTGCTGCTGCAGTCTCTGTATACATACAAACATTTAAGTGTTTAAGAACCTGAAGACTCACCTCTTCCGACAGGTTTACAGCCTGCAGTGATCCTCAACCTACTGAAAAGCCACACAACCAGCTCTACCCTCTCCTAGTGTATCCTCACTAGTGATGAACGAGTATACTCGTTGCTCCGGTTTTCCCGAGCACGCTCTGGTGGTCTCCGAGTATTTATGACGGCTCGATTTAGTTTTCTTTGCCACAGCTGGATGATTTGCGGCTACTAGACAGCTTGGCAAGGCAACAACTGTTGGCACAATTATTAGAGAATGGAAAAAACACAAGATGACTGTCAATCTTCCTCGGTCTGGGGCTACATGTAAGATCTCACCACATGGGGCAAGGATGAGTCTGAGAAAGGTCAGGAATCAGCCCAGAACTACATGGGAGGACCTGGTCAATGACCTGAAGAGAGCTGGGACCATAGTCTCAAATATTACCGTTAGAAACATACTACAACATCATGGATTAAAATCCTGCAGGGCACGCAAGGTCCCCCCCTGCTCACACCAGCACATGTCCAGGCCCATTTCAAGTTCGCCAATGACCATCTGGATGATCCAGAGGAGACATTGGAGAAGGTCATGTGGTCAGATGAGACCAAAATAGAATTTTTTGGTATCAACTCCACTCACCGTGTTTGGAGGAAGAAGAAGGATGAGTACAACCCCAAGAACATCATCCCAATTGTGAAACATGGAGGGGGAAACAACATACTTTGGAATGCTTTTCTGCAAAGGGGACAGGACAACTGCCCACTACTAAAGGAAGGACAAATGGGGTCATGTATTGCGAGATTTTGGCCAACAACCTCCTTTCCTTTAGTAAGAGCATTGAAGATGGGTCGTGGCTGGGTCTCCCAGCATGACAATGACCCGAAACAAACAGCCACAACAAGTAAGGAGCGGCTCAGTAAGAAGCATTTCAAGGTCCTGGAGTGGCCTAGCCGGTCTCCAGACCTGAACCCAATAGAAAGTCTTTGGAGGAGCTGAAACTCAATGTTTCCCAGCGAAAGCCCCGAAACCTGAAAGATCTGGAGAAGATCCATATGGAGGAGGGGGCCAATATCCCTGCTGCAGTGTGTGCAAACCTGGTCAAGAACTACAGGAAACGTCTGACCTTTCTAACTGCAAACAAATGTTTCTGTACCAAATATTAACCCCTTCATGACCTTGGGATTTTCCGTTTTTCCGTGTTCGTTTTTCGCTCCCCTCCTTCCCAGAGCCATAACTTTTTTATTTTTCTGTCAATTTGGCCATGTGAGGGCTTATTTTTTGCGGGACAAGTTGTACTTTTGAACGTCACCATTGGTTTTACCATGTCGTGTACTAGAAAATGGGAAAAAAATTCCAAGTGCGGTGAAATTGCAAAAAAAGTGCAATCCCATGCGTGTTTTTTGTTTGGCTTTTTTGCTAGTTTCACTAAATGCTAAAACTGACCTGATATTATGATTCTCCAGGTCATTACGAGTTCATAGACACCAAACATTTCTAGGTTATTTTTTATCTAAGTGGTGAAAAAAAAATCCAAACTTTGCTAACAAAAAAAAAAAAATTGCACCATATTCCAATATCCGTAGCGTCTCCATTTTTTGTGATCTGGGGTCAGGTGAGGGCTTATTTTTTGTGTGCCGAGCTGGCGTTTTTAATGATACCATTTTGGTGCAGATACGTTCTTTTGATCGCCCGTTATTGCATTTTAATTCAATGTCATGGTGACCATAAAAATGTAATTTTGGCGTTTCTAATTTTTTTCTCACTTCACCGTTTAGCGATCAGGTTAATACTTTTTTTTTTAATTGATAGATCGGGCGATTATGAATGTGGCGATACCAAATATGTGTAGGTTTGATTTTATTTTTATTGTTTTATTTTGAATGGGGCGAAAGGGGGGTGATTTAAACTTTTATATTTTTTTAATTTATTTCATATTTTTTTAAACATTTTTTTTTTCAACTTTTGCCATGCTTCAATAGTCTCCATGGGAGGCTAGAAGCAGGCACAGCACGATTGGCTCTGCTACATAACAGCGATCATCAGATCGCTCCTATGAAGCTGAATTACAGGTGTGCTAGGAAGAGGCCATGGAAATTGGCCCCCTCCCAGACTAAAAACATCAGGTCTCAGCTGCCCCAGAAAGGCGCAGCAATAAAGTCTGATTCACTGAGTTTCTGGCATATACCGTTATTGTTGTTTTCATTGCTGTTCTCTTCTTCCTTATTCTGCTCGGTTTCCTCTGAATAATCCATGTCTTTAAAAAAAAATAGAAATTAGACGATTATATCAGAAGATCACATCATACACACTCCAATCCAGGGTGACCATTTACGTACATGACTCCAGGCTGCCGGAGGCGCTCGTCATCTCCTGTGTGCTGGATTCTGCAAATGAAGAGTGAACATAGTGATCAGAACCTTCACAGATCCAAGAGTTCTTTAAGAAATATATAATCTAATATATAAAGCTGAATGTGTGTATGTATGTATGTATGTATGTGCAGCGCCCCAGAGTCCTGGTCGTTGCAGTACTGTGGCTCCGCCACTATGGGGAGCTATGGTACGTCTGATGGCACTGAAGGAGTTCTTCTGATCAGGTATCACAGACACCAATACATTTCACAGTCTGGCCTCCAGGGGGAGCTAAGGGTGCTATTCATTAGGCCACTCCCCACCATAGTGGGTAAACTGGGGGTCAGGCAGGAAGTTAGACAGAAAGCTGACTGGGTTGGAACCAGGCAACACCTTGTGGCAGAGGGTGTTGTGGGGGAAGATACAGTAGGGTCTCTGTCAGGGGTGGGATCCTGACAGAGGCTTGGCAACTTGAGAGAACGTAACGGGACCGTGCCTGCTCAGGATAGCGGCGGTGCCCAAGAAAGGATCAGAAGCGAGATAGATTGTGCTGAGTGAGAAACGAGATCAAAGCAATAAGGAGAATACCAGTAGGAGTCGTGCTGTAAGACAGAGGCAACATCCTACTGAGGCGCACAACCGGTGGCCGGAACGCTGAGAGAGTATTATAATATACAGCTTCAAGCAATACTCTAAACAGCGGCAGGACAGTCAGTCTAAGGCGGGCTGTCTCACTTAAATCACCTATGCAGTCTTGGGGGGCAACTTGTGGAGAGGGGCGACTCTAGGGTCCTGGAAGAGCTCCGAGCCTACCCGTCAAACGGGTGCCGTCCTAACCAGAACATCAGGGAGGAACGGAGGATTAGCAGAACATCATCTAATCGAGTTGTGAGGGAACTTAAGAAACAGACACAACAGTTGTGGGGACTTTCTGTAAGCACAGCAGGGAAGGACCACAACACATAGCGCTAGCAGGAAGGCGCAGATTTCCACCTGTGAAGAGAACTCTGGAGGTGCCATTGGACCGGCCGGACTTGCGCAGCCTGGTGAACCGTATTCTGGACTGAGGACCTAGAGATCTTCAGTAAAGAGGTAAAGAGACTGCAACCTGGTGTCCTCGTTATTTACTGCACCGCACCACTACGGCATCTGCACCACCATCACCATCCACATCTATCCACATCTTTGACTGTGCGCCCCTCGGCAGGGTCACGGACCGGGGCCTAGCCACCGTGACAACCCCAGAGCAGAGACTCAGAAGCCCGGTACCGGGTACCCCTCGGCCCTGCGGCGGTGGGGGCGCTACAAAACTTGGCGTCACAAACAGGATCTACTTAAGCCTGAGGAATCGGGTCATGTGTGCCTTGGAACTGTGATTTATTATGCTTGGACTGTGACTTATTGCAAAGACTGTGTGTTGCCACTTGCCGCCAGAAGTTCCCGCCAAAACCGCCGCCATTATAGCGCTAAGGAGAGCGCAGAAGAAGAAGGGCGTGGAAGTGGGCGTAAACAAGCTGAAGAGCGCGAAAGACAATGGCCGCCCAGTCTAAGTATTTCTGCCCCTTGAGGACGTGTCCGTCAGCAGCCGAGGTCCGCCTCCTGATCCTCAATGGTGGGCAGAGACAAAGAAAACGAAACCGCCCACGAAGGAGAGAGCGGGAAAAGGACCAGGAAGAAGAAGTCAGCGACATGGAGGACGCCATGGCCAGCCGCTCGGAGCCGGAGCGTGGGGTCGGAGCCGAGGACTCCCCCAGCTACCCGGAGAGGCACCGCAGCCAGACCTCCACAGCGGGCGCTGACCTCCTGCAGACCAGAGCGGACGGGCTGATCCACCAACTCCCGCGGACGCAGCCGAGCACTGAGGCCGGGTGGAAGAAGACCATCATCGGGAGCCTCGCCAGACGTCTGCCGGCAGCCTCGTCTGGTCCGGAGCAAGAAAGAAGTTCCAGCGCTCCGAAGCCAGAAAGCAAGGCCCTGCCGGAAAGCAAGGTGCTGCAAACGGAGATGACAACGCCGCAGCGCAAGGCCCTGCAGCTAGCGTTCCAGACCCCAGCGGAGACGGAGCAGACCGGCACCGGAGGAACCGCATCTGAAGCAGGTAGGAAGGACGACCCTGCCCTGACGACCGACACCCCTCCAGTGACTGCTAGTGCCACAGCTGCTGACTCCGTTCCAGTGACTGATCTTGCAGCAGCCGCTACCTCTGCTGCAGCAAATGCCCATACTCAAGCTGCGCAGACCTACATCACTGCGCATGATTTAACCGTACATGAAAGACGGATTAACGGCGTTTGTCCAGCACTGGGTGTAACCCTGGACCTCACCTTTCCCCGGCCAGGAAGGGTTAAGTGCCAGGTGCAGCCCTGGAAGCCGTTCAACTAAACCTCGGAAACCTGAAACTGTACATAGTTAACTGTTTGTTTCCCTGCTTTTTGCTGCTTTAAACCCGACTAGGGTTAACTCTTAAAGGGATCCCTTTGTTTACCCGGGATCCCTTCCTCTGCTTTTGCTTTTGTTTCCTGTTTCCTCATTGTTGAAAAGAACTGCTGGAATCATGAACAGTGCATGATACAAACTTTTTGTAAATAGTTTGCACCTTATTAAAGGTGCTCCCTACTGGTTTTACTTCAAAAAGGACTCTTTGTGAAGATACCACACTGGAACCTTTGCTGAGTACGGACTGGTAGCTTGAGAAGATATGCTACCTCATAGAGACTTGGTCCCCTCTTAAAGGGGATGTTCACTTGTTGCATTTGAAGAATGGTATTGCTTTAAAACTGATGGATAGCAATAATGTTTTGATAAATAGAAAGTGATGATAATGTTTGCATGAGAAAGTTATATGTATCCAAATAGTTAATTGTAGAGAAATGCTGATGATGTTCCCTGAAAGAAAGTGAAAGCTGGAAGAAGGATGCAGTGGGCCCGTAGGGGTAGACGTGGTGTCCAGCATGCATGTTAGTGAGAAAAATAATGAGAAGGTTTAATGTTCTATAGGAAATGTTTGATATTGTTGATAGACAACGAGGACAGAAGGTAAACCCTGAGTCCTCATAGGAGTCATGTAGAGATGGCTCGGTGCTCTTAAACTGAAAGTAATGTTATGTTCTATATTGTGTATAGTAGTTGAAAAGACAGAAGGCTCGGGCTGAAAGGAGCGGTCCTGTAAGAAAGGAGAGGCAGTAGGTCTGGTGCCGTTAGGACAGGCGGTCCTGCAGATTTAAAGAAGGAGAATGTAAAAGTTAAATTGCCTTATAATGTGATTATAAGAAGGTCTTTAGTGGATTCAGAGTGTACATCCTTAAAGGCGATGTTAAGTTATTGTTCAAAAGTTTGTACAAGGTAGAATACCCGGTTGGGTAAGAAAAGTTATTTATAGCATGTTGCTATGATATTTAACCATGTTTGTAACGTTCAAGTGTCCTCACCTCCCATAAAGGGAAGCTCTGTTCAAGCTTCCTTATTGTTATTGCACTCAACAAAACTGTATGTCTTTTTGCTAACTTGTATTGTTGTTTTCTTCCCAGTCCCGGAGTACTGTGTTTAACCAGGGGGGAGAGCAGCGCCCCAGAGTCCTGGTCGTTGCAGTACTGTGGCTCCACCACTATGGGGAGCTATGGTGCGTCTGATGGCACTGAAGGAGTTCTTCTGATCAGGTATCACAGACACCAATACATTTCACAGTCGGGCCTCCGGGGGGAGCTAAGGGTTCTATTCACTAGGCCACTCCCCACCATTGTGGGTAAACTGGGGGTCAGGCAGGAAGTTAGACAGAAAGCTGACTGGGTTGGAACCAGGCAACACCTTGTGGCAGAGGGTGTTGTGGGGGAAGATACAGTAGGGTCTCTGTCAGGGGTGGGATCCTGACAGAGGCTTGGCAACTTGAGAGAACGTAACGGGACCGTGCCTGCTCAGGATAGCGGCGGTGCCCAAGAAAGGATTAGAAGCGAGATAGATTGTGCTGAGTGAGAAACGAGATCAAAGCAATAAGGAGATTACCAGTAGGGGTCGTGCTGTAAGACAGAGGCAACATCCTACTGAGGCGCACAACCGGTGGCCGGAACGCCGAGAGAGTATTATAATATACAGCTTCAAGCAATACTCTAAACAGCGGCAGGACAGTCAGTCTAAGGCGGGCTGTCTCACTTAAATCACCTATGCAGTCTTGGGGGGCAACTTGTGGAGAGGGGCGACTCTAGGGTCCCGGAAGAGCTCCGAGCCTACCCGTCAAACGGGTGCCGTCCTAACCAGAACATCAGGGAGGGACGGAGGATTAGCAGAACATCATCTAATCGAGTTGTGAGGGAACTTAAGAAACAGACACAACAGTTGTGGGGACTTTCTGTAAGCACAGCAGGGAAGGACCACAACACATAGCGCTAGCAGGAAGGCGCAGATTTCCACCTGTGAAGAGAACTCTGGAGGTGCCATTGGACCGACCGGACTTGCGCAGCCTGGTGAACCGTATTCTGGACTGAGGACCTAGAGATCTTCAGTAAAGAGGTAAAGAGACTGCAACCTGGTGTCCTCGTTATTTACTGCACCGCACCACTACGGCATCTGCACCACCATCACCATCCACATCTATCCACATCTTTGACTGTGCGCCCCTCGGCAGGGTCACGGACCGGGGCCTAGCCACCGTGACAACCCCAGAGCAGAGACTCAGAAGCCCGGTACCGGGTACCCCTCGGCCCTGCGGCGGTGGGGGCGCTACATATGTGTGTATGTGTGTATGTATGTGTGTGTGTATGTATGTATGTGTGTATGTATGTATGTGTGTATGTCCGGGATTGGCATCTGAACCGTCGCAGCTACAGCCACAAAATTTTGCACGTCTGGACCCCGAGAGCGTCATAGGCTATGTTGTGAGGTGAAATTTTAACCCCGCGCTTTCCAATTCACCAAACAATTTTGCCCCTATCTACATAATGGGGAAAAAATGAAAGGAAAAGTGTTGGAGGCAAATTAACAGCTGCCAGATGTGAACAAGGGGGACTGTTATGACCCCAATGGCGAGGGTCTCAGAGGAACGTGGAAGTCTGCAGAATACAAAAATCCAGCTCATAGGGCAGTGGTAACTGGGTTGACCATATATCTACTCCTAACGCCAACACTAGAAGTAGCCGGGGATCATTCCTACGTTGATTCTAGATGACACGCGCCAGCCGGAGAATCTAGCTACCCCTAGTAGAGGAAAACAAAGACCTTTCTTGCCTCCAGAGAAGGGGACCCCAAAGCTGGATAGAAGCCCCCCACAAATAATGACGGTGAGGTAAGAGGAAATGACAAACACAGAAATGAACCAGGTTTAGCACAGAGAGGCCCGCTTACTGATAGCAGAATAAAGAAAGGTAACTTATATGGTCAACAAAAACCCTATCAAAATCCACACTGGAAATTCAAGAACCCCCGAACCGTCTAACGGTCCGGGGGGAGAACACCAGCCCCCTAGAGCTTCCAGCAAAGGTCAGGATGTAAATTTGGAACAAGCTGGACAAAAATACAAAACCAAAACAAATAGCAAAAAGCAAAAGGCAGACTTAGCTGATATAACTGGAACCAGGATCAGTAGACAAGAGCACAGCAGACTAGCTCTGATAACTACGTTGCCAGGCATTGAACTGAAGGTCCAGGGAGCTTATATAGCAACACCCCTAACTAACGACCCAGGTGCGGATAAAAGGAATGACAGAAAAACCAGAGTCAAAAAACTAGTAACCACTAGAGGGAGCAAAAAGCAAATTCACAACAGTACCCCCCCCCTTAGTGAGGGGTCTCCGAACCCTCACCACGACCACCAGGGCGATCAGGATGAGCGGCATGAAAGGCACGAACTAAATCGGCCGCATGAACATCAGAGGCGACCACCCAGGAATTATCCTCCTGACCATAGCCCTTCCACTTGACCAGGTACTGAAGCCTCCGCCTGGAGAGGCGAGAATCCAAGATCTTCTCCACCACGTACTCCAACTCGCCCTCAACCAACACCGGAGCAGGAGGCTCAGCAGAAGGAACTACAGGCACAATGTACCGCCGCAACAAGGACCTATGAAATACATTGTGAATAGCAAACGACACAGGAAGATCCAGACGAAAAGATACCGGATTAAGGATTTCCAATATCTTGTAAGGCCCAATAAAACGAGGTTTAAATTTGGGAGAGGAGACCTTCATAGGAACAAAGCGGGAAGAAAGCCATACCAAATCCCCAACGCGTAGTCGGGGACCCACACCGCGGCGGCGGTTGGCAAAGCGCTGAGCCTTCTCCTGTGACAACTTCAAGTTGTCCACCACATGATTCCAGATCTGCTGCAACCTATCCACCACAGAATCCACCCCAGGACAGTCAGAAGGCTCCACATGACCCGAAGAAAAGCGAGGATGGAAACCAGAGTTGCAGAAAAAAGGCGAAACCAAGGTGGCGGAACTAGCCCGATTATTAAGGGCAAACTCAGCCAACGGCAAGAATGTCACCCAATCGTCCTGATCAGCAGAGACAAAACACCTCAAATAAGCCTCCAAAGTCTGATTGGTTCGCTCCGTCTGTCCATTAGTCTGAGGATGGAAAGCAGACGAAAACGACAAATCAATGCCAATCCTACTACAAAAGGATCGCCAGAACCTGGAAACGAACTGGGATCCTCTGTCTGACACAATATTCTCAGGGATGCCGTGCAAACGAACCACGTTCTGGAAAAACACAGGAACCAGATCGGAAGAGGAAGGCAGCTTAGGCAAAGGAACCAAATGGACCATCTTGGAGAAGCGATCACATATCACCCAGATAACGGACATGCCCTGAGATAGCGGAAGATCAGAAATGAAATCCATGGAGATATGTGTCCAAGGTCTCTTCGGGACAGGCAAGGGCAAGAGCAAACCGCTGGCATGAGAACAGCAAGGCTTAGCTCGAGCACAAGTCCCACAGGACTGCACAAATGACCGCACATCCCTTGACAAGGAAGGCCACCAAAAGGACCTGGCCACCAGATCTCTGGTGCCAAAAATTCCCGGGTGACCTGCCAACACCGAGGAATGAACCTCGGAAATGACTCTGCTGGTCCACTTATCCGGGACAAACAGTCTGTCAGGTGGACAAGACTCAGGCCTATCAGCCTGAAATCTCTGCAACACACGTCGCAGATCCGGAGAAATAGCTGACAAGATAACTCCATCTTTAAGAATACCAACAGGATCAGCGACTCCAGGAGCATCAGGCACAAAGCTCCTAGAAAGAGCATCGGCCTTCACATTCTTTGAACCTGGTAAATACGAGACAACAAAATCAAAGCGGGAGAAAAACAATGACCAGCGGGCCTGTCTCGGATTAAGGCGTTTAGCAGACTCGAGATACATCAGATTTTTGTGATCAGTCAAGACCACCACACGATGCTTAGCACCCTCGAGCCAATGACGCCACTCCTCAAATGCCCATTTCATGGCCAACAACTCCCGATTGCCCACATCATAATTTCGCTCGGCAGGCGAAAACTTCCTAGAGAAAAAGGCACAAGGTTTCATAACAGAGCAACCAGGGCCTCTCTGCGACAAAACGGCCCCTGCCCCAATCTCCGAAGCATCCACCTCAACCTGAAAGGGAAGTGAGACGTCAGGCTGGCACAAAACAGGCGCCGAAGTAAACCGGCGTTTCAACTCCTGGAAAGCCTCCACGGCAGCAGGAGCCCAGTTAGCTACATCGGAGCCCTTCTTGGTCATATCCGTCAAAGGTTTCACAATGCTAGAAAAATTAGCGATAAAACGACGGTAGAAGTTAGCGAAGCCCAAGAACTTCTGAAGACTCTTAACTGACGAGGGCTGAGTCCAATCAAGAATAGCTCGGACCTTGACTGGGTCCATCTCCACAGCAGAAGGGGAAAAAATGAACCCCAAAAAGGGAACCTTCTGTACACCAAAGAGACACTTTGAGCCCTTGACAAACAAAGAATTTTCACGCAAAATTTTAAAGACCAACCTGACCTGCTCCACATGCGAATCCCAATTATCAGAAAAAACCAAAATATCATCCAGATAAACAATCAAAAATTTATCCAGATACTTCCGGAAAATGTCATGCATAAAGGACTGAAAAACTGAAGGCGCATTGGAGAGCCCAAAAGGCATCACCAAGTACTCAAAATGACCTTCGGGCGTATTGAATGCGGTTTTCCATTCATCACCTTGCTTAATGCGCACAAGGTTGTACGCACCACGAAGGTCTATCTTGGTGAACCACTTGGCACCCTTAATCCGGGCAAACAAGTCAGACAACAGCGGTAAAGGATACTGAAATTTGACAGTGATCTTATTTAAAAGCCGATAATCAATACAAGGTCTCAAAGATCCGTCCTTTTTTGCCACAAAAAAGAATCCCGCACCAAGAGGGGAAGAAGACGGACGAATATGTCCTTTCTCCAGAGACTCCTTGATATATGAACGCATAGCGGTATGTTCAGGTACCGACAGATTAAACAGTCTTCCCTTAGGAAATTTACTGCCTGGGATCAAATCTATAGCACAGTCACAGTCCCTATGAGGAGGCAGTGCACTGGACTCAGACTCACTGAAGACATCCTGATAATCAGACAAATACTCCGGAACTTCCGAAGGCGTAGAAGAAGCAATAGACACAGGCAGGGAATCCCCATGAATACCACGACAGCCCCAACTTGAGACTGACATAGCCTTCCAGTCCAGGACTGGATTATGGGTCTGTAACCATGGCAGCCCTAAAACAACCAAATCATGCATTTTATGTAAAACCAGGAAACGTATCACCTCGCGGTGTTCAGGAGTCATGCACATGGTAACCTGTGTCCAATACTGCGGTTTATTTGCTGCCAATGGTGTAGCATCAATACCCCTAAGAGG
Source organism: Ranitomeya variabilis (assembly GCF_051348905.1). Lineage (NCBI taxonomy): Eukaryota > Metazoa > Chordata > Amphibia > Anura > Dendrobatidae > Ranitomeya > Ranitomeya variabilis. Next base: position 10,932,803 of record NC_135233.1, on the reverse strand, counting down.
AATAGGATTTTCTAATGGTTCAAGAGTAAAACCACAGCGCTTAGCAAATGAGAGATCCATGAGACTCAGGGCAGCACCTGAATCTACAAACGCCATGACAGGATAAGATGACAGTGAGCAAATCAAAGTTACAGACAGAATAAATTTAGGTTGCAAATTACCAACGGTGACAGGACTGACAACCTTAGCTATACGTTTAGAGCATGCTGAGATAACATGTGTAGAATCACCACAGTAGTAGCACAAGCCATTCCGGCGTCTATGAATTTTCCGCTCATTTCTAGTCAGGATTCTATCACATTGCATTAAATCAGGTGTCTGTTCAGACAACACCATGAGGGAATTTGCGGTTTTTCTATCACATTGCACCGAATTAGGTGTCTGTTCAGACAACACCATGAGGGAATTTGCGGTTTTGCGCTCCCGCAACCGCCGGTCAATTTGAATAGCCAGTGCCATAGTATCATTCAGACCTGTGGGAATGGGAAAACCCACCATAACATTCTTAATGGCTTCAGAAAGGCCATTTCTAAAATTAGCGGCCAGTGCACACTCGTTCCAATGTGTCAGCACGGACCATTTCCGAAATTTTTGGCAATACACTTCAGCCTCGTCCTGCCCCTGAGACATAGCCAGCAAGGCCTTTTCTGCCTGAATCTCAAGATTGGGTTCCTCATAAAGTAAACCGAGCGCCAGAAAAAACGCATCAAGATCAGCCAATGCCGGATCTCCTGGTGCCAGCGAAAAAGCCCAATCCTGAGGGTCGCCCCGTAAGAACGAAATAACAATTTTTACTTGCTGAGCAGAATCTCCAGATGAACAGGGTCTCAGGGACAAAAACAATTTACAATTATTCACGAAATTCCTAAACTTAAACCTGTCTCCGGAAAACAGTTCAGGAATCGGTATTTTAGGTTCTGACATAGGATTTCTGATAACATAGTCTTGTATGCCCTGCACACGAGTAGCCAGCTGGTCCACACTTGTAATCAAGGTCTGGACATTCATGTCTGCAGCAAGCATAGCCACTCTGAGGTAAAGGGGAAGAAGAAAAAAAAAAAAAAAAAAAAAAAAAAACTCAGAATCTTCTTTCTTATAATCCCTCTTCTGCAATGCATTAAACATTTAATACTGGCCTGGCAAACTGTTATGACCCCAATGGCGAGGGTCTCAGAGGAACGTGGAAGTCTGCAGAATACAAAAATCCAGCTCATAGGGCAGTGGTAACTGGGTTGACCATATATCTACTCCTAACGCCAACACTAGAAGTAGCCGGGGATCATTCCTACGTTGATTCTAGATGACACGCGCCAGCCGGAGAATCTAGCTACCCCTAGTAGAGGAAAACAAAGACCTTTCTTGCCTCCAGAGAAGGGGACCCCAAAGCTGGATAGAAGCCCCCCACAAATAATGACGGTGAGGTAAGAGGAAATGACAAACACAGAAATGAACCAGGTTTAGCACAGAGAGGCCCGCTTACTGATAGCAGAATAAAGAAAGGTAACTTATATGGTCAACAAAAACCCTATCAAAATCCACACCGGAAATTCAAGAACCCCCGAACCGTCTAACGGTCCGGGGGGAGAACACCAGCCCCCTAGAGCTTCCAGCAAAGGTCAGGATGTAAATTTGGAACAAGCTGGACAAAAATACAAAACCAAAACAAATAGCAAAAAGCAAAAGGCAGACTTAGCTGATATAACTGGAACCAGGATCAGTAGACAAGAGCACAGCAGACTAGCTCTGATAACTACGTTGCCAGGCATTGAACTGAAGGTCCAGGGAGCTTATATAGCAACACCCCTAACTAACGACCCAGGTGCGGATAAAAGGAATGACAGAAAAACCAGAGTCAAAAAACTAGTAACCACTAGAGGGAGCAAAAAGCAAATTCACAACAGGGGACTTAAAGAATGAGAGCGATGGCGCCAAAGAGTATATACTGTACAGTTGCTAAGGTGGGGCCCCGACATGGGATAATCACCACACCACCACGGGGATATGAACACACACACAAAATGCGCCACACACTACCACGTGCTCGAATACATATACCACCCTCAGCACACATTTCACCACACATACACCAACCTCGCCACATAAAAGTCGAAACACAAAAGTCGCCGCTCAAAACTCGCCACGCGCAAAACTCTCCACATGCAAAACTCGCCACACGTGCAAAACTCACCTCATGGAAAACTCGCCACACGCAAAACTTGCACACGCGGAAAAATTGCCACATGCACAAAAGTTGCAACACATGCAAAAGTTGCCTCACACAAAACTTGCACATACTCAAAAGGCACCACACATAAAACTCGCCACACACAAAACTCGCCATGCGCAAAACTTGCTGCGCACAACTTGCTACACTAACCTGTCACATGCAACTCGACACACAATAAGTTGCTACACGCATGTCGCCACACAAAACTCATCTCACAAAAGTCGCTACATGCATGTCACCACACGCAACTCAACACACACAACTTGACACACGAAACTCACCCTAAAACACACACAAGTCTGGTATTATCCTTCAAAAATAAAAATCTGATTAATAAGCAGACAAACTACAAGAGCAACAAATGTACCATATAGGAATCCGGCAGCTGTCAGTCACATGACCAGTCTATTATGTGTATGTGTGAGCTAATATATACTGCCAGGGGGTGGGCTTACTGTTGGCTGGAGATTTATCAGGCTGCCAATTTAGCTTACAAATAATGAGGTAAAAATACTGACCAAATAACGTGTGAACGAGGTCTAATACAGGAGATGACATACAGATATATACTATATACAGGAGGAGATGACACACAGATATATACTATATACAGGAGGAGATGACACACAGATATATACTATATACAGGAGGAGATGACACACAGGTATATACTATTTACAGGGGAGATGACACACAGGTATATACTATATACAGGAGGAGATGACACACAGATATATACTATATACAGGAGAGATGACACACAGGTATATACTATATAGAGGAGGAGATGACACACAGATATATACTATATACAGGAGGAGATGACATACAGGTATATACTATATACAGGAGGAGATGACACACAGGTATATACTATATACAGGAGCAGATTACCTACAGGTATATAGTATATACAGGAGGAGATGACATACAGGTATATGCTATGTATTGGAGATGACATACAGGTATATACTATATACAGGAGGAGATGACACACAGATATATACTATATATAGGTGAGATGACACACAGGTATATACTATATACAGGAGATTACATACAGGTATATACTATATATAGGAGGAGATGACATACAGGTATATACTATATACAGGGGAGATGACACACAGCAGGTATATACTATATACAGGGGAGATGACATACAGGTATATACTATATACAGGAGATGACATACAGGTGTATACTATATATAAGGGAGATGACAAACATGTATATACTGAGGTGAAAATGAGAGGTGTGAGGTGAAAATAAAAAGGTGTGAGTGCAAAATGAGAGGAGTGAAGGAAAATAGTGGAGTGATCGGAAAATGACAGATGTGAGGTCGAAATGACAAGTGTTAGGGGGGAATGAGAGGAGTGAGGGGGAAAATAAGAGGAGTGAGGGGGAAAATGAGAGGTGTGAGGGAGAAAATGAGAGATGTGAGGGGGAAAATGAAAGATGTGATGGGGAAAATGAGAGGCGTGATGGGAAAATAAGAGAAGTGAGGTGCTATAACTAACCACAGATATTTACTATGCCCAGGCAACGCCGGGCTCTTCAGCTAGTCCTACATAAATCAACCCAAGCAATATGGGAATGGAATAGATATTTGTGGCAGCACGGTGGCTCAGTGGTTAGCACTGTATGGTGGCTCAGTGGTTAGCACTGTATGGTGGCTCAGTGGTTAGCACTGATTAGGGGCTCAGTGATTAGCTCTGTTGCTTTACAGCACTGGACTTTTGGGGTTTTTATCCCACCAAGGACAACATGTGCAGTGAGTTTGTGGGTTTTGTGGGTTTCCCCTGGGTTCTCCGGTTTCCTCCCACATTCCAAATATTTATAGGGAATCTAGATTGAGAGCCCCGATGTGGACAGCGATGATGATGTCGGTACAGCGCTGCGTAATATGATGGCAGAATATAAGCAAAGCAAAATAAATGTCTAGACAAAATCTTTCAACATTAAAGCAATAATATAATACAAAAACATTTCTCTACTTAAATGATAAAAAATACCTAATTACAAATATCACTCAAATTAGTACAAAATTACAAAGGAATCCTCAATACAAAGAAAAAAAAAAATCACGCATATAGTCAACGGTAAACACCTAATCAAAACATGATTCTAAAGAGTGGCTTTACCTAATGATGCTGATTGGTGTAACCGCTCTTGTGCAAACACCTTGACGTGTTTCCTTTGTCAGAAGGTCCTGACAAAGATTGTGAAACCCCCATGTGATTGCACAAGAGTGATTACACCAATCAGCATCATTAGGTAGAGCCACTCTTTAGAATCATGTTTTGATCAGGTGTTTATCGTTTATTTTTCTGACCGGCATATAATTATGCTGTATTTCTAATCATGACTATATATTAGCTTCATTTATTTACAATTTACAAATGTACTTCTTTGAGCCCAGTTGCTTCTAATATGTAGCTGAAATTTGATGCATCATTACCTATAGGTTTTGTTGCTATTACCTCTCTTTTGTGTTTTTTAGAGGTTTTTTTGTCTGTTCTGGGAATTCCTTTGTATTTTTGTTCTGATTTATTTTTGTGATTAATAAGATTTTATTTTTATTATTTATGTATACAAATATGTTTTGATTTGATTTTCTTGGTTTAATTTTCTTTCAAATAAAGTATATTTAATTTAGACGATGAATGCAAATCATGACATTAAATTGCAACATGAAAGGAGTTGGAAAGCTGGAGCCGGAGCAGGACAGGGAAACTATTTATGATTATAAAGTTAATTGCACAACTAGGAGTAAAGTTTGCCCCCATTGCGGTCCCCATAGCTTGCAACATTTACTGATGTTTTTACAGGTCACTGAACTTTTTTTTTTCTATTTAGCTTATCGTATTTTCTATTTACCCCCAGTTTGGTCACTGTATGGCTCTGAACAATCCATCTCTAGACCTGTGAACACAGTTAAGTGGAAATACAAAACATTTAATAGCATGGTGTCAGCACATGTACAGATGGGAGATTATTGTGTGCGTTGCATTACATACTGGATTGACAGCTTCTACAGGATTCTGTGGTCTCCTGGGAATGATTTTCATCTTCTGAGGGTGATCTGAGGAAAAAGAATTAAATGTCTGTGATCACATTGAGTGTTTGAGGCAGTGTAGCAGCCTCTGGATTAATAATTCTGCTACATATCTTCATGCAGTAATGACCATAACACCTTCCGCTACATGATATATCATTAAGTCATGCAGCAGATGCAAGAGTATGGAGTGGGCTCAGGATCCTTGCCCACTCCCTGCACGGCGGATGCTGGCTGTGCCATACAGCCAAGGAGCTAAGCTACGATCGTTGCTGTTGACCCCATTAAAAGCTGCTGTAAATCCCTTACAGTAACATTTAATAACATTTAAGGCCCATGGTCTCGAGATCGTGCCGTTTTAAGTGCAGTATGCTCACACTGCAGGATATAGAGCGATCAGATGATTGCATGTTCAAGTTTTGTAAGGGAACTAAAAAAATAATAACAAAAACAAAAAAAAACACTTCAAATCTTTCCCTTTTTTCACCATAAAAAAAGCTAAAGAAATTTGTTACCGCCACATCCATTAAAGTCCCATCTATCAACATATATAGAATTAAAAATTGTTTAACCAGTAGAGTAAACACTGCAAAGCAAAAAAGAAATAAAAACACCAGAATTACCATTTTCATCACTGCACCTCCCCTCACACAGCATCAAGGATGAAAAAATAAGAAGTTACCGGTCTCGGAAAATGGTGACACAAACCAAAGGTGTTAATGTTTTTCCCAGTAAAATAAAACCACCTTATGAATTTGATATCTTTGTAATCGTTCTGACCTGAAAAATCATGTTACAAAAAAACAATGGCAGTATTACGTTTTTTTTACATTTCCCCACTCTTGGAAATTCTTTTCTCATTTTTTCAGTATATTATATGGTATTCAAAACTACTACAAGTTATGGCTGTTGGAAAATGGGAAGGAAAAATTTACTGCTGGTTAAAAGGGTTATCCACTGCATGAAACGTTATTCTCAGACCCAGGGTGGTGTAAGAAGTAATCATGAGGCGCTGCCGGCCTGCACAGAGCCCATATATTGTTCTGGCACAGGGGCCCCGGATGTCAGGGGGCCACATCGACCTCCACAGCAGGGGCGATTGTGCATTGTAATACTGAGTGGCAGGTTGGATGCCTGCACCGCCATCCATTTATTCTCTATGGGGCTGTCTGGAGGGGGCACAGGAGACTGGAGGAGACAGAGGAGCCTGGAGGAGGAGGATAGAGTCTGGGGGAGAATAGAGGAGTCTGGAGGAGGAGGACAGAGGAGTCTGGAGGGGACAGAGGAGTCTGGAGAGGGATGACTGCTCGGAGATTTAGTTTTCAAAATTGATTAATAAAAAACAAATTGAACATGAAAGCAGATGAAGAGTCAGCCGAGCCGATCATTCAAGTGTTTGGAGGAGTCGGGAGAGATCGCTGATGGCCGCGGAAGCATTCAGTCTCTGACTCCCTAACGAGTAGATCAGGAGCCCCCTGCTCGTCAGTACGGGTCTGACACTGATTTTATAATGAGTTATGAACAGAATATAAAGTAAAAAATATTTCAAAGAAATGGAGAAGACAGAAAAGCCCTCAGGACATGAAATGGTTAAATAACTTATGTATTTTTACAAAGTACGAAGCTTAAAGATAAATTGACACCTGGACAAAAGCCGTGAAACGCGTCTCCGCTCTGACAACATGGCTGCCGCCCCCTCGCTCTGCCGGCTCTTCCTGTTACTGAGGAGGAGCAGAGTTCTTGGCGCCTTTTTACAAATCCACAAACAACGCAGGTTATTCGAGTGTCACATATGTTGCAGAGTGCGTCTTCTTGCAGTCACGCTGTAGTTACGAGCGCTTCAATCAGCAAGATATCTTGAGTAAACAGTATTTACTTCATACTGGATAAACATGAGATACAATTCAGTGTCACACAATCCGCGCACTGAGGCATATACATTCATGAAGAAGAAGGAATAATCAGGAAGTAAGAAAAAAAAACAACAATTGAGAGTTTCCCTCCCCACATTACAGCAAGTATATAACTTTACACACTATCGCCATCTGCTGTCTGGTTAGTGTAAAGTCCTCCTTTCACTTATAATAAGTCCTAATCTGTTGCATATGCCAACAACATAGTCCCGACGTCCACAGCTGTAAGAATGTGTCCAGGGTGGGGGAGGACGGGGGTCCAATATAGTCTCATCCTCACCTCCACCTGTTATCCCTCCGTGTCACCCTATGTGCACCGCTATCATCCCCCTATGTGCACTGCTACCGTGTTTCCCCGAAAGTAAGACAGTGTCATACATTCTTTTTACCACTCAAAAGTCCCAGTATGTCTTACTTTCGGGGTATGTCTTATATTGGAAAAAAATGTCGATTTTTGTTTTAACCATAAAATTAAAGGGCACCTGTCACCCCGTTTTTTCAGTATGAGATAAAAATACTGTTAAATAGGGCCTGAGCTGTGTATTACAATAGTGTATTTTGTGGACCCCGATTCCCCACCTATGCTGCCAAAATACGTTACCAAAGTAGCCGTTTTCTCCTGTCAATCAGGCTGGTCTGGTCAGATGGGCGTGGTGTCTTCCCCCAGATCTTGCTTAGTTTTCCGTTGGTGGCGTAGTGGTGTGCGCATGTCCAAGGTCCCAAATCCACTGCACAGGGGAGTTAAAAGAGCGCGATGTGCGTTATTTCCCTGTTGATCGGTGGGGGCGGCCATATTCCTGCAGATGGAGATCGCGGCGGCCATTTTCCTGAAGCAGAGTTCGCATCTCGGCTTCAGGAAAATGGCCGCCGCGATCTCCATCTGCGCACGCGCGGCATCCCGCGGCCATTTTCCTGAAGCCGCGGCCAGCAGAGCGCCGCTTCTGCGCACGCACGGCCAAAGGAATATGGCCGCCCCCACCGATCAACAGGGAAATAACGCACATCGCGCTCTTTCTACTCCCCTGTGCAGTGGATTCGGGACCTTGGGCATGCGCAAACCACTACGCCACCAACGGAAAACTATGCAAGATCTGGGGGAAGACACCACGCCCATCTGACCAGACCAGCCTGATTGACAGGCGAAAACGGCTACTTTGGTAACGTATTTCGGCAGCATAGGTGGCGAATCGGGGTCCACAAAATACACTGTTGTAATGCACAGCTCAGGCCCTATTTAACAGTATTTTTATCTCATACGGAAAAAACGGGGTGACAGGTGCCCTTTAACATTTATTAACAACCTGAACAGTATGGTATTCACCACAAAACAGTTTTATAAAAGCAAATGCCAAGAATGTCTTGTTACAACCGTATCATGACGGTATTTCCATGTATAACATGTAAAACAATGAAAAACGGTAAGAACAAACAGTCTGAATATGTTATACTGGAAGATAAAACAGATTTATTCCATGACAACCATACAGCCCCATACAGCCTCCCATAGGGTAACAGCCCCATACAGTATCCCACAGCAATCGCAGCAAGTCTCCATGCAATGTACCGTATGGGGACTTGCCGCGATTGCGCCGTAAGTGTGCCGCAAGTTAAGGAAACTTTACATGGTGCATTTTGTGAATTGCTTACTTGGTACCGTAATGGCGATCGGATCAATTCCTCTGCGGTGCTGGGTAGAGGTGTGGCTTCTTCTTCCTCATGCAGGAGCCGCTGGGCCAATCAGAGGGGCCACCAGCGGCTGCACATGAGGGCACTGAGGCTGCGTGTTTTTGTACCTTATGTTGCCCATGGTCCTGATGGACCACGGACAACATTACTGCTGCTCCTACAGCCTCCACATCCCTCCGCTCATTCCGCTCCAGATCCGTCCGCATCCCGCTCTAAGGGCTCATTTCCACATGCGAGGCACAAGTCCGTATCGCGCATGTGGAAACCAAGCTGTGGAGCCAGCACTCCAGAGCGGAACGTGCGGCAGCATAGGAACACATGGAGCTACACGCTCCGCTCCAAAGTGCCGGCGCCAGAGCTGGGTTTCCACATGCGCGATACGGACTTGTGCCTCGCATGTGAAAATGAGCCCTAACCACCCGCATCCCGCAGTTAATGCAGCAAAAGGTACCGGTACTACCATATGGCTTATATTTTTCCAACGTACAGTTTACTGTGTCTTACTTTCGGGGTGCGTCTTACATTAGCCGACCCCGCTAAAACCCCCACTACGTCTTACTATCGGGGGTGTCTTACTGTCGAGGAAACACGGTATCATCCCCCATTGTCACAGTATCATCCCCCATTGTCACTGTCATCCCTCCTTGTCCCTGTATCATGACCCATTGTCACCGCATCATCCCCCATTGTCCCTGTATCGTCCCCCATTGTCCCTGTATCATCCCCCATTGTCCCTGTATCATCCCCCATTGTCACCGCATCATCTCCCATTGTCACCGCATCATCCCCCATTGTCACCGCACCATCCCCCATTGTCACCGCATCATCCCTCATTGTCACCGCATCATCCCCCATTGTCCCTGTATCATCACCCATTGTCCCTGTATCATCCCCCATTGTCACCGCATCATCCCCCATTGTCCCTGTATCATCCCCCATTGTCACAGCATCATCCCCATTGTCCCTGTATCATCCCCCATTGTCACCGCATCATCCCCCATTGTCCCTGTATCATCCCCCATTGTCACAGCATCATCCCCATTGTCCCTGTATCATCACCCATTGTCCCTGTATCATCCCCCATTGTCACCGCATCATCCCCCATTGTCACTGTGTCATCCCTCATTGTCACCGCATCATCCCCCATTGTCCCTGTATCGTCCCTCATTGTCACCGCATCATCCCCCATTGTCCCTGTATCGTCCCTCATTGTCACCGCATCATCCCCCATTGTCCCTGTATCGTCCCTCATTGTCACCGCATCATCCCCCATTGTCCCTGTATCGTCCCTCATTGTCACCACATCATCCCCCATTGTCCCTGTATCGTCCCTCATTGTCACATCACCCCCATTGTCCCTGTATCGTCCCTCATTGTCACCGCATCATCCCCCATTGTCCCTGTATCATCCCCCATTGTCCTTGTATCATCCCCCATTGTCCCTGTATCGTCCCTCATTGTCACATCACCCCCATTGTCCCTGTATCGTCCCTCATTGTCACCGCATCATCCCCCATTGTCCCTGTATCGTCCTTCATTGTCACCGCATCATCCCCCATTGTCCCTGTATCGTCCCTCATTGTCACCGCATCATCCCCCATTGTCCCTGTATCGTCCCTCATTGTCACCGCATCATCCCCCATTGTCCCTGTATCATCCCTCATTGTCACCGCATCCTCCCCCATTGTCCCTGTATCGTCCCTCATTGTCACCGCATCATCCCCCATTGTCACCGCATCATCCCCCATTGTTACCGCATCATCCCCCATTGTCCCTGTATTGTCCCTCATTGTCACCGCATCATCCCCCATTGTCCCTGTATCATCCCCCATTGTCCTTGTATCATCCCCCATTGTCCTTGTATCGTCCCTCATTGTCACCGCATCATCCCCCATTGTCCCTGTATCGTCCCTCATTTTCACCGCATCATCCCCCATTGTCCCTGTATCGTCCCTCATTGCCACCGCATCATCCCCCATTGTCCCTGTATCGTCCCTCATTGTCACCGCATCATCCCCCATTGTCCCTGTATCTTCCCTCATTGTCACCGCATCATCCCCCATTGTCCCTGTATCGTCCCTCATTGTCACCGCATCATCCCCCATTGTCCCTGTATCATCCCCCATTGTCCTTGTATCATCCCCCATTGTCCCTGTATCGTCCCTCATTGTCATCGCATCATCCCCCATTGTCCCTGTATCGTCCCTCATTGTCACCGCATCATCCCCCATTGTCCCTGTATCATCCCCCATTGTCCTTGTATTATCCCCCATTGTCCCTGTATCGTCCCTCATTGTCATCGCATCATCCCCCATTGTCCCTGTATCGTCCCTCATTGTCACCGCATCATCCCCCATTGTCCCTGTATCGTCCCTCATTGTCACCACATCATCCCCCATTGTCCCTGTATCATCCCTCATTGTCACCGCATCCTCCCCCATTGTCCCTGTATCGTCCCTCATTGTCACCGCATCATCCCCCATTGTCCCTGTATCGTCCCTCATTGTCACCGCATCATCCCCCATTGTCCCTGTATCGTCCCTCATTGTCACCGCATCATCCCCCATTGTCCCTGTATCGTCCCTCATTGTCACCGCATCATCCCCCATTGTCCCTGTATCATCCCTCATTGTCACCGCATCATCCCCCATTGTCCCTGTATCGTCCCTCATTGTCACCGCATCATCCCCCATTGTCCCTGTATCGTCCCTCATTGTCACCGCATCATCCCCCATTGTCCCTGTATCATCCCTCATTGTCACCGCATCATCCCCCATTCCTGCAGACATTTCCCGTCTCACCTGTTGTCCCTCCATGTCCCCCTATGTGCACCCACCGTTATCATCCCCCATTACCTGTTGTCACTTTGTTCCATTTCTCTGATCAGCAGGGTCCTCACAGGTGAGATATGGGGGAGCGATGTCCGGAGATCTCCAGATTACAAATTAATGTCCACAGATCAATGCCTGAAATCTGAGAGGTGAACACGGCTCCTCCTCTTGGGTTTTGCTGCAGAAACTTTCACTTTTAGAAATCTGACTTCTAGTTTCCAGGAAAACAAAACTGTATAGAAAGAGGAAGATAGATCTACTGTGATTACCCCCTCTCTCACCTGGTGGACGTAATCGCTGCACAGTATTTCACCTTCCAGCACGACATGGACTGATGGTAGTGAAAGGGTTAATCACAGTAAATCCAGAGCAAAGCTTCGTCATCCGATGTAAATGTGAAACGGAGAGCGCTGCTCTGCGATATTAATTCTGCTATTATATTTATTTGTACAAACAAATCGGTAGTCACTTTTCATTAATGTATTACGGAGAACTTTTTACTCCAATTTTACAAACTGACGCTCATGGAACACTTGCAAATTCTGGAGGAAATGGTTAAACATGAACTAAACTTTTTTCTGTAAATGCAATTTTTGATCAGCGTTTGCAAAGTGGTGAATCTTTGTAACATACTCCATCACCTTATTCTGCTTCCTTTTTCCCATGCTCCATGATGAAAGTGCTGTTTTATCTGGACGATTCATGCACTTAGAGCAGCTCCTACTCCAGTGTGATGTTCTCTGCTCCCCTCCCCAGGATAAGAGGGTGAGTGTAACAAGTAGTGTCTGGTGATGGGGGGAGTGTAACAAGTAGTGTCTGGTGATGGGGGGAGTGTAACAAGTAGTGTCTGGTGATGGGGGAGTGTAACAAGTAGTGTCTGGTGATGGGGGGAGTGTAACAAGTAGTGTCTGGTGATGGGGGGAGTGTAACAAGTAGTGTCTGGTGATGGGGGAGTGTAACAAGTAGTGTCTGGTGATGGGGGGAGTGTAACAAGTAGTGTCTGGTGATGGGGGGAGTGTAACAAGTAGTGTCTGGTGATGGGGGGAGTGTAACAAGTAGTGTCTGGTGATGGGGGAGTGTAACAAGTAGTGTCTGGTGATGGGGGGAGTGTAACAAGTAGTGTCTGGTGATGGGGGGAGTGTAACAAGTAGTGTCTGGTGATGGGGGAGTGTAACAAGTAGTGTCTGGTGATGGGGGGAGTGTAACAAGTAGTGTCTGGTGATGGGGGGAGTGTAACAAGTAGTGTCTGGTGATGGGGGAGTGTAACAAGTAGTGTCTGGTGATGGGGGGAGTGTAACAAGTAGTGTCTGGTGATGGGGGGAGTGTAACAAGTAGTGTCTGGTGATGGGGGGAGTGTAACAAGCAGTGTCTGGTGATGGGGGGAGTGTAACAAGTAGTGTCTGGTGATGGGGGGAGTGTAACAAGTAGTGTCTGGTGATGGGGGGAGTGTAACAAGTAGTGTCTGGTGATGGGGGGAGTGTAACAAGTAGTGTCTGGTGATGGGGGGAGTGTAACAAGTAGTGTCTGGTGATGGGGGGAGTGTAACAAGTAGTGTCTGGTGATGGGGGGAGTGTAACAAGTAGTGTCTGGTGATGGGGGGAGTGTAACAAGTAGTGTCTGGTGATGGGGGGAGTGTAACAAGCAGTGTCTGGTGATGGGGGGAGTGTAACAAGTAGTGTCTGGTGATGGGGGAGTGTAACAAGTAGTGTCTGGTGATGGGGAGTGTAACAAGTAGTGTCTGGTGATGGGGGGAGTGTAACAAGCAGTGTCTGGTGATGGGGGGAGTGTAACAAGTAGTGTCTGGTGATGGGGGGAGTGTAACAAGTAGTGTCTGGTGATGGGGAGTGTAACAAGTAGTGTCTGGTGATGGGGGGAGTGTAACAAGCAGTGTCTGGTGATGGGGGGAGTGTAACAAGTAGTGTCTGGTGATGGGGGGAGTGTAACAAGCAGTGTCTGGTGATGGGGGGAGTGTAACAAGTAGTATCTGGTGATGGGGGGAGTGTAACAAGTAGTGTCTGGTGATGGGGGGAGTGTAACAAGTAGTGTCTGGTGATGGGGGGGCACACTGGAGTGTGGATCCTTGGAAGGGCTGCTCTGAGTGCAGGGACAAGGCAGATAAAACAGCTCCTTCAGAGCAGTGTGGAGTTTAGGAAATAAGATAAAGTAATGGAGAATATTGCAAAGATTCAGGACACCACAAAGACTGATCAAAAACTAAATACATAAAAGTTTAGTTTCTTCTTAAGAAATATGTTGCTCAGCAGTTGGGAAGTAAAGTGCATGGAAAATGTGCACAGATACATTAGTAACTATGGACCATGGAGCTTTGCAGCCCACGAGGACACTCACAATTTTTAGCCTCCCCCATACAGACCCCCCAGCACATAAGGCAGAAGCCCCGAAGAAACAATTAGACAGTACATTAAAGGAATAGCGGATAATTACTGAGGGAGCATTGTGCACGTGTTCTTCAGAGCGCTGGATTCACGATTATCTCACAGTGTAAACTGGCATTTCAATCATGTGATGAACGAGCAAAACGCTTGTTCATGGGGTAAAATGATCTTTTGCGCAGTACAAAAAAATAATTGCTCTCAACCGTGTATCAACCGGAGTAAACAGAACTTGTGCTGTCGATAACCATGGCGGCCTGTGCACACGGATATGATGCAGATCACTCGGTGCACACAGATATCATACAGATCACTCGGTGCACATGGATACGATACAGATCTCTCTGTGCACATGGATATCATACAGATCACTCGGTGCACATGGATATGATACAGATCACTCGGTGCACACAGATATCATACAGATCACTCGGTGCACACGGATATGTTACAGATCACTCGGTGCACACAGATATCATACAGATCACTCGGTGCACACGGATATGTTACAGATCACTCGGTGCACACAGATATCATACAGATCACTCGGTGCACACGGATATGTTACAGATCACTCGGTGCACACAGATATCATACAGATCACTCGGTGCACACGGATATGATGCAGATCACTCTGTGCACACGGATATGATACAGATCACTCGGTGCACATGGATATGATGCAGATCACTCGGTGCACACAGATATGTTACAGATCACTCGGTGCACACGGATATGTTACAGATCACTCGGTGCACATGGATATCATACAGATCACTCGGTGCACACGGATATGTTACAGATCACTCGGTGCACACGGATATGATGCAGATCACTCGGTGCACATGGATATGATGCAGATCACTCTGTGCACACGGATATGATACAGATCACTCGGAGAACACGGATATGTTACAGATCACTCGGTGCACACAGATATGTTACAGATCACTCGGTGCACACGGATATGTTACAGGTCACTCGGTGCACACGGATATGTTACAGGTCACTCAGTGCACATGGATATGTTACAGATCACTCGGTGCACACAGATATGTTACAGATCACTCGGAGAACACGGATATGTTACAGATCACTCGGAGAACACGGATATGTTGCAGATCACTCGGTGCACACGGATATGTTACAGATCACTCGGTGCACATGGATATGATGCAGATCACTCTGTGCACACGGATATGATACAGATCACTCGGAGAACACGGATATGTTACAGATCACTCGGTGCACACAGATATGTTACAGATCACTCGGTGCACACGGATATGTTACAGATCACTCGGTGCACACGGATATGTTACAGATCACTCGGTGCACACGGATATGTTACAGGTCACTCGGTGCACACGGATATGTTACAGATCACTCGGTGCACACGGATATGTTACAGATCACTCGGTGCACATGGATATGATACAGATCACTCGGTGCACATGGATATGATGCAGATCACTCTGTGCACACGGATATGTTACAGATCACTAGGTGCACATGGATATGTTATAGATTGCTCTGTGCACATGGATATGACACAGATCTCTCGGTGCACAGGAGTTGTTTCTCTCCGGCAGGATCTCCGGGGTTCCACTAATCCTGAGAGCTGGGATCTGTGATGTCATACACCTTCTGGCCTTGGAGTTGGCCAAATCCATGTATACCTCGTGTGTTAGGCTGGACCCCCAGCATTCAGTTCGTCCACATCCGCGTCCGGCTGGACCCCAGCATTCAGCGTGTCCACTGTTATGATCCTTAGTGGTTGAGGATCACAAAATACTCCAGCTAAGTAACAAAACATTGGACAAGCTCTAGAGAGGTGGCAAACTGGACTGACCGCAAATCTGAACCTATCCAACACACTAAAGGTAGCCGGTGAACGTGTCTAAAATCCTAGACGTCTCGAGCCAGCCTGAGGAACTAACTACCCCTAGAGAGAAAGAAAGACCTCACTTGCCTCCAGAGAAATAATCCCCAAAGATATAGAAGCCCCCAACAAATAATAATGGTGAGGTAAGAGGAAGGCACATACACAGGGGTGAAAGCAGATTCAGCAAATGAGGCCCACTAATACTAGATAGCAGAAAATAGAAAAGGGGTCTGTGCGGTCAGTAAAAAACCCTCACAAAATATCCACACTGAGATTTCAAGAACCCCCGCACCAACTAACGGTGTGGGGGGAGTGTCATGAATCCCAATGGCTAGGGATAGCACAGGACAAGCAAGGTACAAATATAAAACGGACGAGCTCTAGGGTGATGGAACCTGGGCTGACCGCTGCCCTACGCCTGACAAACGCAACTAGAGATAGCCAGGGAGCGTGCCTACGTTGGTTCTAGACGCCACGCACCAGCCTAAGAGCTAACTAGCACTGCAGAGAAAATAAAGACCTCACTTGCCTCCAGAGGAATGAACCCCAAAAGGTATAGTTGCCCCCCACATGTATTGACGGTGAAATGAGAGGAAGGCACACACATAGAGATGATATATATAGGTTTAGCAAATAGAGGCCCGCTGTAAACTAGAAAGCAGAACGATACAAAAGGGGTCTGAGCGGTCAGCAAAAAACCCTAATCAAAAAAAACATCCTGAGATTACAAGAACCCATGTGCCAACTCATGGCACATGGGGAGAACCTCAGTCCACTAGAGCTACCAGCTAGCATAGAGACATAATAAGCAAGCTGGACAAAAAAACCAAACAACTGAAAATCAGCACTTAGCTTATCCTGAAAGATCTGGGAGCAGGTAGGCAGGAACCAAACAGAGCACATCTGAATACATTTATAGCCGGCAAGGGAATGACAGAAAGGCCAGGTAAAATAGGAAACACCCAGCCTCTGATGGACAGGTGGAAACCAAAGGCCGCAACCCACCAAAGTCACCCAGTACCAGCAGTAACCACCAGAGGGAGCCCACAAACAGAATCCACAACAGTACCCCCCCCTTGAGGAGGGGTCACCGAACCCTCACGAGAACCCCCAGGGCGATCAGGGTGAGCTCTATGGAAGGCGCGGACCAAATCAGTCGCATGAACATCGGAGGCGACCACCCAGGAATTATCCTCCTGACCATAACCCTTCCACTTAACCAAATACTGGAGTTTGCGTCTGGAAACACGAGAATCCAAGATCTTCTCAACAACATACTCCAATTCTCCCTCCACCAGCACCGGAGCAGGAGGCTCAACCGAAGGAACAACGGGCACCTCATACCTCCGCAACAACGATCGATGGAACACATTATGAATAGCAAACGATGCTGGGAGATCCAAACGAAAAGATACAGGGTTAAGAATCTCCGAGATCCTATAAGGACCGATGAACCGAGGCTTGAACTTAGGAGAAGAGACCTTCATAGGGACAAAACGAGAAGACAACCACACCAAATCCCCAACAAGAAGTCGGGGACCCACGCGGCGACGGCGATTAGCAAACTGCTGAGTCTTCTCCTGAGATAACTTCAAATTGTCCACCACCTGGTTCCAAATCTGATGTAGCCTGTCCACCACCACGTCCACTCCAGGACAATCCGAAGACTCCACCTGACCAGAGGAAAAACGAGGATGAAACCCCGAATTACAAAAAAAAGGAGAGACCAACGTGGCAGAATTAGCCCGATTATTAAGAGCAAATTCGGCCAGTGGCAAAAAAGCAACCCAGTCATCTTGATCAGCAGAAACAAAACACCTCAAATAAGTTTCCAAGGTCTGATTAGTTCGCTCCGTCTGGCCATTCGTCTGAGGATGGAATGCAGACGAGAAAGACAAATCAATGCCCATCTTGGCACAAAACGTCCGCCAAAATCTAGACACAAACTGGGATCCCCTGTCAGAAACGATATTCTCCGGAATCCCATGCAAACGAACCATGTTCTGAAAAAATAAAGGGACCAACTCAGAGGAGGAAGGCAACTTAGGCAAGGGCACCAAATGAACCATCTTAGAAAAGCGGTCACACACAACCCAGATAACGGACATTTTCTGTGAAACCGGGAGATCAGAAATAAAATCCATGGAAATGTGCGTCCAAGGCCTCTTCGAGATGGGCAAGGATAACAACAACCCACTGGCCCGAGAACAGCAAGGCTTAGCTCGAGCACACACTTCACAAGACTGCACAAAGGTACGCACATCCCTAGACAAGGAAGGCCACCAAAAAGACCTGGCCACCAAGTCTCTAGTACCAAATATTCCAGGATGACCAGCCAACACAGAAGAATGGACCTCGGAGATGACTCTACTGGTCCAATCATCCGGAACAAACAGTCTTTCTGGTGGACAACGATCCGGTTTATCCACCTGAAACTCCTGCAATGCACGTCGCAAGTCTGGAGATACGGCGGACAATATTACCCCATCCCTAAGGATACCAGTAGGCCCAGAGTCTCCAGGAGAGTCAGGCACAAAACTCCTGGAAAGAGCATCTGCCTTCACATTCTTTGAACCTGGCAGGTATGAAACCACGAAATTGAAACGAGAAAAAAACAACGACCAACGAGCCTGTCTAGGATTCAAACGCCTGGCAGACTCAAGGTAAATGAGATTCTTGTGATCAGTCAAGACCACCACACGATGTTTAGCACCCTCAAGCCAATGACGCCACTCCTCAAATGCCCACTTCATGGCCAAAAGCTCCCGATTACCCACATCATAATTGCGCTCGGCGGGCGAGAATTTTCTAGAGAAGAATGCACATGGCTTCATCACCGAGCCATTAGAACTTCTCTGTGACAAAACCGCCCCCGCTCCAATCTCGGAAGCATCAACCTCAACCTGAAAAGGAAGTGAAACATCTGGTTGACACAACACAGGAGCAGAAGAAAACCGGCGCTTAAGTTCCTGAAAGGCCCCCACGGCCGCAGGAGACCAATCAGCAACATCAGCACCCTTTTTAGTCAAATCAGTCAAAGGTTTAACAATACTGGAAAAATTAGCAATGAACCGACGATAAAAATTAGCAAACCCCAAGAACTTCTGTAGGCTCTTAACAGATGTAGGTTGTGTCCAGTCACAAATTGCCTGAACCTTGACGGGATCCATCTCAATAGTAGAAGGAGAAAAAATGTACCCCAAAAAAGAAATCTTCTGGACTCCGAAGAGACACTTTGAGCCCTTCACAAACAGAGAATTGGCCCGCAGAACCTGAAACACCTTCCTGACCTGTAGAACATGGGACTCCCAGTCATCAGAAAACACCAAAATATCATCCAAATACACAATCATAAACTTATCCAGATATTCACGGAAAATATTGTGCATAAAGGACTGAAAGACTGACGGAGCATTGGAGAGTCCAAAAGGCATTACCAAATACTCAAAATGGCCCTCAGGCGTATTAAATGCGGTTTTCCACTCATCACCCTGTTTTATCCGCACCAGATTATACGCACCGCGAAGATCTATCTTAGTGAACCACCTAGCCCCCTTAATGCGAGCAAACAAATCAGTCAATAATGGCAATGGATACTGATACTTGACTGTAATCTTATTCAGAAGGCGATAATCTATACAAGGCCTCAGGGAACCATCCTTTTTTGCCACGAAAAAAAAACCTGCTCCCAGAGGGGACGAAGATGGACGAATATGTCCCTTTTCCAAGGACTCCTTAATATAATTCCGCATAGCAGTATGCTCTGGCAGTGACAGATTAAATAAACGACCCTTAGGGAACTTACTGCCAGGAATCAATTCTATAGCACAGTCACAATCTCTATGAGGAGGGAGCGAATTGAGCTTAGGCTCCTCAAAAACATCCCTATAGACAAAAACGCAGGGATCTCAGAAGGAGTAGATGAAGCGATTGAAATCGGAGGTGCATCATCATGAACCCCCTGACATCCCCAGCTTAACACAGACATTGTTTTCCAGTCCAGGACAGGATTATGAGTTTGTAACCATGGCAGACCCAGCACTAGTACATCATGTAAATTATACAGTACAAGGAAGCAAATCACCTCCTGATGAACGGGAGTCATGCGCATGGTCACTTGTGTCCAATACTGCGGTTTATTCATAGCCAATGGTGTAGAGTCAATTCCCTTCAGAGGAATAGGAACTTCCAGAGGCTCCAGACTAAAACCGCAGCGTTTAGCAAATGACCAATCCATAAGACTCAGGGCAGCGCCCGAATCCACATAGGCATCAACGGAAATGGAAGACAGTGAAAAAATCAGAGTCACAGACAAAATGAACTTAGGCTGCAGAGTACCAATGGCAAAAGATTTATCAAGCTTTTTTGTGCGTTTAGAGCATGCTGATATAACATGAGCTGAATCACCACAATAAAAACACAATCCATTTTTCCGCCTATAATTTTGCCGTTCACTTCTGGACTGAATTCTATCACATTGCATAGTCTCAGGTGCCTGTTCAGAAGACACCGCCAACTGGTGCACGGGTTTGCGCTCCCGTAAACGCCGATCAATCTGAATGGCCATAGCCATAGACTCATTCAGACCTGTAGGTGCAGGGAACCCCACCATAATATCCTTAATGGCCTCAGAAAGACCATCTCTGAAGTTTGCAGCCAGGGCGCACTCATTCCACTGAGTAAGCACCGACCATTTCCGAAATTTTTGACAATATATTTCCGCTTCATCATGCCCCTGAGAGAGGGCTAACAAAGCCTTTTCAGCCTGAATCTCCAGGTTGGGTTCCTCATAGAGCAATCCCAATGCCAGAAAAAACGCATCCACACTGAGCAATGCAGGATCCCCTGGTGCCAATGCAAATGCCCAATTCTGAGGGTCGCCCCGCAGGAAAGATATTACAATCCTGACCTGTTGAGCAGGGTCTCCAGAGGAGCGAGATTTTAAAGAAAGAAACAATTTACAATTGTTCCTGAAATTCAGGAAGGTAGATCTATCTCAAGAGAAGAACTCTGGAATAGGAATTCTAGGTTCAGACATGGGAGTGTGAACAACAAAATCCTGTATGTTTTGAACTTTTGCCGCGAGATTACTCAGGCTGGAAGCCAAACTCTGGACATCCATGTTAAACAGCTAAGATCAGAGCCATTCAAGGGTTAAGAGGAGGTAAGAAGCAGCTAGACAGCAATTAAGGGCTAGGCAGCAAAACTCTGAAGGGGAAAAAAAAAAAAAAAATTTCCCTTAAACACTTCTTTTTCTCCTGCTTCAGCCCAAACAATTAACACTTTGTGGGCCGGCTATACTGTCATGAATCCCAATGGCTAGGGATAGCACAGGACAAGCAAAGTACAAGTAAATAACGGACGAGCTCTAGGGTGATGGAACCTGGGCTGACCGCTGCCCTACGCCTGACAAACGCAACTAGAGATAGCCAGGGAGCGTGCCTACGTTGGTTCTAGACGCCACGCACCAGCCTAAGAGCTAACTAGCACTGCAGAGAAAATAAAGACCTCACTTACCTCCAGAGGAATGAACCCCAAAAGGTATAGTTGCCCCCCACATGTATTGACGGTGAAATGAGAGGAAGGCACACACATAGAGATGATATACACTCACTGGCCACTTTATTAGGTACACCATGCTAGTAACGGGTTGGACCCCTTTTGCCTTCAGAACTGCCTCAATTCTTCGTGGCATAGATTCAACAAGGTGCTGGAAGCATTCCTCAGAGATTTTGGTCCATATTGACATGATGGCATCACACAGTTGCCGCAGATTTGTCGGCTGCACATCCCTGATGCGAATCTCCCGTTCCACCACATCCCAAAGATTTCATGTTGTTTACGCCAAATTCTGACCCTACCATCCGAATGTCGCAGCAGAAATCGAGACTCATCAGACCAAGCAACGTTTTTCCAATCTTCTACTGTCCAATTTCGATGAGCTTGTACAAATTGTAGCCTCAGTTTCCTGTTCTTAGCTGAAAGGAGTGGTACCCGGTGTGGTCTTCTGCTGCTGTAGCCCATCTGCCTCAAAGTTCGACGCACTGTGCGTTCAGAGATGCTCTTAGGCCTACCTTGGTTGTAACGGGTGGCGATTTGAGTCACTGTTGCCTTTCTATCAGCTCGAACCAGTCTGCCCATTCTCCTCTGACCTCTGGCATCAACAAGGCATTTCCGCCCACAGAACTGCCGCTCACTGGATTTTTTTTCTTTTTTGGACCATTCTCTGTAAACCCTAGAGATGGTTGTGCGTGAAAATCCCAGTAGATCAGCAGTTTCTGAAATACTCAGACCAGCCCTTCTGGCACCAACAACCATGCCACGTTCAAAGGCACTCAAATCACCTTTCTTCCCCATACTGATGCTCGGTTTGAACTGCAGGAGATTGTCTTGACCATGTCTACATGCCTAAATGCACTGAGTTGCCGCCATGCGATTGGCTGATTAGAAATTAAGTGTTAACAAGAAGTTGGACAGGTGTACCTAATAAAGTGGCCGGTGAGTGTATATAGGTTTAGCAAATAGAGGCCCGCTGTAAACTAGAAAGCAGAACGATACAAAAGGGGTCTGAGCGGTCAGCAAAAAACCCTAATCAAAAAAACCATCCTGAGATTACAAGAACCCATGTGCCAACTCATGGCACATGGGGAGAACCTCAGTCCACTAGAGCTACCAGCTAGCATAGAGACATAATAAGCAAGCTGGACAAAAAAACCAAACAACTGAAAATCAGCACTTAGCTTATCCTGAAAGATCTGGGAGCAGGTAGGCAGGAACAAAACAGAGCACATCTGAATACATTGATAGCCGGCAAGGGAATGACAGAAAGGCCAGGTAAAATAGGAAACACCCAGCCTCTGATGGACAGGTGGAAACCAAAGGCCGCAACCCACCAAAGTCACCCAGTACCAGCAGTAACCACCAGAGGGAGCCCACAAACAGAATCCACAACAGGGGAGAAACTCAGTCCCCTAGAGCAACCAGCAAGCGAGAAAATCACATTTTAGCAAGCTGGACAAGAAACATAATGAATGCTGATAATCAAAAAATAAACAAACAAAAACTTAGCTTGTCTTGGAGAGACTGGGAGCAAGGTAGTCACAAGGAATCTGAAGAGCACTGAATACATTGATAGCAGGCAAGGAACTGAGTATCCAGGTGAGCTAAATAGGAAACCAGCCAAGGATAACGAACCAGCTGATGCTGCCAACCTGCAGAAAGACAACACTACACAGTACCGCTTGTGACCACTAGAGGGAGCCCAAAAATAGAGTTCACAACAGTCCACATCCGTGTCCAGCAGGACCCCCAGCATTCAGCGAGTCCACATCTGTGTCCGGCTGGACCCCCAGCATTCAGCGTATCCACATCCGTGTCTGGCTGGACCCCCAGCATTCAGAGTATCCACATCCGTGTCTGGGCGGACCCCCTGCATTCAGCGTATCCCCATCTGTGTCCAACTGGACCCCCTGCATTCAGCATATCCACATCCGTGTCTGGCTGCACTCCCTGCATTCAGTATATCCACATCCGTGTCTGGCTGCACCCCCAGCATTCAGAGTATCCACATCCATGTCTGGCTGGACCCCCTGCATTCAGAGTATCTGAGTCGCCCGCCAGGGCCGTGGGGTACCCGGTACCGGTGTTCACAGGGGGAGTGTCACAGTGGTGACCCGGTCCGTGGCCCTGGGCGCCCATGTAAAAGTTGAAAGTCTTTAAAGGGATTTGGTGGATAAAGTCTATTGTTCGTGATGCCACCTGTGGTATTCGGTCAGTGGGGACCGACGCTGCTTTAAGGGGTCCTCTGGGGTGATGTTATGGCAGCTAGATGGTATATCTTCCCACAGGTGAAGTAGGTCTCCAGGGCTCCCGGTGTGTAAGTGGAAGACGGTGAGGGGTGCAGTGAAGAACGAGGACACAGGTTTGCAGTCTCTTTACCTGGTTTACTGAAGACTTCAGGCAGCCACAGTCCAGGGCACCAGATCACAGGGCAGGCTTGGAAGAGAATCCAGAGTCCCCTTTACTAGGTGGAGATGAAAGCCTTCCTCTAGCACCATGGTGTTGTAGTCCCTTACTGCCTATGGCTTCAGATAAGGTCCTCACAGTTCTCTCTGTCCCCCACAAAGGATAGGAGATAACCGTATGACTGGTGACTTGAGCCTGTTTATAGGGACTCTAGCACTCCCCGGACTCTAAAGGTGTCACCGTGCCTCCTGGGTGTTAAGGCGGATAGATAACTTGCAGTTCAGCTGTCCTGTCGGTCTCTGATGTAAGTCGTGGAGCCCCTTACAGTCCTCGGTGTTCCGGCTACCGGAGTCTGCACCTCAGAAGGAGGCAGCCTGCTCGTGGCTGGTCTCCCACTGGTCTCCTCTCCTGTGCTTCTCTCTCCTACACGCTCACTGCAGTGTATTCGGCTTTCGTATAATCTCTTCCCAGGAGCTGCAGCACTGTGGCTACACAGCTCCGTACATGTTCTTCTGCCACAGACTGCTCCAGCCTGCTTCCTGGCACTGTCTGAAACTGAAACTAACTTTCCCTCCAAAACTACCATATATATGGGGAGTCACCTAGTAAATAGGATCAAAAGCTCCCCCTGGTGGCCTGGAGTGTGACTATGTTGCATGCTTCTGTTTACCTGGTGACAGTTATCCCTTCTTGCCTCCAAACGTAACATCACCTCCCCTGTGAGGGAAGCAATGCTACTGTGACGACCAGGACCCTGGGGCGTCACATATCCTCATCCATGTCTGGCTGGACCCCTAAGATTCAATGTATCCACATCTGTGTCCAGCTGGACCCCAGCATCTGAGTCTGGCTGCACCCCCTGCATTCAGCGTATCCACATCTGTGTCTGGCTGCACCCCCAGCATTCAGAGTATCCACATCCATGTCTGGTTGGACCCCCAGCATCTGAGTCCGGCTGGACACCCACCATTCAGAGTATTGACATCCGTGTCCAGCTGGACCCCAGCATTCAGCGTATCCACATCTGTGTCTAGCTGGACCTCAGCATCTGAGTCTGGCTGCACCCCCTGAATTCAGCGTATCCACATCCGTGTCCAGCTGGACCCCAGCATTCAGAGTATCCACATCCGTGTCTGGTTGGACCCCCAGCATCTGAGTCTGGCTGGATCCCAGCACTTGGTGCGTTTTCACCAGTTCTGAGAATAATAATTTACTAATAGGAGAAAGTCCAATAAACTTTTCAGGGACATGAATGCAGAGTACGGGCTCATACCCATTTGTGTGAGAAACGGGAGAGTGCAATCCGATAAAAAATCAGATTGCACTGGGACCAATGTTATTCAATGGGTGACATCTCATCTGCTGAAATCAGACTGAGGAAAAAATCGCGGCTTGCTGTGTATCTCGGACGAGACTTGCCAATGCAAGTCAATGGGTGCAAGAAAAAAAAAAATCGCACGGCATACGGACCATCAATATTCCGTCCGTTTGTTACAGATACCTTACCATTCTGTGCCATAGAACACTGTAAATGGTTGTAGAAAAATAGTTGCAGAGAAAAAAAACGCATTACATATGGATGTCATACGGATGCTCTGTGAGAAAAATCGCATTGTACTGGCATGGCACTCGTCCGTTTTTTTCAGTCTAGATTATGGACCGTTTTTTTTCTCACAAATGAGAATGTACCGGCTTTAATTAGAAAGATGTGTACAGATAAAATGTGCACCTTATACTAAGAATAATTACTAGTGACTGTGTTTAGCGCCGATGTGCGTAGCGCCACATGTGCCCATAAAAATGCAAAAAGTGATCTAAACTCACCAGTGCACCATAATTTATTATCAAAATTACATATAAAAGACCTTAATAAAATACTATCAATAAAAACATAACGCGTCCCCCAAATACAACGTTGTTTCCTATCATATATGCATGCATATGAATGTCCTACTCCCTCTAACATCTTCCATAAATACTGTGCCCTCCCAAATACTCAAGCAGAGAAAACCCTGTAATGATGGAGCCGGAGGGACCCCTGCCCCAAGTCTTTTACAATTCTTGAGTTCAATGACAGGTGATCCCTGTATTACGGTTGTCCCAACGATGTTGATGAGAGGGTGAAGCCCATAATTAGAGCGTCCCGTTACTAGAGGTGATGTTATCTTTGCACTCCATCTTCCTGCTGGGATCACGATCCCTCCCGATGCACCGGATATACGGAATTATACCCTCTGCAATTCACTATGGTCACAAGAAAGACAAACTCACATAGAATACGTACTCCTGAAAACTAATAAAAATATCTTTAAAATCAAAACATAACAACAATTTATAATTAAAAACGCCCTAAGAACGTAAAGAAATCCCTAACCCAATCCCATAAAAGAATATCCCATGGAGGTATAGAGAACACAAGTGAATACAATCTCTCCTTGGTCAGAATTCACAAAAACGAGGCAAATCCCAAGGTCTCATTCAATCCCTGTGGGGCCATCGCCCCCAGCCTGTAAATCCACCTACTCTCTAATTGGGCCAAGGTTCTACCCACATCACCACCACGTATGTCCAGATTTATTTGGTCAATGCACTTGATCTTCAGGCCCCTAGTTTGTCCATCATGGTATTTCTTAAAATGCCTGGGTAAGGTCTTCAGGGTGGTGTCATCTTCCACCTTTTTTGCCTTACAAATATCTCTGACATGTTCTCTTGTCCTAATTTTCAGTTCACTGGTGGTAAGCCCTATATAAATCTTCCCGCAGGGGCATTGAGCTTGATAAATCACCCCCCGGGAATTGCAACTAAGATGCTTCCTAATCTCGTATAATCTTGGATCCATCAAAGTTACAGAACTCTGTGGATCTAGTATGGTTAAGGCATCCCTTGCATATACCACAGGGAAAGAACCCTTTTCGGTCTCCACCTATAGGTCTAGAGGGACCTGACCCAGGGGCTACATAATGACTCCTAACCAAAGCATCTTTAAGGTTAGGGGATCGTCTAGCCACAAATGATGGAGTCGGAGGCAGTACCTGTTTTAAAATGGGGTCTACGATTAACACTTCCCAGTGTTTTTGAATGATGTTGGTCAACATATGCCACTGACAGTTGTATGTTGAGATGAATCTGCAGCGCCCCAGAGTCCTGGTCGTTGCAGTACTGTGGCTCCGCCACTAAGGGGAGCTATGGTACGTCTGATGGCACTGAAGGAGTTCATCTGGACAGGTATCACAGACACCAATACATTTCACAGCCGGGCCACCAGGGGGAGCTAAGGGTTCTATTCACTAGGCCACTCCCCACCATTGTGGGTAAACTGGGGGTCAGGCAGGAAGTTAGACAGAAAGCTGACTGGGTTGGAACCAGGCAACACCTTGTGGCAGAGGGTGTTGTGGGAGAAGATTCAGTAGTGTCCCTGTCAGGGGTGGGATCCTGACAGAGGCTTGGCAACTTGAGCGAACGTAACGGGACCGTGCCTGCTCAGTATAGCGGCGGTACCCAAGAAGGGACTGGAAGCGAGATAGATTGTGCTGAGTGAGAAACGAGATCAAAGCAACAAGGAGAATACCAGTAGGAGTCGTGCTGTAAGACCGAGGCAACATCCTACTGAGGCGCACAACCGGTGGCCGGAACGCCGAGGGAGTATTACAACATTCAGCTTCAAGCAATACTCCAAACCACGGCAGGACAGTCAGTCTAAGGCGGGCTGTCTCACCTAAATCACCTATGCAGTCTTGGGGGGCAACTTGTGGAGAGGGGCGACTCTAGGGTCCCGGAAGAGCTCCGAGCCTACCCGTCATACGGGTGCCGTCCCAACCGTAACATCAGGGAGGGACGGAGGATTAGCAGAACATCATCTAATCGAGTTGTGAGGGAACTTAAGAAACGGACACAACAGTTGTGGGGACTTTCCGTAAGCACAGCAGGGAAGGACCACAACACCTAGCGCTAGAAGGAAGGCGCAGATTTCCACCTGTTAAGAGAACTCTGGAGGTGCCATTGGACCGGCCGGACTTGCGCAGCCTGGTTATCCGGATTCCGGACTGAGGACCCAGAGATCTTCAGTAAAGAGGTAAAGAGACTGCAACCTGGTGTCCTCGTTATTTACTGCACCGCACCACTACAGCATCACCACCACTATCATCTACCCACATCTATTACTGTACGCCCCTCAGCAGGGTCACGGACCGGGTCTAGCCACCGTGACAACCCCAGAGCAGAGACTCAGAGGCCCGGTACCGGGTACCCCTCGGCCCTGCGGCAGTGGGGGCGCTACAACTTGGCGTCACGAACAGGATCTACTTAAGCCTGAGGAATCGGGTCATGTGTGCCTTGGAATTGTGATTTATTTTGCTTGAACTGTGACTTATTGCAAAGACTGTGGATTGCCACTTGCCGCCAAAAGTTCCCGCCAAAACCGCCGCCATTACAGCGCTAAGGAGAGCGCAGGAGAAGACGAAGGGCGTGGAAGTGGGCGTGAACAAGCTGGAGAGCGCGAAAGACAATGGCCGCCCAGTCTAAATATTTCTGCCCCTTGAGGACGTGTCCGTCAGCAGCCGAGATCCGCCTACTGATCCTCAATGGGGGGCGGAGACAATGAAAGCGAAACCGCCCACGAAGGAGAGAGCGGGAAAAGGACCAGGAAGAAGAATTCAGCGACATGGAGGACGCCATGGCCAGCCGCCCGGAGCCGGAGCGTGGGGTCGGAGCCGAGGACTCCCCCAGCTACCCGGAGAGGCACCGCAGCCAGACCTCCATAGTTGACGCTGACCTCCTGCAGACCGGAGCGGACGAGCTGATCCACCAACTCCCGCAGACGCAGCTGAGCACTGAGGCCGGGTGGAAGAAGACCATCATCGGGAGCCTCACCAGACATCTGTCGGCAGCCTCGTCTGGTCCGGAGCAAGAAAGAAGTTCCAGCGCTCCGAAGCCAGAAAGCAAGGCCCTGCCGGAAAGCGAGATGCTGCGAGCAGAGATGACAACGTCGCAGCACGAGGCCCCGCAACCAGCGTTCCGGACCCCAGCGGAGGCAGAGCAGACCGGCACCGGAGGGACCGCATCTGAAGCAGGTATGAAGGACGACCCTGCCCTGATGACTGACACCACTCCCGCGACTGCTAGTGCCACAGCTGCTGACTCTGTTCCAGTGACTGATCTTGCAGCAGCCGCTACCTCTGCTGCAGCAAATGCCCTTATTCAAGCTGCGCAGACCTCCATCGCTGTGCATGACCTAACCGTACATGAAAGACGGATTAACTGCGTTTGTCCAGCACTGGGTGCAACCCTGGACTTCACCCTTCCCGGGCCAAGAGGGGTTAAGTGCCAGGTGCAGCCCTGGAAGCCGTCCAACTAAACCTCGGAAACCTGAAACTGTAAATAGTTAACTGTTTGTTTCCTGTTATGTTGCTGCTAAACCCGTCCAGGGTTAACTCTTAAAGGGATCCCTTTGTTGACCCGGGATCCCTATTGCTTTTTGGTTATTTCTATTCTCTTCTTTGTTATCAAGAACTGCCGCAATCATGAACAGTGCATGATACAAACTGCTTGTAAATAGTTTGCACCTTCTTAAAGGTGCTCCCTACTGGTTTTACTTAAAGAAGGACTCTTTGTGAAGATACCGCACCGGAGCCTTTGCTGAGTATGGACTGGTAGCTTGAGAAGATGTGCTACCTCATAAAGACTTGGTCCCCTCTTAAAGGGGATGTTCACTTGTTGCACTTAAAGAATGGTATTGCTTCCAGACTGATAGATAGCAATAATGTCTTGACAAAAAGGAAAGTGATGATGATGCTTACATGTAAAAGTTATGTGTATTCAACTAGTTGATTGTAAGAAATGTTTGATAATGTTGATAGAAGAATGAGGACAGAAAAGTGAACCCGTACGAGGTTAGTCAGCGAGTCCTCTTTGGAGCCATATGGGGACGGCTCAGTGATTTCAAACTGAAAGTAAATGTTATGTTCTATACTGTGTATAGTAGTTGAAAAGGCAGTAGGCCCGGGCTGGAAGGGGCGGTCCTGTAAAGAAAGGAGAGGCAGTAGGTCTGGAGCATCTAGGACAGGCGGTCCTGCAGATTTAAAGAAGGAGTATGAAGTTAATTGCCTTACAATGTGTTATAAGAAGGTCTTTAGTGGATTTAGAGTGTACATCCTTAAAGGCAATGTTAAATTATTGTTCAACAATTTTGCACTTAGTAGAATACCCGGTTGGGTAAAAGAAAGTTAGTTATAGCATGTTGCTATAATATTTAACCATGTTTTGTAACGTTCAAGTGCCCTCACCTCCCATAAAGGGAAGCCTGTTAAATATGCTTACTGTTATTGCACTCACAAAAATTGTATGTCTTTTTGCTAACCTGCATTGTTGTTTTCTTCCCAGTTCCGGAGTACTGGATTTATCCGGGGGGGAGTGCAGCGCTCCAGAGTCCTGGTCGTTGCAGTACTGTGGCTCCGCCACTAAGGGGAGCTATGGTACGTCTGATGGCACTGAAGGAGTTCATCTGGACAGGTATCACAGACACCAATACATTTCACAGCCGGGCCACCAGGGGGAGCTAAGGGTTCTATTCACTAGGCCACTCCCCACCATTGTGGGTAAACTGGGGGTCAGGCAGGAAGTTAGACAGAAAGCTGACTGGGTTGGAACCAGGCAACACCTTGTGGCAGAGGGTGTTGTGGGAGAAGATTCAGTAGGGTCCCTGTCAGGGGTGGGATCCTGACAGAGGCTTGGCAACTTGAGCGAACGTAACGGGACCGTGCCTGCTCAGTATAGCGGCGGTACCCAAGAAGGGACTGGAAGCGAGATAGATTGTGCTGAGTGAGAAACGAGATCAAAGCAACAAGGAGAATACCAGTAGGAGTCGTGCTGTAAGACCGAGGCAACATCCTACTGAGGCGCACAACCGGCGGCCGGAACGCCGAGGGAGTATTACAACATTCAGCTTCAAGCAATACTCCAAACCACGGCAGGACAGTCAGTCTAAGGCGGGCTGTCTCACCTAAATCACCTATGCAGTCTTGGGGGGCAACTTGTGGAGAGGGGCGACTCTAGGGTCCCGGAAGAGCTCCGAGCCTACCCGTCATACGGGTGCCGTCCCAACCGTAACATCAGGGAGGGACGGAGGATTAGCAGAACATCATCTAATCGAGTTGTGAGGGAACTTAAGAAACAGACACAACAGTTGTGGGGACTTTCCGTAAGCACAGCAGGGAAGGACCACAACACCTAGCGCTAGAAGGAAGGCGCAGATTTCCACCTGTTAAGAGAACTCTGGAGGTGCCATTGGACCGGCCGGACTTGCGCAGCCTGGTTATCCGGATTCCGGACTGAGGACCCAGAGATCTTCAGTAAAGAGGTAAAGAGACTGCAACCTGGTGTCCTCGTTATTTACTGCACCGCACCACTACAGCATCACCACCACTATCATCTACCCACATCTATTACTGTACACCCCTCAGCAGGGTCACTGACCGGGTCTAGCCACCGTGACAACCCCAGAGCAGAGACTCAGAGGCCCGGTACCGGGTACCCCTCGGCCCTGCGGCAGTGGGGGCGCTACAACTCTCACCTGTTTTTCTTTATCCATACACTCTTTCCTCTGCTTGTATAGGAGTTCATTCCGAGTGGCTCTTTTGGCCCTCATATATCCCCTTTTGATGTATCTGGTGCTGTATCCTCTTGCCTCGAATCTCCGAGTAAGCTCTTTGGCTTGGTTCTCAAATTGGATATCTTCTGAACAAATCCTCCTAAGTCTTAAAAACTGTCCGATAGGAATACCTCTGGTTGATCTGAGGTGAGAGGAGTCGGCCGTGGGCTTCCTATATACATCAGTGCTTATATGGCCATCTTGTGCCACCTCAATCTTCAGATCCAGAAAATCCAGGCATCTGCCAGTACGAAACGTAAGTTTAACATTTATGTCATTGTGGTTCAAAGCATTCATGAATCCATGCAACCCTTCTGGAGTGCCCTCCCAGAAGAACAATATGTCATCTATATATCTCATCCAGTTGTGAACATAGTTCACATCCTGGATGAGATCCTCCTGGAAGACTTTCCTTTCCCATGCCCCCAGAAATAGGTTTGCATAAGCCGGGGCACAGGAAGCCCCCATTGCCGTACCTTGTAGCTGGAGAAAAATGTTATTATTGAATGTGAATGCATTATGATTCAAAATAAACTCCAGCAAGATTAAAATTAGGTCGGCAATGGGGGGATGGACACTGCTTGATTGCAGAAACCATTTTGTGGCTTTTAGCCCACCCTTGTGACGGATGGACGTATATAGCGCCTCCACATCTGCCGTCACCATGATTACATTTTCCTCTACCTGTAGTTGGTCAATACATTGGAGGACTGCTGTTGTGTCCTTAATATATGAAGGTAGGGTGGAGACTATCGGCTTCAAAACATAATCCACAATATCCGACACTATTTCGCACAATCCCCCAATACCTGCGACGATTGGTCGTCCGGGTGGGTCTGTAGGATTCTTGTGTAGTTTCGGAATAATGTAGAATGTGGGGAGCCTAGGATGGAGGTTCTTGATCGTATCCAACAATTTCTTAGAGATAATACCTTCCATAAACGCCTTTTCCAAGATGTCCACAAGTTTATCCTGGAAGGGAGGTAAAGGGTTAGATGTGACTCTACGGTAACTGTCGTGGTTCTCAATGGCAAGAGAACGTAGTAAAGCATACAAAAAGGACTAGCTCTTGGAAGATGGGAACTGGAGCTGACCGTGAGCTAAACCTACCGCACAACTAACAGTGGCCGGGTAGCGTGCCTACGTTTTATCCCTAGACGCCCAGCGCCAGCCGGAGAACTGACTGACCCTAGCAGAGGAAAATACAGACCTGGCTTACCTCTAGAGAAATTTTCCCCAAAAGGCAGACAGTAGCCCCCACATATATTGTCGGTGATTTCAGAGGAAATTGACATACGAAGTATGAAGATAGGTTTAGCAAATTGAGGTCCGCTTACTAGATAGTAGGAAGACAGAAAAGGGAACTTCACAGTCAGCTGAAAACCCTTTCAAAACACCATCCTGAAATTACTTTAAGACTCTAATATCAACTCATGACACCAGAGTGGCAATTTCAGCTCACAAGAGCTTCCAGCCTCAGAAATAAACAATCACAGAGAACTGGAACAAAAATGCAAAACAAACTTAGGACTACAAGTCCAACTTAGCTGATAGTAGTCTAGGAGCAGGAACATGCAACAGAAAGGCTTCTGGTAACATTGTTGGCCGGCATAGAAATGACTGAGGAGCAAGGCTAAATAGACAACTCCCACATCCTGATGGAAACAGGTGAACAGAAGAGATGAAGCACATAAGTGCAGTACCACCAGAAACCACCGGGGGAGCCCAGAAACCAAATTCACAACAGTACCCCCCCCTCAAGGAGGGGGCACCGAACCCTCACCAGAACCACCAGGGCGATCAGGATGAGCCCTATGAAAGGCACGGACCAAATCGGAGGCATGAACATCAGAGGCTGTCACCCAAGAGTTATCCTCCTGACCGTAGCCCTTCCACTTGACCAGATACTGAAGTCTCCGTCTGGAAACACGGGAGTCCAAGATCTTCTCGACAACGTACTCCAACTCACCCTCAACCAACACCGGAGCAGGAGGCTCAACGGAAGGCACAACCGGTACCTCATACCTGCGCAACAATGACCGATGGAAGACATTATGAATAGAAAAAGATGCAGGGAGGTCCAAACGAAAGGACACAGGGTTAAGAATCTCCAATATCTTGTACGGGCCGATGAACCGAGGCTTAAACTTAGGAGAAGAAACCTTCATAGGGACAAAACGAGAAGATAACCACACCAAGTCCCCAACACAAAGACGAGGACCAACACGACGACGGCGGTTGGCAAAATGCTGAGTCTTCTCCTGGGACAACTTCAAATTGTCCACCACATGCCCCCAAATCTGATGCAACCTCTCCACCACAGCATCCACTCCAGGACAATCCGAAGACTCCACCTGACCGGAAGAGAAACGAGGATGAAACCCCGAATTACAGAAGAAAGGAGAAACCAAGGTGGCAGAACTAGCCCGATTATTGAGGGCAAACTCCGCCAAGGGCAAAAAGGCAACCCAATCATCCTGATCCGCAGACACAAAACACCTCAAATAAGTCTCCAAGGTCTGATTAGTTCGCTCGGTCTGGCCATTAGTCTGAGGGTGGAAAGCAGACGAAAAAGACAAATCAATGCCCATCCTAGCACAGAACGCTCGCCAAAATCTAGACACGAATTGGGTTCCCCTGTCAGAAACGATATTCTCCGGAATACCATGCAAGCGCACCACATTTTGAAAAAACAGAGGAACCAGCTCGGATGAGGAAGGCAATTTAGGCAAGGGAACCAAATGGACCATCTTAGAGAAACGGTCACACACCACCCAGATGACAGACATCTTCTGAGAAACAGGGAGATCAGAAATAAAATCCATGGAGATGTGAGTCCAAGGCCTCTTCGGAATAGGCAAGGATAACAACAATCCACTAGCCCGAGAACAACAAGGCTTGGCCCGAGCACAAACATCACAAGACTGCACAAAACCTCGCACATCTCGCGACAGGGAAGGCCACCAGAAGGACCTAGCCACCAAATCCCTGGTACCAAAGATTCCAGGATGACCTGCTAACGCAGAAGAATGGACCTCCGAGATGACTCTACTGGTCCAATCATCAGGAACAAACAATCTACCAGGCGGGCAACGATCAGGTCTATCCGCCTGAAACTCCTGCAAGACCCGTCGCAAGTCTGGGGAAACAGCAGATAATATCACACCATCCTTAAGGATACCTGTAGGTTCAGAATTACCAGGGGAATCAGGCTCAAAACTCCTAGAAAGGGCATCCGCCTTCACATTTTTAGAACCCGGTAGGTAAGAAACCACAAAATTAAACCGAGAGAAAAATAACGACCAGCGCGCCTGTCTAGGATTCAGGCGCCTGGCGGACTCAAGATAAATCAAATTCTTGTGGTCGGTCAATACCACCACCTGATGTCTAGCCCCCTCAAGCCAATGACGCCACTCCTCAAAAGCCCACTTCATAGCCAAGAGCTCCCGATTACCAACATCATAATTTCGCTCAGCGGGCGAAAACTTACGAGAAAAGAACGCACAAGGTCTCATCACGGAGCAGTCAGAACTTTTCTGCGACAAAACCGCCCCAGCTCCGATTTCTGAAGCCTCGACCTCAACCTGAAAAGGAAGAGTAACATCAGGCTGACGCAATACAGGGGCGGAAGAAAAGCGGCGCTTAAGCTCCCAAAAGGCCTCCACAGCAGCAGGGGACCACTCAGCAACATCAGCACCCTTCTTAGTCAAATCAGTCAACGGTTTAGCGACATCAGAAAAACCAGTTATAAATCGACGATAAAAATTAGCAAAGCCCAAAAATTTCTGAAGGCTCTTAAGAGAAGAGGGTTGCGTCCAATCACAAATAGCCTGAACCTTGACAGGGTCCATCTCAATGGAAGAGGGGGAAAAGATGTACCCCAAAAACGAAATCTTTTGAACCCCAAAAACGCACTTAGAACCCTTTACACACAAGGAATTAGAGCGCAAAACCTGAAAAACCCTCCTGACCTGTTGGACATGAGAGTCCCAGTCATCCGAAAAAATCAAAATATCATCCAGATACACAATCAAAAATTTATCCAAATATTCACGGAAAATGTCATGCATAAAGGACTGAAAGACTGAAGGGGCATTTGAAAGACCAAAAGGCATTACTAAATACTCAAAATGGCCCTCAGGCGTATTAAATGCGGTTTTCCACTCATCCCCCTGCTTAATTCGCACTAAATTATACGCCCCACGAAGATCAATCTTAGAGAACCACTTGGCCCCCTTTATTCGAGCAAACAAATCAGTAAGCAGCGGCAAAGGATACTGATATTTAACCGTGATTTTATTCAAAAGCCGATAATCAATACACGGCCTCAAAGAGCCATCTTTTTTAGATACAAAGAAAAAACCGGCTCCTAAGGGAGATGACGAAGGACGAATATGTCCCTTTTCCAAGGACTCCTTAATATATTCCCGCATAGCAGCATGTTCAGGCACAGATAGATTAAATAAACGACCCTTTGGAAACTTACTGCCCGGAATCAGATCTATAGTACAATCGCACTCTCTGTGCGGAGGTAGTGAACCAATTTTAGGCTCCTCAAAAACGTCACGATAATCAGATAAAAATTCCGGAATCTCAGAGGGAATAGATGACGAAATGGAAACCAAAGGTACGTCCCCATGAGTCCCCTGACATCCCCAGCTTAACACAGACATTGCTTTCCAGTCGAGGACTGGGTTATGAGATTGCAGCCATGGCAATCCAAGCACCAACACATCATGTAGATTATACAACACAAGGAAGCGAATAATCTCCTGGTGATCCGGATTAATACGCATAGTTACTTGTGTCCAGTATTGTGGTTTATTACTAGCCAATGGCGTAGAGTCAATACCCTTCAGAGGTATAGAAACTTCCAGAGGCTCTAAATCAAACCCACAGCGTTTGGCAAAGGACCAATCCATAAGACTCAAAGCGGCGCCAGAGTCGACATAGGCGTCCGCGGTAATAGACGATAAAGAGCAAATCAGGGTCACAGATAGAATAAACTTAGACTGTAAAGTGCCAATTGAAACAGACTTATCAACCTTCTTAGTACGTTTAGAGCATGCTGATATAACATGAGTTGAATCACCACAATAGAAGCATAACCCATTTTTTCGCCTAAAATTCTGTCGTTCGCTTCTGGACAGAATTCTATCACATTGCATAATCTCTGGCGCCTTCTCAGTAGACACCGCCAAATGGTGCACAGGTTTGCGCTCCCGCAAACGCCGATCAATCTGAATAGCCATTGTCATGGACTCATTCAGACCTGTAGGCGCAGGGAACCCCACCATAACATCCTTAATGGCATCAGAGAGACCCTCTCTGAAATTCGCCGCCAGGGCGCACTCATTCCACTGAGTAAGCACAGACCACTTACGAAATTTTTGGCAGTATATTTCAGCCTCATCTTGCCCTTGAGACAGGGCCATTAAGGCTTTTTCAGCCTGAATCTCTAAATGAGGTTCCTCATAAAGCAACCCCAAAGCCAGGAAAAACGCATCCACATTGAGCAACGCAGGATCCCCTGGTGCCAAAGCAAATGCCCAATCCTGGGGGTCGCCCCGGAGCAAGGAAATTACAATCCTGACCTGCTGTGCAGGATCTCCAGCGGAGCGAGATCTCAGAGACAAAAATAATTTACAATTATGTTTGAAATTCTGGAAGCGAGATCTATCCCCGGAGAAAAATTCAGGTAAAGGAATTCTAGGTTCAGATATAGGAGCATGAATAACAAAATCCTGTAAACTTTGAACCTTCACAGCGAGATTATCCAAACCTGTAGCTAAACTCTGAGGATCCATATTAATCAGGTGAAATCAGAACCATTCAAGGATTAGAAGGAGAGAGAGACGAAGGCTGCAGTAAGCAGAGATGCTAGTGAATCAACTAATGAGCAAACTCAGGAAAAAAAAAAAAAATTCTCTGCAGACTTCTTTTCTCTCCTTTCTTCAGCCAATTATTTTAACCCTTGGCCGGCCAAACTGTCGTGGTTCTCAATGGCAAGAGAACGTAGTAAAGCATACAAAAAGGACTAGCTCTTGGAAGATGGGAACTGGAGCTGACCGTGAGCTAAACCTACCGCACAACTAACAGTGGCCGGGTAGCGTGCCTACATTTTATCCCTAGACGCCCAGCGCCAGCCGGAGAACTGACTGACCCTAGCAGAGGAAAATACAGACCTGGCTTACCTCTAGAGAAATTTTCCCCAAAAGGCAGACAGTAGCCCCCACATATATTGTCGGTGATTTCAGAGGAAATTGACATACGAAGTATGAAGATAGGTTTAGCAAATTGAGGTCCGCTTACTAGATAGTAGGAAGACAGAAAAGGGAACTTCACAGTCAGCTGAAAACCCTTTCAAAACACCATCCTGAAATTACTTTAAGACTCTAATATCAACTCATGACACCAGAGTGGCAATTTCAGCTCACAAGAGCTTCCAGCCTCAGAAATAAACAATCACAGAGAACTGGAACAAAAATGCAAACAAACTTAGGACTACAAGTCCAACTTAGCTGATAGTAGTCTAGGAGCAGGAACATGCAACAGAAAGGCTTCTGGTAACATTGTTGGCCGGCATAGAAATGACTGAGGAGCAAGGCTAAATAGACAACTCCCACATCCTGATGGAAACAGGTGAACAGAAGAGATGAAGCACATAAGTGCAGTACCACCAGAAACCACCGGGGGAGCCCAGAAACCAAATTCACAACAGGTAACACGTCGTATCTTCAAGTAATTTGTAAACTTGTTTTTCGTACATCTGGCACGGCCAAATGACGAGATTGCCCCCTTTGTCTGCTGGTTTGTATACCACATCCTTCCAGGATTTTAACTCTTCCAATGCCATACGTTCCATCCTGTTTAAATTTGATGGATTCTTACATTCTCCTGCTAGATGTTCTATATCCCTTGTTACCAACTTTGTAAAAACTTCTACTGTTGGGCATAAGCCCAATGCAGGAAATTTTTTTGATCTACTGTAAAGATGACTGGGAATGTTACTTACCTCAATAGCCGCATTCTCCTCCTCCAGTGAAATAAGGTTCTCCAGTGCTTCAATCTCCTCAGGTGTAGTAAACGTGTCTGGTGATGTATTTTTGTGATGTAATTTCTTCAAAATTATTTTTCTGGAAAGCAGATGGGTGTCTTTCACGGCTACAAATGCATCTATTCGAGAGGAAGGGGAGAAGTTAAGACCCCGTTCTAACACTTCAGCCTGGATAGGTGTAATCTCGTGATATGATAAATTGACTACCTTGAACTGGTCCTTGTTTTTCTTGTGCTTATATCCTTTATTGAACATATCAGGGAATTGTTTCTTACGTGCGCCAGTTCTCAAGTTGAAGTCCCTCAGATCCTCAATATCACTGGTCGTAGTATGGCTCTCCGTGCCCGAGGTACTTGATGCCACCGAAGGTTCCCTAGACCTGTTTTTATGGGGGATCCCCTTCTTTTTGATTTGCCATTTGTATACTTTATCTGCATCATAGTCCAATACGTCGCGTTTAAATTTTTTGAGTTTTCCCTGGCTCACCTCTTCCTCCCACTTGATAGTGTCTGTTTCTAATTCCTTGAGCCATTTTTCCATAGTATCCCTAGGTACTTCTTTGTTAAGTGTGCTTTGCATATCCTCCAACTCCTTATCCATTTCTGCCAAGGACAAAGTATTCTTTTCAATGAGAATTTGAATTTGTATAAATTCAAAGGAGCTTGTAGATGCAGCTGTAATCCATCTTTTAATCAAAGAAACTCCCCCCTCCCGCTCTCTGACCACAACCTTCTTTCATTCTCTATCAAGAACTCCCATCCCGCTCAGGTCACCCCCACTTTCCACACTTATAGAAATATACAGGCCATTAACACCCAGAAACTTATGAAGAACTTGCAGTCCTCATTGGCCCCAATCTTCTCCATCTCATGTCCTGATTCTGCTCTGAAGCATTACAATGAAACCCTGCAAAAGTGCCCTGGATGAAGCTGCACCTCCTATACATAGAACAACTCGGCACAGATGGCGACAACCGTGGCACATGCTGCAAACACGTTTCCTGCAGCGGTGCTCCAGGTGCTCCGAATGTCTGTGGAGTAAATCTAATCTACCCGAAGATTTCAAGATGCAAGGAGCCTGCTTACTTCTTCTTCTGTAACAGGTTCAAAGTCAGAGCGTGAACTAGTGCATGGTATGAAGCGATTGGGAGATGATTTCCTTTCGAATGTGGTCAATTTTTTCTTTGAAGTAATTGGCCAGATCGTCAGCGTGGAGATCAGTGGTTGGGGCCTGCTCTCTTGGGTTGAGTAGGGACTGGAAAGTGTCAAAGAGACGTTTAGGGTTATTGGACAGCGAGGTGATGAGGGTGTTGAAATAGGTTTGTTTGGAGAGGTGAAGGGCAGAGTTGTATGTTTTTAGCATGAACTTATAATGGATGAAATCTTCGGGTAATTAGATTTTCTCCAGATGTTCGGCGCACCTGGAGCCCCGCTGCAGGAAACGTGTTTGCAGCGTGTGCCACGGTTGTCGCCGTCTGTGCCGAGTTGTTCTATGTATAGGAGGTGCAGCTTCATCCAGGGCACTTTGCAGGGTTTCATTGTAATGCTTCAGAGCAGAATCAGGACATGAGATGGAGAAGATTGGGGCCAATGAGGACTGCAAGTTCTTCATAAGTTTCTGGGTGTTAATGGCCTGTATGTTTCTATAAGTGTGGAAAGTGGGGGTGACCTGAGCGGGATGGCAGTTCTTGATAGAGAATGAAAGAAGGTTGTGGTCAGAGAGCGGGAGAGGGGAGTTTGTGAAATCATGCACTGAGCAAAGCCGGGAGAAGACCAAGTCAAGGGAGTTTCCATCTTCATGCGTTGGAGAGTTAGTATGCTGCGAGAGGCCGAAAGAGGAGGTTAGAGATAAAAGGTGAGAAGCAGATGGGGAGAGGGGAGAAGCAATGGGGATGTTGAAATCATCCATGGTAAGGGCGGGGGTGTCACAGGAGAGAAAGTGTGGAAGCCAGGTGGCAAAGTGATCCAGGAACTGATGAGAGGGGCCGGGAGGACGATACACCACCGCCACTCACATGGAGAAGGGGACGTAGAGTCTGACAGCATGGACCTCAAAGGAAGGGAATACAAGTGAGGGTACTTGGGGGATAACTTGGAAGGTACATTTGGGCATTTGGGTGAAAGGAGCAGACCGACGCCTCCACCTGCTCTGTTGTCTGATCTATATATATATATATATATATATATATATACACACAGTACAGACCAGAAGTCTGGACATCCCTTCTCATTTAAAGATTTTCCAGTATTTTCACAAGTATAAAAATTGTACATTCACACTGACATCATCAAAACTATGAATTAACACGTGTGGAATTATATACTTAACAAAAAAGTGTGAAACAACTGAAATGATGTCTTATATTCTAGGTTCTTCAAAGTAGCCACCTTTTGCTTTGATGACTGCTTTGCACACTCTTGGCATTCTCTTGATGAGCTTCAAGAGGTAGTCACCGGGAATGGTTTTCACTTCACAGGTGTGCCCTGTCAGGTTTAATAAGTGGGATTTCTTGCCTTATAAATGGGGTTAGGACCATCAGTTGTGTTGTGCAGAAGTCTGGTGGATACACAGCTGATAGTCCTACTGAATAGACTGTTAGAATTTGTATTATGGCAAGAAAAAAGCAGCTAAGTAAAGAAAAAGGAGTGGCCATCATTACTTTAAGAAATGAAGGTCAGTCAGTCCGAAAAATTGGGAAAACTTTGTAAGTGTTCCCAAGTGCAGTTGCAAAAACCATCAAGCGCTACAAAGAAACTGGCTCACATGAGGACCGCCCCAGGAAAGGAAGACCAAGAGTCACCTCTGCTTCTGAGGATAAGTTTATCCAAGTCACCAGCCACAGAAATCGCAGGATAACAGCAGCTCAGATTAGAGACCAGGTCAATGCCACACAGAGTTCTAGCAGCAGACACATCTCTACAACAACTGTTAAGAGGAGACTTTGTGCAGCAGGCCTTCATGGAAAAATAGCTGCTAGGAAACCACTGCTAAGGACAGGCAACAAGCAGAAGAGACTTGTTTGGGCTAAGGAACACAAGGAATGGACATTAGACCAGTGGAAATCTGTGCTTTGGTCTGATGAGTCCAAATTTGAGATCTTTGGTTCCAACCACCGTGTCTTTGTGCGACGCAGAAAAGGTGAACGGATGGACTCTACATGCTTGGTTCCCACCGTGAAGCATGGAGGAGGAGGTGTGATGGTGTGGGGGTGGTTTGCTGGTGACACTGTTGGGGATTTATTCAAAATTGAAGGCATACTGAACCAGCATGGCTACCACAGCATCTTGCAGCGGCATGCTATTCCATCCGGTTTGCGTTTAGTTGGACCATCATTTATTTTTCAACAGGACAATGACCCCAAACACACCTCCAGGCTGTGTAAGGGCTATTTGACCAAGAAGGAGAGTGATGGGGTGCTACGCCAGATGACCTGGCCTCCACAGTCACCAGACCTGAACCCAATCGAGATGGTTTGGGGTGAGCTGGACTGCAGATTGAAGGCAAAAGGGCCAACAAGTGCTAAGCATCTCTGGGAACTCCTTCAAGATTGTTGGAAGACCATTTCCGGTGACTACCTCTTGAAGCTCATCAAGAGAATGCCAAGAGTGTGCAAAGCAGTCATCAAAGCAAAAGGTGGCTACTTTGAAGAACCTAGAATATAAGACATATTTTCAGTTGTTTCACACTTTTTTGTTAAGTATATAATTCCACATGTGTTAATTCATAGTTTTGATGCCTTCAGTGTGAATGTACAATTTTCATAGTCATGAAAATACAGAAAAACCTTTAAATGAGAAGGTGTGTCCAAACTTTTGGTCTGTACTGTGTATATATATATACACACACACACATACTAAGGGACTGTGCTATACATAAGTGAGTACACTATAGACTAAGGGACTGTGTTAGACATAATCGATAATAACGTCTTCCTCCACCTCTCCGTTCCTAAATCCATTATAAATCCCCTTTCCTCCCATCCGAATCCCCCACACCCCTCATTGTCCTCCTCCCCCACATCCCATTATTGCCCCCTTAACCACCTCCATTATTTCTCCCCACCACCCGATTATTGCCCATTCACTACCTCCATCATTTCCTCTTCCCCCACCACCCCCATCATTGCCCTCTCTATCAACCCAGTCATTGCCTTCTGCCCGATCACCCCATCATTGCCCTCTCTATCAACCCAATCATTGCCTTCTGCCCCATCACCCCATCATTGCCCTCTCTGTCATGGTTCTCAATGGCAAGAGAACGTAGTAAGGCATACAAAAAGGACTAGCTCTTGGAAGATGGGAACTTGAGCTGACTGTGAGCTAAACCTACCGCACAAATAACAGTGGCCGGGTAGCGTGCCTACGTTTTATCCCTAGACGCCCAGCGCCAGCCGGAGAAC
This sequence comes from Ranitomeya variabilis, assembly GCF_051348905.1. Lineage (NCBI taxonomy): Eukaryota > Metazoa > Chordata > Amphibia > Anura > Dendrobatidae > Ranitomeya > Ranitomeya variabilis. The sequence goes on along the minus strand of NC_135233.1, from coordinate 10,889,744 downwards.
TGACTGACCCTAGCAGAGGAAAATACAGACCTGGCTTACCTCTAGAGAAATTTTCCCCAAAAGGCAGACAGTAGCCCCCACATATATTGTCGGTGATTTCAGAGGAAATTGACATACGAAGTATGAAGATAGGTTTAGCAAATTGAGGTCCGCTTACTAGATAGTAGGAAGACAGAAAAGGGAACTTCACAGTCAGCTGAAAACCCTATCAAAACACCATCCAGAAATTACTTTAAGACTCTAATATCAACTCATGACACCAGAGTGGCAATTTCAGTTCACAAGAGCTTCCAGCCTCAGAAAATAACAATCACAGAGAACTGGAACAAAAATGCAAAACAAACTTAGGACTACAAGTCCAACTTAGCTGATAGTAGTCTAGGAGCAGGAACATGCAACAGAAAGGCTTCTGGTAACATTGTTGGCCGGCATAGAAATGACTGAGGAGCAAGGCTAAATAGACAACTCCCACATCCTGATGGAAACAGGTGAACAGAGGAGATGAAGCACACAAGTTCAGTACCACCAGTGACCACCGGGGGAGCCCAGAAACCAAATTCACAACAGTACCCCCCCCTCAAGGAGGGGGCACCGAACCCTCACCAGAACCACCAGGGCGATCAGGATGAGCCCTATGAAAGGCATGGACCAAATCGGAGGCATGAACATCAGAGGCAGTCACCCAAGAATTATCCTCCTGACCGTAGCCCTTCCACTTGACCAGATACTGAAGTCTCCGTCTGGAAACACGGGAGTCCAAGATCTTCTCGACAACGTACTCCAACTCACCCTCAACCAACACCGGAGCAGGAGTCTCAACAGAAGGCACAACCGGTACCTCATACCTGCGCAACAATGACCGATGGAAGACATTATGAATAGAAAAAGATGCAGGGAGGTCCAAACGAAAGGACACAGGGTTAAGAATCTCCAATATCTTGTACGGGCCGATGAACCGAGGCTTAAACTTAGGAGAAGAAACCTTCATAGGGACAAAACGAGAAGACAACCACACCAAGTCCCCAACACAAAGACGAGGACCAACACGACGACGGCGGTTGGCAAAATGCTGAGTCTTCTCCTGGGACAACTTCAAATTGTCCACCACATGCCCCCAAATCTGATGCAACCTCTCCACCACAGCATCCACTCCAGGACAATCCGAAGACTCCACCTGACCGGAAGAGAAACGAGGATGAAACCCCGAATTACAGAAGAAAGGAGAAACCAAGGTGGCAGAACTAGCCCGATTATTGAGGGCAAACTCCGCCAAGGGCAAAAAGGCAACCCAATCATCCTGATCCGCAGACACAAAACACCTCAAATAAGTCTCCAAGGTCTGATTAGTTCGCTCGGTCTGGCCATTAGTCTGAGGATGGAAAGCAGACGAAAAAGACAAATCAATGCCCATCCTAGCACAGAACGCTCGCCAAAATCTAGACACGAATTGGGTTCCCCTGTCAGACACGATATTCTCCGGAATACCATGCAAGCGAACCACATTTTGAAAAAACAGAGGAACCAGCTCGGATGAGGAAGGCAATTTAGGCAAGGGGACCAAATGGACCATCTTAGAGAAACGGTCACACACCACCCAGATGACAGACATCTTCTGAGAAACAGGGAGATCAGAAATAAAATCCATGGAGATGTGAGTCCAAGGCCTCTTTGGAATAGGCAAAGATAACAACAATCCACTAGCCCGAGAACAACAAGGCTTGGCCCGAGCACAAACATCACAAGACTGCACAAAACCTCGCACATCTCGCGACAGGGAAGGCCACCAGAAGGACCTAGCCACCAAATCCCTGGTACCAAAGATTCCAGGATGACCAGCTAACGCAGAAGAATGGACCTCCGAGATGACTCTACTGGTCCAATCATCAGGAACAAACATTCTACCAGGCGGACAACGATCAGGTCTATCCGCCTGAAACTCCTGCAAGACCCGTCGCAAGTCTGGGGAAACAGCAGATAATATCACTCCATCCTTAAGGATACCTGTAGGTTCAGAATTACCAGGGGAAACAGGCTCAAAACTCCTAGAAAGGGCATCCGCCTTCACATTTTTAGAACCCGGTAGGTAAGAAACCACAAAATTAAACCGAGAGAAAAAGGATTCAGGCGCCTGGCAGACTCAAGATAAATCAAATTCTTGTGGTCAGTCAATACCACCACCTGATGTCTAGCCCCCAAAAGCCAATGACGCCACTCCTCAAAAGCCCACTTCATAGCCAAGAGCTCCCGATTACCAATATCATAATTTCGCTCAGCGGGCGAAAATTTACGAGAAAAGAACGCGCAAGGTCTCATCACGGAGCAGTCGGAACTTTTCTGCGACAAAACCGCCCCAGCTCCGATTTCTGAAGCGTCGACCTCAACCTGAAAAGGAAGAGTAACATCAGGCTGACGCAATACAGGGGCGGAAGAAAAGCGGCGCTTAAGCTCCCGAAAGGCCTCCACAGCAGCAGGGGACCAATCAGCAACATCAGCACCCTTCTTAGTCAAATCAGTCAACGGTTTAGCAACATCAGAAAAACCAGTTATAAATCGACGATAAAAATTAGCAAAGCCCAAAAACTTCTGAAGGCTCTTAAGAGAAGAGGGTTGCGTCCAATCACAAATAGCCTGAACCTTGACAGGGTCCATCTCAATGGAAGAGGGGGAAAAGATGTACCCCAAAAACGAAATCTTTTGAACCCCAAAAACGCACTTAGAACCCTTTACACACAAGGAATTAGAGCGCAAAACCTGAAAAACCCTCCTGACCTGTTGGACATGAGAGTCCCAGTCGTCCGAAAAAATCAAAATATCATCCAGATACACAATCATAAATTTATCCAAATATTCACGGAAAATGTCATGCATAAAAGACTGAAAGACTGAAGGGGCATTAGAAAGACCAAAAGGCATTACTAAATACTCAAAATGGCCCTCAGGCGTATTAAATGCGGTTTTCCACTCATCCCCCTGCTTAATTCGCACTAAATTATACGCCCCACGAAGATCAATCTTAGAGAACCACTTGGCCCCCTTTATTCGAGCAAACAAATCAGTAAGCAGTGGCAAAGGATACTGATATTTAACCGTGATTTTATTCAAAAGCCGATAATCAATACACGGCCTCAAAGAGCCATCTTTTTTAGATACAAAGAAAAAACCGGCTCCTAAGGGAGATGACGAAGGACGAATATGTCCCTTTTCCAAGGACTCCTTAATATATTCCCACATAGCAGCGTGTTCAGGCACAGATAGATTAAATAAACGACCCTTTGGAAACTTACTGCCCGGAATCAGATCTATTGTACAATCGCAATCTCTGTGCGGAGGTAGTGAACCAAGTTTAGGCTCCTCAAAAACGTCACGATAATCAGATAAAAATTCCGGAATCTCAGAGGGAATAGATGACGAAATGGAAACCAAAGGTACGTCCCCATGAGTCCCCTGACATCCCCAGCTTAACACAGACATTGCTTTCCAGTCGAGGACTGGGTTATGAGATTGCAGCCATGGCAATCCAAGCACCAACACATCATGTAGATTATACAACACAAGGAAGCGAATAATCTCCTGGTGATCCGGATTAATACGCATAGTTACTTGTGTCCAGTATTGTGGTTTGTTACTAGTAGTGTTGAGCATTCCGATACCGCAAGTATCGGGTATCGGCCGATACTTGCGGTATCGGAATTCCGATACCGGTATTCCGATACTTGCCGCGTATCGGATACCGGAATCGGAAGTTCCAAGATTCAAAATTCAGAAATTCAGCCAATGAGAATGATTCCAAGTGTGGGCACATCCTGTTTAGCATGGAGGGCATGAAACTACTGGCAAGGCTGTGATTGGCTGCTGAAATGATGTCATGATGCAGTTTAAAAGTCGCTGGCGCCATTTTCCGATCACTCTGCTGTGAATTCAGTTAGTGACAGGACGCTGTTTGCTGACTGAGGGACAGTTTAGAGATAGCGATTTGCTTCTTTGTGCTTTCCAAAGGCTAATTTAGCAACCGCTGTGTTCACCTACTATTCACCTTGCTTTTGCCTTGTAGCGCTGTTTTCACAGCGATCTGCAAGGTCTGTGTGTGTGTGTGTGTGTGAGTGCAGCCCACTCTCTAGTCTGAGTGCAGCCACATAGGCCATCCACAGCTGGTTGTATTCAGTTCAGGGAGGGTGGTTCATTGCCTCATACTGTTCTTTTTTTTTTTTTTTTTTCAAGTAGTGTAGTCTGCTGCTAATTTATTCAAAAAAATCCTATTAGTGTCTTTCCACCCGTCTCCAGCTAATTTGTGGAAAAACACTACATAGGATAAAGTAGAGGAGGGTTTTTGGGCCTTGCAGCGCCGTTTACGGCTGTCTGCACGGTCTCCGTGTGACTGCAGCTCGCCCTGTAGTCTGTGAGCAGCCGTAGCCTGGTTGTCTGCAGCTCAGGGTTGTTCACTGCGTCATACCGCCAAATCAATTTTAATTTTTTTTCAAGTAGTGTAGTCTGCTGCTAATTAATTTAAAAAAATCCTATTAGTGTCTTTCCACCCGTCTCCAGCTAATTTGTGGAAAAACACTACATAGGATAAAGTAGAGGAGGGTTTTTGGGCCTTGCAGCGCCGTTTACGGCTGTCTGCACGGTCTCCGTGTGACTGCAGCTCGCCCTGTAGTCTGTGAGCAGCCGTAGCCTGGTTGTCTGCAGCTCAGGGTTGTTCACTGCGTCATACCGCCAAATCAATTTTAATTTTTTTTCAAGTAGTGTAGTCTGCTGCTAATTAATTTAAAAAAATCCTATTAGTGTCTTTCCACCCGTCTCCAGCTAATTTGTGGAAAAACACTACATAGGATAAAGTAGAGGAGGGTTTTTGGGCCTTGCAGCGCCGTTTACGGCTGTCTGCACGGTCTCCGTGTGACTGCAGCTCGCCCTGTAGTCTGTGAGCAGCCGTAGCCTGGTTGTCTGCAGCTCAGGGTTGTTCACTGCGTCATACCGCCAAATCAATTTTAATTTTTTTTCAAGTAGTGTAGTCTGCTGCTAATTAATTTAAAAAAATCCTATTAGTGTCTTGCCACCCGTCTCCAGCTAATTTGTGGAAAAACACTACATAGGATAAAGTAGAGGAGGGTTTTTGGGCCTTGCAGCGCCGTTTACGGCTGTCTGCACGGTCTCTGTGTGACTGCAGCTCTATCTGTTGTCAGTTCAGCCCCCAAAAAAGAAATAAATAATAAAGTTCACCAAACACACCAGTTACACCACTTTACATTTGTGTAGGCCACATTAGCTCATATTAAAGTCTAGTCCACACTTTAGAAAATTAGTGTTTCTTATACCTGTTAGGAGGAGTTGCTCAGGAATAAGCACACAAATCCGTTAGTACTTTTCTGCTTATCTTTATCAGTCAACCAAGATGAAGAAGGCAGTGAGTAAGGCACGTGGGCGTGGGCGCGGAGCAGGGAGGGGACGTGGGGATTCTGTGCCTGCTGCGGGCACCGGTGACTCATCAGCACCCACTTTCACCAGGCAACAGTCGTTCATGCGCAGCTTTGTGTCAGAGCGCCGTACACCGCTGCTGCGTGAAGACCAAATTGAAGCCGTTGTCGGATGGATGGCAGCTAATGCATCAACTTCCATTAGTGCCACATCCTCTCAGACACAGAGCACTGGAGAGCAGCCATCTGTCTCTTCACCACCTGCCAAATTGCCCAGGCAGACAGAGAGCCCAGGACAGGAGCCGTCTCTACTTCTGTTCTCTGAATCTCTTGGCTTGGAAACAGGGGGCCAGCCAAGCAGCATTGGAGAAATGGAAGAAGAGGCAGGGTGCAGTGATGCCCAACAGCTTTTTCTGTCTTCCTCTGAAGAGGCGGGTGGGCCAGTGGCTCCGGTCACCACATCGCAGGCCGCATCAGCTGATGATGACACTCAGGTGCCACTTACTGGTGCGTGCTCTGCTGCTGAGACTACCCAGGAGGAGCAGTTGGGGGCAGAGGGTAGTGTAGATGATGAGGTCCTCGACCCATCTTGGCGTGAGGGACAGGAAGGTGGTGGGAGCAGCTCTGAGGAAGAGATTCCCCGTACGGCCCAAAGAGGGAGAGGGAGGGGGAAGACTGCGGATCCTGCAGCCTCCGCTTTGGCACCCGTTAGGAGCATGTCTCTTCCAAAAGCCAAAAAGGGCGCTCCCAAGACTTGCAGTGCCTGGTCCTTTTTTGACACAGTTGCAGATGACATTTGCTATGTCAGATGCAACGTGTGTCATCACAAAGTCAAAAGAGGTCGAAATGTCAGCAGCCTCAATACCTCCAACATGTGGAAACATGTGCGCACCAGGCACCCGGCGTTGTTAGAAAAACACACTGAAGAGGTAGGCCAACCAACAGCGGCAGCTACCACCTCTTCAGCTCGTGTTGCCTCTTCCTCTAGCTCACACGCAGCTGGTTCGGCTTCCTCCCAGGATCGCCGTGGAAGAACCTCTGGCCCTGTTGTCCAGAGACCCGCTGTAATTCCACCCGCAGCACCACTTTCCCAGTCATCCACACACTCCCAGCCCAGTCTACAGCCATCGGTAGTACAGGCATGGGAGAAAAGGCGGCCTTTCTCGTCAAACCACCCACGAGCACAGGCTCTGACTGCAGGCATTGCCAAACTTCTGTCACTGGAAATGCTGTCATTCAGGCTGGTGGAGACTGACAGCTTCCGTGACTTGATGTCATTGGCAGTCCCACAGTACAATGTGCCCAGCCGCTTTTACTTCAGCAGGCAAGCCGTCCCTGCCCTGCACAAGCATGTGGAGGGACACATAAAACACGCGCTACTGAACGCCGTCAGTAGCAAGGTCCACCTCACCACCGATGCGTGGACCAGTCAACATGGACAGGGGCGATACCTTTCCCTCACTGCCCATTGGGTTAATGTCATTGAGCCGGGTACAGACCGTGCGAGTGGCGCAGGACGTGTCCTGCCCACTCCAAGGATTGCAGGAATCCATTCTGTACGCATTGACTCCTCCTCTTACACCAGTTCCTCAGAATCATCGCTGCAGGAGCCGTCACAGTCCACCTCCACATGGACCCGTGATGAACGTGTACCTGTTACGACCGACATGAGCACAGCCGTGGCCAAACGTCAACAGGCCGTGTTGAAATTAATTTTTTTGGGGAATCGTAGCCACACAGCGCAGGAGCTCTGGAATGCCATCAAGCAGGAGAGCGATGTGTGGTTTGTGCCAGCGAATCTCCAGCCAGGCATGGTAGTGTGTGATAATGGCCGAAATCTGGTGGCAGCTCTGGGCCTCGGCAACCTCACTCACATCCCATGTCTGGCACATGTGCTCAATTTGGTCGTGCAGAGCTTTTTGAGGGACTATCCGGATCTTGATGCACTGCTGCACAAGGTCCGCCTAGAGTGTGCTCACTTGCGGCGTTCCAGCACGGCAAAAGCGCGCATTGCGGCTCTGCAGCGCCGACACCGCCTGCCGGAACATCGCATCATATGTGACCTACCTACCAGGTGGAATTCCACGTTACATATGTTGGAGCGGTTGTGTGAGCAGCAGCAAGCTGTAATGGAGTACCAGCTGCTTCAGGCGCAAAGAAGTCGCACTCAGCGCCGTACAGACTTCACAACCACAGAGTGGGCCACTATGAATGACGTCTGCCAGGTTTTGCGTCCCTTTGATTATTCCACGCGGATGGCGAGTGCAGATGATGCACTAGTCAGCATGACTGTCCCCCTTATCTGCCTGCTTGAAAAATCACTGCAAGCGCTAAGGGATGATGTTGTGGAAGAGGTGGAGGATGAGGATTCACCATTTCCATCATCTTCTGGACAGTCAGCGCCACGTGGTTCCTCACAAACGCTTAGGCAGGGGACAGTTTGTGAGGAGGATGAGGAGGAGTCAATGGAGGAGGAAGACGTCCGTCCAGAGGAGGGAGTTACCGAATTGTCCAGTACTCAGTGTGTACAGCGAGGGTGGGGTGATGACGAGCGGGCAGAGATCACGCCTCCAGCAGGGGACAGCGTTTCTTGGGCAGTTGGCAGTCTGCAGCACATGGTGGATTACATGCTGCAGTGCCTGAGAAACGACCGCCGCATCGCCCACATTCTCAACATGTCTGATTATTGGGTGTTCACCCTCCTCGATCCTCGCTACCGGGACAACGTAGAAAGCCTCATCACACCGTTGAACCGTGAGCGAAAAATGCGGGAGTACCAAGACACACTGGTCAATTCCATCATCTTCTCCATTCCAACTGAGAGAAGTGCTGCTAGTGCATTCCAAAGCAGCTCAGTGCGTCCAGGCAGTGGTGGAGGCTCTGCACAAAGAGGGAGCAGAAGCAGTGCCTCTGCCCAAGGCAAGACCAGTATGGCCCAACTGTGGCACAGTTTTCTGTGCCCCCCACAAAAGTCTACACCATCACCGACGGCTCCAGTCAGCAGGAGGCAACGGTTCCGTCAGATGGTGACAGACTACATGTCTTGCCCTCTTGCTGTACTCCCAGACGGCTCTTCCCCTTTCAAGTTTTGGGTCTCAAAGCTGGATACATGGCCAGAGCTAAGCCAGTATGCATTGGAGGTGCTGTCTTGCCCTGCGGCCAGTGTATTATCGGAATGTGTCTTTAGTGCTGCAGGTGGTGTACTAACTGACCGTCGCATGCGACTATCCTCCGATAACGTTGACCGGCTTACTTTCCTGAAAATGAACAAGGCCTGGATCTCGCAGGAATTTGCCACTCCTCCTCCTGATTAAATAATTAGGTCACTGTATACGTTATCCAGGTCTCCTGTTGTGTTCATCTTTCTACCACCTGAACTTAAATTCCTGTGCTCCAACACCGCCAGTTGAGGCTCAGAAGTGCCGTCTGCACAGTCAAAACATACGACCCAGTGTTATTGGGTTTCAGTAACGTCAGCTGATCCCCAGCTGTGTAGCCGGCAATGTGTCATGCGACCGCCACGCTGACACAACAACTGAAATGTAAGGGAATCTGTCCCCCCCCCCCCAAGGCGTTTGTTACTGAAAGAGCCACCTTGTGCAGCAGTAATGCTGCACAAGGAAAAGGTAGCTATTTTTGTTTAGCTCCTTGCACACGCAGAACTTAACACTTATAAAATGTGTCCCCTGCAACCGTAAAACCGTCCCGGAGGTGGGACTTTCCTTCGTAATGTGACGCAGCACAGCCGTCATTCCTACCCCCCCGGCGCCGCGCACCGGCTCCTCAGCGTTGTTTTATTCCGTCCCGGAGCCTGCGCTGTTATGTTATCCCGTGGCCAGGCACACTTAGCGCTGCCCGTCTTCTGGCATCATTTGGTGTCAGGATGGCTGCGCCTGTGCGGCCGCGCTGGCAGAGAGCCCGCCTCGCAGTGTCTTCTGATTTAATCCCACTGGGGGCCTGGGATCCATGGACATGCGCAGTGCATATCTGAACCTCCACCTCTCACTCATTTCCCTATGGCTTCTTCAGACTGTTCGGTGTCAGCTGGTCCCTAATAGCATGCCACGGCCGTGACACCGCACAGTCTTAAGAAGCCGTAGGGAGGGGAGTGAGAGGCGAGGATATGCACTGCGCATGGCCATGGATCCCAGGCCCCCAGTGGGATTAAATCAGAAGACACTGCGAGGCGGGCTCTCTGCCAGCGCGGCCGCACAGGCGCAGCCAGCCTGACACCAAATGATGTCAGAAGATGGGCAGCGCTAAGTGTGCCTGGCCACGGGATAACATAACAGCGCAGGCTCCGGGACGGAATAAAACAACGCTGAGGAGCCGGTGCGCGGCGCCGGGGGGGTAGGAATGACGGCTGTGCTGCGTCACATTACGAAGGAAAGTCCCACCTCCGGGACGGTTTTACGGTTGCAGGGGACACATTTTATAAGTGTTTAGTTCTGCGTGTGCAAGGAGCATGATGAAAAGAGCCACCTTTTCCTTTTGCATCTTTTGTGCTGCACAAGCTGGCTCTTTCAGCTACAAACGCCTTGGGGGGGGGTTAAAGGTTCCCTTTCGACTTTCTCAGGCTTCGGCCTACATTGTGTTCCTCTGCTTTTCCACCTGTCCCTGGGCTCCAACACCGCCAGTTGCCGTCCAGAAGTGCTGTACGCACAGTCAACAGTCCCTCCTCTGTTATTGGGGTTCAGTAACGTCAGCTGTTCCCCTGCTGTGTGTGTGGCAATCCCTCCTACCTCCTCCAACCTCCTCCTCCTCCACCTGCCCCTGGGCTCCAACACCGCCAGTTGCCGTCCAGAAGTGCTGTACGCACAGTCAACAGTCCCTCCTCTGTTATTGGGGTTCAGTAACGTCAGCTGTTCCCCTGCTGTGTGTGTGGCAATCCCTCCTACCTCCTCCAACCTCCTCCAACCTCCTCCTCCTCCACCTGTCCCTGGGCTCCAACACCGCCAGTTGCCGTCCAGAAGTGCTGTACGCACAGTCAACAGTCCCTCCTCTGTTATTGGGGTTCAGTAACGTCAGCTGTTCCCCTGCTGTGTGTGTGGCAATCCCTCCTACCTCCTCCAACCTCCTCCAACCTCCTCCTCCTCCACCTGTCCCTGGGCTCCAACACCGCCAGTTGCCGTCCAGAAGTGCTGTACGCACAGTCAACAGTCCCTCCTCTGTTATTGGGGTTCAGTAACGTCAGCTGTTCCCCTGCTGTGTGTGTGGCAATCCCTCCTACCTCCTCCAACCTCCTCCTCCTCCACCTGCCCCTGGGCTCCAACACCGCCAGTTGCCGTCCAGAAGTGCTGTACGCACAGTCAACAGTCCCTCCTCTGTTATTGGGGTTCAGTAACGTCAGCTGTTCCCCTGCTGTGTGTGTGGCAATCCCTCCTACCTCCTCCAACCTCCTCCAACCTCCTCCTCCTCCACCTGTCCCTGGGCTCCAACACCGCCAGTTGCCGTCCAGAAGTGCTGTACGCACAGTCAACAGTCCCTCCTCTGTTATTGGGGTTCAGTAACGTCAGCTGTTCCCCTGCTGTGTGTGTGGCAATCCCTCCTACCTCCTCCAACCTCCTCCAACCTCCTCCTCCTCCACCTGTCCCTGGGCTCCAACACCGCCAGTTGCCGTCCAGAAGTGCTGTACGCACAGTCAACAGTCCCTCCTCTGTTATTGGGGTTCAGTAACGTCAGCTGTTCCCCTGCTGTGTGTGTGGCAATCCCTCCTACCTCCTCCAACCTCCTCCTCCTCCACCTGCCCCTGGGCTCCAACACCGCCAGTTGCCGTCCAGAAGTGCTGTACGCACAGTCAACAGTCCCTCCTCTGTTATTGGGGTTCAGTAACGTCAGCTGTTCCCCTGCTGTGTGTGTGGCAATCCCTCCTACCTCCTCCAACCTCCTCCAACCTCCTCCTCCTCCACCTGTCCCTGGGCTCCAACACCGCCAGTTGCCGTCCAGAAGTGCTGTACGCACAGTCAACAGTCCCTCCTCTGTTATTGGGGTTCAGTAACGTCAGCTGTTCCCCTGCTGTGTGTGTGGCAATCCCTCCTACCTCCTCCAACCTCCTCCAACCTCCTCCTCCTCCACCTGTCCCTGGGCTCCAACACCGCCAGTTGCCGTCCAGAAGTGCTGTACGCACAGTCAACAGTCCCTCCTCTGTTATTGGGGTTCAGTAACGTCAGCTGTTCCCCTGCTGTGTGTGTGGCAATCCCTCCTACCTCCTCCAACCTCCTCCTCCTCCACCTGCCCCTGGGCTCCAACACCGCCAGTTGCCGTCCAGAAGTGCTGTACGCACAGTCAACAGTCCCTCCTCTGTTATTGGGGTTCAGTAACGTCAGCTGTTCCCCTGCTGTGTGTGTGGCAATCCCTCCTACCTCCTCCAACCTCCTCCAACCTCCTCCTCCTCCACCTGTCCCTGGGCTCCAACACCGCCAGTTGCCGTCCAGAAGTGCTGTACGCACAGTCAACAGTCCCTCCTCTGTTATTGGGGTTCAGTAACGTCAGCTGTTCCCCTGCTGTGTGTGTGGCAATCCCTCCTACCTCCTCCAACCTCCTCCAACCTCCTCCTCCTCCACCTGTCCCTGGGCTCCAACACCGCCAGTTGCCGTCCAGAAGTGCTGTACGCACAGTCAACAGTCCCTCCTCTGTTATTGGGGTTCAGTAACGTCAGCTGTTCCCCTGCTGTGTGTGTGGCAATCCCTCCTACCTCCTCCAACCTCCTCCAACCTCCTCCTCCTGTCCCTGGGCTCCAACACCGCCAGTTGCCGTCCAGAAGTGCTGTACGCACAGTCAACAGTCCCTCCTCTGTTATTGGGGTTCAGTAACGTCAGCTGTTCCCCTGCTGTGTGTGTGGCAATCCCTCCTACCTCCTCCAACCTCCTCCAACCTCCTCCTCCTCCACCTGTCCCTGGGCTCCAACACCGCCAGTTGCCGTCCAGAAGTGCTGTACGCACAGTCAACAGTCCCTCCTCTGTTATTGGGGTTCAGTAACGTCAGCTGTTCCCCTGCTGTGTGTGTGGCAATCCCTCCTACCTCCTCCAACCTCCTCCAACCTCCTCCTCCTCCTCCACCTGTCCCTGGGCTCCAACACCGCCAGTTGCCGTCCAGAAGTGCTGTACGCACAGAGCCAAACACCTCGCCAATGTGTTAGTGGGGTTCAGCACCGCCAGCTGTTCCCCTGCTGTGTATACGGCAACGTGTACTGCGACCGCCACGCAGTCACAACAAGTTTACTTTAAGGGAACCTGTCCCCCCCCCCCCCCCCCCAGGCGTTTGTTACTGAAGGAGCCACCTTGTGCAGCAGTAATGATGCAAAGGGAAAAAGTGCCTCTTTTCGTGGTGCTCCTTGCACATGCGGAACCTAACAGTTATGAAATGTGTCCCCTCACAGCGTAAAACCGTCCGGTAGGTGGAACTTTCCTTTGTCGTGTGACGCAGCACAGCCATCATTTTTACCCCCTTGGCGCCGTGCGCCGCCTCCTCAGCGTTGTTTGAATCTGTCCCGGAGCCTGCGCTGTTAGGTTAGCCCTTGGCCATGCACACATGTTGCGGTGCCCGTCTTCTGACATCATTTGGTGTCAGGCTGGCTGCGCCTGTGCGGGTGCGCTGGCCGAGATCCCGCCTCGCAGTGTCGTCTAATGTAATCCCACCGCGGGCCTGTGATCCGTGCCCGTGCGCAGTGCATATCCTCGCCTCTCACTCCCCTCCCTACGGCTTCTTCAGACTGTGCGATGTCAGCTGGTCCCTAATAGCATGCCACGGCCGTGACACCGCACAGTCTGAAAAAGCCGTAGGGAGGGGAGTGAGAGGCGAGGATATGCACTGCGCACGGGCACGGATCACAGGCCCGCGGTGGGATTACATTAGACGACACTGCGAGGCGGGATCTCGGCCAGCGCACCCGCACAGGCGCAGCCAGCCTGACACCAAATGATGTCAGAAGACGGGCACCGCAACATGTGTGCATGGCCAAGGGCTAACCTAACAGCGCAGGCTCCGGGACAGATTCAAACAACGCTGAGGAGGCGGCGCACGGCGCCAAGGGGGTAAAAATGATGGCTGTGCTGCGTCACACGACAAAGGAAAGTTCCACCTACCGGACGGTTTTACGCTGTGAGGGGACACATTTCATAACTGTTAGGTTCCGCATGTGCAAGGACCATAATTAAAAGAGCTAAGTTTACCTTTTCCAGCATTAGTGCTGTACACAATGGCTCTTTCAGCTACAAACGCCTGGGGGGGGGGGGTTAAAGGTTTCCTTTCAACTTGCTCGAGTGCAGGCTTCAGCCTACACTCCGCTCCCCCTGCTCCTCCTGCTGACCCTGGGCTCTAACACCGCCAGTTGGGGCCCGGTACTGCTAGCTGCACAGAGAAAAACACCAGCCAATGTGTCAGTGGGGTTCAGCACCGCCAGCTGTTCCCCTGCTGTGCAGCCGGCATCATGTCCTGCAACTGCCACGCAGACACAAGAACTGAAATTGAAGGGAACCTGTCCCCCCTCCCCCAGGCGTTTGTACGTTTTAAAGGCCACCTTGTACAGCGGTAATGCTGCATGTGTGCAAGGTGGCTCAGAAACGTATTCTCCTCGCACATGTGGAACTGAAAACACGTCTAAAATGTGTCCTCTGTGTGACCATTTAACCGTCCCGGTGGTGTGACTTTCCTTTGTAATGACACGCTGCAACCCCCTTGGTAGCGCTGCCCGTCTTCTGGCATCATGGTTTGGCTGCCTGCGCCTCTGCGGCCGCCCTGACCCACACAACGCCCCTCGTTGTCTTAGTTATTGGGACTGCGAGGGTGTGATTGATGGGCATGATCAGTGCATCAGTTCGCCTGTCCCTCATCTCCTTCCGCCTTCTGCGGACTGTGCGGCTTCATGGCCGTGGCATGCGTTAAGGGACCAGATGACGCCGCACAGTCTGAAGCGGGTGTAAGGACCCGAGTGCGAGAGGCGAACATATGTGCTGCGCCAGGCCCTGAATCCCAGCCCCGCAGTGTTTTAACAATGTTAAGACACTGCGGGGCTGGGATTCATGGTCATCGCGAAACGCACCGGCCGACATTAAATGATGCCAGAACATGGGCAGCGCTAACAGCGCTAGGCCAGGGGATAACACGACAGCGCAGACTCCTGTACAGCAAATAACAACGCTCAGGAGGCTGCACCCAGCACCAAGGTGGGATTCTTGACATCTGTGCTGCGTCTCATTACAAAGGGAACTCGCGCCTCCAACACAGTTTGACTGTATAAAGGGCTAAATGTTATACGTGTTCCATTCAGCGTGTGCAAGGAGCCAAATTAAAAGAGCAACCTTTGACTTGTGCAGCACTACTGCTGCATAAGCTGTGGCTCTTCTACTTTCTAACCCCTGAGGGGGGGTTAAAGGTTACCTTTGAAATTGGTTCAAGTAGGCTTCGGCCTACACTCTGCTCCCCCTGCAGAGCCCGGGCTCCAACACCGCTAGTTGCTGTCCGGAAGTGCTGGCTGCACAGAGCCAAACACCTCGCCAATGTGTCAGTGGGGTCCAGCACCGCCAGCTGTTCCCCTGCTGTGTAGCCGGCAACGTGTCCTGCGACCGCCACGCAGACACAACAGACCCAAAGCTGCCGCCAGTGCAGGCTTCGGCCTACACTCCCCTCCCCCTGCTCCTGCTCCTCCTCCTCCTGCTGACCCTGGGCTCTAACAAACCGCCAGTTGGGGCCCAGATGTGCTAGCTGCACAGAGAAAAACACCAGCCAATGTGTCAGTGGGGCCCAGCACCGCCAGCTGTTCCCCTGCTGTGCAGCCGGCAACGTGTCCTGCAAAAGCCACGCAGACACAAGAACTGAAATTGAAGGGAACCTGTCCCCCCTCCCCCAGGCGTTTTTACGTTATCCAGCCACCTTGTACAGCGGTAATGCTGCATGTGTGCAAGGTGGCTCAGAAACGTATTCTCCTCGCACATGTGGAACTGAAAACACGTCTGCAATGTGTCCTCTGTGTGACCATTTAACCGTCCCGGTGGTGTGACTTTCCTTTGTAATGACACGCTGCAACCCCCTTGGTAGCGCTGCCCGTCTTCTGGCATCATTGTTTGGCTGGCTGCGCCTCTGCGGCCGCCCTGACCCACACAACGCCCCTCGGTGTCTTATTTATTGGGACTGCGAGGGTGTGATTGATGGGCAGGATCAGTGCATTAGTTCGCCTGTCCCTCCTCTCCTTCCGCCTTCTTCGGACTGTGCGGGTTCATGGCCGTGGCATGCGATAAGGGATCAGATGACGCCGCACAGTCTGAAGCGGGTGTAAGGACCCGAGTGTGAGAGGCCAACATATGTGCTGCGCCAGGCCCTGAATCCCAGCCCCGCAGTGTTTTTACAATGTTAAGACACTGCGGGGCTGGGATTCATGGTCATCGCGAACCGCACCGGCCGACATTAAATGATGTCAGAAGATGGGCAGCGCTAACAGCGCTAGGCCAGGGGATAACACGACAGCGCAGACTCCTGTACAGCAAATAACAACGCTCAGGAGGCTGCACCCAGCACCAAGGTGGGATTCTTGACATCTGTGCTGCGTCTCATTACAAAGGGAACTCGCGCCTCCAACACAGTTTGACTGTATAAAGGGCTAAATGTTATACGTGTTCCATTCAGCGTGTGCAAGGAGCCAAATTAAAAGAGCAACCTTTGACTTGTGCAGCACTACTGCTGCATAAGCTGTGGCTCTTCTACTTTCTAACCCCTGAGGGGGGGTTAAAGGTTACCTTTGAAATTGGTTCAAGTAGGCTTCGGCCTACACTCTGCTCCCCCTGCAGAGCCCGGGCTCCAACACCGCTAGTTGCTGTCCGGAAGTGCTGGCTGCACAGAGCCAAACACCTCGCCAATGTGTCAGTGGGGTCCAGCACCGCCAGCTGTTCCCCTGCTGTGTAGCCGGCAACGTGTCCTGCGACCGCCACGCAGACACAACAGACCCAAAGCTGCCGCCAGTGCAGGCTTCGGCCTACACTCCCCTCCCCCTGCTCCTGCTCCTCCTCCTCCTGCTGACCCTGGGCTCTAACAAACCGCCAGTTGGGGCCCAGATGTGCTAGCTGCACAGAGAAAAACACCAGCCAATGTGTCAGTGGGGCCCAGCACCGCCAGCTGTTCCCCTGCTGTGCAGCCGGCAACGTGTCCTGCAAAAGCCACGCAGACACAAGAACTGAAATTGAAGGGAACCTGTCCCCCCTCCCCCAGGCGTTTTTACGTTATCCAGCCACCTTGTACAGCGGTAATGCTGCATGTGTGCAAGGTGGCTCAGAAACGTATTCTCCTCGCACATGTGGAACTGAAAACACGTCTGCAATGTGTCCTCTGTGTGACCATTTAACCGTCCCGGTGGTGTGACTTTCCTTTGTAATGACACGCTGCAACCCCCTTGGTAGCGCTGCCCGTCTTCTGGCATCATTGTTTGGCTGGCTGCGCCTCTGCGGCCGCCCTGACCCACACAACGCCCCTCGGTGTCTTATTTATTGGGACTGCGAGGGTGTGATTGATGGGCAGGATCAGTGCATCAGTTCGCCTGTCCCTCCTCTCCTTCCGCCTTCTTCGGACTGTGCGGCTTCATGGCCGTGGCATGCGATAAGGGATCAGATGACGCCGCACAGTCTGAAGCGGGTGTAAGGACCCGAGTGTGAGAGGCCAACATATGTGCTGCGCCAGGCCCTGAATCCCAGCCCCGCAGTGTTTTTACAATGTTAAGACACTGCGGGGCTGGGATTCATGGTCATCGCGAACCGCACCGGCCGACATTAAATGATGTCAGAAGATGGGCAGCGCTAACAGCGCTAGGCCAGGGGATAACACGACAGCGCAGACTCCTGTACAGCAAATAACAACGCTCAGGAGGCTGCACCCAGCACCAAGGTGGGATTCTTGACATCTGTGCTGCGTCTCATTACAAAGGGAACTCGCGCCTCCAACACAGTTTGACTGTATAAAGGGCTAAATGTTATACGTGTTCCATTCAGCGTGTGCAAGGAGCCAAATTAAAAGAGCAACCTTTGACTTGTGCAGCACTACTGCTGCATAAGCTGTGGCTCTTCTACTTTCTAACCCCTGAGGGGGGGTTAAAGGTTACCTTTGAAATTGGTTCAAGTAGGCTTCGGCCTACACTCTGCTCCCCCTGCAGAGCCCGGGCTCCAACACCGCTAGTTGCTGTCCGGAAGTGCTGGCTGCACAGAGCCAAACACCTCGCCAATGTGTCAGTGGGGTCCAGCACCGCCAGCTGTTCCCCTGCTGTGTAGCCGGCAACGTGTCCTGCGACCGCCACGCAGACACAACAGACCCAAAGCTGCCGCCAGTGCAGGCTTCGGCCTACACTCCCCTCCCCCTGCTCCTGCTCCTCCTCCTCCTGCTGACCCTGGGCTCTAACAAACCGCCAGTTGGGGCCCAGATGTGCTAGCTGCACAGAGAAAAACACCAGCCAATGTGTCAGTGGGGCCCAGCACCGCCAGCTGTTCCCCTGCTGTGCAGCCGGCAACGTGTCCTGCAAAAGCCACGCAGACACTTGCTCTTGGACCTTCTGCTCCCCATCCTGGTTCCAGTACCGTCAGCTGGTTCCGGGCAGAGCCTTTGGCTTAGGTGCCTCCCTTTGGTATCCGAGTTCCACCAACGTCAGGTGGTCCTTGGTAGTGCTTTCAGGCACGGGTACCTCCTGCTTAGTAACCGGGTTCCAGTAACGTCAGCTGGTCCTCGGTAGTTCCATTGGCTCTTGGACCTTCGGCTACCCATCCGGGTTCCAGCACCGTCAGCTGGTTCTCGGCAGTGTCTTTTGCTCTTGTACCTTCTGCTCCCCATCCTGGTTCCAGTACCGTCAGCTGGTTCCGGGCAGAGCCTTTGGCTTAGGTGCCTCCCTCTGGGTATCTGAGTTCCACCAACGTCAGGTGGTCCTTGGTAGTGCTTTCAGCACAGGTACCTCCTGCTTAGTAACCGGGTTCCAGTAACGTCAGCTGGTCCTCGGTCGTTCCATTGGCTCTTGGACCTTCGGGTAGCCATCCGAGTTCCAGTTCCATCAGCTGGTTCTCGGCATTTTCTCAGCCTTCTTGTACCTTCTGCTACATTTCCAACTTCAAGAGACTAAACACGATGACCCGGAAGACCACCCCTAAGATGACGACGACACCAGAGACGACAACCACCGTGATGACGACGACCCTGGAGACGATGACCCTGAAGACCACCCCGATGACGACGACCCCGGAGACCACCCCGATGACGACGACCCCGGAGACGACGACCCTGGAGACGACGACGACCTGGAAGACCGAGAAGCAGAAGAACAAGAGGCTGCAGAACAAAGAGCAGAAGGACATTAAGCATAACACAAAATATCAGAGCAAAAAATATTATGTAAATTATAAGCAGAAGAAGACTAAGCAGTGTATGGGGGTGAGTCCGTTCCTCCTCGTGGTGCCCCTGGATAAAGCCTGATGCTGCAGGCCAAACTGAACGCGGACAAATGTAACTCTTTTGTGACAGGCAGAACGGAAGGTGTAATCTTCAAACTTTTATAGATAACAACTACGGGAATGCCTGTCACAAATAAGAATATGATGAAGAAGTAGAATATGATGAAGATAATAGTAAACTAAAAACAATATGAACAATGTAACCCAAAAAATAATAGGTAGAAGATGAAGAAGAAGATGAATAAGGTGAAGAAGTTGATGTCAAAGAAGCTGATGATGAGGATAATTAAGAAGAAAGCGTGGGAGAAGTAAAAAAAAAGGTGAAGGGCGTGGAAGCAGTGAAACATCAATATCTGACATTAAAAAAAAAATTAACATAGTCAAATTCTTTCTAACGCCGAACGTCATAAAAAAAAACGCAAAATCCTGCTATTCTATTACATTGGGCTAAACCTCTGTGCCTTTAATATCTCCGCCACGTCCCCCAATACATCCTACATTATTCTTAGTTGTTTTCCTTCATGTAGAATGAACCTACAAGTGTATAAAGGGTTTATTTTAATTCCGATATTTTCGTCCCATTGACTTGCATTGGGATCGGGTATCGGTATCGGATTAGATCCGATACTTTGACGGTATCGGCCGATACTTTCCGATACCGATACTTTCCGATATCGGAAGGTATCGCTCAACACTAGTTACTAGCCAATGGCATGGAGTCAATACCCTTCAGAGGTATAGGAACTTCCAGAGGCTCTAAATTAAACCCACAGCGTTTGGCAAAGGACCAATCCATAAGACTCAAAGCGGCGCCAGAGTCGACATAGGCGTCCGCGGTAATAGACGATAAAGAGCAAATCAGGGTCACAGATAGAATAAACTTAGACTGTAAAGTGCCAATTGAAACTGACTTATCAACCTTCTTAGTACGTTTAGAGCATGCTGATATAACATGAGTTGAATCGCCACAATAGAAGCATAACCCATTTTTTCGCCTAAAATTCTGTCGTTCGCTTCTGGACAGAATTCTATCACACTGCATAATCTCTGGCGCCTTCTCAGTAGACACCGCCAAATGGTGTACAGGTTTGCGCTCCCGCAAACGCCGATCAATCTGAATAGCCATTGTCATGGACTCATTCAGACCTGCAGGCACAGGGAACCCCACCATAACATCTTTAATGGCATCAGAGAGACCCTCTCTGAAATTCGCCGCCAGGGCGCACTCATTCCACTGAGTAAGCACAGACCACTTACGAAATTTTTGGCAGTATATTTCAGCCTCATCTTGCCCTTGAGACAGAGCCATCAAGGCTTTTTCAGCCTGAATCTCTAAATGAGGTTCCTCATAAAGCAACCCCAAAGCCAGGAAAAACGCATCCACATTGAGCAACGCAGGATCCCCTGGTGCCAAAGCAAATGCCCAATCCTGAGGGTCGCCCCGGAGCAAGGATATAACAATCCTGACCTGCTGTGCAGGATCTCCAGCGGAGCGAGATCTCAGAGACAAAAATAATTTACAATTATGTTTGAAATTCTGGAAGCGAGATCTATCCCCGGAGAAAAATTCAGGCAAAGGTACTCTAGGTTCAGATATAGGAGCATGAATTACAAAATCCTGTAAACTTTGAACCTTCATAGCGAGATTGTTCAGACCTGTAGCTAAACTCTGAGAATCCATTTTCATCAGGTGAAATCAGAACCATTCAAGGATTAGAAGGAGAGAGAGACGAAGGCTGCAGTAAGCAGAGATGCTAGTGAATCAACTAATGAGCAAACTCAGGAAAAAAAAATAAAAAATTCTCTGCAGACTTCTTTTCTCTCCTTTCTTCTGCCAATAATTTTAACCCTTGGCCGGCCAAACTGTCATGGTTCTCAATGGCAAGAGAACGTAGTAAGGCATACAAAAAGGACTAGCTCTTGGAAGATGGGAACTCGAGCTGACTGTGAGCTAAACCTACCGCACAAATAACAGTGGCCGGGTAGCGTGCCTACGTTTTATCCCTAGACGCCCAGCGCCAGCCGGAGAACTGACTGACCCTAGCAGAGGAAAATACAGACCTGGCTTACCTCTAGAGAAATTTTCCCCAAAAGGCAGACAGTAGCCCCCACATATATTGTCGGTGATTTCAGAGGAAATTGACATACGAAGTATGAAGATAGGTTTAGCAAATTGAGGTCCGCTTACTAGATAGTAGGAAGACAGAAAAGGGAACTTCACAGTCAGCTGAAAACCCTATCAAAACACCATCCAGAAATTACTTTAAGACTCTAATATCAACTCATGACACCAGAGTGGCAATTTCAGCTCACAAGAGCTTCCAGCCTCAGAAATATTCAAACACAGAGAACTGGAACAAAAATGCAAAACAAACTTAGGACTACAAGTCCAACTTAGCTGATAGTAGTCTAGGAGCAGGAACATGCAACAGAAAGGCTTCTGGTAACATTGTTGGCCGGCATAGAAATGACTGAGGAGCAAGGCTAAATAGACAACTCCCACATCCTGATGGAAACAGGTGAACAGAGGCGATGAAACACACAAGTTCAGTACCACCAGTGACCACCGGGGGAGCCCAGAAACCAAATTCACAACACCTCTCTATCAAGCCAATCATTGCCTTTTGCCCCATCATTGCCCTCTCCTCCACCTACACACAGCACCATTCACCTCTCTGCATATATACATACACACACACACTCTCCCTCACCTCTGCACACAGTATCCTGAAGCCTCCCTGCCTCGCACAGCTGTGGCACTGAATGATGATGTCATTCAGCCACTGCTGTGTGAGCCCGAAAGCGTGGGCAGGATGGACCCATTCCCTGCAGCTCCACTCCGCTGCCATTTTCTCCTGCACGCAGCAGAGCTGCAGGGATTGCTCCCTGCCCGCCGCACATGAGGGCAATCTGGCCAGGGGCCCCCCGAGTCCCCATAGTCCTTCATATAGTATTATACACTTCCCATAGTCCTCCACATAGTATAATACACTCTTCATAGTGCATAGTATAATACACCGCCATAGACATCCATGTAGTACTGACTGCAGAAAGAAAAAAGGGTTGGTTGGCACAGAACGAACTTCAATACACGTGAACCACTGCTGCAATTATGGAGTATGGATATCCGGGGGTTAATGCTTATTTGTTTTGGAAGGATCGGGCGGTGCTGAACCTTGAATGGTAACACATCCAAATGCAATAGAATAAAGAGAAAAAGAGGCAGCACTCACCCTTCTTTCTTCCGTTGTAAAAAGTCCTTTTAATTCATAACGATAAAACTTGACATACAGGTACGGTATCGGCTAGGGCATAAGTGCGGAGAGGGAGCGGTGAAGACAAGACGACGGCCGTTTCGCACTTACGTGCTTCTACGGGTCCATGTGTGCTGTGCCGGCAACGTCATTTCCTTTATCAGGTAAGCGACGCACCACATGATAAATAAATACATATATAATTAAAATTAAAAACAACAACACAATCTTTCAACAAAATTTCTTTCGGATTATAGAAAAATGGCCATGTCCAATTTATCATTTAACCCCCAGGGGCCCTGGGCATTAGTTTTGAGGATCCACCTCGCTTCACACTGAAGGAGCAATTTATTGTGATCGCCTCCCTGCTGTGGGAACTTGATCACTTCCAAACCAGCAAAGCTTAGCTGGTTGGGGTCTCCTCCGTGCGATTCATGTACATGTTTAATTAAACGGACACGTCCCTTCCCTGTGAGCACTGAGTTAAAGTGCTCACGGAAGCGAACCATTAGCGGCCTGATTGTTTTTCCTATATAAAACTTATTGCACTGGCAAAAAATTGCATATACGACAAATTTGGTCTTGCATGTAATAAAGTCTCTCACAGCATGTGTCACGGTGCCTATCTTTAACGGATTTTTAGTATTATGTAGATGGCACATGCTACAGTTTCCACATTTGAAATTTCCCTGCGGACGTGATTTTTTTATCCAGTCATTCCTATCCATTGCAATTCTATTTTTTACGACTAGATCTCCTATATTCTTGGGGCGCCTATAGGCAAACCGTGGACGGCAATCGGGTAAACTCCTAAAATCAACATCATTTTTTATAATGTGCCAGTTTTTTCGTATGGCCGAAAACACCTCATTATCCAATGGGCTGTGTTTAAAGATAAAGGTGAACACCCCCTCTCTCTTTAAATTATCGACCCCATTTGTTCTTTGCCTTTTTTTATTCCTTCCTCTTTTTAGAAGATCCAATTGTGACAGGCTCGCTGCTCGTGCCTCAGCCTGGTGCAAAACATGTTTGGGATACCCCCTATTTCTGAAACGTGATTTTAGTTCCTGTACCTGTTTATTGAAACCCTCATCGTCACTATTGATTTTTCTTAAGCGCACCATTTGGCTATAAGGTATAGCATTTTTTGTGTGCTCAGGATGCGCGCTTTGGAAATGAAGCACATTATTGGTCGCTGTTTCCTTTCTGTGGGCCCTAGTAGTGATCACCCCTTCTTGGATCTCCACTTTTACATCCAGGAATTCTAGGGATTTACCCCCGAATACTGATGTGAAAAGCATATTTTCGTTATTATTATCATTTAGAAATGCCACAAACTCATGGAAACTCGATTCCCCCCCATCCCACACCATAAATACATCGTCAGCGAATCGCAGATACATCCGTATGTGACTCAGAAAAGGATTAAGGGGTCCGGTGACGTGCCTCTCCTCAAAAGCTGCAAGAAACAGATTTGCGAAGACGCACGCCACCGGGGTACCCATCGCGGTACCAACCCGCTGGGAATACCACTTATCAAGAAATTTAAAGGTATTATTGGTAAGTACAAAATCCAAACCCTCCAAAATAAATGAAATAAAATTCTCATCCTTCTCTGTGTTCATAAGAATGCGCTGAATGGCCTCTAGGCCCTTTTGGTGTGGAATGCGGGTATATAAGTTAACAATGTCAATTGATACCAACGAAAACGTTGGTTGCCAAATTAAATCTTTGAGTGCCAGTAAAAAATCGCCAGAATCTTTAACAAAAGAAGGTATTTCCATTAACAATGGCTTAAGAAGCCAATCGAGGAATTGGGACAACGGTTCGGTGATGGAATTTTTTCCCGAAACTATTGGGCGGCCCGGTGGTTGTTTCGCATTTTTGTGAACTTTTGGGATACTATACCAATTGGCATGATGGGGAAATTCTGGGATTAATTTTTCAGCCCTTGCTCGTGTTATGGTGCCCATCTCCACATATCTGCGCAAGAAAGTTCTTAATTTCATTTTAATGCCATTAGTGGGATTACGTTCTAATGCCATATATGTGTTGGAATCATCCAGCTGAGATAACGCCTCCTCTATATAATATTTCTTGTCGAGGATGACGATGTTACCACCTTTATCCGCTTTGCGGATAACTATGTCATTCCATTTTTGTATATCTCTTAGCGCTCCCATTTCTTGCGCAGATAAGTTATGGTGGGCTTGTTTGTACATCAGAGCTTCTATGTCCTTGATAACAAGATCCTGAAAAAGATCTATATTGTTCCCTGGAGATATTGGGGGCATCCAGCTGGATTTTATTCCTCCTGTGAAGGGCCCCGATACATATGACCTTTCGACATTCTGTCGTGACTCTACATCTTCTTGACTAGGCCCGTCCAACCCCGCTAATAATTTGGTTACATCAATGTCCCTTTGATCCCATAATGGGTATGCCATAAAGCCCAAAGGCCCCACTCCTACTGGAACATCGGTAGAAACTGGCGAAACTCCACTTTCTTTGCACTTAGTAAAATATTTATGGAGATGCAATTTTCTGACACTTCTAAATAAATCAATTTTGAATTCACTCAGATCAAAGTTCTCGGGTAAGCAAAAATTAATTCCCCGCGACAAAACCCTGGATTCGTTCTCTGTGAGAGTTTTACTAGACAAGTTCAATATTTGCAGCGAGCCGTCCTCTTGTATTGCCTCAGATGATCCATTTAACGTCTCCAAGACACCTGCTTGCGTTTCTTTTGGATATTTCTTTCTTCTCCCCCGTCGTATTTTTTTCCCCCTAAAGGGATTTGCGTGTTCATAACCGTAGCTGTTTCCTTACTCGTGGAAGGCTGTGCAGGGCGATCTTCATTAACATCATCTGTGGCGCTGGAGTCAGAATCAGTAATCCACCCATCGCGATAATTTCTTTGGTGTTTTGTGAATTTCCGTGACCGATTTCTAGCAAAGGTTTTTCTCATATTGTTTTTATTCCACGTAAAAATTTGCCCCGAATCGAAATCACGTTTGTCCCTAAGGAATTTTTCTTTCTTTTTTTCTTTAGTGTCCAATTGTACTACCACTAGTTTTTTTTTCCATTTTTTTCTCAAAAGTCTTATAGGCCTCTCCACTTACTCTTGAGGCTAATTCACATTTGGACTTCTCCAACTGCTCGCATAACAACGAATAATCCTTTTCATTCTGGGAAATAACCAATTTAAGTAAATCCTGGGAGCACTGCAGATGTATTTGCTCCCATGCTTTTTGGAAACCCATGTCCTCTTTGAATTGTGAGATCTCTTTAAAGACTCTCAGTCCTCGTGGGACTCGATTACACTCCGTGTAGGATTTCAGAGATTTAATAGTCCAAAATAGCCGGATTTCTTTTTCTGCCAGCGTTTGCACTTTAATCTCTAAGGATTTGGTGCTTATAAGTTCCAACTCGTTCTTGTGATTGCAATCCGAAAAAAATTCTCCTGCTCCCTCTCTGCCCGCCATCAAACCGTTAAACATATCCCCGTTTCCCGCAGAATCCTCCATCATTTCAGTCTGCATCCTGCAGAGCAGCGTGTGTTCTGAACAAGTCTTTCGTGCTCAAACCTTTAAATAAATCACATATTTCATAGAACTGACTGCAGAAAGAAAAAAGGGTTGGTTGGCACAGAACGAACTTCAATACACGTGAACCACTGCTGCAATTATGGAGTATGGATATCCGGGGGTTAATGCTTATTTGTTTTGGAAGGATCGGGCGGTGCTGAACCTTGAATGGTAACACATCCAAATGCAATAGAATAAAGAGAAAAAGAGGTCGATAATTTAAAGAGAGAGGGGGTGTTCACCTTTATCTTTAAACACAGCCCATTGGATAATGAGGTGTTTTCGGCCATACGAAAAAACTGGCACATTATAAAAAATGATGTTGATTTTAGGAGTTTACCCGATTGCCGTCCACGGTTTGCCTATAGGCGCCCCAAGAATATAGGAGATCTAGTCGTAAAAAATAGAATTGCAATGGATAGGAATGACTGGATAAAAAAATCACGTCCGCAGGGAAATTTCAAATGTGGAAACTGTAGCATGTGCCATCTACATAATACTAAAAATCCGTTAAAGATAGGCACCGTGACACATGCTGTGAGAGACTTTATTACATGCAAGACCAAATTTGTCGTATATGCAATTTTTTGCCAGTGCAATAAGTTTTATATAGGAAAAACAATCAGGCCGCTAATGGTTCGCTTCCGTGAGCACTTTAACTCAGTGCTCACAGGGAAGGGACGTGTCCGTTTAATTAAACATGTACATGAATCGCACGGAGGAGACCCCAACCAGCTAAGCTTTGCTGGTTTGGAAGTGATCAAGTTCCCACAGCAGGGAGGCGATCACAATAAATTGCTCCTTCAGTGTGAAGCGAGGTGGATCCTCAAAACTAATGCCCAGGGCCCCTGGGGGTTAAATGATAAATTGGACATGGCCATTTTTCTATAATCCGAAAGAAATTTTGTTGAAAGATTGTGTTGTTGTTTTTAATTTTAATTATATATGTATTTATTTATCATGTGGTGCGTCGCTTACCTGATAAAGGAAATGACGTTGCCGGCACAGCACACATGGACCCGTAGAAGCACGTAAGTGCGAAACGGCCGTCGTCTTGTCTTCACCGCTCCCTCTCCGCACTTATGCCCTAGCCGATACCGTACCTGTATGTCAAGTTTTATCGTTATGAATTAAAAGGACTTTTTACAACGGAAGAAAGAAGGGTGAGTGCTGCCTCTTTTTCTCTTTATTCTATTGCATTTGGATGTGTTACCATTCAAGGTTCAGCACCGCCCGATCCTTCCAAAACAAATAAGCATTAACCCCCGGATATCCATACTCCATAATTGCAGCAGTGGTTCACGTGTATTGAAGTTCGTTCTGTGCCAACCAACCCTTTTTTCTTTCTGCAGTCAGTTCTATGAAATATGTGATTTATTTAAAGGTTTGAGCACGAAAGACTTGTTCAGAACACACGCTGCTCTGCAGGATGCAGACTGAAATGATGGAGGATTCTGCGGGAAACGGGGATATGTTTAACGGTTTGATGGCGGGCAGAGAGGGAGCAGGAGAATTTTTTTCGGATTGCAATCACAAGAACGAGTTGGAACTTATAAGCACCAAATCCTTAGAGATTAAAGTGCAAACGCTGGCAGAAAAAGAAATCCGGCTATTTTGGACTATTAAATCTCTGAAATCCTACACGGAGTGTAATCGAGTCCCACGAGGACTGAGAGTCTTTAAAGAGATCTCACAATTCAAAGAGGACATGGGTTTCCAAAAAGCATGGGAGCAAATACATCTGCAGTGCTCCCAGGATTTACTTAAATTGGTTATTTCCCAGAATGAAAAGGATTATTCGTTGTTATGCGAGCAGTTGGAGAAGTCCAAATGTGAATTAGCCTCAAGAGTAAGTGGAGAGGCCTATAAGACTTTTGAGAAAAAAATGGAAAAAAAACTAGTGGTAGTACAATTGGACACTAAAGAAAAAAAGAAAGAAAAATTCCTTAGGGACAAACGTGATTTCGATTCGGGGCAAATTTTTACATGGAATAAAAACAATATGAGAAAAACCTTTGCTAGAAATCGGTCACGGAAATTCACAAAACACCAAAGAAATTATCGCGATGGGTGGATTACTGATTCTGACTCCAGCGCCACAGATGATGTTAATGAAGATCGCCCTGCACAGCCTTCCACGAGTAAGGAAACAGCTACGGTTATGAACACGCAAATCCCTTTAGGGGGAAAAAAATACGACGGGGGAGAAGAAAGAAATATCCAAAAGAAACGCAAGCAGGTGTCTTGGAGACGTTAAATGGATCATCTGAGGCAATACAAGAGGACGGCTCGCTGCAAATATTGAACTTGTCTAGTAAAACTCTCACAGAGAACGAATCCAGGGTTTTGTCGCGGGGAATTAATTTTTGCTTACCCGAGAACTTTGATCTGAGTGAATTCAAAATTGATTTATTTAGAAGTGTCAGAAAATTGCATCTCCATAAATATTTTACTAAGTGCAAAGAAAGTGGAGTTTCGCCAGTTTCTACCGATGTTCCAGTAGGAGTGGGGCCTTTGGGCTTTATGGCATACCCATTATGGGATCAAAGGGACATTGATGTAACCAAATTATTAGCGGGGTTGGACGGGCCTAGTCAAGAAGATGTAGAGTCACGACAGAATGTCGAAAGGTCATATGTATCGGGGCCCTTCACAGGAGGAATAAAATCCAGCTGGATGCCCCCAATATCTCCAGGGAACAATATAGATCTTTTTCAGGATCTTGTTATCAAGGACATAGAAGCTCTGATGTACAAACAAGCCCACCATAACTTATCTGCGCAAGAAATGGGAGCGCTAAGAGATATACAAAAATGGAATGACATGGTTATCCGCAAAGCGGATAAAGGTGGTAACATCGTCATCCTCGACAAGAAATATTATATAGAGGAGGCGTTATCTCAGCTGGATGATTCCAACACATATATGGCATTAGAACGTAATCCCACTAATGGCATTAAAATGAAATTAAGAACTTTCTTGCGCAGATATGTGGAGATGGGCACCATAACACGAGCAAGGGCTGAAAAATTAATCCCAGAATTTCCCCATCATGCCAATTGGTATAGTATCCCAAAAGTTCACAAAAATGCGAAACAACCACCGGGCCGCCCAATAGTTTCGGGAAAAAATTCCATCACCGAACCGTTGTCCCAATTCCTCGATTGGCTTCTTAAGCCATTGTTAATGGAAATACCTTCTTTTGTTAAAGATTCTGGCGATTTTTTACTGGCACTCAAAGATTTAATTTGGCAACCAACGTTTTCGTTGGTATCAATTGACATTGTTAACTTATATACCCGCATTCCACACCAAAAGGGCCTAGAGGCCATTCAGCGCATTCTTATGAACACAGAGAAGGATGAGAATTTTATTTCATTTATTTTGGAGGGTTTGGATTTTGTACTTACCAATAATACCTTTAAATTTCTTGATAAGTGGTATTCCCAGCGGGTTGGTACCGCGATGGGTACCCCGGTGGCGTGCGTCTTCGCAAATCTGTTTCTTGCAGCTTTTGAGGAGAGGCACGTCACCGGACCCCTTAATCCTTTTCTGAGTCACATACGGATGTATCTGCGATTCGCTGACGATGTATTTATGGTGTGGGATGGGGGGGAATCGAGTTTCCATGAGTTTGTGGCATTTCTAAATGATAATAATAACGAAAATATGCTTTTCACATCAGTATTCGGGGGTAAATCCCTAGAATTCCTGGATGTAAAAGTGGAGATCCAAGAAGGGGTGATCACTACTAGGGCCCACAGAAAGGAAACAGCGACCAATAATGTGCTTCATTTCCAAAGCGCGCATCCTGAGCACACAAAAAATGCTATACCTTATAGCCAAATGGTGCGCTTAAGAAAAATCAATAGTGACGATGAGGGTTTCAATAAACAGGTACAGGAACTAAAATCACGTTTCAGAAATAGGGGGTATCCCAAACATGTTTTGCACCAGGCTGAGGCACGAGCAGCGAGCCTGTCACAATTGGATCTTCTAAAAAGAGGAAGGAATAAAAAAAGGCAAAGAACAAATGGGGTCGATAATTTAAAGAGAGAGGGGGTGTTCACCTTTATCTTTAAACACAGCCCATTGGATAATGAGGTGTTTTCGGCCATACGAAAAAACTGGCACATTATAAAAAATGATGTTGATTTTAGGAGTTTACCCGATTGCCGTCCACGGTTTGCCTATAGGCGCCCCAAGAATATAGGAGATCTAGTCGTAAAAAATAGAATTGCAATGGATAGGAATGACTGGATAAAAAAATCACGTCCGCAGGGAAATTTCAAATGTGGAAACTGTAGCATGTGCCATCTACATAATACTAAAAATCCGTTAAAGATAGGCACCGTGACACATGCTGTGAGAGACTTTATTACATGCAAGACCAAATTTGTCGTATATGCAATTTTTTGCCAGTGCAATAAGTTTTATATAGGAAAAACAATCAGGCCGCTAATGGTTCGCTTCCGTGAGCACTTTAACTCAGTGCTCACAGGGAAGGGACGTGTCCGTTTAATTAAACATGTACATGAATCGCACGGAGGAGACCCCAACCAGCTAAGCTTTGCTGGTTTGGAAGTGATCAAGTTCCCACAGCAGGGAGGCGATCACAATAAATTGCTCCTTCAGTGTGAAGCGAGGTGGATCCTCAAAACTAATGCCCAGGGCCCCTGGGGGTTAAATGATAAATTGGACATGGCCATTTTTCTATAATCCGAAAGAAATTTTGTTGAAAGATTGTGTTGTTGTTTTTAATTTTAATTATATATGTATTTATTTATCATGTGGTGCGTCGCTTACCTGATAAAGGAAATGACGTTGCCGGCACAGCACACATGGACCCGTAGAAGCACGTAAGTGCGAAACGGCCGTCGTCTTGTCTTCACCGCTCCCTCTCCGCACTTATGCCCTAGCCGATACCGTACCTGTATGTCAAGTTTTATCGTTATGAATTAAAAGGACTTTTTACAACGGAAGAAAGAAGGGTGAGTGCTGCCTCTTTTTCTCTTTATTCTATTACATCCATGTAGTACAATTCACTTCCCATAGTATAATGCACCCCAAAGTTCTTCATATAGTATAATGTATTCCCCATAGTCCTCGATACAGTATAATGCAGCCCACATATAGTATAATACAGCCACCCTATACAGCATAATGCAGCCACTCCACAGAGTATAATGCAACCACCCACAGAGTTTAATGTAACCCCCCATAGAATGCAGCCCCCCTCATATAGTATAATGAGCCCCCTCATAGAGTATGATGCAATCACCCCTCATAGAATATAAATATAATACAGCCCCCAATAGAATATAATACAGCCCACCTCCCCATGGAATATAATGTAGCCCCATCAAAGAGTATGATGCAATCTTCCCTCATAAAATCTAATACAGCCCCCCCTAGAATATAATGAAGCCTCCATAGAATATAAAACAGCCCACCTCCCCCTAGTATATAATGTAGCCCCCATAGTTTATAATACAGCCTCCCCCATGGAATATAATGTATAATGCACCCCCCATAGTATATAACACAGCCACATAGTATATAACAGCCTCCCCCATAGAATATAATATACCCCCCATAGTATATAGCACAGCCTGCATAGTATATAACACAGCCCGCGTTGTATATAACACAGCCCGCATAGTAAATAGCACAGCCCACATAGTATATAGCACAGCCCACATAGTATATAACACAGCCACATAGTATATAACACAGCCCACGTAGTATATAGCACAGCCACGTAGTATATAGCACAGCCACGTAGTATATAACACAGTCACGTAGTATATAACAAAGCCCACGTAGTGTATAGCACAGCCCACATAGTATATAACAGCCACGTAGTATATAACACAGCCACGTAGTATATAGCACAGCCTGCATAGTATAGAACACAACCACGTAGTATATAGCACAGCCACGTAGTATATAGCACAGCCATGTAGTATATGACAGCCCTCGTAGTATATAGCGCAGCCATGTACGTCATCGCGCACCCGCAGTGTCAAAGGCAGAGTGGGGAATGATGGGAGAGGGAGCGTCAGCTGATGTTCTCTCCTCCATCATTGCTTTGAACTGTACTGGCAGACGCCGGTATAGTTCAATGCGGCGGTGGCGGGGGAGTTGGCGCTGGCGGCAGGCAGACCCCCTGCCTCACAGGGGCCCCATATTGGCTGCGTGATGTGCAGCGCCCCAGAGTCCTGGTCGTTGCAGTGATGTCATTCTTCCACCAGGGGGAGTGATATTACGTCTGATGGCAATAAAGGAGATCTTCCTACCAGGTATCACAAACCATACACAACACACTTCACACTCCAGACCACCAGGGGGAGCCATGCTCCTATCTACTAGGCCACTCCTCACAATTAGGTAAAACTGGTGGGCTGGATAGAAAGTTAGAGAGAAGCTGACTGGGCTTTGCCCAGGCAAGACCTGTCAGGCAGACAGGGGGAAAGGAGGAACATCGGAGCTTCAGACAGAGGGTCCCTGGCAGGGGTGGGATCCTGACAGAGGCCTAGCGAGACAGAAAGCTACGGAGCTGCGCCTGCCCCACGTGCGGCAGCATCCTAAGAAAGGACACGAAGTGAATTGTATTGTAGAGAGTGAGAAACGAAGTCACAGCACAAGGAGAAAACACCAGGAGGAGTTCTGCCCCGAGATCGGCAGCCTCCTTCTGAGGCGCGTAGCCGGTGGCCGGAACACAGAGGGAGTAATTGACTCTACGCATTACTTCAGAGACCGGCAGGACAGTCAATTCCAAGTTGGCCGCCCGACCTTAATACCTAAGAAGACACAGTGGCAAATTGTCGGGGTTGGGGCGTCTCTAGGGTCCCTATAAACAAGCCTCAGGCCATCAGTCATACGGGTTTGTCCTATCCATATCATCTGGGGGACAGAGAGGAAGACATCTAGAACATCTACAAGAGTTGTGAGGACCTTACCGAGAAGTTCAGCAGGGCGCTAGAGGAAGGCTACTGATTTCCACCTGGATAGGGGGACTCTGGATTTGCCTTCAGACCGGCTGGACTCTGCCTGCCCTGTGGTCTGTACCCTAGACTGTGGATGCTGAAGCCTCCAGTAAAAGGTAAAGAGACTGCAACCTTGTGTCCTCGTTATTCACTGCGCCTTACTTCATCCACCATCACCATCTACACTCTGGGAAGCCCTGGGTATACAATTCACCTGTGGGAAGGTATACCATCTAGCTGCCATAACATCACCCCAGCGGACCCCTAAGCAGCGTCGGTCACCCTGACCGAATACCACAGGTACGAACATATCCCTTTAAAGACCTTTCCCTTTCAATACGGACGTCCCTAGGGCCACGTACCGGGTCAGCCACCGTGACATCCCCCGAACCGAAGGACCCGGTACCGAATACCCCACGGCCCTGCTGGGGGCGATCCATGATGTGCCGCTCGCTGAGGGCCCCTGGGTGAGCGGGGGCCCTAGGCATTTGTCTGCCCCTAACGCCGGCCCTGCCGATGCAGCTGCATTGGTTGAAGCGGCGGTATATCCGCCCATGTAAAGTAGTGACAAGAAATGTCGTCATCTCAGAGATTACATTTACAGCATATAAAGACATGGCTGGAGACACGTGGGCCACACTGCAAAACTGCATGAGATCCAGTCTAAACAGTGACTTATGTCTGGTAAGAAAACTGCATAACGAGGTTCAGTAAAGAAAGTGATGAGGGAGCGGAGATACAT
This sequence comes from Ranitomeya variabilis, assembly GCF_051348905.1. Classification (NCBI taxonomy): domain Eukaryota; kingdom Metazoa; phylum Chordata; class Amphibia; order Anura; family Dendrobatidae; genus Ranitomeya; species Ranitomeya variabilis. Next base: position 10,856,349 of record NC_135233.1, on the reverse strand, counting down.
AACTGCAATCAGTGGGTGAGGATATAAAAGACGGCGGCCGCCATATTCCTATGCGCACACAGTGCACTGAATGATGCACTAGACTCTAGTGACCAGAGACACAACCTGACTGTGAAGACCAGGAGAGGAAATGAATGTGTGCTGGAATCCACAGGTGACAGTGGAATCAAGGTCACACACAGAGACACTTAAAGGGGTTTTCTGTTTTGGCAAAAAGTCTAAAAATAAAAAATACTATTACTCATGTAACTTAACGCCTTCATAGCATAAACTGTGATATTTCCAAAAAGTCCATTTAACCTGCTGTTCTGCTTCTTATGTCCTGAAGCAGCAGGGACGGCGGTGGGACTGGACTGTCAGGATGCAGCAAGAATCCCCGCAGCTCATCAGTGCCAGGATTCTCCTCTTCTGCAGACTCTGCTGCTTCATCTGAAAGACGGTGACAATAATCTGCTTTATGTCTTTCCTATTCCATCCTGGTGGAGATCGCAATTCTCCTCTGTACGTGTCTGTTCTCCCTTCTCACAACTCGATCTGCGACTCTGACTGTGATTACTGAGCTGTTACAGATCTACAGACACAGTCGGTTCAACTACAACAGACAAGACACAGTCGGCTCAACTACAACAGAAAATACACAGTCGGCTCAACTACAACAGAAAATACACAGTCGGCTCAGCTACAACAGAAAATACACAGTCGGCTCAGCTACAACAGACAAGACACAGTCGGCTCAGCTACAACAGACAAGACACAGGCGGCTCAACTACAACAGACAAGACAGTCGGCTCAACTACAACAGACAAGACAGTCGGCTCAGCTACAACAGACACAGTCGGCTCAACTACAACAGAAAATACACAGTCGGCTCAGCTACAACAGACAAGACAGTCGGCTCAGCTACAACAGACACAGTCAGCTCAACTACAACAGACAAGACACAGTCGGCTCAACTACAACAGACAAGACACAGTCGGCTCAGCTACAACAGAAAATACACAGTCGGCTCAGCTACAACAGACAAGACACAGTCGGCTCAACTACAACAAACAAGACAGTCGGCTCAACTACAACAGACAAGACAGTCGGCTCAGCTACAACAGACACAGTCGGCTCAACTACAACAGACAAGACACAGTCGGCCCAGCTACAACAGACAAGACAGTCGGCTCAACTACAACAGACAAGACAGTCGGCTCAGCTACAACAGACACAGTCGGCTCAACTACAACAGACAAGACACAGTCGGCTCAACTACAACAGACAACACAGTCGGCTCAGCTACAACAGACAAGACAGTCGGCTCAACTACAACAGACAAGACACAGTCGGCTCAGCTACAACAGACAAGACAGTCGGCTCAGCTACAACAGACAAGACACAGTTGGCTCAACTACAACAGACAAGACAGTCGGCTCAGCTACAACAGACACAGTCGGCTCAACTACAACAGACAAGACACAGTCGGCTCAACTACAACAGACAACACAGTCGGCTCAGCTACAACAGACAAGACAGTCGGCTCAGCTACAACAGACAAGACACAGTCGGCTCAACTACAACAGACAAGACAGTCGGCTCAACTACAACAGACACAGTCGGCTCAGCTACAACAGACAAGACACAGTCGGCTCAACTACAACAGACACAGTCGGCTCAGCTACAACAGACAAGACAGTCGGCTCAGCTACAACAGACAAGACAGTCGGCTCAGCTACAACAGACAAGACACAGTCGGCCCAGCTACAACAGACAAGACACAGTCGGCTCAGCTACAACAGACAAGACACAGTCGGCTCAACTACAACAGACAAGACAGTCGGCTCAACTACAACAGACAAGACACAGTCGGCTCAGCTACAACAGACAAGACAGTCGGCTCAGCTACAACAGACAAGACACAGTTGGCTCAACTACAACAGACAAGACAGTTGGCTCAACTACAACAGACAAGACAGTCGGCTCAGCTACAACAGACACAGTCGGCTCAACTACAACAGACAAGACACAGTCGGCTCAACTACAACAGACAACACAGTCGGCTCAGCTACAACAGACAAGACAGTCGGCTCAGCTACAACAGACAAGACACAGTCGGCTCAACTACAACAGACAAGACAGTCGGCTCAACTACAACAGACACAGTCGGCTCAGCTACAACAGACAAGACACAGTCGGCTCAACTACAACAGACAAGACAGTCGGCTCAGCTACAACAGACACAGTTGGCTCAGCTACAACAGACAAGACAGTCGGCTCAGCTACAACAGACAAGACAGTCGGCTCAGCTACAACAGAAAATACACAGTCGTCTCAGCTACAACAGACAAGACACAGTCGGCTCAGCTACAACAGACAAGACAGTCGGCTCAGCTACAACAGAAAATACACAGTCGGCTCAGCTACAACAGACAAGACACAGGTGGCTTAGCTACAACAGACAAGACAGTCGGCTCAGCTACAACAGACAAGACACAGTCGGCTCAACTACAACAGACAAGACACAGTCGGCTCAGCTACAACAGACAAGACACAGTCGGCTCAACTACAACAGAAAATACACAGTCGGCTCAGCTACAACAGACAAGACACAGTCGGCTCAACTACAACAGACAAGACAGTCGGCTCAACTACAACAGACAAGACAGTCGGCTAAGCTACAACAGACACAGTCGGCTCAACTACAACAGACAAGACACAGTCGGCTCAACTACAACAGACAAGACACAGTCGGCTCAGCTACAACAGAAAAGACACAGTCGGCTCAACTACAACAGATAAGACAGTCGTCTCAGCTACAACAGACAAGACACAGTCGGCTCAGCTACAACAGACAAGACACAGTCGGCTCAGCTACAACAGACAAGACACAGTCGGCTCAGCTACAACAGACAAGACACAGTCGGCTCAGCTACAACAGACACAAGACACAGTCGGCTCAGCTACAACAGACACAAGAAAGTCGGCTCAGCTATAACAGACACAAGACACAGTCAGCTCAGCTTGGATTTGAGAACATGCTTTTGGCACGAGGTGGATTATATCAGGGATGGAGCTGGGAGGTCCTGACTGAAGTATTGGGACGTGCCCCATCTCCTTTCTTGCCGCTCAGACTCCTCGCACAGAAGCCGCCGTTATTTGGTCGGTGTATGTGAGGAGGAGACAGCGCTAGATTCTGCCCTGAATTGGATGACTCCCATTGAGGGATGGGGCTGTAAGATTGGGAAAGGCAGAGACCAAAGTGACAGGTGGATGTGATGTAGTCACCGCCGGATCACAACAGGTGGGTTCAGATCACAGCACAGAGATCCAGACGACCAAGAGACACTATGGCCACGGTCAGTATTTTACATCAGTATTTGTAGCCAAAATCAGGAGTGGGTGATAAATACAGAAGTGGTGATGGTGACGAGTTTCTATGATACTTTTCCTCTGATTGTTCCTCTCCTGGTTTTAGCTACAAATACTGATGTAAAATACTGACCGGATACTGACCGTGGCCTTACACAAATACATTACAAAGTTGAAAAATGCAGAAGGTACTGAAGCCCTCGTGTGACCCAGGTAAAAGTGCACCGAATTTAGCAATACTAGTAAAAGACGTATTGTATCAGCCCAGTCTAGAAGGAGGACTGTTATAAAGTGTAAAGATGGCTGAAAGACTCACTGTAAAATTTCAAGTTGACAAATGTGTTATCCTGGATGGAAGGTGAATAACAGATAATTCTAAAGCAGAAAAGCATTTATATCGTCCCAAAACAAGAAAAGAGCAGGTGAGACTCTGCACACATGTGCACAATAAGTGTACCGACATGTGAGCCCTAAGGAGCTGCAAAAATGGAACCTGACAAACAACTACAGAAAACAGACAGTGGATAGAACCAATTCCAGATACAGAACCAAGGCATCCAATCAGAGAAAAAAAAAAAAATAAACCACCTGTACGTCTGTCATACAAGTCCATGTATGGACACACATCTGGGGATGACAATAAATGGATAAAGGCTGCAGAAAAAAAAATCCATGAGAACCAGGGAAGTGCGGTGCTCGAACAGATGGAAAGAGTAAACCCAAGCAACAGGCCTATCGATGTAAACTTCTATTTTCTGTGTTATTCAAGGACAAGGACTTCACGCTTCCCAATACTCCCAATCTAAGGACACGACTGCATTTTCGCTGAGAAAGAGACTGATAGACAGAAGCTGAGCTCTTTAGAAGAGGTTCTGTGAAGGAAGAAATTAAGAAAGAATCTCCATTTTGTGCTTTTCGACTCCATTTTGTTGTTTTGATATAAATTTTGTTAGTAGGCTGAAGGTTACAGCTGTTATGAGATTTTGATGAGACCTTGATTGTTGCAACCTCGGTAGAACATGAGACTGAGGGTGTATTGTTCTACAAAACTTTGACGCACAGATTGTTCCTGTATTCTTATAGGCTAAGAACCGTGAGCGTGTTCTTATGCTGATTGGTTGAAGTGTAATTTCTATGATTATAATAAAGTCATGCAGAATAAACGGGGGCCAGAGATCAGCTCGATCCCCCATACAGAGACACACGTCTCCGTCTGGTCATTTTCAGTTGCCGGCAACACCTTATATATTAATTTGGAAATCACTGGGTTAACCGTGAAGGATCACTTTAAATCCTCCCTCAACAGTTGGTGCCGAAACCCGGGATCCAAGCAGGAACGCTTCTGCCCCCCGGAGGACAACAAGACAAAGGACCCTCGGACCGGACGCAGGCACTGGAAAATTGGGACTGATCATCCCCCACAACCACGGTAAGTTGGCAGTTATACTGTCCAGACTGACCGTTTGGTGTGGTTTTCCTGTGTTTGTTGCTGCAAAGAGGATCTGAGGTTTGTCCCCGATGGTGGGATGATTCTTGGGTGGAATCATATAGAGGTGTAGTTCCATTGGAAGCCCAGTGCTTGAACCGTACCTCATAAGGGACGGACACCCCGGATTAACCAGTGATGTAATTCTCTTTACAGTCAAAATATCCTGAATTCCTGATCACTGTTAGAATCAGGCGCGGTGAGGTGATCGAAGATTGGGTAGGATGCATAACTCAGGAATATATTGATTTAAATATTTCCAGCGGTGTCCGGAGGGTTAAGTCTAAGACGCCCTCCTCCTTTCACTGAATACCGCGATTTTGGGTTGTCCCAGAGGGGGACAGGTAAAAACCCTAAGTGGAATAGGCTACACAGCTGCTCTGGTAACTATACACGACTAAGTAGGGGTATTTCGCTTTAAAGGAGAATCAGTCCGTGGAAGAAGAAGACTTTGAATTGTGTGATAAAAATTAGATATTGTTAACCCAAAGAAGGGAAAAGAAATCTGTCAGGAATGCAGGGAAAATATTCTCAATCTGGTATGTGAATTGTGCGATGAAGATTTTGTAGAAATTAATTAAGTCTGAGAACTACTGTATTTCGTTTGTGTTTGTCTTTGAAATATCCGATGGGAGGGGTCGCGTAGCTGCGCTATTGCTTGTCTCTTTTCTCTGTGTAGAGGAATGCTGTGATCTCTCTTATGTCTGTGTCCTTGGAATGGAGAGAGCACATACTGTAACGGTGTTCTCTGTATTTTCTCTGGTAGATCTGTGTCTTGTTTAAAGCGACAATATTGTTTGAAGTACAAAGAAATATAATCTGGAAAATTGGAAGTGAAATCTAGTGTCTAGTTTTAGAAGGAAATTTGTAAGTGATTGGTAAAAGCAAGTTGAGTGGTTGATATATAGCAAATTGAGGATCAACAGAAAAAATGAATTCTGATTGTTTTTTTTTGCTACGTTGAAAAATGAAAGCTGTCTACTCCTATGATAAAGTCTGGATGTTTTGTGGTGCAGGAAGGTATTGAGAAAGCGTTTGAGAATAATGTGTCAGAAAGACAAACAATTAAAAATGATGATCTGGAACAGGGGGTCTCCCTGCTTGATGATAAGGTCCCTCCCCAGGAAATCAAGCCTCTTCTCCCGACCGTAAGCTCTGTGGGTTGCCAAAACTTAGTGCGCCTCCACCCTATGATCCGGCTGCGTGGATCTGTGATGTATGCGGAGTTACTAATTCTCAGTGTAGAGGTCTGTTACAATTGTGAAGCAAGAAGACCCGGAGTTGTAGCCCCCACTTTTCCCTTGCTAAACGCTGACAGCAATTCCCCCGCTCCAAATACAGCCCCCCTTTCACAGCTGCAAGGACGCTCATTATCAGCGGTTCATGTAACAGATTCTAGTTTCTGTTCTTCTCCCATAGTACACAAGTCCAGTCTCATACTAAAATATCCCTTTTAACCCTGTCTGGGAATCTCTCTCCCCAGCCCCACCATGGAAATTCTCAGATCAAGAGCTTGTTTTAATTAGAGTAGATGACAGACCCAATAAATATACTCTTATAAAACCTATCCCTGTGGGACCTTTCCCTGAAGTTACTGCTCAGTTCGTAATCTCTCCCTCATGTCCGGTAAATTTACTGGGGGCAGATTTATTATCACAGTTCCGCTCCAGAATACAATTCCAAGATGATGGTCAGATGATCCTTACGTTATATAACCCCTATGCAGATGAATATAATGAGATGTGTATCCTACTTGCCCTTCCTACGGTTATGATGGTCCTGATAGACCCAGATTCTCCCCAATAATGCCTGTAGAACCAGTAAAAGTGTTTCTCAAACCTGGTGCCCCTTTTTCTAAAGTCCATCAATACCCTTTGAAACATGATCAGGAGCAGTGCCTCAAGGGGCAAATACAAATGTTATTCGATAATGGTGCCCTGGTACCCTGTGTTTCCCCATGTAACACGCCCTTGTTTCCCGTTAAGAAAAAGACCCCACCCGGCCAACCCCCTGTGTACCGGCTGGTACAAGATCTACGGGCATTTAATGCAGTTACTGTTCCAGAAACTCCGGTGGTGCCTAAGCCACATACTCTTTTGTCCCAGATATCTCAGGATGCTGCTTGGTTCATAGTTATCGATCTTGCCAATGTCTTCTTCAGCATTCCATTACACCCAGATTGCCAGTTCTGTTTGCATTCATTTATCAGGGATGACAATTGACGTGGACAGTTATGCCAAAGGGGGGCCAGTCATAGCCCAAGAGTGTCAGGCCTACCTTGCCACTTATGGCCCCTTGCAACCAGGAGAGGCTATGGCCACCCCACACGATGTATATAGTATCCTTAACCAAGTACAACCTAGCCACATGTCCATGGCTGGACAGCTGCGACTTCAGTGTGCTATTCTCATGCCTACTAATGTGACTTTAAAAAGGTGCACTGTCCTAAACCCCGCTACTCTTCTCCTAGTTCCTATGGATCCAAAGTGGGGAGGAGTAGGTGACATGAAAAAGGACACTCTTTTTCTTTCTAGAATGGATCCAGAGGAACAAGATTAGGTTTCCAAACCACATGATTGTCTAGAATTGATGTCTCAGGAAACGGCTGGTCTCTAGTGTGCCTATTCTAATGCTGATTTTGAGCTTTTTGTAGATGGATCCCGTCACCAAGATGACCAAGGACGCTTCTGTACCAGATATGCTGTGGTCTCAGAACATGAGGTAATCAAGGCAGAGTCAATGTCAGCTCATATGTGTGCACAAGAAGCAGAAGGTAAGACTGTAAATATCTACACTGATTCCAGGTATGCTTTTGGCATTGCACACGGTTATGGGCCTATCTGGAGAGCCAGGGCTTTCCTGACAGCAAATGGCCACCCCTTTAAACAGGCTGAGGCAGTCCAGCAACTTATGAATGCACTACAGTTTCCCACCCAAGCAGGCATCATAAAGGTAAAGGCACATACCAAAGGCACTGATGGACGGACAAAGGGTAACGCACTGGCAGACCAGGCTGCCAAGAAAGCAGCAAGCACTCCTGTAGCCTCTAGAGTACATCACCTAGACACCCCACCATCTCCACTTGTGTTGAAAGACATCTTAGCCCGGTTACAAGAACAGGCAAGTAAGGAGGAGAAAAATAGGTGGCAAAAGATAGGGGCTTGCTCTGATACCGTCACTGGACTATGGGGGAGGGGTGAAAAGGTCTGCCTACCACAGGTACTGTACCCAATGATGGCACAGGTTCTGCACAGGAATGTGCACCACTCGAATACGGCCATGTGTGACACCCTACAGAAACAATGGATTGCCCCTGGGTTTTCCACCTGCGCAGAAAGGCAGGTACAGAGCTGCATGATATGTGCCACACATAATCAGAGTAGGACAGTGAAAACCCCATCCAAACACACTCCCCGGCCCTTTAACCAATTCCAGAGACTGCAGATTGATTATATTCAGTTACCCAGGGTAGGGACGTATGAGTATGTGTTGGTCTGCATTGATTTATTTTCAGGTTGGCCAGAAGCCTACCCAGTTGCCAAAGCTACGGCTAAGACAGCGGTGAAGAAACTGATGGCTGAGATCACATGCAGGTATGGAGTTCCTGAAGTCATTGAAAGCGATCGGAGTTCCCATTTTACTGGAGAGATCATGTCAGAGGTAATGGCAGCACTGGGGGTAAGTCAAGCATTGCATACTCCATCCGCAGAGTAGTGGAAGAGTGGATAGACTAAATGGAATTCTTAAGCTTAAAATCCAGAAGGCAATGACAGAGACTGGTAAACCACGGACAGAATGTCTTCCTCTAGCTTTGTTTCCAGTAAGATATACCCCAAACAGGAAGACAGGACTGTCACCGTATAAGATTCTGTTTGGCAGGAGCCCCAATCTTGAATGTTTCTTTCCACAACAGTTGCAGATCAAGTACTGGGACTTGACTAGCTATGTGCAGGCCTTACATGGACACCTTGCCAAAGTGCATTTAACCGTTTTCAGTTCTTTTCCAGACCCAGACAAGGTTCCTGGACACCATCCCTTTGTGCCAGGAGACCTGGTGTATGTGAAAAAGTTTGTGCGCAGAGATTGTCTCCAGCCGAGATTTGAAGGACCCCACACGGTTATCCTGGTCACCCCCACTGCAGTAAAACTTGAAGGAAAGAGCACCCGGATCTACGCCTCACACTGTAAAAGAGACTGTTGTTTTTGATCCTGGAACTGAGGGCTATCCTCGCCCCTACCTCTTTGGTCCCTATTGTAAAAATAAGAATTCTGGTCCCACTATTCTCTGGGTAAACCTGACAGCCCCGGTGAATATCTGGCGATTTGATTTCTGTAATGTAGTCAAGTGCCCCGAGACTGATCGGGTGGTAGAGGAGATCATCCAGTTTTATATATGTGTTACCAGAAATGACAACAATAACTGTTATTATTGGACTGATGCTGCCTGGAATACAGGGGATGATTGGGGATATAAATCTAGCGAAGCCACGTTCCCTAAGGATAGAACGGGTAGGGGTCTCCGTGAGAAAATGCATCTAACAGCCCTTCTGCAACCACTTAGGGGCTGTAAATGGGGTAAAAGTTGTCACCCCCTCCTCCTAAATCTCGAAAGTCCCCAATCTGCTGACCTGCAGACATTTGTACTGGGAAGGCAATATAATTATGTATTTAGTAGTGGATACCATGGGAATTTAGGCCCAGGTGAGCGTTTGCAAAATGTAGTTAATGAAGTGATCCCCATTCCAGGTCTCAGTTGGCAAGAGGTTTTCTCCATAGAAACACAAACAGCCCCAAGGAAAAACCTATGGTTAGAATGGGTGAGATACAATGTAAGAGTCCAGAATATCTCTGTAGGATGTATTGCTTGTGCTGCTGCGAATACACACCTATACACACATGCACTGCTTTTCCTGATGACACCACTGCCTGTGTTATAAATCTGTTGAAAGGTTTGAAGTCCACTGATTGCCCAGATTATGTCCCACTAATTCATGAGAAACCCAAACTAAAGGTCCCAGGAGAAGTAACCGTATTAGCTGACAATTACACCTGCTATAATTCCCACGACACCACAGGTACACTAGTAGGGATCTTCGAGACGGGTTTCTGCAAAGGGAACAGTTCTCTAGATACTGATTTGCTAATCAAACATACAGAATATATGTACGACATTTATTGGTTATGTGGAGACGGTAAGCTCCGTCCTAGGTTGCCTAATGCCTGGATAGGCCAATGCACCCTTGTTAAACTAGTTATGCAGTTCAAGATTTTATTTTTGGGATCCAAAGATACCTGATGAACCTACCAGAAAGAGGAGAAGTTTTGATCAGCTCCACATGAGTTATGAAGAAGATCCACTAGTATATATTGATGCCATTGGAGTGCCAAGGGGGGTGCCTGACCAGTTTAAAGCCCAGAACCAGATCTATGCTGGCATTGCTTCTATAATCCCACAGGTGCAGATTAATAAAAATGTTGAATGGATCAAATATATATATATATTACAGTGAACAAAGATTTGTTAATTATAGCTGTGATGCCTTTCAGGATATAGTTGAGGACTTGGGCCCTAACGCTTGTATGACCCGTGCTGCAACCCGACCTAAGAGAATTACACTGAATCCTGTCCAGACAAGATCACATGCAGTGATATAATAAGCTGACACAGGATTGTGGTTGGTGGATACTGGAGATACTAACTTTTGGGAGTAGGCTGACAGTAATCCTTTTGGGAAGGAGCTGTAGACCAGCATGTCATGTCGCCCCCAACCGGTCATCTAGTCACCCCCACCACCAGAGAACCAACCACATCAGGTAGGGTAAGACAGATACAGGAGTATTATCCCTGGAGGCCCTCTGACTAGCTATGCAAAAATAATTGGCTGACCCTGAGAACCAACCTTTCTCATTTTACAAACAAATAATGATAATATGATAGATGTATAAGTACACCTGGGCAGGCCTAGGTAGTTAGTGAAAGCAATCCCGACTGGCACCTTCCTCAATCAAGAAGTATACCCACCAGAGTACGATGGTACTGATCCAGGGGAGATCTCTAAGTATGTCCCCCTCAAAAGAGTAGACAGAACCCCTCATTCTCAGATGATGCTAAGAGATTTAGTTTAGGGACAGTGGGAGAACTCCATGTGAGGTTAGTGAAGGGTTCAGCTGCCTGGAGGCCTCTCGCTAGGGGAGAGTTTCTGAGGTGTCTGGATGAAGAAATCCACCTCCCCTTTTCCCATCACATGGACAGTCTCGAAGGATCTTTCTTTAGGGAAAAAACTTAGTATTTAGGGGGGATTGTCAAGGTGAAAATATATATCTTTATACCTTTTTTGTACTGCTATACTCTTATACTGTGAAACAATAACTTTTTCCTATGCTTGCAGATATAACTGTATTTAAAATGGCTGCCAGTATTCACCTTTATCTTTTTCATGAATGTAATACTAAAACTTGTTTTTTTTGGTGTATTTCTGTGTGTATTAGGAAATTCTGCACTAGGATAACTAGTGATGAAACCAAAAGCGTTGCTATCTCTGCTCTTCTCTACACCGATTTCACAAAGTTATCTGATGAAGATGTTGAAGCCAAGCGCATGGCTATCTTCAAAAGATCCCCACTACTGTTATCAATAATTGTTATTTGTAAATTCTAGTATACAGGGGGGACGGGTACGCCGCAGCAGACATGGCTGGTAACATGGCACCAGCCATGTGAAGACCAGTACCCCTCGAGCTTAGAGCTTGGGATAGTATCTCTGATGCTGGACATTAATTAACAAAATTTATCTAGGGGGGAATGTGAAGGAAGAAATTAAGAATCTCCATTTTGTGCTTTTCGACTCCATTTTGTTGTTTTGATATAAATTTTGTTAGTAGGCTGAAGGTTACAGCTGTTATGAGATTTTGATGAGACCTTGATTGTTGCAACCTCGGTAGAACATGAGACTGAGGGTGTATTGTTCTACAAAACTTTGACGCACAGATTGTTCCTGTATTCTTATAGGCTAAGAACCGTGAGCGTGTTCTTATGCTGATTGGTTGAAGTGTAATTTCTATGATTATAATAAAGTCATGCAGAATAAACGGGGGCCAGAGATCAGCTCGATCCCCCATACAGAGACACACGTCTCCGTCTGGTCATTTTCAGTTGCCGGCAACACCTTATATATTAATTTGGAAATCACTGGGTTAACCGTGAAGGATCACTTTAAATCCTCCCTCAACAGTTCTGGAGCATAGAGCAGCTGCAGGCTTGTGTGGTGGAGGAACAGCAGATGGTGCAGTGTCGTCTGTTACACTTTGATGTATGAGTTCCTCTCTCGGATGTGCGATCTGCTCTCTACATTTTCTCCGCATATCCTCCATCTTGTGATGATATCAAGAGGTTCAGCCTCCCACAGTCTCTGAATACCGAATATTTCTGCTGAAAGCTAAAATCTGCAACATAAAGCAGCACATTAACGTCCGGCACCATTTTTAATGAATGGTCACCCGTCCGCCCAGATCACAGAGTATAAGGACAGAAATATTCACACCTCACGAGCGTCATCCCGATATTAAACTGACTTTCTATCAATCCGGAAATATCAGTTATAATAACATCTACTGCAAGCACAAAACAGACAAGATGGAGGCACGAGGCGCCTCACACCTCACTGCTACCAGTGGCTACTGCTATGGGCGGATGACTTCTGGTATCTGCCGCAGAAGCAAGCAACACTGATACTATGGAGGCGCAGGCAGTACATGGTGAGAACAGTGTGCACTCCGCCATCAGTGAGGCGCTCAGTAGCCTCCTGTGTATGTAGCGTCTGCAGAGCGCTCTGAGGTGTATATGGCCTCAGCCCATTATATACAGCTCTGGCAAAAATGAAGAGACCACTGCATAGTTGTATAAAAATCCGCTTCTCTCCATGTCTGGCAGCCATTCCATTCCAGTGTCAGGTGTATTCCAACCAGAGTTCACCTCATTCTACTTAATGACCTTCTGATTAGGTGATCACCAGAACCAAATCTTATTTAACAAAGGAAAGTATAAAAACCCTGCTGCGCTGTTCACAATCCTACTGCAATAGGACAAGCTGGATGGCAAAACAAGTGCTAGGAATATCCCAAAAGTCATAGGAATGAAAAAATTACTTTGAACCATGCCAAAGGAGTGGATAAGTATTGAGGTATGAAAAGAAGGGCTCAATTCTGGCTTTACTGGCAGAGGGACATGGTGAGCTTCGTGATGCCTCCATCCTTAAAATTTCTAACATGGCAGTCCATTACAACAAGGTCAAGCAGCAGACATTGGGGACAACGAAGCTACAGACCGGCAGAGGGCGAAAACAACTCCACTGACTGGGATGACTGTCGTGTTATTGGAATGTCATTCAGCAACCGCAGGATGACATCCAGTGACCTACAAAAGGAATGGCAAATGGCAGCAGGGGTGAAGTGCACGGCAAGAACAGGTCGTAACAGGCTCCTAGAGGCAGGACTCAAGTCATGTAAAGCTAGAAAAAAGCTTTTCATCAATGAGATGCAAAGGAGAGCCAGGCTGAAGTTTGTCAAAGACCATAAGGATTGGACCATAGAGGACTGGAGACTGAGGTCATCTTCACTGATTAGCCTAATTTTCAGCTTTGCCCAACACCTGGTCGTCTAATAGTTAGACGGAGACCTGGAGAGGCTGGAATTGGGCAGGTTGTTCTTTGCGAAGGACATATGAATCAAGCAGCATACAAGGTTATCCTGGAAAAACAGCTGATTCCTGCTGCTCAGACAATGTTCCCCAACTCTGAGGACTGTTTTTTCCAGGAGGACAATGCGCCATGCCACACAGCTAGGTCAATCAAGGTGTGGATAAAGGACCACCACATGAAATCCCTGTCATGGCCGCCCAATCTCCACTGAAAACCTCTGGAATGTAATCAGGAGGAAGATGGATAGTCACAAGCCATCAAACAGAGAAGAACTGCTGACATTATTGTATCAGGAGTGGCAGAAGGTCACCCAAAAGCCAGTGTGAGAGACTGGTGGAAAACTGCCAAGATGCATGAAAGCTGAGATTAACAATCATGGTTATTCCACAAAATATTGATTTCTGAACTCTTCCCGAGTTAAAACATTTGTTGTTTTGAACTTGTTTTTTTTTTTTGCATTATTTGAGGTCTGCAAACAATGCATTTTCTTGTTATTTTGACCATTTCTCATTTTCAGAAAATAGATACAAAATGTATTGCTTGGAACTTCGGAGACATGATGTCAGTAGTTTATAGAATAAAAGAACAATTTACATGTTACTCAAAAATATAAAGAGAAAAATCAGAGAAACTGAACATTTTGCAGTGGTCTCTTAAATTTTACCAGAGCGGTGTATAACTTATATGAGGAGTCCGCACGTAATCAGGCACCATGAGCGTGGATGGGTGCAGTCAGGGCCACGGACCTCACACCGCCTAGTAAGCAGATAATGATAACGACATCTGACAGCACTTGTTCTGTGGCCTATCACAACCAATCACAGTGCAGCATTCATTCCATGCTCCGCTTCAGTGAGACACACGCTCCGCTCTGATTGGTCGCTGTGGGCGCTGCACGCAATTTACCTGTTAGACAACACTGATAGCTGAATTTTCAATCATCGCGTTGTCATAAGGGAATAACGGGAGACTGGTGGAGTGGAATGTAGTGCGTCCGCTTGACTGGTGCTATCCTGCCTGTGGGAGCAAACAACTGGCCACCCATTAACGCCTGCAGCACTGACGGAGCCGTTCCACCAAAGGACGCCAAACGACGAGGACGAAGAGGGCTTACTAGTCAGTGACCTCCTCCTCTCAGCATATGAGGGGTTAAGAACATAAGTCATCGGCATACACTGCGGCTGGTGTGGAACTACAACTCCCAGCATACATAATCTGTGCAGCTTCAGGGACTCCAGGATCTGGTTGGATTTTCTTCAGTTTCTCTCTGGAGATCAGCGGCTTCTCCGAGGTGTGATGGACGCTTCTCTCCACAAGTGAAGGGCCGGGGCGACTCATGTGCAAGATGCGCTATATGTACCTGCAGAGGCTCCTCCTCCAGGCCCCGCCCCTGTGCGCTGCAGGTAGCGGACAATCCTCCATCATTCCTGAGGTTCAGCTTGGAGTCTTGGAGAAGACAACGCTAGTTTCTGGCACAATCGACTTGATTTATTAAATTAGAATTTTTGACCAAGTCGGTTGTTGCGGAGTCTGTCGTCTTCATCCATGCTCCCCACGTGATCAGTGCAACCTCCCACCTACTCATTGCCACTTCCTGTACCACCTCCCCTCGTCCTCACTGCCAATGTTGCACCACCGCCGCTTGTCCGCACTGCCACTTCTTGTGCCACCTCCCCTCATCTTCACTGCCACTGTTGCGCCACCTCCTCTCATCCTCACCACTTCTTGCACCATCCTCACTGCCACTGTTGCACCACCGCCGCTTGTCCGCACTGCCACTTCTTGTGCCATCTCCCCTCATCCTCACTGCCACTGTTGCGACACCTCCTCTCATCCTCACTTCTTGCACCACCTCCCCTCATCCTCACTGCCACTGTTGCACCACCGCCCCTCGTCCTCATTGCCACTGTTGCGCCACCGCCGCTTGTCCGCACTGCCATTTCTTGTGCCACCTCCCCTCATCCTCACTGCCACTGTTGTGACACCTCCTCTCCTCACTTCTTGCACCACCTCCCCTCATCCTGCCACTGTTGCGCCACCTCCTCTCATCCTCACCACTTCTTGCACCACCTCCCCTCGTCCTCACTGCCACTGTTGCACCACCGCCGCTTGTCCGCACTGCCATTTCTTGTGCCACCTCCCCTCATCCTCACTGCCACTGTTGCGACACCTCCCCTTGTCCTCACTGCCACTTTTGAGAAACTCCGTGTTAAATATTAATTGAATTATTCATATTCTCAATCCTGTACTGAGCACATTGCTTCTTGCTGACATTACAAAGAGCTATTTCTGTGTGTGTGTAGCTCAACACCATATAAAGGGCAACACGTGATCTGTAGGACACATATATTAACACAGCTCTTAGGAGGGTGGGGGCTTTTGTCACGTGGAGGCTGTCACCTCCTGCCTTCACCATCATTCTCCATGGACGTCGGACAAGTCACACAAGGAAGGAACAGTAACAGCTGGTAGCCATGAGGACCTTCAGATTTCACACAGACGGCTTTTACCATTCAGAACTTTGGGAAAGATGAGTATCAAGTGCTGATATTTACACATGGACAATCTGTTCGTAACTATTTCATCTATTTTTATGTTTTGCTGCAATGTGGTCTTTCTGTGGACAATTCAATAAACAACTACCTTTTTTATAATATCATGACATTTTTCTTTAAGAGTAACGCACCTGGTGAATAGTCTTGATTAAATAAATGTGCAAAATAAGCATATTTAACATTGGCCAAGCCAGCCAGATTTGATTTTTTGTGCTATTTTTGCATGAATTTCCTTCACCTTGCACACGAGGGAAGAGAGCTTTGCTAGATATTGTGCAAGTTTTCAGTAATTCCACTTCAAAACTTCAAGTCACAAAGATTTCACAGAACCTATGAGTAAGGAGACTTTAACAGGCATCAGACGGATTGACAAGCATAGAACCAGAAACACATGGGCCACTTGCACATTGAACAAGTCTGTAGGAACCTGTTCACACCACCAGAATACTTGAAGACACAAAAGAGCACAGTGAGGTCAAAAATACTCTGTTGTAAAAAAAGCAGTAGCATTGGAAGTGCTGAAAATAGATGTGCTGAAGACCAGAGCCCAGCGTTGTAAAGTAAAGGAACTACAAGCTGAGATATTGCAAGGTAAGAAAAATGGATTTAATTAATTTGTATGCTAAATCAAGTCAGATAGAATTTGTAAGTTTGTACAAATCTAGCTTAGGCTGGTTTCACACTTGCATTTTGATCTGCAGCGTTTTTTAAAAAAACGCAGGTGGTGAAAAAACGCATGCAAACGCTGTTTTTTAGACGCATGCGTTTTTGCATGCATAAAAAAAACCGCGGCGTTTTGACGCGTTTACATGCGTTTTTCTTGCATTTTTGAAACGCATGCTGAGAAGTGTGTGACAGCTGCCAATCATCAAAATCAACTAGAAAACCCACTATTATTAGAATTAGCTAGGGTTAGGATCCCTAGGGTTAGGGGTAGCTTTTTATTAGAATGTCCTGGTCACCAGGTCACTGATAAGCCACCCCCCACCATCAAGGTGATAAAGGGATCCAAACCCTAACCCTACCCATAACCCTTGTGATCCTAACCCTTGTGATCCTAACCCTAACCCTAGGGATCCTAACCCTTAGGGTCCCTTTCCACTTGCGAGGAAAACGGACGCGTGCAATCCGATAAAAAATCGGATTGCACTCGGACCAATGTTAGTTAATAGGTGTCTTTTGATTTGCGATTTTTTTCTCAGCCGAAATCGGACTGAGAAAAATCTGGATCGGCTGAGAAAAAAATCGCAGCATGCTGCGTATTGCTGCGATTCTCGGACGAGACTCGCCAATGCAAGTCAATGGGTGCGAGAAAAAAATCGCACAGCACTCGCACCATGCGAGTTCTGTCCGATATTTACGCACCGGTGTCCTTTGAAAAGCCGGTAATTCAGCGCGGTGTACAGTAAAATCACACTGACAGGTTAGAATAGACTAGATATATACACATAGAATGTGTCTATATACATATATATATGTCAGTGAGACACCTATATATGTATATTTATATTTAATGCAGCACTAGATAGCATTAAAGCCGCTAATTCAATTGCCGGCTTCTCATTTCTCCTGCACAAACCCGACAGGATATGAGACATGGTTTACATACAGTAAACCATCTCATATCCCCTTTTTTTTGCATATTCCACATTACTAATGTTAGTAGTGTGTATGTGCAAAATTTCAGCGCTGTAGCTGCTGAAATAAAGGGTTAAATGGCGGAAAAAATTGGCGTGGGCTCCCGCGCAATTTTCTCCGCCAGAGCGGTAAAGCCAGTGACTGAGGGCAGATATTAATAGCCAGGAGAGGGTCCATGGTTATTGGCCCCCCCGTGGCTAAAAACATCTGCCCCCAGCCACCCCAGAAAAGGCACATCTGGAAGATGCGCCTATTCTGGCACTTGGCCACTCTCTTCCCACTCCCTGTAGCGGTGGGATATGGGGTAATGAAGGGTTAATGCCACCTTGCTATTGTAAGGTGACATTAAGCCAGATTAATAATGGAGAGGTGTCAATTATGTCACCTATCCATTATTAATCCAATTGTAGGAAAGGGTTAAAAAACACACACACACATGATTTAAAAGTAGTTTAATGAAATAAACACAGCGGTTGTTGTAATAATTTATTGTTCTCTCAATCCATCAGGAAACCCTCGCTTGGCAAAATAATAACCGCACAAGATACATACCTTCTGATGTCCGATCATGTCCCACGAGGTAATCCATCTGAAGGGGTTAACTAATATTTCAGGCACGAGCTGCGATAAACCACTCACTGGTGCCTGTAATCCCCGGGTGCTGAAAGGAAAGCAGGATCTGTACTTACATTGAGTCGCGGTGAGGCGCCCTCTGGTGGATGTTCTCATAAACTGCAGCCTGGGAACTTTTTCCCACGCTCCTGGTCATATGAGGACATCCACCAGGGGGCGCATCACCGCGACTGAAGGAAATGTAGGTCAATGACCTACATTTCATTCATTCGCCGGGGAATTACAGGCACGAGCACAGCTGCATTTAGCAGGGCTCGTGCCTGTAATATTAGTTAACCCCTTCAGATGGATTACATCGTGGGACGTGATCTGACATCTGAGGGTATGTATCTTGTGCGTTTATTATGTTGCCAAGCGAGGGTGTTCCTGATGGATTGAGAGAGCAATAAATTATTACAACAACCGCTGTCTTTATTTCATTAAACTACTTTGTAATCATGTGTGTGTGTGTTTTTTAACCCTTTCCTACAATTGGATTAATAATGGATAGGTGTCATAATTAACGCCTCTCCATTATTAATCTGGCTTAATGTCACCTTACAATAGCAAGGTGGCATTAACCCTTCATTACCCCATATCCCACCGCTACAGGGAGTGGGAAGAGAGTGGCCAAGTGCCAGAATAGGCGCATCTTCCAGATGTGCCTTTTCTGGGGTGGCTGGGGGCAGATGTTTTTAGCCATGGGGGGGCCAATAACCATGGACCCTCTCCTGGCTATTAATATCTGCCCTCAGTCACTGGCTTTACCGCTCTGGCGGAGAAAATTGCGCGGGAGCCCACGCCAATTTTTTCCGCGAGTTAACCCTTAAATTTAATAGCTACAGCACCCAAATTTTGCACGTACACACTACTAACATTAGTAGTGTGGAATATGCAAAAAAAGGGGATATGAGATGGTTTACTGTATGTAATCATGTCTCATATCATGTCGGGTTTGTGAAGGAGAAATTAAAAGCCGGCAATTGAATTAGCGGCTTTTATGCTATCTAGCGCTGCATTAAATATAAATATACATATATAGGTGTCTCACTGACATATATATATGTATATATACCTATTCTATGTGTATATATCTACTCTATTCTAACCTGTCAGTGTGATTTTACTGTACACCGCGCTGAATTGCCGGCTTTTCAAAGGACACCGGTGCGTACAAATCGGACAGTAATACGGATGTCATACGGATGATGCGATTATAAAAAACGGATGATGCGATTAAAAATCGCATTGTACTCGCATGACACTCGCATGAAAATCGCATACGTTCCATCCGTTTTTTCGGTCCAGATTACGGACCGTTTTTTATCTCGCAAGTGGAAAGGGACCCTAAGGGTTAGGATCCCTAGGGTTAGGGTTCCTAGGGATCCTAACCCTAACCGTTACCCTAGGGATCCTAACCCTAACCTTAGGGTTAGGATCCCTAGTAACCCAAGGGTTAGAGTTTTCTTGTTTTTTTTTGTTTTCTTGTGTTTTTCTATAAAAACGCATGTTTTTAACGCAAGCAAACGCATGTGCTTAAAAACGCATGCGTTTACATAGACAGCAATACATTTTTTTGCCGCTTATAAACGCATGCGTTTTTTTGCGGCAAAAAAAGCCACTAGAAATTACTACAGGTTGCATTTCTGCAACTAAACGCACGCGTTGCCGAAAACGCGTCAAAATGCATGCTAAAAAACGCATGCGTTTTTAATGTTAAGTATAGGAAAAAAAACGCATGCGTTTTTTAGCGCTAAAACGCTGCAGATCAAAACGCAAGTGTGAAACCAGCCTTAGAATTTTTTTGGCTTTCTTTATTTGCAGAATGCAAGATAGCAAATCTAAAGTTAGATTCTAAGCTAATATCTAGGAAAAAAGAAAAAGAGCAACTGAAAAATATATTACATATGGTTAATGTATTTCACGAGTTTGTTACAGAGAAGTCCAAAAAAGACTGTGTAGAAAGAATTTCTAAGGAAATGGAAATTAATGATGTTCCCAAGATTGACTGTAATGTGAAGTGAGGAAGAGGTGACGCACGTGTCATTAATGGCCACTCAAGGTGACTTTGTGTCTCATGATGAAAAACAAGATGGAGGACACGTAGGAGGCATGACAACTGACAAAGATGATGTAGAAGGGTCACTTAAAATAGAAGACGACTCAGAAGCCCAACCCCAAACTAAATCTAGGAAAACCTTGTTAAAATTATGCAAAATCATTCCTGCATATGATGACAAAATCCATGTGTGCAGAAATTCAGAGATATTTGAGAGTTTTGCTGATAAGTTTGATTTGACTAATGAGGAGAAAAAATCAATTGTTTAAAATGTGGCTTCCAGTAACTTTTATCAGGAAATTCTCATTAAAAATGCAGAATGATGAGTTCCATGAAGAAATGACTGATGTAGAAAGATTAAAAATTTTGATATTCTGTGGATTAAAAGATTATCCAGATATTGATATTCTTCTAAAATTGAGGATTGGCCGGAAAGAATGTACTTTTACATTCATGTCCATATTTGAAAGGGTGTACAGAATGGTCAGTATGAATTTCAATAAAAAAATCAATGATAAATTGTTTTGTAAACAAATTTAGATTCCTAAATCCTGCATCTCGTGTTATTGCGTCACAAAAAGATTCTTTATTTGAATGTGCGCAATCCCTTGATTTTTCTAGAAAACATAAGAATCTTGAAAGGAAAACAAATCATACTAAGTTTTTTAAACCAGGCAGAATTATATCTTATGAGAAGCCAAAATCAAAATCTCCAAAATTGACCCAAAATCAAATCTATGAAGTACGAAGAAAATTACATATTTGCTACAAACCCTATGAGTCCATTAAAGAAGCTGCTCTGAAAGGGTTAAAAGCTGAAGGTTCAGATCTCTCTGCAAAGATGGCGGAAATTGACAGACGGAAACAGGTGAGCATAGGGGGTGAACTGAACACTCCATTATCACAGCTCATAAGTCTAAAAATGACCTTATTAAATAGCGCTTTTCTACAAATTATTGATAGGGAGTTGAGATTTGGTTTAAGAATTGGCTAAAAATGTAATAATATTATATGATGTGTAAATGAGTTATACAATGTATTTATTAATATGTAATTTTTTTATACAATATAATTCTGCAGTTATATTTATATATATTAATATAGTATACAGTAAATACTGTAGCATATTTGTATAAGTACAGATTATATTAACTGTATTTTTATATGTATAGTGAAATAATTAAAATTTAATCCAGTAATAATATTTAGAATTACATTAAATACATATAATATATACATATGTATAAGATACTTAAATTATTTTGTTTTTAAATAAATATGAAATTAACCTTATCTTTTATTTTTTCTTAGAGCTTTCATTTCAAAGCAGGAATTGAACAAAAAACTTCTTATATGGATTTATGTTTTTATTTACACAGGAAGCTATAATAACTGCATGATTTTATATATTTAACATTTAAAATAAATAATATATAACTAACAATCTAAAATTTGTGTACTGTAATTGTTTTCCTGTAACATAATCTAAAACTTTTTTTTTCCTTTGCATGGTAATAATATAGTTTTTTTCTCCACTGCATGGCATGACATGTCACACCCCTGTTTTAATTTAGAGCTGTAAGAAGAAGCTTTAGAATGGATTCAGTTGCAGGCCTTGTACCAGATATAGCTGTAGAACAAAATGCGGCATGTGTATTTAGGGAATATTCAAAGAAATATTAGAATATTAAATTTAATAGTTTACAATGCGCATTGATAATTAGGATACAATATTTTGGGTTAATATACATGTATTCTTATTCTTTGTATGTGAAATATGTATTGTGAACTTCTATGTGTGTCACAGTCTGAGTGACAGATGACAGATGAGCGTATGAGCAGCTGCTAGGAGTGCACTTAATGTAAGAGTGAAGTTAACGAAGGAGTGAATATAGCAAGGAATGTGGTATGCGCAGTATGTAAGAGGCCCCATGATTTATGGTATGTTGAGAAAAAAAAAACTTGTGTTTATGAGAAAATAAGATTCAGTTAAATTATTAGAATATTAAGATATATTTAAATATTATCTACTCAACATATATTTCTATATTTCTTTAGTAATTATTATTTCTTGATTTAGTTAATAGTGGATAAGTGCAATCACACATCAATATGGTTTATCAAGAAAATCTACATTTAGAATAATTTTTACAAATAATTTCATGATATTCAGTGTTTTTTTTTTTAGTTACATAGATGGGTACACATCTTCAAACAAATATATGGCACTAGGGTTGAGCGAAACGGGTCGGCCATTTTCAGAAGTCGCCGACTTTTGGCAAAGTCGGGTTTCATGAAACCCGACCCGACCCCTGTGTGGGGTCGGCCATGAGGTCGGCGATCTTCTGAATCTGGTATCGGAATTCCGATACCGAGTTCCGATATGTTTGCGATATCGGAAATCGGAATCCACATTTAAGTGTAAAATAAAGAATTAAAATAAAAAATATTGATATACTCACCTCTCCGGAGGCCCCTGGACATCGCCGCTGGTAACCGGCAGCCTTCTTTGCTTAAAATGAGCGCGTTCAGGGCCTTCCATGACGTCACGGCTTCTGATTGGTCGCGGCCGCCCATGTGACCGCCACGTGACCAATCACAAGCCGTGACGTAATTCTCAGGTCCTAAATTCCTAATTCTAGGAATTTAGGACCTGAGAATTACGTCACGGCTTGTGATTGGTCGCGTGGCGGTCACATGGGCGGCCACGACCAATCACAAGCCGTGACGTCATCTAAGGCCCTGAACGCGCTCATTCTTAAGAAGGAAGGCTGCCGGAAAGAAGCAGGGCGCGTCCGAGGGTGAGTATATACCTAATAGGAATATACTCACCCTCGGCTTCTTTCTGGCAGCCTTCCTTCCTAAGAATGAGCGCGTTCAGGGCCTTAGATGACGTCACGGCTTGTGATTGGTCGCGGCCGCCCATGTGACTGCCACGCGACCAATCACAAGCCGTGACGTAATTCTCAGGTCCTAAATTCCTAGAATTAGGAATTTAGGACCTGAGAATTACGTCACGGCTTGTGATTGGTCGCGTGGCGGTCACATGGGCGGCCGCAACCAATCAGAAGCCGTGACGTCATGGAAGGCCCTGAACGCGCTCATTTTAAGCAAAGAAGGCTGCCGGTTACCAGCGGCGATGTCCAGGGGCCTCCGGAGAGGTGAGTATATCAATATTTTTTATTTTAATTCTTTATTTTACACATTAATATGGATCCCAGGGCCTGAAGGAGAGTTTCCTCTCCTTCAGACCCTGGGAACCATAGTATCCCATTGCACTGCATTGGGTTTCGGCCGACCCCGACTTTTTTATAGGAACACCCGATTTCACTCGACCCGACTTTTGAGAAAGTCGGGTTTCGTGAAACCCGACCCTATAAAAATAAAAGTCGCTCAACCCTATATGGCACAAGCTGATATGACAGTTATAAAAATTATTTTTAATTTTGGTTTTTACAAATGAATTTTTTTCATAAAATAATATTTTTTGATATTAAGGGGGAAATGTGTTTTTGATCCAGATTAAATCATCACATTTCATCAATACCTCTTCACACATTTTAATAAAGAAGAAATATTAATAAGGTATTATTGGGTATAATAACATTATTATAAAAGTCATTTTTCTCTCTAATGAAGGGTAGTATATGCAAAGTTGCATAATTTCAATATTTTGGTAATCCAAGGTTATGACAACATCTAGATAATGGAAATATTAAGGAAATGTGTTATTGAGACATAACCTCTGCATTTATCATCAACATATAAGGCCTTATTTTTATTCTCATTTTTAGTTTTCATTTTTTCTTCAATTTTATTTTTATTTTCATTTTTAGTTTTCATTTTTTCTTCAATTTCTATTCTTAATTTTTATTTTTTTATCTCAAGAAAAAAAAATCAATATTTAATAAAGTAATGTCTAATACAAGAATATTGCTTTATCAAATATAATAATCATATGGTTTCATTATATAAGAAATGTTTCAATTCTGAGTTAAATGCAACAATTCTTTCACTCATTCATTCATATATATTCTTATTTTGGTTCATGGCTACACATTCTTACATATTATTGGTCTAATAAATATAGTTTATTAATAAAGTTTTAGTAATAGAATATTTGTTACATAATAAGACACACTGACATCTATGGGTTCAAAAAGAAATTACACCTATAACATAAAAATGTCCTATCACATGAAGAATATAGTTAATAATGTATTATCTATTTTTCCAAATATGAATTCCATATTAATATTTTGATAATAATTATATGGATATTATTGATTGCTATGGTAAGCTGTGATATTATAGGTTAGGAAAATTACCAGATTTGGTATAGAATAGGGAATGAAGACTTCAATCAAGATACTGAAGTTACGTTAAAGACTTTCATATTTCTAAATTCAATTGATTCTTAAAAGTTTCAAGAAGAAAAAGCCGTTATCCAGAAGTTCCACAAGGTAACAATGCTATGATTTCTGAATAATAATAGACTGTGTCAAATACAATTCATGTCACCACTGACAACTATGAGTACAGTATCTAAACTGACAACTACAATTGGAGAGGACGACGATCCTATGATGCTAAGATGAACTGTGTTATTATGTTTTATCATGTTCCAGTGGTTTCCTATCACCTATAAGACTTCCATGAAAGCTGGTGAACAATCAGGTAATTGTCAGGACACTACAACCCTGACATGTGTCCTGTGAACTAAGGACTGGTTATGGTGCTATGTTTAGCAAGGAAGAGTCAATGTAACCCTTGCTGTGCCGACCAAAGACGTCACACCTGTTCCAAGACCAATGCGGATGATATGGAAGGATTCCAGATCCAAGGCGAGCCAATGTAAGTCCAGGTCTCTAAAGGTGACACTGCAGATATTAAAGCTACATCTCATCTATGAACTTTGTTTTCTTATCAACATTTGAATTTATAGACTTTGATTGACACATGACACAGTGTCTACAATATCTACATGATATCATCTATTTCAAAAGAATTATAATAAGGATTGTTTTAAAAGAACCAAGAAGAAGACATCAAGATGAAGGTCAGATGATGATCATAAACATAAGGATGAATGACCTCGGGGAGATCAAAACATCCAACACCGCGGGGACACCATCACGTGTTTCTCAACACAGTGATCCAGAACACTGCCATTCCTAAGGCTAGGGTCACATTGCGTTATGTGACCGCGTTTAACGGACGTTACACCGCGGCATAACATAGTCCGTTAACGCCGCCATTGCCTGTAATGGCGAACGCATCGCTAGCGCACGCCCACATTGGGCGTGCGCTAGCGATGTGCCGGGGATCTGCGCTAGCGGGATCGGCTAACGCGATCCCTTTTGGGACATTGCGTTAGCGCAGTCCGTAGCGCTATGCGCTAAATGGACTGCCCTAACGCAATGTGACCCTAGCCTTATGGGAAATATGCAAACGCATGTAGAAAAGCCTCGGAGACACCATCACGTGTTTCTCAACGCAAGCAATGAATAGCCAGACCTTTCACCGGGAAGGAACAACCACGGGAAGGGCAGCATCCAATCAGGTGATGATCAGACCTGAGATGCTTCAATTAAGTATAGGGAAGTATAATTATATATATATTTTATATGAATATTAGTCACGGCTTACCATAACATGAATTTACACATCATTATATTATTGAGTACGTATAACAATATTATTATTATTTATATTATTATGAACATTAAATTATTTTGCCAAAGAAGAAAAGAACAAAGAAGACTTTATTAATATATTTTATTTGAGGGTTCCAATCAATGTCTGTCACCCTCAAAAGGGGGAATTGTTAAATATTAATTGAATTATTCATATTCTCAATCCTGTACTGAGCACATTGCTTCTTGCTGACATTACAAAGAGCTATTTCTGTGTGTGTGTAGCTCAACACCATATACAGGGAACACGTGGTCTGTAGGACACATATTAACATAGCTCTTAGGAGGGTGGGGGCTTTTGTCACGTGGGGGATGTCACCTCCTGCCTTCACCATCATTCTCCATGGACGTCGGACAAGTCACACAAGGAAGGAACAGTAACAGCTGGAAGCCATGATGACCTTCAGATTTCACACATACGGCTTTTACCATTCAGAACTTTGGGAAAGATGAGTATCAAGTGCTGATATTTACACATGGACAATCTGTTCGTAACTATTTCATCTATTTTTATGTTTTGCTGCAATGTGGTTTTTCTGTGGACAATTCAATAAACCACTACCTTTTCTATGAGAATATCATGACATTTTTCTTTAAGAGTAATGCACCTGGTGAATAGTCTTGATTAAATAAATGTGCAAAATAAGCATATTTAACACTCCGCTTGTCCTCAATGCCACTTCTTGTGCCACCTCCCATTCCTCACCACTTCTTGCACCACCTCCCCGCCACTTCTTGCACCATCTCATCCTCACTTTTTGCGCCACCTCCCTCTTCCTCACCGCCACTTTTGTGCCACCTCCCCCTCACTTCCATTTCTTGCGCCACCTCCCTCTTCCTCACTGCCATCTCCGCTTGTCCTCAATTCCACTTCTTGTGCCACCTCCCTCTTCCTCAGCACTTCTTGTGCCACCTCCCTCAGCACTTCTTGCGCCACCTCCCTCCCTTCCACTTCTTGCGCCACCTCCCTCTTCCTCACTGCAACTTCTTGTGCCACCTCCCCCTCTTCCTCACCAATTTTTGCACCACCTCCCTCTTCCTCACTGCCACCTCCGTTTGTCCTCACTTCCACTTCTTGTGCCACCTCCCCCTCTTCCACAGCGACACTTTGCACCACCTCCCTCTTCCTCTGTGCCACCTCCCCCTCACTACTTTTTGCACCACCTCCCTCTTCTTCAGCACTTCTTGCACCACCTCCCCTCGTCCTCACTGCCACTTCTTGCACCACCTCCCCTCGTCCTCACTGCCACATCTTGCACCACCTCCCCTCATCCTCACTGCTACTGTTGCATCATCTGCCCTCGTCCTCACCACTTGCACAACCTCCCCTCGTCCTCACTGCCACTTCTTGCACCACCTCCCCCTCTCCCTCACCACCACTGTTGCGCCACCTCCCCTCGTCCTCACCGCTACTTCTTACACCACCTCCCCTCGTCCTCACCGCCACTTCTTGCACCACCTCCCCTAGTCCTCACCACTTCTTGCACCACTTCCCCCTTTTCCTCTCCACCACTGTTGTGCCACCTCCCCTCGTCCTCACCACTTGCACAACCTCCCCTTGTCCTCACTGCCATTTCTTGCACCACCTCCCCCTCACCACCACTGTTGCGCCACCTCCCCTCGTCCTCACCGCCACTTCATGCGCCACCTCCCCTCGTCCTCACTGCCACTTCTTGCACCACCTCCCCTCGTCCTCACTGCCACTTCTTGCCCACCTCCCCTCATCCTCACTGCCACTGTAGCATCACCTCCCCTCGTCCTCACTTCTTGCACCACCTCCCCTCGTCCTCACCGCCACTGTTGTGCCACCTCCGCTTGTCCTCACTGCCACTTCTTGTGCCACCTCCCCCTTCCTCACTTTTTGCACCACCTCCCTGCCACTTCTTGCACCACCTCCTCATCCTCACTTCTTGCGCCACCTCCCTCTTCCTCACCGCCACTTTTGTGCTACCTCCCTCAGCATTTATTGCTTCACCTCCCCTCGTCCTCACTACCACTTCTTGAGCCACCTCCCTCTTCCTCACTGCCACCTCCGTTTGTCCTCACTTCCACTTCTTGCGCCACCTCCCCCTCTTCCACAGCGACACTTCTTTTGCACTACCTCCCTCTTCCTCACCGCCACTTTTTGCACCACGTCCTCACTGCCACTTCTTGTCTTGGATTCTAATATTGTTGCTCGTTAGGCAATGTTCACACATGTAGTTTGTAATGAGAAATTTGGAGCAGATTCACCACCAAACACGATAGAAGCTGTGACGTCCGGCTCCGAGCGCATCATACATGGGAACGAAGAAATGCTCCCCTTGTGTGAGAGGAATCAACACATTAATACTTTGGTGCATTTTATGCCACCGGTTTTTGCAGTAGAATGGCACCAAACTGCTCCCTCGGCTGCACCCCATACTATACAGATATTGCAGCGCTCTGCACATGCCATTCTTCTCCTTCATACGTGCACTCAGACTGCAACCGATCTGTACAACCAGAGCTGCAGTGTAAAGTACGAGGGAAAGATGAGGAGCTTGAGGCCCTGAAAAGAAGGAAAGTGTGGGGAATAGATTTGCTCAGACTCCCACAGACACTGCAGCTGACTGAGAGTCACTGATCAAAGAAAATAAAAAACATGGAAGATAAGTAGCGGTTGTGGAACATTAGAGGGCAGGGATGTCTGGACTTTTGCATCATCACAGATTCTGGTAATTGCTTCCTCCAGGACAGGTCTGGTCAGATGTAAGCGCAGCTCTGTGACTAACCACAGGGTGGCAGCAGCACGTCACAGCTCAGCAGCCCAGGCCCATCTGCAGCCGATCAGCGCCATCTTGTGGTCACACACAGAACTGACTCTAAACACCTGACCTCTCCATTAGGCTACTTTTACACTTGCTGTCTTTTTTGCGGGTTGTATTGTCGCAATTTTCACGGTCTGCCTCAAAAATCTTGCGGATCGCTGTTTTTCTAGTTTCAAATACTAGGGAAAAAGTAATGAAACAAAAAAAAACGGCACTCCGCAAAAACAAGCTTCCATTATTTTTGCGGCCCCACTGATTTTCGATGGGGGCCGTGTCTGTAAGCTGTGAAAAATATCAAGCAGG
Source organism: Ranitomeya variabilis (assembly GCF_051348905.1). Lineage (NCBI taxonomy): Eukaryota > Metazoa > Chordata > Amphibia > Anura > Dendrobatidae > Ranitomeya > Ranitomeya variabilis. Next base: position 10,827,165 of record NC_135233.1, on the reverse strand, counting down.
CTCGATATTTTTTCACGGCTGTAAATACGGCCCTCACAGCAATACATCGCTCCAATGAATTTTTGCGGCCCCATAGAAATGTATTGGGGTTGCAAAAACACGGCAAGTGTAAAAGAAGCCTGGCGATTATGGAAGCCGCAGGATCTTCAAAAATTAATTTTTGCATTTATCAAATTTGGCACAAAATTATCACGTGGCTCCGACCGCACTGCTACAATGTAACCAATAAAATAGCAAGTATCAAACAATTCTGAGAAATTCTATAGGAGGAATGGACGGTTGTGTCAGTCAGTGGCGGCAGCACATTGTGGGGTCCTCGTGTGCCCCCCATCTCATCCTCTGCGGTCAGACACCTCAGTCAGGATCAACTGCACAACCTTGTATATCAGAATCTCTGCAATGAGGGGCCCCGCAGCCAACCAGGGCGAGTCCTGCACCTTCTGGGGGCCGCCCCATCAATCCGCTCTTTATTTCATCATTACCGTATTTTATGACTGCAGCAGCGACGCCGTCCGTCCCGAGCACCGAATGTGGAGACCGAGAGAGAAACTCAGAAAACACAAGAGCAAAAGATTAAACTTTATATTTCCGTGAATCAAGAAATTCATTATAAAATCATCTGTAATTCATTAAATACAAAAGCAGAAAAGACGGAGGCACGAGGCACCTGACGCCTCACAGACCATACATGGCACGGGGGTACAATGAGGCACCTGACACCTCAGAGCGTATAAGGCACCTGACAGAGCGTATAAGGCATGTGGGTACGAGGCACGAGGTATCTGACACCTCACAGAGGATATACAGCATGTGGGTACAATGAGGCACCTGACACCTCAGAGCGTATAAGGCACGGGGGTACAATGAGGCACGGGACACCTCACAGAGCGTATAAGGCACGTGGGTGCAATGAGGCACCTGACACCTCAGAGCGTATAAGGCACGGGGGTACAATGAGGCACCTGACACCTCACAGAGCGTATAAGGCACATGGGTACAACGAGGCACGAGGTATCTGACACCTCACAGAGCGTATAAGGCACGGGGGTGCAATGAGGCACCTGACGCCTCACAGACCATACATGGCACGGGGGTACAATGAGGCACCTGACACCTCAGAGCGTATAAGGCACCTGACAGAGCGTATAAGGCATGTGGGTACAACGAGGCACGAGGTATCTGACACCTCACAGAGGATATACAGCATGTGGGTACAATGAGGCACCTGACACCTCACAGAGCGTATAAGACACGTGGGTACTATTCTGCCCACCCTGAGTGAGGCACGAGGTGCTCAGTAACATCCTGCCTGGCAGCGTCACAGGTGCCAGCCTCTTATACATGGCATTAGCGGTGCCCGTTGGGAGGCTGACCACCATCACCGTGATTAAGGCTTACAATGCACCAACCTCGCACCTCAATGATATCACCAGCACCTGGCACACCGGGCGGCACCTGGCACGCAGCTTCAGTGCAATCGTCTGACATGATGGAGGCGCGAGGCAGCCGATGAACACTCAGCATTTGGTACATACAGCTTCTATCCACCCTGATAATAGGCGTCATTGCCAGGACGGAGGCGCGAGGCACCGCACCCTGCATCGTCTCATCCAGTAAACAGATTATATGTGCAGTTAATAAAGGGACGGCGGCTCTGACAGTTCATATTTGTTATGTGCACACAGAGGCGCGAGGCACCGGAGATCTGTCAGCGCTCGGTATGTGGATTCAGGCAGGACACCAGCAGACAGGAGGGAATGCCGGGAAACTGGCGGAGCAGAATGTTGTGCAGCCGCCCCAAAACAGGACCGACCGGCTGCTCATTAACCCCTGCAGTACTGGAACTGCGCCCCTGAGAGAAACACCAGACAAGGGAGGGACAGCGGGGGATATGGTGGCATTAGTCTGTGCCCCCTCCCAGCAAACAATAGGTTAAGTCATCAGCCAGCACTGCTCTGTGGAACTACATCTCCCAGCATGTCCTGACCACTGCAGCCCAGTGGTGTTGTAGATAATTGTGGGGTTTTGGCTGCGGACGGACCCCCATCCTGCTGTGGTCGGGCGCCGCTGACTCCACGTAGGAAAATGGAAAAGTCAAGAAAATAATTTATATTTAACAAATTCACTTCTTTTCCCGGAAGAACCAAGATGGCGGCTCCGGGCATCGACATAACAAGCAGCGATTCCCTGGTATCAGCGGCAGTAATCCCTGAGTGTGGAGAGCGGTGGTCATCGGCTGGACATTCAGAGCCGGGCATAGGACTGGCACAGTGTGTGGTCCCGGATGTCCCCCCAGCCGCCGTTCTTCATGGCCGGGGGGTTGCGCACTTCTTGCTGCCGGCTGGCTACAGTCATGGTCTTTGGGAAGAGTTGGCCGCTCAGTTCCCGCACTTTTGCCCGCAGAGACTGGGAGGCGGCGTCGATATTGGGGCAGGGCCCGGAGCGCCCGCACATGTCGCCGTCCTCAGCCTTGGCGGGCAGCGTCAGCACTCGTGGTTGGCGGGCGGACAGCACCTTGAGCGGGTGTGCCAGGCAGGCGGCAGAAACGTGCTGCAAGCTCCAGTCCCAGTTGTAGTCATCGTAGGTGCAGAACTCCGCCAGGCAGCCCATCAGCTGGTAGTATGTCTCTCGTGGCATGGTGATGGCGGCGCTGTGCCGCGAGGCCACAAAGCTGCTCAGCTCCATCTGCTGCGGCTCCGGGGTGGGCTCCGGGACACTGCTGCCCCCCAGGCTCAGCATGTGGCAGCCTTCCTCCCGGCATTGCTTCTGCATGAGCCGCAGGACGTGCAGCCAGTCCGGGAGCAGGTAGTCACCCTCCTCTAGGAACAGGACGTGCTCGCTGTGCCCGCTCAGCTCCCGCACCCGCTCCCAGGAGAAGTGCAGCTTCCACCACCAGTGGTGCTTGTGTTGGGTGAAGGCGGCCTCCCGGTAGTGCCCGTGGCTGTCGGGGTACTCCGCGTTGGTGCAGCCCTTCAGCAGGGCAGACTCTTTGGGCAGATCCCGCGGGCAGTCGGCTGGGTCACTGCCAGGAAACTCATTCGGGTAGAAGCTCAGACTGTACGGGAAGTAGAGAGGCAGCACCCGGCAAAAGTCTATGGCCCTCATGGCTTCGGTGGCCTCTGGGCTCGGCTGCTCCATGCTCAGCACCAGCAGGAGGCGGCCGGTGGCACCGGGCCCAGCGCTCTGCAGAGACTCGGCCAGTAACTGCAGCCTGGACCCACTGCCCGGCCCCCCGTGGACCTGCACCACCACCACCAGCTCCGGACGACCAGGAAACAGTTCTGCGTTGAGGACCGGCTGGCGCAGGTTGTTACGGTACGCTGCCAGTCTCATGTGTAGCGGGGCACCCTGCGGGGGCCGGAAACCAGAGGGGTCTCTCCTCTCACCGGACAGCGTCTCTGTGGGGGGAGCGTCGTCCAGACGGGAGGACGTGAGCAGCAGCCAGGTGCCGAATGCCATCCCCAGGAGCAGCAGCAGGGCGGCGATCTTCTTCTTGTGCAGTGTCAGCCGCATGGCAAGAAATGGGCACCGACGGGGGAGGGGAGGGGACGGGACTGAGAGCCAACAAGGCGCCCCTGCCTCAGCCGAGCCGTATCCCCTGCGACTGCACCGTGCAGCAGCCCCCAATATACACCCCCTGTATAGCCACAGCCCCCAATATACACCCCCTGTATGTCCACAGCCCCCAATATACACCCCCTGTATATCCACAGCCCCCAATATACACCCCCTGTATATCCACAGCCCCCAATATACACCCCCTGTATGTCCACAGCCCCCAATATACACCCCCTGTATATCCACAGCCCCCAATATACACCCCCTGTATATCCACAGCCCCCAATATACACCCCCTGTATATCCACAGCCCCCAATATACACCCCCTGTATATCCACAGCCCCCAATATACACCCCCTGTATATCCACAGCCCCCAATATACACCCCCTGTATATCCACTGCCCCCAATATACACCCTGTCCCTGTATATACAGCCCTGTACCCCACTATGTACCCACAGCGCCAATATACGCCCTCTGTATACTACACCCTGCCAGCAGCCCCCAGTATACAGCCCTGTACCCCACAGACAAACTACACACTCCTTGTACAGCGCTAGATAACCACTGCCCCTGCTGTAGACCCCTGTACCAGAAGCCCCCGCTATATACCGCTATACCCCCCAGTACATCACAGCCCCTCACACTGCGCTCAGTCGCCCCTTCCTGCTATCACTTCCTGCCCCGGTTACTCCGTCTCTCCCGCGGCCGCAGTGTCCGCCCCTCCCGGGCTCCGCAGCCCCTCAGTCTCCGCCGCCCGCGGCTCCTCCGTCCTCCAGGTACCGAACACCTGAACTGACTGCTCGGACTTTACCCGTCCACGGGCTGCGTGACGTCACGCCCTGACCACCAATCACACAGCACTGACGACGCACTGAGCGGCGGGACCGCCCACAGGGGAGTGTCCAACACAAACTTTCCGCCAATGAGGAGCGGGGTGAACGCCGGGTCGGCCATGTCTACTAAGGGCACAGCTGCCAGTACATCAGCAAGTTCCTTAAACGTCAGAGCGTAAGGAGTTAATAGAGGGGGGGGGGGGGGGGTGTCCCGACTATAGGGGGGTCTGACACTCAGGGGGCACCAGCATTGGATGTGAGTAACATAAGTACGAGGCCGCGTGCACACGGTCCGTGTCCGGTCAGTAGTTCTCGCCAGCAATGGCTGAGAATCCAGAAGTGGGGACGAGTTTCTATTACTCTTTTCCTCTGTTCCACTGTTAGTTTCGGCTACAAATCCTGATGCAAAATCCGGAATGTGTGAACGTTGCCCGAGGCTCCGGCCGCCACAGACTTTGTGCAAACAACAAGTTTCTGCAGTTTTTCTCGTCACAGAACAGTAAATAAGTCGCAGTTACTTTCTGTCTATGATGGCGGAGCGCTGACACCTGATCGGCAGCAGCGGTGCGTCCAGCAGTCTGCAACCGAACACACGGTGAGCGACTGGCGGGACACACAGCGACGACTCGTAGACCGTGGGGGCGGCGGCTGTACAGGAAGGACGACGCTCGCAGGACGGACGACGCTCGCAGGACGGACGGCGCTCGCAGGACGGACGGCGCTCGCAGGACGGACGGCGCTCGCAGGAAGGACGGCGCTCGCAGGACGGACGGCGCTCGCAGGAAGGACGGCGCTCGCAGGAAGGACGGCGCTCGCAGGAAGGACGGCGCTCGCAGGAAGGACGGCGCTCGCAGGACGGACGGCGCTCGCAGGACGGACGGCGCTCGCAGGACGTACGGCGCTCGCAGGAAGGACGACGCTCGCAGGACGGACGGCGCTCGCAGGACGGACGGCGCTCGCAGGACGGACGGCGCTCGCAGGAAGGACGGCGCTCGCAGGACGGACGGCGCTCGCAGGAAGGACGGCGCTCGCAGGAAGGACGGCGCTCGCAGGACGGACGGCGCTCGCAGGAAGGACGGCGCTCGCAGGACGTACGGCGCTCGCAGGAAGGACGGCGCTCGCAGGACGGACGGCGCTCGCAGGACGGACGGCGCTCGCAGGAAGGACGGCGCTCGCAGGACGGACGGCGCTCGCAGGACGGACGACGCTCGCAGGACGGATCGCAGGACGGACGGCGCTCGCAGGACGGATCGCAGGACGGACGGCGCTCGCAGGACGGACGGCGCTCGCAGGATGGTCGCCGCTCTGTGTCTTACATTGAAGAGTAAGGGTCACCTGTGACCGGCGAGAAAAATCCAACACATTAGGAGCAGGAGGTCACAACGTCACCATAGGGAACCATCTGATGTGACGTCACCGGAGAATCAGAGTAACCTAAAGGAGGACAGCGGCGCAGCACCCACGTGACAGGAGGATGACCAATAATGCGGGAAAAAGGGCAGCACCAGAGTGCGCAAAGCCTTCATAAAGTGAGCCCCATAAAATGCTCCATACAGTATAATGAGCCCCATAAAATGCTCCATACAGTATAATGTGCCCCATATAATGCTCCATGCAGTATAATGAACCCCATATAATGCTCCATACAGTATGAGCCCCATAAAATGCTCCATACAGTATAATGAGCCCCATATAATGCTCCATGCAGTATAATGAACCCCATATACTGTTCCATTCAGTATAATGAACCACATATAATGCTCTATACAGTATAATGTGCCACATATAGTGCTCCATACAGAATAATGAGCCCCATATATTGCACCAAAATATTTAACTCCATATATTGCTCCATTCAGTATAGTTTACCCCATATATTCCTCCATACAGAATAATGAGCTAAATATAATGCTCCATACAGAATAGGCCCCATATAATGCTCCATAAAGAATAGTGAGCCCCATGTAATGCTCCATACACAATGAGCCCCATGTAATGCTCCATACACAATGAGCCACATATAATGCTCCATACAGTGTAATGAACCCCATGTAATGCTCCATATAGTATAATGAGCCACATATAATGCTCCATACAGAATAATGAGCCCCATATATTGCTCCATACAGTATAATGGGCCCCATAAAATGCTCCATACAGAATAATGAGCCCCATATATTGCTCCATACAGAATGGGCCCCATATATTGCTTCAAACATAAATAAAATATGTAATACCTCTCCTCGCTGGCCAGAGGTCTGGACTCCTCAGCATCGGCCTTTCATCTCCCTGCAGTGACTGTTCAGAGCAGAGCGCGCTATAGTGACGTCATTGCGCCCTCTGACCTGAAACGTCACAGAGTCAGAAGATGTAGAAGAACGGGGAGAGGTATCACAAGTACTTGGTCCCTGAGCAAGTGGGGGAGGGGCATAGTGCGCCGGTGTCCCCGACAGTGAGTGGGCCCTCCTACCGACTGCTCAGGACCCGGAACTTGCCCGGGTGTCGACACCGACCCTGCCTGCAAGTCACCAGAACTACTACCCTCATCACTGCCACAACCGCCATCATTAGAGGAGCAACACATTGCTCTGGAGCTGCCATAATTGGTGCAACCTGTGCGGCCACACAGGGGCCCAAGAGGTAAGAGGCCCCATTTCTACCTCCAAGTTTGCATTTTTAGTAGCTCTTGGGCCCATTTATTGTTCTTGCACAGGAGCTCTTCTCTGTTTCCGCCAGACCTACAGCCCTGACCGTCATCACTATCACCCTCATCATAAGGTTTGGAGCCATGAAGCGCTGAGCAGCTGTGACACATCCTCTGTAATGATGGGAGTGATAGGCAATTAGTGTCGGCTCCTGTGTGATGGCGGATGCTGAGGATAATGACATTTTATATCCAACTGGACCAGAAGTCTCCAAATCCTGGAAACTGGGCTCCGCCATGTGAACAAGACCCAATGATCGCTGTCTTCAGAGGTTGTCACCCAACTTTCCTGGTGCCCTGGACGGAACATCTGTCTGCACGTTTAGCAACATGTCCTCTCGGCCGCTTCTGGAGATCCAGCGGCTGCAGCGAGTCTTACAGGCAATGCTCCTTGGGAGAAATATGTAAATGAGCTGCAGTATCTTCTGGGCCGGAGCTCATTAGCATCTCCTCATCTTATACTCGCCCAGAACTGAGTATCATACCCTGAGAATGTGGGGGCACCGGCGGCCCCTGACCTCCATGTCTCACCCCTCCCCAATAAATGGCCCCAGCCCGACACTAGGGGAAGGTGTCACCCTGTGTCATTACACGTCTATGTGCCGTGACCTCATTTATAAGCCTATAAAGACCGGGGTGTGAGACACAATGCAGGGCCGAGGCCGGAATATCAGAGGTCACAGGAAGCTTCATCATCATCATCAGCCGAGCTGTAATACCGGGCAAGAACATGGGCCGCAGTGGCGCCATTTCTGAAACAATGCAGCCGTGTTATTCTAAGCACCAGTAATTGCTTTACGAGACCTGATACGTGAAGAACTGCTCAGCTCGGCGCATCACATTACAGGGATGCCGGCACTGCTGTATCAGGAGGTGGGCAGCGCTGATGACAAAGTGTCTGCACGTTACCTGCCGGACTGTACAAACCCGACGGCCCATGTGCAATTTAACTGCCGACAGTGCGTGTTTCCTGTCAGATATGGGCAGACAAGACGTCATCAGCAACACTCAACCCTCGAAACAGAAGTGTCTGGACAGGCTGCAGGATGATGTGAGCTGCGGGGCAGGACGACAGGCTGCAGGACTGGTGCGAGCGAAGGACAGGCTGCAGGACTGGTGCGAGCAGAGGACAGGCTGCAGACTGGGGTGAGCGGAGGACAGGCTGCAGGACTGGTGCAAGCGAAGGACAGGCTGCAGGACTGGTGCGAGCGAAGGACAGACTGCAGGACTGGTGCGAGCGAAGGACAGGCTGCAGGACTGCTGCGAGCGGAGGACAGGCTGCAGACTGGGGTGAGCGGAGGACAGGCTGCAGGACTGGTGCAAGCGAAGGACAGGCTGCAGGACTGGTGCGAGCGAAGGACAGACTGCAGGACTGGTGCGAGCGGAGGACAGGCTGCAGACTGGGGTGAGCGGAGCACAGGCTGTAGGACTGCTGCGAGCGGAGGACAGGCTGCAGGACTGGGGTGAGCAGAGGACAAGCTGCAGGACTGGGGTGAGCGGAGGACAGGCTGTAGGACTGGGGTGAGCGGAGGACAGGCTGCAGGACTGGTGCGAGCGAAGGACAGGCTGCAGGACTGGGGTGAGCGGAGGACAGGCTGCAGGACTGGGGTGAGCAGAGGACAGGCTGCAGGACTGGTGCGAGCGAAGGACAGGCTGCAGGACTGGGGTAGAATGGAGGACAGGCTGCAGGACTGGTGCGAGCGAAGGACAGGTTGCGGGACTGGTGCGAGCGGAGGACAGGCTGCAGGACTGGGGTGAGCGGAGGACAGGCTGTAGGACTGCTGCGAGCGGAGGACAAGCTGCAGGACTGGGGTGAGCGGAGGACAGGCTGTAGGACTGGGGTGAGCGGAGGACAGGCTGCAGGACTGGTGCGAGCGAAGGACAGGCTGCAGGAGTGGGGTGAGCAGAGGACAGGCTGCAGGACTGGGGTGAGCGGAGGACAAGCTGCAGGACTGGTGCGAGCGGAGGACAGGCTGCAGGACTGGGGTGAGCAGAGGACAGGCTGCAGGACTGGTGCGAGCGAAGGACAGGCTGCAGGACTGGGGTAGAGTGGAGGACAGGCTGCAGGACTGGTGCGAGCGGAGGACAGGCTAAATTTCTCGGATTATTTTATTTGATTAGTAACTTCCTTCCTTATTTGAAGGTTTCTCTGAAAAAAAAAAATCAGCAAAATTTTGTAACATTTTAGTAAAGTGAAACCAATCTGTACAAAGGTTTCAGTGCCATCCCCTCCCCCATCAGGACAGATAAGATCAGCGATGAGTTCTGCTCTGGAGGTGAAGCACTTCCTGCTGCAACCATTATTCAGACAGAGAAAAGTGCTCCAGTGTCCAGAGCACAGAGGAACCTAAAATATTTGGTGGACAGCACAGTGAATGCCCAGGCCCCTGGTGGTCAGTGGTACACGCTCACGCCCGGGCCCCTGGTAGTCAGTGGTACACGCTCACGCCCGGGCCCCTGGTGGTCAGTGGCACACGCTCATGCCCGGGCCCCTGGTGGTCAGTAGCACACGCTCATGCCCGGGCCCCTGGTGGTCAGTGGGTTCTGGACACTTCATTTCCTGGTGGTGGCAGCACCATGACCGATCTTTCTCTGGTTGGCACTAGGCCCCTGGTATTAGAGCTTTTTATTGTTCCTTTTGTCCCTAATATCCAAATACTTTTTTGGGACAATGTTCTGACCGCGGCAGCTGGAACTCTCTGTGCTTCCACTAATCTGCACTGTCATCCCCGCCGGGGTCCGCTGTGCGCAGCAGGCAAAGATTTGTCTTACAATGTGGTTCCCAGTGTGCAGAGTCCAGCACGGAAGGGGTTAATCATGGACCCACAGAACCAGTCCAACGAGATGATTGATGTCGGGGCACGTGGGCTCTGAGGCCTCCAGCTGGGGCGCGGGTGAGGTGTCCCCGGGGTGCGGATCCTGACACTCACCAGAGGGGACAGGAACAACAAACCTGGCAGAGGGGGCTTCACAGGACCCTAGATAATTACCCCCACAACTGTGCAGTGACACAGAGGAAGGAAGACGCGGATTCAATGGAATTATTGGGGCGTCCTCTGGTGGGACACAATCGTGATTTACCATTGTATGAAGAGGTGATGCCACTGCAAACAAGCAGAGCTGAAGTGTAAAGCATGGTGGAGTCTACGCCCCGGCCGATATGTAGGTGCAGCCAGTGATGTGCATGGAAATAAATAAAGGCTAGGAATCAGCCCAAGGCGCAGTCACGGCGACCAGTGACCCGGGCAGAGGGGGCGGTGCAGTCACGGCGCGACCAGGGACCCGGGCACAGCAGGGGACGGTGCAGTCACGGCAGCAAGTGACCTGGGCAGAGCAGGGGCGATGTAGTCACGGCAGCAAGTGACCTGGGCAGAGCAGGGGCGATGTAGTCACGGCAGCAAGTGACCTGGGCAGAGCAGGAATGGTGTAGTCACGGCAACAAGTGACCTGGGCGGAGCAGGGGCGGTGCAGTTGCAGTGACCCGGCAGAGCACGGGCGATGTACACACAGTGACCCGGCAGCGAGGTGGGCAGTGCAGTCATGGTGATCAGTGACCCAGCAGCAAAGAGTGGGCGGTGCAGACCTAGCAACCAATGACCAGGCAGGGAGGGGGCGGTGCAGTCCTAGCAACCAATGACCCAGCAGGGAGGATGCGCTGCAACTACAGCCACCAATGACCCGGCAGGGAGGGGGCGGTGCAGTCCTAGCAACCAATGACCCAGCAGGGAGGATGCGCTGCAACTACAGCCACCAATGACCCGGCAGGGTGGAGAGGATATGGTGACCCGTGATCCCGCAGAACAGGGTTGAGGCAGATAGGACAATTGAAGACCCCCAACACCGGCGGGCAACTGAAGAAGTGTAATCATTGTATTACCAGAACAAAATGCAGACATTTTACAACCAGACCCAGTCGGTCCGATCCTGTACAGAACCCAATACAAAATAAATATCGCCCTCCCGACAGTGCGCAACGCTCTTCACTCCACCTGCAGCCGAAAAACTAATTCTTAGCAAGGGCAGTGAACGTTGCAGAGTTTTAATCCGCCCGCTCCTTCGACCCCTATGCTAAAGAAAAGAAGTCTTCATCGTCATCATCATAATCATCATCATCATACATGTAGTCATCAGAGAACAGATCCTCCCGATCGTCACTGTCAAATTCATCGTCAGAGAAGAAGCTGTGGAACTCCTCACTGTCAGACAGGTCGTCCATGTCCTCACTGCTGGACAGAATGGATAAGTCAGAGCGAAGGGGGCTGTCCTCAGTGTCCGAGAGGACCAGGATGGGGGTGGTCGCCTCGTCTTGATCTGCAAAGAGACAGAGAGAGGGTTACACACTGCAGAGCGGGGACCCATGCAAGAAGGAGGGGAGATTACACTAAATGAAATTCTCACAATCAGTAACTATCCCGAAAAGGAGGAAGAATTGGAAGCATTAAAGAAAGCAGGAAGCATGAACACACAACTTATCAATTGTTAAAAAGGAAAAAAGAAATGTATATTAAATGGAAAGAGGAGGCAAATCTAAAGAAGAATATGATGCTGTCTGCAGGGAATGCAGGGCACGAGTTAGAAGAGCTAAAGCCACTAAGGAAGTGAGGCTTGTGAGGGAGACTAAAAGCAGTAAGAAAGGATTTGGGGATAAAAAGCAAAAGAAAAGTCAAAGATGCTATAGAATGAAAAGGGTGAAGTGGTCAAAAATACTGAGAAGCCGAACTTATAAATTCCCAATTTGCCATCTATGTTCTCTAAGAAAGAAAATCTAACATCAACTGATCTTCAGGGAGCCATCAAAGGAAGAAAATAATCCAGAAAATAATCCATAATATCCATAAACAGAGAGATAATGAGGGAACACTGAGCTAATTTACATGAATGTAAACCTCCTTGTCCAGAGAGTTACATCCTATGATACAAAAAGCCGGATTACTTACCGGTAATGCTCTTTTAATGAGTCCACAACAGCACCCACATGAGGGGATCTGCCCATAGGAACAGGAAACCTACAGAATAAAAGGAGGCGGTCCCCCTCCCCACCTCAGTTTAGTTTTCAGAGTACGAGAGGATCCGCAAGGTTTTAGTTCAATTTATATCAGGTAACGTCAATGCCTTAAAATACTCTATACGGCAATCCACTGTCAGTTTAAAAGGAAGAAATCGTGTATGACCAGGGAGGGTAGTGAATGGGTGCTGTCGTGGACTCATTAAAAGAGCATTACCGGTAAGTAATCTGGCTTTTTACCCTTCGCCACGACAGCACCCACATGAGAGACTTTCAGAGAAATGTCACCTGGGTGGGATTACTGTGCTAAGGACAGCTCTACCAAAAGCCAAGTCAGCAGATGTGGATAGATCGAGTCAATAGTGGTTGTAGGAAGTGGAAGGTGTTGACCAGGTTGCGGCCTTACATATTAAATCAATTGGCACGTCTGCTTTCTCCACCCAGGAGGATGCCATGGCCCGTGCAGAATGTGCTGTTAAGCCCTCCGGAGGAACTTCACCTTTTAAAGAATAAGCCACGCAGATAGCTTTTGTGACCCCCACATCCTTTCCTGTGGCCCAGAAAGGACACAAACAGAGCCCTACTCTACCTCCAGGCCTGAGATCTTTCTATATAGCTCAAGATGGCTCTTATCTAGGGTATAGAACTCTTGTTCTTCTGGAGTTACTGGAGTATCAGAGAAGGAAGAAATATTTCTTGTGACCTACGATAGCTAGATGCCACTTTGGGAAGGTATGAGGGGTCTGGTTTAAGGATTATCCGGTCTTGGAATACTAACAGGTAGGGTGGGTCTACGTCGAGGGCCTGGATGTCACTGACCCTTCTGGCTGATGTTAAAGCTACCAATAGAGCTACCTTAAATGACAAGATATTTAAGGAAATAGAATCTAGCGACTGAAATGGGGAACTAGTTAAGGCATCGAGGACTAGGTTCAAATCCAATGGAGGTAAACGTGGTATGTGGACCGGGTTACTTCGCTCACATGCCCTAAGGAATCCCCATCTGTCCCCTGCTATATTGCACCCATACAGGGCCCCTAAGGCTGAACTCTGTACTTTTAAGGTGCTTACTGATAACCCCAGTTCTCGACCTTGCTGTAAAAATTCTAGGATGGCCAAGATTGGAGCCTGTCTAGTGAAAGGTTCCGTATGAAAATTTAAGAATTTTTTCCACACTCTGCTGTATATTGACGTAGTAATTTTTTCCTACTTAATAACAGAGTGTTTACAAGATCCTCAGAGAAGCCTCTTGAACTTAATAGCTGCCTCTCAAATTCCACGCCGTCAAGTGTAGTCCCTTCACCTGAGGGTGGAAGAATGGCCCTTGAGATAGCAGCTTCGGGTCTGATGGAAGAATCCAAGGGTCGCATAGTGACATGGCTTGGAGACAAGAGAACCACGGTCTCTTCGGCCAAAAGGGTGCGATAAGGATCCCTCCTGATCTTCCGGTGCACCAGCGGAATTAGTGTCATCGGAGGAAAGGCATACGCTAGATCGAACTTCCAGGGATCCTGAAGACAGTCCAACATGTCTGGATGGTCTATTTTGTTCAGGGAAGCCAACATTTGTACTTGTCTGTTCTCTCTGGTGGCGAATAAATCTATTTGTGGAGTACCCCATAATTTTACTATCTTTTTGAATATATGATTGTTGAGAGTCCACTCTCCCTGGCGTAGCATGTTTCGACGTGCTCTAGTCTGCTCTTGTGTTCTCTATTCCTTTGATATGAAGGGCTGTTAGGGATGAAAGATGGGATTATGCTAATTGGAAAATATCTGCTGCTATGGACATAAGATTTTCCGATCGTGTCCCCCCTTGACGGTTCACGTATGCCACTGCGGTGGAATTGTCCGACAAGATTATTACATGTGTTCCCTGAATCTGTGGAAGAAAATGATTTAAAGCATGACCAACCGCTTTTAACTCTTTCCAATTAGAAGAATAGAGTGACTCTGCAGGATTCCAGAGATCCTGTGCTAAATAGTGTTGAGCGATACCGTCCGATACTTGAAAGTATCGGTATCGGAAAGTATCGGCCGATACCGGCAAAGTATCGGATCCAATCCGATACCCGATACCAATACAAGTCAATGGGACTCAAGTATCGGACGGTATCCCTGATGGTTGACACATTTTAAAATGCGCGCGTGTCCAGCCTCCCGTGACGTCACGGCTTGTGATTGGTCGCGTCGCCCATGTGGCCGCGACGCGACCAATCACAAGCCAGAACGTAATTTTAAAATCCTGAAGGACCTGAAATTACGTCACGGCTTGCTGTGATTGGTCGCGTCGCGGCCACATGGGCGGCACGCGACCAATCACAAGCCGGGACTTCACGTAAGGAAGTAAACGCGCGAATTTTAAGCAAACAACGCTGCCGGTTCCCTCGGTGAGGTCCAGGCTGCGTCGGAGAGGTGAGTATAGCAATATTTTTTATTTTAATTCTCTCTTTTACACATTATTACATTAATGTTGTTTCGATACCGATACCCGATACCACAAAAGTATAGGATCTCGGTATCGGAATTCCGATACCCGATACTTGCGGTATCGGAATGCTCAACACTAGTGCTAAATGATCCCCCATGTGGGCACCCCATCCCGAGGGGCTAGCGTCAGTGGTGATTATCCTGGAAGGCTCTATTATCCAGGGTACTCCTCTGGAAAGGTGGTCTATATCCAACCAACAGGCCAGGGATTCTATTACACTTTAGGAAAGAGTTAATTTCCTTTCCAGATGACCCTGTGAGATCTCCTGAACATATAGGATTTCATGTTGTAAGGTCCTAATATGATACTGGGCCCATGGAACTGCTGGAATACACGAGGTTAGGGATCCAAGTATAGACATGGCCTCCCTTAGTGACATCTTAGGATTTTTCCTTGCTAGTGTCACCTTCGATATTATTGTCAATTTTTTTGACTCTGGAAGAAAACACCTCTGACTTACGGAGTCTAGATGTAGTCCTAGGAAGGACTGGAAGGTTTCTGGAACCAATCTGGATTTTTTGAATTTGACGATCCATCCTAACTCCTGCAGGGATGCAATTGTATTAGATAGACGATCCTCACACTGAGAGTCAGACCTTCCCACCACTAGAAAATCATCTAGTTACGGTACAATTAACGTGTCCTGTTGGCGCAGGTAAGCCATCACCTCTAGGATTACTTTTGTGAATACACGAGGAGTCATCGAAAGACCAAAGGGCATTGCTGCATATTGGAAGTGACGAACCTGTCCAGCCAGGTTGACTGCCACTCTCAGGTACCGTTGGTGCTTGGTGTGTATGGGGAGATGGTAATAGGCTATTACGGTGATATAAAAAAGAATTTAATTTTTTGCGGTTAATAATGGTTCAGAATGAACCGTCAGGTTTGGTGATCAGAAATAAAGGGGAATAAAACCCCCTTCCTTCCTGATCTTTGGGAACCTCTATCAGAACTTTTCTAGATAGTAAGGACAGGATCTCTAATTCAAGAGCCGTTTGTTGTTCCGGCATCCTAAGAGATGTTACTATAAATGAATCCAGAGGAATTAGTTCAAATTCTAATTTTAATCCGAACTCTATGATGTCAAGGATCCACTGCCTTGATGTTATAAGTCTCCATTTTTGGAAAACAATTTTAGCCTACCACCAACTTGAGGAGAAGAGGAATTTGTTACGCCTTGCCCCAAAGGATCCACTAAACAAGGCACCTTTCTGTTTTGTGTCCTTTGTCTCCCAACAATCTCTTTGGGTTTCGAATGTTTTATTCCTGATAAAGGGGCGTCTTGTAAATGCTCTCCTGTAGGAAGGGAGAGATTTATTAGGGGATCCCTTCTTTCTCTCCCCCGCTTTGGTCAGAAGATCATCTACCGTCTTTCCAAAAAGGAACTCACCCTGGCAGGGGATAGCACACAGTTTTGCTTTTGTCTGTGCGTCTCCTTTCCAGACCTTTAACCAGAGTGCTCGCCGGGCTGTGTTCGCCAATCCAGCTGACCTGGCTGCCAAACGTAGGGAGTCTGCTGATGTGTCCGCTAGAAACTCTACAGCTTCCTTTATTAGAGGGATTGTTGGCAGAATTTTATCTCTGGGTATTTTGCCTCTAATCTGCTCCTCCAATTGATCCACCCAAACTAATAGTGATCTGGCGGTACATGTACTGGAAATGGCTGGTTTGAATGCCCCCGTGTTGGCCTCCCTTGATCTTTTTAACATGTTTTCAGCCTTACGATCTAGAGGGTCCGGTAAAACCCCTGAATCTTCCACTGGCAGTACAGATTGTTTTGATGTGGATGCCACCGCGGCATCCACCTTAGACCAGGAACTTAGTTCCTCATCACTAAAAGGGTAGTGTCTCTTCGAGGATGACGGTAAAAATCCTGGTAGGTTCTGCTTATCCCATTCCTTTTTAATCAATTCTTTTATAGTTGAGATTACCGGAAAGGTTCTACGCTTTTTCTGGGCCAACCCGGCAAACATTATGTCCTGTGCGGACTTAGATCCTTTTGTATCAGGGCATCCCATCGTATTTCTGGCAGATTTAACTAAATTATCCATGCTACCATCAGGGAGGCAAAGACAACCTTCATATTCTGATGAACTTGATTGGGATTCTGGAGTGTCAGAGGATTTATCCTGCACATCATCTGAATCTGAGCTGGCCACTGGTGAAAGGGATCTTCTCAGAAAGCATGTACTTGAACCGCTGGCCTGCCCCAAAGTCTGTATTTCTTCCCGAATTATGGCTCTTATGTCCGTTGGCATCATTACCCTTTCTTCCCGTAAGGTTAGACTGATGCAGTCGGGGCATAATCTTTTAATATATGAGTCCGGGAGGAGCTGCGTGCATAGGGCACATTCTTTGTGTTTGGACTTGTGTGTCCATTTCTTAGTCTAAAAGAAGAGGGGAACATAGGAGGAATAGATCAGCTTATATAAAAGGTTTTAACGCTCACCCAGTGTAGCTGAAAGGTACCGGTTCTGGAGGTGGAGACACCCGGGTCGTAGGTAGTTCGTTCTCTCGGGCGACCACTGCTCTTTGCGCTGCCGCTTCTCGCGTTTCCCTCCTTGCTGGGAGGACGCTGCGCTGCTGTGGGTAGGTGCGCTTCATCAGCCAGTGAAGCAATGTTACACACACAGACTCCGTCGCGCGCCGCCATTTTTAAATTTGGCGCCGCATCGCCTGCCTCCCCAGAAGTACTCCAGCTACTTCCGGGTCATACACTCCGCTCTCCTCACCGCAAGGCAGCCGCTGCAAGTTTTGAAAAAGCTGCAGCACGCGCATCCTCATGGTACCGGGCGGCCCACCCCAGACCCGGACCATGGATCGACGGACAGACGAGGGGGGAGGTTGCAAGCAGGGGCTCCCCCATCGCTGCATCTGGCACCGCAGCCCCTGCTGTCCCCTCGGACACCACACAGGCGGATGCTTTTGGCCCAGGAATCCTCTTCACTGCAGGTATTCTGGGATTCCTATAGGAACAGGAAACCTAAACTGAGGAGGAGAGGGGGACCGCCTCCTTTTATTCTGTAGGTTTCCTGTTCCTATGAGCGGATCCCCTCTCTCATGTGGGTGCTGTAGTGGCGAAGGGTAAAAAAAAAAAAAGAGTTAGCAGAGGAAATTGAAGAACCACTAGCCAGAATCTTTGATAAATCCTGGCGACCAGGAGAAGTCCCATAAGATTGGAGAAGGGCAAATGTTGTTCCTATCTTCAAAAAAGGAAAGACGATGGAGCCAGGAAATTACAGGCCAGTGAGCCTTACTTCTATACCAGGAAAGGTCTGTGAACAAATTATTAAACTGCATGTATGTAAGTACTTGGATAAAAATGCAATAATGAACCAGAGACAGCATGAGTTTGTAGCAAACAAGTCATGCCAGACTAATCTAATTTCCCTCTATGATGGAATCACTGGCTGGGTTGATCAGGGAAATGCGGTAGATATAGTATATCTCGACTTCAGCAAAACATTTGATAAAGTGTCTGATACCATCATTATTTAAAAAAATTACCGAGTATAGGATTGACAAGCTCGAATCCCCGCCACGCACGTTTGGCACTTTTTAGACAGCCAATGAACATGTGGAGATTGCCTCACGGTCCATGCCGTAGCCACATAGCGTCATCAGGTCTATACAAGACAAGGGACGCCATGCTTGTCACACTGCACCCCAGACACAGGCAGAGCAGGGAGAGGTGTTGGTGCAATGTCACCACACATTGGAACTCAACGTTACATATGTTGGCAAGGCTTTGTGAGAAGCTGACGGGCAGTAGTTGAATACCAGCTACACCATGCACGTCAGTATTCCGGTCATCTTCCGCACATAAGAGCTGTTGAGTGGGTATGGATGTCTGACATCTGTGCAGTTCTCCACAACTTTAAGGAGTCGACCAAGATGCTGAGCGG
Organism: Ranitomeya variabilis; assembly: GCF_051348905.1. Taxonomy (NCBI): domain Eukaryota; kingdom Metazoa; phylum Chordata; class Amphibia; order Anura; family Dendrobatidae; genus Ranitomeya; species Ranitomeya variabilis. Next base: position 10,808,666 of record NC_135233.1, on the reverse strand, counting down.
CGATGACGCCATAATCACCGGCACTATCCTGCTTCTCGGTCTACTGAAAAGCTCACAATTAAGGAAAAGGCTTTGCAGGAGGAGCAAGTTGAGATGGAGCAAGAAACTAATAAGGGTGATGAAACACAGCCCAGCCTCATCTCATCTTGTCAATGCGGATTGGGTGATAATGAGGAGGAGGAGGAGGAACAGGAGCTTGTTGCCTCCGCTTCAAATAGTAGTAACCCCACCACCTTCATCCCATCTGTTCAGTGTGGATGGCCTGAAGACTAGGAGGAGCGGAAGGACGAAGAAGACAACATGGACAGTCGTCCTCTTGGTGGGGACAGAGAAGTCTTGGCTGTTGGCAGTCTGGAACACAAGGCTGACTTTAAGTCCCACTGCCTTTCCCAGGACCCTCGCGTTGTAAGCCTTTTGGCCAAAACTAATTACTGGTTGGTCACCCTTCTAGACCCACGCTACAAGAAGAGATCTAATAAAATGTTGCAGTACCAAAAAGCCCAAGTTGAAGAGTTATTAAAAAAAAATTACCATCTGACAACACTGGTGGCAGAGGTCACAGACACACACCAGATGCCGCAGAGGCGGGGGAACATTCTCAAAGGTCTGGGATAGTTTTCTCAGACCCTCCAAGCGACCAGGCCCTGATGCGTGGGGTACTCTGATAAGGAGGGTAACATTTAGGAAGATGCTGAAGGAGTACCTAGCCGACTGTACCAGTGTTCTCCGTGATTCCTCTGTGCCTTACAACTATTGGGCATCCAAGCTGGACATGTGGCATGAACTGTCTTCTCTGCGCCTTGGAGGTCCTGGCCTGCCCTGCCGCTAGCATTTTGTCAGAGCGGGTTTTAGTGCCGCTCTGACACCTTAGAATGCTGACAGGCTGACTCTTATCAAAATGATCAAGGGCTGGATTGGGCCAGACTCCTGTACACTATCAAATGACAGCAGCAGAACAAACTCAAACGCAGCATTTGGGGATTTTTTCTGGTGCATGCCCATGCACCACTTCCCACCCAAACATCGGTATACACTTAAGGATTTCGTCTTTTTTGTGTCGTCCTCCTCCTTCACCACCAAATCAACAAGGTGATCATGCTACCCTCACTATAATTTTTTTTAAGGGTTTTTAGGATGCCACCTCGAACACTCTTTTATATACATGTATACCCCCTAGGTCAACATGGTAAAAAAAAAAAAAAACAGTTGTGGAATTGAACTTTTTTTTTTCTATTTCACCACACTTGGAATTTCTTTCCCGTTTTCCAGTACACGACATGGTAAAACCAATGGTGTCATTCAAAAGTACAATCGTCCTGCAAAAAACAAGCCCTCACATGGCCATATTGAGGGAAAAATAAAAAAGTTATTGGTCTGGGAGCAAAAAACAAACGCAAAAACGAAAATGGGCTGCGGCGTGAAGGGGTTAATAATGGGGAAAAATGTATTCAGAGACCTTCCACTACATCTCTTCAAAGGGGTATTGGAGTGACTCCTAATTTTTGGCATCCTTTGCACTTAGTGCACACACGTTACCAGTGTAGGAGACCCACGGAAAAAAATGCTTTTCTGAGGCTAAACCATCTACTTGAGGGGAAACATTTTGAAACCAAGAGAGCCAGTGGGTTCTACTAGTATATGACCCAGTGCAGAAGATCCTCTTCTCCTCCTTATCAGGTTCATTAGTTGAGAAACACTCCACTATATTCCCCAACAGGGTTAATAAAACAACAGTCCTTAATGCTGCTGCATTAAACAAATCTATTTTAATTTGTCCTGAAAAAAGCGATTCTATTCTGTTATAATAATACCGCTCTTATCTGCAATTCTTCTATGGTGAGGTGTGCCAGTAGGTATAGCATATTACAGGGATTATTACATATTATTATTACATATTATATTATTACATATTACAGTCAGGGATTATTGCCTTATAAATTCTAAGCCTTGCTGCTGCCTGGTTCCATGGACTCATTGACCAATTTGTTGTTTTTTTTAACGGAGATCTGTACTCAAATTCAGCAAAATTAACTGATTTAATGTATCCATTCACAGCTTCTCTCTAGCATTTGTATGTAAGTGGTAGTGGTGGGGACACTTTACGCTACTGGAGCTGGAATTACCACTTCTGAACTCTCCAGCGCTTTGTTTCCATCCATTTCTGGGTGCTTTAAGTATGTTTGGGGTCATTGTCCTGCTGGCAGACCCATGACTCAGGATGCAAACCCAGTTTTCTGACCCCATGCACTACATTCCTTTTGGGAATCTACACATTTCATGATGCCTTGCACACAGTTAAGGCACCCAGTGCCAGAGGCAGCAAAACAACCCAAAATATCTTGGACCCTTCACCATATTTGACTAACTACTGTGTTCTTTTATTTGTAGGTCTCATTCCATTTACAGTAAACAGTAGAATCACGTGCTTTACCAAAACACTCTCTCTGCCTTATCTGTCCACAAGACGCCTGCTGACCCTCTAGCAGGATGTGGAGGTTTTTCACCAGCTCTTGTCGAACCAATGGTCCCAGATGTGGGCCACCCTACACCCCTTTTGGAATGTGTTGAGCAACAAGCCCGGAAGGACCAAGTCGGCATTCATCACATGGACACAAGGGAATGACACCTCAATCCACAGTTCAGCATATTGGGTCTGCCTGGAGATGCAGCAGCACATGCGTCAGGAGATTGACGAAATGCTGAAACTGGGGGTCATCCAAATATCCAGCTGCGCTTGGGTCTCGCCTGTAGTCCTCGTCCCAAAGGACAGGACGACCTGGTTGTGTGTGGACTACAGGGGGCTCAACGCGGTCACAGATGCTTAACCAATGCCGCGCATCGATGACCTGCTCAATCAGTTGGCCAGGACCATCATGGACCTGAGCCGAGGATATTGGCAAATTTCCCTGACCCGTGAGGTGCGGGAACGCTCTGCTTTCAGTCGGACTGTACGAGTCCACGATGATGCTGATCGGATTGAAGAATGTCCCTGCCACTTTTCAGCGGAAGGTCAACAAGCTGCTCAATGGATTTGAAGGGTACGAGGCTGCATACCTGGACGACTTTGTAATCTTCTGTCCAGTCTGGGAGGATCACCTAGAGCATCTGGCGCAGTTGCTTGGGCGGATTAGCGGAGCAGGCTTGACCATTAAACTGGAAAAGTGCCAGTTGGGTACGAGTAAAATCCACTACCTGGGACACTGGGTGGGTGGGGGAGAGGTGGGGCTCGGAAACTAGAGCCCAGGAAAGTGGATGCCATCACATCCTGGCCTACCCCCAGAACCAAATAACAGGTGACAGGCAGTGCCATTAACTACAGAAGGTTCGTCCCCCACTATCGTAGCCTTGTGAAACCCCTGACGGACATCACCAAGAAGAAACTGCCCTCGGCCGTCGATTGAACAAACCACTGAGACAGCCTTCTGGAAGCTGAAGACCGCCCTTTCCAGCTTCCCAGTACTACAAGCAGCTGACTTTGGCAAATCCCGTTTTGTACCCGAGTCGGAAGCTCCTGCCGAGGGAGGTGGCCTACTCCACAATGGAGAAGGAATGTCTGGCAATTGTGTGGCCCTGCAGAGTCTGCACCCATTACATACAAACACCAATTCACCGTGGAAACGGTCCACAACCTCCTCAGCTGGTTACACACCATATCCAGAATGAATGGGAGGTTGCCATGCTGGAGCCGACAAACAGGTTGCAGATGGACATGCAGGAAAACAGCGGAAAGTGATGCCCCCTAGCGCCTTCTAAAGGGGGAGGTGTGAAGAATATTGGAAACATAATTTCATGTCAATCATTTGTATCCTACTTGGCATGGGATTAAAGAACACCCTTCCTTTGTGCAGCTGCAACATCTAGCTAAGCAGGGAGTCAAGCCTGAAAAGGCTGTGAGTGACAGATCTCACACCTTGTAGCCAGCTAATCTCAGGAGAACAGATATGCTTGCAACATGGATACCATGCGGTCAAGCTGCTTTGTTTAGACAGCTAGGACTTGATAAGGAGAATATGGACATATTGTAAGTCATAGCCACAGATCGGTTACATTTTTGAGATATCTAGAATGGGCCGAATGCCTTCCAGGGTCTCGATCCGATCTAGCAGTCCAGGGAAGATACGCAGGATGGCTAGTAGGAGCCAGGTGGCAAAGCTGTTGGGTCTCAAAGCGTAGCAGGGGCCTCACTGCACTGGATCCGATGATGCCAAAACCGCCTCGCCTAGGACCATTCATTATGGAGTTATGACCCATCTTAGGTTTTGGAATTTTTAGCTGCTAGAGGCAAGGGGAAGGGATTTAGGTTTAGCTCAGAGGATAGTGACTCAAAGGGGTTAAATGATTGTGTAAAACATGGCCTATTGAGGTTGAGACGACTTACTGTAGGGGAAAGAAGTCAAGGAAAAGAGGGTAGCACAAGTCTCCCAGGTGGCAGCCCTTTCATCTGACAGGTTACTGACTTATATTCTGCAAATTTTGTTCTACCACTATTGTATTTGCATATCTGACCATTGTGTGTATAGTGTATTGTCCAGTGTGCCATTAAGGCGATTAATTATAGAATTTAACCCTGGGCTTCTCTCATCTCACACGTCCATTTATTGGCTTAACAGAACGTCAAGTTGGCAAAAGTGGGGAGACCACATTACGTGATCCTTCTGACATAATAGTAACATCAGGAGGGATGGCAAGGTGTGGGTTCATCACAGCCGTCTATCCATCACCAGAGATCAGCGGTGACATCACTGAGAATGCCTCCTATCCATCACCAGAGATCAGCGGTGACATCACTGAGAATGCCTCCTATCCATCACCAGAGATCAGCGGTGACATCACTGAGAATGTCTCCTATCCATCACCAGAGATCAGCGGTGACATCACTGAGAATGCCTCCTATCCATCACCAGAGATCAGCGGTGACATCACTGAGAATGTCTCCTATCCATCACCAGAGATCAGAGGTGACATCACTGAGAATGCCTCCTATCCATCACCAGAGATCAGCGGTGACATCACTGAGAATGCCTCCTATCCATCACCAGAGATCAGCGGTGACATCACTGAGAATGCCTCCTATCCATCACCAGAGATCAGAGGTGACATCAGTGAGAATGTCTCCTATCCATCACCAGAGATCAGCGGTGACATCACTGAGAATGTCTCCTATCCATCACCAGAGATCAGCGGTGACATCACTGAGAATGTCTCCTATCCATCACCAGAGATCAGCGGTGACATCACTGAGAATGTCTCCTATCCATCACCAGAGATCAGCGGTGACATCACTGAGAATGTCTCCTATCCATCACTAGAGATCAGCGGTGACATCACTGAGAATGCCTCCTATCCATCACCAGAGATCAGCAGTGACATCACTGAGAATGCCTCCTATCCATCACCAGAGATCAGCGGTGACATCACTGAGAATGCCTCCTATCCATCACCAGAGATCAGCGGTGACATCACTGAGAATGTCTCCTATCCATCACCAGAGATCAGCGGTGACATCACTGAGAATGTCTCCTATCCATCACTAGAGATCAGCGGTGACATCACTGAGAATGTCTCCTATCCATCACCAGAGATCAGCGGTGACATCACTGAGAATGTCTCCTATCCATCACCAGAGATCAGAGGTGACATCACTGAGAATGTCTCCTATCCATCACTAGAGATCAGCGGTGACATCACTGAGAATGTCTCCTATCCATCACCAGAGATCAGCAGTTCTTGCTCCGCTGTTTCTTGGGGATCAGTAAGAGAATGCTTTGATACATGTCACCCACCTCTCACCTTTACGCTCTAGGATGACGGCCAGCCTTCGATCTCTCATTTCGGGGCTCAGCTTCTCCACCATGCGGTTAATACAATTGTCAAGGACGAGGGAGCGCGTCTGTGACACGATCTCCTGCCGGCAGATGGGACACTCTTCCTTCCTGCTTCTCCAAGCCTGGATGCAGAAAGCGCAGAAGCTGTGGGCGCAGTTCAGGGTGACGGCCTGTGGGGGGCAGTAAGCATGAGGTAATGCACATCACATTAGCGCCTGTTGCATCTCTCCCACCCGGCGGTGAAGGCCGCTCACCTCTATGAAGTGCTCGGAGCAGATGATGCACTGCAGCTCGTTATCCAGGACATCATTCATGTGATGCAGAACATCTTCCTTCTGAGCCTCCATCTTCTCCTTCTCTTCCTGCAAAATACAGAAAAGTCACAATGTGAGAACTACAACCCCCAGCAGAGATGAATGGAGCTCAACCCGTGTGTCATTGATAATGTGGACAGACGATGATGCACCTTGGTCTCCTGCTCTTTATTCTTTGCTTCAATAATCAGTTCCAGGTCGTGGCGAGAACGACTCAAGTCATCCAGGAGCTGCGAGTACTGAGGGCACAACAAGAGAGGAAGCGGTAAATCCCCCGAAATCACGAGGAGGGAAAAATGAGGATAAAAATCAGAGATCTTCCAGATTACTCAGCCCCTCATACTTTACTAGGTCTATGTCTCCATCTATTACCACAACCCCCATACAATATTACTATAAAGCTGTGCACCCCGCCTATTACCAGCACCCCCATACATTACTATAAAGCTGTGCACCCCGCCTATTACCAGCACCCCCATACATTACTATAAAGCTGTGCACCCCACCTATTACCAGCACCCCCATACATTACTATAAAGCTGTGCACCCCGCCTATTACCAGCACCCCCATACATTACTATAAAGCTGTGCACCCCACCTATTACCAGCACCCCCATACATTACTATAAAGCTGTGCACCCCACCTATTACCAGCACCCCCATACATTACTATAAAGCTCTGCACCCCGCCTATTACCAGCACCCCCATACATTACTATAAAGCTGTGCACCCCACCTATTACCAGCACCCCCATACATTACTATAAAGCTGTGCACCCCACCTATTACCAGCACCCCCATACATTACTATAAAGCTCTGCACCCCGCCTATTACCAGCACCCCCATACATTACTATAAAGCTGTGCACCCCACCTATTACCAGCACCCCCATACATTACTATAAAGCTGTGCACCCCACCTATTACCAGCATACAATATTACTATAAAGCTGTGCACCCCGCCTATTACCAGCACCCCCATACATTACTATAAAGCTGTGCACCCCGCCTATTACCAGCACCCCCATACATTACTATAAAGCTGTGCACCCCGCCTATTACCAGCACCCCCATACAATATTACTATAGAGCCGAGCACCCCATCTATTACCAGCATACAATTACTATAAAGCTGTGCACCCCACCTATTACCAGCACCCCCATACATTACTATAAAGCTGTGCACCCCGCCTATTACCACAACCCCCATACAATATTACTATAGAGCCGCGCACCCCGCCTATTACCAGCACCCCCATACATAACTACAGAACCGCACACCCCGTCTATTACCAGCATACAATATTACTATAGAGCTGCGCACCCCGCCTATTACCAGCACCCCCATACATTACTATAAAGCTGTGCACCCCACCTATTACCAGCACCCCCATACATTACTATAAAGCTGTGCACCCCGCCTATTACCAGCACCCCCATACATTACTATAAAGCTCTGCACCCCGCCTATTACCAGCACCCCCATACATTACTATAAAGCTCTGCACCCCGCCTATTACCAGCACCCCCATACATTACTATAAAGCTGTGCACCCCGCCTATTACCAGCATACAATTACTATAAAGCTGTGCACCCCACCTATTACCAGCACCCCCATACATTACTATAGAGCCGCGCACCCCATCTATTACCCCCATACATTACTATAAAGCTGTGCACCCCGCCTATTAGCAGCACCCCCATACATTACTATAGAGCTGTGCACCCCGCCTATTACCAGCACCCCCATACATTACTATAAAGCTGTGCACCCCGCCTATTACCAGCACCCCCACACACTATAAAGCTGTGCACCCCGCCTATTACCAGCATCCCCATACATTACTATAAAGCTGTGCACCCCGCCTATTACCAGCATACAATTACTATAAAGCTGTGCACCCCGCCTATTACCAGCACCCCCATACATTACTATAAAGCTGTGCACCCCGCCTATTACCAGCACCCCCATACATTACTATAAAGCTGTGCACCCCGCCTATTACCAGCACCCCCATACATTACTATAAAGCTGTGCACCCCGCCTATTACCAGCACCCCCATACATTACTATAAAGCTGTGCACCCCGCCTATTACCAGCATACAATTACTATAAAGCTGTGCACCCCGCCTATTACCAGCATACAATTACTATAAAGCTGTGCACCCCGCCTATTACCAGCACCCCCATACATTACTATAAAGCTGTGCACCCCGCCTATTACCAGCACCCCCATACATTACTATAAAGCTGTGCACCCCGCCTATTACCAGCACCCCCATACATTACTATAGAACCATGCACCCCGCCTATTACCAGCACCCCCATACATTACTATAAAGCTGTGCACCCCACCTATTAGCAGCACCCCCATACATTACTATAAAGCTGCGCACCCCGCCTATTACCAGCACCCCCATACATTACTATAAAGCTGTGCACCCCGCCTATTACCAGCACCCCCATACATTACTATAAAGCTGTGCACCCCGCCTATTACCAGCACCCCCATACATTACTATAAAGCTGTGCACCCCGCCTATTACCAGCATACAATTACTATAAAGCTGTGCACCCCGCCTATTACCAGCATACAATTACTATAAAGCTGTGCACCCCGCCTATTACCAGCACCCCCATACATTACTATAAAGCTGTGCACCCCGCCTATTACCAGCACCCCCATACATTACTATAAAGCTGTGCACCCCGCCTATTACCAGCACCCCCATACATTACTATAGAACCATGCACCCCGCCTATTACCAGCACCCCCATACATTACTATAAAGCTGTGCACCCCACCTATTAGCAGCACCCCCATACATTACTATAAAGCTGCGCACCCCGCCTATTACCAGCACCCCCATACATTACTATAGAGCCGTGCACCCCATCTATTACCCCCATACATTACTATAAAGCTCTGCACCCCGCCTATTAGCAGCACCCCCATACATTACTATAAAGCTGCGCACCCCGCCTATTACCAGCACCCCCATACATTACTATAAAGCTGCGCACCCCGCCTATTACCAGCACCCCCATACATTACTATAAAGCTGTGCACCCCGCCTATTACCAGCACCCCCATACATTACTATAAAGCTGTGCACCCCGCCTATTACCAGCACCCCCATACATTACTATAAAGCTGCGCACCCCGCCTATTACCAGCACCCCCATACATTACTATAAAGCTGCGCACCCCGCCTATTACCAGCACCCCCATACATTACTATAGAGCCGCGCACCCCATCTATTACCAGCACCCCCATACATTACTATAAAGCTCTGCACCCCGCCTATTACCAGCACCCCCATACATTACTATAGAGCTGTGCACCCCGCCTATTAGCAGCACCCCCATACATTACTATAAAGCTGTGCACCCCGCCTATTACCAGCACCCCCATACATTACTATAAAGCTGTGCACCCCGCCTATTACCAGCACCCCCATACATTACTATAAAGCTGTGCACCCCGCCTATTACCAGCACCCCCATACATTACTATAAAGCTGTGCACCCCGCCTATTACCAGCACCCCCATACATTACTATAAAGCTGTGCACCCCGCCTATTACCAGCACCCCCATACATTACTATAAAGCTGTGCACCCCGCCTATTACCAGCACCCCCATACATTACTATAAAGCTGTGCACCCCGCCTATTACCAGCACCCCCATACATTACTATAAAGCTGTGCACCCCGCCTATTACCAGCACCCCCATACATTACTATAAAGCTCTGCACCCCGCCTATTACCAGCACCCCCATACATTACTATAAAGCTGTGCACCCCGCCTATTACCAGCACCCCCATACATTACTATAAAGCTGTGCACCCCGCCTATTACCAGCACCCCCATACATTACTATAAAGCTGTGCACCCCGCCTATTACCAGCACCCCCATACATTACTATAAAGCTGTGCACCCCGCCTATTACCAGCACCCCCATACATTACTACAGAACCGCGCACCCCGTCTATTACCAGCGTTGACGTGTGGTAAAATGTAACCCATTTTGTTGCTGGTTTTGCTGCAGATTATCTGCAGCAAATTCTACAACTCCTGCATAAAAAAAAAAACAAACATCCCCTGGTGCTTGTGGTCTCTGCAGGGCGCAGGGTCATGGCAGCAGAGCAGGTCACCTAGAGGCAAGCATAGGATCTGTAGAAATGCCGGGAGATGGCAGCATTGCAGGTTTTTTTATTTGCAACATCAAATCCAATGAGCATTAAACTAAAATCTGCAGGATATAAAATGTCCCGGTAATCCCACAGTAATTGTGCCCTAACCCCAACGTCCTTCTCGATATCATTCATCTGAGCCTCTCACAGCTAGACGTCACCTCTGCCAGGATCTGTGCCAGCGGCTCCTTCGGACGCTCCTCTTCTGGCTGCAATGAATTCCCCTGTGGTCAGAAGGACAAAATCTGTGAGTGACACATGGGAGAAACCCCAAATCCACAGCAGTGCTGGCCACATAACGGAGTAACCCCGACCTCAGCAATGCAGACGGGGCCTTATATGAGCAGATAAGGTGAAGGGGACGGGTCTGTAAACTTATGCACTGACTTTAAAACTTTTTGAGACTTACAGAGTTGCAGAGTAAGGTGTCGGTAAGTTATGAGTGTGTAGCGTCAGCTCTGCTCAGATGTCACACGTGGTCCCTTATGCTCCTCTCCTGCCCATGGGTCTCACTAGGTCCTTATCCATCACATTCAGGGCTTCTCTTATAATGGTGTCGCTAATTTCCTGCAGTGCTTCCTCCATCTTACTTTACTCATCTATGCCAGGCTATCAATCCCATAATGCTCCAGTACAGCATCACATGACCAGCTAGAGCCAGTAACATCTCTGCCTGCAGGGAGGACAGTGTGATCATTCTCCTTCCCCCAAATAGACTAATAGGTTAGAAGTACTCAGGGAGGCAGGATTCCTTTATAACTGTGTGATCGGAGCTGTGCAGTCATCATCATTAGCTGTGATGGGAGTTTCTGTCCCGTCCCCTGTGTGTGTGGAACAGAATTGTAATGCAGGCAGCACCAGTGTCAGAGATGGTGACCTCCTTGAGAGATCAGAAAGTCTTGTAATTCTAAAGGGGTCATCATAGGAGAACATGACAAAATTAAAGAAAAAATATCTTTGCAAGTTCAGGTAGACACGAGCAACCAAACGCGGTAATATTAGCTGAAGTGTAGGTGTTGGAGAACTGGGGACAGCGCAGGTTGATTTACGTTGATCATTTTTATGTTTTATTGTTCTCAACACATTCCACTATGTAATGAATACAGATTTGTAACTGGAATATTTCATTCAGTGATATCTAGGATGTGGGATTTTAGTGTTCTCTATATTTTGGGCAGTGTATATTATATTAAATAATTTAAAACTTTTTTTAACAAGTATAAAAAAGTATTTAACCCCTTTAAACAAAGTATTGCCACATCCATACAAGTCCGGTAAATACTTAAGAAATATTGAAAAAGAAAAAACATTGAAAAATGGTAGAATTGCAGTTTTTTGGTAGTCACACTTTCCCAAAAATTAATTAAAAATCATTGAAATCGTTCTTATGTACCACACAATAGCAAAATAATAATAAAAAATAAAAATAAAAATAGATAGTTACGTTGAAACAAGCCCTCATGCAGCTCTATCAACGGAAAAATAAAAAAAGTTCACAGAAAATGGCGACGCAAGCTAAATGTTATTTAATTTTTAGTCAAGTTTAATTTTTTTTTCTGGTGAAAAAGAAATTCTAAATTGAATAAAATTTAGCTTGAGAAAAATGGTTTAATAAAATTGTTATACTTGTTTTAGATTTCTTTTAATTAACTGAAATATTTATCATTAAAGGTTTTCTACTAGACCGTGCCTTTGGTGGACACCCGTGGCAGACCTTGGGGCAGGCTGAAGTACACGGCTACCCTGAATTTGCGATGAAAGAAATCAATGGGCAGACATGTCTGAGAAGTGTCCTCCCCTACTAAGCTCCATAGTGGAATTTAGAGGGTTAAAAGTCTGGGATCAGAGACTTCTCTCATCCTAGTCGCCCTAGCTCAGCTGTCAATCACAACCTGCCTCCTGCTGGTCACACTGGCCAGGGCTCCCGTGCCGACATGATCCTCATCACACAGCTGGACTTCAGAAAGTCCCTGAATTTCCACCTAGCGCACACAATCCCGCAGGGAGTCACACACACAATCCCGCAGGGAGTCACACACACAATCCCGCAGGGAGTCACACACACAATCCCGCAGGGAGTCACACACACAATCCCGCAGGGAGTCACACACACAATCCCGCAGGGAGTCACACACACAATCCCGCAGGGAGTCACACACACAATCCCGCAGGGTGTCACACACACAATCCCGCAGGGTGTCACACACACAATCCCGCAGGGTGTCACACACACAATCCCGCAGGGTGTCACACACACAATCCCGCAGGGTGTCACACACACAATCCCGCAGGGAGTCACACACACAATCCCGCAGGGAGTCACACACACAATCCCGCAGGGAGTCACACACACAATCCCGCAGGGAGTCACACACACAATCCCGCAGGGAGTCACACACACAATCCCGCAGGGAGTCACACACACAATCCCGCAGGGTGTCACACACACAATCCCGCAGGGTGTCACACACACAATCCCGCAGGGTGTCACACACACAATCCCGCAGGGTGTCACACACACAATCCCGCAGGGTGTCACACACACAATCCCGCAGGGTGTCACACACACAATCCCGCAGGGTGTCACACACACAATCCCGCAGGGAGTCACACACACAATCCCGCAGGGTGTCACACACACAATCCCGCAGGGAGTCACACACACAATCCCGCAGGGAGTCACACACACAATCCCGCAGGGAGTCACACACACAATCCCGCAGGGAGTCACACACACAATCCCGCAGGGAGTCACACACACAATCCCGCAGGGTGTCACACACACAATCCCGCAGGGTGTCACACACACAATCCCGCAGGGTGTCACACACACAATCCCGCAGGGTGTCACACACACAATCCCGCAGGGTGTCACACACACAATCCCGCAGGGTGTCACACACACAATCCCGCAGGGTGTCACACACACAATCCCGCAGGGTGTCACACACACAATCCCGCAGGGTGTCACACACACAATCCCGCAGGGTGTCACACACACAATCCCGCAGGGAGTCACACACACAATCCCGCAGGGAGTCACACACACAATCCCGCAGGGTGTCACACACACAATCCCGCAGGGTGTCACACACACAATCCCGCAGGGTGTCACACACACAATCCCGCAGGGTGTCACACACACAATCCCGCAGGGTGTCACACACACAATCCCGCAGGGTGTCACACACACAATCCCGCAGGGTGTCACACACACAATCCCGCAGGGTGTCACACACACAATCCCGCAGGGAGTCACGGTGCGTATCCACAGTCCACACAGTGTCTCCTCCTCATACCTGGCTTCCTTGCTGCTCCTGGACGGTCGTCTTCATCTCGTTGACTCTCTGGAGATGCTCCTCTTGTTTACTGCTCAGCTCCTTCTGCAGGTCCAGGAGCTCCCGTCTGTCCCCGGTGGATCCGCTCTGCTGGGTGGTCTTCATCTTCTCCTTGACCTGAGCAATAAAATTCTTAAGTTCTACAAGAGACTGCCTTATATTAGTAAAATGGAGCGTGTTCTCTGTTGGCGTCTGAGTGGAGGAAATGAGGTCCACATCTACAGAACAGTCCAGATCCACTGAGGTCTCCATCTTTACTGTGGGCTGCTTAGATATCTCAGCCTTTTGTGACCTGTTTGGTTGGCTGCTGTCTATTAAGACGCGGGGGATTTTGGCCTTTGACGTGCTGGAGGTGCTCTCCGTCCCGGAGGCCTCAGAGTCTTCACAGTTTAGTTTCCGTTTGTTTCTGGTCAAATTTCTCTTTCCCGACTGTGGACGAGTTAGAAGTGGCCGAATCTGTTCTAGATTTTCCTGAACCAGCTCGTACTCAAACTCGGCCCTCTCGGCATTGGGCATAACGACACCGATCTGGATGCTGCTGCCTTTGGTCACGACGTACGGTGTCTGAGGCGGCAGCTTCACTTTATTGAGAAAAACTCCATTGAGGCTCTGCAACATGAGAGAGAAGACAATCAGCATCTCCTGAGGTTTCTCCCCCACCATAAAAAGCCCAGGTGATTGTACATGGCCCAAACCACAACTTCAGTGTAGCCAACAGCATCATTCAGCCAGAAGCAACAGCGGTCAGTATATATAGCCAGTATACAGTCACATCAGGGTCTCGTATAATTACTGGCACCTGTCTAATATACCTGAAAGAGACTTCACTGAAAGTCATTACTACAGCGCTCTGAAAGCTACATAATATACGTTACTCAGCTGGTAATAACTTATACTCCAGAGCTGCCCTCATTATTCTGCTGGTGCAGTCACTGTGTACATACATTACTGATCCTGAGTTACCTCCTGTATTTTACTCCAGAGCTGCGCTCACTATTCTGCTGGAGCAGTCACTGTGTACATACATTACATTACTGATCCTGAGTTACCTCCTGTATTATACCCCAGAGCTGCACTCACTATTCTGCTGGTGCAGTCACTGTGTACATACATTACATTACTGATCCTGAGTTACATCCTGTATTATACCCCAGAGCTGCACTCACTATTCTGCTGGTGCAGTCACTGTGTACATACATTACATTACTGATCCTGAGTTACCTCCTGTATTATGTTCCAGAGCTGCACTCACTATTCTGCTGGTGCAGTCACTGTGTACATACATTACATTACTGATCCTGAGTTACATCCTGTATTATACCCCAGAGCTGCGCTCACTATTCTGCTGGTGCAGTCACTGTGTACATACATTACTGATCCTGAGTTCCCTCCTGTATTATACTCCAGAGCTGCGCTCACTATTCTGCTGGTGCAGTCACTGTATACATACATTACATTACTGATCCTGAGTTACATCCTGTATTATACTCCAGAGCTGCACTCACTATTCTGCTGGTGCAGTCACTGTGTACATACATTACTGATCCTGAGTTACCTCCTGTATTATACTCCAGAGCTGCACTCACTATTCTGCTGGTGCAGTCACTGTGTACATACATTACTGATCCTGAGTTACCTCCTGTATTATACTCCAGAGCTGCACTCACTATTCTGCTGGTGCAGTCACTGTGTACATACATTACTGATCCTGAGTTACCTCCCGTATTATACTCCAGAGCTGCACTCACTATTCTGCTGGTGCAGTCACTGTGTACAGACATTACTGATCCTGAGTTACCTCCTGTATTATACCCCAGAGCTGCGCTCACTATTCTGCTGGTGCAGTCACTTTGTACATACATTACTGATCCTGAGTTACATCCTGTATTATACCCCAGAGCTGCACTCACTATTCTGCTGGTGCAGTCACTGTGTACATACATTACATTACTGATCCTGAGTTACATCCTGTATTATACGCCAGAGCTGCACTCACTATTCCGCTGGTGCAGTCACTGTGTACATACATTACATTACTGATCCTGAGTTACATCCTGTATTATACTCCAGAGCTGCACTCACTATTCTGCTGCTGCAGTCACTGTATACATACATTACATTACTGATCCTGAGTTACCTCCTGTATTATACTCCAGAGCTGCACTCACTATTCTGCTGGTGCAGTCACTGTGTACATACATTACATTACTGATCCTGAGTTACCTCCTGTATTATGTTCCAGAGCTGCACTCACTATTCTGCTGGTGCAGTCACTGTGTACATACATTACATTACTGATCCTGAGTTACATCCTGTATTATACTCCAGAGCTGCACTCACTATTCTGCTGGTGCAGTCACTTTGTACATACATTACTGATCCTGAGTTACCTCCTGTATTATACTCCAGAGCTGCACTCACTATTCTGCTGGTGCAGTCACTGTGTACATACATTACTGATCCTGAGTTACCTCCTGTATTATACTCCAGAGCTGCACTCACTATTCTGCTGGTGCAGTCACTGTGTACATACATTACATTACTGATCCTGAGTTACCTCCTGTATTATACCCCAGAGCTGCGCTCACTATTCTGCTGGTGCAGTCACTGTGTACATACATTACTGATCCTGAGTTCCCTCCTGTATTATACTCCAGAGCTGCGCTCACTATTCTGCTGGTGCAGTCACTGTATACATACATTACATTACTGATCCTGAGTTACATCCTGTATTATACTCCAGAGCTGCACTCACTATTCTGCTGGTGCAGTCACTGTGTACATACATTACTGATCCTGAGTTACCTCCTGTATTATACTCCAGAGCTGCACTCACTATTCTGCTAGTGCAGTCACTGTGTACATACATTACTGATCCTGAGTTACCTCCTGTATTATACTCCAGAGCTGCACTCACTATTCTGCTGGTGCAGTCACTGTGTACATACATTACATTACTGATCCTGAGTTACCTCCTGTATTATACTCCAGAGCTGCACTCACTATTCTGCTGGTGCAGTCACTGTGTACATACATTACATTACTGATCCTGAGTTACCTCCTGTATTATACCCCAGAGCTGCGCTCACTATTCTGCTAGTGCAGTCACTGTGTACATACATTACTGATCCTGAGTTACCTCCTGTATTATACTCCAGAGCTGCGCTCACTATTCTGCTGGTGCAGTCACTGTGTACATACATTACTGATCCTGAGTTACCTCCTGTATTATACCCCAGAGCTGCGCTCACTATTCTGCTGGTGCAGTCACTGTGTACATACATTACTGTTCCTGAGTTACATCCTGTATTATACCCCAGAGCTGCACTCACTATTCTGCCGGTGCAGTCACTGTGTACATACAATACATTACTGATCCTGAGTTACATCCTGTATTATACGCCAGAGCTGCACTCACTATTCTGCTGGTGCAGTCACTGTGTACATACATTACATTACTGATCCTGAGTTACATCCTGTATTATACTCCAGAGCTGTACTCACTATTCTGCCGGTGCAGTCACTGTGTACATACATTACATTACTGATCCTGAGTTACATCCTGTATTATACGCCAGAGCTGCACTCACTATTCTGCCGGTGCAGTCACTGTGTACATACATTACTGATCCTGAGTTACCTCCTGTATTATACTCCAGAGCTGCACTCACTATTCTGCTGGTGCAGTCACTGTGTACATACATTACTGATCCTGAGTTACCTCCCGTATTATACACCAGAGCTGCACTCACTATTCTGCTGGTGCAGTCACTGTGTACATACATTACATTACTGATCCTGAGTTACATCCTGTATTATACCCCAGAGCTGCACTCACTATTCTGCTGGTGCAGTCACTGTGTACATACATTACATTACTGATCCTGAGTTACCTCCTGTATTATACCCCAGAGCTGCGCTCACTATTCTGCTGGTGCAGTCACTTTGTACATACATTACTGATCCTGAGTTACATCCTGTATTATACCCCAGAGCTGCACTCACTATTCTGCTGGTGCAGTCACTGTATACATACATTACATTACTGATCCTGAGTTACCTCCTGTATTATACTCCAGAGCTGCACTCACTATTCTGCTGGTGCAGTCACTGTGTACATACATTACATTACTGATCCTGAGTTACCTCCTGTATTATACCCCAGAGCTGCGCTCACTATTCTGCTAGTGCAGTCACTGTGTACATACATTACTGATCCTGAGTTACCTCCTGTATTATACTCCAGAGCTGCGCTCACTATTCTGCTGGTGCAGTCACTGTGTACATACATTACATTACTGATCCTGAGTTACCTCCTGTATTATACCCCAGAGCTGCGCTCACTATTCTGCTGGTGCAGTCACTGTGTACATACATTACATTACTGATCCTGAGTTACATCCTGTATTATACGCCAGAGCTGCCCTCACTATTCTGCTGGTGCAGTCACTGTGTACATACATTACATTACTGATCCTGAGTTACATCCTGTATTATACGCCAGAGCTGCCCTCACTATTCTGCTGGTGCAGTCACTTTGTACATACATTACTGATCCTGAGTTACATCCTGTATTATACCCCAGAGCTGCACTCACTATTCTGCTGGTGCAGTCACTGTGTACATACATTACATTACTGATCCTGAGTTACATCCTGTATTATACCCCAGAGCTGCACTCACTATTCTGCTGGTGCAGTCACTGTGTACATACATTACATTACTGATCCTGAGTTACCTCCTGTATTATACCCCAGAGCTGCGCTCACTATTCTGCTGGTGCAGTCACTGTGTACATACATTACTGATCCTGAGTTCCCTCCTGTATTATACTCCAGAGCTGCGCTCACTATTCTGCTGGTGCAGTCACTGTGTACAGACATTACTGATCCTGAGTTACCTCCTGTAATATACCCCAGAGCTGCGCTCACTATTCTGCTGGTGCAGTCACTTTGTACATACATTACTGATCCTGAGTTACATCCTGTATTATACCCCAGAGCTGCACTCACTATTCTGCTGGTGCAGTCACTGTATACATACATTACATTACTGATCCTGAGTTACCTCCTGTATTATACTCCAGAGCTGCACTCACTATTCTGCTGGTGCAGTCACTGTGTACATACATTACATTACTGTTCCTGAGTTACATCCTGTATTATACCCCAGAGCTGCACTCACTAGTCTGCTGGTGCAGTCACTGTGTACATACATTACATTACTGATCCGGAGTTACATCCTGTATTATACTCCAGAGCTGCACTCACTATTCTGTATTTCTCAGTGCTGACCTTCTAGGCATTCCCTGCTTTTACAACGTCTGCGCAGAATTCGATCTGATTTTTTGGATTTTTGCGGATTTTTTGCGTTTTTGCCGCTATAATATTGCATTGGGAAGCTCTGGAAAAAACGCGAAAAATCAGCCAAAAAAAAAAAAAAGAGCAAAAAATGCATAAAAAACGCATGCGGATTTCTGCAGACATTCCTGAACGTGTGCACATAGCCTTAATGTTTCCAACGACAATATTTTCGGGCAGCATCATGTTCGTCTCCTCGCCTACACGGCAGTGCACAGGTTGTAAAGAAGCATTCCTTAGAGACCTGGGGGCAGCGGCACATTATCTAGTTAACGTGTTCAGTACATGACACTCTGTTATTCCATTGACAGTTCTGTGTTAGCTCTCCGGCTGCGGCCGGTCCCACTCTGATGCCCCCCGACCTCATTTACTAGACAACAGGATGTGAAGGAAGGCGAGCTGGCAGGGAAGGCGAGCTGGCAGGGAAGGCGAGCTGGCAGGGAAGGCGAGCTGGCAGGGAAGGCAAGCTGGCAGGGCAGGCAAGCTGGCAGGGCAGGCAAGCTGGCAGGGCAGGCGATCTGGGCAGCGCTTATTCAAGAGACGTCGCTGTCGGAGAGAAGGTCTCCTAATAAAACTAGCAAGGTAAAGACCCCAATAACAAACAACAGCCACAACAGAATATACTGACATGGCGCCATCTAGTGTCAACGCTGTGGTAAAGACATCCTCGACTGTGTGCATCATATAGTGAATGCTACACACCAGCAGAGCCCCGGGTGTGGTTCTACGGCTGCCCCCACCTTCTTGTAGAACCCACCCCTACCTTTGCCTGTTTGGTTGGAGGTGAGAGGAGTCAGGGAGGGACCTGCCTACTGCTGTTCGCCCCTCCAGAGATGCCCACTTTCCCATCTCCTGTGCCCTCGCAGGGATTGTCCTGTACATCATGCTGCTCCTGCAATCGGGTTGTCAAACTCACATTGTTGTCGGTGATGGTCCAGTGCCCCTCCGCATTCTGCCTGAGGAAGCAGTGTGTGCGGGAGATCATAAGGGGGCACGCAGCGGAGCTCAGCTGGTACATGACGCCATATCCTCTCCCCAAGGAAACCTGAAGGAAAGATGGAAGATCATTAGTGACGCTGTGCCCCGCGGAGCCGGGAGAACCTCACATGATAACTTCACGATGACCTAAGGGTGAATGACATTATATGTAGTCGGGAAAACAGCGCCCACAGTGGGGGAGGCAGGTACTGCGCACATCATAAAGGGGAGAGTGCAACAGGCATGAGTACGGGGTTAAGAGTAAAACATGGGGGCGTAAGGCAGCAATCAGGAGGAAAGAAGGTGCCTGTCGGCGACGGAACAAGAAGGGGGGGGAACGTTTGTACATTTTGGGAGTATATTATTATATATGGGGGCTGTAATGTACACATGGGGCCCCTCCGTCAGGTGTCTGTATATCGGGGGGTCTCCTGTCAGGTGTCTGTGTATCGGGGGGTTTCTCCTGTCAGGTGTCTGTATATCGGGGGGTCTCTCCTGTCAGGTGTCTGTATATCGGGGGGTCTCCTGTCAGGTGTCTGTATATCGGGGCCCCTCCTCCTGTCAGGTGTCTGTATATCGGGGCCCCTCCTGTCAGGTGTCTGTATATCGGGGCCTCTCCTGTCAGGTGTCTGTATATCGGGGCCCCTCCTGTCAGGTGTCTGTATATCGGGGCCCTCCTGTCAGGTGTGTGTATATCGGGGCCCCTCCTGTCAGGTGTCTGTATATCGGGGGCCCCTCCTCCTGTCAGGTGTCTGTATATCGGGGGCCCCTCCTCCTGTCAGGTGTCTGTATATCGGGGCCCCTCCTGTCAGGTGTCTGTATATCGGGGGCCCCTCCTCCTGTCAGGTGTCTGTATATCGGGGGCCCCTCCTCCTGTCAGGTGTCTGTATATCGGGGCCCCTCCTGTCAGGTGTCTGTATATCAGGGGGTTTCTCCTGTCAGGTGTCTGTATATCGGGGGGTCTCTCCCGTCAGGTGTCTGTATATCGGGGGCCCCTCCTCTTGTCAGGTGTCTGTATATCGGGGCCCTCCTGTCAGGTGTCTGTATATCGGGGCCTCTCCTGTCAGGTGTCTGTATATCGGGGTCCTCCTGTCAGGTGTCTGTATATCGGGGGCCCCTCCTCCTGTCAGGTGTCTATATATCGGGGCCCCTCCTGTCAGGTGTCTGTATATCGGGGGCCCCTCCTCCTGTCAGGTGTCTGTATATCGGGGGCCCCTCCTCCTGTCAGGTGTCTGTATATCGGGGCCCCTCCTGTCAGGTGTCTATATATCGGGGCCCCTCCTCCTGTCAGGTGTCTGTATATCGGGGGGTCTCTCCCGTCAGGTGTCTGTATATCGGGGGCCCCTCCTCCTATCAGGTGTCTGTATATCGGGGGGTCTCTCCCGTCAGGTGTCTGTATATCGGGGGCCCCTCCTCTTGTCAGGTGTCTGTATATCGGGGCCCCTCCTGTCAGGTGTCTGTATATCGGGGTCCTCCTGTCAGGTGTCTGTATATCGGGGGCCCCTCCTCCTGTCAGGTGTCTGTATATCGGGGCCCCTCCTCCTGTCAGGTGTCTATATATCGGGGCCCCTCCTGTCAGGTGTCTGTATATCGGGGGCCCCTCCTCCTGTCAGGTGTCTGTATATCGGGGGCCCCTCCTCCTGTCAGGTGTCTGTATATCGGGGCCCCTCCTGTCAGGTGTCTATATATCGGGGCCCCTCCTCCTGTCAGGTGTCTATATATCGGGGCCCCTCCTCCTGTCAGGTGTCTGTATATCGGGGGCCCCTCCTCCTGTCAGGTGTCTGTATATCGGGGGCCCCTCCTCCTGTCAGGTGTCTGTATATCGGGGCCCCTCCTGTCAGGTGTCTATATATCGGGGCCCCTCCTCCTGTCAGGTGTCTGTATATCGGGGGCCCCTCCCGTCAGGTGTCTGTATATCGGGGGCCCCTCCTCTTGTCAGGTGTCTGTATATCGGGGTCCTCCTGTCAGGTGTCTGTATATCGGGGCCCTCCTGTCAGGTGTCTGTATATCGGGGGCCCCTCCTCCCGTCAGGTGTCTGTATATCGGGGCCCCTCCTGTCAGGTGTCTGTATATCGGGGTCCTCCTGTCAGGTGTCTGTATATCGGGGCCCCTCCTGTCAGGTGTCTGTATATCGGCGGGTTTCTCCCATCAGGTGTCTGTATATCGGGGGCCCCTCCCGTCAGGTGTCTGTATATCGGCGGGTTTCTCCCATCAGGTGTCTGTATATCGGGGGCCCCTCCTCCTGTCAGGTGTCTGTATATCGGGGCCCCTCCTCCTGTCAGGTGTCTGTATATCGGGGGCCCCTCCCATCAGGTGTCTGTATATCGGGGGCCCCTCCTCCTGTCAGGTGTGTGTATATCGGGGCCCCTCCTCCTGTCAGGTGTCTATATATCGGGGCCTCTCCTGTCAGGTGTCTGTATATCGGGGGCCCCTCCTCCTGTCAGGTGTCTGTATATCGGGGGCCCCTCCTCCTGTCAGGTGTCTGTATATCGGGGCCCCTCCTGTCAGGTGTCTATATATCGGGGCCCCTCCTCCTGTCAGGTGTCTATATATCGGGGCCCCTCCTCCTGTCAGGTGTCTGTATATCGGGGGCCCCTCCTCCTGTCAGGTGTCTGTATATCGGGGGCCCCTCCTCCTGTCAGGTGTCTGTATATCGGGGCCCCTCCTGTCAGGTGTCTATATATCGGGGCCCCTCCTCCTGTCAGGTGTCTGTATATCGGGGGCCCCTCCCGTCAGGTGTCTGTATATCGGGGGCCCCTCCTCTTGTCAGGTGTCTGTATATCGGGGTCCTCCTGTCAGGTGTCTGTATATCGGGGCCCTCCTGTCAGGTGTCTGTATATCGGGGGCCCCTCCTCCCGTCAGGTGTCTGTATATCGGGGCCCCTCCTGTCAGGTGTCTGTATATCGGGGTCCTCCTGTCAGGTGTCTGTATATCGGGGCCCCTCCTGTCAGGTGTCTGTATATCGGCGGGTTTCTCCCATCAGGTGTCTGTATATCGGGGGCCCCTCCTCCTGTCAGGTGTCTGTATATCGGGGCCCCTCCTCCTGTCAGGTGTCTGTATATCGGGGGCCCCTCCCGTCAGGTGTCTGTATATCGGGGGCCCCTCCCGTCAGGTGTCTGTATATCGGGGGCCCCTCCTCCTGTCAGGTGTCTGTATATCGGGGCCCCTCCTCCTGTCAGGTGTCTGTATATCGGGGGCCCCTCCCATCAGGTGTCTGTATATCGGGGGCCCCTCCCGTCAGGTGTCTGTATATCGGGGCCCCTCCTCCTGTCAGGTGTCTGTATATCGGGGGCCCCTCCCATCAGGTGTCTGTATATCGGGGCCCCTCCTGTCAGGTGTCTGTATATCGGGGCCCCTCCTCCTGTCAGGTGTCTGTATATCGGGGGCCCCTCCCGTCAGGTGTCTGTATATCGGGGGCCCCTCCCATCAGGTGTCTGTATATCGGGGGCCCCTCCCGTCAGGTGTCTGTATATCGGGGGCCCTCCTCCGGGCGCCATCTCACCTCCTCCCCCTCAGGCAGTAGTAATACATCTCGGCTTTCTCCCAGTCTCCGCAGACACCAGCACAGGCCGCCGCCGTTGCTCACAGCCTCGGTCTCCGTCATTTTTTCTGCCGCTCATCCGCAACGTTCAGTGCGAGCGACGACACCGGAGGGAAACAAAAAAAAACTGACGGTCAGGGAAAATAATCACCCGCCGAGCGGCCACACGTCATAAAGCGCCGACAATCAAAGACAGACGCGCCCGACCAATCAGCAGCCGAGCTAGTCAGACGTGCGCAGCTGAATGCCGAGCGTGCCTGTAGCCATGACTACGGAGGACGGCGGGAAAGTATGGAAACCGTTGATAAATCCGGTGATCCGGCAGTGCGCGTCCGTCCCCCGCCCAGACGGCTCTCACATTAGCCGGCAGCTCCGCCGTGTTAATTCTTGCGGTTGGTGTTCGGGTTCCCAGACGGCCCATAGCGGCGGTGATGTCGGCACATAATGGCCGGATGGATACAGTGACTATACCGTAGATGTGTGAGCCCCGGGCGCGGCCTCAGGGGTTGGGTCCTTGTAATGGCGGCCGGGGTCCGGGGCCGTTACTGGCAGCGGTCGGGGGCTGAATCGACGTTTTCACCGTTATTTTGTCGATGGTTCTGTCTCCGCGGCTTGTACATTAATTCTGTGGTTCCAGGTCTGCACACGAGGAGAATGGGGCGACCCCTGAGCTGAGGGCCGGAGCCGCCGTATAACGTGGCCGCCGCCCTCCACCCCGGCACTAGGGGGCGGTAACGGTGCTGAGCCCATCCGAGGACGATCGGAGAATACGTGGCATCGCCCCCGGACCACCGCTACATGGGTGGGGTCCTCGGCTCAACAGTGACGTCAGGAACTGTGGAAACTAACACAACTGCCGGACGTCGTCTCCATAAATGTCCAGACCACGTGCACTCGGTGCTCCGCCATACTGTGTCCAGACCACGTGCACTTGGTGCTCCGCCATACTGTGTCCAGACCACGTGCACTCGGTGTGCTGCCATACTGTGTCCAGACCACGTGCACTCGGTGTGCTGCCATACTGTGTCCAGACCATGTGCACTCGGTGCGCCGCCATACTGTGTCCAGACCACGTGCACTCTGCACCGCCATAATGTGTCCAGACCACGTGCACTCTGCACCGCCATACTGTGTCCAGACCACGTGCACTCTGCGCCGCCATACTGTGTCCAGACTACGTGCACTCGGCGCTCCGCCATACTGTGTCCAGATCACGTGCACTCGGTGCGCCGCCATACTGTGTCCAGACCACGTGCACTCGGTGCTCCGCCATACTGTGTCCAGACCACGTGCACTCTCCGAGCCACCATACTGTGTCCAGACCACATGCACTAGGTGCTCCGCCATACTGTGTCCAGACCACGTGCACTCGGTGCTCCGCCATACTGTGTCTAGACTACGTGCACTCGGTGCTCCACCATACTGTGTCCAGACCATGTGAACTCTGCGCCGCCATACTGTGTCCAGACCACGTGCACTCAGTGCTCCAACATACTGTGTCCAGACCACGTGCACTCGGTGCTCCAACATACTGTGTCCAGACCACGTGCACTCTGCGCCGCCATACTGTGTCCAGACTACGTGCACTCGGTGCGCCGCCATACTGTGTCCAGACCACGTGCACTCGGTGCGCCCCCATACTGTGTCCAGACCACGTGCACTCGGTGCGCCCCCATACTGTGTCCAGACCACGTGCACTCGGGGCTCCGCCATACTGTGTCCAGACCACGTGCACTCGGTGCTCCGCCATACTGTGTCCAGACCACGTGTACTCGGTGCTCCGCCATACTGTGTCCAGACCACGTGCACTCGGTGTGCTGCCATACTGTGTCCAGACCACGTGCACTCGGTGTGCTGCCATACTGTGTCCAGACCATGTGCACTCGGTGCGCCGCCATACTGTGTCCAGACCACGTGCACTCTGCACCGCCATAATGTGTCCAGACCACGTGCACTCTGCACCGCCATACTGTGTCCAGACCACGTGCACTCTGCGCCGCCATACTGTGTCCAGACTACGTGCACTCGGCGCTCCGCCATACTGTGTCCAGATCACGTGCACTCGGTGCGCCGCCATACTGTGTCCAGACCACGTGCACTCGGTGCTCCGCCATACTGTGTCCAGACCACGTGCACTCGGTGTGCTGCCATACTGTGTCCAGACCACGTGCACTCGGTGTGCTGCCATACTGTGTCCAGACCATGTGCACTCGGTGCGCCGCCATACTGTGTCCAGACCACGTGCACTCTGCACCGCCATAATGTGTCCAGACCACGTGCACTCTGCACCGCCATACTGTGTCCAGACCACGTGCACTCTGCGCCGCCATACTGTGTCCAGACTACGTGCACTCGGCGCTCCGCCATACTGTGTCCAGATCACGTGCACTCGGTGCGCCGCCATACTGTGTCCAGACCACGTGCACTCGGTGCTCCGCCATACTGTGTCCAGACCACGTGCACTCTCCGAGCCACCATACTGTGTCCAGACCACATGCACTAGGTGCTCCGCCATACTGTGTCCAGACCACGTGCACTCGGTGCTCCGCCATACTGTGTCTAGACTACGTGCACTCGGTGCTCCACCATACTGTGTCCAGACCATGTGAACTCTGCGCCGCCATACTGTGTCCAGACCACGTGCACTCAGTGCTCCAACATACTGTGTCCAGACCACGTGCACTCGGTGCTCCAACATACTGTGTCCAGACCACGTGCACTCTGCGCCGCCATACTGTGTCCAGACTACGTGCACTCGGTGCGCCGCCATACTGTGTCCAGACCACGTGCACTCGGTGCGCCCCCATACTGTGTCCAGACCACGTGCACTCGGTGCGCCCCCATACTGTGTCCAGACCACGTGCACTCGGGGCTCCGCCATACTGTGTCCAGACCACGTGCACTCGGTGCTCCGCCATACTGTGTCCAGACCACGTGTACTCGGTGCTCCGCCATACTGTGTCCAGACCACGTGCACTCGGTGCTCCACCATACTGTGTCCAGACCACGTGCACTCGGTGCGCCGCCATAATGTGTCCAGACCACGTGCACTCGGTGCTCCACCATACTGTGTCCAGACTACGTGCCCTCTGTGCTGCGCCATACTGTGTCCAGACCACGTGCACTCGATGCTCCGCCATACTGTGTCCAGACCACGTGCACTCGGTGCTCCACCATACTGTGTGCAGACTACGTGCCCTCTGTGCTCCGCCATACTGTGTCCGGACCACGTGCACTCGATACTCCGCCATACTGTGTCCAGACCACGTGCACTTGGTGCTCCACCATACTGTGTCCAGACCACGTGCACTCGGTGCTCCACCATACTGTGTCCAGACCACGTGCACTCGGTGCGCCGCCATACTGTGTCCAGACCACGTGCACTCGGTGCGCCGCCATACTGTGTCCAGACCACGTGCACTCGGTGCTCCGCCATACTGTGTCCAGACCACGTGCAGTCGGTGCTCCACCATACTGTGTTCAGACCACGTGCACTCGGTGCGCCGCCATACTGTGTCCAGACCACGTGCACTCGGTGCTCCACCATACTGTGTCCAGACCACGTGCACTCGGTGCGCCGCCATACTGTGTCCAGACCACGTGCACTCGGTGCTCCGCCATACTGTGTCCAGACCACGTGCACTCGGTGCGCCGCCATACTGTGTTCAGACTACGTGCACTCGGTGCTCCACCATACTGTGTCCAGACCACCTGCACTCGGTGCGCCGCCATACTGTGTCCAGACCACGTGCACTCGGTGCTCCACCATACTGTGTCCAGACCATGTGCACTCGTTGCTCCACCATGCTGTGTCCAGACCACGTGCACTCTCTGAGCCACCATACTGTGTCCAGACCACGTGCACTCGGTGCTCCGCCATACTGTGTCCAGACCATGTGCACTCGGTGCTCCGCCATACTGTGTCCAGACCATGTGAACTCTGCGCCGCCATACTGTGTCCAGACCACGTGCACTCAGTGCTCCACCATACTGTGTCCAGACCATGTGCACTCGGTGCTCCGCCATACTGTGTCCAGACTACGTGCACTCGGTGCTCCACCATACTGTGTCCAGACCATGTGAACTCTGCGCCGCCATACTGTGTCCAGACCACGTGCACTCGGTGCTCCACCATACTGTGTCCAGACCACGTGCACTCGGTGCTCCGCCATACTGTGTCCAGACTACGTGCACTCGGTGCTCCACCATACTGTGTCCAGACCATGTGAACTCTGCGCCGCCATACTGTGTCCAGACCACGTGCACTCGGTGCTCCAACATACTGTGTCCAGACCACGTGCACTCGGTGCTCCAACATACTGTGTCCAGACCATGTGCACTCTGCACCGCCATACTGTGTCCAGACTACGTGCACTCGGTGCTCCACCATACTGTGTCCAGACCACGTGCACTCGGTGCGCCGCCATACTGTGTCCAGACCACGTGCACTCGGTGCTCCACCATACTGTGTCCAGACCATGTGCACTCGGTGCTCCAACATACTGTGTCCAGACCACGTGCACTCGGTGCTCTGCCATACTGTGTCCAGACCACGTGCACTCTGCACCGCCATACTGTGTCCAGACCACGCGCACTCGGTGCTCCACCATACTGTGTCCAGACCACGTGCACTCGGCGCTCCGCCATACTGTGTCCAGACCACGTGCACTCTCTGCGCCGCCATACTGTGTCCAGACCACGTGCACTCGGTGCTCCACCATACTGTGTCCAGACCACGTGCACTCGGTGCTCCACCATACTGTGTCCAGACCATGTGCACTCTGCGCCGCCATACTGTGTCCAGACTACGTGCACTCGGTGCTTCACCATACTGTGTCCAGACCACGTGCACTCGGTGCGCCGCCATACTGTGTCCAGACCACGTGCACTCGGTGCTCCACCATACTGTGTCCAGACCATGTGCACTCAGTGCTCCACCATACTGTGTCCAGACCATGTGCACTCGGTGCTCCGCCATACTGTGTCCAGACCACGTGCACTCTGCCGCCATACTGTGTCCAGACTACGTGCACTCGGTGCTCCACCATACTGTGTCCAGACCATGTGCCCTCGGTGCTCCACCATGCTGTGTCCAGACCACGTGCACTCTGCGCCACCATACTGTGTCCAGACCACGTGCACTCGGTGCTCCGCCATACTGTGTCCAGACCACGTGCACTCTGTGCTCCACCATACTGTGTCCAGACCACGTGCACTCTGCACTGCCATACTGTGTCCAGACTACGTGCACTCGGTGCTCCACCATACTGTGTCCAGACCACGTGCACTCGGTGCGCCGCCATACTGTGTCCAGACCACGTGCACTCGGTGCTCCACCATACTGTGTCCAGACCATGTGCACTCGGTGCTCCACCATACTGTGTCCAGACCATGTGCACTCGGTGCTCCGCCATACTGTGTCCAGACCACGTGCACTCTGTGCCGCCATACTGTGTCCAGACTACGTGCACTCGGTGCTCCACCATACTGTGTCCAGACCATGTGAACTCTGCGCCGCCATACTGTGTCCAGACCACGTGCACTCGGTGCTCCACCATACTGTGTCCAGACCATGTACACTCGGTGCTCCACCATACTGTGTCCAGACCACGTGCACTCGGTGCTCCGCCATGCTGTGTCCAGACCACGTGCACTCTCTGCGCCGCCATACTGTGTCCAGACCACGTGCACTTGGTGCGCCGCCATACTGTGTCCAGACCACGTGCACTCGGTGCTCCGCCATACTGTGTCCAGACCACGTGCACTCGGTGCGCCGCCATACTGTGTTCAGACTACGTGCACTCGGTGCTCCACCATACTGTGTCCAGACCACGTGCACTCGGTGCGCCGCCATACTGTGTCCAGACCACGTGCACTCGGTGCTCCACCATACTGTGTCCAGACCATGTGCACTCGTTGCTCCACCATGCTGTGTCCAGACCACGTGCACTCTCTGAGCCACCATACTGTGTCCAGACCACGTGCACTCGGTGCTCCGCCATACTGTGTCCAGACCATATGCACTCGGTGCTCCGCCATACTGTGTCCAGACCATGTGAACTCTGCGCCGCCATACTGTCCAGACCACGTGCACTCAGTGCTCCACCATACTGTGTCCAGACCATGTGCACTCGGTGCTCCACCATACTGTGTCCAGACCACGTGCACTCGGTGCTCCGCCATACTGTGTCCAGACTACGTGCACTCGGTGCTCCACCATACTGTGTCCAGACCATGTGAACTCTGCGCCGCCATACTGTGTCCAGACCACGTGCACTCGGTGCTCCAACATACTGTGTCCAGACCACGTGCACTCGGTGCTCCAACATACTGTGTCCAGACCATGTGCACCCTGCACCGCCATACTGTGTCCAGACTACGTGCACTCGGTGCTCCACCATACTGTGTCCAGACCACGTGCACTCGGTGCGCCGCCATACTGTGTCCAGACCACGTGCACTCGGTGCTCCACCATACTGTGTCCAGACCATGTGCACTCGGTGCTCCAACATACTGTGTCCAGACCACGTGCACTCGGTGCTCTGCCATACTGTGTCCAGACCACGTGCACTCTGCACCGCCATACTGTGTCCAGACCACGCACTCGGTGCTCCACCATACTGTGTCCAGACCACGTGCACTCGGCGCTCCGCCATACTGTGTCCAGACCACGTGCACTCTCTGCGCCGCCATACTGTGTCCAGACCACGTGCACTCGGTGCTCCACCATACTGTGTCCAGACCACGTGCACTCGGTGCTCCACCATACTGTGTCCAGACCATGTGCACTCTGCGCCGCCATACTGTGTCCAGACTACGTGCACTCGGTGCTTCACCATACTGTGTCCAGACCACGTGCACTCGGTGCGCCGCCATACTGTGTCCAGACCACGTGCACTCGGTGCTCCACCATACTGTGTCCAGACCATGTGCACTCAGTGCTCCACCATACTGTGTCCAGACCATGTGCACTCGGTGCTCCGCCATACTGTGTCCAGACCACGTGCACTCTGCCGCCATACTGTGTCCAGACTACGTGCACTCGGTGCTCCACCATACTGTGTCCAGACCATGTGCCCTCGGTGCTCCACCATGCTGTGTCCAGACCACGTGCACTCTGCGCCACCATACTGTGTCCAGACCACGTGCACTCGGTGCTCCGCCATACTGTGTCCAGACCACGTGCACTCTGTGCTCCACCATACTGTGTCCAGACCACGTGCACTCTGCACTGCCATACTGTGTCCAGACTACGTGCACTCGGTGCTCCACCATACTGTGTCCAGACCACGTGCACTCGGTGCGCCGCCATACTGTGTCCAGACCACGTGCACTCGGTGCTCCACCATACTGTGTCCAGACCATGTGCACTCGGTGCTCCACCATACTGTGTCCAGACCATGTGCACTCGGTGCTCCGCCATACTGTGTCCAGACCACGTGCACTCTGTGCCGCCATACTGTGTCCAGACTACGTGCACTCGGTGCTCCACCATACTGTGTCCAGACCATGTGAACTCTGCGCCGCCATACTGTGTCCAGACCACGTGCACTCGGTGCTCCACCATACTGTGTCCAGACCATGTACACTCGGTGCTCCACCATACTGTGTCCAGACCACGTGCACTCGGTGCTCCGCCATGCTGTGTCCAGACCACGTGCACTCTCTGCGCCGCCATACTGTGTCCAGACCACGTGCACTTGGTGCGCCGCCATACTGTGTCCAGACCACGTGCACTCGGTGCTCCGCCATACTGTGTCCAGACCACGTGCACTCGGTGCGCCGCCATACTGTGTTCAGACTACGTGCACTCGGTGCTCCACCATACTGTGTCCAGACCACGTGCACTCGGTGCGCCGCCATACTGTGTCCAGACCACGTGCACTCAGTGCTCCACCATACTGTGTCCAGACCATGTGCACTCGTTGCTCCACCATGCTGTGTCCAGACCACGTGCACTCTCTGAGCCACCATACTGTGTCCAGACCACGTGCACTCGGTGCTCCGCCATACTGTGTCCAGACCATGTGCACTCGGTGCTCCGCCATACTGTGTCCAGACCATGTGAACTCTGCGCCGCCATACTGTGTCCAGACCACGTGCACTCAGTGCTCCACCATACTGTGTCCAGACCATGTGCACTCGGTGCTCCACCATACTGTGTCCAGACCACGTGCACTCGGTGCTCCGCCATACTGTGTCCAGACTACGTGCACTCGGTGCTCCACCATACTGTGTCCAGACCATGTGAACTCTGCGCCGCCATACTGTGTCCAGACCACGTGCACTCGGTGCTCCAACATACTGTGTCCAGACCACGTGCACTCGGTGCTCCAACATACTGTGTCCAGACCATGTGCACTCTGCACCGCCATACTGTGTCCAGACTACGTGCACTCGGTGCTCCACCATACTGTGTCCAGACCACGTGCACTCGGTGCGCCGCCATACTGTGTCCAGACCACGTGCACTCGGTGCTCCACCATACTGTGTCCAGACCATGTGCACTCGGTGCTCCAACATACTGTGTCCAGACCACGTGCACTCGGTGCTCTGCTATACTGTGTCCAGACCACGTGCACTCTGCACCGCCATACTGTGTCCAGACCACGCGCACTCGGTGCTCCACCATACTGTGTCCAGACCACGTGCACTCGGCGCTCCGCCATACTGTGTCCAGACCACGTGCACTCTCTGCGCCGCCATACTGTGTCCAGACCACGTGCACTCGGTGCTCCACCATACTGTGTCCAGACCACGTGCACTCGGTGCTCCACCATACTGTGTCCAGACCATGTGCACTCTGCGCCGCCATACTGTGTCCAGACCACGTGCACTCGGTGCTCCACCATACTGTGTCCAGACCATGTGCACTCAGTGCTCCACCATACTGTGTCCAGACCATGTGCACTCGGTGCTCCGCCATACTGTGTCCAGACCACGTGCACTCTGCCGCCATACTGTGTCCAGACTACGTGCACTCGGTGCTCCACCATACTGTGTCCAGACCATGTGCCCTCGGTGCTCCACCATGCTGTGTCCAGACCACGTGCACTCTGCGCCACCATACTGTGTCCAGACCACGTGCACTCGGTGCTCCGCCATACTGTGTCCAGACCACGTGCACTCTGTGCTCCACCATACTGTGTCCAGACCACGTGCACTCTGCACTGCCATACTGTGTCCAGACTACGTGCACTCGGTGCTCCACCATACTGTGTCCAGACCACGTGCACTCTGCACTGCCATACTGTGTCCAGACTACGTGCACTCGGTGCTCCGCCATACTGTGTCCAGACCACGTGCACTCTGTGCTCCACCATACTGTGTCCAGACCACGTGCACTCTGCACCGCCATACTGTGTCCAGACTACGTGCACTCGGTGCTCCACCATACTGTGTCCAGACCACGTGCACTCGGTGCGCCGCCATACTGTGTCCAGACCACGTGCACTCGGTGCTCCACCATACTGTGTCCAGACCATGTGCACTCGGTGCTCCACCATACTGTGTCCAGACCATGTGCACTCGGTGCTCCGCCATACTGTGTCCAGACCACATGCACTCTGTGCCGCCATACTGTGTCCAGACTACGTGCACTCGGTGCTCCACCATACTGTGTCCAGACCATGTGAACTCTGCGCCGCCATACTGTGTCCAGACCACGTGCACTCGGTGCTCCACCATACTGTGTCCAGACCATGTACACTCGGTGCTCCACCATACTGTGTCCAGACCACGTGCACTCGGTGCTCCGCCATGCTGTGTCCAGACCACGTGCACTCTCTGCGCCGCCATACTGTGTCCAGACCACGTGCACTCGGTGCTCCACCATACTGTGTCCAGACCACGTGCACTCGGTGCTCCACCATACTGTGTCCAGACCACGTGCACTCTCTGCGCTGCCATACTGTGTCCAGACCATGTGCTCTCGGTGGTCCACCATACTGTGTCCAGACCACGTGCACTCTCTGCGCCGCCATAGTGTCCAGACCACGTGCACTCTCTGCGCCGCCATAGTGTCCAGAGAACGTGCACTCTCTGCGCCGCCATACTGTGTCCAGACCACGTGCACTCGGCGCTCCACCATACTACTGTGTCCAGACCACGTGCACTCTGCGCCGCCATACTGTGTCTAGACCACGTGCACTCGGTGCTCCACCATACTGTGTCCAGACCACGTGCACTCGGTGCTCCACCATACTGTGTCCAGACCACATACACTCTCTGCGCTGCCATACTGTGTCCAGACCACGTGCACTCGGTGCTCCACCATACTGTGTCCAGACCACGTGCACTCTCTGCGCCGCCATAGTGTCCAGACCACGTGCACTCTCTGCGCCGCCACAGTGTCCAGAGCAGGTGCATTCTCTGCGCCGCCATACTGTGTCCAGACTATGTGCACTTGGTTCTCCACCATACTGTGTCCAGACCACGTGCACTTGGTGCTCCGCCATACTGTGTCCAGACCACGTGCACTCTCTGTGCCGCCATACTGTGTCCAGACCATGTGCACTTGGTGCTCCACCATACTGTGTCCAGACCACGTGCACTCGGTGCTCCGCCATACTGTGTCCAGACCACGTGCTCTCTCTGCGCTGCCATACTGTGTCCAGACCACGTGCACTCGGTGCGCCACCATACTGTATTCAGACCACGTGCACTCTGCGCCGCCATACTGTGTCCAGACCACGTGCACTCGATGCGCCGCCATACTGTGTCCAGTGTTATGATCCGGTGGTAGGATCACCAAACTGACCTGATAGGTAAACCTGAATAGTAGGACAAGCTCCGGGGATGTGGGAACTATACCGACCGCAATCCTGATCCTATCCACACACACTAAAGGCAGCCGTGGAGCGTTACCTAAAAACCTAGACGCCTCTTCACAGACTGAGAAACTAGCTACCCCTAGAGAGAAAGCAAAGCCTCACTTGCCTCAGAGAAATACCCCCAAAGTTTAGACAGCCCCCCACAAATAATAACGGTGAGTTAAGGGGAAAATACAAACGTAGGAATGAAAAACAGGTTTAAGCAAATGAGGCCCGCTAACACTAAATAGACAGAAGATAGCAGGGATCTGTGCGGTCGGTACAAAAACTATCAAAAACTATCCACGCAGAAAGTACAAGAACCCCCACACCGACTCACGATGTGAGAGGCGCACTCTGCTCCCCAGAGCTACCAGCAAGCGAAAAATCACATATAAGCAAGCTGGACTGAACAGATCATATACTGAGAAACATTTTCAAAGAAACAATGAGCAAAAAGAACTAGCAAGACTTAGCTTCTCAGAAATAGACAGGTCACCAGGAAAATCCAGGAGAGGTCAGAACCAGTACTGAATACAACGACAGCAGGCAACAAGTAAAGGTCCAGGTGGAGTTAAATAGGAACCAGCATAGCAGGAAATGAGGCAGCTGAGCCCAGCTCCAGACCCGCAGTATCGCTAAAGGCCACCAGAGGGAGCCCAGACGGAATTCACAACAGTACCCCCCCCCTTGAGGAGGGGTCACCGAACCCTCACCAGAGCCCCCAGGCCGATCAGGACGAGCCGAATGTTAGGCACGAACCAAATCGGCCGCATGGACATCAGAGGCGACAACCCAGGAATTATCCTCCTGACCATAGCCCTTCCATTTAACTAAGTACTGAAGCTTCTGTCTCGAAACACGAGAATCCAAGATCTTCTCCACCACATACTCTAATTCTCCCTCGACCAAGACCAGAGCAGGAGGGTCAACAGAAGGAACCACAGGCACCACATATCTCCGCAACAACGACCTATGGAACACATTGTGAATGGCAAATGATGCTGGGAGGTCCAAACGAAACGACACAGGGTTGAGGATTTCCAAAATCTTATAAGGACCGATGAAACGAGGCTTGAACTTAGGAGAGGAAACCTTCATCGGAACATAACGAGAAGACAACCATACCAAATCCCCCACAGGAAGTTGGGGACCCACACAGCGACGGCGGTTAGCAAAGCGCTGAGCCTTCTCTTGTGACAACATCAAATTGTCCACCACGTGGTTCCAAATCTGCTGCAACCTATCCACCACAGAATCCACCCCAGGACAGTCAGAAGGCTCAACCTGACCTGAGGAAAAACGAGGATGAAAACCAGAATTGCAATAAAAAGGCGAAACCAAAGTAGCAGAACTAGCCCGATTATTGAGGGTGAACTCAGCCAATGGCAAAAAAGTCACCCAATCATCCTGATCCGCAGAAACAAAACATCTCAGATAAGTCTCCAAAGTCTGATTAGTTCGTTCGGTTTGGCCATTCGTCTGAGGATGGAAGGCCGATGAAAAAGATAATTCAATGCCCATCTTAGCTCAAAAGGACCACCAAAATCTGGACACAAACTGGGATCCTCTGTCAGACACAATATTCTCAGGAATACCATGCAAACGAACCACATTCTGAAAAAACAGTGGAACCAAATCGGAGGAGGAAGGCAGCTTAGGCAAGGGCACCAAATGGACCATTTTAGAAAAACGATCACAAACCACCCAGATAACGGACATGTTCTGAGAGACCGGAAGATCCGAAATAAAATCCATGGAAACATGCGTCCAGGGCCTCTTCGAGACAGGCAAAGGCAAAAGCAATTCACTGGCACGAGAACAGCAAGGCTTGGCCCGAGCACAAATCCCACAGGACTGCACAAAGGAACGCACATCCCGCAACAAGGAAGGCCACCAAAAGGACCTAGCCACCAAATCCCTGGTACCAAAAATCCCAGGATGACCCGCCAACACCGAAGAATGAACCTCGGAAATTACTCTACTGGTCCATCTATCCGGGACAAACAGTCTCTCCGGTGGACAATGGTCAGGTCTATTGGCCTGAAATTCCTGCAGTACCCGTCGTAAATCAGGGGAGATGGCAGACAAAATCACCCCCTCTCTGCGGACACCAGCCGGTTCAGAAACTCCCGGAGAGTCAGGCACAAAGCTCCTAGAAAGAGCATCAGCCTTCACGTTCTTCGAACCCGGAAGGTATGAAACCACGAAATCGAAACGGGAAAAAAACAGCGACCATGGAGCCTGTCTAGGATTTAGCTGTTTAGCAGACTCGAGATAAGTCAAGTTCTTGTGATCCGTCAAGACCACCACACAATGTTTGGCTCCCTCAAGCCAATGTCGCCACTCCTCAAATGCCCATTTCATTGCCAACAACTCCCGATTACCAACATCATAATTCCGCTCGGCAGGCGAAAACTTTCTTGAAAAGAAAGCACATGGCCTCATCACAGAGCCATCAGAGCTTCTCTGTGACAAGACAGCCCCAGCTCCAATCTCAGAAGCATCAACCTCGACCTGGAAGGGCAGAGAGACATCCGGCTGACGCAAGACAGGAGCCGAAGAGAACCGACGTTTGAGCTCCTGAAAGGCCTCCACGGCCGCAGGAGACCAATTCGTAACATCAGAACCCTTCTTGGTCAAATCCGTCAAAGGCTTAACCACACTGGAAAAATTAGTGATGAATCGACGGTAAAAATTAGCAAAACCCAAGAACTTCTGAAGACTCTTTACCGATGTAGGTTGAGTCCAGTCATAAATAGCCTGGACCTTGACTGGATCCATCTCAATGGTAGAAGGAGAAAAAATAAAGCCCAAAAAGGAAACCTTCTGGACTCCGAAGAGACATTTAGAGCCCTTCACAAACAAGGCATTGGCTCGCAGGACCTGAAATACCATCCTGACCTGCTTCACATGAGATTCCCAATCATCAGAAAAGACCAAAATATCATCCAGGTACACAATCATAAACCTATCCAGATATTCTCGGAAGATGTCATGCATGAAGGACTGGAAGACAGAAGGGGCATTAGAAAGCCCAAAAGGCATCACCAAGTACTCAAAATGGCTTTCGGGCGTATTGAATGCTGTTTTCCATTCATCGCCCTGCTTTATACGCACAAGATTATACGCTCCACGAAGATCTATCTTGGTGAACCAACTGGCCCCCCTAATCTGAGCAAACAGATCGGACAACAGTGGCAAAGGATACTGAAATTTGACCGTGATGTTATTTAGAAGGCGATAATCTATACAGGGTCTCAGAGAACCATCCTTCTTGGCCACAAAAAAGAACCCCACACCCAAAGGGGACGAGGATGGGCGAATATGCCCTTTCTCCAAAGACTCCTTGATATAACTCCGCATAGCGGCATGTTCTGGTAAAGACAAATTAAAAAGTCGTCCCTTAGGGAACTTACTACCAGGAATCAAATTTATGGCGCAATCACAATCCCTATGAGGAGGTAGGGCACTGGACTTGGGCTCATCAAATACATCCTGGTAGTCCGACAAAAATTCAGGGACTTCAGAAGGAGTAGAAGAAGCAATAGACACCAAAGGAGCATCGCCATGAATCCCCTGACAACCCCAACTTGACACAGACATTGCTTTCCAATCCAGGACTGGATTATGAGCCTGCAGCCATGGCAGACCTAACACGACAACATCATGCAAATTATGTAACACAAGAAAGCGAATCACCTCCTGATGTGCAGGAGCCATGCACATGGTCACTTGAGCCCAGAACTGAGGTTTATTCTTGGCCAATGGCGTGGCATCAATTCCCTTTAGTGGAATAGGGAATTGCAAAGGCTCCAAGATAAAACCACAGCGCCTGGCAAAAGACAAATCCATCAAATTCAGGGCAGCACCTGAATCCACAAAAGCAATAACTGAGTAGGATGACAGAGAGCAAATCAAAGTAACAGACAAAATGAATTTAGGCTGTACAGTACCAATGGTGACAGACCTAGCGAAGTTTTTTATGCGCTTAGAACAATCTGAGATAACATGAGCAGAATCACCACAGTAAAAGCACAACCCATTCTGACGTCTGTGATTTTGTCGTTCAATTCTGGTCAGAATCCTGTCACATTGCATAGACTCAGGCTTCTGCTCAGAAAATACCGCCAGATGGTGCACTGGTTTGCGCTCCCGTAAGCGCCGATCAATCTGAATGGCCAAAGACATTGACTCATTCAGACCCGCAGGCGTGGGGAACCCCACCATATCATCCTTAATGGCTTCAGAAAGACCCTTTCTGAAAATCGCTGCCAGGGCACACTCATTCCATTGAGTGAGCACAGACTACTTCCTAAACTTCTGACAGAAAACCTCTGCTTCATCCTGACCTTGGGAGAGAGCCAGCAAAACCTTTTCTGCTTGGTCTACCAGATTAGGTTCCTCATAAAGCACTCCAAGCGCCAGAAAAAACGCATCCACATTTTGCAATGCAGGATCTCCCGGCGCCAGAGAGAATGCCCAATCTTGAGGGTCACCACGCAACAAAGAAATAATAATTTTAACTTGCTGAACCGGATCACCAGAGGAACGAGGTCTCAGAGAAAGAAATTATTTGCAATTATTTTTAAAGTTCAAATACCTAGATCTATCTCCGGAGAACAGCTCAGGAATAGGTATCTTAGGCTCTGACATAGGACTGCGGACTACATAATCCTGAATGCCTTGTACCCTTGCAGTGAGACGATCCACACTAGAAGACAGACTCTGAATGTCCATAGCTGCAGCTGTATCCTGAACCACCCAGAGATTAAGGGGAGGAGAGAGGCTAGACACACTGCAGAGGAAAAAAAAAAAATGAACTCAGGATTTCTCTTATCCCTCTTTTGCGATGCATTAACTCTTTACTGGCCTGCTGTACTGTTATGATCCGGTGGTAGGATCACCAAACTGACCTGATAGGTAAACCTGAATAGTAGGACAAGCTCCGGGGATGTGGGAACTATACCGACCGCAATCCTGATCCTATCCACACACACTAAAGGCAGCCGTGGAGTGTTACCTAAAAACCTAGACGCCTCTTCACAGCCTGAGAAACTAGCTACCCCTAGAGAGAAAGCAAAGCCTCACTTGCCTCAGAGAAATACCCCCAAAGTTTAGACAGGCCCCCACATATAATAACGGTGAGTTAAGGGGAAAATACAAACGTAGGAATGAAAAACAGGTTTGAGCAAATGAGGCCCGCTAACACTAAATAGACAGAAGATAGCAGGGATCTGCGGTCGGTACAAAAACTATCCACGCAGAAAGTACAAGAACCCCCACACCGACTCACGATGTGAGGGGCGCACTCTGCTCCCCAGAGCTACCAGCAAGCGAAAAATCACATATAAGCAAGCTGGACTGAACAGATCATATACTGAGAAACATTTTCAAAGAAACAATGAGCAAAAAGAACTAGCAAGACTTAGCTTCTCAGAAATAGACAGGTCACCAGGGAAATCCAGGAGAGGTCAGAACCAGTACTGAATACAACGACAGCAGGCAACAAGTAAAGGTCCAGGTGGAGTTAAATAGGAACCAGCATAGCAGGAAATGAGGCAGCTGAGCCCAGCTTCAGACCCGCAGTATCGCTAAAGGCCACCAGAGGGAGCCCAGACGGAATTCACAACAGTCCAGACCACGTGCACTCTGCGCCGCCATACTGTGTCCAGAGCACGTGCACTCTCTGTGCCGCCATACTGTGTCCAGACCACGTGCACTCGGTGCTCCACCATACTGTGTCCAGACCACGTGCACTCGGTGCGCCGCCATACTGTGTCCAGACCACGTGCACTCAGTGCGCCGAAATACTGTGCACATTAATTTTCCATCTAACTCCAGATATAATTTGCAGCAGTTCCAGTGCTGATGTGTGACTGGGGCACCCTGTGTAATGCAGGTTGTAATGGCGCTGCAGGATTTATAAGCATCAGAATATTCGTTATCACAGACAAGCCGCGTCTAATCATGCCTTGCAGGGGACCTTTCACCAAATGTTTCACGCTGAATTGGACATGTGTATCGCCGCAAACCAGGCGGCTTCTTCAGGGAGAAATAGCAGACTGTGCTGGCTTCCCAGCTAGTATATACGTACTCACAGTGAGGGCGAGCACCTGTTCACAAGGCTGATACCAATCAGGTGCATCTAGGCCCTGCTCCGGACTGAGACAAAGCAACAGAAATGTGCTGCGAACACGCGCATGCGCAGAAGGTGCGAGCCACATGGCGCATGCGTGAAGGAGACAGATTGCGCACATGCACAGGCGCAATGGGGCCGGAGATAATGCAGCGCAGCAAGAACACAGCGCGTGCGTATGCATTAAAAAAAAAACAATTGGTGGAGAGCGGCACACTAGAGATGAAAGTAACCGCGCTGGTAAAAGAATGGTGCGTGTACACACAGTCAAAGCACAGGTCCCGGTACCTCCCATTCACATCATACAACATTCACACCAAACCAAAAAATGCATCTGCATAGATGGTGCAGACAGAGCTTGGTGGTTAGGCTGCAGTCACACTACAGCGAGATACGGCAGAGTATCGCAGGTTAAAGCCAAGTTCTGGCACCGGCACTCCAGAGCGCAGCGTGTGGCTGCATAGCAACACATGGAGCTGCACGCTCCGCTCCGGAGTGCCGGTGCCAGAGCTGGGTTTTAACCTGCGAGACTCTGCCGTATCTCGCTGTAGTGTGATCCTGGCCTAAGACTTAGAAACCTTAAGGGCAGTCTCACACGTCCAGATAATTCCGGTACCGAAAAAAAACGGTACTGGAATTATCCATGTCCGTGTGCCCCTGCGTTTCTGTGGCACATCAGTGTGGCACACATGTGCCTCCCGTGTGCCCACTGGGTACCACACGCACCGTGCAGGAGACAGCGCTAAAGTTTAGCGCTGTCCCCTGCATCGTGCTGAAGCCGCGATTCATATCTTCTGTGCAGCAGCGTTTGCTGTAAAGAAGATATGAATAATCCATTTTTTTAGTGGTATTTCGTGTTTAAAATAAAGCTCCATGTCCCCACCCCCTGTGCGCCCCCCCGCTGTTCTGAAAATACTCACCCGGCTCCCTCGTTGGCTGTCGCTGCTTCCTGTCCTGGCCGCAGCTTCTCCTGTATGCGGTCATGTGGGGCCGCTCATTTACAGTAATGAATATGCGGCTCCACCCCTATGGGAGGTGGAGCCACATATTTGTTGTGAATTTGGTTTTTGGGCTCCCCCGGTGGTCACTGGTGGTACTGGACTTGTGTGCTTCACTTTCTCTGTTCACCTGTTTCCATCAGGATATGGGAGTATCCTATTTAGCCTTGCTGCTCAGTTATTCTAGTGCCGGCCATCAATATAACCAGAGCCTTTCTGTTGCATGTTCCTGCTTCTAGACTACTATCAGCTAAGTTGGACTCTTAGTCCTAAGTTTGTTTTGCATTTTTGTTCCAGTTCACAGTTATGTTATTTTTCTGTAGCTGGAAGCTCTTGTGGGCCGAAATTGCCACTCCGGTGTCATGAGTTGACACATGAGTCTTAAAGTAATTTCGGGATGGTATTTTAATAGGGTTTTCAGCTGACCGTGAAGTTCCCTATTGTATCTTCTTGCTATCTAGTAAGCGGACCTCGCTTTGCTGAACCTACCTTCATACTGCGTATGTCTTTTCCTCTGAACTCACCGTCAATATATGTGGGGGGCTTCTGTCTCCTTTTTGGGGGAATTTCCCTAGAGGTAAGCCAGGTCTGTCTTTTCCTCTATTAGGGTTAGTTAGTCCTCCGGCTGGCGCTAGGTGTCTAGGGATAAAACGTAGGTACGCCACCCGGCCACTGTTAGTTGTGTGGTAGGTTTAGCTCACGGTCAGCTCGAGATTCCATCACCCAAGAGCTGTTCTGTTATTTATGTTCTCTGATGTTCCCTTGCCATTGGGAACCATGACAGTATGGCCGGCCCAGTGTTAAAACTGTTGGCAGAAGAAAGGAGAGAAAAAGAAGTCTGCAGATTTATTTTTTTTTTTTTCCTCTGAGCTTGCTCTATAGTTGACTTAGTTGCATTTCTGCTCTAATTGCAGCCTTTGTCTCTCTCTCTCCTTCTAATTCTTGAATGGCTCTGATCTCACCTGATTAAAATGGATCCTCAGAGTTTGGCTACAGGTTTGAATAATCTTGCTACGAAGGTTCAAAATTTACAGGATTTTGTTATTCATGCTCCTATATCTGAACCTAGAATTCCTATACCAGAATTTTTCTCCGGGGATAGATCTCGTTTCCTGAATTTCAAAAATAATTGTAAATTATTTCTTTCCCTGAGATCTCGCTCCGCTGGAGATCCCGCACAGCAGGTTAGGATAGTAATTTCCTTGCTGCGGGGTGACCTTCAAGACTGGGCATTTGCATTGGCACCCGGGGATCCTGCGTTGCTCAATGTGGATGCGTTTTTTCTGGCTTTGGGGTTGCTTTATGAGGAACCTAACTTAGAGATTCAGGCTGAAAAAGCCTTGATGGCCCTATCTCAAGGGCAAGATGAAGCTGAAATATACTGCCAAAAATTTCGTAAATGGTCTGTGCTTACTCAGTGGAATGAGTGCGCCCTGGCGGCGAATTTCAGAGAGGGTCTCTCTGATGCCATTAAAGATGTTATGGTGGGGTTCCCTGCACCTACAGGTCTGAATGAGTCCATGACAATGGCTATTCAGATTGATCGGCGTTTGCGGGAGCGCAAACCTGTGCACCATTTGGCGGTGTCTTCTGAGAAGGCTCCAGAAAATATGCAATGTGATAGAATTCTCTCCAGAAGCGAACGGCAGAATTTTAGGCGAAAAAATGGGTTGTGCTTCTATTGTGGTGATTCAACTCATGTTATATCAGCATGCTCTAAACGTACAAAAAAGGTTGATAAGTCTATTTCAATTGGCACTTTACAGTCTAAGTTTATTCTGTCTGTGACCTTGATTTGTTCATTATCGTCAATTACCGCGGATGCCTATGTCGACTCTGGCGCCGCTTTGAGTCTAATGGATTGGTCCTTTGCCAGGCGCTGTGGGTTTGATCTAGAGCCTCTGGAAGTTCCTATACCTCTGAAGGGTATTGACTCTACACCATTGGCTAGTAATAAACCACAATACTGGACACAAGTGACTATGCGTATAAATCCAGACCATCAGGAGATGATTCGCTTCCTTGTGTTGTACAATCTACATGACGTTTTGGTGCTCGGATTACCATGGTTACAATCTCATAACCCAGTCCTTGACTGGAAAGCAATGTCTGTGTTAAGCTGGGGATGTCAGGGGGCTCATGGGGACGTACCTTTGGTTTCCATTTCGTCATCTATTCCCTCTGAGATTCCGGAATTTTTATCTGATTATCGTGATGTTTTTGAGGAGCCTAAGCTTGGTTCACTACCTCCTCACAGAGATTGCGATTGTGCCATAGATCTGATTCCGGGCAGTAAATTTCCAAAGAGTCGTTTATTTAATCTATCTGTACCTGAACATGCTGCTATGCGAGAATATATTAAGGAGTCCCTGGAAAAGGGACATATTCGTCCTTCTTCATCTCCCTTAGGAGCCGTTTTTTTCTTTGTATCTAAAAAAGATGGCTCTTTGAGGCCGTGTATTGATTATCGACTCTTGAATAAAATTACAGTCAAATATCAGTATCCTCTGCCACTGCTTACTGATTTGTTTGCTCGAATAAAAGGGGCTAAGTGGTTCTCTAAGATTGATCTCCGTGGGGCGTATAATTTGGTGCGAATTAAGCAGGGGGATGAGTGGAAAACCGCATTTAATACGCCCGAGGGCCATTTTGAGTATTTAGTAATGCCTTTTGGTCTTTCAAATGCCCCTTCAGTCTTTCAGTCCTTTATGCATGACATTTTCCGTGAATATTTGGATAAATTTATGATCGTGTATCTGGATGATATTTTGATTTTTTCGGATGACTGGGATTCTCATGTCCAACAGGTCAGGAGGGTTTTTCAGGTTTTGCGGGCTAATTCCTTGTGTGTGAAGGGTTCTAAGTGTATTTTTGGGGTTCAAAAGATTTCTTTTTTGGGGTACATTTTTTCCCCCTCTTCCATTGAGATGGATCCTGTCAAGGTTCGGGCTATTTGTGATTGGACGCAACCTTCTTCTCTTAAGAGCCTTCAGAAATTTTTGGGCTTTGCTAATTTTTATCGTCGATTTATAACTGTTTTTTCTGATGTTGCTAAACCTTTGACTGATTTGACCAAAAAGGGTGCTGATGTTGCTGATTGGTCCCCTGCTGCTGTGGAGGCCTTTCGGGAGCTTAAGCGCCGCTT
This sequence comes from Ranitomeya variabilis, assembly GCF_051348905.1. Taxonomy (NCBI): domain Eukaryota; kingdom Metazoa; phylum Chordata; class Amphibia; order Anura; family Dendrobatidae; genus Ranitomeya; species Ranitomeya variabilis. Next base: position 10,764,014 of record NC_135233.1, on the reverse strand, counting down.
TTCTTCCGCCCCTGTGTTGCGTCAGCCTGATGTTACTCTTCCTTTTCAGGTTGAGGTCGATGCTTCCGAGATCGGAGCTGGGGCGGTCTTGTCGCAGAAAAGTTCCGACTGCTCCGTGATGAGACCTTGTGCGTTCTTTTCTCGAAAATTTTCGCCCGCCGAGCGAAATTATGATATTGGTAATCGGGAGCTTTTGGCTATGAAGTGGGCTTTTGAGGAGTGGCGTCATTGGCTTGAGGGGGCTAGACATCAGGTGGTGGTATTGACCGATCACAAGAATTTGATTTATCTTGAGTCTGCCAGGCGCCTGAATCCTAGACAGGCGCGCTGGTCGTTGTTTTTCTCTCGGTTTAATTTTGTGGTCTCATACTTACCAGGTTCTAAAAATGTGAAGGCGGATGCCCTTTCTAGGAGTTTTGAGCCTGATTCCCCTGGTGATTCTGAACCTACAGGTATCCTTAAGGATGGGGTGATATTATCTGCTGTTTCCCCAGACCTGCGACGGGCTTTGCAGGAGTTTCAGGCGGATAGACCTGATCGTTGCCCGCCTGGTAGACTGTTTGTTCCTGATGATTGGACCAGTAGAGTCATCTCGGAGGTTCATTCTTCTGTGTTGGCAGGTCATCCCGGGATCTTTGGTACCAGGGATTTGGTGGCTAGGTCCTTCTGGTGGCCTTCCCTGTCTCGAGATGTACGAGTTTTTGTGCAGTCTTGTGATGTTTGTGCTCGGGCCAAACCTTGTTGTTCTCGGGCTAGCGGATTGTTGTTATCTTTGCCTATTCCGAAGAGGCCTTGGACTCACATCTCTATGGATTTTATTTCTGATCTCCCTGTTTCTCAGAAAATGTCTGTCATCTGGGTGGTGTGTGACCGTTTTTCAAAGATGGTTCATTTGGTGCCCTTGCCTAAGTTGCCTTCCTCATCCGAGTTGGTTCCTCTGTTTTTTCAAAATGTGGTTCGCTTGCATGGTATTCCGGAGAATATCGTTTCTGACAGGGGGACCCAGTTCGTGTCTAGATTTTGGCAGGCGTTCTGTGCTAGGATGGGCATTGATTTGTCTTTTTCGTCTGCGTTCCATCCTCAGACTAATGGCCAGACTGAGCGAACTAATCAGACCTTGGAGACTTATTTGAGGTGTTTTGTGTCTGCGGATCAGGATGACTGGGTTGCCTTTTTGCCGTTGGCGGAGTTTGCCCTCAATAATCGGGCTAGTTCTGCCACTTTGGTTTCTCCTTTCTTTTGCAATTCGGGGTTTCATCCTCGTTTTTCTTCCGGTCAGGTGGAGTCTTCGGATTGTCCTGGAGTGGATACTGTGGTGGATAGGTTGCATCGGATTTGGGGACAGGTGGTGGACAATTTGGAGTTGTCCCAGGAAAAGACTCGGCATTTTGCTAACCGCCGTCGTCGTGTTGGTCCTCGTCTTCGTGTTGGGGACTTGGTGTGGTTGTCTTCTCGTTTTGTCCCTATGAGGGTTTCTTCTCCTAAGTTTAAGCCTCGGTTCATCGGCCCGTATAAGATTTTGGAGATTCTTAACCCCGTGTCCTTTCGATTGGACCTCCCAGCATCTTTTTCTATCCATAATGTCTTCCATCGGTCATTATTGCGCAGGTATGAGGTACCGGTTGTGCCTTCCGTTGAGCCTCCCGCTCCGGTGTTGGTTGAGGGTGAATTGGAGTACGTTGTGGAGAAGATCTTGGACTCCCGTGTTTCCAGACGGAAACTTCAGTATCAGGTCAAGTGGAAGGGCTACGGTCAGGAGGATAATTCTTGGGTGACAGCCTCTGATGTTCATGCCTCTGATTTGGTCCGTGCCTTTCATAGGGCTCATCCTGATCGCCCTGGTGGTTCTTGTGAGGGTTCGGTGCCCCCTCCTTGAGGGGGGGGTACTGTTGTGAATTTGGTTTTTGGGCTCCCCCGGTGGTCACTGGTGGTACTGGACTTGTGTGCTTCACTTTCTCTGTTCACCTGTTTCCATCAGGATATGGGAGTATCCTATTTAGCCTTGCTGCTCAGTTATTCTAGTGCCAGCCATCAATGTAACCAGAGCCTTTCTGTTGCATGTTCCTGCTTCTAGACTACTATCAGCTAAGTTGGACTCTTAGTCCTAAGTTTGTTTTGCATTTTTGTTCCAGTTCACAGTTATGTTATTTTTCTGTAGCTGGAAGCTCTTGTGGGCCGAAATTGCCACTCCGGTGTCATGAGTTGACACATGAGTCTTAAAGTAATTTCGGGATGGTATTTTAATAGGGTTTTCAGCTGACCGTGAAGTTCCCTATTGTATCTTCTTGCTATCTAGTAAGCGGACCTCGCTTTGCTGAACCTACCTTCATACTGCGTATGTCTTTTCCTCTGAACTCTGTTGTGAATTTGCTTTTTGCTCCCTCTAGTGGTTACTAGTTTTTTGACTCTGGTTTTTCTGTCATTCCTTTTATCCGCACCTGGGTCGTTAGTTAGGGGTGTTGCTATATAAGCTCCCTGGACCTTCAGTTCTATGCCTGGCAACGTAGTTATCAGAGCTAGTCTGCTGTGCTCTTGTCTACTGATCCTGGTTCCAGTTATATCAGCTAAGTCTGCCTTTTGCTTTTTGCTATTTGTTTTGGTTTTGTATTTTTGTCCAGCTTGTTCCTAATCTATATCCTGACCTTTGCTGGAAGCTCTAGGGGGGCTGGTGTTCTCCCCCCGGACCGTTAGACGGTTCGGGGGTTCTTGAATTTCCAGTGTGGATTTTGATAGGGTTTTTGTTGACCATATAAGTTACCTTTCTTTATTCTGCTATTAGTAAGCGGGCCTCTCTGTGCTAAACCTGGTTCATTTCTGTGTTTGTCATTTCCTCTTACCTCACCGTCATTATTTGTGGGGGGCTTCTATCCAGCTTTGGGGTCCCCTTCTCTGGAGGCAAGAAAGGTCTTTGTTTTCCTCTACTAGGGGTAGCTAGATTCTCCGGCTGGCGCGTGTCATCTAGAATCAACGTAGGAATGATCCCCGGCTACTTCTAGTGTTGGCGTTAGGAGTAGATATATGGTCAACCCAGTTACCACTGCCCTATGAGCTGGATTTTTGTATTCTGCAGACTTCCACGTTCCTCTGAGACCCTCGCCATTGGGGTCATAACAGTTTGCCAGGCCAGTATTAAATGTTTAATGCATTGCAGAAGAGGGATTATAAGAAAGAAGATTCTGAGTTTTTTTTTTTTTTCTCTTTTTCCCCTTTACCTCAGAGTGGCTATGCTTGCTGCAGACATGAATGTCCAGACCTTGATTACAAGTGTGGACCAGCTGGCTACTCGTGTGCAGGGCATACAAGATTATGTTATCAGAAATCCTAGGTCAGAACCTAAAATACCGATTCCTGAACTGTTTTCCGGAGACAGGTTTAAGTTTAGGAATTTCGTGAATAATTGTAAATTGTTTTTGTCCCTGAGACCCTGTTCATCTGGAGATTCTGCTCAGCAAGTAAAAATTGTTATTTCGTTCTTACGGGGCGACCCTCAGGATTGGGCTTTTTCGCTGGCGCCAGGAGATCCGGCATTGGCTGATCTTGATGCGTTTTTTCTGGCGCTCGGTTTACTTTATGAGGAACCCAATCTTGAGATTCAGGCAGAAAAGGCCTTGCTGGCTATGTCTCAGGGGCAGGACGAGGCTGAAGTGTATTGCCAAAAATTTCGGAAATGGTCCGTGCTGACACATTGGAACGAGTGTGCACTGGCCGCTAATTTTAGAAATGGCCTTTCTGAAGCCATTAAGAATGTTATGGTGGGTTTTCCCATTCCCACAGGTCTGAATGATACTATGGCACTGGCTATTCAAATCGACCGGCGGTTGCGGGAGCGCAAAACCGCAAATTCCCTCATGGTGTTGTCTGAACAGACACCTAATTCGGTGCAATGTGATAGAAAAACCGCAAATTCCCTCATGGTGTTGTCTGAACAGACACCTGATTTAATGCAATGTGATAGAATCCTGACTAGAAATGAGCGGAAAATTCATAGACGCCGGAATGGCTTGTGCTACTACTGTGGTGATTCTACACATGTTATCTCAGCATGCTCTAAACGTATAGCTAAGGTTGTTAGTCCTGTCACCGTTGGTAATTTGCAACCTAAATTTATTCTGTCTGTAACTTTGATTTGCTCACTGTCATCTTATCCTGTCATGGCGTTTGTAGATTCAGGTGCTGCCCTGAGTCTCATGGATCTCTCATTTGCTAAGCGCTGTGGTTTTACTCTTGAACCATTAGAAAATCCTATTCCTCTTAGGGGTATTGATGCTACACCATTGGCAGCAAATAAACCGCAGTATTGGACACAGGTTACCATGTGCATGACTCCTGAACACCGCGAGGTGATACGTTTCCTGGTTTTACATAAAATGCATGATTTGGTTGTTTTAGGGCTGCCATGGTTACAGACCCATAATCCAGTCCTGGACTGGAAGGCTATGTCAGTCTCAAGTTGGGGCTGTCGTGGTATTCATGGGGATTCCCTGCCTGTGTCTATTGCTTCCTCTACGCCTTCGGAAGTTCCGGAGTATTTGTCTGATTATCAGGATGTCTTCAGTGAGTCTGAGTCCAGTGCACTGCCTCCTCATAGGGACTGTGACTGTGCTATAGATTTGATCCCAGGCAGTAAATTTCCTAAGGGAAGACTGTTTAATCTGTCGGTACCTGAACATACCGCTATGCGTTCATATATCAAGGAGTCTCTGGAGAAAGGACATATTCGTCCGTCTTCTTCCCCTCTTGGTGCGGGATTCTTTTTTGTGGCAAAAAAGGACGGATCTTTGAGACCTTGTATTGATTATCGGCTTTTAAATAAGATCACTGTCAAGTTTCAGTATCCTTTACCGCTGTTGTCTGACTTGTTTGCCCGGATTAAGGGTGCCAAGTGGTTCACCAAGATAGACCTTCGTGGTGCGTACAACCTTGTGCGCATTAAGCAAGGTGATGAATGGAAAACCGCATTCAATACGCCCGAAGGTCATTTTGAGTACTTGGTGATGCCTTTTGGGCTCTCCAATGCGCCTTCAGTTTTTCAGTCCTTTATGCATGACATTTTCCGGAAGTATCTGGATAAATTTTTGATTGTTTATCTGGATGATATTTTGGTTTTTTCTGATAATTGGGATTCGCATGTGGAGCAGGTCAGGTTGGTCTTTAAAATTTTGCGTGAAAATTCTTTGTTTGTCAAGGGCTCAAAGTGTCTCTTTGGTGTACAGAAGGTTCCCTTTTTGGGGTTCATTTTTTCCCCTTCTGCTGTGGAGATGGACCCAGTCAAGGTCCGAGCTATTCTTGATTGGACTCAGCCCTCGTCAGTTAAGAGTCTTCAGAAGTTCTTGGGCTTCGCTAACTTCTACCGTCGTTTTATCGCTAATTTTTCTAGCATTGTGAAACCTTTGACGGATATGACCAAGAAGGGCTCCGATGTAGCTAACTGGGCTCCTGCTGCCGTGGAGGCTTTCCAGGAGTTGAAACGCCGGTTTACTTCGGCGCCTGTTTTGTGCCAGCCTGACGTCTCACTTCCCTTTCAGGTTGAGGTGGATGCTTCGGAGATTGGGGCAGGGGCCGTTTTGTCGCAGAGAGGCCCTGGTTGCTCTGTTATGAAACCTTGTGCCTTTTTCTCTAGGAAGTTTTCGCCTGCCGAGCGAAATTATGATGTGGGCAATCGGGAGTTGTTGGCCATGAAATGGGCATTTGAGGAGTGGCGTCATTGGCTCGAGGGTGCTAAGCATCGTGTGGTGGTCTTGACTGATCACAAAAATCTGATGTATCTCGAGTCTGCTAAACGCCTTAATCCGAGACAGGCCCGCTGGTCATTGTTTTTCTCCCGCTTTGATTTTGTTGTCTCGTATTTACCAGGTTCAAAGAATGTGAAGGCCGATGCTCTTTCTAGGAGCTTTGTGCCTGATGCTCCTGGAGTCGCTGATCCTGTTGGTATTCTTAAAGATGGAGTTATCTTGTCAGCTATTTCTCCGGATCTGCGACGTGTGTTGCAGAGATTTCAGGCTGATAGGCCTGAGTCTTGTCCACCTGACAGACTGTTTGTCCCGGATAAGTGGACCAGCAGAGTCATTTCCGAGGTTCATTCCTCGGTGTTGGCAGGTCACCCGGGAATTTTTGGCACCAGAGATCTGGTGGCCAGGTCCTTTTGGTGGCCTTCCTTGTCAAGGGATGTGCGGTCATTTGTGCAGTCCTGTGGGACTTGTGCTCGAGCTAAGCCTTGCTGTTCTCGTGCCAGCGGTTTGCTCTTGCCCTTGCCTGTCCCGAAGAGACCTTGGACACATATCTCCATGGATTTCATTTCTGATCTTCCGCTATCTCAGGGCATGTCCGTTATCTGGGTGATATGTGATCGCTTTTCCAAGATGGTCCATTTGGTTCCTTTGCCTAAGCTGCCTTCCTCTTCCGATCTGGTTCCTGTGTTTTTTCAGAACGTGGTTCGTTTGCACGGCATCCCTGAGAATATTGTGTCAGACAGAGGATCCCAGTTCGTTTCCAGGTTCTGGCGATCCTTTTGTAGTAGGATGGGCATTGATTTGTCGTTTTCGTCTGCTTTCCATCCTCAGACTAATGGACAGACGGAGCGAACTAATCAGACTTTGGAGGCTTATTTGAGGTGTTTTGTCTCTGCTGATCAGGACGATTGGGTGACATTCTTGCCGTTGGCTGAGTTTGCCCTTAATAATCGGGCTAGTTCCGCCACCTTGGTTTCGCCTTTTTTCTGCAACTCTGGTTTCCATCCTCGTTTTTCTTCGGGTCATGTAGAGCCTTCTGACTGTCCTGGGGTGGATTCTGTGGTGGATAGGTTGCAGCAGATCTGGAATCATGTGGTGGACAACTTGAAGTTGTCACAGGAGAAGGCTCAGCGCTTTGCCAACCGCCGCCGCGGTGTGGGTCCCCGACTACGCGTTGGGGATTTGGTATGGCTTTCTTCCCGCTTTGTTCCTATGAAGGTCTCCTCTCCCAAATTTAAACCTCGTTTTATTGGGCCTTACAAGATATTGGAAATCCTTAATCCTGTATCTTTTCGTCTGGATCTTCCTGTGTCGTTTGCTATTCACAATGTATTTCATAGGTCCTTGTTGCGGCGGTACATTGTGCCTGTAGTTCCTTCTGCTGAGCCTCCTGCTCCGGTGTTGGTTGAGGGCAAGTTGAAGTACGTGGTGGAGAAGATCTTGGATTCTCGCCTCTCCAGGCGGAGGCTTCAGTACCTGGTCAAGTGGAAGGGCTATGGTCAGGAGGATAATTCCTGGGTGGTCGCCTCTGATGTTCATGCGGCCGATTTAGTTCGTGCCTTTCATGCCGCTCATCCTGATCGCCCTGGTGGTCGTGGTGAGGGTTCGGTGACCCCTCACTAAGGGGGGGGTACTGTTGTGAATTTGCTTTTTGCTCCCTCTAGTGGTTACTAGTTTTTTGACTCTGGTTTTTCTGTCATTCCTTTTATCCGCACCTGGGTCGTTAGTTAGGGGTGTTGCTATATAAGCTCCCTGGACCTTCAGTTCTATGCCTGGCAACGTAGTTATCAGAGCTAGTCTGCTGTGCTCTTGTCTACTGATCCTGGTTCCAGTTATATCAGCTAAGTCTGCCTTTTGCTTTTTGCTATTTGTTTTGGTTTTGTATTTTTGTCCAGCTTGTTCCTAATCTATATCCTGACCTTTGCTGGAAGCTCTAGGGGGGCTGGTGTTCTCCCCCCGGACCGTTAGACGGTTCGGGGGTTCTTGAATTTCCAGTGTGGATTTTGATAGGGTTTTTGTTGACCATATAAGTTACCTTTCTTTATTCTGCTATTAGTAAGCGGGCCTCTCTGTGCTAAACCTGGTTCATTTCTGTGTTTGTCATTTCCTCTTACCTCACCGTCATTATTTGTGGGGGGCTTCTATCCAGCTTTGGGGTCCCCTTCTCTGGAGGCAAGAAAGGTCTTTGTTTTCCTCTACTAGGGGTAGCTAGATTCTCCGGCTGGCGCGTGTCATCTAGAATCAACGTAGGAATGATCCCCGGCTACTTCTAGTGTTGGCGTTAGGAGTAGATATATGGTCAACCCAGTTACCACTGCCCTATGAGCTGGATTTTTGTATTCTGCAGACTTCCACGTTCCTCTGAGACCCTCGCCATTGGGGTCATAACAGAACTCACCGTCAATATATGTGGGGGGCTTCTGTCTCCTTTTTGGGGGAATTTCCCTAGAGGTAAGCCAGGTCTGTCTTTTCCTCTATTAGGGTTAGTTAGTCCTCCGGCTGGCGCTAGGTGTCTAGGGATAAAATGTAGGTACGCCACCCGGCCACTGTTAGTTGTGTGGTAGGTTTAGCTCACGGTCAGCTCGAGATTCCATCACCCAAGAGCTGTTCTGTTATTTATGTTCTCTGATGTTCCCTTGCCATTGGGAACCATGACACATATTCATGACTCTAATCGGCGGCCCCACGTGACCGCATACAGTAGAAGGTGCGGCCAGGACAGGACACTGCGAGGGAGGCGGGTGAGTATTTTCAGAACAGCGGGGGGGCGCACAGGGGGTGGGAGGGCGGCGGACACATAGATCTTTCTTTTAAACAGTATTATTCATATCTTCTATGCAGCAAATGCTGCTGCAGAGAAGATATGAATCGTGGCTTCAGCACCACGTGGGGGGGACAGCGCTTACTGTAGCGCTGTCTCCTGCACGGCACAGGGACTGCACACGGAGAAAGTCCGTGTGCGGTACGTGTTTTACACGGACCCATTGACTTTAATGGGTCCGTGTATTACGTGCGCTCCCACGAACACTGACATGTCTCCGTGTTTGGCACACGGAGACACGGTCCGCAAAAAATCAATGACATCTGCACAGATGCATTGATTTTAATGGGTCTACGTGTGTCAGTGTCTCCGGTACGTGAGGAAACTGTCACCTTACGTACCGGAGCCAATGACATGTGAAACAGGCCTAAGGGATAGCGATAATAAGCAAAGGGGAGACAGAGCTATTGTGTTACATTCTTATTCATTATTTATTATAATGTGAAAAAAGTATAATGTATAAAAAATACAAAAGAAGAAAGCAATATAATGCTGTGTTTGAAGAGCCGGCCTGTCTCCCATGCTGATGCTTGGCAAATGCAAACAAACAAGAACGAGCACATTAGGTTAGAATGGCCATTGAATACAGATATCGAAGCGTAACCCTATGCCTTTCTGACTGAATATTGTGAAAATGTATTGGGCCAAATAACACACAAATATTTTTTGAAAAAACAATGCAATAGTTAGTTTTTTATCCTTGTATGAAATTCCCCAAATATGGGGGGAATGACAAACACATATAACGGTCCAAATGTGAACTGGTCCAGAGCGAAGATCCAGTAGAAAGTTGTAATTAGAACCAGCCAGTTGGTCAATCACAAAACCCGAGGTAGGGAACGATAGAGAGCCCATACAGTACTGGGATTGTATAATGAAAAATGGAGGCTGGATTACTGGAAAACATCACTGAGACACTTTCCACAAGGGGCTGGAGCTATGCAAATCTTCATCTTTTTGGCAACTTTCTTAGCGGAGAGATTTGTGGAGCTTTGGTCATTGATGAAGGTCTCCATCCTGTGTCTTCCTCAACAAAGGTCTTTTGTCATCAGAAATATTCTTTAGATTAACAATGGGACTTTGGTTTTGACAGATTGGCTCTGTTGAGGAGAGCCATAAGATCAAATACTTAATTAACCTCAACACATAAGACATAAGGTAATTGAGAGAAGCAACCCATAATGTGTATTGTTTAACCTTACATAAGTTTCCTCAGATGATCAATGAGACCCTAAAGATGGCTGCCATTTCCTGTACCAGCATGCCATGTGCTCTGGTATCCAAGATGACGCCCACCCTGATGAGCTCATGGATCCACCCACAGTGACGCCCACCCTGATGACCTCATGGACCAACCCACCCTGATGACCTCATAGATACGCCCATGGACTTGCTCATTGCCCAATCCACTAACCAATGAAATACATTCGATCACTCCCATTTTAGAGCTAACCGAGCCCCCTTACAGGAAATATATAAGCTTGTGTTTTAAGCCAAATAAAGTCCTTCATGGAGCTGAGCCACAGATTGATCAAGGAGAGTATACATCCAACTGTGTGGTGTATTTCTTTTGGTGCGCACCTGATAAATATCCATTAGGCCAGGAGTAGGCAACTAGAGAATTGAACATTTTATTAATTGTTCAACCCAACATATTTGGCTGCCCAACCTGGGGCCAGCAGAGGAAGAGCCCTGAACCCTGAGGACCGGCGAGTGGAACGGCAGGACGCGCTGAATACCCCGAACCTGGAGACTGATCACCTCCTTAACAGAACATGGTAAGTCTGCTGATTATTTATAATCTGTAGTCTTTACCTGTGTCCTTCGGGGTATCCTGTGCAGATTGCCTGACCGTGTCCCGTTTTCTTGGTATCTGTAAGACGGCAGTAGGGTCTCTCCGCTGCTGGTCATTTAATTGCAAGAACCGTCACATATTTTAGTTGCCTACTGCCTGTTACATGTTGTGAAGAGGGGAGATGACTTGTAGTTAAGAGAAGCAAGTGTTAAAACAGGAAAAGCAAGTTTTAGAGAAGGAGAAGCAAGTGTTAAAACAGGAAAAGCAAGTTTTAGAGAAGGAGAAGCAAGTGTTAGAACAGGAAAAGCAAGTTTTTAGAAAAGAAAAGCAAGTGTAAGAAAGAAAAAAAAAATTTGTCTGTGGTACAGTACATGGTTGTCGCCTGTGATAAGATTTTCAGTTCTGTATAAGAGAGACTAGGACCTTGAGTGAATTGACTCGGCCTAGGGGGGGCCCGGTAAAACTTGGAGTGAGATGACTCAGTTCGGCGCCTAATAAATTGTGTAGCGGCTCATTAAAACTTGGAGTGAGATGACTCAGTTCGAGCCAAATAAATAAATTTATAGTTTTTGCCTCGTGACTTCGAGTGAATTGACTCTGCACGGGGACTGATAAGTTAGGGAGCAATTTGATTAAGTAGGGAATAATTGGTTTGTAAAGTACAGAACACGGAAGTCAGACAGGGACCACTTGACAAGAAGGAATAGGAACTGAGTACTGCAGACTCAGTTCCCTTTAGAATCTCAGGTTTGAGTCATCTCCCCCGTCTTATCGTTTGTTTGGTGTTTGTTATCTTGATAGATAGATATATATATACTGTATATCTATAGAAAGATGGAGAAATTAATGCAGTTCTGCCGTATTGGCACTAAGCCAAATTCAGATGGCAAGTTAGACCCGTGCACATTAGTGGCGACTTGTGAAGGGAAGAGTCATGTTAAACAATGTAAAAAGCTTATGAAGTTGAGTGGAATGCCAGAAGGGGGGAGGTTACAGCCCCTGGAGTGGAAGATTGTCTTGAAAGAAAGAAAAGGTATCCTAGAAGATAATGGATTGTTGTCTACTGCTAGGGCGTGGGAAAGAGTCTCTGAAAGTTTGTATAAAGAAAATTGGGTAGAGGAGGAAAGGAATAAAAAGGGTAGAGTTTTGACTTATGTGTATTACAAAAATATATCCTGTGAGCGGCCACCACTGTATAATGGTGGCCCAGAGCCATGTGCTAAATGTAGCAGCCATTTTGATGATGGCAAATGTGTTAATTGTAATAGCAGCCATTTTGTGGATGAGCCATGTGCTAAATGTAATGGCAGCCATTTTGTTGATGGCAAATGTGCTAAATGTAACAGCAGCCATTTTGTGGATGGCAAATGTGTTAATTCTAACAGCAGCCATTTTGTGGATGGCAAATGTAATTCTGGCAGCAGCCATTTTGTGGATGGCAAATGTAATTCTGGCAGCAGCCATTTTGTGGATGGCAAATGTGTTGATGCGAACGGCAGCCATTTTGTGGATGGCAAATGTGTTAATGCGAACGGCAGCCATTTTGTGGATGGCAAATGTAATTCTGGCAGCAGCCATTTTGTGGATGGCAAATGTGTTAATGCTAACGGCAGCCATTTTGTGGATGGCAAATGTAATTCTGGCAGCAGCCATTTTGTGGATGGCAAATGTGTTAATGCTAACGGCAGCCATTTTGTGGATGGCAAATGTAATTCTGACGGCAGCCATTTTGTGGATGGCAAATGTGCTGCTCCTGGTGGTGAACATCTCAGACTAAGGCTACACGCCACATCACTAAATCCTTCTTACCCAGTAATGACCACTAACGGCCAATACTATATTCCTTCGGGAAGTGAACAGGCTTTAGCCATGTTTCCTATCTCAGTGGTTTCCAATGTGGCACCAACCCTTTCCCCTATCACTCCAGTCGTGAATCCAGCAGTCCTCCCACCTGGATCGTCCCCGGCACCGACCCTTTCTACTGTCACTTCCACTGCCAATTTAGCCGCACACCCACATGAGATGCTCCAAGCAACGGCCTCTCCTCCCAATGCTTCCACTACAACAGCACTCTCACACAGTCTACCTAACCCTATACCCAGTAACTCACAGGCTCTCTCGCAGCCAAGTGCACACCTGTATGGAACGGTGGCAACTGTAACAAGGAGGGGCTCAATCTGGGAGGGGATACCAATAGCACAGGAAGCACAAAAGAGAGGGAATGTTGGCAACCTATTTTTGAAAAAGAACTTCCTGAGGGACCCTTGTTAGTGGTGGGAAAGGGTGACATAACAACAATGGAGACAGACGCTATTGTTAATGCTGACAATTCTCGGTTAGAGCACAATGGAGGTGTAGCTAGAGCTATAGTGGAAGCAGCAGGGGCGACTATTCAAGTTGACAGTCGAATCATTGTTGAGTCACGTGTTCAGATAGCTGTTGGGGACATAGCGGTGACTAAAGCTGGCAATCTCCCGTGTAGAATGATCATACACGCTGTGACCCCTACTTTTGACCCTATTTATCCAGACGTTAGTGCTCAACAACTTCGTGCAGCAATAACTCGCATTTTAGAGTATGCGAATATTAGTGAGCAGATTGAGGCCTTGACAATTCCCGCCATTGGTGTTGGCATTTTCGGTTTCCCTGTTCATGCATGTACAAGAGAAATCGTTGGAATTACAATAAACAAGTTGTTATGACCCCAATGGCGAGGGTCTCAGAGGAACGTGGAAGTCTGCAGAATACAAAAATCCAGCTCATAGGGCAGTGGTAACTGGGTTGACCATATATCTACTCCTAACGCCAACACTAGAAGTAGCCGGGGATCATTCCTACGTTGATTCTAGATGACACGCGCCAGCCGGAGAATCTAGCTACCCCTAGCAGAGGAAAACAAAGACCTTTCTTGCCTCCAGAGAAGGGGACCCCAAAGCTGGATAGAAGCCCCCCACAAATAATGACGGTGAGGTAAGAGGAAATGACAAACACAGAAATGAACCAGGTTTAGCACAGAGAGGCCCGCTTACTGATAGCAGAATAAAGAAAGGTAACTTATATGGTCAACAAAAACCCTATCAAAATCCACACTGGAAATTCAAGAACCCCCGAACCGTCTAACGGTCCGGGGGGAGAACACCAGCCCCCCTAGAGCTTCCAGCAAAGGTCAGGATATAGTTTTGGAACAAGCTGGACAAAAATACAAAACCAAAACAAATAGCAAAAAGCAAAAGGCAGACTTAGCTGATATAACTGGAACCAGGATCAGTAGACAAGAGCACAGCAGACTAGCTCTGATAACTACGTTGCCAGGCATTGAACTGAAGGTCCAGGGAGCTTATATAGCAACACCCCTAACTAACGACCCAGGTGCGGATAAAAGGAATGACAGAAAAACCAGAGTCAAAAAACTAGTAACCACTAGAGGGAGCAAAAAGCAAATTCACAACAGTACCCCCCCCTTAGTGAGGGGTCACCGAACCCTCACCACGACCACCAGGGCGATCAGGATGAGCGGCATGAAAGGCACGAACTAAATCGGCCGCATGAACATCAGAGGCGACCACCCAGGAATTATCCTCCTGACCATAGCCCTTCCACTTGACCAGGTACTGAAGCCTCTGCCTGGAGAGGCGAGAATCCAAGATCTTCTCCACCACGTACTCCAACTCGCCCTCAACCAACACCGGAGCAGGAGGCTCAGCAGAAGGAACTACAGGCACAATGTACCGCCGCAACAAGGACCTATGAAATACATTGTGAATAGCAAACGACACAGGAAGATCCAGACGAAAAGATACAGGATTAAGGATTTCCAATATCTTGTAAGGCCCAATAAAACGAGGTTTAAATTTGGGAGAGGAGACCTTCATAGGAACAAAGCGGGAAGAAAGCCATACCAAATCCCCAACGCGTAGTCGGGGACCCACACCGCGGCGGCGGTTGGCAAAGCGCTGAGCCTTCTCCTGTGACAACTTCAAGTTGTCCACCACATGATTCCAGATCTGCTGCAACCTATCCACCACAGAATCCACCCCAGGACAGTCAGAAGGCTCCACATGACCCGAAGAAAAGCGAGGATGGAAACCAGAGTTGCAGAAAAAAGGTGAAACCAAGGTGGCGGAACTAGCCCGATTATTAAGGGCAAACTCAGCCAACGGCAAGAATGTCACCCAATCGTCCTGATCAGCAGAGACAAAACACCTCAAATAAGCCTCCAAAGTCTGATTGGTTCGCTCCGTCTGTCCATTAGTCTGAGGATGGAAAGCAGACGAAAACGACAAATCAATGCCCATCCTACTACAAAAGGATCGCCAGAACCTGGAAACGAACTGGGATCCTCTGTCAGACACAATATTCTCAGGGATGCCGTGCAAACGAACCACGTTCTGGAAAAACACAGGAACCAGATCGGAAGAGGAAGGCAGCTTAGGCAAAGGAACCAAATGGACCATCTTGGAGAAGCGATCACATATCACCCAGATAACGGACATGCCCTGAGATAGCGGAAGATCAGAAATGAAATCCATGGAGATATGTGTCCAAGGTCTCTTCGGGACAGGCAAGGGCAAGAGCAAACCGCTGGCACGAGAACAGCAAGGCTTAGCTCGAGCACAAGTCCCACAGGACTGCACAAATGACCGCACATCCCTTGACAAGGAAGGCCACCAAAAGGACCTGGCCACCAGATCTCTGGTGCCAAAAATTCCCGGGTGACCTGCCAACACCGAGGAATGAACCTCGGAAATGACTCTGCTGGTCCACTTATCCGGGACAAACAGTCTGTCAGGTGGACAAGACTCAGGCCTATCAGCCTGAAATCTCTGCAACACACGTCGCAGATCCGGAGAAATAGCTGACAAGATAACTCCATCTTTAAGAATACCAACAGGATCAGCGACTCCAGGAGCATCAGGCACAAAGCTCCTAGAAAGAGCATCGGCCTTCACATTCTTTGAACCAGGTAAATACGAGACAACAAAATCAAAGCGGGAGAAAAACAATGACCAGCGGGCCTGTCTCGGATTAAGGCGTTTAGCAGACTCGAGATACATCAGATTTTTGTGATCAGTCAAGACCACCACACGATGCTTAGCACCCTCGAGCCAATGACGCCACTCCTCAAATGCCCATTTCATGGCCAACAACTACCGATTGCCCACATCATAATTTCGCTCGGCAGGCGAAAACTTCCTAGAGAAAAAGGCACAAGGTTTCATAACAGAGCAACCAGGGCCTCTCTGCGACAAAACGGCCCCTGCCCCAATCTCCGAAGCATCCACCTCAACCTGAAAGGGAAGTGAGACGTCAGGCTGGCACAAAACAGGCGCCGAAGTAAACCGGCGTTTCAACTCCTGGAAAGCCTCCACGGCAGCAGGAGCCCAGTTAGCTACATCGGAGCCCTTCTTGGTCATATCCGTCAAAGGTTTCACAATGCTAGAAAAATTAGCGATAAAACGACGGTAGAAGTTAGCGAAGCCCAAGAACTTCTGAAGACTCTTAACTGACGAGGGCTGAGTCCAATCAAGAATAGCTCGGACCTTGACTGGGTCCATCTCCACAGCAGAAGGGGAAAAAATGAACCCCAAAAAGGGAACCTTCTGTACACCAAAGAGACACTTTGAGCCCTTGACAAACAAAGAATTTTCACGCAAAATTTTAAAGACCAACCTGACCTGCTCCACATGCGAATCCCAATTATCAGAAAAAACCAAAATATCATCCAGATAAACAATCAAAAATTTATCCAGATACTTCCGGAAAATGTCATGCATAAAGGACTGAAAAACTGAAGGCGCATTGGAGAGACCAAAAGGCATCACCAAGTACTCAAAATGACCTTCGGGCGTATTGAATGCGGTTTTCCATTCATCACCTTGCTTAATGCGCACAAGGTTGTACGCACCACGAAGGTCTATCTTGGTGAACCACTTGGCACCCTTAATCCGGGCAAACAAGTCAGACAACAGCGGTAAAGGATACTGAAATTTGACAGTGATCTTATTTAAAAGCCGATAATCAATACAAGGTCTCAAAGATCCGTCCTTTTTTGCCACAAAAAAGAATCCCGCACCAAGAGGGGAAGAAGACGGACGAATATGTCCTTTCTCCAGAGACTCCTTGATATATGAACGCATAGCGGTATGTTCAGGTACCGACAGATTAAACAGTCTTCCCTTAGGAAATTTACTGCCTGGGATCAAATCTATAGCACAGTCACAGTCCCTATGAGGAGGCAGTGCACTGGACTCAGACTCACTGAAGACGTCCTGATAATCAGACAAATACTCCGGAACTTCCGAAGGCGTAGAAGAAGCAATAGACACAGGCAGGGAATCCTGTCATGATCTCTGCAGGCAGAGATCATAGCAAGCCTATAGAGGGACAAGCTCTCGGAAGATGGAACTATACTGACCATGAACTAAGCCTGCCGCGCAACTAGAAATAGCCAGGTAGCATTTCCTATTTATAGCTAGATGCCCAGCTCTGGCCTAAGACCTAAATAGCTAGCAGAGGGAAATATAAGACCTGGCTCACCTCTAGAGAAATATTCCAAAGAAGACAGTAGCCCCCCACATATAATGACGGTGAGTTCAGATGAAACAACAAACGCAGCAGGAAAATAGTCTTAGCAAATTTGAGGTCCGCTTACTAGATAGCAGAAGACAGATAGTATACTTTCATGGTCAGCAGAAAAATACTAACAAAACACCATCCAGAGATTACCTTAAACTCTGGCATTAACTCATAACGCCAGAGTAGCAATCCCTGATCGACGAGAGCTTTCCAGACACAGTAACAAAACTTCAGCTGCGAACTGGAACAAATAGGCAAAACAAAACATGGACAAAAGTCCAACTTATCAGTAGTTGTCTAGAAGCAGGAACAAGCACTGAGAGGCATCAGATAACATTGTTGACCGGCAAGAAACCACCAGAGAAATGAGCTTAAATAGCGACACCCACTACTGATGGAATCAGGTGAAACAGGAAAGAGGATGACAAGTCCAATTCCACAAGCGGCCACCGGGGGAGCCCAGAATCCAAATTCACAACAGTACCCCCCCCTCAAGGAGGGGGCACCGAACCCTCACCAGATCCACCAGGGCGACCAGGATGAGCCCTATGGAAGGCACGAACAAGATCAGAAGCATGAACATCAGATGCATTGACCCAAGAATTATCCTCCTGGCCGTAACCCTTCCAGTTGACCAGATACTGGAGTTTCCGTCTGGAAACACGAGAGTCCAAAATTTTCTCCACAACGTACTCCAACTCACCCTCAACCAACACCGGAGCAGGAGGCTCAAGAGAAGGTACAACAGGTACCTCATACCTGCGCAATAACGACCGATGAAAAACGTTATGAATGGAAAAGGACGCAGGGAGGTCCAAACGGAAAGAAACAGGATTAAGAATCTCCAATATTCTATAAGGGCCGATGAACCGAGGTTTAAACTTAGGAGAAGAGACCCTCATAGGGACAAAACGAGAAGACAACCACACTAAATCTCCAACACAAAGCCGAGAACCAACACGACGATGACGGTTGGCAAAACGCTGAGTCTTCTCCTGTGACAACTTCAAATTGTCCATAACCTGCCCCCAGATGTGATGCAATCTCTCCACCACCGCATCCACTCCAGGACAATCCGAGGATTCCACCTGACCGGAGGAAAATCGAGGGTGAAACCCCGAATTACAGAAAAACGGGGACACCAAGGTGGAAGAACTGGCCCGATTATTGAGGGCGAACTCTGCCAATGGCAAAAAAGCAACCCAATCATCCTGGTCAGCAGAGACAAAACACCTCAGATATGTCTCAAGGGTCTGATTAGTCCGCTCGGTCTGGCCATTAGTCTGAGGGTGAAAAGCAGATGAAAAAGACAAATCTATGCCCATCCTAGCACAGAATGCCCGCCAAAATCTAGACACAAATTGGGTACCTCTGTCAGAAACAATATTCTCAGGAATACCGTGCAATCGGACAACATTCTGAAAAAACAGAGGAACCAACTCAGAAGAAGAAGGCAACTTGGGCAGAGGAACCAAATGGACCATTTTAGAGAAACGGTCACAGACCACCCAGATGACAGACATCTTCTGGGAAACAGGCAGATCTGAAATAAAATCCATCGAGATGTGTGTCCAAGGCCTCTTAGGAATAGGCAAGGGCAACAGCAGTCCGCTAGCCCGAGAACTACAAGACTTGGCCCGAGCACAAACGTCACATGACTGCACAAAGACTCGCACATCTCGTGACAGAGAAGGCCACCAGAAGGATCTTGCCACCAAATCCCTGGTACCAAAAATTCCGGGATGACCTGCCAATGCAGAAGAATGTACCTCAGAGATGACTCTGCTGGTCCAATCATCCGGAACAAACAGTCTATCAGGCGGACAACGATCCGGTCTATCCGCCTGAAACTCTTGCAAGGACCGCCGCAGATCAGGAGAAACGGCCGACAAAATTACTCCCTCCCTAAGGATACCTGTGGGTTCAGAATTACCAGGAGAGTCCGGGTCAAAACTCCTAGAAAGGGCATCTGCCTTAACATTCTTAGAACCCGGTAGGTATGACACCACAAAATTAAAGCGAGAAAAAAATAAAGACCAGCGCGCCTGTCTAGGATTCAGGCGTCTGGCAGTCTCAAGATAAATCAAATTTTTGTGGTCAGTCAATACCACCACCTGATGCCTAGCCCCCTCGAGCCAATGGCGCCACTCCTCAAACGCCCACTTCATGGCCAAAAGCTCCCGATTCCCAACATCATAATTCCGCTCTGCGGGCGAAAATTTGCGAGAAAAGAAGGCACAAGGCCTAATGACGGAGCAGTCGGAACCTTTCTGCGACAACACTGCCCCAGCTCCGATCTCCGAAGCGTCAACCTCAACCTGAAAAGGCAGATTCACATCAGGCTGACGCAACACAGGGGCAGAGGCAAAACGGCGCTTAAGCTCCTGAAAGGCCTCTACAGCATGAGGGGACCAATT
The DNA here is from genome assembly GCF_051348905.1 of Ranitomeya variabilis. Lineage (NCBI taxonomy): Eukaryota > Metazoa > Chordata > Amphibia > Anura > Dendrobatidae > Ranitomeya > Ranitomeya variabilis. The sequence goes on along the minus strand of NC_135233.1, from coordinate 10,744,676 downwards.
AGCAACATCAGCGCCTTGTCTGGTCAAATCAGTCAGTGGTTTAACGACATCCGAAAAACCAGCAATAAATCGGCGGTAAAAGTTGGCAAAGCCCAAAAATCTCTGAAGACCCTTAAGAGAGGAGGGCTGAGTCCAGTCACAAATAGCTTGCACCTTGACGGGATCCATCTCAATGGAAGAGGGAGAAAAAATATACCCCAAAAAGGAAATTTTCTGGACCCCAAAAACGCACTTAGACCCCTTCACACATAAAGAATTAGACCGCAGAACCTGAAAAACTCTCCTGACCTGCTGGACATGAGAGTCCCAGTCATCAGAAAAAATCAGAATATCATCCAGATATATTATCATAAATTTATCCAGAAAATCGCGGAAAATATCATGCATAAAAGACTGGAAAACTGAAGGGGCATTAGAAAGACCAAAAGGCATGACCAAATACTCAAAGTGGCCCTCGGGCGTATTAAATGCGGTCTTCCACTCATCCCCCTGCCTGATCCGCACCAAATTATACGCCCCACGAAGATCAATTTTAGAGAACCACTTAGCACCCTCTATACGAGCAAACAAATCAGTAAGCAATGGCAATGGGTATTGATACTTAACAGTGATCTTATTCAGAAGCCGATAATCAATACATGGTCTCAAAGAGCCGTCTTTTTTTTTGAGACAAAGAAAAACCCAGCTCCCAAGGGAGAAGAAGATGGACGAATATGTCCCTTTTCCAAAGACTCCTTTATATATTCCCGCATAGCAGCATGTTCCGGCACAGACAAATTAAACAAACGACCCTTTGGATATTTACAACCCGGTATCAAATCTATGGCACAATCGCACTCACGGTGCGGAGGTAACGACCCAAGCTTGGGTTCGTCAAAGACGTCTTGATAATCAGAGAGGAACTCAGGGACTTCAGAGGGAATGGACGACGAAATAGAAACCAAAGGTACGTCCCCATGAATACCCTTACATCCCCAGCTCAACACAGACATAGCTCTCCAGTCCAAGACTGGGTTGTGAGACTGCAACCATGGCAATCCCAGTACCAAATCGTCATGTAAATTATACAGCACCAGGAAACGAATAATCTCCTGGTGATCCGGATTGATACGCATGGTTACTTGTGTCCAGTATTGTGGTTTATTATTAGCCAATGGGGTGGAGTCAATCCCCTTCAGAGGAATAAGAGTCTCCAAAGGCTCTAAATCAAAACCACAACGATTGGCAAAGGACCAATCCATAAGACTCAGAGCGGCGCCAGAGTCAATATAGGCGTCCGTGGCAATGGATGACAAAGAGCAAATCAGGGTTACAGACAAAATAAACTTAGACTGAATGGTGCCAATGGAAACAGACTTATCAAGCTTCTTTGTACGCCTAGAGCATGCCGATATAACATGAGTAGAATCCCCACAATAGAAACACAATCCATTCTTCCGTCTAAAATTCTGTCGCTCACTCCTGGACAGAATTCTATCACACTGCATACTTTCTGGCGTCTTTTCCATAGACACCGCCAGATGGTGCATCGGTTTGCGCTCCCGCAGACGCCTATCAATCTGAATAGCCATTGTCATGGACTCATTCAGACCTGCAGGCAAAGGGAACCCCACCATAACATCCTTAACGGCATCAGAGAGACCTTCTCTGAAAGTTGCCGCCAAGGCGCACTCATTCCACTGAGTAAGCACAGACCATTTACGGAATTTTTGGCAGAAAACTTCAGCTTCGTCTTGCCCCTGAGATAGTGCCATCAAAGTTTTTTCTGCCTGAAGTTCCAAATGAGGTTCCTCATAAAGCAAGCCCAAGGCCAGAAAAAACGCATCCACATCGCGTAACGCAGGATCCCCTGCTGGCAATGAGAAGGCCCAATCTTGAGGGTCACCCCTGAGCAAGGAAATCACAATCCTAACCTGCTGAGCAGGGTCTCCAGCTGAACGAGACTTCAGGGACAAATAAAGCTTACAATTATTTCGGAAATTCTGGAAGCTAGCTCTATTCCCTGTGAAGAACTCCGGCAAAGGAATTCTCGGCTCAGATACCGGAGCATGTACTACAAAATCTTGTAAATTTTGTACTTTCGTGATGAGATTATTCAAACCCGCAGTTACACTCTGGAGATCCATTATTGTCAGGTGCACACAGAGCATACAGAGATTAGGAGGAGAGAGAGAAAAAAGACTGCAGCAAGGCAGACTGGAGGGAAAAAAAAAAAAAAATTCCAGCAGACTTCTTATAACTCTCCTTTCTCAACCTGGGTCTTTAACACTTTAGTGGCCGGTCAAACTGTCATGATCTCTGCAGGCAGAGATCATAGCAAGCCTATAGAGGGACAAGCTCTCGGAAGATGGAACTATACTGACCATGAACTAAGCCTGCCGCGCAACTAGAAATAGCCAGGTAGCATTTCCTATTTATAGCTAGATGCCCAGCTCTGGCCTAAGACCTAAATAGCTAGCAGAGGGAAATATAAGACCTGGCTCACCTCTAGAGAAATATTCCAAAGAAGACAGTAGCCCCCCACATATAATGACGGTGAGTTCAGATGAAACAACAAACGCAGCAGGAAAATAGTCTTAGCAAATTTGAGGTCCGCTTACTAGATAGCAGAAGACAGATAGTATACTTTCATGGTCAGCAGAAAAATACTAACAAAACACCATCCAGAGATTACCTTAAACTCTGGCATTAACTCATAACGCCAGAGTAGCAATCCCTGATCGACGAGAGCTTTCCAGACACAGTAACAAAACTTCAGCTGCGAACTGGAACAAATAGGCAAAACAAAACATGGACAAAAGTCCAACTTATCAGTAGTTGTCTAGAAGCAGGAACAAGCACTGAGAGGCATCAGATAACATTGTTGACCGGCAAGAAACCACCAGAGAAATGAGCTTAAATAGCGACACCCACTACTGATGGAATCAGGTGAAACAGGAAAGAGGATGACAAGTCCAATTCCACAAGCGGCCACCGGGGGAGCCCAGAATCCAAATTCACAACAGAATCCCCATGAATACCACGACAGCCCCAACTTGAGACTGACATAGCCTTCCAGTCCAGGACTGGATTATGGGTCTGTAACCATGGCAGCCCTAAAACGACCAAATCATGCATTTTATGTAAAACCAGGAAACGTATCACCTCGCGGTGTTCAGGAGTCATGCACATGGTAACCTGTGTCCAATACTGCGGTTTATTTGCAGCCAATGGTGTAGCATCAATACCCCTAAGAGGAATAGGATTTTCTAATGGTTCAAGAGTAAAACCACAGCGCTTAGCAAATGAGAGATCCATGAGACTCAGGGCAGCACCTGAATCTACAAACGCCATGACAGGATAAGATGACAGTGAGCAAATCAAAGTTACAGACAGAATAAATTTAGGTTGCAAATTACCAACGGTGACAGGACTAACAACCTTAGCTATACGTTTAGAGCATGCTGAGATAACATGTGTAGAATCACCACAGTAGTAGCACAAGCCATTCCGGCGTCTATGAATTTTCCGCTCATTTCTAGTCAGGATTCTATCACATTGCATTAAATCAGGTGTCTGTTCAGACAACACCATGAGGGAATTTGCGGTTTTTCTATCATATTGCACCGAATTAGGTGTCTGTTCAGACAACACCATGAGGGAATTTGCGGTTTTGCGCTCCCGCAACCGCCGGTCAATTTGAATAGCCAGTGCCATAGTATCATTCAGACCTGTGGGAATGGGAAAACCCACCATAACATTCTTAATGGCTTCAGAAAGGCCATTTCTAAAATTAGCGGCCAGTGCACACTCGTTCCAATGTGTCAGCACGGACCATTTCCGAAATTTTTGGCAATACACTTCAGCCTCGTCCTGCCCCTGAGACATAGCCAGCAAGGCCTTTTCTGCCTGAATCTCAAGATTGGGTTCCTCATAAAGTAAACCGAGCGCCAGAAAAAACGCATCAAGATCAGCCAATGCCGGATCTCCTGGCGCCAGCGAAAAAGCCCAATCCTGAGGGTCGCCCCGTAAGAACGAAATAACAATTTTTACTTGCTGAGCAGAATCTCCAGATGAACAGGGTCTCAGGGACAAAAACAATTTACAATTATTCACGAAATTCCTAAACTTAAACCTGTCTCCGGAAAACAGTTCAGGAATCGGTATTTTAGGTTCTGACCTAGGATTTCTGATAACATAGTCTTGTATGCCCTGCACACGAGTAGCCAGCTGGTCCACACTTGTAATCAAGGTCTGGACATTCATGTCTGCAGCAAGCATAGCCACTCTGAGGTAAAGGGGAAGAAGAAAAAAAAAAAAAAACTCAGAATCTTCTTTCTTATAATCCCTCTTCTGCAATGCATTAAACATTTAATACTGGCCTGGCAAACTGTTATGACCCCAATGGGGAGGGTCTCAGAGGAACGTGGAAGTCTGCAGAATACAAAAATCCAGCTCATAGGGCAGTGGTAACTGGGTTGACCATATATCTACTCCTAACGCCAACACTAGAAGTAGCCGGGGATCATTCCTACGTTGATTCTAGATGACACGCGCCAGCCGGAGAATCTAGCTACCCCTAGCAGAGGAAAACAAAGACCTTTCTTGCCTCCAGAGAAGGGGACCCCAAAGCTGGATAGAAGCCCCCCACAAATAATGACGGTGAGGTAAGAGGAAATGACAAACACAGAAATGAACCAGGTTTAGCACAGAGAGGCCCGCTTACTGATAGCAGAATAAAGAAAGGTAACTTATATGGTCAACAAAAACCCTATCAAAATCCACACTGGAAATTCAAGAACCCCCGAACCGTCTAACGGTCCGGGGGGAGAACACCAGCCCCCCTAGAGCTTCCAGCAAAGGTCAGGATATAGTTTTGGAACAAGCTGGACAAAAATACAAAACCAAAACAAATAGCAAAAAGCAAAAGGCAGACTTAGCTGATATAACTGGAACCAGGATCAGTAGACAAGAGCACAGCAGACTAGCTCTGATAACTACGTTGCCAGGCATTGAACTGAAGGTCCAGGGAGCTTATATAGCAACACCCCTAACTAACGACCCAGGTGCGGATAAAAGGAATGACAGAAAAACCAGAGTCAAAAAACTAGTAACCACTAGAGGGAGCAAAAAGCAAATTCACAACACAAGTGTAGCCCCCCAAGCATTTCCTGCCTCTCTGAAATCAGGTTAGTTAGAAATGAGGACAGGACTGTTAAAGCTTTTAAGACTGCCTGCATCACCTGGACCCCACACCATGATACTGGAGCTGCCTAAATAGAGCCCCTCATTCCAAGACTGTTACCTCCTGCTCCTCATACACAAGTGATTACATCTGTACTACCGGTGCCATCTCTACTCCCGCCTCAGGTGCCACCACCAACTGTGCCAATGCTTATGTCTGAGGAGCCCACCCTCTACGTCAAGTTTACACCCCAGCAAGCTGCTACTCTGTTCAACGAAGTTCTAGATCCAGAAAAACAGCCGATGCCTTTCTACAGAATCATGCTTCAAATCCAAAGGAATTACTCAGCCACGTGGCAAGATCTCATTACCCTGGCAAATTTTAAAGCAGGAGATGCATATTGGCCTGGTATGGATATCGTGTTCAATGATGCCTCACTTGCCAGTGACACTACATGGGACTCTGGTGTTCAGTTCTGCCAACAACTTAAGACATGGGCCTCGGATGAGCTGGCTGACCTATCACTTATTGTCGCCAATGGATTCCAAATGCCTCCAAGCTGATGCAGCCATTGTACGATGACCTGAAGACGTCATCGTTTCCACTATGTACCAAATCCGTGGAAGCTTTCTACGCTCTTAAACAGGCCATACAGTCTGCACCAGCTCTTGGAATCCCAAATTCTGACATCATCTGAGGACATCCAGTTCTCTTAATGGCTCCACACGACATAATTGCTATTCTTGCAACCTAAACATCTGTTGGTGCAGCGTCATATGAGACTCCAATGTTCCCTCTTGATTCCGGATAATGTCACTCTTGTCCGCTGCACCATCCTCAACCCGTCCACGCTGCTTCCTCTTTCCAGGGGGGATGTGGATGATGATACTGATGCTCTCGGAAAAGATGCCTCTACACACTCAGAGGATCATGACTGTCTCGAACAAATGCAGGAAGAAGCAGCCTCCAAGAAAAACGTGTCTGAAGACCCACTCCCACATGCTGACCTGACGTTCTTCACTGATGGTTCCAGATTTGCAGATGAAACAGGAAGGTTCCATAAGGGATATGCCGTGGTTACACATGACCAGGTCATCTCAGCCGGATCCCTACCACCGCACATGTCTGCACAAGAAGCGGAACTTAAGGCTTTGACGTTGGCTTGTCAGGAAGTGACGGAGAAGATGGTCAACATCTACAAGTATTCAAGATACGCTTTCGGAGTGGCTCATGACTTCGGCAGTATCTGGGCAGCCAGAGGATACCTAATGTCCAGTGGCACTCTTGTAAAACATGCTGCTACCATGCAAGAACTTGTGGCCGCTCTAGATCTACCTTTGGAGGTTGCAGTGATCAAGATCAAAGCTCACGGGAGATTGGATTCTCCAGAAGCAAAGAGGAACTTCTTTGCTGACAAAACAGCAAAAACCTATGCTGCGGATCCATTTGGGAAAGAGAAAGCAGCGGTGTACGTGTCAGAAGACACTGAAGAAGGGACTAAGGGCTCTCTTATGAGGATTATCCATCTACATCAAGACAAGACATCAGATGATGAAAAGAAGTCATGGCAAGAAGGAGGAGCTAAAAAGGATGAAGATGGAGTCTGGAGGATGAACAAAAAGGTCTGTTTACCCCGTAATCTGTACCCCTCTGTGACAGAATGGGCACACGGTATCACCCACAGAGGCAAGAATCGGATGAATGACCTGATTTGGAAGACTTATATGGCACCTGGAATCTCTACTGTCACCCAAAAATATTGTAAGTCCTGCCTTGTGTGTGCAACATGCAATCCAGCACCGCCTCAGAAAGTTACTCAGAAACATTTGGCTATGCCTTTCAGAGAATTCGGATAGATCACATTCAAATGCCAAAAGTAGGGAAGTGCGAGTATGTACTGGTAGTGACTGACATGTTCTCAGGATGGCCCAAAGCCTATCCAGTAACCAACATGACTGCCAGAGTGACTGTTAAGAGACTGATGTAGTCTGCAGATATGGGGTCCCAGAGGTGATTGAGAGTGACCAAGTACCCACATTCATTGCAGCACTAAGGAACTATGGACATTGGTGGGAGCTGATTTGGATTTACATACTCCATATCACCCCCAGAGCAGTGGGAAAGTAGAAACACTGAATGGCACCTTCAAAAATAAAATACTGAAAGCCAGTCAGCAGGTCAGACTTGGACAGATATTTTGCCCGTTGCCTTATACTCAGTCAAAAACACTCCAAGGGGTCCCACTAAACTCACACCATTCGAGATTCTTTTTGGGGGGCCTCCAAGGTTGGGTCAATATTTTCCACAACAGCTAGCCTTAGGAAGTGATACTCTTGTAAATTATGTAATTGTTGTTACTAAAGAACTGTCAGTAACACATGTACAAGTTTTATCATCCATTCCAGGTCCAGATACTAGTGAAGGTACCCATACTTTCCAACCTGGTGACTACGTGCTGGTAAAGAAGTGCATCAGAAAGACATCCCTGGAGTCGAGATTTAAGGGTCCCTACCAAGTGCTCCTGACTACTCATACTTCGGTCAGGGTTGCTGAGCGCCTCCTGGATCCATCTCTCACATTGTAAACTTGTTAGTTAGGGACAGAGTAGGATCTGACCTGCTTGTCAAAGTCCAGCTACAAAGGGAGGTTTTCCACAAGGGAAAACTTGTCTCAAACTGGTGAAAACTCCAATTCCCCCCCAACCGGGTGAGACGGTCAGATCTAGGATGTGTACATCAGGGTTAGTCACATGTGTATTTTATGTAACCATGGAGATGGGAGATTGGAGAGTAATAGATCCAGCAGGTAGGAAAGTCCCGAGGACATGGGTAACGTGCTCCGATGTACCTCCTCGGTATACCCATAATTGGTCACACATTCTCTGGTGTCTATAGCATCCATATTGTCATGAAGCCTCTGATGTCATAGTGACACTTAACACCGGTGGGTTAGGGAACCACGGTGGGATCAAGATAAAAAAAGGTGGTTAATAAAGTATTTAGGGGGGACTGTTGAGGAGAGCCATAAGATCAAATACTTAATTAACCTCAAGACATAAGACATAAGAGATTGAGAGAAGCAACCCATAAGTTGTATTGTTTAACCTTACTTAAGTTTCCTCAGATGATCAATGAGACCCTAAAGATGGCTGCCATTTCCTGTATCAGAGCCATGTGCTGGTATCTAAGATGATCAATGAGACCCTAAAGGTGGCTGCCATTTCCTGTATCAGCACACCATGTGCTAGTATCCAAGATGACGCCCACCCTGATGACCTCATGGATCCACCCACAGTGACGCCCAACCTGATGACCTCATGGACCAACCCACCCTGATGACCTCATGGATCCGCCCATGGACTTGCTCATTGCCCAACCCACTAACCAATGAAATACATCCGATCACTCCCATTTTAGAGCTAACCGAGGCCCCTTACAGGAAATATATAAGCTTGTGTTTTAAGCCAAATAAAGTCCTTCTTGGAGCTGAGCCACAGATTGATCAAGGAGAGTATACATCTGACTGTGTGGTGTATTTCTATAGTGCGCACCTGATCAATATCCATTAGGCCAGGAGTAGGCAACTAGAGAATTGAACATTTTATTAATTGTTCAACCCAACAGCTCTAGTTTCTGAGATATTTAATCGTTAATTAATTAATTACACTAGATTTCTGGCTTCAAAAATTGAAAAAGTGTCTTTTATAAACTTATAATATTTAAGACAATGTTAGAGTCAGAACACGAAAATCCATCACATCTGTTATCACAGAAACATCACATTGGGGGAACGGATCATTTTCATGGATAAATTATCTCAAAACTAGAAACAATTCAGCAAAATATCAGAAATCAGATAAATAAACCTCGGCCCCTGATTATTGCTCTCAATATCTATGATACAGTTCAGTTAGAACATCTGATCTTAATCAAAACACCAAAAACCCACTGGAATCAGCAGAAAAGAAATCACTATTTCTCATCTTTCTTTTTACAAATGTTTGGACTTTTCAGCATTCACCAAAAAGCTGTTGAACAAATAGTCAAAGAGCTACAGACACTGATCACATGGAGCGTTTCATCCGACCTCCCCGATCACCATCAATATCATGGAGACGACACAGAACAGGTTTATCCCGAGGATACAAGATTGATACAAGTATTTACAAAAACAGGAAGTGGCGGGGCTAATGCTGCTACAATATGTAGATTAGTAGGAAGGGGCAGGGCTAATGCTACAATATGTAGATTAGCGGGAAGGGGTAGGGCTAATGCTGCAATATGTAGATTAGCAGGAAGGGGCAGGGCTAATGCTACAATATGTAGATTAGCGGGAAGGGGCGGGGCTAATGCTGCTACAATATGTAGATTAGCAGGAAGGGGCAGGGCTAATGCTACTACAATATGTAGATTAGCGGGAAGGGGCGGGGCTAATGCTGCTACAATATGTAGATTAGCAGGAAGGGGCGGGACTTATTCTACTACAATATGTAGATTAGGGGCGTCACTCTTGTATCTTCCTGTATAAACTTGTTCTTTGTCGTCTCCATGATATCGATGGTGATCGGGGAGGTCGGATGAAACGCTCCATGTGATCAGTGTCTGTAGCTCTTTTACTATTTGTTCAACAGCTTTTTGGCGAATGCTGACAAGCCCAAATATTTGTAAACAAAAGAAAGAATAGTTATTTCTGTAGTTGATATAAGCAAGTAAAGTCTTATTATCTGAGATTGTAATAAATCATTATCAGATTATCATCTACTGAAATTAAAAAACTGCTGATAGATCTTCAGGAAGGTCCACTGTCTCTAAAGAACTTTGGTCTCTGACTGCAGCTGGAAAAAGCCTCCACTTAGATATTAATGGAAGCAAAACCTGAGTAGGACATTTGCATAGCTCCGCCTCATGGGTTATCTGCTAGTAACTCCGCCCTCCAAAAGCTATAAAGGTCCTGGAAGAAGCAGTAAATGACCCACACAGGAGGCGGCAGATAGCAATTCCTCCATGTGTCCTTCTACCTCTCGTCCCAGCCCATCCCCGTCCGTCCAGCGTCATCAGCACCAGTACTCATTTCCTACCGCGTTCACTGGGCTCCGGCTCACATTGCTCATAGACCGGAGACGACTATTGGTGCCAGATCGGTGATAAAGGAGCCATCACCAATGGAAGCCGCGAGCCGTTCATCCTCCTCCACCAGACAGAAGAGCGACCGTCTCCACGTGACATCCTCCCCCTCCTGGGAAATCCATCGTCGGTTCCAGGAGACGATTTCTACCATGATATTGATGGGGATGAAACATTCAGGGTTTTTATTTCTACTAATTACTTAATATCTTTTTAACAAATGCTGAAAAGCTCAAACGTTTGAGAAAAATAGGAAATAGCTTCTAATTATATTTTAAGTTCATGTTCTCCAGTTTTAGTGTTCTCCATGATTCCGGGCACTTTGGCCTTTTAATGAAACTCAAATCTTCTGATTGAGCTTTAATTATTAAGAATTTCAGAAGAAGCTTCTGTGATCAGTGATTATGGGGGAAGATCGGCCATCAAAGAGCTCAACTGAGAAAAGTTCCACTGAGGAATTTGGCGAAGATTATAGAGAAAATCTGCATAGCTCCACCCCCTTCTGGGGAAACAGATTCCAGAAACTTCTCTGTACAAGTAGAAAGGAAACGTCAGAAGAGACAATGGTCCCGACTTTATAATGAGACCACTCAGATAAGGAGAATGTGTAGCCCCGCCCCTTCCTGTTTATGTAAATACATGTATCAATCTTGTATCTTCCAGCATAAACCTGTTCTGTGTCGTCTCCATGATGTTGATGGTGATCGGGGAGGTCGGATGAAACGCTCCATGTTATCAGTGTCTGTAGCTCTTTGACTATTTGTTCAACAGCTTTTTGGCTAATGCTGAAAAGCCCAAATATTTTTATAAAACAGAAAGATGAGAAATAATGTTTTTTTTCTGCTGATTCTAGTTTGTTTTTGGTGGTTTGATTAAGATCAGATGTTGAAATCAATAATCAGGGGCCGAGGTTTATTTATCGGATTTAGGATATTTTGCTGAATTGTTTCTTGTTTTGAGATAATTCATCCATGAAAATGATCCGTTCCCCCCATGTGATGTTTGTGTGATAACAGATGTGATGGATTTTGGTGTTTTGACTCTAACATTGTCTTAAATATTATAAACTTATAAAAGACACTTTTTCAGTTTTTGAAGCCAGAAATCTACTGTAATTAAACACTTCTGTCTAATCCTCGGGTTTCCAGGGAACAGTCCTAAGGCTCCACGCCATCTTCTTATGGGCTCTGAATGGGTTTAAGGTGGATCCAGCGGCCTCTTCTGACACCTCCCTTCATTAGTAGCCACTTTCTACAAGGGGCTGGAGCTATGCAAATCTTCATCTTTTTGGCAACTTCCTTAGCGGAGAGATTTGTGGAGCTTTGGTCATTGATGAAGGTCTCCATCCTGTGTCTTCCTCAACAAAGGTCTTTTGTGATCAGAAATATTCTTTAGATTAACAATGTGACTTTGGTGTTGACACATTGGCTCTAGTTTCAAAGATATTTAATAGTTAATTACGGTAGAATTCTGGCTTCAAAAATTGAAAAAGTGTCTTTTATAAACTTATAATATTTAAGACAATGTTAGAGTCAAAACACCAAAATCCATTGCACTTTTTATCGCAGAAAAATCATGTAACAGAGTGTCCCCCCAGCCTGTACACATGGATCATACTTTAAGGCCCCGTCACACATAGCGATTTACCAACGATCACGACCAGCGATACGACCTGGCCGTGATCGTTTGTAAGTCATTGTGTGGTCGCTGGGGAGCTGTCACACAGACCGCTCTCCAGCGACCAACGATCAGGGGAACGACTTCGGCATCGTTGAAACTGTCTTCAACGATGCCGAAGTCCCCCTGCAGCACCCGGGTAACCAGGGTAAACATCGGGTTACTAAGCGCAGGGCCGCGCTTAGTAACCCGATGTTTACCCTGGTTACCAAAAAAAACAAACAGTACATACTCACCATCTGATGTCCGTCAGGTCCCTTGCCGTCTGCTTCCTGCTCTGACTGAGTGCCGCCGTACAGTGAGAGCAGAGCGCAGCGGTGACGTCACTGCTGTGCTGTACTTTCACTTTCACTTTGCGGCGCTCAGTCAGTGTGGGAAGCAGACGGCAAGGGACCTGACGGACATCAGATGGTGAGTATGTAGTGTTTGTTTTTTTTACATTTACGCTGGTAACCAGGGTAAAGATCGGGTTACTAAGCGCGGCCCTGCGCTTAGTAACCCGATGTTTACCCTGGTTACCAGTAAAGACATCGCTGGATCGGTGTCACACACACCGATTCAGCGATGTCAGCGGGACCTCAACGACCAAAAAACGGCCCAGGCCGTTCCGACACGACCAGCGATCTCACAGCAGGGGCCTGATCGCTGGTACGTGTCACACATAGCGAGATCGCTACTGAGGTCGCTGTTACGTCACAAAACTTGTGACTCAGCAGCGATCTCGCTATGTGTGACGGGGCCTTTAATCAGGCTTACATTAGCATTCCTGGCCCTGTATCTGGTGGGGGCATGCTTGTCTTTGTTTCCCTCTGCAGGGGGCGTCTACAGTACACAAACCTGTAGAGAGACTGCAGACAGGGTTGCTGGAACTTTCTTAATCCTTGGAGCTATGTTTAAGGGGGTGGGTGTTGGGATCAGCCCCTTTGTTTGGCACAGATACTAAGAGTGGTAGGACAACAAGCCACATGTTAAGTTAGTTGATGCTGTGTGCTTTGAAGGGCAAGGATCTGCAGCTGCAGCTGGATCCTGGTATCATGTATGGAGACTGGAGATCATTTTGCCACATGGAATTGTGAGGTCTCACCACCCTACTGGATTTAAGGACTGAATCTGAAGACTGTAGTTGTGTGGTGACTTGGGAAGGGCTGGGATCTTATGCTGAGGCGAGATCCTGTTGCCTGTGTGTGGAGGGTTTAAAGCTGCCATGTTGGACTGTGTTGTGTCCCTCATCTGCTGGAGCCATTGAATTGACTCAAAGGCTATTTCTATTTCCCTGGCGTCGGATTGCCGGGTGGTGCCCACGGATCTGGTCCCTTTGCGTGGACTCATTGTGGACGCTACAGAATTACTTTCATTTGTGTTGTCCCAGTCCCCTGTTCCAATAAATCTTGTTGGATTGTTTATCGGCCTGGTGTCTCTTGCTGCTCTGTCGCAAACCCCGTCACACATCACATCGGGGGAACGGATTATTTTCATGGATGAATTATCTCAAAACTAGAAACAATTCCGCAAAATATGCTAAATCAGATAAATAAACCTCGGCCCCTGATTATTGCTTTCAATATCTATGATATAGTTCAGTTAGAACATCTGATCTTAACCAAAACCACACTGGAATCAGCAGAAACAAAATCATTATTTCTCATCTTTCAGTTTTTTACAAATGTTTGGACTTTTCAGCATTCGCCAAAAAGCTGTTAAACAAAAAGGAAAATAGCTACAAATACTGATCACATGGAGCGTTTCATCCGACCTCCCCGATCACCATCAATGTCATGGAGACGACACAGAACAGGTTTATCCCGGAGGATACAAGATTGATACATGTATTTACATAAACAGGAAGGGGCGGGACTTATTGTACTACAATATGTAGATTAGCAGGAAGGGGCGGGGCTAATGCTGCTGCCATATGTAGATTAGCGGGAAGGGGCGGGACTTATTCTACTACAATATGTAGATTAGGGGCGTCAGTCTTGTATCTTCCTGTATAATCCTGTTCTGTGTCGTCTCCATGATATTGATGGTGATCGGGGAGGTCGGATGAAACGCTCCATGTGATCAGTGTCTGTAGCTCTTTTACTATTTGTTCAACAGCTTTTTGGCGAATGCTGAAAAGCCCAAATATTTGTAAACAAAAGAAAGAATAGTTATTTCTGTAGTTGATATAAGCAAGTAAAGTCTTATTATCTGAGATTGTTATAAATCATTATCAGATTTTCATCTAGTGAAATGAAAAAACTGCTGATAGATCTTCAGGAAGGTCCACTGTCTCTAGAGAACTTTGGTCACTGACTGCAGATAGGAAAGCCTCCACTTAGGTATTAATGGAAGCAAAACCAGAGTAGGACATTTGCATAGCTCCGCCTCCTTATGGGTTATCCGCTAGTAACTCCGCCCTCCAAAAGCTATAAAGGTCCTGAAAGAAGCAATAAATGACCCACACAGGAGGCGGCAGATAGCAATTCCTCCATGTGTCCTTCTACCTCTCACCCCAGCCCATCCCCATCCGTCCAGCGTCATCAGCACCAGTACTCATTTCCTACCGCGTTCACTGGGCTCCGGCTCACATTGCTCATAGACGACTATTGGTGCCAGATCGGTGATAAAGGAGCCATCACCAATGGAAGCCGCGAGCCGTTCATCCTCCTCCACCAGACAGAAGAGCGACCGTCTCCACGTGACATCCTCCCCCTCCTGGGAAATCCATCGTCGGTTCCAGGAGAGGATTTCTACCATGATATTGATGGTGATGAAACATTCAGGGCTTTTATTTCTACTAATTACTTAATATCTTTTTAACAAATGCTGAAAAGCTCAAATGTTTGAGAAAAATAGGAAATAAGTTATAAATATATTTTGAGCTCATGTTCCCCAGTTTTAGTGTTCTCCATGATTCCGGGCACTTTGGCCTTTTAATGAAACTCAAATCTTCTGATTGAGCTTTAATTATTAAGAATTTCAGAAGAAGCTTCTGTGATTAGTGATTATGGGGGAAGATCGACGATCAAAGAGCTCAACTGAGAAAAGTTCCACTGAGGAATTTGGCGAAGATTATAGAGAAAATCTGCATAGCTCCACCCCCTTGTAGGGAAACAGATTCCAGAAAGTTCTCTGTACAAGTAGGAAGGAAACGTCAGAAGAGACAATGGTCCCGACTTTATAATGAGACCCACAGGAGGGCCCAGGATGGTGGGGGGGACTCACTCAGGTAATGAGAATGCGTAGCCCCGCCCCTTCCTGTTTATGTAAATACTTGTATCAATATTGTATCCTCCGGGATAAACCTGGTTCTGTGCAGTCTCTGCTGATAGCAGTGAGTCTTGCCTTTTTGTGGGATAGATGATGAGTATATTATGTGGCACTGAGGGTCCTTGGTGTTTTGATTAAGATCAGATGTTGTAGCTGAGGTATAACGAGGGTTTTTTTTAATTGATTTTTAGATATTTTTCTGAACTGATTCTAGTTTTGAGATGATTCATCCATGAATATAATCCGTCCCCCAATGTGACTTGTGTGTGATAACAGACGCTGTCGCTTTTGCTCTTTTGATTCTAGCAGAGTCTGAAGTAATGAAATATCCTGTATAATTAGCTTATATTTTAATTTGTAGCTTACAATGCCATAAAAGACACTTGTTCACTTTTTGATGCCAGAAATCTCCTGTGATTAATTAATTAGTTATGACATTAAATATCTCAGAAACTAGAGCCAATCTGTCAAAACCAAAGTCATATTCCTAATCAGCTCCATAAACGCCATATAAAACCGTCCAGACATCGTTGGCACCGGAATCACCGTACACCGGTGTAATCACTGAAGATTGCCGGAAGAAGATACAAGACCAACGATCATCGAGAAATCTCCATCCTGCACGAGAAAGACTACTGAACAATTATTGAAACACTGATCACATGGAGCGTTTCATCCGACCTCCCCGACCACCATCTAAGGCTACTTTCACATTTGCGTTTGGAGCCGCTGCGGAGGGCTGTGGACTTCCTCCGTGAAGCCCCGCCCTCCGCCGCTAGCTCCGCCTACTTCTGCATGCGGCCTGCATGCGACCTGGGTACCTATATTTAACATTAGGTACGCAGGTCGTGCCGCAGTATGCGGATGCTGCCGCATGCGTCGTTTTGACGATGCGGAAAAAAAAAAAATTGCTACGAGCTGCGTCCTACGCTGGTCGCCGCATCATCAAAACGACGCATGCGGCAGCATCCGCATACTGCGGCACGACCTGCGTACCTAATGTTAAATATAGGTACCCAGGCCGCATGCAGAAGTAGGCGGAGCTAGCGGCGGAGGGCGGGGCTTCACGGAGGAAATCCACAGCCCTCCGCAGCGGCTCCAAACGCAAATGTGAAAGTAGCCTAATATCATGGAGACGACACAGAACAGGATTATACGGGAAGATACAAGACTGATACAATGTATTTACATAGATAGGACACGGTGGGGCTAGTCCTACTACTGTATGTATATTAGCAGGAAAGGGTGGGGCTTATCCTACCAAAATATGCAGATTAGCAAGAAGGATGAGTTTGTGAATATTGGCCAATTGCATGAAGAAGATCTGTTATGAGAAGACCTTTGTTAAGGAAGACAAAGGATGAAGATATTTACTGATGATCAAAGGTCCAGAAAACAATTGGGGAATTTGTCTAGACAGTGAAAATCTGCATAGCTCCACCCCCTTCTTGAAGATGGTGAGCAGCTACTGTATACAAATGAAAGGACTGAAGAGAGCTGTCTGGGAAGTTAAGAGTTAACCCCTCTCATGGGGTGTAAGTCCTCACTCCAGGGTCTGGAGCGTCATTGAAATTAGCTGTAAATGACAAAAGCTTTTTTGAAAGAGAATGACAGCAGATAAAAAAAGTCAATTGCTAACTTGCCTATTTTAATACTGTCTACCTAATTAAAGCAATTTAAGAACTTGAGAATACCTCTTTAAATGTTAAATATTTAGCCCCGCCCCTACCTACTTATGTAAATACTTGTATCCTCCGGGATAAACGTGTTCTGTGCCGTCTCCATGATATTGATGGTGATCAGTGTTTGTAGCTCTTTTACTAATTGTTTAAAAGCTTTTTGGCAAATGCTGAAAAGCCCAAATTGTTACCACAACTGTTTACACTATAAGTATTTCTCATCTTTCTTTTTTTGTTAATATTCAGGCTTCTCAGAGTTACCAAACAGCTGACAAACAATTAATAACAGAGCTAGCGGTCACATGGAGCGTTTCATCCGACCTCCCCGATCACCATGAACATCATGGAGACGACACAAGTGATACATGTATGCAAATAAACAGGAAGGGGCGGGGCTAGTCCTGCCAATATTTGTACAATTGCAAGAAGGGGCAGGGCTTATCTCACTATGCAGATAACCAGGACTGGGGTGGCGTTAAACATTCCTCCCTGATTGCTGATCCCTGAGGCTTTTCCTGCATTTCTTAAAAAATAGAGCTCAGTTGGAAGACTTGTGCTTAGTCAAAAGATGAAGGAACGACCAAGACTCAGAGATAATACTCAGAATCAGAGAAAACTCTAAGATATATAAACATAAGTTTCATTTATAGTTATAACTTCCTATTTTTCACAAATATTTGAGCGTTTAGAAGGAAGGAGAAGGAAGAGTTTGTGATCATTGGTCACATTGTATTTTGTACAGACATTCCCAGCCTGCAGATGCGCACTTATTACACCTACAACCGAGGAACCTCCATATCCTCAGCAAAGACATCAACACATTCATGTTCTGCACCTGTACAACAAGGCAGGAGCACAAATAAAATAATTACAAGTTTTGTTCCCAATTCTCTGGGTTCTTACTATTATCTGTGAGTCTGGTTCATTCATTGGTGTTTTAATCAAACTCAAGACTTCTGACTGACCTTTAGTTACTAAGAATTTCAGAGGGAGCCTCTGAGATCAGTAATCATGGAGGACAATCTGCTTTCTAAAAATTTTGACTGCAAAAAAGTGACCAAACTTTGAAAAAAAAAGGAATTTGGCAAGCAAAGATTATAGAGAAAAATTTGAATAGCTCCACCCCCTTCTGGGAAAACAGATGCCAGAAACTTCTATACAAGTGGAAAGGAAATGTCAGAAGAGACCGTAGTCCTGGCCCTAATATCCACTGACTAGACCCCGCAGAAATATATATCAGGGTGGGGTGGGCTCATTCAGCTAATGATAATATTTAGCCCCGCCCCTTCTTCTTTATGTAAATACATGTATCAATCTTGTATCCTCCGGGCTAAACCTGTTCTGTGTCATCTCCATGATGTTGATGGTGATTGGTGAGGGGAGGTCAGATGAAACGCTCCATGTGATCAGTGCTCATAGTTCTTTTACTATTTGTTTAACAGATTTTTGGCAAATGCTGAAAAGCCCAAATATTTGTGAAAAGTCGAAATAGTATGCTGAAATTTTACTTCATTGAGAAAATAAATTGTTATGTTTTCTACATATATTTGCAACAATAAAACAGTTAAACAGAGCTAGCGTTTGTTTGAAGCGAACATGTCATACCAGATTAAACTAATTTCCTTCTATAATGGAATCACTGACTAGGCAGTTCAGGGAAATGCGGTAGATATAGCATATCTCGATTTCTGCAACGCATTTGATAAAGTATCTCAAACTATCCTAATTGAAAAAATGACCAATTGTGGGACTGTCGAGGCTACGGTTAGGTGGATTCATAACTGGCTCAGTGATCGTACTCAAAGAGTGGTGATAAATCTTAGCACATCCAATTGGAATAGTGCTTCAAGTGGGGTGCCACAAGGCTCTGTCATAGTCCCAGTAATGTTCAACATTTTTATAAATGATCTACATAAGGTAAACTGATGCAATTTTTCAGGTGACGTAAAGCTAGGAGGGATAGCTAACACTAGAGAAGACAGAAAGGATTCAGAAGGATCTAGATAAGCTTCAACAATGGGCAGCGACTAAAAGAATGGATTTTAACAAGGAGAATTGCAAGAGTCTACATCTGGTGCCGTGAGGAGGCCGTTGTTGCTGTGGTTTTGTGCTTGTGGGGCAGTGCGATCTTGAGTCTTGGGGACTCAGTCTTGGAGCATGTGTGCTCTGTGTGGCACCAGGCGGCCCGCCCTCCTAGTGAATTGTCGCTGCGGAGGTGGTTAGTGCATGACGCCATTCCTTTAAGGCAACAATAGTTAGGACCCACTGAGTTCGCCATGACGCTGCAGCAACTTCATACAGTCTAATAAGAATTTTAAACCAAGAGCCTCATATTCACTTATATGTACATTTTTGCATAGCGGCATTGGATCAACATATGCTCCTTTTTCAGCCTTTTGATATTAGATCCTCTTTGTGCTAATTTTCTTAAACATTATTGTATGATCATTTATCTTTCCATAACAATGATACAGCACAAATAATATTCAACATCAGATAATAAGCCAAAACTCAGGAACATCAAATACAATAAAAAAATTATCTTTCTTTTAGTCACAAAAAAAGCAAAACAGGTTTATCCTGGAAGATTGATACATATAAATACATAAACAGGAAGGGGTGAGGCTAGGCATTTTACATAAAAAGAGTATTCTCAAGTTCTAAAACTCTGGGTTAACTCTTAACATCCCAGACAAATCTCTCCAGTCCATTGGTTTCTATGCAGCTCACTTCCCTCCTTTCCATCTCATCTTAAATAAGGAGGTGGAGCTATGGAAATCCTCATTTTCCAGACAAACTTCTTAATGGATGGCTTTACTAGAATTTCAGAAGCAGCGTCTGAGATCAGTGATCATGGAGGAAGATCTGCTTTGGAAAAAATTTGAATGCAAAAAAGTGACAAAAGTGTGAAAAAAAATGGAATTTGGCAAGGAAAGATTATAGATAAAAATCTGCATAGCTCCACCCCCTTCTGGTAAAACAGATGACCCCACAGAAATATACATCAGGATGGGGTGGGATCACTCAGGTAATGATATTATTTAGCCCTGCCCTTTGCTTTTAATGTAAATACATGTATCAATCTTGTTTCCTCTGGGATAAACCTGTTCTGTGTCGTCTCCTTGATGTTGATGGTGATCAGTGAGGTGAGGTCGGCTGAAACCCTCAATGTGATCAGTGTTTATAGCTCTTTTACTATTTGTTTAACAGCTTTTTGGCAAATGCTGAAAAGCCCAAATATTTGTGAAAAATAGAATGAAAAATGTGCTGAATTGCTACTTCATTGAGGAAGCAAACTGCTAAATTAGTTCTATAAATGTTTGTAAGAATAAAATTGTTAAACATAGTTAGTGTGAGTTTGTTGCAAACAAGTCATACCAGATTAAGCTAATTTCCTTCTATGATGGAAACACTGACTATGCAGATCAGGGAAATGTGGTAGATATAGTATATCTCGATTTCTGCAATGCATTTGATAAAGTATCTCAAACTATCCTAATTGAAAAAATGACCAATTGTGGGACTGACGAGGCTACGGTTAGGTGGATTCATAACTGGCTCAGTGATCGTACTCAAAGAGTGGTGATAAATCTTAGCACATCCAATTGGAATAATGCTTCAAGTGGGGTGCCACAAGGCTCTGTCATAGTCCCAGTATTGCTCAACAATTTTATAAATGATCTAGATAAGGTAAACTGATGCAATTTTTCAGGCGATGTAAAGGCCCCGTGACACTTAGCGACGCTGCAGCGATACAGACAACGATGCCGATCTCTGCAGCGTCGCTGTTTAGTCGCTGTGTGGTCGCTGGGGAGCTGTCACACAGACGGCTCTCCAGCGACCAACGATGCCGAGGTCCCCGGGTAACCCGGGTAAACATCGGGTTGCTAAGCTCAGGGCCGCGCTTAGTAACCCGATGTTTACCCTGGTTACCAGTGTAAAATGTAAAAAAACAAACACTACATACTCACCTTCACGTCCCCCGGCGTCCGCTTTCTGCACTGACTGAGCGCTGGCCCTAACAGCAGAGCGGTGACGTCACCGCTGTGATCTGCTTTCACTTTACGGCCGGCAGTCAGTCAGTGCGGGAAGCAGACGGCAACGGACACCGGAATGTGAGTATGTAGTGTTTTGGTTTTTTTTACATTTACGATGGTAACCAGGGTAAACATCGGGTTACTAAGCGCGGCCCTGCCCTTAGTAACCCGATGTTTACCCTGGTTACCAGTGAAGACATCGCTGAATCCGTGTCACACACACCGATTCAGCGATGTCAGCGGGACCTCAACGATCAAAAAAAGGTCCAGGCCATTCCGACACGACCAGCGATCTCACAGCAGGGGCCTGGTCGCTGCTACGTGTCAAACATAGCGAGATCGCTACTGAGGTCGCTGTTGCGTCACAAAACTTGTGACTCAGCAGCGATCTCGCTAGCGACCTCGCTTAGTGTGACGGGGGCTTAAAGCTAGGAGGGATAGCTAACAGTAGAGAAGACAGAGAGAGGATTCAGAAGGATCTAGATAAGCTTGAACAATGGGCAGTGACTAATAGAATGGTTTTTAACAGGGAGAAATGCAAGAGTCTACATCTGGTGCCGTGAGGAGGCCGTTGTTGCTGTGGTTTTGTGCTTGTGGGGCAGTGCGATCTTGAGTCTTGGGGACTCAGTCTTGGAGCTTGTGTGCTGTGTGGCACCAGGCCGCCCGCCCTGCTGGTGAATTGTCGCTGCGGAGGTGGTTAGTGCACGATGCCACTCCTTTAAAGCAACAAAAGTTAGGACCCACTGAATTTGCCGTGACGCTGCAGCAACTTCTTACAGTCTGATAAGAATGTTAAACTAAGAACCTCATATTCACTTATATGTACATTTTTGCATAGTGGCATTGGATCAACATATGCTATTTTTTTCAGTCTTTTGATATTAGATCTTCTTTTAGCTCATTTTCTTAAACATTATTGTATGATCATTTATCTTTCCATAACAATGATACAGCACAAATAATATTCAACATCAGATAATAAGCCAAAACTCAGGAACATCAAATACAATAAAAAAATTATCTTTCTTTTGTTCACAAAGAAACAAAACAGGTTTAGCCAGGAAGATTTATACATATATTTACATAAGCAGGAAGGGGTGAGGCTAGACATTTTACATAAAAAGGGTATTCTCAAATTCTAAAACTCTGGGTTAACTCTTAACATCCCAGACAAATCTCTCCAGTCCATTGTTTTTTATGCAGCTCACCTCCCTCCTTTCCATCTCATCTTAAAGAAGGAGGTGGAGCTATGTAAATCTCCATTTTCAAGATAAACTCCTTAATGGATGGCTTTACTAGAATTTCAGAAGGAGCTTCTGATATCAGTGATCATGGAGGAAGATCTGCTTTGAAAAAAATTTGAATGCAAAAAAGTGACAGTGAAGTTTGAAAAAAATGGAGTTTGGCAAGCAAAGATTATAGAGAAAAATTTGCATAGCTCCACCTCCTTCTGAGAGAACAGATGACCCCACAGAAATATACATCAGGATGGGGTGGGCTCACTCAGGTAATAATATTATTTAGCCCTGCCCTTTCCTTTTAATGTAAATACATGTATCAATCTTGTATCCTCTGGGATAAACCTGTTCTGTGTTGTCTCCATGATGTTGATGGTGATCAGTGAGGGGAGGTCGGCTGAAACGCTCAGTGTGATCAGTGTTTATAGCTCATTTACTATTTGTTTAACAGCTTTTTGGCAAATGCTGAAAAGCCCAAATATTTGTGAAAAATAGAATAAAAAATGTGTTGACTTGCTACTTCATTGAGAAAATAAACTGCTATAATTGTTTTATAAATATTTGTGAGAAGAAAATTGTTAAACAGAGTTAGTGTGAGTTTGTTGTAAACAAGTCATACCTGATTAAACTAATTTCCTTCTATGATGGAAACACTGACTATGCAGATCAGGGAAATGTGGTAGATATAGTATATCTCGATTGCAGCAACGCATTTGATAAAGTATCTCACACTATCCTCATTGAAAAAATGACCAATTGTGGGACTGACGAGGCTACTGTTAGGTGGATAGATAACTGGCTCAGTGATCGTACTCAGAGTGGTGATAAATGGTAGCACATCCAATTGGAATAGTGCTTCAAGTTGGGTACCACAAGGCTTTGTCGTGGCCCCAGTATTGTTCAACATTTTTTATAAATGATCTAGATAAGGTAAACTGATGCAATTTTTCAGGCGATGTAAAGCTAGGAGGGATAGCTAACAGTAGAGAAGACAGAGAGAGGATTCAGAAGGATCTAGATAAGCTTGAACAATGGGCAGCGACTAATAGAATGAATTTAACAGGGAGAAATGCAAGATTCTACATCTGGTGCCGTGAGGAGGCCGTTGTTGCTGTGGTTTTGTGCTTGTGGGGCAGTGCGATCTTGAGTCTTGGGGGCTCAGTCTTGGAGCATGTGTGCTGTGTGGCCCCAGGCCGCCCGCCCTCCTAGTGAATTGTCGCTGCGGAGGTGGTTAGTGCACGATGCCACTCCTTTAAAGCAACAAAAGTTAGGACCCACTGAATTTGCCGTGACGCTGCAGCAACTTCTTACAGTCTGATAAGAATGTTAAACTAAGAACCTCATATTCACTTACATGTACATTTTTGCATAGTGGCATTGGATCAACATATGCTATTTTTTTCAGTCTTTTGATATTAGATCTTCTTTTAGCTCATTTTCTTAAACATTATTGTATGATCATTTATCTTTCCATAACAATGATACAGCACAAATAATATTCAACATCAGATAATAAGCCAAAACTCAGGAACATCAAATACAATAAAAAAATTATCTTTCTTTTGTTCACAAAGAAACAAAACAGGTTTAGCCAGGAAGATTTATACATATATTTACATAAGCAGGAAGGGGTGAGGCTAGACATTTTACATAAAAAGGGTATTCTCAAATTCTAAAACTCTGGGTTAACTCTTAACATCCCAGACAAATCTCTCCAGTCCATTGTTTTTTATGCAGCTCACCTCCCTCCTTTCCATCTCTGTTGTGAATCCGCTTTTTGGGCTTCCCTGGTGGTTGCTGGTGGTACTGGTGACTTGTGTGCGCTTTGCTGTCTCAGTTCACCTGCTCCCATCAGTGTTTGGGAGTTTCCTATTTAGCCTTGCTCTCCAGTCATTTCCTTGCCGGTCATCATTGTAACCAGAGCCTTCGGTTGCATGTTCCTGCTACTAGTCTGCTGATCAGCTAAGTGGACTTTGTCCTTTTGTTTTGTATCTTTTGTCCAGTTTGCAGTTTTTGTTATTCTCTGTAGCTGGAAGCTCTTGCGGGCTGAAATTGCCACTCCTGTGTCATGAGTTGACACAGGAGTCTTAAAGTAATTTCAGGATGGTTTTTTGAAAGGGTTTTCAGTTGACCGTGAAGTCCTCTTTTGTATCCTTCTGCTATCTAGTAAGTGGACCTCTCTTTGCTAAATCTACTTTCATACTGTGTATGTCTTTTCCTCTTAACTCACCGTTATTACATGTGGGGGGCTGCTATCATCTTTTGGGGTATTTCCCTAGAGGTAAGCCAGGTCTGTTTCTTCCTCTACCAGGCGTAGTTAGTCCTCCAGCTGGCGCGTGGCATCTAGGAAGTCGTAGGTATGCTCCCTGGCTACTATTAGTGGTGTGGTAGATTTAGCTCACGGTCAGCTCGAGATTCCATCACCCAGAGCTCGTCCGTTATTTTTGTGTTCTGATGTTTCCCTGCCATTGGGAATCATGACACATCTCATCTTAAAGAAGGAGGTGGAGCTATGTAAATCTCCATTTTCAAGACAAACTCCTTAATGGATGGCTTTACTAGAATTTCAGAAGGAGCTTCTGATATCAGTGATCATGGAGGAAGATCTGCTTTGAAAAAAATTTGAATGCAACAAAGTGACCGAAGTTTGAAAAAAATGGAGTTTGGCAAGCAAAGATTATAGAGAAAAATTTGCATAGCTCCACCTCCTTCTGAGAGAACAGATGACCCCACAGAAATATACATCAGGATGGGGTGGGCTCACTCAGGTAATAATATTATTTAGCCCTGCCCTTTCCTTTTAATGTAAATACATGTATCAATCTTGTATCCTCTGGGATAAACCTGTTCTGTGTTGTCTCCATGATGTTGATGGTGATCAGTGAGGGGAGGTCGGCTGAAAAGCTCAATGTGATCAGTGTTTATAGCTCTTTTGCTATTTGTTTAACAGCTTTTTGGCAAATGCTGAAAAGCCCAAATATTTGTGAAAAATAGAATAAAAAATGTGTTGACTTGCTACTTCATTGAGAAAATAAACTGCTGTAATTGTTTTATAAATATTTGTGAGAAGAAAATTGTTAAACAGAGTTAGTGTGAGTTTGTTGTAAACAAGTCATACCTGATTAAACTACTTTCTTTCTATGATGGAAACACTGACTATGCAGATCAGGGAAATGTGGTAGATATAGTATATCTCGATTGCAGCAACGCATTTGATAAAGTATCTCACACTATCCTCATTGAAAAAATGACCAATTGTGGGACTGACGAGGCTACTGTTATGTGGATAGATAACTGGCTCAGTGATCGTACTCAGAGTGGTGATAAATGGTAGCACATCCAATTGGAAAGTCCGTGTGCGGTACGTGTTTTACACGGACCCATTGACTTTAATGGGTCCGTGTATTACGTGCGCTCCCACGAACACTGACATGTCTCCGTGTTTGGCACACGGAGACACGATCCGCAAAAAATCAATGAAATCTGCACAGATGCATTGATTTTAATGGGTCTACGTGTGTCAGTGTCTCCGGTACGTGAGGAAACTGTCACCTCACGTACCGGAGCCAATGACGTGTGAAACAGGCCTAAGGGATAGCGATAATAAGCAAAGGGGAGACAGAGCTATTGTGTTACATTCTTATTCATTATTTATTATAATGTGAAAAAAGTATAATGTATAAAAAATACAAAAGAAGAAAGCAATATAATGCTGTGTTTGAAGAGCCGGCCTGTCTCCCATGCTGATGCTTGGCAAATGCAAACAAACAAGAACGAGCACATTAGGTTAGAATGGCCATTGAATACAGATATCGAAGCGTAACCCTATGCCTTTCTGACTGAATATTGTGAAAATGTATTGGGCCAAATAACACACAAATATTTTTTGAAAAAACAATGCAATAGTTAGTTTTTTATCCTTGTATGAAATTCCCCAAATGTGGGGGGAATGACAAACACATATAACGGTCCAAATGTGAACTGGTCCAGAGCGAAGATCCAGTAGAAAGTTGTAATTAGAACCAGCCAGTTGGTCAATCACAAAACCCGAGGTAGGGAACGATAGAGAGCCCATACAGTACTGGGATTGTATAATGAAAAATGGAGGCTGGATTACTGGAAAACATCACCGAGACACTTTCCACAAGGGGCTGAAGCTATGCAAATCTTCATCTTTTTGGCAACTTCCTTAGCGGAGAGATTTGTGGAGCTTTGTTCATTGATGAAGGTCTCCATCCTGTGTCTTCCTCAACAAAGGTCTTTTGTCATCAGAAATATTCTTTAGATTAACAATGGGACTTTGGTTTTGACAGATTGGCTCTGTTGAGGAGAGCCATAAGATCAAATACTTAATTAACCTCAACACATAAGACATAAGGTAATTGAGAGAAGCAACCCATAATGTGTATTGTTTAACCTTACATAAGTTTCCTCAGATGATCAATGAGACCCTAAAGATGGCTGCCATTTCCTGTACCAGCATGCCATGTGCTCTGGTATCCAAGATGACGCCCACCCTGATGAGCTCATGGATCCACCCACAGTGACGCCCACCCTGATGACCTCATGGACCAACCCACCCTGATGACCTCATAGATACGCCCATGGACTTGCTCATTGCCCAACCCACTAACCAATGAAATACATTCGATCACTCCCATTTTAGAGCTAACCGAGCCCCCTTACAGGAAATATATAAGCTTGTGTTTTAAGCCAAATAAAGTCCTTCATGGAGCTGAGCCACAGATTGATCAAGGAGAGTATACATCCAACTGTGTGGTGTATTTCTTTTGGTGCGCACCTGATAAATATCCATTAGGCCAGGAGTAGGCAACTAGAGAATTGAACATTTTATTAATTGTTCAACCCAACATATTTGGCCGCCCAACCTGGGGCCAGCAGAGAAGAGCCCTGAACCCTGAGGACCGGCGAGTGGAACGGCAGGACGCGCTGAATACCCCGAACCTGGAGACTGATCACCTCCTTAACAGAACACGGTAAGTCTGCTGATTATTTATAATCTGTAGTCTTTACCTGTGTCCTTCGGGGTATCCTGTGCAGATTGCCTGACCGTGTCCGGTTTTCTTGGTATCTGTAAGACGGCAGTAGGGTCTCTCCGCTGCTGGTCATTTAATTGCAAGAACCGTCACATATTTTAGTTGCCTACTGCCTGTTACATGTTGTGAAGAGGGGAGATGACTTGTAGTTAAGAGAAGCAAGTGTTAAAACAGGAAAAGCAAGTTTTAGAGAAGGAGAAGCAAGTGTTAAAACAGGAAAAGCAAGTTTTAGAGAAGGAGAAGCAAGTGTTAGAACAGGAAAAGCAAGTTTTTAGAAAAGAAAAGCAAGTGTAAGAAAGAAAAAAAAAATTTGTCTGTGGTACAGTACATGGTTGTCGCCTGTGATAAGATTTTCAGTTCTGTATAAGAGAGACTAGGACCTTGAGTGAATTGACTCGGCCTAGGGGGGCCCGGTAAAACTTGGAGTGAGATGACTCAGTTCGGCGCCTAATAAATTGTGTAGCGGCTCATTAAAACTTGGAGTGAGATGACTCAGTTCGAGCCAAATAAATAAATTTATAGTTTTTGCCTCGTGACTTCGAGTGAATTGACTCTGCACGGGGACTGATAAGTTAGGGAGCAATTTGATTAAGTAGGGAATAATTGGTTTGTAAAGTACAGAACACGGAAGTCAGACAGGGACCACTTGACAAGAAGGAATAGGAACTGAGTACTGCAGACTCAGTTCCCTTTAGAATCTCAGGTTTGAGTCATCTCCCCCGTCTTATCGTTTGTTTGGTGTTTGTTATCTTGATAGATAGATATATATATACTGTATATCTATAGAAAGATGGAGAAATTAATGCAGTTCTGCCGTATTGGCACTAAGCCAAATTCAGATGGCAAGTTAGACCCGTGCACATTAGTGGCGACTTGTGAAGGGAAGAGTCATGTTAAACAATGTAAAAAGCTTATGAAGTTGAGTGGAATGCCAGAAGGGGGGAGGTTACAGCCCCTGGAGTGGAAGATTGTCTTGAAAGAAAGAAAAGGTATCCTAGAAGATAATGGATTGTTGTCTACTGCTAGGGCGTGGGAAAGAGTCTCTGAAAGTTTGTATAAAGAAAATTGGGTAGAGGAGGAAAGGAATAAAAAGGGTAGAGTTTTGACTTATGTGTATTACAAAAATATATCCTGTGAGCGGCCACCACTGTATAATGGTGGCCCAGAGCCATGTGCTAAATGTAGCAGCCATTTTGATGATGGCAAATGTGTTAATTGTAATAGCAGCCATTTTGTGGATGAGCCATGTGCTAAATGTAATGGCAGCCATTTTGTTGATGGCAAATGTGCTAAATGTAACAGCAGCCATTTTGTGGATGGCAAATGTGTTAATTGTAACAGCAGCCATTTTGTGGATGGCAAATGTGTTAATTCTAACAGCAGCCATTTTGTGGATGGCAAATGTAATTCTGGCAGCAGCCATTTTGTGGATGGCAAATGTAATTCTGGCAGCAGCCATTTTGTGGATGGCAAATGTGTTGATGCGAACGGCAGCCATTTTGTGGATGGCAAATGTGTTAATGCGAATGGCAGCCATTTTGTGGATGGCAAATGTAATTCTGGCAGCAGCCATTTTGTGGATGGCAAATGTGTTAATGCTAACGGCAGCCATTTTGTGGATGGCAAATGTAATTCTGGCAGCAGCCATTTTGTGGATGGCAAATGTGTTAATGCTAACGGCAGCCATTTTGTGGATGGCAAATGTAATTCTGACGGCAGCCATTTTGTGGATGGCAAATGTGCTGCTCCTGGTGGTGAACATCTCAGACTAAGGCTACACGCCACATCACTAAATCCTTCTTACCCAGTAATGACCACTAACGGCCAATACTATATTCCTTCGGGAAGTGAACAGGCTTTAGCCATGTTTCCTATCTCAGTGGTTTCCAATGTGGCACCAACCCTTTCCCCTATCACTCCAGTCGTGAATCCAGCAGTCCTCCCACCTGGATCGTCCCCGGCACCGACCCTTTCTACTGTCACTTCCACTGCCAATTTAGCCGCACACCCACATGAGATGCTCCAAGCAACGGCCTCTCCTCCCAATGCTTCCACTACAACAGCACTCTCACACAGTCTACCTAACCCTATACCCAGTAACTCACAGGCTCTCTCGCAGCCAAGTGCACACCTGTATGGAACGGTGGCAACTGTAACAAGGAGGAGCTCAATCTGGGAGGGGATACCAATAGCACAGGAAGCACAAAAGAGAGGGAATGTTGGCAACCTATTTTTGAAAAAGAACTTCCTGAGGGACCCTTGTTAGTGGTGGGAAAGGGTGACATAACAACAATGGAGACAGACGCTATTGTTAATGCTGACAATTCTCGGTTGGAGCACAATGGAGGTGTAGCTAGAGCTATAGTGGAAGCAGGAGGGGCGACTATTCAAGCTGACAGTCGAATCATTGTTGAGTCACGTGTTCAGATAGCTGTTGGGGACATAGCGGTGACTAAAGCTGGCAATCTCCCGTGTAGAATGATCATACACGCTGTGACCCCTACTTTTGACCCTATTTATCCAGACGTTAGTGCTCAACAACTTCGTGCAGCAATAACTCGCATTTTAGAGTATGCGAATATTAGTGAGCAGATTGAGGCCTTGACAATTCCCGCCATTGGTGTTGGCATTTTCGGTTTCCCTGTTCATGCATGTACAAGAGAAATCGTTGGAATTATAATAAACAAGTGTAGCCCCCCAAGCATTTCCTGCCTCTCTGAAATCAGGTTAATTAGAAATGAGGACAGGACTGTTAAAGCTTTTAAGACTGCCTGCATCACCTGGACCCCACACCATGATACTGGAGCTGCCTAAATAGAGCCCCTCATTCCAAGACTGTTACCTCCTGCTCCTCATACACAAGTGATTACATCTGTACTACCGGTGCCATCTCTACTCCCGCCTCAGGTGCCACCACCAACTGTGCCAATGCTTATGTCTGAGGAGCCCACCCTCTACGTCAAGTTTACACCCCAGCAAGCTGCTACTCTGTTCAACGAAGTTCTAGATCCAGAAAAACAGCCGATGCCTTTCTACAGAAGCATGCTTCAAATCCAAAGGAATTACTCAGCCACGTGGCAAGATCTCATTACCCTGGCAAATTTTAAAGCAGGAGATGCATATTGGCCTGTTATGGATATCGTGTTCAATGATGCCTCACTTGCCAGTGACACTACATGGGACTCTGGTGTTCAGTTCTGCCAACAACTTAAGACATGGGCCTCGGATGAGCTGGCTGACCTATCACTTATTGTCGCCAATGGATTCCAAATGCCTCCAAGCTGATGCAGCCATTGTACGATGACCTGAAGACGTCATCGTTTCCACTATGTACCAAATCCGTGGAAGCTTTCTACGCTCTTAAACAGGCCATACAGTCTGCACCAGCTCTTGGAATCCCAAATTCTGATATCATCTGAGGACATCCAGTTCTCTTAATGGCTCCACACGACATAATTGCTAT
Organism: Ranitomeya variabilis; assembly: GCF_051348905.1. Classification (NCBI taxonomy): domain Eukaryota; kingdom Metazoa; phylum Chordata; class Amphibia; order Anura; family Dendrobatidae; genus Ranitomeya; species Ranitomeya variabilis. Next base: position 10,713,986 of record NC_135233.1, on the reverse strand, counting down.
TCTTGCAACCTAAACATCTGTTGGTGCAGCGTCATATGAGACTCCAATGTTCCCTCTTGATTCCGGATAATGTCACCCTTGTCCGCTGCACCATCCTCAACCCGTCCACGCTGCTTCCTCTTTCCAGGGGGGATGTGGATGATGATACTGATGCTCTCGGAGAAGATGCCTCTACACACTCAGAGGATCATGCCTGTCTCAAACAAATGCAGGAAGAAGCAGCCTCCAAGAAAAACGTGTCTGAAGACCCACTCCCACATGCTGACCTGTCACCTGACGTTCTTCACTGATGGTTCCAGATTTGCAGATGAAACAGGAAGGTTCCATAAGGGATATGCCGTGGTTAGACATGACCAGGTCATCTCAGCCGGATCCCTACCACCGCACATGTCTGCACAAGAAGCGGAACTTAAGGCTTTGACGTTGGCTTGTCAGGAAGTGACGGAGAAGATGGTCAACATCTACACGTATTCAAGATACGCTTTCGGAGTGGCTCATGACTTCGGCAGTATCTGGGCAGCCAGAGGATACCTAATGTCCAGTGGCACTCTTGTAAAACATGCTGCTACCATGCAAGAACTTGTGGCCGCTCTAGATCTACCTTTGGAGGTTGCAGTGATCAAGATCAAAGCTCACGGGAGATTGGATTCTCCAGAAGCAAAGAGGAACTTCTTTGCTGACAAAACAGCAAAAACCTATGCTGCGGATCCATTTGGGAAAGAGAAAGCAGCGGTGTACGTGTCAGAAGACACTGAAGAAGGGACTAAAGGCTCTCTTATGAGGATTATCCATCTACATCAAGACAAGACATCAGATGATGAAAAGAAGTCATGGCAAGAAGGAGGAGCTAAAAAGGATGAAGATGGAGTCTGGAGGATGAACAAAAAGGTCTGTTTACCCCGTAATCTGTACCCCTCTGTGACAGAATGGGCACACAGTATCACCCACAGAGGCAAGAATCGGATGAATGACCTGATTTGGAAGACTTATATGGCACCTGGAATCTCTACTGTCACCCAAAAATATTGTAAGTCCTGCCTTGTGTGTGCAACATGCAATCCAGCACCGCCTCAGAAAGTTACTCAGAAACATTTGGCTATGCCTTTCAGAGAATTCGGATAGATCACATTCAAATGCCAAAAGTAGGGAAGTGCGAGTATGTACTGGTAGTGACTGACATGTTCTCAGGATGGCCCGAAGCCTATCCAGTAACCAACATGACTGCCAGAGTGACTGTTAAGAGACTGATGTAGTCTGCAGATATGGGGTCCCAGAGGTGATTGAGAGTGACCAAGTACCCACATTCATTGCAGCACTAAGGAACTATGGACATTGGTGGGAGCTGATTTGGATTTACATACTCCATATCACCCCCAGAGCAGTGGGAAAGTAGAAACACTGAATGGCACCTTCAAAAATAAAATACTGAAAGCCAGTTAGGAGGTCAGACTTGGACAGATATTTTGCCCGTTGCCTTATACTCAGTCAAAAACACTCCAAGAGGTCCCACTAAACTCACACCATTCGAGATTCTTTTTGGGGGGCCTCCAAGGTTGGGTCAATATTTTCCACAACAGCTAGCCTTAGGAAGTGATACTCTTGTAAATTATGTAATTGTTGTTACTAAAGAACTGTCAGTAACACATGTACAAGTTTTATCATCCATTCCAGGTCCAGATACTAGTGAAGGTACCCATACTTTCCAACCTGGTGACTACGTGCTGGTAAAGAAGTGCATCAGAAAGACATCCCTGGAGTCGAGATTTAAGGGTCCCTACCAAGTGCTCCTGACTACTCATACTTCGGTCAGGATTGCTGAGCGCCTCCTGGATCCATCTCTCACATTGTAAACTTGTTAGACAGTTAGGGACAGAGTAGGATCTGACCTGCTTGTCAAAGTCCAGCTACAAAGGGAGGTTTTCCACAAGGGAAAACTTGTCTCAAACTGGTGAAAACTCCAATTCCCCCCCTCCCGGGTGAGACGGTCAGATCTAGGATGTGTACATCAGGGTTAGTCACATGTGTATTTTATGTAACCATGGAGATGGGAGATTGGAGAGTAATAGATCCAGCAGGTAGGAAAGTCCCGAGGACATGGGTAACGTGCTCCGATGTACCTCCTCGGTATACCCATAATTGGTCACACATTCTCTGGTGTCTATAGCATCCATATTGTCATGAAGCTTCTGATGTCATAGTGACACTTAACACCGGTGGGTTAGGGAACCACGGTGGGATCAAGATAAAAAAAGGTGGTTAATAAAGTATTTAGGGGGGACTGTTGAGGAGAGCCATAAGATCAAATACTTAATTAACCTCAAGACATAAGACATAAGAGATTGAGAGAAGCAACCCATAACTTGTATTGTTTAACCTTACTTAAGTTTCCTCAGATGATCAATGAGACCCTAAAGATGGCTGCCATTTCCTGTATCAGAGCCATGTGCTGGTATCTAAGATGATCAATGAGACCCTAAAGATGGCTGCCATTTCCTGTATCAGCACACCATGTGCTAGTATCCAAGATGACGCCCACCCTGATGACCTCATGGATCCACCCACAGTGACGCCCAACCTGATGACCTCATGGACCAACCCACCCTGATGACCTCATGGATCCGCCCACGGACTTGCTCATTGCCCAACCCACTAACCAATGAAATACATCCGATCACTCCCATTTTAGAGCTAACCGAGCCCCCTTACAGGAAATATATAAGCTTGTGTTTTAAGCCAAATAAAGTCCTTCTTGGAGCTGAGCCACAGATTGATCAAGGAGAGTATACATCTGACTGTGTGGTGTATTTCTATAGTGCGCACCTGATCAATATCCATTAGGCCAGGAGTAGGCAACTAGAGAATTGAACATTTTATTAATTGTTCAACCCAACAGCTCTAGTTTCTGAGATATTTAATCGTTAATTAATTAATTACACTAGATTTCTGGCTTCAAAAATTGAAAAAGTGTCTTTTATAAACTTATAATATTTAAGACAATGTTAGAGTCAGAACACGAAAATCCATCACATCTGTTATCACAGAAACATCACATTGGGGGAACGGATCATTTTCATGGATAAATTATCTCAAAACTAGAAACAATTCAGCAAAATATCAGAAATCAGATAAATAAACCTCGGCCCCTGATTATTGCTCTCAATATCTATGATACAGTTCAGTTAGAACATCTGATCTTAATCAAAACACCAAAAACCCACTGGAATCAGCAGAAAAGAAATCACTATTTCTCATCTTTCTTTTTACAAATGTTTGGACTTTTCAGCATTCACCAAAAAGCTGTTGAACAAATAGTCAAAGAGCTACAGACACTGATCACATGGAGCGTTTCATCCGACCTCCCCGATCACCATCAATATCATGGAGACGACACAGAACAGGTTTATCCCGAGGATACAAGATTGATACAAGTATTTACAAAAACAGGAAGTGGCGGGGCTAATGCCGCTACAATATGTAGATTAGCAGGAAGGGGCAGGGCTAATGCTACAATATGTAGATTAGCGGGAAGGGGCGGGGCTAATGCTGCTACAATATGTAGATTAGCAGGAAGGGGCAGGGCTAATGCTACTACAATATGTAGATTAGCGGGAAGGGGCGGGGCTAATGCTGCTACAATATGTAGATTAGCGGGAAGGGGCGGGACTTATTCTACTACAATATGTAGATTAGGGGCGTCACTCTTGTATCTTCCTGTATAAACTTGTTCTTTGTCGTCTCCATGATATCGATGGTGATCGGGGAGGTCGGATGAAACGCTCCATGTGATCAGTGTCTGTAGCTCTTTTACTATTTGTTCAACAGCTTTTTGGCGAATGCTGACAAGCCCAAATATTTGTAAACAAAAGAAAGAATAGTTATTTCTGTAGTTGATATAAGCAAGTAAAGTCTTATTATCTGAGATTGTAATAAATCATTATCAGATTATCATCTACTGAAATTAAAAAACTGCTGATAGATCTTCAGGAAGGTCCACTGTCTCTAAAGAACTTTGGTCTCTGACTGCAGCTGGAAAAAGCCTCCACTTAGATATTAATGGAAGCAAAACCTGAGTAGGACATTTGCATAGCTCCGCCTCCTTATGGGTTATCTGCTAGTAACTCCGCCCTCCAAAAGCTATAAAGGTCCTGGAAGAAGCAGTAAATGACCCACACAGGAGGCGGCAGATAGCAATTCCTCCATGTGTCCTTCTACCTCTCGTCCCAGCCCATCCCCGTCCGTCCAGCGTCATCAGCACCAGTACTCATTTCCTACCGCGTTCACTGGGCTCCGGCTCACATTGCTCATAGACCGGAGACGATTATTGGTGCCAGATCGGTGATAAAGGAGCCATCACCAATGGAAACCGCGAGCCGTTCATCCTCCTCCACCAGACAGAAGAGCGACCGTCTCCACGTGACATCCTCCCCCTCCTGGGAAATCCATCGTCGGTTCCAGGAGACGATTTCTACCATGATATTGATGGGGATGAAACATTCAGGGTTTTTATTTCTACTAATTACTTAATATCTTTTTAACAAATGCTGAAAAGCTCAAACGTTTGAGAAAAATAGGAAATAGCTTCTAATTATATTTTAAGTTCATGTTCTCCAGTTTTAGTGTTCTCCATGATTCCGGGCACTTTGGCCTTTTAATGAAACTCAAATCTTCTGATTGAGCTTTAATTATTAAGAATTTCAGAAGAAGCTTCTGTGATCAGTGATTATGGGGGAAGATCGGCCATCAAAGAGCTCAACTGAGAAAAGTTCCACTGAGGAATTTGGCGAAGATTATAGAGAAAATCTGCATAGCTCCACCCCCTTCTGGGGAAACAGATTCCAGAAACTTCTCTGTACAAGTAGAAAGGAAACGTCAGAAGAGACAATGGTCCCGACTTTATAATGAGACCACTCAGATAAGGAGAATGTGTAGCCCCGCCCCTTCCTGTTTATGTAAATACATGTATCAATCTTGTATCTTCCAGCATAAACCTGTTCTGTGTCGTCTCCATGATGTTGATGGTGATCGGGGAGGTCGGATGAAACGCTCCATGTTATCAGTGTCTGTAGCTCTTTGACTATTTGTTCAATAGCTTTTTGGCAAATGCTGAAAAGCCCAAATATTTTTATAAAACAGAAAGATGAGAAATAATGTTTTTTTTCTGCTGATTCTAGTTTGTTTTTGGTGGTTTGGTTAAGATCAGATGTTGAAAACAATAATCAGGGGCCGAGGTTTATTTATCGGATTTAGGATATTTTGCTGAATTGTTTCTTGTTTTGAGATAATTCATCCATGAAAATGATCCGTTCCCCCCATGTGATGTTTGTGTGATAACAGATGTGATGGATTTTGGTGTTTTGACTCTAACATTGTCTTAAATATTATAAACTTATAAAAGACACTTTTTCAGTTTTTGAAGCCAGAAATCTACTGTAATTAAACACTTCTGTCTAATCCTCGGGTTTCCAGGGAACAGTCCTAAGGCTCCACGCCATCTTCTTATGGGCTCTGAATGGGTTTAAGGTGGATCCAGCGGCCTCTTCTGACACCTCCCTTCATTAGTAGCCACTTTCCACAAGGGGCTGGAGCTATGCAAATCTTCATCTTTTTGGCAACTTCCTTAGCGGAGAGATTTGTGGAGCTTTGGTCATTGATGAAGGTCTCCATCCTGTGTCTTCCTCAACAAAGGTCTTTTGTGATCAGAAATATTCTTTAGATTAACAATGTGACTTTGGTGTTGACACATTGGCTCTAGTTTCAAAGATATTTAATAGTTAATTACGGTAGAATTCTGGCTTCAAAAATTGAAAAAGTGTCTTTTATAAACTTATAATATTTAAGACAATGTTAGAGTCAAAACACCAAAATCCATTGCACTTTTTATCGCAGAAAAATCATGTAACAGAGTGTCCCCCCAGCCTGTACACATGGATCATACTTTAAGGCCCCGTCACACATAGCGATTTACCAACGATCACGACCAGCGATACGACCTGGCCGTGATCGTTGGTAAGTCGCTGTGTGGTCGCTGGGGAGCTGTCACACAGACCGCTCTCCAGCGACCAACGATCAGGGGAACGACTTCGGCATCGTTGAAACTGTCTTCAACGATGCCGAAGTCCCCCTGCAGCACCCGGGTAACCAGGGTAAACATCGGGTTACTAAGCGCAGGGCCGCGCTTAGTAACCCGATGTTTACCCTGGTTACCAAAAAAAACAAACAGTACATACTCACCATCTGATGTCCGTCAGGTCCCTTGCCGTCTGCTTCCTGCTCTGACTGAGTGCCGCCGTACAGTGAGAGCAGAGCGCAGCGGTGACGTCACTGCTGTGCTGTACTTTCACTTTCACTTTGCGGCGCTCAGTCAGTGTGGGAAGCAGACGGCAAGGGACCTGACGGACATCAGATGGTGAGTATGTAGTGTTTGGTTTTTTTACATTTACGCTGGTAACCAGGGTAAAGATCGGGTTACTAAGCGCGGCCCTGCGCTTAGTAACCCGATGTTTACCCTGGTTACCAGTGAAGACATCGCTGGATCGGTGTCACACACACCGATTCAGCGATGTCAGCGGGACCTCAACGACCAAAAAACGGCCCAGGCCGTTCCGACACGACCAGCGATCTCACAGCAGGGGCCTGGTCGCTGCTACGTGTCACACATAGCGAGATCGCTACTGAGGTCGCTGTTGCGTCACAAAACTTGTGACTCAGCAGCGATCTCGCTATGTGTGACAGGGCCTTTAATCAGGCTTACATTAGCATTCCTGGCCCTGTATCTGGTGGGGGCATGCTTGTCTTTGTTTCCCTCTGCAGGGGGCGTCTACAGTACACAAACCTGTAGAGAGACTGCAGACAGGGTTGCTGGAACTTTCTTAATCCTTGGAGCTATGTTTAAGGGGGTGGGTGTTGGGGTCTGCCCCTTTGTTTGGCACAGATACTAAGAGTGGTAGGACAACAAGCCACATGTTCAGTTAGTTGATGCTGTGTGCTTTGAAGGGCAAGGATCTGCAGCTGCAGCTGGATCCTGGTATCATGTATGGAGACTGGAGATCATTTTGCCACATGGAATTGTGAGGTCTCACCACCCTACTGGATTTAAGGACTGAATCTGAAGACTGTAGTTGTGTGGTGACTTGGGAAGGGCTGGGATCTTATGCTGAGGCGAGATCCTGTTGCCTGTGTGTGGAGGGTTTAAAGCTGCCATGTTGGACTGTGTTGTGTCCCTCATCTGCTGGAGCCATTGAATTGACTCAAAGGCTATTTCTATTTCCCTGGCGTCGGATTGCCGGGTGGTGCCCACGGATCTGGTCCCTTTGCGTGGACTCATTGTGGACGCTACAGAATTACTTTCATTTGTGTTGTCCCAGTCCCCTGTTCCAATAAATCTTGTTGGATTGTTTATCGGCCTGGTGTCTCTTGCTGCTCTGTCGCAAACCCCGTCACACATCACATCGGGGGAACGGATTATTTTCATGGATGAATTATCTCAAAACTAGAAACAATTCCGCAAAATATGCTAAATCAGATAAATAAACCTCGGCCCCTGATTATTGCTTTCAATATCTATGATATAGTTCAGTTAGAACATCTGATCTTAACCAAAACCACACTGGAATCAGCAGAAACAAAATCATTATTTCTCATCTTTCAGTTTTTTACAAATGTTTGGACTTTTCAGCATTCGCCAAAAAGCTGTTAAACAAAAAGGAAAAGAGCTACAAACACTGATCACATGGAGCGTTTCATCCGACCTCCCCGATCACCATCAATGTCATGGAGACGACACAGAACAGGTTTATCCCGGAGGATACAAGATTGATACATGTATTTATATAAACAGGAAGGGGCGGGACTTATTGTACTACAATATGTAGATTAGCAGGAAGGGGCTGGACTTATTCTACTACAATATGTAGATTAACAGGAAGGGGCGGGGCTAATGCTGCTGCCATATGTAGATTAGGGGCGTCAGTCTTGTATCTTCCTGTATAATCCTGTTCTGTGTCGTCTCCATGATATTGATGGTGATCGGGGAGGTCGGATGAAACGCTCCATGTGATCAGTGTCTGTAGCTCTTTTACTATTTGTTCAACAGCTTTTTGGCGAATGCTGAAAAGCCCAAATATTTGTAAACAAAAGAAAGAATAGTTATTTCTGTAGTTGATATAAGCAAGTAAAGTCTTATTATCTGAGATTGTAATAAATCATTATCAGATTTTCATCTAGTGAAATGAAAAAACTGCTGATAGATCTTCAGGAAGGTCCACTGTCTCTAGAGAACTTTGGTCACTGACTGCAGATAGGAAAGCCTCCACTTAGGTATTAATGGAAGCAAAACCAGAGTAGGACATTTGCATAGCTCCGCCTCCTTATGGGTTATCCGCTAGTAACTCCGCCCTCCAAAAGCTATAAAGGTGCTGAAAGAAGCAATAAATGACCCACACAGGAGGCGGCAGATAGCAATTCCTCCATGTGTCCTTCTACCTCTCGTCCCAGCCCATCCCCATCCGTCCAGCGTCATCAGCACCAGTACTCATTTCCTAACGTGTTCACTGGGCTCCGGCTCACATTGCTCATAGACGACTATTGGTGCCAGATCGGTGATAAAGGAGCCATCACCAATGGAAGCCGCGAGCCGTTCATCCTCCTCCACCAGACAGAAGAGCGACCATCTCCACGTGACATCCTCCCCCTCCTGGGAAATCCATCGTCGGTTCCAGGAGAGGATTTCTACCATGATATTGATGGGGATGAAACATTCAGGGCTTTTATTTCTACTAATTACTTAATATCTTTTTAACAAATGCTGAAAAGCTCAAATGTTTGAGAAAAATAGGAAATAAGTTATAAATATATTTTGAGCTCATGTTCCCCAGTTTTAGTGTTCTCCATGATTCCGGGCACTTTGGCCTTTTAATGAAACTCAAATCTTCTGATTGAGCTTTAATTATTAAGAATTTCAGAAGAAGCTTCTGTGATTAGTGATTATGGGGGAAGATCGACGATCAAAGAGCTCAACTGAGAAAAGTTCCACTGAGGAATTTGGCGAAGATTATAGAGAAAATCTGCATAGCTCCACCCCCTTGTAGGGAAACAGATTCCAGAAAGTTCTCTGTACAAGTAGGAAGGAAACGTCAGAAGAGACAATGGTCCCGACTTTATAATGAGACCCACAGGAGGGCCCAGGATGGTGGGGGGGACTCACTCAGGTAATGAGAATGCGTAGCCCCGCCCCGCCCCTTCCTGTTTATGTAAATACTTGTATCAATATTGTATCCTCCGGGATAAACCTGGTTCTGTGCAGTCTCTGCTGATAGCAGTGAGTCTTGGCTTTTTGTGGGATAGATGATGAGTATATTATGTGGCACTGAGGGTCCTTGGTGTTTTGATTAAGATCAGATGTTGTAGCTGAGGTATAACGAGGGTTTTTTTTAATTGATTTTTAGATATTTTTCTGAACTGATTCTAGTTTTGAGATGATTCATCCATGAATATAATCCGTCCCCCAATGTGACTTGTGTGTGATAACAGACGCTGTCGCTTTTGCTCTTTTGATTCTAGCAGAGTCTGAAGTAATGAAATATCCTGTATAATTAGCTTATATTTTAATTTGCAGCTTACAATGCCATAAAAGACACTTGTTCACTTTTTGATGCCAGAAATCTCCTGTGATTAATTAATTAGTTATGACATTAAATATCTCAGAAACTAGAGCCAATCTGTCAAAACCAAAGTCATATTCCTAATCAGCTCCATAAACGCCATATAAAACCATCCAGACATCGTTGGCACCGGAATCACCGTACACCGGTGTAATCACTGAAGATTGCCGGAAGAAGATACAAGACCAACGATCATCGAGAAATCTCCATCCTGCACGAGAAAGACTACTGAACAATTAGTGAAACACTGATCATATGGAGCGTTTCATCCGACCTCCCCGACCACCATCTAATATCATGGAGACGACACAGAACAGGATTATACGGGAAGATACAAGACTGATACAATGTATTTACATAGATAGGACACGGTGGGGCTAGTCCTACTACTGTATGTATATTAGCAGGAAAGGGTGGGGCTTATCCTACCAAAATATGCAGATTAGCAAGAAGGATGAGTTTGTGAATATTGGCCAATTGCATGAAGAAGATCTGTTATGAGAAGACCTTTGTTAAGGAAGACAAAGGATGAAGATATTTACTGATGATCAAAGGTCCAGAAAACAATTGGGGAATTTGTCTAGACAGTGAAAATCTGCATAGCTCCACTCCCTTCTTGAAGATGGTGAGCAGCTACTGTATACAAATGAAAGGACTGAAGAGAGCTGTCTGGGAAGTTAAGAGTTAACCCCTCTCATGGGGTGTAAGTCCTCACTCCAGGGTCTGGAGCGTCATTGAAATTAGCTGTAAATGACAAAAGCTTTTTTGAAAGAGAATGACAGCAGATAAAAAAAGTCAATTGCTAACTTGCCTATTTTAATACTGTCTACCTAATTAAAGCAATTTAAGAACTTGAGAATACCTCTTTAAATGTTAAATATTTAGCCCCGCCCCTACCTATTTATGTAAATACTTGTATCCTCCGGGATAAACGTGTTCTGTGCCGTCTCCATGATATTGATGGTGATCAGTGTTTGTAGCTCTTTTACTAATTGTTTAAAAGCTTTTTGGCAAATGCTGAAAAGCCCAAATTGTTACCACAACTGTTTACACTATAAGTATTTCTCATCTTTCTTTTTTTGTTAATATTCAGGCTTCTCAGAGTTACCAAACAGCTGACAAACAATTAATAACAGAGCTAGCGATCACATGGAGCGTTTCATCTGACCTCCCCGATCACCATGAACATCATGGAGACGACACAAGTGATACATGTATGCAAATAAACAGGAAGGGGCGGGGCTAGTCCTGCCAATATTTGTACAATTGCAAGAAGGGGCAGGGCTTATCTCACTATGCAGATAACCAGGACTGGGGTGGCGTTAAACATTCCTCCCTGATTGCTGATCCCTGAGGCTTTTCCTGCATTTCTTAAAAAATAGAGCTCAGTTGGAAGACTTGTGCTTAGTCAAAAGATGAAGGAACGACCAAGACTCAGAGATAATACTCAGAATCAGAGAAAACTCTAAGATATATAAACATAAGTTTCATTTATAGTTATAACTTCCTATTTTTCACAAATATTTGAGCGTTTAGAAGGAAGGAGAAGGAAGAGTTTGTGATCATTGGTCACATTGTATTTTGTACAGACATTCCCAGCCTGCAGATGCGCACTTATTACACCTACAACCGAGGAACCTCCATATCCTCAGCATAGACATCAACACATTCATGTTCTGCACCTGTACAACAAGGCAGGAGCACAAATAATATAATTACAAGTTTTGTTCCCAATTCTCCGGGTTCTTACTATTATCTGTGAGTCTGGTTCATTCATTGGTGTTTTAATCAAACTCAAGACTTCTGACTGACCTTTAGTTACTAAGAATTTCAGAGGGAGCCTCTGAGATCAGTGATCATGGAGGACAATCTGCTTTCTAAAAATTTTGACTGCAAAAAAGTGACCAAACTTTGAAAAAAAAGGAATTTGGCAAGCAAAGATTATAGAGAATAATTTGAATAGCTCCACCCCCTTCTGGGAAAACAGATGCCAGAAACTTCTATACAAGTGGAAAGGAAATGTCAGAAGAGACCGTAGTCCTGGCCCTAATATCCACTGACTAGACCCCGCAGAAATATATATCAGGGTGGGGTGGGCTCATTCAGCTAATGATAATATTTAGCCCCGCCCCTTCTTCTTTATGTAAATACATGTATCAATCTTGTATCCTCCGGGCTAAACCTGTTCTGTGTCATCTCCATGATGTTGATGGTGATCGGTGAGGGGAGGTCAGATGAAACGCTCCATGTGATCAGTGCTCATAGTTCTTTTACTATTTGTTTAACAGTTTTTTGGCAAATGCTGAAAAGCCCAAATATTTGTGAAAAGTCGAAATAGTATGCTGAAATTTTACTTCATTGAGAAAATAAATTGTTATGTTTTCTACATATATTTGCAACAATAAAACAGTTAAACAGAGCTAGCGTTTGTTTGAAGCGAACATGTCATACCAGATTAAACTAATTTCCTTCTATAATGGAATCACTGACTAGGCAGTTCAGGGAAATGCGGTAGATATAGCATATCTCGACTTCAGCAAAGCATTTGGTAAAGTATCTCACACTATCCTCATTGAAAAAATGACAAATTGTGGGACTGAAGAGGCTACGGTTAGGTGGATTCATAACTGGCTCAGTGATCGTATTCAAAGAGTGGTGATAAATGGTAGCACATCTAATTGGAAGAGTGTTTCAAGTGGGGAACCACAAAGCTCTGTCGTGGCCACAATGTTACAAGTGGGGTAACATGTTAGGGCATGTTAGGTTAGATTATAGGTTGAACTAGATGGACTTAAAGTCTTCCTTCAACCTTAATAACTATGTATTTAGTCTACGTTCACATTTGCGGCCTGCGCCGCAGCGTCGGGCGCCGCAGCGTCGCCGCATGCGTCATGCGCCCCTATATTTAACATGGGGGCGCATGGACATGCGTTGCACTTGCGTTTTGCGACGCATGCGTCACTGCGGCGCACGCGTCCGGGCGCAGAGGACGCAGCAAGTTGCATTTTTGCTGCGTCCAAAATCAACCAAAAAAAGGACGCATGCGTCGCAAAACGCAGCGTTGTGCATGCGTTTTGCTGCATTTTTGTTTGCGTTGTGCGTTGCGTCGCCGACGCTGCGGCGCACAACGCAAATGTGAACGTAGCCTAACAAGGCTCTGTCGTGGCCCCAATGTTGTTCAACATTTTTATAAATGATCTAGATAAGGGAACTGAAGGTAAACTGATCAAATTTGCAGACGATGTAAAGCTAGGAGGGATATCTAGCAGTAGAGAAGACAGAGAATGGATTCAGAAGGATCTAGATGAGCTTGAACAATGGGCAGCGACTAATAGAATGGTTTTTAACAGGGAGAAATGCAAGAATCTACATCTGGTGCTGTGAGGAGGCCGTTGTTGCTGTGGTTTTGTGCTTGTGGGGCAGTGCGATCTTGAGTCTTGTGGACTCAGTCTTGGAGCATGTGTGCTGTGTGGCACCAGGCCGCCCGCTCTGCTGGTGAATTGTCGCTGCGGAGGTGGTTAGTGCACAACACTACTCCTTTAAGGCAACAATAGTTAGGACCCACTGAGTTCGCTGTGACGCTGCAGCAGCTTCATACAGTCTGATCAGAATGTTAAGCTAAGAACCTCATGTTCACTTATATGTACATTTTTGCATAGTGGCATTGGATCAACAGATGATCTTTCATAGGTGCTGTTCATGCTCTTTTTTCAGACTTTTGTTATCAAATCTTCTCTAAACTCTTTTTCTTAGACATTATTGTACGCTCGTTTACCATTCTGTATCAACGATACATCACAAATAATATTCAACACCAGATAAAAAGTCAGAATTCAAAAACATCAACTACAAATAAATACTAATAACAACAAAATTATAAAGAGTTATATACAATTATCACATGAAGCGTTTCATCCAACCTCCCCTCCCTAATCACCATCAATATGGAGACAACAAAAAATCAAAACATGTTTAGCCAGGAAGATTAATACATATATTTACATAAACATGAAGGGGCTAAACATTTATATATATAAAGGGTATTCTCAATGTCTAAAACTCTAAGTTAACTCTTAACATCCCAGCCAGATCTCTTCAGTCCATTGCTTTTATGCAGCTCACCTCCCTCCTTTCCATCTCATCTTAAAGAAGGGGTGGAGCTATGCAAATCTTACTTTTCTAGACAAAATCCTGAATTGATGGTTTTCTGGACCTTTGATCTTCGAAGATCTTCATCCATTGTTTTCCCCAACAAAAATCTTCGATGACAGATCTTCATGCAACTGGCCAATATTCGTAAACTCATCTTCCTACAACTTTCTGATAATCTACATATTCTAGTAGGATCAGCTCTGCCCCTTCCTTTTTATGTAAATACATGTATAAATCCTGTATCCTCCGGGCTAAACCAGTTCTGTGTCGTCTCCATAATATTGATGGTTATCGGGGAGAGGAGGTCGGATGAATCTAATCGAAGTGATTAGTGTTTGTAGCTATTTTACTATTTGTTTAACGTTTTTTTGGCAAATGTTAAAGAGCCCAAATAGTTGAGAAAAATAAGAAGGATGTGCTTAATCTTAGTTTTATTAATTAAAGTGAAGCAATAATTTTGATCTTGCAATACTGTAATAAGCCAGAGCCAGCATGAGTTTGTAGCGAATAAATCATAAAAAATTGACCAAAGTTTGAAAAAAATTGAATTTTGCAAGCAAAGATTATAGAGAAAAATTTGCATAACTCCACCCCCTTCTGGGAAAACAGATGAGCCCACAGAATTAAACATCAGGGTGGAGCAGGTCACACAGGTAATGATATTATTTAGCCCCGCCCTTCCTTTTAATGTAAATACATGTATCAATCTTGTATCCTCTGGGATAAACCTGTTCTGTGTCGTCTCCATGATGTTGATGGTGATCAGTGAGGGGAGGTCGGCTGAAACGCTTAATGTGATTAGTGTTTATAGCTCTTTTACTATTTGTTTAACAGCTTTTTGGTAAATGCTGAAAAGCCTAAATATTTGTGAAAAATAGAATGAAAAATGTGCTGAATTGCTACTTCATTGAGGAAGCAAACTGCTAAATTAGTTCTATGAATGTTTGTAAGAATAAAATTGTTAAACAGAGTTAATGTGAGTTTGTTGCAAACAAGTCATACCAGATTAAACTAATTTCCTTCTATGATGGAAACACTGACTATGCAGATCAGGGAAATGTGGTAGATATAGTATATCTCGATTTCTGCAATGCATTTGATAAAGTATCTCAAACTATCCTAATTGAAAAAATGACCAATTGTGGGACTGTCGAGGCTACGGTTAGGTGGGTTCATAACTGGTCAGTGATCGTACTCAAAGAGTGGTGATAAATCTTAGCACATCCAATTGGAATAGTGCTTCAAGTGGGGTGCCACAAGGCTCTGTCATAGTCCCAGTATTGTTCAACAATTTTATAAATGATCTAGATAAGGTAAACTGATGCAATTTTTCAGGCGATGTAAAGCTAGGAGGGATAGCTAACAGTAGAGAAGACAGAGAGAGGATTCAGAAGGATCTAGATAAGCTTGAACAATGGGCAGCTCCACCCCCTTCTGGGAAAACAGATGACCCCACAGAAATATACATCAGGATGGGGTGGGCTCACTCAGGTAGTGATATTATTTAGCCCTGCCCTTTCCTTTTAATGTAAATACATGTATCAATCTTGTATCCTCTGGGATAAACCTGTTCTGTGTTGTCTCCATGATGTTGATGGTGATCGGTGAGGGGAGGTCAGATGAAACACTTCATGTGATATGTGTTTATATCGCTTTTACTATTTGTTTAACAGCTTTTTGGCAAATGCTGAAAAGCCCAAATATTTGTAAAAAAATAGAATAAAAAATGTGCTGAATTGCTACTTCATTGAGAAAATAAACTGCTATAATTGTTCTATAAAGGTTAGTGAGAATTAAATTGTTAAACTGAGCTAGCATGAGTTTGTTGCTAACAAGTCATACCAGATTAAACTAATTTCCTTCTGTGATGGAAACACTGACTATGCAGATCAGGGAAATGTGGTAGATATGGTATATCTCTATTTCAGCAACGCATTTGATAAAGTATCTCACACTATCCTAATTGAAAAAATGACCAATTGATGGGACTGACGAGGCTACGGTTAGGTGGATTCATAACTGGCTCAGTGATCGTACTCAAAGAGAGGTGATAAATGGTAGCACGTCCAATTAGAATAGTGCTTCAAGTTGGGTACCTCAAGACTCTGTCATGGTCCCAGTAATGTTCAACATTTTTATAAATGATCTACATAAGGTAAACTGATGCAATTTTTCAGGCGACGTAAAGCTAGGAGGGATAGCTAACACTAGAGAAGACAGAAAGGATTCAGAAGGATCTAGATAAGCTTCAACAATGGGCAGCGACTAAAAGAATGGATTTTAACAAGGAGAATTGCAAGAATCTACATCTGGTGCCATGAGTAGGCCGTTGTTGCTGTGGTTTTGTGCTTGTGGGGCAGTGCGATCTTGAGTCTTGGGGACTCAGTCTTGGAGCATGTGTGCTCTGTGTGGCACCAGGCGGCCCGCCCTCCTAGTGAATTGTCGCTGCGGAGGTGGTTAGTGCATGACGCCATTCCATTAAGGCAACAATAGTTAGGACTCACTGAGTTCGCCATGACGCTGCAGCAACTTCATACAGTCTAATAAGAATGTTAAACAAAGAGCCTCATATTCACTTATATGTACATTTTTGCATAGCGGCATTGGATCAACATATGCTCCTTTTTCAGCCTTTTGATATTAGATCCTCTTTGTGCTAATTTTCTTAAACATTATTGTATGATCATTTATCTTTCCATAACAATGATACAGCACAAATAATATTCAACATCAGATAATAAGCCAAAACTCAGGAACATCAAATACAATAAAAAAATTATCTTTCTTTTAGTCACAAAAAAAGCAAAACAGGTTTATCCTGGAAGATTGATACATATAAATACATAAACAGGAAGGGGTGAGGCTAGGCATTTTACATAAAAAGAGTATTCTCAAGTTCTAAAACTCTGGGTTAACTCTTAACATCCCAGACAAATCTCTCCAGTCCATTGGTTTCTATGCAGCTCACTTCCCTCCTTTCCATCTCATCTTAAATAAGGAGGTGGAGCTATGGAAATCCTCATTTTCAAGACAAACTCCTTAATGGATGGCTTTACTAGAATTTCAGAAGCAGCGTCTGAGATCAGTGATCATGGAGGAAGATCTGCTTTGGAAAAAATTTGAATGCAAAAAAGTGACAAAAGTGTGAAAAAAAATGGAATTTGGCAAGCAAAGATTATAGATAAAAATCTGCATAGCTCCACCCCCTTCTGGTAAAACAGATGACCCCACAGAAATATACATCAGGATGGGGTGGGATCACTCAGGTAATGATATTATTTAGCCCTGCCCTTTGCTTTTAATGTAAATACATGTATCAATCTTGTTTCCTCTGGGATAAACCTGTTCTGTGTCGTCTCCTTGATGTTGATGGTGATCAGTGAGGGGAGGTCGGCTGAAACGCTCAATGTGATCAGTGTTTATAGCTCTTTTACTATTTGTTTAACAGCTTTTTGGCAAATGCTGAAAAGCCCAAATATTTGTGAAAAATAGAATAAAAAATGTGCTGAATTGCTACTTCATTGAGGAAGCAAACTGCTAAATTAGTTCTATAAATGTTTGTAAGAATAAGATTGTTAAACACAGTTAGTGTGAGCTTGTTGCAAACAAGTCATACCAGATTAAGCTAATTTCCTTCTATGATGGAAACACTGACTATGCAGATCAGGGAAATGTGGTAGATATAGTATATCTCGATTTCTGCAACGCATTTGATAAAGTATCTCAAACTATCCTAATTGAAAAAATGACCAATTGTGGGACTGTCGAGGCTACGGTTAGGTGGATTCATAACTGGCTCAGTGATCGTACTCAAAGAGTGGTGATAAATCTTAGCACATCCAATTGGAATAGTGCTTCAAGTGGGGTGCCACAAGGCTCTGTCATAGTCCCAGTAATGTTCAACATTTTTATAAATGATCTACATAAGGTAAACTGATGCAATTTTTCAGGTGACGTAAAGCTAGGAGGGATAGCTAACACTAGAGAAGACAGAAAGGATTCAGAAGGATCTAGATAAGCTTCAACAATGGGCAGCGACTAAAAGAATGGATTTTAACAAGGAGAATTGCAAGAGTCTACATCTGGTGCCGTGAGGAGGCCATTGTTGCTGTGGTTTTGTGCTTGTGGGGCAGTGCGATCTTGAGTCTTGGGGACTCAGTCTTGGAGCATGTGTGCTCTGTGTGGCACCAGGCGGCCCGCCCTCCTAGTGAATTGTCGCTGCGGAGGTGGTTAGTGCATGACGCCATTCCTTTAAGGCAACAATAGTTAGGACCCACTGAGTTCGCCATGACGCTGCAGCAACTTCATACAGTCTAATAAGAATTTTAAACCAAGAGCCTCATATTCACTTATATGTACATTTTTGCATAGCGGCATTGGATCAACATATGCTCCTTTTTCAGCCTTTTGATATTAGATCCTCTTTGTGCTAATTTTCTTAAACATTATTGTATGATCATTTATCTTCCCATAACAATGATACAGCACAAATAATATTCAACATCAGATAATAAGCCAAAACTCAGGAACATCAAATACAATAAAAAAATTATCTTTCTTTTAGTCACAAAAAAAGCAAAACAGGTTTATCCTGGAAGATTGATACATATAAATACATAAACAGGAAGGGGTGAGGCTAGGCATTTTACATAAAAAGAGTATTCTCAAGTTCTAAAACTCTGGGTTAACTCTTAACATCCCAGACAAATCTCTCCAGTCCATTGGTTTCTATGCAGCTCACTTCCCTCCTTTCCATCTCATCTTAAATAAGGAGGTGGAGCTATGGAAATCCTCATTTTCCAGACAAACTTCTTAATGGATGGCTTTACTAGAATTTCAGAAGCAGCGTCTGAGATCAGTGATCATGGAGGAAGATCTGCTTTGGAAAAAATTTGAATGCAAAAAAGTGACAAAAGTGTGAAAAAAAATGGAGTTTGGCAAGCAAAGATTATAGAGAAAAATTTGCATAGCTCCACCTCCTTCTGAGAGAACAGATGACCCCACAGAAATATACATCAGGATGGGGTGGGCTCACTCAGGTAATAATATTATTTAGCCCTGCCCTTTCCTTTTAATGTAAATACATGTATCAATCTTGTATCCTCTGGGATAAACCTGTTCTGTGTTGTCTCCATGATGTTGATGGTGATCAGTGAGGGGAGGTCGGCTGAAACGCTCAGTGTGATCAGTGTTTATAGCTCTTTTACTATTTGTTTAACAGCTTTTTGGCAAATGCTGAAAAGCCCAAATATTTGTGAAAAATAGAATAAAAAATGTGTTGACTTGCTACTTCATTGAGAAAATAAACTGCTGTAATTGTTTTATAAATATTTGTGAGAAGAAAATTGTTAAACAGAGTTAGTGTGAGTTTGTTGTAAACAAGTCATACCTGATTAAACTAATTTCCTTCTATGATGGAAACACTGACTATGCAGATCAGGGAAATGTGGTAGATATAGTATATCTCGATTGCAGCAACGCATTTGATAAAGTATCTCACACTATCCTCATTAAAAAAATGACCAATTGTGGGACTGACGAGGCTACTGTTAGGTGGATAGATAACTGGCTCAGTGATCGTACTCAGAGTGGTGATAAATGGTAGCACATCCAATTGGAATAGTGCTTCAAGTTGGGTACCACAAGGCTTTGTCGTGGCCCCAGTATTGTTCAACATTTTTTATAAATGATCTAGATAAGGTAAACTGATGCAATTTTTCAGGCGATGTAAAGCTAGGAGGGATAGCTAACAGTAGAGAAGACAGAGAGAGGATTCAGAAGGATCTAGATAAGCTTGAACAATGGGCAGCGACTAATAGAATGAATTTAACAGGGAGAAATGCAAGATTCTACATCTGGTGCCGTGAGGAGGCCGTTGTTGCTGTGGTTTTGTGCTTGTGGGGCAGTGCGATCTTGAGTCTTGGGGGCTCAGTCTTGGAGCATGTGTGCTGTGTGGCCCCAGGCCGCCCGCCCTCCTAGTGAATTGTCGCTGCGGAGGTGGTTAGTGCACGATGCCACTCCTTTAAAGCAACAAAAGTTAGGACCCACTGAATTTGCCGTGACGCTGCAGCAACTTCTTACAGTCTGATAAGAATGTTAAACTAAGAACCTCATATTCACTTATATGTACATTTTTGCATAGTGGCATTGGATCAACATATGCTATTTTTTTCAGTCTTTTGATATTAGATCTTCTTTTAGCTCATTTTCTTAAACATTATTGTATGATCATTTATCTTTCCATAACAATGATACAGCACAAATAATATTCAACATCAGATAATAAGCCAAAACTCAGGAACATCAAATACAATAAAAAAATTATCTTTCTTTTGTTCACAAAGAAACAAAACAGTTTTAGCCAGGAAGATTTATACATATATTTACATAAGCAGGAAGGGGTGAGGCTAGACATTTTACATAAAAAGGGTATTCTCAAATTCTAAAACTCTGGGTTAACTCTTAACATTCCAGACAAATCTCTCCAGTCCATTGTTTTTTATGCAGCTCACCTCCCTCCTTTCCATCTCTGTTGTGAATCCGCTTTTTGGGCTTCCCTGGTGGTTGCTGGTGGTACTGGTGACTTGTGTGCGCTTTGCTGTCTCAGTTCACCTGCTCCCATCAGTGTTTGGGAGTTTCCTATTTAGCCTTGCTCTCCAGTCATTTCCTTGCCGGTCATCATTGTAACCAGAGCCTTCGGTTGCATGTTCCTGCTACTAGTCTGCTGATCAGCTAAGTGGACTTTGTCCTTTTGTTTTGTATCTTTTGTCCAGTTTGCAGTTTTTGTTATTCTCTGTAGCTGGAAGCTCTTGCGGGCTGAAATTGCCACTCCTGTGTCATGAGTTGACACAGGAGTCTTAAAGTAATTTCAGGATGGTTTTTTGAAAGGGTTTTCAGTTGACCGTGAAGTCCTCTTTTGTATCCTTCTGCTATCTAGTAAGTGGACCTCTCTTTGCTAAATCTACTTTCATACTGTGTATGTCTTTTCCTCTTAACTCACCGTTATTACATGTGGGGGGCTGCTATCATCTTTTGGGGTATTTCCCTAGAGGTAAGCCAGGTCTGTTTCTTCCTCTACCAGGCGTAGTTAGTCCTCCGGCTGGCGCGTGGCATCTAGGAAGTCGTAGGTATGCTCCCTGGCTACTATTAGTGGTGTGGTAGATTTAGCTCACGGTCAGCTCGAGATTCCATCACCCAGAGCTCGTCTGTTATTTTTGTGTTCTGATGTTTCCCTGCCATTGGGAATCATGACACATCTCATCTTAAAGAAGGAGGTGGAGCTATGTAAATCTCCATTTTCAAGACAAACTCCTTAATGGATGGCTTTACTAGAATTTCAGAAGGAGCTTCTGATATCAGTGATCATGGAGGAAGATCTGCTTTGAAAAAAATTTGAATGCAAAAAAGTGACCGAAGTTTGAAAAAAATGGAGTTTGGCAAGCAAAGATTATAGAGAAAAATTTGCATAGCTCCACCTCCTTCTGAGAGAACAGATGACCCCACAGAAATATACATCAGGATGGGGTGGGCTCACTCAGGTAATAATATTATTTAGCCCTGCCCTTTCCTTTTAATGTAAATACATGTATCAATCTTGTATTTTCTGGGATAAACCTGTTCTGTGTTGTCTCCATGATGTTGATGGTGATCAGTGAGGGGAGGTCAGCTGAAACGCTCAATGTGATCAGTGTTTATAGCTCTTTTACTATTTGTTTAACAGCTTTTTGGCAAATGCTGAAAAGCCAAAATATTTGTGAAAAATAGAATAAAAAATGTGTTGACTTGCTACTTCATTGAGAAAATAAACTGCTAAATTAGTTTTATAAATATTTGTGAGAAGAAAATTGTTAAACAGAGTTAGTGTGAGTTTGTTGTAAACAAGTCATACCTGATTAAACTAATTTCCTTCTATGATGGAAACACTGACTATGCAGATCAGGGAAATGTGGTAGATATAGTATATCTCGATTGCAGCAACGCATTTGATAAAGTATCTCACACTATCCTCATTGAAAAAATGACCAATTGTGGGACTGACGAGGCTACTGTTAGGTGGATAGATAACTGGCTCAGTGATCGTACTCAGAGTGGTGATAAATGGTAGCACATCCAATTGGAATAGTGCTTCAAGTTGGGTACCACAAGGCTTTGTCGTGGCCCCAGTATTGTTCAACATTTTTTATAAATGATCTAGATAAGGTAAACTGATGCAATTTTTCAGGCGATGTAAAGCTAGGAGGGATAGCTAACAGTAGAGAAGACAGAGAGAGGATTCAGAAGGATTTGGATAAGCTTGAACAATGGGCAGCGACTAATAGAATGAATTTAACAGGGAGAAATGCAAGATTCTACATCTGGTGCCGTGAGGAGGCCGTTGTTGCTGTGGTTTTGTGCTTGTGGGGCAGTGCGATCTTGAGTCTTGGGGGCTCAGTCTTGGAGCATGTGTGCTGTGTGGCCCCAGGCCGCCCGCCCTCCTAGTGAATTGTCACTGCGGTGGTGGTTAGTGCACAACACCATTCCTTTAAGGCAGCAATAGTTAGGACCCACTGAGTTCGCCATGACGCTGCAGCAACTTCATACAGTCTGATAAGAATGTTAAACTAAGAGCCTCATATTCACTTATATGTACATTTTTGCATAGTGGCATTGGATCAACATATGCTCCTTTTTCAGCCTTTTGATATAAGATCTTCTTTGAGCTCATTTTCTTAAACATTATTGTACAATCATTTATCTTTCCATAACAATGATACAGCACAAATAATATTCAACATCAGATAATAAGCCAAAGCTCAGGAACATCAAATATAATAAAAAAAATCTCTTTCTTTTGTTCACAAAAAAAAACAAAGCAGGATTAGCCAGGAAGACCGATACATATATTTACAAAAACAGGAAGGGGTGAGGCTAGACATTTTACGTAAAAAGGGTATTCTTAAATTCTAAAACTCTGGGTTAACTCTACATCCCAGACAAATCTCTCCAGTCCATTGGTTTCTATGAAGCTCACTTCCCTCCTTTCCATCTCATCTTAAAGAAGGAGGTGGAGCTATGCAAATCTCCATTTTCAAGACAAACTCCTTAATGGATGGCTTTACTAGAATTTCAGAAGGAGCGTCTGATATCAGTGATCATGGAGGATGATCTGCTTTGAAAAAAAATTGAATCCAAAAATTGACCAAAGTTTGAAAAAAATTGAATTTTGCAAGCAAAGATTATAGAGAAAAATTTGCATAACTCCACCCCCTTCTGGGAAAACAGATGAGCCCACAGAATTAAACATCAGGGTGGAGCAGGTCACTCAGGTAATGATATTATTTTGCCCCGCCCTTTCCTTTTAATGTAAATACATGTATCAATCTTGTATCCTCTGGGATAAACCTGTTCTGTGTCATCTCCATGATGTTGATGGTGATCGGTGAGGGGAGGTCAGATGAAACACTTCATGTGATCTGTGTATATAGCGCTTTAACTATTTGTTTAACAGCTTTTTGGCAAATGCTGGAAAGCCCAATATTTGTAAAAAATAGAATAAAAAATGTGCTGAATTGCTACTTCATTGAGAAAATAAACTGCTATGATTGTTCTATAAATGTTTGTGAGAATTAAATTGTTAAACTGAGCTAGTGTGAGTTTGTTGCTAACAAGTCATACCAGATTAAACTAATTTCCTTCTGTGATGGAAACACTGACTATGCAGATCAGGGAAATGTAGTACATATGGTATATCTCTATTTGAGCAACGCATTTGATAAAGTATCTCACACTATCCTAATTGAAAAAATGACCAATTGATGGGACTGACGAGGCTACGGTTAGGTGGATTCATAACTGGCTTAGTGATCGTACTCAAAGAGTGGTAATAAATGGTAGCACATCCAATTGGAATAGTGCTTCAAGTGGGGTACCTCAAGGCTCTGTCATAGTCCCAGTAATGTTCAACATTTTTATAAATGATCTACATAAGGTAAACTGATGCAATTTTTCAGGCGACGTAAAGCTAGGAGGGATAGCTAACACTAGAGAAGACAGAAAGGATTCAGAAGGATCTAGATAAGCTTCAACAATGGGCAGCGACTAAAAGAATGGATTTTAACAAGGAGAATTGCAAGAGTCTACATCTGGTGCCGTGAGTAGGCCGTTGTTGCTGTGGTTTTGTGCTTGTGGGGCAGTGCGATCTTGAGTCTTGGGGACTCAGTCTTGGAGCATGTGTGCTCTGTGTGGCACCAGGCGGCCCGCCCTCCTAGTGAATTGTCGCTGCGGAGGTGGTTAGTGCATGACGCCATTCATTTAAGGCAACAATAGTTAGGACCCACTGAGTTCGCCATGACGCTGCAGCAACTTCATACAGTCTAATAAGAATGTTAAACCAAGAGCCTCATATTCACTTATATGTACATTTTTGCATAGCGGCATTGGATCAACATATGCTCCTTTTTCAGCCTTTTGATATTAGATCCTCTTTGTGCTAATTTTCTTAAACATTATTGTATGATCATTTATCTTTCCATAACAATGATACAGCACAAATAATATTCAACATCAGATAATAAGCCAAAACTCAGGAACATCAAATACAATAAAAAAATTCTCTTTCTTTTAGTCACAAGAAAAGCAAAACAGGTTTATCCTGGAAGATTGATACATATAAATACATAAACAGGAAGGGGTGAGGCTAGGCATTTTACATAAAAAGAGTATTCTCAAGTTCTAAAACTCTGGGTTAACTCTTAACATCCCAGACAAATCTCTCCAGTCCATTGGTTTCTATGCAGCTCACTTCCCTCCTTTCCATCTCATCTTAAATAAGGAGGTGGAGCTATGGAAATCCTCATTTTCAAGACAAACTCCTTAATGGATGGCTTTACTAGAATTTCAGAAGCAGCGTCTGAGATCAGTGATCATGGAGGAAGATCTGCTTTGGAAAAAATTTGAATGCAAAAAAGTGACAAAAGTGTGAAAAAAAATGGAATTTGGCAAGCAAAGATTATAGATAAAAATCTGCATAGCTCCACCCCCTTCTGGTAAAACAGATGACCCCACATAAATATACATCAGGATGGGGTGGGATCACTCAGGTAATGATATTATTTAGCCCTGCCCTTTGCTTTTAATGTAAATACATGTATCAATCGTGTTTCCTCTGGGATAAACCTGTTCTGTGTCGTCTCCTTGATGTTGATGGTGATCAGTGAGGGGAGGTCGGCTGAAACGCTCAATGTGATCAGTGTTTATAGCTCTTTTACTATTTGTTTAACAGCTTTTTGGCAAATGCTGAAAAGCCCAAATATTTGTGAAAAATAGAATAAAAAATGTGCTGAATTGCTACTTCATTGAGGAAGCAAACTGCTAAATTAGTTCTATAAATGTTTGTAAGAATAAAATTGTTAAACACAGTTAGTGTGAGCTTGTTGCAAACAAGTCATACCAGATTAAGCTAATTTCCTTCTATGATGGAAACACTGACTATGCAGATCAGGGAAATGTGGTAGATATAGTATATCTCGATTTCTGCAACGCATTTGATAAAGTATCTCAAACTATCCTAATTGAAAAAATGACCAATTGTGGGACTGTCGAGGCTACGGTTAGGTGGATTCATAACTGGCTCAGTGATCGTACTCAAAGAGTGGTGATAAATCTTAGCACATCCAATTGGAATAGTGCTTCAAGTGGGGTGCCACAAGGCTCTGTCATAGTCCCAGTAATGTTCAACATTTTTATAAATGATCTACATAAGGTAAACTGATGCAATTTTTCAGGCGACGTAAAGCTAGGAGGGATAGCTAACACTAGAGAAGACAGAAAGGATTCAGAAGGATCTAGATAAGCTTCAACAATGGGCAGCGACTAAAAGAATGGATTTTAACAAGGAGAATTGCAAGAGTCTACATCTGGTGCCGTGAGTAGGCCGTTGTTGCTGTGGTTTTGTGGTTGTGGGGCAGTGCGATCTTGAGTCTTGGGGACTCAGTCTTGGAGCATGTGTGCTCTGTGTGGCACCAGGCGGCCCGCCCTCCTAGTGAATTGTCGCTGCGGAGGTGGTTAGTGCATGACGCCATTCATTTAAGGCAACAATAGTTAGGACCCACTGAGTTCGCCATGACGCTGCAGCAACTTCATACAGTCTAATAAGAATGTTAAACCAAGAGCCTCATATTCACTTATATGTACATTTTTGCATAGCAGCATTGGATCAACATATGCTCCTTTTTCAGCCTTTTGATATTAGATCCTCTTTGTGCTAATTTTCTTAAACATTATTGTATGATCATTTATCTTTCCATAACAATGATACAGCACAAATAATATTCAACATCAGATAATAAGCCAAAACTCAGGAACATCAAATACAATAAAAAAATTCTCTTTCTTTTAGTCACAAGAAAAGCAAAACAGGTTTATCCTGGAAGATTGATACATATAAATACATAAACAGGAAGGGGTGAGGCTAGGCATTTTACATAAAAAGAGTATTCTCAAGTTCTAAAACTCTGGGTTAACTCTTAACATCCCAGACAAATCTCTCCAGTCCATTGGTTTCTATGCAGCTCACTTCCCTCCTTTCCATCTCATCTTAAATAAGGAGGTGGAGCTATGGAAATCCTCATTTTCAAGACAAACTCCTTAATGGATGGCTTTACTAGAATTTCAGAAGCAGCGTCTGAGATCAGTGATCATGAAGGAAGATCTGCTTTGGAAAAAATTTGAATGCAAAAAAGTGACAAAAGTGTGAAAAAAAATGGAATTTGGCAAGCAAAGATTATAGATAAAAATCTGCATAGCTCCACCCCCTTCTGGTAAAACAGATGACCCCACAGAAATATACATCAGGATGGGGTGGGATCACTCAGGTAATGATATTATTTAGCCCTGCCCTTTGCTTTTAATGTAAATACATGTATCAATCTTGTTTCCTCTGGGATAAACCTGTTCTGTGTCGTCTCCTTGATGTTGATGGTGATCAGTGAGGGGAGGTCGGCTGAAACGCTCAATGTGATCAGTGTTTATAGCTCTTTTACTATTTGTTTAACAGCTTTTTGGCAAATGCTGAAAAGCCCAAATATTTGTGAAAAATAGAATAAAAAATGTGCTGAATTGCTACTTCATTGAGGAAGCAAACTGCTAAATTAGTTCTATAAATGTTTGTAAGAATAAGATTGTTAAACACAGTTAGTGTGAGCTTGTTGCAAACAAGTCATACCAGATTAAGCTAATTTCCTTCTATGATGGAAACACTGACTATGCAGATCAGGGAAATGTGGTAGATATAGTATATCTCGATTTCTGCAACGCATTTGATAAAGTATCTCAAACTATCCTAATTGAAAAAATGACCAATTGTGGGACTGTCGAGGCTACGGTTAGGTGGATTCATAACTGGCTCAGTGATCGTACTCAAAGAGTGGTGATAAATCTTAGCACATCCAATTGGAATAGTGCTTCAAGTGGGGTGCCACAAGGCTCTGTCATAGTCCCAGTAATGTTCAACATTTTTATAAATGATCTACATAAGGTAAACTGATGCAATTTTTCAGGTGACGTAAAGCTAGGAGGGATAGCTAACACTAGAGAAGACAGAAAGGATTCAGAAGGATCTAGATAAGCTTCAACAATGGGCAGCGACTAAAAGAATGGATTTTAACAAGGAGAATTGCAAGAGTCTACATCTGGTGCCGTGAGGAGGCCATTGTTGCTGTGGTTTTGTGCTTGTGGGGCAGTGCGATCTTGAGTCTTGGGGACTCAGTCTTGGAGCATGTGTGCTCTGTGTGGCACCAGGCGGCCCGCCCTCCTAGTGAATTGTCGCTGCGGAGGTGGTTAGTGCATGACGCCATTCCTTTAAGGCAACAATAGTTAGGACCCACTGAGTTCGCCATGACGCTGCAGCAACTTCATACAGTCTAATAAGAATTTTAAACCAAGAGCCTCATATTCACTTATATGTACATTTTTGCATAGCGGCATTGGATCAACATATGCTCCTTTTTCAGCCTTTTGATATTAGATCCTCTTTGTGCTAATTTTCTTAAACATTATTGTATGATCATTTATCTTCCCATAACAATGATACAGCACAAATAATATTCAACATCAGATAATAAGCCAAAACTCAGGAACATCAAATACAATAAAAAAATTATCTTTCTTTTAGTCACAAAAAAAGCAAAACAGGTTTATCCTGGAAGATTGATACATATAAATACATAAACAGGAAGGGGTGAGGCTAGGCATTTTACATAAAAAGAGTATTCTCAAGTTCTAAAACTCTGGGTTAACTCTTAACATCCCAGACAAATCTCTCCAGTCCATTGGTTTCTATGCAGCTCACTTCCCTCCTTTCCATCTCATCTTAAATAAGGAGGTGGAGCTATGGAAATCCTCATTTTCCAGACAAACTTCTTAATGGATGGCTTTACTAGAATTTCAGAAGCAGCGTCTGAGATCAGTGATCATGGAGGAAGATCTGCTTTGGAAAAAATTTGAATGCAAAAAAGTGACAAAAGTGTGAAAAAAAATGGAGTTTGGCAAGCAAAGATTATAGAGAAAAATTTGCATAGCTCCACCTCCTTCTGAGAGAACAGATGACCCCACAGAAATATACATCAGGATGGGGTGGGCTCACTCAGGTAATAATATTATTTAGCCCTGCCCTTTCCTTTTAATGTAAATACATGTATCAATCTTGTATCCTCTGGGATAAACCTGTTCTGTGTTGTCTCCATGATGTTGATGGTGATCAGTGAGGGGAGGTCGGCTGAAACGCTCAGTGTGATCAGTGTTTATAGCTCTTTTACTATTTGTTTAACAGCTTTTTGGCAAATGCTGAAAAGCCCAAATATTTGTGAAAAATAGAATAAAAAATGTGTTGACTTGCTACTTCATTGAGAAAATAAACTGCTGTAATTGTTTTATAAATATTTGTGAGAAGAAAATTGTTAAACAGAGTTAGTGTGAGTTTGTTGTAAACAAGTCATACCTGATTAAACTAATTTCCTTCTATGATGGAAACACTGACTATGCAGATCAGGGAAATGTGGTAGATATAGTATATCTCGATTGCAGCAACGCATTTGATAAAGTATCTCACACTATCCTCATTAAAAAAATGACCAATTGTGGGACTGACGAGGCTACTGTTAGGTGGATAGATAACTGGCTCAGTGATCGTACTCAGAGTGGTGATAAATGGTAGCACATCCAATTGGAATAGTGCTTCAAGTTGGGTACCACAAGGCTTTGTCGTGGCCCCAGTATTGTTCAACATTTTTTATAAATGATCTAGATAAGGTAAACTGATGCAATTTTTCAGGCGATGTAAAGCTAGGAGGGATAGCTAACAGTAGAGAAGACAGAGAGAGGATTCAGAAGGATCTAGATAAGCTTGAACAATGGGCAGCGACTAATAGAATGAATTTAACAGGGAGAAATGCAAGATTCTACATCTGGTGCCGTGAGGAGGCCGTTGTTGCTGTGGTTTTGTGCTTGTGGGGCAGTGCGATCTTGAGTCTTGGGGGCTCAGTCTTGGAGCATGTGTGCTGTGTGGCCCCAGGCCGCCCGCCCTCCTAGTGAATTGTCGCTGCGGAGGTGGTTAGTGCACGATGCCACTCCTTTAAAGCAACAAAAGTTAGGACCCACTGAATTTGCCGTGACGCTGCAGCAACTTCTTACAGTCTGATAAGAATGTTAAACTAAGAACCTCATATTCACTTATATGTACATTTTTGCATAGTGGCATTGGATCAACATATGCTATTTTTTTCAGTCTTTTGATATTAGATCTTCTTTTAGCTCATTTTCTTAAACATTATTGTATGATCATTTATCTTTCCATAACAATGATACAGCACAAATAATATTCAACATCAGATAATAAGCCAAAACTCAGGAACATCAAATACAATAAAAAAATTATCTTTCTTTTGTTCACAAAGAAACAAAACAGTTTTAGCCAGGAAGATTTATACATATATTTACATAAGCAGGAAGGGGTGAGGCTAGACATTTTACATAAAAAGGGTATTCTCAAATTCTAAAACTCTGGGTTAACTCTTAACATTCCAGACAAATCTCTCCAGTCCATTGTTTTTTATGCAGCTCACCTCCCTCCTTTCCATCTCTGTTGTGAATCCGCTTTTTGGGCTTCCCTGGTGGTTGCTGGTGGTACTGGTGACTTGTGTGCGCTTTGCTGTCTCAGTTCACCTGCTCCCATCAGTGTTTGGGAGTTTCCTATTTAGCCTTGCTCTCCAGTCATTTCCTTGCCGGTCATCATTGTAACCAGAGCCTTCGGTTGCATGTTCCTGCTACTAGTCTGCTGATCAGCTAAGTGGACTTTGTCCTTTTGTTTTGTATCTTTTGTCCAGTTTGCAGTTTTTGTTATTCTCTGTAGCTGGAAGCTCTTGCGGGCTGAAATTGCCACTCCTGTGTCATGAGTTGACACAGGAGTCTTAAAGTAATTTCAGGATGGTTTTTTGAAAGGGTTTTCAGTTGACCGTGAAGTCCTCTTTTGTATCCTTCTGCTATCTAGTAAGTGGACCTCTCTTTGCTAAATCTACTTTCATACTGTGTATGTCTTTTCCTCTTAACTCACCGTTATTACTTGGTGTGGTTGTCTTCCCGTTTTGTCCCTATGAGGGTTTCTTCTCCTAAGTTTAAGCCTCGGTTCATCGGTCCTTATAGGATTTTGGAGATTCTTAACCCTGTGTCCTTTCGTTTGGACCTCCCGGCATCTTTCGCTATCCATAATGTATTCCATCGGTCGTTGTTGCGGAGATATGAGGTACCGGTGGTTCCTTCTACTGAACCTCCTGCTCCTGTGCTGGTGGAGGGTGAATTGGAGTACGTTGTAGAGAAGATCTTAGATTCCCGTATTTCCAGACGGAGACTTCAATATCTGGTTAAATGGAAGGGCTATGGTCAGGAAGATAATTCTTGGGTAACTGCCTCTGATGTTCATGCCTCGGGTTTGGTTCGTGCCTTTCATAGGGCTCATCCAGATCGCCCTGGCGGTTCTCGTGAGGGTTCGGTGCCCCCTCCTTAAGGGGGGTACTGTTGTGAATCCGCTTTTTGGGCTTCCCTGGTGGTTGCTGGTGGTACTGGTGACTTGTGTGTGCTTTGCTGTCTCAGTTCACCTGCTCCCATCAGTGTTTGGGAGTTTCCTATTTAGCCTTGCTCTCCAGTCATTTCCTTGCCGGTCATCATTGTAACCAGAGCCTTCGGTTGCATGTTCCTGCTACTAGTCTGCTGATCAGCTAAGTGGACTTTGTCCTTTTTTGTTTTGTATCTTTTGTCCAGTTTGCAGTTTTTGTTATTCTCTGTAGCTGGAAGCTCTTGCGGGCTGAAATTGCCACTCCTGTGTCATGAGTTGACACAGGAGTCTTAAAGTAATTTCAGGATGGTTTTTTGAAAGGGTTTTCAGTTGACCGTGAAGTCCTCTTTTGTATCCTTCTGCTATCTAGTAAGTGGACCTCTCTTTGCTAAATCTACTTTCATACTGTGTATGTCTTTTCCTCTTAACTCACCGTTATTACATGTGGGGGGCTGCTATCATCTTTTGGGGTATTTCCCTAGAGGTAAGCCAGGTCTGTTTCTTCCTCTACCAGGCGTAGTTAGTCCTCCGGCTGGCGCGTGGCATCTAGGAAGTCGTAGGTATGCTCCCTGGCTACTATTAGTGGTGTGGTAGATTTAGCTCACGGTCAGCTCGAGATTCCATCACCCAGAGCTCGTCTGTTATTTTTGTGTTCTGATGTTTCCCTGCCATTGGGAATCATGACACATCTCATCTTAAAGAAGGAGGTGGAGCTATGTAAATCTCCATTTTCAAGACAAACTCCTTAATGGATGGCTTTACTAGAATTTCAGAAGGAGCTTCTGATATCAGTGATCATGGAGGAAGATCTGCTTTGAAAAAAATTTGAATGCAAAAAAGTGACCGAAGTTTGAAAAAAATGGAGTTTGGCAAGCAAAGATTATAGAGAAAAATTTGCATAGCTCCACCTCCTTCTGAGAGAACAGATGACCCCACAGAAATATACATCAGGATGGGGTGGGCTCACTCAGGTAATAATATTATTTAGCCCTGCCCTTTCCTTTTAATGTAAATACATGTATCAATCTTGTATTTTCTGGGATAAACCTGTTCTGTGTTGTCTCCATGATGTTGATGGTGATCAGTGAGGGGAGGTCAGCTGAAACGCTCAATGTGATCAGTGTTTATAGCTCTTTTACTATTTGTTTAACAGCTTTTTGGCAAATGCTGAAAAGCCAAAATATTTGTGAAAAATAGAATAAAAAATGTGTTGACTTGCTACTTCATTGAGAAAATAAACTGCTAAATTAGTTTTATAAATATTTGTGAGAAGAAAATTGTTAAACAGAGTTAGTGTGAGTTTGTTGTAAACAAGTCATACCTGATTAAACTAATTTCCTTCTATGATGGAAACACTGACTATGCAGATCAGGGAAATGTGGTAGATATAGTATATCTCGATTGCAGCAACGCATTTGATAAAGTATCTCACACTATCCTCATTGAAAAAATGACCAATTGTGGGACTGACGAGGCTACTGTTAGGTGGATAGATAACTGGCTCAGTGATCGTACTCAGAGTGGTGATAAATGGTAGCACATCCAATTGGAATAGTGCTTCAAGTTGGGTACCACAAGGCTTTGTCGTGGCCCCAGTATTGTTCAACATTTTTTATAAATGATCTAGATAAGGTAAACTGATGCAATTTTTCAGGCGATGTAAAGCTAGGAGGGATAGCTAACAGTAGAGAAGACAGAGAGAGGATTCAGAAGGATTTGGATAAGCTTGAACAATGGGCAGCGACTAATAGAATGAATTTAACAGGGAGAAATGCAAGATTCTACATCTGGTGCCGTGAGGAGGCCGTTGTTGCTGTGGTTTTGTGCTTGTGGGGCAGTGCGATCTTGAGTCTTGGGGGCTCAGTCTTGGAGCATGTGTGCTGTGTGGCCCCAGGCCGCCCGCCCTCCTAGTGAATTGTCACTGCGGTGGTGGTTAGTGCACAACACCATTCCTTTAAGGCAGCAATAGTTAGGACCCACTGAGTTCGCCATGACGCTGCAGCAACTTCATACAGTCTGATAAGAATGTTAAACTAAGAGCCTCATATTCACTTATATGTACATTTTTGCATAGTGGCATTGGATCAACATATGCTCCTTTTTCAGCCTTTTGATATAAGATCTTCTTTGAGCTCATTTTCTTAAACATTATTGTACAATCATTTATCTTTCCATAACAATGATACAGCACAAATAATATTCAACATCAGATAATAAGCCAAAGCTCAGGAACATCAAATATAATAAAAAAAATCTCTTTCTTTTGTTCACAAAAAAAAACAAAGCAGGATTAGCCAGGAAGACCGATACATATATTTACAAAAACAGGAAGGGGTGAGGCTAGACATTTTACGTAAAAAGGGTATTCTTAAATTCTAAAACTCTGGGTTAACTCTACATCCCAGACAAATCTCTCCAGTCCATTGGTTTCTATGAAGCTCACTTCCCTCCTTTCCATCTCATCTTAAAGAAGGAGGTGGAGCTATGCAAATCTCCATTTTCAAGACAAACTCCTTAATGGATGGCTTTACTAGAATTTCAGAAGGAGCGTCTGATATCAGTGATCATGGAGGATGATCTGCTTTGAAAAAAAATTGAATCCAAAAATTGACCAAAGTTTGAAAAAAATTGAATTTTGCAAGCAAAGATTATAGAGAAAAATTTGCATAACTCCACCCCCTTCTGGGAAAACAGATGAGCCCACAGAATTAAACATCAGGGTGGAGCAGGTCACTCAGGTAATGATATTATTTTGCCCCGCCCTTTCCTTTTAATGTAAATACATGTATCAATCTTGTATCCTCTGGGATAAACCTGTTCTGTGTCATCTCCATGATGTTGATGGTGATCGGTGAGGGGAGGTCAGATGAAACACTTCATGTGATCTGTGTATATAGCGCTTTAACTATTTGTTTAACAGCTTTTTGGCAAATGCTGGAAAGCCCAATATTTGTAAAAAATAGAATAAAAAATGTGCTGAATTGCTACTTCATTGAGAAAATAAACTGCTATGATTGTTCTATAAATGTTTGTGAGAATTAAATTGTTAAACTGAGCTAGTGTGAGTTTGTTGCTAACAAGTCATACCAGATTAAACTAATTTCCTTCTGTGATGGAAACACTGACTATGCAGATCAGGGAAATGTAGTACATATGGTATATCTCTATTTGAGCAACGCATTTGATAAAGTATCTCACACTATCCTAATTGAAAAAATGACCAATTGATGGGACTGACGAGGCTACGGTTAGGTGGATTCATAACTGGCTTAGTGATCGTACTCAAAGAGTGGTAATAAATGGTAGCACATCCAATTGGAATAGTGCTTCAAGTGGGGTACCTCAAGGCTCTGTCATAGTCCCAGTAATGTTCAACATTTTTATAAATGATCTACATAAGGTAAACTGATGCAATTTTTCAGGCGACGTAAAGCTAGGAGGGATAGCTAACACTAGAGAAGACAGAAAGGATTCAGAAGGATCTAGATAAGCTTCAACAATGGGCAGCGACTAAAAGAATGGATTTTAACAAGGAGAATTGCAAGAGTCTACATCTGGTGCCGTGAGTAGGCCGTTGTTGCTGTGGTTTTGTGCTTGTGGGGCAGTGCGATCTTGAGTCTTGGGGACTCAGTCTTGGAGCATGTGTGCTCTGTGTGGCACCAGGCGGCCCGCCCTCCTAGTGAATTGTCGCTGCGGAGGTGGTTAGTGCATGACGCCATTCATTTAAGGCAACAATAGTTAGGACCCACTGAGTTCGCCATGACGCTGCAGCAACTTCATACAGTCTAATAAGAATGTTAAACCAAGAGCCTCATATTCACTTATATGTACATTTTTGCATAGCGGCATTGGATCAACATATGCTCCTTTTTCAGCCTTTTGATATTAGATCCTCTTTGTGCTAATTTTCTTAAACATTATTGTATGATCATTTATCTTTCCATAACAATGATACAGCACAAATAATATTCAACATCAGATAATAAGCCAAAACTCAGGAACATCAAATACAATAAAAAAATTCTCTTTCTTTTAGTCACAAGAAAAGCAAAACAGGTTTATCCTGGAAGATTGATACATATAAATACATAAACAGGAAGGGGTGAGGCTAGGCATTTTACATAAAAAGAGTATTCTCAAGTTCTAAAACTCTGGGTTAACTCTTAACATCCCAGACAAATCTCTCCAGTCCATTGGTTTCTATGCAGCTCACTTCCCTCCTTTCCATCTCATCTTAAATAAGGAGGTGGAGCTATGGAAATCCTCATTTTCAAGACAAACTCCTTAATGGATGGCTTTACTAGAATTTCAGAAGCAGCGTCTGAGATCAGTGATCATGGAGGAAGATCTGCTTTGGAAAAAATTTGAATGCAAAAAAGTGACAAAAGTGTGAAAAAAAATGGAATTTGGCAAGCAAAGATTATAGATAAAAATCTGCATAGCTCCACCCCCTTCTGGTAAAACAGATGACCCCACATAAATATACATCAGGATGGGGTGGGATCACTCAGGTAATGATATTATTTAGCCCTGCCCTTTGCTTTTAATGTAAATACATGTATCAATCGTGTTTCCTCTGGGATAAACCTGTTCTGTGTCGTCTCCTTGATGTTGATGGTGATCAGTGAGGGGAGGTCGGCTGAAACGCTCAATGTGATCAGTGTTTATAGCTCTTTTACTATTTGTTTAACAGCTTTTTGGCAAATGCTGAAAAGCCCAAATATTTGTGAAAAATAGAATAAAAAATGTGCTGAATTGCTACTTCATTGAGGAAGCAAACTGCTAAATTAGTTCTATAAATGTTTGTAAGAATAAAATTGTTAAACACAGTTAGTGTGAGCTTGTTGCAAACAAGTCATACCAGATTAAGCTAATTTCCTTCTATGATGGAAACACTGACTATGCAGATCAGGGAAATGTGGTAGATATAGTATATCTCGATTTCTGCAACGCATTTGATAAAGTATCTCAAACTATCCTAATTGAAAAAATGACCAATTGTGGGACTGTCGAGGCTACGGTTAGGTGGATTCATAACTGGCTCAGTGATCGTACTCAAAGAGTGGTGATAAATCTTAGCACATCCAATTGGAATAGTGCTTCAAGTGGGGTGCCACAAGGCTCTGTCATAGTCCCAGTAATGTTCAACATTTTTATAAATGATCTACATAAGGTAAACTGATGCAATTTTTCAGGCGACGTAAAGCTAGGAGGGATAGCTAACACTAGAGAAGACAGAAAGGATTCAGAAGGATCTAGATAAGCTTCAACAATGGGCAGCGACTAAAAGAATGGATTTTAACAAGGAGAATTGCAAGAGTCTACATCTGGTGCCGTGAGTAGGCCGTTGTTGCTGTGGTTTTGTGGTTGTGGGGCAGTGCGATCTTGAGTCTTGGGGACTCAGTCTTGGAGCATGTGTGCTCTGTGTGGCACCAGGCGGCCCGCCCTCCTAGTGAATTGTCGCTGCGGAGGTGGTTAGTGCATGACGCCATTCATTTAAGGCAACAATAGTTAGGACCCACTGAGTTCGCCATGACGCTGCAGCAACTTCATACAGTCTAATAAGAATGTTAAACCAAGAGCCTCATATTCACTTATATGTACATTTTTGCATAGCAGCATTGGATCAACATATGCTCCTTTTTCAGCCTTTTGATATTAGATCCTCTTTGTGCTAATTTTCTTAAACATTATTGTATGATCATTTATCTTTCCATAACAATGATACAGCACAAATAATATTCAACATCAGATAATAAGCCAAAACTCAGGAACATCAAATACAATAAAAAAATTCTCTTTCTTTTAGTCACAAGAAAAGCAAAACAGGTTTATCCTGGAAGATTGATACATATAAATACATAAACAGGAAGGGGTGAGGCTAGGCATTTTACATAAAAAGAGTATTCTCAAGTTCTAAAACTCTGGGTTAACTCTTAACATCCCAGACAAATCTCTCCAGTCCATTGGTTTCTATGCAGCTCACTTCCCTCCTTTCCATCTCATCCTAAATAAGGAGGTGGAGCTATGGAAATCCTCATTTTCAAGACAAACTCCTTAATGGATGGCTTTACTAGAATTTCAGAAGCAGCGTCTGAGATCAGTGATCATGAAGGAAGATCTGCTTTGGAAAAAATTTGAATGCAAAAAAGTGACAAAAGTGTGAAAAAAAATGGAATTTGGCAAGCAAAGATTATAGATAAAAATCTGCATAGCTCCACCCCCTTCTGGTAAAACAGATGACCCCACAGAAATATACATCAGGATGGGGTGGGATCACTCAGGTAATGATATTATTTAGCCCTGCCCTTTGCTTTTAATGTAAATACATGTATCAATCTTGTTTCCTCTGGGATAAACCTGTTCTGTGTCGTCTCCTTGATGTTGATGGTGATCAGTGAGGGGAGGTCGGCTGAAACGCTCAATGTGATCAGTGTTTATAGCTCTTTTACTATTTGTTTAACAGCTTTTTGGCAAATGCTGAAAAGCCCAAATATTTGTGAAAAATAGAATAAAAAATGTGCTGAATTGCTACTTCATTGAGGAAGCAAACTGCTAAATTAGTTCTATAAATGTTTGTAAGAATAAGATTGTTAAACACAGTTAGTGTGAGCTTGTTGCAAACAAGTCATACCAGATTAAGCTAATTTCCTTCTATGATGGAAACACTGACTATGCAGATCAGGGAAATGTGGTAGATATAGTATATCTCGATTTCTGCAACGCATTTGATAAAGTATCTCAAACTATCCTAATTGAAAAAATGACCAATTGTGGGACTGTCGAGGCTACGGTTAGGTGGATTCATAACTGGCTCAGTGATCGTACTCAAAGAGTGGTGATAAATCTTAGCACATCCAATTGGAATAGTGCTTCAAGTGGGGTGCCACAAGGCTCTGTCATAGTCCCAGTAATGTTCAACATTTTTATAAATGATCTACATAAGGTAAACTGAT
Organism: Ranitomeya variabilis; assembly: GCF_051348905.1. Lineage (NCBI taxonomy): Eukaryota > Metazoa > Chordata > Amphibia > Anura > Dendrobatidae > Ranitomeya > Ranitomeya variabilis. The sequence goes on along the minus strand of NC_135233.1, from coordinate 10,676,136 downwards.
GCAATTTTTCAGGTGACGTAAAGCTAGGAGGGATAGCTAACACTAGAGAAGACAGAAAGGATTCAGAAGGATCTAGATAAGCTTCAACAATGGGCAGCGACTAAAAGAATGGATTTTAACAAGGAGAATTGCAAGAGTCTACATCTGGTGCCGTGAGGAGGCCATTGTTGCTGTGGTTTTGTGCTTGTGGGGCAGTGCGATCTTGAGTCTTGGGGACTCAGTCTTGGAGCATGTGTGCTCTGTGTGGCACCAGGCGGCCCGCCCTCCTAGTGAATTGTCGCTGCGGAGGTGGTTAGTGCATGACGCCATTCCTTTAAGGCAACAATAGTTAGGACCCACTGAGTTCGCCATGACGCTGCAGCAACTTCATACAGTCTAATAAGAATTTTAAACCAAGAGCCTCATATTCACTTATATGTACATTTTTGCATAGCGGCATTGGATCAACATATGCTCCTTTTTCAGCCTTTTGATATTAGATCCTCTTTGTGCTAATTTTCTTAAACATTATTGTATGATCATTTATCTTCCCATAACAATGATACAGCACAAATAATATTCAACATCAGATAATAAGCCAAAACTCAGGAACATCAAATACAATAAAAAAATTATCTTTCTTTTAGTCACAAAAAAAGCAAAACAGGTTTATCCTGGAAGATTGATACATATAAATACATAAACAGGAAGGGGTGAGGCTAGGCATTTTACATAAAAAGAGTATTCTCAAGTTCTAAAACTCTGGGTTAACTCTTAACATCCCAGACAAATCTCTCCAGTCCATTGGTTTCTATGCAGCTCACTTCCCTCCTTTCCATCTCATCTTAAATAAGGAGGTGGAGCTATGGAAATCCTCATTTTCCAGACAAACTTCTTAATGGATGGCTTTACTAGAATTTCAGAAGCAGCGTCTGAGATCAGTGATCATGGAGGAAGATCTGCTTTGGAAAAAATTTGAATGCAAAAAAGTGACAAAAGTGTGAAAAAAAATGGAGTTTGGCAAGCAAAGATTATAGAGAAAAATTTGCATAGCTCCACCTCCTTCTGAGAGAACAGATGACCCCACAGAAATATACATCAGGATGGGGTGGGCTCACTCAGGTAATAATATTATTTAGCCCTGCCCTTTCCTTTTAATGTAAATACATGTATCAATCTTGTATCCTCTGGGATAAACCTGTTCTGTGTTGTCTCCATGATGTTGATGGTGATCAGTGAGGGGAGGTCGGCTGAAACGCTCAGTGTGATCAGTGTTTATAGCTCTTTTACTATTTGTTTAACAGCTTTTTGGCAAATGCTGAAAAGCCCAAATATTTGTGAAAAATAGAATAAAAAATGTGTTGACTTGCTACTTCATTGAGAAAATAAACTGCTGTAATTGTTTTATAAATATTTGTGAGAAGAAAATTGTTAAACAGAGTTAGTGTGAGTTTGTTGTAAACAAGTCATACCTGATTAAACTAATTTCCTTCTATGATGGAAACACTGACTATGCAGATCAGGGAAATGTGGTAGATATAGTATATCTCGATTGCAGCAACGCATTTGATAAAGTATCTCACACTATCCTCATTAAAAAAATGACCAATTGTGGGACTGACGAGGCTACTGTTAGGTGGATAGATAACTGGCTCAGTGATCGTACTCAGAGTGGTGATAAATGGTAGCACATCCAATTGGAATAGTGCTTCAAGTTGGGTACCACAAGGCTTTGTCGTGGCCCCAGTATTGTTCAACATTTTTTATAAATGATCTAGATAAGGTAAACTGATGCAATTTTTCAGGCGATGTAAAGCTAGGAGGGATAGCTAACAGTAGAGAAGACAGAGAGAGGATTCAGAAGGATCTAGATAAGCTTGAACAATGGGCAGCGACTAATAGAATGAATTTAACAGGGAGAAATGCAAGATTCTACATCTGGTGCCGTGAGGAGGCCGTTGTTGCTGTGGTTTTGTGCTTGTGGGGCAGTGCGATCTTGAGTCTTGGGGGCTCAGTCTTGGAGCATGTGTGCTGTGTGGCCCCAGGCCGCCCGCCCTCCTAGTGAATTGTCGCTGCGGAGGTGGTTAGTGCACGATGCCACTCCTTTAAAGCAACAAAAGTTAGGACCCACTGAATTTGCCGTGACGCTGCAGCAACTTCTTACAGTCTGATAAGAATGTTAAACTAAGAACCTCATATTCACTTATATGTACATTTTTGCATAGTGGCATTGGATCAACATATGCTATTTTTTTCAGTCTTTTGATATTAGATCTTCTTTTAGCTCATTTTCTTAAACATTATTGTATGATCATTTATCTTTCCATAACAATGATACAGCACAAATAATATTCAACATCAGATAATAAGCCAAAACTCAGGAACATCAAATACAATAAAAAAATTATCTTTCTTTTGTTCACAAAGAAACAAAACAGTTTTAGCCAGGAAGATTTATACATATATTTACATAAGCAGGAAGGGGTGAGGCTAGACATTTTACATAAAAAGGGTATTCTCAAATTCTAAAACTCTGGGTTAACTCTTAACATTCCAGACAAATCTCTCCAGTCCATTGTTTTTTATGCAGCTCACCTCCCTCCTTTCCATCTCTGTTGTGAATCCGCTTTTTGGGCTTCCCTGGTGGTTGCTGGTGGTACTGGTGACTTGTGTGCGCTTTGCTGTCTCAGTTCACCTGCTCCCATCAGTGTTTGGGAGTTTCCTATTTAGCCTTGCTCTCCAGTCATTTCCTTGCCGGTCATCATTGTAACCAGAGCCTTCGGTTGCATGTTCCTGCTACTAGTCTGCTGATCAGCTAAGTGGACTTTGTCCTTTTGTTTTGTATCTTTTGTCCAGTTTGCAGTTTTTGTTATTCTCTGTAGCTGGAAGCTCTTGCGGGCTGAAATTGCCACTCCTGTGTCATGAGTTGACACAGGAGTCTTAAAGTAATTTCAGGATGGTTTTTTGAAAGGGTTTTCAGTTGACCGTGAAGTCCTCTTTTGTATCCTTCTGCTATCTAGTAAGTGGACCTCTCTTTGCTAAATCTACTTTCATACTGTGTATGTCTTTTCCTCTTAACTCACCGTTATTACTTGGTGTGGTTGTCTTCCCGTTTTGTCCCTATGAGGGTTTCTTCTCCTAAGTTTAAGCCTCGGTTCATCGGTCCTTATAGGATTTTGGAGATTCTTAACCCTGTGTCCTTTCGTTTGGACCTCCCGGCATCTTTCGCTATCCATAATGTATTCCATCGGTCGTTGTTGCGGAGATATGAGGTACCGGTGGTTCCTTCTACTGAACCTCCTGCTCCTGTGCTGGTGGAGGGTGAATTGGAGTACGTTGTAGAGAAGATCTTAGATTCCCGTATTTCCAGACGGAGACTTCAATATCTGGTTAAATGGAAGGGCTATGGTCAGGAAGATAATTCTTGGGTAACTGCCTCTGATGTTCATGCCTCGGGTTTGGTTCGTGCCTTTCATAGGGCTCATCCAGATCGCCCTGGCGGTTCTCGTGAGGGTTCGGTGCCCCCTCCTTAAGGGGGGTACTGTTGTGAATCCGCTTTTTGGGCTTCCCTGGTGGTTGCTGGTGGTACTGGTGACTTGTGTGTGCTTTGCTGTCTCAGTTCACCTGCTCCCATCAGTGTTTGGGAGTTTCCTATTTAGCCTTGCTCTCCAGTCATTTCCTTGCCGGTCATCATTGTAACCAGAGCCTTCGGTTGCATGTTCCTGCTACTAGTCTGCTGATCAGCTAAGTGGACTTTGTCCTTTTTTGTTTTGTATCTTTTGTCCAGTTTGCAGTTTTTGTTATTCTCTGTAGCTGGAAGCTCTTGCGGGCTGAAATTGCCACTCCTGTGTCATGAGTTGACACAGGAGTCTTAAAGTAATTTCAGGATGGTTTTTTGAAAGGGTTTTCAGTTGACCGTGAAGTCCTCTTTTGTATCCTTCTGCTATCTAGTAAGTGGACCTCTCTTTGCTAAATCTACTTTCATACTGTGTATGTCTTTTCCTCTTAACTCACCGTTATTACATGTGGGGGGCTGCTATCATCTTTTGGGGTATTTCCCTAGAGGTAAGCCAGGTCTGTTTCTTCCTCTACCAGGCGTAGTTAGTCCTCCGGCTGGCGCGTGGCATCTAGGAAGTCGTAGGTATGCTCCCTGGCTACTATTAGTGGTGTGGTAGATTTAGCTCACGGTCAGCTCGAGATTCCATCACCCAGAGCTCGTCTGTTATTTTTGTGTTCTGATGTTTCCCTGCCATTGGGAATCATGACACATCTCATCTTAAAGAAGGAGGTGGAGCTATGTAAATCTCCATTTTCAAGACAAACTCCTTAATGGATGGCTTTACTAGAATTTCAGAAGGAGCTTCTGATATCAGTGATCATGGAGGAAGATCTGCTTTGAAAAAAATTTGAATGCAAAAAAGTGACCGAAGTTTGAAAAAAATGGAGTTTGGCAAGCAAAGATTATAGAGAAAAATTTGCATAGCTCCACCTCCTTCTGAGAGAACAGATGACCCCACAGAAATATACATCAGGATGGGGTGGGCTCACTCAGGTAATAATATTATTTAGCCCTGCCCTTTCCTTTTAATGTAAATACATGTATCAATCTTGTATTTTCTGGGATAAACCTGTTCTGTGTTGTCTCCATGATGTTGATGGTGATCAGTGAGGGGAGGTCAGCTGAAACGCTCAATGTGATCAGTGTTTATAGCTCTTTTACTATTTGTTTAACAGCTTTTTGGCAAATGCTGAAAAGCCAAAATATTTGTGAAAAATAGAATAAAAAATGTGTTGACTTGCTACTTCATTGAGAAAATAAACTGCTAAATTAGTTTTATAAATATTTGTGAGAAGAAAATTGTTAAACAGAGTTAGTGTGAGTTTGTTGTAAACAAGTCATACCTGATTAAACTAATTTCCTTCTATGATGGAAACACTGACTATGCAGATCAGGGAAATGTGGTAGATATAGTATATCTCGATTGCAGCAACGCATTTGATAAAGTATCTCACACTATCCTCATTGAAAAAATGACCAATTGTGGGACTGACGAGGCTACTGTTAGGTGGATAGATAACTGGCTCAGTGATCGTACTCAGAGTGGTGATAAATGGTAGCACATCCAATTGGAATAGTGCTTCAAGTTGGGTACCACAAGGCTTTGTCGTGGCCCCAGTATTGTTCAACATTTTTTATAAATGATCTAGATAAGGTAAACTGATGCAATTTTTCAGGCGATGTAAAGCTAGGAGGGATAGCTAACAGTAGAGAAGACAGAGAGAGGATTCAGAAGGATTTGGATAAGCTTGAACAATGGGCAGCGACTAATAGAATGAATTTAACAGGGAGAAATGCAAGATTCTACATCTGGTGCCGTGAGGAGGCCGTTGTTGCTGTGGTTTTGTGCTTGTGGGGCAGTGCGATCTTGAGTCTTGGGGGCTCAGTCTTGGAGCATGTGTGCTGTGTGGCCCCAGGCCGCCCGCCCTCCTAGTGAATTGTCACTGCGGTGGTGGTTAGTGCACAACACCATTCCTTTAAGGCAGCAATAGTTAGGACCCACTGAGTTCGCCATGACGCTGCAGCAACTTCATACAGTCTGATAAGAATGTTAAACTAAGAGCCTCATATTCACTTATATGTACATTTTTGCATAGTGGCATTGGATCAACATATGCTCCTTTTTCAGCCTTTTGATATAAGATCTTCTTTGAGCTCATTTTCTTAAACATTATTGTACAATCATTTATCTTTCCATAACAATGATACAGCACAAATAATATTCAACATCAGATAATAAGCCAAAGCTCAGGAACATCAAATATAATAAAAAAAATCTCTTTCTTTTGTTCACAAAAAAAAACAAAGCAGGATTAGCCAGGAAGACCGATACATATATTTACAAAAACAGGAAGGGGTGAGGCTAGACATTTTACGTAAAAAGGGTATTCTTAAATTCTAAAACTCTGGGTTAACTCTACATCCCAGACAAATCTCTCCAGTCCATTGGTTTCTATGAAGCTCACTTCCCTCCTTTCCATCTCATCTTAAAGAAGGAGGTGGAGCTATGCAAATCTCCATTTTCAAGACAAACTCCTTAATGGATGGCTTTACTAGAATTTCAGAAGGAGCGTCTGATATCAGTGATCATGGAGGATGATCTGCTTTGAAAAAAAATTGAATCCAAAAATTGACCAAAGTTTGAAAAAAATTGAATTTTGCAAGCAAAGATTATAGAGAAAAATTTGCATAACTCCACCCCCTTCTGGGAAAACAGATGAGCCCACAGAATTAAACATCAGGGTGGAGCAGGTCACTCAGGTAATGATATTATTTTGCCCCGCCCTTTCCTTTTAATGTAAATACATGTATCAATCTTGTATCCTCTGGGATAAACCTGTTCTGTGTCATCTCCATGATGTTGATGGTGATCGGTGAGGGGAGGTCAGATGAAACACTTCATGTGATCTGTGTATATAGCGCTTTAACTATTTGTTTAACAGCTTTTTGGCAAATGCTGGAAAGCCCAATATTTGTAAAAAATAGAATAAAAAATGTGCTGAATTGCTACTTCATTGAGAAAATAAACTGCTATGATTGTTCTATAAATGTTTGTGAGAATTAAATTGTTAAACTGAGCTAGTGTGAGTTTGTTGCTAACAAGTCATACCAGATTAAACTAATTTCCTTCTGTGATGGAAACACTGACTATGCAGATCAGGGAAATGTAGTACATATGGTATATCTCTATTTGAGCAACGCATTTGATAAAGTATCTCACACTATCCTAATTGAAAAAATGACCAATTGATGGGACTGACGAGGCTACGGTTAGGTGGATTCATAACTGGCTTAGTGATCGTACTCAAAGAGTGGTAATAAATGGTAGCACATCCAATTGGAATAGTGCTTCAAGTGGGGTACCTCAAGGCTCTGTCATAGTCCCAGTAATGTTCAACATTTTTATAAATGATCTACATAAGGTAAACTGATGCAATTTTTCAGGCGACGTAAAGCTAGGAGGGATAGCTAACACTAGAGAAGACAGAAAGGATTCAGAAGGATCTAGATAAGCTTCAACAATGGGCAGCGACTAAAAGAATGGATTTTAACAAGGAGAATTGCAAGAGTCTACATCTGGTGCCGTGAGTAGGCCGTTGTTGCTGTGGTTTTGTGCTTGTGGGGCAGTGCGATCTTGAGTCTTGGGGACTCAGTCTTGGAGCATGTGTGCTCTGTGTGGCACCAGGCGGCCCGCCCTCCTAGTGAATTGTCACTGCGGAGGTGGTTAGTGCATGACGCCATTCATTTAAGGCAACAATAGTTAGGACCCACTGAGTTCGCCATGACGCTGCAGCAACTTCATACAGTCTAATAAGAATGTTAAACCATGAGCCTCATATTCACTTATATGTACATTTTTGCATAGCGGCATTGGATCAACATATGCTCCTTTTTCAGCCTTTTGATATTAGATCCTCTTTGTGCTAATTTTCTTAAACATTATTGTATGATCATTTATCTTTCCATAACAATGATACAGCACAAATAATATTCAACATCAGATAATAAGCCAAAACTCAGGAACATCAAATACAATAAAAAAATTCTCTTTCTTTTAGTCACAAGAAAAGCAAAACAGGTTTATCCTGGAAGATTGATACATATAAATACATAAACAGGAAGGGGTGAGGCTAGGCATTTTACATAAAAAGAGTATTCTCAAGTTCTAAAACTCTGGGTTAACTCTTAACATCCCAGACAAATCTCTCCAGTCCATTGGTTTCTATGCAGCTCACTTCCCTCCTTTCCATCTCATCTTAAATAAGGAGGTGGAGCTATGGAAATCCTCATTTTCAAGACAAACTCCTTAATGGATGGCTTTACTAGAATTTCAGAAGCAGCGTCTGAGATCAGTGATCATGGAGGAAGATCTGCTTTGGAAAAAATTTGAATGCAAAAAAGTGACAAAAGTGTGAAAAAAAATGGAATTTGGCAAGCAAAGATTATAGATAAAAATCTGCATAGCTCCACCCCCTTCTGGTAAAACAGATGACCCCACATAAATATACATCAGGATGGGGTGGGATCACTCAGGTAATGATATTATTTAGCCCTGCCCTTTGCTTTTAATGTAAATACATGTATCAATCGTGTTTCCTCTGGGATAAACCTGTTCTGTGTCGTCTCCTTGATGTTGATGGTGATCAGTGAGGGGAGGTCGGCTGAAACGCTCAATGTGATCAGTGTTTATAGCTCTTTTACTATTTGTTTAACAGCTTTTTGGCAAATGCTGAAAAGCCCAAATATTTGTGAAAAATAGAATAAAAAATGTGCTGAATTGCTACTTCATTGAGGAAGCAAACTGCTAAATTAGTTCTATAAATGTTTGTAAGAATAAAATTGTTAAACACAGTTAGTGTGAGCTTGTTGCAAACAAGTCATACCAGATTAAGCTAATTTCCTTCTATGATGGAAACACTGACTATGCAGATCAGGGAAATGTGGTAGATATAGTATATCTCGATTTCTGCAACGCATTTGATAAAGTATCTCAAACTATCCTAATTGAAAAAATGACCAATTGTGGGACTGTCGAGGCTACGGTTAGGTGGATTCATAACTGGCTCAGTGATCGTACTCAAAGAGTGGTGATAAATCTTAGCACATCCAATTGGAATAGTGCTTCAAGTGGGGTGCCACAAGGCTCTGTCATAGTCCCAGTAATGTTCAACATTTTTATAAATGATCTACATAAGGTAAACTGATGCAATTTTTCAGGCGACGTAAAGCTAGGAGGGATAGCTAACACTAGAGAAGACAGAAAGGATTCAGAAGGATCTAGATAAGCTTCAACAATGGGCAGCGACTAAAAGAATGGATTTTAACAAGGAGAATTGCAAGAGTCTACATCTGGTGCCGTGAGTAGGCCGTTGTTGCTGTGGTTTTGTGGTTGTGGGGCAGTGCGATCTTGAGTCTTGGGGACTCAGTCTTGGAGCATGTGTGCTCTGTGTGGCACCAGGCGGCCCGCCCTCCTAGTGAATTGTCGCTGCGGAGGTGGTTAGTGCATGACGCCATTCATTTAAGGCAACAATAGTTAGGACCCACTGAGTTCGCCATGACGCTGCAGCAACTTCATACAGTCTAATAAGAATGTTAAACCAAGAGCCTCATATTCACTTATATGTACATTTTTGCATAGCAGCATTGGATCAACATATGCTCCTTTTTCAGCCTTTTGATATTAGATCCTCTTTGTGCTAATTTTCTTAAACATTATTGTATGATCATTTATCTTTCCATAACAATGATACAGCACAAATAATATTCAACATCAGATAATAAGCCAAAACTCAGGAACATCAAATACAATAAAAAAATTCTCTTTCTTTTAGTCACAAGAAAAGCAAAACAGGTTTATCCTGGAAGATTGATACATATAAATACATAAACAGGAAGGGGTGAGGCTAGGCATTTTACATAAAAAGAGTATTCTCAAGTTCTAAAACTCTGGGTTAACTCTTAACATCCCAGACAAATCTCTCCAGTCCATTGGTTTCTATGCAGCTCACTTCCCTCCTTTCCATCTCATCTTAAATAAGGAGGTGGAGCTATGGAAATCCTCATTTTCAAGACAAACTCCTTAATGGATGGCTTTACTAGAATTTCAGAAGCAGCGTCTGAGATCAGTGATCATGAAGGAAGATCTGCTTTGGAAAAAATTTGAATGCAAAAAAGTGACAAAAGTGTGAAAAAAAATGGAATTTGGCAAGCAAAGATTATAGATAAAAATCTGCATAGCTCCACCCCCTTCTGGTAAAACAGATGACCTCACAGAAATATACATCAGGATGGGGTGGGATCACTCAGGTAATGATATTATTTAGCCCTGCCCTTTGCTTTTAATGTAAATACATGTATCAATCTTGTTTCCTCTGGGATAAACCTGTTCTGTGTCGTCTCCTTGATGTTGATGGTGATCAGTGAGGGGAGGTCGGCTGAAACGCTCAATGTGATCAGTGTTTATAGCTCTTTTACTATTTGTTTAACAGCTTTTTGGCAAATGCTGAAAAGCCCAAATATTTGTGAAAAATAGAATAAAAAATGTGCTGAATTGCTACTTCATTGAGGAAGCAAACTGCTAAATTAGTTCTATAAATGTTTGTAAGAATAAAATTGTTAAATACAGTTAGTGTGAGCTTGTTGCAAACAAGTCATACCAGATTAAGCTAATTTCCTTCTATGATGGAAACACTGACTATGCAGATCAGGGAAATGTGGTAGATATAGTATATCTCGATTTCTGCAACGCATTTGATAAAGTATCTCAAACTATCCTAATTGAAAAAATGACCAATTGTGGGACTGTCGAGGCTACGGTTAGGTGGATTCATAACTGGCTCAGTGATCGTACTCAAAGAGTGGTGATAAATCTTAGCACATCCAATTGGAATAGTGCTTCAAGTGGGGTGCCACAAGGCTCTGTCATAGTCCCAGTAATGTTCAACATTTTTATAAATGATCTACATAAGGTAAACTGATGCAATTTTTCAGGCGACGTAAAGCTAGGAGGGATAGCTAACACTAGAGAAGACAGAAAGGATTCAGAAGGATCTAGATAAGCTTCAACAATGGGCAGCGACTAAAAGAATGGATTTTAACAAGGAGAATTGCAAGAGTCTACATCTGGTGCCGTGAGTAGGCCGTTGTTGCTGTGGTTTTGTGCTTGTGGGGCAGTGCGATCTTGAGTCTTGGGGACTCAGTCTTGGAGCATGTGTGCTCTGTGTGGCACCAGGCGACCCGCCCTCCTAGTGAATTGTCGCTGCGGAGGTGGTTAGTGCATGACGCCATTCCTTTAAGGCAACAATAGTTAGGACCCACTGAGTTCACCATGACGCTGCAGCAACTTCATACAGTCTAATAAGAATTTTAAACCAAGAGCCTCATATTCACTTATATGTACATTTTTGCATAGCGGCATTGGATCAACATATGCTCCTTTTTCAGCCTTTTGATATTAGATCCTCTTTGTGCTAATTTTCTTAAACATTATTGTATGATCATTTATCTTTCCATAACAATGATACAGCACAAATAATATTCAACATCAGATAATAAGCCAAAACTCAGGAACATCAAATACAATAAAAAAATTCTCTTTTAGTCACAAAAAAAGCAAAACAGGTTTATCCTGGAAGATTGATACATATAAATACATAAACAGGAAGGGGTGAGGCTAGGCATTTTACATAAAAAGAGTATTCTCAAGTTCTAAAACTCTGGGTTAACTCTTAACATCCCAGACAAATCTCTCCAGTCCATTGGTTTCTATGCAGCTCACTTCCCTCCTTTCCATCTCATCTTAAATAAGGAGGTGGAGCTATGGAAATCCTCATTTTCCAGACAAACTTCTTAATGGATGGCTTTACTAGAATTTCAGAAGCAGCGTCTGAGATCAGTGATCATGGAGGAAGATCTGCTTTGGAAAAAATTTGAATGCAAAAAAGTGACAAAAGTGTGAAAAAAATGGAATTTGGCAAGCAAAGATTATAGAGAAAAATTTGCATAGCTCCACCCCCTTCTGGTAAAACAGATGACCCCACAGAAATATACATCAGGATGGGGTGGGATCACTCAGGTAATGATATTATTTAGCCCTGCCCTTTCCTTTTAATGTAAATACATGTATCAATCTTGTTTCCTCTGGGATAAACCTGTTCTGTGTCGTCTCCATGATGTTGATGGTGATCAGTGAGGGGAGGTCGGCTGAAACGCTCAATGTGATCAGTGTTTATATCTCTTTTACTATTTGTTTAACAGATTTTTGGTAAATGCTGGAAAGCCCAACTATTTGTGAAAAATAGAATAAAAAATGTGCTGAATTGCTACTTCATTGAGGAAGCAAACTGCTAAATTAGTTCTATAAATGTTTGTAAGAATAAAATTGTTAAACAGAGTTATTGTGAGTTTGTTGCAAACAAGTCATACCAGATTAAACTTATTTCCTTCTATGATGGAAACACTGACTATGCAGATCAGGGAAATGTGGTAGATATAGTATATCTCGATTTCTGCAACGCATTTGATAAAGTATCTCAAACTATCCTAATTGAAAAAATGACCAATTGTGGGACTGTCGTGGCTACGGTTAGGTGGATTCATAACTGGCTCAGTGATCGTACTCAAAGAGTGGTGATAAATCTTAGCACATCCAATTGGAATAGTGCTTCAAGTGGGGTGCCACAAGGCCTGGTCATAGTCCCAGTATTGTTCAACAATTTTATAAATGATCTAGATAAGTTAAACTGATGCAATTTTTCAGGAGATGTAAAGCTAGGAGGGATAGCTAACAGTAGAGAAGACAGAGAGCGGATTCAGAAGGATCTAGATAAGCTTGAACAATGGGCAGTGACTAATAGAATGGTTTTTAAAGGGAACCTGTCACCTGAATTTGGCGGGACCAGTTTTGGGTCATATGGGCGGGGTTTTCGGGTGTTTGATTCACCCTTTCCTTACCCGCTGGCTGCATGCTGGCTGCAATATTGGATTGAAGTTCATTCTCTGTCCTCCGGAGTACACGCCAGAGCAAGGCATGTACTCCGGAGCACAGGCGTGTACTCCGGAGGACAGAGAATGTACTTCAATCCAATATTGCAGCCAGCATGCAGCCAGCGGGTAAGGAAAGGGTGAATCAAACACCCGAAAACCCCGCCCATATGACCCAAAACCTGTCCCGCCAAATTCAGGTGACAGGTTCCCTTTAACAGGGAGAAATGCAAGAGTCTACATCTGGTGCCGTGAGGAGGCCGTTGTTGCTGTGGTTTTGTGCTTGTGGGGCAGTGCGATTTTGAATCTTGGGGACTCAGTCTTGGAGCATGTGTGCTGTGTGGCACCAGGCCGCCCGCCCTGCTGGTGAATTGTCGCTGCGGAGGTGGTTAGTGCACGATGCCACTCCTTTAAAGCAACAAAAGTTAGGACCCACTGAATTTGCCGTGACGCTGCAGCAACTTCTTACAGTCTGATAAGAATGTTAAACTAAGAACCTCATATTCACTTATATGTACATTTTTGCATAGTGGCATTGGATCAACATATGCTATTATTTTCAGTCTTTTGATATTAGATCTTCTTTTAGCTCATTTTCTTAAACATTATTGTATGATCATTTATCTTTCCATAACAATGATACTGCACAAATAATATTCAACATCAGATAATAAGCCAAAACTCAGGAACATCAAATACAATAATAAAATTATCTTTCTTTTGTTCACAAAGAAACAAAACAGGTTTAGCCAGGAAGATTTATACATATATTTACATAAGCAGGAAGGGGTGAGGCTAGACATTTTACATAAAAAGGGTATTCTCAAATTCTAAAACTCTGGGTTAACTCTTAACATCCCAGACAAATCTCTCCAGTCCATTGTTTTTTATGCAGCTCACCTCCCTCCTTTCCATCTCATCTTAAAGAAGGAGGTGGAGCTATGTAAATCTCCATTTTCAAGACAAACTCCTTAATGGATGGCTTTACTAGAATTTCATAAGGAGCTTCTGATATCAGTGATCATGGAGGAAGATCTGCTTTGAAAAAAATTTGAATGCAAAAAAGTGACCGAAGTTTGAAAAAAATGGAGTTTGGCAAGCAAAGATTATAGAGAAAAATTTGCATAGCTCCACCTCCTTCTGAGAGAACAGATGACCCCACAGAAATATACATCAGGATGGGGTGGGCTCACTCAGGTAATAATATTATTTAGCCCTGCCCTTTCCTTTTAATGTAAATACATGTATCAATCTTGTATCCTCTGGGATAAACCTGTTCTGTGTTGTCTCCATGATGTTGATGGTGATCAGTGAGGGGAGGTCGGCTGAAACGCTCAATGTGATCAGTGTTTATAGCTCTTTTACTATTTGTTTAACAGCTTTTTGGCAAATGCTGAAAAGCCCAAAAATTTGTGAAAAATAGAATAAAAAATGTGTTGACTTGCTACTTCATTGAGAAAATAAACTGATATAATTGTTTTATAAATATTTGTGAGAAGAAAATTGTTAAACAGAGTTAGTGTGAGTTTGTTGTAAACAAGTCATACCTGATTAAACTACTTTCTTTCTATGATGGAAACACTGACTATGCAGATCAGGGAAATGTGGTAGATATAGTATATCTCGATTGCAGCAACGCATTTGATAAAGTATCTCACACTATCCTCATTGAAAAAATGACCAATTGTGGGACTGACGAGGCTACTGTTAGGTGGATAGATAACTGGCTCAGTGATCGTACTCAGAGTGGTGATAAATGGTAGCACATCCAATTGGAATAGTGCTTCAAGTGGGGTACCACAAGGCTCTGTCGTGGCCCCAGTATTGTTCAACGTTTTTTATAAATGATCTAGATAAGGTAAACTGATGCAATTTTTCAGGCGACGTAAAGCTAGGAGGGATAGCTAACAGTAGAGAAGACAGAGAGAGGATTCAGAAGGATCTAGATAAGCTTGAACAATGGGCAGCGACTAATAGAATGAATTTAACAGGGAGAAATGCAAGATTCTACATCTGGTGCCGTGAGGAGGCCGTTGTTGCTGTGGTTTTGTGCTTGTGGGGCAGTGCGATCTTGAGTCTTGGGGGCTCAGTCTTGGAGCATGTGTGCTGTGTGGCCCCAGGCCGCCCGCCCTCCTAGTGAATTGTCACTGCGGTGGTGGTTAGTGCACAACACCATTCCTTTAAGGCAGCAATAGTTAGGACCACTGAGTTCGCCATGACGCTGCAGCAACTTCATACAGTCTGATAAGAATGTTAAACTAAGAGCCTCATATTCACTTATATGTACATTTTTGCATAGTGGCATTGGATCAACATATGCTCCTTTTTCAGCCTTTTGATATAAGATCTTCTTTGAGCTCATTTTCTTAAACATTATTGTACAATCATTTATCTTTCCATAACAATGATACAGCACAAATAATATTCAACATCAGATAATAAGCCAAAGCTCAGGAACATCAAATATAATAAAAAAAATCTTTCTTTTGTTCACAAAAAAAAAAAAGCAGGATTAGCCAGGAAGACCGATACATATATTTACAAAAACAGGAAGGGGTGAGGCTAGACATTTTACGTAAAAAGGGTATTCTTAAATTCTAAAACTCTGGGTTAACTCTTTACATCCCAGACAAATCTCTCCAGTCCATTGGTTTATATGCAGCTCACCTCCCTCCTTTGCATCTTATCTTAAAGAAGGAGGTGGAGCTATGCAAATCTCCATTTTCAAGACAAACTCCTTAATGGATAACTTTACTAGAATTTCAGAAGGAGCGTCTGATATCAGTGATCATGGAGGAAGATCTGCTTTGAAAAAAAATTGAATCCAAAAATTGACCAAAGTTTGAAAAAAATTGAATTTTGCAAGCAAAGATTATAGAGAAAAATTTGCATAACTCCACCACCTTCTGGGAAAACAGATGAGCCCACAGAATTAAACATCAGGGTGGAGCAGGTCACTCAGGTAATGATATTATTTAGCCCCGCCCTTTCATTTTAATGTAAATACATGTATCAATCTTGTATCCTCTGGGATAAACCTTTTCTGTGTCATTTCCATGATGTTGATGGTGATCGGTGAGGGGAGGTCAGATGAAACACTTCATGTGATATGTGTTTATAGCGCTTTTACTATTTGTTTAACAGCTTTTTGGCAAATGCTGGAAAGCCCAATATTTGTAAAACATAGAATAAAAATGTGCTAAATTGCTACTTCATTGAGAAAATAAACTGCTATAATTGTTCTATAAATGTTTGTGAGAATTAAATTGTTAAACTGAGCTAGTGTGAGTTTGTTGCTAACAAGTCATACCAGATTAAACTAATTTCCTTCTGTGATGGAAACACTGACTATGCAGATCAGGGAAATGTAGTACATATGGTATATCTCTATTTGAGCAACGCATTTGATAAAGTATCTCACACTATCCTAATTGAAAAAATGACCAATTGATGGGACTGACGAGACTACGGTTAGGTGGATTTGTAGCGCCCCTACCGCCGCAGGGCCGAGGGGTACCCGGTACCGGGCCTACGGGTCTCTGCTTCTGGGGTTGTCACGGCGGCTAGGCCCCGGTCCGTGACCCTGCTGTGGGGCGCACAGTGAATGATAGGTGTGGATGATGGTAGGTGGTGCGGTGCAGTAAATAACGAGGACACCAGGTTGCAGTCTCTTTACCTCTTTACTGAAGATCTCTGAGTCCACAGTCCAGAATACGGTTCACCAGGCTGCGCAAGTCCGGCCGGTCCATTGGCACCTCCAGAGTTCTCTTCACAGGTGGAAATCGGTGCCTTCCTTCTAGCGCTATGTGTTGCGGTCCTTCCCTGCTGTGCTTATGGAAAGTCCCCACAACCGTTGTGTCTGTTTCTTAAGTTCCCTCACAACTCGATTAAATGATGTTCTTCTAATCCTCCGTCCCTCCCTGGTGTTCTGGTTGGGACGGCACCCGTTTGACGGGTAGGCTCGGAGCTCTTCCGGGACCCTAGAGTCGCCCCTCTCCACAAGGTGCCCCCCAAGACTTCATAGGTGATTTGTGTGAGACTGCCCGCCTTAGACTGACTGTCCTGACGCTGTTTAGAGTATTGCTTGAAGCTGAATGTTATAATACTCCCTCGGCGTTCCGTCCACCGGTAGTGCGCCTCAGTAGGGTGTTGCTCCGGTCTTACAGCAGGACCCCTACTGGTATTCTCCTATTGCTTGATCTCGTTTCTCACTCAGCACAATCTATCTCGCTTCTAGTCCTTTCTTGGGCCCCGCCGCTTCCCGGAGCTGGCGCGGGCCCGTTACGTTCTTTCCAATGCCAAGCCTCTGTCAGGATCCCACCCCTGACAGAGACCCTACTGTATCTTCCCCTACAACACCCTCTGCCACAAGGTGTTGCCTGGTTCCAACCCAGTCAGCTTTCTGATCTAACTTCCTGCCTGACCCCCAGTTTACCCACTATGGTGGGGAGTGGCCTAATGAATAGCACCCTTAGCTCCCCCCGGAGGCCCAGCTGTGAAATGTATTGGTGTCTGTGATACCTGATCAGATGAACTCCTTCAGTGCCATCGGACGCACCGTAGCTCCCCATAGTGGCGGAGCCACAGTACTGCAACGACCAGGACTCTGGGGCGCTGCACTCCCCCCTGGTTAAACACAGTACTCCGGGACTGGGAAGAAAACAACAATACAAGTTAGCAAAAAGACATACAATTTTGTTGAGTGCAATAACAATAAGCATATTTGAACAGAGCTTCCCTTTATGGGAGGTGAGGACACTTGAACGTTACAAACATGGTAAAATATCATAGCAACATGCTATAATTAACTTTTCTTACCCAACCGGGTATTCTACTAAGTGCAAAAATTGTTGAACAATAATTTAACTTTGCCTTTAAGGACATACACTCTTAATCCACTAAAGACCTTCCTATAATCACATTATAAGGTACCGTATATACTCGAGTATAAGCCGACCCGAGTATAAGCCGACCCCCCTAATTTTGCCACAAAAAACTGGGAAAACTTATTGACTCGAGTATAAGCCTAGGGTGGAAAATGCAGCAGCTACCGGTGAATTTCAAAAATAAAAATAGATGCTCCATACCGTTCATTATGGCCCCATAGCTGTGCCATATAGTGCTCTGCACCGTTCATAATTGCCCCATAGCTGTGCCATATAGTGCTCTGCACCATTATTGCCCCATAGCTGTGCCATATAGTGCTCTGCACCATTATTGTCCCATAGCTGTGCCATATAGTGCTCTGCACCATTATTGCCCCATAGCTGTGCCATATAGTGCTCTGCACCATTCATTATTGCCCCATAGCTGTGCCATATAGTGCTCTGCACCATTATTGCCCCATAGCTGTGCCATACAGTGCTCTGCACCATTATTGCCCCATAGCTGTGCCATACAGTGCTCTGCACCGTTATTGCCCCATAGCTGTGCCATATAGTGCTCTGCACCATTATTGCCCCATAGCTGTGCCATATAGTGCTCTGCACCGTTATTGCCCCATAGCTGTGCCATACAGTGCTCCGCACCATTATTGCCCCATAGCTGTGCCATACAGTGCTCTGCACCATTATTGCCCCATAGCTGTGCCATACAGTGCTCTGCACCATTGCCCCATAGCTGTGCCATATAGTGCTCTGCACCATTATTGCCCCATAGCTGTGCCATATAGTGCTCTGCACCGTCCATTATTGCCCCATAGCTGTGCTGCTGCAATAAAAATAATAAAACACATACTCACCTCTCTTGCAGCTCCTCGGCGCCATCTTCCCGGCGTCTCCCTGCACTGACTGATCAGGCAGAGGGCGCCGCGCACACTATATACGTCATCGCGCCCTCTGCCTGCAGTCAGTGTGGAGAGAGACGCCGGGAAGATGGAGACAGCGCCCGGCGTGTGGAACGAGGACCGGTGAATATGCGATACTTACCTGCTCCCGGCGTCCCTGGCTCCTTCCCCCGGACAGCTGGTCTTCGGTGCCGCAGCCTCTTCCTCTGTCAGCGGTCACCGGCACCGATGATTAGAGAAATGAATAGGCGGCTCCGCCCCTATGGGAGGTGGAGCCGCCTATTCATTTCTCTAATGAGCGGTCCCACGTGACCGCTCAGGGGAAGAGGCTGCGGCACCCGGAGACAGTGGGACGGGCAGGGGGAGCGTCAGGATCGCCGGGACTAGGTAAGTATGCCTCAGCGCCCTCTCCCCCTCACCCGCCGACCCCACCGCCGACCGTGACTCGAGTATAAGCCGAGGGGGCACTTTCAGCCCAAAAATTTGGGCTGAAAATCTCGGCTTATACTCGAGTATATACGGTATTTTAACTTTTTCATTCTCCTTCTTTAAATCTGCAGGACCGCCTGTCCTATCGGCACCAGACCTACTGCCTCTCCTTTCTGTTACAGGACCGCCCCGTTCAGCCAGGGCCTACTGCCTTTTCAACTACTATACACAGTATAGAACATAACATTACTTCCAGTTTAAGAGCACTAAGTCATCTCTACATGACTCCTATGAGGACTCAGGGTTTACCTTCTATCCTAACTATCTATCAGCATTATCAAAAACATTTTCTATCGAACATTAAACCTTCTCATTATCTTTCTTCCTTTCATGCATGCTGGACTCCACATCTATCCCTACGAGTCCACTGCATCCCTCTTCTATCTTTCACCTTTTACTTCTCAGAGCACATCATCAGTATTTCTTCACATTTAACTAATTAAACACATATAACTTTCTCATGTAAACATTATCATCACTTTCTTTGGTCAAGACATTATTGCTTCCAATCTTAAAGCAATATCACAGTTTAAGCGTAACAAATGAACATCCCCTTTAAGAGGGGACCAAGTCTCTATGAGGTAGCGTATCTTCTCAAGCTACCAGTCCATACTCAGCAAAGGTTCCAGTGCGGTATCTTCACAAAGAGTCCTTTTTGAAGTAAAACCAGTAGGGAGCGCCTTTAATAAGGTGCAAACTATTTACAAGAAGTTCGGATCATGCACTGTTCATGATTTCAGCAGTTCTAAAACTTGTGCAAAAACTTTGGAAAGACAAACAAAACAAAACACTAGGGATCCCGGGTCAACAAAAGGATCCCTTTAAAAGTTTACCCTGAGCGGGTTTAGCAGAACACAGGAAAACAGCAACTATTTACAGATTCATGGTATCGAGGTTTAGCCTTCCAAGTCTGGGGGCGGCTTCTCGCCAGGGGTGGTTGCTCGCTGGCACAGACTCCGGAACTGCCGGCACAGCTCCTCCACTTCTGCCCCGAGGATTTCCTGATTAGCGCAGCTTGGTAAGGACTCCGCCGGCTCCCATTGGTAGAACCTGGCACAGGTCTTCTCTCCCTCCCCGGGGTGACTTCCGCGCTCCATGCTGCCAATCGGATTCTGCCTCGTGGTCTCCAGAAGTTCTTGCCCCTCCCCGTCCGGAGGGCGGCCTTTCTCTCCTCCACCATCCCACACTAGGAGGCGGGCCCTTCGCCTTGATGGGCATATTCTCTGGACATAGTAATATCGGTGAGGGGCGGGCTCCATCTTCGCGCCACTCTTCCAAGCTACGCCCACGAGGACACGCCCCATGCTCCCTGCGCGCCACATAGTGTTATAATGGCGGCGGTTTTGGCGGGGAATGTCGTAACACAGTCTTTGCAACATAATACAGTCCTAGCACAGTAGACCACAGTTCCAAGGCACACATGACCTGATTCTTCAGGCTTTAGTAGATCCTGTTCGTGACGCCAAGTTGTAGCGCCCCCACCGCCGCAGGGCCGAGGGGTACCCGGTACCGGGCCTACGGGTCTCTGCTTCTGGGGTTGTCACGGCGGCTAGGCCCCGGTCCGTGACCCTGCCGTGGGGCGCACAGTGAATGATAGGTGTGGATGATGGTAGGTGGTGCGGTGCAGTAAATAACGAGGACACCAGGTTGCAGTCTCTTTACCTCTTTACTGAAGATCTCTGAGTCCACAGTCCAGAATACGGTTCACCAGGCTGCGCAAGTCCGGCCGGTCCAATGGCACCTCCAGAGTTCTCTTCACAGGTGGAAATCGGTGCCTTCCTTCTAGCGCTATGTGTTGCGGTCCTTCCCTGCTGTGCTTACGGAAAGTCCCCACAACCGTTGTGTCTGTTTCTTAAGTTCCCTCACAACTCGATTAGATGATGTTCTGCTAATCCTCCGTCCCTCCCTGATGTTCTGGTTGGGACGGCACCCGTTTGTCGGGTAGGCTCGGAGTGCTTCTGGGACCCTAGAGTCGCCCCTCTCCACAAGGTGCCCCCCAAGACTTCATAGGTGATTTGTGTGAGACAGCCCGCCTTAGACTGACTGTCCTGCCGCTGTTTAGAGTATTGCTTGAAGCTGAATGTTATAATACTCCCTCGGCGTTCCGGCCACCGGTAGTGCGCCTCAGTAGGGTGTTGCCTTGGTCTTACAGCACGACCCCTACTGGTATTCTCCTATTGCTTGATCTCGTTTCTCACTCAGCACAATCTATCTCGCTTCTAGTCCTTTCTTGGGCCCCGCCGCTTCCAGGAGCTGGCGCGGGCCCGTTACGTTCTTTCCAATGCCAAGCCTCTGTCAGGATCCCACCCCTGACAGAGACCCTACTGTATCTTCCCCTACAACACCCTCTGCCACAAGGTGTTGCCTGGTTCCAACCCAGTCAGCTTTCTGATCTAACTTCCTGCCTGACCCCCAGTTTACCCACTATGGTGGGGAGTGGCCTAATGAATAGCACCCTTAGCTCCCCCCGGAGGCCCAGCTGTGAAATGTATTGGTGTCTGTGATACCTGATCAGATGAACTCCTTCAGTGCCATCGGACGCACCGTAGCTCCCCATAGTGGTGGAGCCACAGTACTGCAACGACCAGGACTCTGGGGCGCTGCAGATTCATAACTGGCTCAGTGATCGTACTCAAAGAGTGGTAATAAATGGTAGCACATCCAATTGGAATAGTGCTTCAAGTGGGGTACCACAAGGCTCTGTCATAGTCCCAGTAATGTTCAACATTTTTATAAATGATCTACATAAGGTAAACTGATGCAATTTTTCAGGCGATGTAAAGCTAGGAGGGATAGCTAACACTAGAGAAGACAGAGAAAGGATTCAGAAGGATCTAGATAAGCTTCAACAATGGGCAGCGACTAAAAGAATGGATTTTAACAAGGAGAATTGCAAGAGTCTACATCTGGTGCCGTGAGTAGGCCGTTGTTGCTGTGGTTTTGTGCTTGTGGGGCAGTGCGATCTTGAGTCTTGGGGACTCAGTCTTGGAGCATGTGTGCTCTGTGTGGCACCAGGCGGCCCGCCCTCCTAGTGAATTGTCGCTGCAGAGGTGGTTAGTGCATGACGCCATTCCTTTAAGGCAACAATAGTTAGGACCCACTGAGTTCGCCATGACGCTGCAGCAACTTCATACAGTCTAATAAGAATTTTAAACCAAGAGCCTCATATTCACTTATATGTACATTTTTGCATAGCGGCATTGGATCAACATATGCTCCTTTTTCAGCCTTTTGATATTAGATCCTCTTTGTGCTAATTTTCTTAAACATTATTGTATGATCATTTATCTTTCCATAACAATGATACAGCACAAATAATATTCAACATCAGATAATAAGCCAAAGCTCAGGAAAATCAAATACAATAAAAAAATTCTCTTTCTTTTAGTCACAAAAAAAGCAAAACAGGTTTATCCTGGAAGATTGATACATATAAATACATAAACAGGAAGGGGTGAGGCTAGGCATTTTACATAAAAAGAGTATTCTCAAGTTCTAAAACACTGGGTTAACTCTTAACATCCCAGACAAATCTCTCCAGTCCATTGGTTTCTATGCAGCTCACTTCCCTCCTTTCCATCTCATCTTAATTAAGGAGGTGGAGCTATGGAAATCCTCATTTTCCAGACAAACTTCTTAATGGATGGCTTTACTAGAATTTCAGAAGCAGCGTCTGAGATCAGTGATCATGGAGGAAGATCTGCTTTGGAAAATATTTGAATGCAAAAAAGTGACAAAAGTGTGAAAAAAAATGGAATTTGGCAAGGAAAGATTATAGATAAAAATCTGCATAGCTCCACCCCCTTCAGGTAAAACAGATGACCCCACAGAAATATACATCAGGATGGGGTGGGATCACTCAGGTAATGATATTATTTAGCCCCGCCCTTTGCTTTTAATGTAAATACATGTATCAATCTTGTTTCCTCTGGGATAAACCTGTTCTGTGTCGTCTCCTTGATGTTGATGGTGATCAGTGAGGGGAGGTCGGCTGAAACGCTCAATGTGATCAGTGTTTATAGCTCTTTTACTATTTGTTTAACAGCTTTTTGGCAAATGCTGAAAAGCCCAAATATTTGTGAAAAATAGAATAAAAAATGTGCTGAATTGCTACCTCGTTGAGGAAGCAAACTGCTAAATTAGTTCTATAAATGTTTGTAAGAATAAAATTGTTAAACAGAGTTAGTGTGAGTTTGTTGCAAACAAGTCATACCAGATTAAGCTAATTTCCTTCTATGATGGAAACACTGACTATGCAGATCAGGGAAATGTGGTAGATATAGTATATCTCGATTTCTGCAACGCATTTGATAAAGTATCTCACACTATCCTAATTGAAAAAATGACCAATTGTGGGACTGACGAGGCTACGGTTAGGTGGATTCATAACTGGCTCAGTGATCGTACTCAAAGAGTGGTGATAAATCTTAGCACATCCAATTGGAATAGTGCTTCAAGTGGGGTGCCACAAGGCTCTGTCATAGTCCCAGTATTGCTCAACAATTTTATAAATGATCTAGATAAGGTAAACTGATGCAATTTTTCAGGCGATGTAAAGGCCCCGTGACACTTAGCGACTCTGCAGCGATACAGACAACGATGCCGATCTCTGCAGCGTCGCTGTTTAGTCGCTGTGTGGTCGCTGGGGAGCTGTCACACAGACGGCTCTCCAGCGACCAACGATGCCGAGGTCCCCGGGTAACCAGGGTAAACATCGGGTTGCTAAGCTCAGGGCCGCGCTTAGTAACCCGATGTTTACCCTGGTTACCAGTGTAAAATGTAAAAAAACAAACACTACATACTCACCTTCGCGTCCCCCGGCGTCCGCTTCCTGCACTGACTGAGCGCCGGCCCTAACAGCAGAGCGGTGACGTCACCGCTGTGATCTGCTTTCACTTTACGGCCGGCAGTCAGTCAGTGCGGGAAGCAGACGGCAAGGGACCTGATGGACACCGGAATGTGAGTATGTAGTGTTTTTTTTTTTTTTTACATTTACGATGGTAACCAGGGTAAACATCGGGTTACTAAGCGCGGCCCTGCCCTTAGTAACCCGATGTTTACCCTGGTTACCAGTGAAGACATCGCTGAATCCGTGTCACACACACCGATTCAGCGATGTCAGCGGGACCTCAACGATCAAAAAAAGGTCCAGGCCATTCCGACACGACCAGCGATCTCACAGCAGGGGCCTGGTCGCTGCTACGTGTCAAACATAGCGAGATCGCTACTGAGGTCGCTGTTGCGTCACAAAACTTGTGACTCAGCAGCGATCTCGCTAGCGACCTCGCTTAGTGTGACGGGGGCTTAAAGCTGGGAGGGATAGCTAACAGTAGAGAAGACAGAGAGAGGATTCAGAAGGATCTACATAAGCTTGAACAATGGACAGTGACTAATAGAATGGTTTTTAACAGGGAGAAATGCAAGAGTCTACATCTGGTGCCGTGAGGAGGCCGTTGTTGCTGTGGTTTTGTGCTTGTGGGGCAGTGCGATCATTAGTCTTGGGGACTCAGTCTTGGAGCATGTGTGCTGTGTGGCCCCAGGCCGCCCGCCCTGCTGGTGAATTGTCGCTGCGGAGGTGGTTAGTGCACGATGCCACTCCTTTAAAGCAACAAAAGTTAGGACCCACTGAATTTGCCGTGACGCTGCAGCAACTTCTTACAGTCTGATAAGAATGTTAAACTAAGAACCTCATATTCACTTATATGTACATTTTTGCATAGTGGCATTGGATCAACATATGCTATTTTTTTCAGTCTTTTGATATTAGATCTTCTTTTAGCTCATTTTCTTAAACATTATTGTATGATCATTTATCTTTCCATAACAATGATACAGCACAAATAATATTCAACATCAGATAATAAGCCAAAACTCAGGAACATCAAATACAATAAAAAAATTATCTTTCTTTTGTTCACAAAGAAACAAAACAGGTTTAGCCAGGAAGATTTATACATATATTTACATAAGCAGGAAGGGGTGAGGCTAGACATTTTACATAAAAAGGGTATTCTCAAATTCTAAAACTCTGGGTTAACTCTTAACATCCCAGACAAATCTCTCCAGTCCATTGTTTTTTATGCAGCTCACCTCCCTCCTTTCCATCTCATCTTAACCCCTTCATGACCTTGCCGTTTTTTGCAATTCTGACCAGTGTCCCTTTATGAGGTAATAACTCAGGAACGCTTCAACGGATCCTAGCGATTCTGAGACTGTTTTTTCGTGACATATTGGGCTTCATGTTAGTGGTAAATTTAGGTCGATAATTTCTGAGTTTATTTGTGAAAAAAACGGAAATTTGGCAAAAATTTTGAACATTTCGCAATTTTCACATTTTGAATTTTTATTCTGTTAAACCAGAGAGCTATGTGACACAAAATAGTTAATAAATAACATTTCCCACATGTCTACTTTACATCAGCACAATTTTGGAAACAAATTTTTTTTTTGCTAGGAATTTATAAGGGTTAAAATTTGACCAGTGATTTCTCATTTTTACAACAAAATTTACAAAACCATTTTTTTTAGGGACCACCTCACATTTGAAGTCAGTTTGAGGGTTCTATATGGCTGAAAATACCCAAAAGTGACACCATTCTAAAAACTGCACCCCTCAAGGTGCTCAAAACCACATTCAAGAAGTTTATTAACCCTTCAGGTGTTTCACAGCAGCAGAAGCAACATGGAAGGAAAAAATGAACATTTAACTTTTTAGTCACAAAAATGATCTTTTAGCAACAATTTTTTATTTTCCTAAGGGTAAAAGGAGAAACTGGACCACGGACGTTGTTGTCCAATTTGTCCTGAGTACGCTGATACCTCATATGTGGGGGTAAACCACTGTTTGGGCGCACGGCAGGGCTCGGAAGGGAAGGAGCGCCATTTGACTTTTTGAATGAAAAATTGGCTCCAATCTTTAGCGGACACCATGTCGCGTTTGGAGAGCCCCCATGTGCCTAAACATTGGAGCTCCCCCACAAGTGACCACATTTTGGAAACTAGACCCCCCAAGGAACTTATCTAGAAGCATAGTGAGCACTTTAAACCCCCAGGTGCTTCACAAATTGATCCGTAAAAATGAAAAAGTACTTTTTTTTCACAAAAAAATTATTTTAGCCTCAATTTTTTCATTTTCACGTGGACAACAGGATAAAATGGATCCTAAATTTTGTTGGGCAATTTCTCCTGAGTACACCAATACCTCACATGTGGGGGTAAACCACTGTTTGGGCACATGGTAAGGCTCGGAAGGGAAGGAGCGCCATTTGACTTTTTGAATGAAAAATTATCTCCATCGTTAGCGGACACCATGTCGCGTTTGGAAAGCCCCTGTGTGCCTAAACATTGGAGCTCCTCCACAAGTGACCCCATTTTGGAAACTAGACCCCTCAAGGAACTCATCTAGAGGCATAGTGAGCACTTTAAACCCCCAGGTGCTTCACAAATTGATCCGCAAAAATGAAAAAGTACTTTTTTTTCACACAAAATTTCTTTTAGCCTCAATTCTTTCATTTTCACATGGGCAACAGGATAAAATGGATCCTAAAATTTGTTGGGCAATTTCTCCTGAGTATGCCGATACCTCATATGTGGGGGTAAACCACTGTTTGGGTGCACGGCAAGGCTCGGAAAGGGGAGGCGTGCCATTTGACTTTTTGAATGGAAAATTAGCTCCAATCGTTAGCGGACACCATGTCGCATTTGGAGAGCCCCTGTGTGCCTAAACATTGGAGCTCCCCTACAAGTGACCCCATTTTGGAAACTAGACCCCCCAAGGAACTTATCTAGATGCATAGTGAGCACTTATAACCCCCAGGTGCTTCACAGAAGTTTATAACGCAGAGCCGTGAAAATAAAAAAATAATTTTTCTTTCCTCAAAAATGATTTTTAGCCCAGAATTTTTTATTTTCCCAAGGGTAATAGGAGGAATTGGACCCCAAATGTTGTTTTCCAGTTTTTCCTGAGTACGATGATACCCCATATGTGGGGGTAAACCACTGTTTGGGCGCACGGCAGGGCTCGGAAGGGAAGGCTCGCCATTTGGCTTTTTGAATGGAAAATTAGCTCCAATCATTAGCGGACACCATGTCGCGTTTGGAGAGCCCCTGTGTGCCTAAACATTGGAGCTCCCGCACAAGTGACCCCATTTTGGAAACTAGACCTCCCAAGGAACTAATCTAGATGTGTGGTGAGCACTTTGAACCCCCAAGTGCTTCACAGAAGTTTATAACGCAGAGCCATGAAAATAAAAAATAATTTTTCTTTTCTCAAAAAAGATTTTTAGCCCACAATTTTTTATTTTCCCAAGGGTAACAGGAGAAATTGGACCCCAAAAGTTGTTGTCCAGTTTCTCCTGAGTACGCTGATACCCCATATGTGGGGGTAAACCACTGTTTTGGCACACGTCGGGGTTCGGAAGGGAAGTAGTGACGTTTTGAAATGCAGACTTTGATGGAATGCTCTGCGGGCGTCAGGTTGAGTTTGCAGAGCCCCTGATGTGCCTAAACAGTAGGAACTCCCCACAATTGACTCCATTTTGGAAACTAGACCCCCAAGGGAACTTATCTAGATGTGTAGTGAGCACTTTGAACCCCCAAGTGCTTCACAGAAGTTTATAGCGCAGAGCCGTGAAAATAAAAAATGTGTTTCCTTTCCTCAAAAATATTTTTTTAGCCCAGAATTTTTTATTTTTGCAAGAGTAACAGGAGAAATTGGACCCCAAAAGTTGTTGTCCAGTTTCTCCTGAGTACGCTGATACCCCATATGTGGGGGTAAACCACTGTTTGGGCACATGCCGGGGCTCGGAAGGGAAGTAGTGACGTTTTGGAATGCAGGCTTTGATGGAATGGTCTGCGGGCATCATGTTACGTTTGCAGAGCCCCTGATATGCCTAAACAGTAGAAACCCCCCACAAGTGACCCCATTTTGGAAACTAGACCCCCCAAGGAACTTATCTAGATGTGTGGTGAGCACGTTCAACCCCCAAGTGCTTCACAGAAGTTTACAACGCAGAGCCGTGAAAATAAAAAATCATTTTTCTTTCCTCAAAAAAGATGTTTTAGCAAGCAATTTTTTATTTTCACAAGGGTAACAGGAGAATTTGGACCCCAATATTTGTTGCCCAGTTTGTTGTGAGTACGCTGATACCCCATATGTGGGGGTAAACCACTGTTTGGGCACACGTCAGGGCTCGGAAGGGAAGTAGTGACATTTGAAATGCAGACTTTGATGGACTGGTCTGCGGGCATCACATTGCATTTGCAGAGCCCCTAATGTGCCTAAACAGTAGAAACACCCCACAAGTGACCCCATTTTGGAAACTAGACCCCCGAAGTAACTTATCTAGATGTGTGGTGAGCACTTTCAACCCCCAAGTGCTTGACAGAAGTTTATAACGCAAAGCCGTGAAAATAAAAAATAATTGTTCTTTCCTCAAAAATTATGTTTTAGCAAGTAATTTTTTATTTTTGCAAGGGTAACAGGAGAAATTGGACCCCAACAGTTGTTGCCCAGTTTGTCCTGAGTATGCTGGTACCCCAAATGTGGGGGTAAACCACTGTTTGGGCGCACGTCGGGGCTTGGAAGGGCGGGAGCACCATTTGACTTTTTGAACGCAAGATTGGCTGGAATCAATGGTGGCGCCATGTTGCGTTTGGAGACCCCTGATGTGCCTAAACAGTGGAAACCCCTCAATTCTAACTTCAACACTAACCCCAACACACCCCTAATCCTAATCCCAACTGTAGCCATAACCCTAATCACAACCCTAACCCCAACACACCCTTAACCACAACCCTAACCGCAACACACCCGTAACCCTAATTCCAACCCTAATCCTAACCCTAATCCCAACCGTAACCCTAATCCCAACCCTAACCACAACTGTAACCCCAACACACCCCTAACCCTATCCGTAACCCTAACCACAAGCCTAATCTTAACCCTATTTCCAACCCTAGCCCTAATTCCAACCCTAACTCTAAGGCTATGTGCCCACGTTGCGGATTCATGTGAGATTTTTCCGCACGATTTTTGAAAAATCTGCAGGTAAAAGGCACTGCGTTTTACCTGCGGATTTACAGCAGATTTCCAGTGTTTTTTTGTGCGGATTTCACCTGCGGATTCCTATTGAGGAACAGGTGTAAAACGCTGCGGAATCCGCACAAAGAATTGACATGCTGCGGAAAATACAATGCAGCGTTTCTGCACGGAATTTTCCGCACCATGGGCACAGCGGATTTGGTTTTCCTTAGGTGTACATGGTACTGTAAACCTGATGGAAAACTGCTTCGAATTCGCAGCGGCCAATCCGCTGCGGATCCGCGGCCGATCCGCTGCGGATCCGCGGCCGATCCGCTGCGGATCCGCGGCCGATCCGCTGCGGATCCGCGGCCGATCCGCTGCGGATCCGCGGCCGATCCGCTGCGGATCCGCTGCCGATCCGCTGCCGATCCGCTGCCGATCCGCTGCGGATCCGCTGCGGATCCGCGGCCGATCCGCTGCGGATCCGCGGCCGATCCGCTGCCGATCCGCTGCCGATCCGCTGCGGATCCGCGGCCGATCCGCTCTGTGTGCACATGCCATAACCCTACCCCTAACCCTAACCCTACCCGTGACCCTAACCCTACCCCTAACCCTACCCCTAGTTCTAACCCTAGTTCTAACCCTAACCCTAGTGGAAAAAGAAAAAAAAATATTTTCTTTATTTTATTATTGTCCCTACCTATGGGGGTGATAAAGGGGGGGGGGGGTTATTTATTATTTTTTTATTTTGATCGCTGTGATAGAACCTACCACAGCGATCAAAATGTACTTGTAATGAATCTGCCGGCCGGCAGATTCGGCGGGCGCACTGAGCATGCGCCCGCCATTTTGGAAGATGGCGGCGCCCAGCGAGGTGACGGACCGACACCGGGAGCCTCGGTAAGTATAAGGGGGGGAGATCGGGGCACGGGGGGGGCGTCGGAGCTCCGGGGGGTGACATAGGAGCAGGGGGGGAGCGGGCAGGAGGACGGGGGAGCGGAGCACAGGACGGAGGGGACCGGACCCCATAACGGAGCACTGGGGGGGGCGATTGGTGGGGTGGGGGGGTCACTTCAGGTTTTCCAGCCATGGCCGATGGTATTGCAGCATCGGCCATGGCTGGATTGTAATATTTCACCAGTTTTTTAGGTGAAATATTACAAATCGCTCTGATTGGCAGTTTCACTTTCAACAGCCAATCAGAGCGATCGTAGCCACGGGGGGGTGAAGCCACCCCCCCTGGGCTGAAGTACCACTCCCCCTCTCCCTGCAGATCGGGTAAAATAGGAGTTAACCCCTTCACCCGATCTGCAGGGACGCGATCATTCCATGACGCCACATAGGCGTCATGGGTCGGGAAGGGGAAGGAGGTGGAGCTATGTAAATCTCCATTTTCAAGACAAGCTCCTTAATGGAGCTTCTGATATCAGTGATCATGGAGGAAGATCTGCTTTGAAAAAAATTTGAATGCAAAAAAGTGACCGAAGTTTGAAAAAAATGGAGTTTGGCAAGCAAAGATTATAGAGAAAAATTTGCATAGCTCCATCTCCTTCTGAGAGAACAGATGACCCCACAGAAATATACATCAGGATGGGGTGGGCTCACTCAGGTAATAATATTATTTAGCCCTGCCCTTTCCTTTTAATGTAAATACATATATCAATCTTGTAACCTCTGGGATAAACCTGTTCTGTGTCGTCTCCATGATGTTGATGGTGATCAGTGAGGGGAGGTCGGCTGAAACGCTCAATGTGATCAGTGTTTATAGCTCTTTTACTGTTTGTTTAACAGCTTTTTGGCAAGTACTGAAAAGCCCAAATATCTGTGAAAAATAGAATAAAAAATGTGTTGACTTGCTACTTCATTGAGAAAATAAACTGCTATAATTGTTCTATAAATGTTTGTGAGAATTAAATTGTTAAACTGAGCTAGCGTGAGTCATACCAGATTAAACTAATTTCCTTCTGTGATGGGAACACTGACTATGCAGATCAGGGAAATGTGGTAGATATGGTATATCTCTATTTCAGCAACGCATTTGATAAAGTATCTCACACTATCCTAATTGAAAAAATGACCAATTGATGGGACTGACGAGGCTACGGTTAGGTGGATTCATAACTGGCTCAGTGATCGTACTCAGAGTGGTGATAAATGGTAGCACATCCAATTGGAATAGTGCTTCAAGTGGGGTACCTCAAGGCTCTGTCATGGTCCCAGTAATGTTCAACATTTTTATAAATGATCTACATAAGGTAAACTGATGCAATATTTCAGGCGATGTAAAGCTAGGAGGGATAGCTAACACTAGAGAAGACAGAGAAAGGATTCAGAAGGATCTAGATAAGCTTCAACAATGGGCAGCGACTAAAAGAATGCATTTTAACAAGGAGAATTGCAAGAGTCTACATCTGGTGCCGTGAGTAGGCCATTGTTGCTGTGGTTTTGTGCTTGTGGGGCAGTGCGATCTTGAGTCTTGGGGACTCAGTCTTGGAGCATGTGTGCTGTGTGGCACCAGGCCGCCCGCCCTCCTAGTGAATTGTCGCTGCGGAGGTGGTTAGTGCATGACGCCATTCCTTTAAAGGTACCGTCACACTAAACGATATCGCTAGCGATCCGTGACGTTGCAGCGTCCTCGCTAGCGATATCGTTTAGTTTGACACGCAGCAGCGATCAGGATCCTGCTGTGATGTCGCTGGTCGCTGAATAAAGTCCAGAACTTTATTTGGTCGTCCGATCGCCGTGTATCGTTGTGTTTGACACCAAAAGCAACGATACCAGCGATGTTTTACACTGGTAACCAGGGTAAACATCGGGTTACTAAGCGCAGGGCCGCGCTTAGTAACCCGATGTTTACCCTGGTTACCAGCGTAAAAGTAAAAAAAACAAACAGTACATGCTCACCTGCGCGCCTCCCAGCGTCTGCTTCCTGCTCTGACTGAGATCCGGCCCTAAAGTGAAAGTGAAAGCACAGCGGTGACCCGCTGTGCTGTTAGGGCCGGAGCTCAGTCAGTGTCAGGAAGCAGACGCTGGGAGACGCGCAGGTGAGCATGTACTGTTTGTTTTTTTTACTTTTACGCTGGTAACCAGGGTAAACATCGGGTTACTAAGCGCGGCCCTGCGCTTAGCAACCCGATGTTTACCCTGGTTACCCGGGGACCTCGGCATCGTTGGTCGCTGGAGAGCGGTCTGTGTGACAGCTCTCCAGCGACCAAACAGCGACGCTGCAGCGATCGGCATCGTTGTCGCTATCGCTGCAGCGTCGCTTAATGTGACGGTACCTTTAGGCAACAATAGTTAGGACCCATTGAGTTCGCCATGACGCTGCAGCAACTTCATACAGTCTAATAAGAATGTTAAACCAAGAGCCTCATATTCACTTATATGTACATTTTTGCATAGTGGCATTGGATCAACATATGCTCCTTTTTCAGCCTTTTGATATTAGATCCTCTTTGTGCTAATTTTATTAAACATTATTGTATGATCATTTATCTTTCCATAACAATGATACAGCACAAATAATATTCAACATCAGATAATAAGCCAAGACTCAGGAACATCAAATACAATAAAAAAATTCTCTTTCTTTTAGTCACAAAAAAACCAAAACAGGTTTATCCAGGAAGATTGATACATATATTTACATAAACAGGAAGGGGTGAGGCTAGGCATTTTACATAAAAAGAGTATTCTCAAGTTCTAAAACTCTGGGTTAACTCTTAACATCCCAGACAAATCTCTCCAGTCCATTGATTTCTATGCAGCTCACTTCCCTCCTTTCCATCTCATCTTAAAGAAGGAGGTGGAGCTATGCAAATCTCCATTTTCAAGACAAACTCCTTAATGGATGGCTTTACTAGAATTTCAGAAGGAGCGTCTGATATCAGTGATCATGGAGGAAGATCTGCTTTGAAAAAAAATGGAATCCAAAAATTGACCAAAGTTTGAAAAAAATTGAATTTTGCAAGCAAAGATTATAGAGAAAAATTAGCATAACTTCACCCCCTTCTGGGAAAACAGACGAGCCCACAGAATTAAACATCAGGGTGGAGCAGGTCACTCAGGTAATGATATTATTTAGCCCCGCCCTTTCCTTTTAATGTAAATACATGTATCAATCTTGTATCCTCTGGGATAAACCTGTTCTGTGTCATGACCATGATGTTGATGGTGATCGGTGAGGGGAGGTCAGATGAAACACTTCATGTGATCTGTGTTTATAGCTCTTTTATTATTTGTTTAACAGCTTTTTGGCATAATGCTGAAAAGCCCAAATGTTTTTTAAAAATAGAATAAAAAATGTGCTGAATTGCTACTTCATTGAGAAAATAAACTGCTATAATTGTTCTATAAATGTTTGTGAGAATTAAATTGTTAAACTGAGCTAGCGTGAGTTTGTTGCTAACAAGTCATACCAGATTAAACTAATTTCCTTCTGTGATGGAAACACTGACTATGCAGATCAGGGAAATGTGGTAGATATGGTATATCTCTATTTCAGCAACGCATTTGATAAAGTATCTCACACTATCCTAATTGAAAAAATGACCAATTGATGGGACTGACGAGGCTACGGTTAGGTGGATTCATAACTGGCTCAGTGATCGTACTGAAAGAGTGGTGATAAATGGTAGCACATCCAATTGGAATAGTGCTTCAAGTGGGGTACCTCAAGGCTCTGTCATGGTCCCAGTAATGTTCAACATTTTTATAAATGATCTACATAAGGTAAACTGATGCAATTTTTCAGGCGACGTAAAGCTAGGAGGGATAGCTAGCACTAGAGAAGACAGAGAAAGGATTCAGAAGGATCTAGATAAGCTTCAACAATGGGCAGCGACTAAAAGAATGCATTTTAACAAGGAGAATTGCAAGAGTCTACATCTGGTGCCGTGAGTAGGCCGTTGTTGCTGTGGTTTTGTGCTTGTGGGGCAGTGCAATCTTGAGTCTTGGGGACTCAGTCTTGGAGCATGTGTGCTGTGTGGCACCAGGCCGCCCGCCCTCCTAGTGAATTGTCACTGCGGAGGTGGT
Organism: Ranitomeya variabilis; assembly: GCF_051348905.1. Lineage (NCBI taxonomy): Eukaryota > Metazoa > Chordata > Amphibia > Anura > Dendrobatidae > Ranitomeya > Ranitomeya variabilis. The sequence goes on along the minus strand of NC_135233.1, from coordinate 10,642,284 downwards.
TAGTGCATGACGCCATTCCTTTAAGGCAACAATAGTTAGGACCCATTGAGTTCGCCATGATGCTGCAGCAACTTCATACAGTCTAATAAGAATGTTAAACCAAGAGCCTCATATTCACTTATATGTACATTTTTGCATAGTGGCATTGGATCAACATATGCTCCTTTTTCAGCCTTTTGATATTAGATCTTCTTTTAGCTCATTTTCTTAAACATTATTGTATGATCATTTATCTTTCCATAACAATGATACAGCACAAATAATATTCAACATCAGATAATAAGCCAAAACTCAGGAACATCAAATACAATAAAACAAATTTCTTTCTTTTAGTCACAAAGAAACAAAACAGGTTTAGCCAGGAAGATTTATACATATATTTACATAAGCAGGAAGGGGTGAGGCTAGACATTTTACATAAAAAGGGTATTCTCAAATTCTAAAACTCTGGGTTAACTCTTTACATCCCAGACAAATCTCTCCAGTCCATTGTTTTTTATGCAGCTCACCTCCCTCCTTTCCATCTCATCTTAAAGAAGGAGGTGGAGCTATGTAAATCTCCATTTTCAAGACAAACTCCTTAATGGATGGCTTTACTAGAATTTCAGAAGGAGCTTCTGATATCAGTGATCATGGAGGAAGATCTGCTTTGGAAAAAATTTGAATGCAAAAAAGTGACCGAAGTTTGAAAAAAATGGAGTTTGGCAAGCAAAGATTATAGAGAAAAATTTGCATAGCTCCACCTCCTTCTGAGAGAACAGATGACCCCACAGAAATATACATCAGGATGGGGTGGGCTCACTCAGGTAATAATATTATTTAGCCCTGCCCTTTCCTTTTAATGTAAATACATGTATCAATCTTGTATCCTTTGGGATAAACCTGTTCTGTGTTGTCTCCATGATGTTGATGGTGATCAGTGAGGGGAGGTCGGCTGAAACGCTCAATGTGATCAGTGTTTATAGCTCTTTTACTATTTGTTTAACAGCTTTTTGGCAAATGCTGAAAAGCCCAAATATTTGTGAAAGATAGAATAAAAAATGTGTTGACTTGCTACTTCTTTGAGAACATAAACTGCTATAATTGTTTTATAAGTATTTGTGAGAAGAAAATTGTTAAACAGAGCTAGTGTGAGTTTGTTGTAAACAAGTCATACCTGATTAAACTAATTTCCTTCTATGATGGAAACACTGACTATGCAGATCAGGGAAATGTGGTAGATATAGTATATCTCGATTGCAGCAACGCATTTGATAAAGTATCTCACACTATCCTCATTGAAAAAATGACCAATTGTGGGACTGATGAGGCTACTGTTAGGTGGATTGATAACTGGCTCAGTGATCGTACTCAGAGTGGTGATAAATGGTAGCACATCCAATTGGAATAGTGCTTCAAGTGGGGTACCACAAGGCTCTGTCGTGTCCCCAGTATTGTTCAACATTTTTTATAAATGATCTAGATAAGGTAAACTGATGCAATTTTTCAGGCAATGTAAAGCTAGGAGGGATAGCTAACACTAGAGAAGACAGAGAGAGGATTCAGAAGGATCTAGATAAGCTTGAACAATGGGCAGCGACTAATAGAATGAATTTAACAGGGAGAAATGCAAGATTCTACATCTGGTGCCGTGAGGAAGCCGTTGTTGCTGTGGTTTTGTGCTTGTGGGGCAGTGCGATCTTGAGTCTTGGGGACTCAGTCTTGGAGCATGTGTGCTGTGTGGCACCAGGCCGCCCGCCCTCCTAGTGAATTGTCGCTGCAGAGGTGGTTAGTGCATGACGCCATTCCTTTAAGGCAACAATAGTTAGGACCCATTGAGTTCGCCATGACGCTGCAGCAACTTCATACAGTCTAATAAGAATGTTAAACCAAGAGCCTCATATTCACTTATATGTACATTTTTGCATAGTGGCATTGGATCAACATATGCTCCTTTTTCAGCCTTTTGATATTAGATCCTCTTTGTGCTAATTTTCTTAAACATTATTGTATGATCATTTATCTTTCCATAACAATGATACAGCACAAATAATATTCAACATCAGATAATAAGCCAAAACTCAGGAACATCAAATACAATAAAAAAATTCTCTTTCTTTTAGTCACAAAAAAACCAAAACAGGTTTATCCAGGAAGATTGATACATATATTTACATAAACAGGAAGGGGTGAGGCTAGGCATTTTACATAAAAAGAGTATTCTCAAGTTCTAAAACTCTGTGTTAACTCTTAACATCCCAGACAAATCTCTCCAGTCCATTGGTTTCTATGAAGCTCACTTCCCTCCTTTCCATCTCATCTTAAAGAAGGAGGTGGAGCTATGCAAATCTCCATTTTCAAGACAAACTCCTTAATGGATGGCTTTACTAGAATTTCAGAAGGAGCGTCTGATATCAGTGATCATGGAGGAAGATCTGCTTTGAAAAAAAATTGAATCCAAAAATTGACCAAAGTTTGAAAAAAATTGAACTTTGCAAGCAAAGATTATAGAGAAAAATTAGCATTACTCCACCCCCTTCTGGGAAAACAGATGAGCCCACAGAATTAAACATCAGGGTGGAGCAGGTCACTCAGGTAATGATATTATTTAGCCCTGCCCTTTCCTTTTAATGTAAATACATGTATCAATCTTGTATCCTCTGTGATAAACCTGTTCTGTGTCATTACCATGATGTTGATGGTGGTCGGTGAGGGGAGGTCAGATGAAACACTTCATGTGATCTGCGTTTATAGCTCTTTTATTATTTGTTTAACAGCTTTTTGGCAAATGCTGAAAAGCCCAAATATTTGTAAAAAATAGAATAAAAAATGTGCTGAATTGCTACTTCATTGAGAAAATAAACTGCTATAATTGTTCTATAAAGGTTAGTGAGAATTAAATTGTTAAACTGAGCTAGCGTGAGTTTGTTGCTAACAAGTCATACCAGATTAAACTAATTTCCTTCTGTGATGGAAACACTGACTATGCAGATCAGGGAAATGTGGTAGATATGGTATATCTCTATTTCAGCAACGCATTTGATAAAGTATCTCACACTATCCTAATTGAAAAAATGACCAATTGATGGGACTGACGAGGCTACGGTTAGGTGGATTCATAACTGGCTCAGTGATCGTACTGAAAGAGTGGTGATAAATGGTAGCACATCCAATTGGAATAGTGCTTCAAGTGGGGTACCTCAAGGCTCTGTCATGGTCCCAGTAATATTCAACAATTTTATAAATGATCTACATAAGGTAAACTGATGCAATTTTTCAGGCGACGTAAAGCTAGGAGGGATAGCTAACACTAGAGAAGACAGAGAAAGGATTCAGAAGGATCTAGATAAGCTTCAACAATGGGCAGCGACTAAAAGAATGGATTTTAACAAGGAGAATTGCAAGAGTCTACATCTGGTGCCGTGAGTAGGCCGTTGTTGCTGTGGTTTTGTGCTTGTGGAGCAGTGCGATCTTGAGTCTTGGGGACTCAGTCTTGGAGCATGTGTGCTCTGTGTGGCACCAGGCGGCCCGCCCTCCTAGTGAATTGTCGCTGCGGAGGTGGTTAGTGCGTGACGCCATTCCTTTAAGGCAACAATAGTTAGGACCCATTGAGTTCGCCATGACGCTGCAGCAACTTCATACAGTCTAATAAGAATGTTAAACCAAGAGCCTCATATTCACTTATATGTACATTTTTGCATAGTGGCATTGGATCAACATATGCTCCTTTTTCAGCCTTTTGATATTAGATCCTCTTTGTGCTAATTTTCGTAAACATTATTGTATGATCATTTATCTTTCCATAACAATGATACAGCACAAATAATATTCAACATCAGATAAGCCAAAACTCAGGAACATCAAATACAATAAAAAAATTCTCTTTCTTTTAGTCACAAAAAAAGCAAAAGAGGTTTATCCAGGAAGATTGATACATATATTTACATAAACAGGAAGGGGTGAGGCTACGCATTTTACATAAAAAGAGTATTCTCAAGTTCTAAAACTCTGGGTTAACTCTTAACATCCCAGACAAATCTCTCCAGTCCATTGGTTTCTATGAGGCTATGTTCACACGATCCTTTTTTTGATCCTTTTTTTTTCAGGTCCTTTTTCCATGCAGGGTACAGTCCAATGTTACTCTGTGGAAAACAAAAACCGCTGTGCCCATTATCCTTTTTTTCTCAGGCAAATCCGCGAGGATTTGCCTGCAGAAAAAAAGAAGTACCATGTCACTTCTTTCTGCGGATTCAGCTCCTGTTTTCAACAGGCACCAATAGGAAAGTGCTGTTGAAAACCCGCAGAGGAATCTGCAGAAGAAACTGCAGGAAAATCAGCAGTGCAGTTTTGCACTGCGGGTTTTCCAAATCAGGACCTGAAAAAAAAAGGATCAAAAAAAGGATAAAAAAAAAGATCGTGTGAACATGGCCTGAAGCTTACTTCCCTCCTTTCCATCTCATCTTAAATAAGGAGGTGGAGCTATGGAAATCCTCATTTTCAAGACAAACTCCTTAATGGATGGCTTTACTAGAATTTCAGAAGCAGCGTCTGAGATCAGTGATCATGGAGGAAGATCTGCTTTGGAAAAAATTTGAATGCAAAAAAGTGAGAAAAGTGTGAAAAAAATGGAATTTGGCAAGCAAAGATTATAGAGAAAATTTTGCATAGCTCCACCCCCTTCTGGTAAAACAGATGACCCCACAGAAATATACATCAGGATGGGGTGGGATCACTCAGGTAATGATATTATTTAGCCCTGCCCTTTCCTTTTAATGTAAATACATGTATCAATCTTGTTTCCTCTGGGATAAACCTGTTCTGTGTCGTCTCCATGATGTTGATGGTGATCAGTGAGGGGAGGTCGGCTGAAACGCTCAATGTGATCAGTGTTTATAGCTCTTTTACTATTTCTTTAACAGATTTTTGGCAAATGCTGAAAAGCCCAACTATTTGTGAAAAATAGAATAAAAAATGTGCTGAATTGCTACTTCATTGAGGAAGCAAACTGCTAAATTAGTTCTATAAACGTTTGTAAGAATAAAATTGTTAAACAGAGTTATTGTGAGTTTGTTGCAAACAAGTCATACCAGATTAAGCTAATTTCCTTCTATGATGGAAACACTGACTATGCTGATCAGGGAAATGTGGTAGATATAGTATATCTCGATTTCTGCAATGCATTTGATAAAGTATCTCAAACTATCCTAATTGAAAAAATGACCAATTGTGGGACTGTCGAGGCTACGGTTAGGTGGATTCATAACTGGCTCAGTGATCGTACTCAAAGAGTGGTGATAAATCTTAGCACATCCAATTGGAATAGTGCTTCAAGTGGGGTGCCACGAGGCTCTGTCATAGTCCCAGTATTGCTCAACAATTTTATAAATGATCTAGATAAGGTAAACTGATGCAATTTTTCAGGCGATGTAAAGCTAGGAGGGATAGCTAACAGTAGAGAAGACAGAGAGCGGATTCAGAAGGATCTAGATAAGCTTGAACAATGGGCAGTGACTAATAGAATGGTTTTTAACAGGGAGAAATGCAAGAGTCTACATCTGGTGCCGTGAGGAGGCCGTTGTTGCTGTGGTTTTGTGCTTGTGGGGCAGTGCGATCTTGAGTCTTGGAGCATGTGTGCTGTGTGGCACCAGGCTGCCCGCCCTGCTGGTGAATTGTCGCTGCGGAGGTGGTTAGTGCACGATGCCACTCCTTTAAAGCAACAAAAGTTAGGACCCACTGAATTTGCCGTGACGCTGCAGCAACTTCTTACAGTCTAATAAGAATGTTAAACTAAGAACCTCATATTCACTTATATGTACATTTTTGCATAGTGGCATTGGATCAACATATGCTATTTTTTTCAGTCTTTTGATATTAGATCTTCTTTTAGCTCATTTTCTTAAACATTATTGTATGATCATTTATCTTTCCATAACAATGATACAGCACAAATAATATTCAACATCAGATAATAAGCCAAAACTCAGGAACATCAAATACAATAATAAAATTATCTTTCTTTTGTTCACAAAGAAACAAAACAGGTTTAGCCAGGAAGATTTATACATATATTTACATAAGCAGGAAGGGGTGAGGCTAGACATTTTACATAAAAAGGGTATTCTCAAATTCTAAAACTCTGGGTTAACTCTTAACATCCCAGACAAATCTCTCCAGTCCATTGTTTTTTATGCAGCTCACCTCCCTCCTTTCCATCTCATCTTAAAGAAGGAGGTGGAGCTATGTAAATCTCCATTTTCAAGACAAACTCCTTAATGGATGGCTTTACTAGAATTTCAGAAGGAGCTTCTGATATCAGTGATCATGGAGGAAGATCTGCTTTGGAAAAAATTTGAATGCAAAAAAGTGACCGAAGTTTGAAAAAAATGGAGTTTGGCAAGCAAAGATTATAGAGAAAAATTTGCATAGCTCCACCTCCTTCTGAGAGAACAGATGACCCCACAGAAATATACATCAGGATGGGGTGGGCTCACTCAGGTAATAATATTATTTAGCCCTGCCCTTTCCTTTTAATGTAAATACATGTATCAATCTTGTATCCTCTGGGATAAACCTGTTCTGTGTTGTCTCCATGATGGTGATCAGTGAGGGGAGGTCGGCTGAAACGCTCAATGTGATCAGTGTTTATAGCTCTTTTACTATTTGTTTAACAGCTTTTTGGCAAATGCTGAAAAGCCCAAATATTTGTGAAAAATAGAATAAAAAATGTGTTGACTTGCTACTTCTTTGAGAAAATAAACTGCTATAATTGTTTTATAAGTATTTGTGAGAAGAAAATTGTTAAACAGAGCTAGTGTGAGTTTGTTGTAAACAAGTCATACCTGATTAAACTAATTTCCTTCTATGATGGAAACACTGACTATGCGGATCAGGGAAATGTGGTAGATATAGTATATCTCGATTGCAGCAACGCATTTGATAAAGTATCTCACACTATCCTCATTCAAAAAATGACCAATTGTGGGACTGACGAGGCTACTGTTAGGTGGATTGATAACTGGCTCAGTGATCGTACTCAGAGTGGTGATAAATGGTAGCACATCCAATTGGAATAGTGCTTCAAGTGGGGTACCACAAGGCTCTGTCGTGTCCCCAGTATTGTTCAACATTTTTTATAAATGATCTAGATAAGGTAAACTGATGCAATTTTTCAGGCAATGTAAAGCTAGGAGGGATAGCTAACACTAGAGAAGACAGAGAGAGGATTCAGAAGGATCTAGATAAGCTTGAACAATAGGCAGCGACTAATAGAATGAATTTAACAGGGAGAAATGCAAGATTCTACATCTGGTGCCGTGAGGAAGCCGTTGTTGCTGTGGTTTTGTGCTTGTGGGGCAGTGCGATCTTGAGTCTTGGGGACTCAGTCTTGGAGCATGTGTGCTGTGTGGCACCAGGCCGCCCGCCCTCCTAGTGAATTGTCGCTGCGGAGGTGGTTAGTGCATGACGCCATTCCTTTAAGGCAACAATAGTTAGGACCCATTGAGTTCGCCATGACGCTGCAGCAACTTCATACAGTCTAATAAGAATGTTAAACCAAGAGCCTCATATTCACTTATATGTACATTTTTGCATAGTGGCATTGGATCAACATATGCTCCTTTTTCAGCCTTTTGATATTAGATCCTCTTTGTGCTAATTTTCTTAAACATTATTGTATGATCATTTATCTTTCCATAACAATGATACAGCACAAAAAATATTCAACATCAGATAATAAGCCAAAACTCAGGAACATCAAATACAATAAAAAAATTCTCTTTCTTTTAGTCACAAAAAAACCAAAACAGGTTTATCCAGGAAGATTGATACATATATTTACATAAACAGGAAGGGGTGAGGCTAGGCATTTTACATAAAAAGAGTATTCTCAAGTTCTAAAACTCTGGGTTAACTCTTAACATCCCAGACAAATCTCTCCAGTCCATTGGTTTCTATGAAGCTCACTTCCCTCCTTTCCATCTCATCTTAAAGAAGGAGGTGGAGCTATGCAAATCTCCATTTTCAAGACAAACTCCTTAATGGATGGCTTTACTAGAATTTCAGAAGGAGCGTCTGATATCAGTGATCATGGAGGAAGATCTGCTTTGAAAAAAAATTGAATCCAAAAATTGACCAAAGTTTGAAAAAAATTGAACTTTGCAAGCAAAAATTATAGAGAAAATTTTGCATAGCTCCACCCCCTTCTGGTAAAACAGATGACCCCACAGAAATATACATCAGGATGGGGTGGGATCACTCAGGTAATGATATTATTTAGCCCTGCCCTTTCCTTTTAATGTAAATACATGTATCAATCTTGTTTCCTCTGGGATAAACCTGTTCTGTGTTGTCTCCATGATGTTGATGGTGATCAGTGAGGGGAGGTCGGCTTAAACGCTCAATGTGATCAGTGTTTATAGCTCTTTTACTATTTGTTTAATAGCTTTTTGGCAAATGCTGAAAAGCCCAACTATTTGTGAAAAATAGAATAAAAAATGTGCTGAATTGCTACTTCATTGAGGAAGCAAACTGCTAAATTAGTTCTATAAATGTTTGTAAGAATAAAATTGTTAAACAGAGTTAGTGTGAGTTTGTCGCAAACAAGTCATATCATATTAAACTCATTTCCTTCTATGATGGAAACGCTTACTATGCAGATCAGGGAAATGTGGTAGATATAGTATATCTCGATTTCTGCAACGCATTTGATAAAGTATCTCAAACTATCCTAATTGAAAAAATGACAAATTGTGGGACTGTCGAGGCTACGGTTAGGTGGATTCATAACTGGCTCAGTGATCGTACTCAAAGAGTGGTGATAAATCTTAGCACATCCATTTGGAATAGTGCTTCAAGTGGGGTGCCACAAGGCTCTGTCATAGTCCCAGTATTGTTCAACAATTTTATAAATGATCTAGATAAGGTAAACTGATGCAATTTTTCAGGCGACGTAAAGCTAGGAGGGATAGCTAACAGTAGAGAAGACAGAGAGAAGATTCAGAAGGATCTAGATAAGCTTGAACAATGGGCAGTGACTAATGGAATGGTTTTTAACAGGGAGAAATGCAAGAGTCTACATCTGGTGCCGTGAGGAGGCCGTTGTTGCTGTGGTTTTGTGCTTGTGGGGCAGTGCGATCTTGAGTCTTGGGGACTCAGTCTTGGAGCATGTGTGCTGTGTGGCACCAGGCCGCCCGCTCTGCTGGTGAATTGTCGCTGCGGAGGTGGTTAGTGCACAACACCATTCCTTTAAAGCAACAAAAGTTAGGACCCACTGAATTTGCTGTGACGCTGCAGCAACTTCCCCACAGAAATATACATCAGGATGGGGTGGGATCACTCAGGTAATGATATTATTTAGCCCTGCCCTTTCTTTTTAATGTAAATACATGTATCAATCTTGTTTCCTCTGGGATAAACCTGTTCTGTGTTGTCTCCATGATGTTGATGGTGATCAGTGAGGGGAGGTCGGCTGAAACGCTCAATGTGATCAGTGTTTATAGCTCTTTTACTATTTGTTTAATAGCTTTTTGGCAAATGCTGAAAAGCCCAACTATTTGTGAAAAATAGAATAAAAAATGTGCTGAATTGCTACTTCATTGAGGAAGCAAACTGCTAAATTAGTTCTATAAATGTTTGTAAGAATAAAATTGTTAAACAGAGTTAGTGTGAGTTTGTCGCAAACAAGTCATACCATATTAAACTCATTTCCTTCTATGATGGAAACACTTACTATGCAGATCAGGGAAATGTGGTAGATATAGTATATCTCAATTTCTGCAACGCATTTGATAAAGTATCTCAAACTATCCTAATTGAAAAAATGACAAATTGTGGGACTGTCGAGGCTACGGTTAGGTGGATTCATAACTGGCTCAGTGATCGTACTCAAAGAGTGGTGATAAATCTTAGCACATCCATTTGGAATAGTGCTTCAAGTGGGGTGCCACAAGGCTCTGTCATAGTCCCAGTATTGTTCAACAATTTTATAAATGATCTAGATAAGGTAAACTGATGCAATTTTTCAGGTGACGTAAAGCTAGGAGGGAAAGCTAACAGTAGAGAAGACAGAGAGAAGATTCAGAAGGATCTAGATAAGCTTGAACAATGGGCAGTGACTAATAGAATGGTTTTTAACAGGGAGAAATGCAAGAGTCTACATCTGGTGCCGTGAGGAGGCCGTTGTTGCTGTGGTTTTGTGCTTGTTGGGCAGTGCGATCTTGAGTCTTGGGGACTCAGTCTTGGAGCATGTGTGCTGTGTGGCACCAGGCCGCCCGCTCTGCTGGTGAATTGTCGCTGCGGAGGTGGTTAGTGCACAACACCATTCCTTTAAAGCAACAAAAGTTAGGACCCACTGAATTTGCCGTGACGCTGCAGCAACTTCTTACAGTCTGATAAGAATGTTAAACTAAGAACCTCATATTCACTTATATGTACATTTTTGCATAGTGGCATTGGATCAACATATGCCATTTTTTTCAGTCTTTTGATATTAGATCTTCTTTTAGCTCATTTTCTTAAACATTATTGTATGATCATTTATCTTTCCATAACAATGATACAGCACAAATAATATTCAACATCAGATAATAAGCCAAAACTCAGGAACATCAAATACAATAAAAAAATTATCTTTCTTTTGTTCACAAAGAAACAAAACAGGTTTAGCCAGGAAGATTTATACATATATTTACACAAGCAGGAAGGGGTGAGGCTAGACATTTTACATAAAAAGGGTATTCTCAAATTCTAAAACTCTGGGTTAACTCTTAACATCCCAGACAAATCTCTCCAGTCCATTGTTTTTTATGCAGCTCACCTCCCTCCTTTCCATCTCATCTTAACCCCTTAACGACATTTGACGCATACGCTGCGTCATGAAAGTCGGTGCCAAAGCGACCTATGACGCAGCGTATGCGTCATGGAATGATCGCGTCCCTGGAGATCGGGTGAAAGGGTTAACTCCGATTTTACCCGATCTGCAGAGACAGGGGGAGTGGTGCTTCAGCCCAGGGGGGGTGGCTTCACCCCCCCGTGGCTACGATCGCTCTGATTGGCTGTTGAAAGTGAAACTGCCAATCAGAGCGATTTGTAATATTTCACCTAAAAAACTGGTGAAATATTACAATCCAGCCATGGCCGATGCTGCAATATCATCGGCCATGGCTGGAAATACTAATGTGAGCCCCCCCCACCCCACCGATCGCCCCCTCAGTCCTCCGTTATGGGGTCCGGTCCCCTCCGTCCGCCTGCCGGCTCCCCCGTCCTCCTGTGCGCTCCCTCCTTGCTCAGATCCCCCCCCCTGTGCTCCGATCATCCCCCCTGTGCTCCGATCCACCCCCCCACCACCCCTTCATACTTACCGATCCTCCCGGTGTCCGGCCGTCTCCTCGCTGGGCGCCGCCATCTTGGAAAATGGCGGGCGCATGCTCAGTGCGCCCGCCGAATCTGCCAGTCGGCAGATTCCTTACAAGTACATTTTGATCGCTGTGGTAGGTTCTATCACAGCGATCAAAATAAAAAAAATAATAAATAACCCCCCCCCCTTTATCACCCCCGTAGGGACAATAATAAAATAAAGAATTTTTTTTTTTCTTTTTCCACTAGGGTTAGGGTTAGAACTAGGGTTAGAACTAGGGGTAGGGTTAGGGGTAGGGTTAGGGTTAGGGGTAGGGTTAGGGTTACGGGTAGGGTTAGGGGTAGGGTTATGGCATGTGCACACAGAGCGGATCGGCCGCGGATCCGCAGCGGATCCGCAGCGGATCGGCCGCGGATCCGCAGCGGATCGGCCGCGGATCCGCAGCGGATCGGCCGCGGATCCGCAGCGGATCCGCGGCCGATCCGCTCTGTGTGCACATGCCATAACCCTACCCCTAACCCTACCCGTAACCCTAACCCTACCCCTAACCCTAACCCTACCCCTAACCCTACCCCTAGTTCTAACCCTAGTTCTAACCCTAACCCTAGTGGAAAAAGAAAAAAAAAAATTCTTTATTCTTTAGGATTAGGGGTGTGTTGGGGTTAGTGTTGAAGTTAGAATTGAGGGGTTTCCACTGTTTAGGCACATCAGGGGTCTCCAAACGCAACATGGCGCCACCATTGATTCCAGCCAATCTTGCGTTCAAAAAGTCAAATGGTGCTCCCGCCCTTCCAAGCCCCGACGTGCGCCCAAACAGTGGTTTACCCCCACATTTGGGGTACCAGCGTACTCAGGACAAACTGGGCAACAACTGTTGGGGTCCAATTTCTCCTGTTACCCTTGCAAAAATAAAAAATTACTTGCTAAAACATAATTTTTGAGGAAAGAACAATTATTTTTAATTTTCACGGCTCTGCGTTATAAACTTCTGTGAAGCACTTGGGGGTTGAAAGTGCTCACCACACATCTAGATTAGTTCCTTGGGGGTCTAGTTTCCAAAATGGGGTCACTTGTGGGGTGTTTCTACTGTTTAGGCACATCAGGGGCTCTGCAAATGCAATGTGACGCCCGCAGACCATTCCATCAAAGTCTGCATTTCAAATGTCACTACTTCCCTTCCGAGCCCTGACGTGTGCCCAAACAGTGGTTTACCCCCACATATGGGGTATCAGCGTACTCACAACAAACTGGGCAACAAATATTGGGGTCCAAATTCTCCTGTTACCCTTGTGAAAATAAAAAATTGCTTGCTAAAACATCTTTTTTGAGGAAAGAAAAATGATTTTTTATTTTCACGGCTCTGCGTTGTAAACTTCTGTGAAGCACTTGGGGATTGAAAGTGCTCACCACACATCTAGATTAGTTCCTTGGGGGGTCTAGTTTCCAAAATGGGGTCACTTGTGGGGGGTTTCTACTGTTTAGGCATATCAGGGGCTCTGCAAACGTAACATGATGCCCGCAGACCATTCCATCAAAGTCTGCATTCCAAAACGTCACTACTTCCCTTCCGAGCCCTGACGTGTGCCCAAACAGTGGTTTACCCCCACATATGGGGTATCAGCGTACTCACAACAAACTGGGCAACAAATATTGGGGTCCAAATTCTCCTGTTACCCTTGTGAAAACAAAAAATTGCTTGCTAAAACAACTTTTTTGAGGAAAGAAAAATGATTTTTTATTTTCACGGCTCTGCGTTGTAAACTTCTGTGAAGCACTTGGGGATTGAAAGTGCTCACCACACATCTAGATTAGTTCCTTGGGGGGTCTAGTTTCCAAAATGGGGTCACTTGTGGGGGGTTTCTACTGTTTAGGCATATCAGGGGCTCTGCAAACGTAACATGATGCCCGCAGACCATTCCATCAAAGTCTGCATTCCAAAACGTCACTACTTCCCTTCCGAGCCCTGACGTGTGCCCAAACAGTGGTTTACCCCCACATATGGGGTATCAGCGTACTCACAACAAACTGGGCAACAAATATTGGGGTCCAAATTCTCCTGTTACCCTTGTGAAAATAAAAAATTGCTTGCTAAAACATCTTTTTTGAGGAAAGAAAAATGATTTTTTATTTTCACGGCTCTGCGTTGTAAACTTCTGTGAAGCACTTGGGGATTGAAAGTGCTCACCACACATCTAGATTAGTTCCTTGGGGGGTCTAGTTTTCAAAATGGGGTCACTTGTGGGGGGTTTCTACTGTTTAGGCATATCAGGGGCTCTGCAAACGTAACATGATGCCCGCAGACCATTCCATCAAAGTCTGCATTCCAAAACGTCACTACTTCCCTTCCGAGCCCTGACGTGTGCCCAAACAGTGGTTTACCCCCACATATGGGGTATCAGCGTACTCACACCAAACTGGGCAACAAATATTGGGGTCCAAATTCTCCTGTTACCCTTGTGAAAACAAAAAATTGCTTGCTAAAACATCTTTTTTGAGGAAAGAAAAATGATTTTTTATTTTCACGGCTCTGCGTTGTAAACTTCTGTGAAGCACTTGGGGATTGAAAGTGCTCACCACACATCTAGATTAGTTCCTTGGGGGGTCTAGTTTCCAAAATGGGGTCACTTGTGGGGGGTTTCTACTGTTTAGGCATATCAGGGGCTCTGCAAACGTAACATGATGCCCGCAGACCATTCCATCAAAGTCTGCATTCCAAAACGTCACTACTTCCCTTCCGAGCCCTGACGTGTGCCCAAACAGTGGTTTACCCCCACATATGGGGTATCAGCGTACTCACAACAAACTGGGCAACAAATATTGGGGTCCAAATTCTCCTGTTACCCTTGTGAAAATAAAAAATTGCTTGCTAAAACATCTTTTTTGAGGAAAGAAAAATGATTTTTTATTTTCACGGCTCTGCGTTGTAAACTTCTGTGAAGCACTTGGGGATTGAAAGTGCTCACCACACATCTAGATTAGTTCCTTGGGGGGTCTAGTTTCCAAAATGGGGTCACTTGTGGGGGGTTTCTACTGTTTAGGCATATCAGGGGCTCTGCAAACATAACATGATGCCCGCAGACCATTCCATCAAAGTCTGCATTCCAAAACGTCACTACTTCCCTTCCGAGCCCTGACGTGTGCCCAAACAGTGGTTTACCCCCACATATGGGGTATCAGCGTACTCACAACAAACTGGGCAACAAATATTGGGGTCCAAATTCTCCTGTTACCCTTGTGAAAATAAAAAATTGCTTGCTAAAACATCTTTTTTGAGGAAAGAAAAATGATTTTTTATTTTCACGGCTCTGCGTTGTAAACTTCTGTGAAGCACTTGGGGATTGAAAGTGCTCACCACACATCTAGATTAGTTCCTTGGGGGGTCTAGTTTCCAAAATGGGGTCACTTGTGGGGGGTTTCTACTGTTTAGGCATATCAGGGGCTCTGCAAACATAACATGATGCCCGCAGACCATTCCATCAAAGTCTGCATTCCAAAACGTCACTACTTCCCTTCCGAGCCCCGGCATGTGCCCAAACAGTGGTTTACCCCCACATATGGGGTATCAGCGTACTCAGGAGAAACTGGACAACAACTTTTGGGGTCCAATTTCTCCTGTTACCCTTGGGAAAATAAAAAATTGTGGGCTAAAAAATCATTTTTGAGAAAAGAAAAATTATTTTTTATTTTCATGGCTCTGCGTTATAAACTTCTGTGAAGCACTTGGGGGTTCAAAGTGCTCACCACACATCTAGATTAGTTCCTTTGGAGGTCTAGTTTCCAAAATGGGGTCACTTGTGCGGGAGCTCCAATGTTTAGGCACACAGGGGTTCTCCAAACGCGACATGGTGTCCGCTAATGATTGGAGCTAATTTTCCATTCAAAAAGCCAAATGGCGTGCCTTCCCTTCCGAGCCCTGCCGTGCGCCCAAACAGTGGTTTACCCCCACATATGGGGTATGATCGTACTCAGGACAAACTGGACAACAACATTTGGGGTCCAATTTCTCCTATTACCCTTGGGAAAATAAAAAATTCTGGGCTAAAAATCATTTTTGAGGAAAGAAAAATTATTTTTTTATTTTCACGGCTCTGCGTTATAAACTTCTGTGAAGCACCTGGGGGTTATAAGTGCTCACTATGCATCTAGATAAGTTCCTTGGGGGGTCTAGTTTCCAAAATGGGGTCACTTGTAGGGGAGCTCCAATGTTTAGGCACACAGGGGCTCTCCAAACGCGACATGGTGTCCGCTAACGATTGGAGCTAATTTTCCATTCAAAAAGTCAAATGGCACGCCTCCCCTTCCGAGCCTTGCCGTGCACCCAAACAGTGGTTTACCCCCACATATGAGGTATCGGCATACTCAGGAGAAATTGCCCAACAAATTTTAGGATCCATTTTATCCTGTTGCCCATGTGAAAATGAAAGAATTGAGGCTAAAAGAAATTTTGTGTGAAAAAAAAGTACTTTTTCATTTTTGCGGATCAATTTGTGAAGCACCTGGGGGTTTAAAGTGCTCACTATGCCTCTAGATGAGTTCCTTGGGAGGTCTAGTTTCCAAAATGGGGTCACTTGTGGAGGAGCTCCAATGTTTAGGCACACAGGGGCTTTCCAAACGCGACATGGTGTCCGCTAACGATGGAGATAATTTTTCATTCAAAAAGTCAAATGGCGCTCCTTCCCTTCCGAGCCCTGCCGTGCGCCCAAACAGTGGTTTACCCCCACATATGAGGTATCAGCGTACTCAGGACAAATTGGACAACAACGTCCGTGGTCCAGTTTCTCCTTTTACTGCTGGGAAAATAAAAAAATTGTTGCTAAAAGATCATTTTTGTGACTAAAAAGTTAAATGTTCATTTTTTACTTCCATGTTGCTTCTGCTGCTGTGAAACACCTGAAGGGTTAATAAACCTCTTGAATGTGGTTTTGAGCACCTTGAGGGGTGCAGTTTTTAGAATGGTGTCACTTTTGGGTATTTTCAGCCATATAGAACTCTCAAAATGACTTCAAATGTGAGGTGGTCCCTAAAAAAAATGGTTTTGTAAATTTTGTTGTAAAAATGAGAAATCACTGGTCAAAATTTAACCCTTATAACTTCCTAGCAAAAAAAAATGTTGTTTCCAAAATTGTGCTGATGTAAAGTAGACATGTGGGAAACGTTATTTATTAACTATTTTGTGTCACATAACTCTCTGGTTTAACAGAATAAAAATTCAAAATGTGAAAATTGCGAAATTTTCAAATTTTTTGCCAAATTTCCATTTTTTTCACAAATAAACTCAGAAATTATCGACCTAAATTTACCACTAACATGAAGCCCAATATGTCACGAAAAAACAATCTCAGAATCGCTAGGATCCGTTGAAGCGTTCCGGAGTTATTACCTCATAAAGGGACACTGGTCAGAATTGCAAAAAACGGCAAGGTCATTAAGGCCAAAATAGGCTGGGTCATGAAGGGGTTAAAGAAGGAGGTGGAGCTATGTAAATCTCCATTTTCAAGACAAACTCCTTAATGGATGGCTTTACTAGAATTTCAGAAGGAGCTTCTGATATCAGTGATCATGGAGGAAGATCTGCTTTGAAAAAAATTTGAATGCAAAAAAGTGACCGAAGTTTGAAAAAAATGGAGTTTGGCAAGCAAAGATTATAGAGAAAAATTTGCATAGCTCCACCTCCTTCTGAGAGAACAGATGACCCCACAGAAATATACATCAGGATGGGGTGGGCTCACTCAGGTAATAATATTATTTAGCCCTGCCCTTTCCTTTTAATGTAAATACATGTATCAATCTTGTATTCTCTGGGATAAACCTGTTCTGTGTTGTCTCCATGATGTTGATGGTGATCAGTGAGGGGAGGTCGGCTGAAACGCTCAATATGATCAGCGTTTATAGCTCTTTTACAATTTGTTTAACAGCTTTTTGGCAAATGCTGAAAAGCCCAAATATTTGTGAAAAATAGAATAAAAAATGTGTTGACTTGCTACTTCATTGAGAAAATAAACTGCTATAATTGTTTTATAAATATTTGTGAGAAGAAAATTGTTAAACAGAGCTAGTGTGAGTTTGTTGTAAACAAGTCATACCTGATTAAACTAATTTCCTTCTATGATGGAAACACTGACTATGCAGATCAGGGAAATGTGGTAGATATATTATATCTCGATTGCAGCAACGCATTTGATAAAGTATCTCACACTATCCTCATTGAAAAAATGACCAATTGTGGGACTGACGAGGCTACGGTTAGGGGGATTCATAACTGGCTCAGTGATCGTACTCAAAGAGTGGTGATAAATGGTAGCACATCCAATTGAAATAGTGCTTCAAGTGGGGTACCACAAGGCTCTGTCGTGGCCCCAGTATTGTTCAACATTTTTTATAAATGATCTAGATAAGGTAAACTGATGCAATTTTTCAGGCGATGTAAAGCTAGGAGGGATAGCTAACACTAGAGAAGACAGAGAGAGGATTCAGAAGGATCTAGATAAGCTTGAACAATGGGCAGCGACTAATAGAATGAATTTAACAGGGAGAAATGCAAGATTCTACATCTGGTGCCGTGAGGAGGCCATTGTTGCTGTGGTTTTGTGCTTGTGGGGCAGTGCGATCTTGAGTCTTGGGGACTCAGTCTTGGAGCATGTGTGCTGTGTGGCCCCAGGCGGCCCGCCCTCCTAGTGAATTGTCGCTGCGGTGGTGGTTAGTGCACAACACCATTCCTTTAAGGCAGCAATAGTTAGGACCCACTGAGTTCGCCATGACGCTGCAACAACTTCATACAGTCTGATAAGAATGTTAAACTAAGAACCTCATGTTCACTTATATGTACATTTTTGCATAGTGGCATTGGATCAACATATGCTCCTTTTTCAGCCTTTTGATATTAGATCCTCTTTGTGCTAATTTTCCTAAACGTTATTGTGCAATCATTTATCTTTCCATAACAATGATACAGCACAAATAATATTCAACATCAGATAATAAGCCAAAGCTCAGGAACATCAAATACAATAAAAAAATTCTCTTTCTTTTAGTCACAAAAAAAGCAAAACAGGTTTATCCGGGAAGATTGATACATATCTATATATATAATTGTCTAAGGGGTACTTCCGTCTGTCTGTCCCGGATATTCATTGGTCAAGGCCTCTGTTTGTCATGGAATCCAAGTCGCTGATTGGTCGCGACAGCTGCCTGTCATGGCTGCCACGACCAATCAGCGACGGACATAGTCCGATTAGTCCCTCCCCTGCAGTCACAGCCCGGTGTCCGCTCCATAATCCCCTTCCCCTCCAGTCACTGCTCACACAGGGTTAATGGCAGCGGTAACGGGCCGCGGTGTAACCCACTCCATTACCGCTGCTATTAACCCTGTGTGTCCCCAACTATTTACTATTGACGCTGCCTATGCAGAATCAATAGTAAAAATATGTCATGTTAAAAATAATGAAAAAAAAACACAAAAACCTGCTATACTCACCATCCGCCGCCTTTCGCGTTCCTAGCGACGCTACTGTGACCGCTCCATGCAAGCGGCGGGATCCGGTCCCAAGGATGGTCTGCGAGAAGGACCTGCCTTGATGTCACGGTCAGCGACGTCATGGAAGGTCCTTCTCGCAGGGTCTGTGATCACGTCGCGGTCACATGACCGTGACGTCATGGAAGGTCCTTCTGCATACCATCCTGAGACCGGAAGCTGCCGCCTGCAGTCGTCACGGTCATGTGACCCCGACGTCATCACGGGTCCTGCGCGCCTAGCTAGAAGGACCTGTCATGATGTCACGGTCATGCAACAAGATATGTGATCATGTGACCGCGACGTCATCACACCCTAGGACTGGAAGCTGACACCTGCACCACGCACAGGGCCTGGACTTCAACGGGCCTTCGGAGGGTGAGTATATGTTTATTTTTTATTTTAACTCTGTATACTACGTGGTTCTGTGCTGTATACTCCGTCGCTGTGCAATCTACTACGTGGCTGGGCAATATACTACGTACGTGGCTGGGCAATATACTACGTGGCTGGGCAATATACTACGTGACTGGGCAATATACTACGTGGCTGGGCAATATACCACGTGCCTGGGCAATATACTACGTGGCTGGGCAATATACTACGTACGTGGCTGGGCAATATACTACGTGGGCTGTGCAATATACTACATGGCTGGGAAATATACTACATGGCTGGGCAATATACTACGTGGCTGGGCAATATACTACATATGTGGCTGGCCAATATACTACGTGACTGGGCAATATACTACGTGACTGGGCAATATACTACGTGACTGGGCAATATACTACATGGCTGGGCAATATACTACGTACGTGGCTGGGCAATATACTACGTGACTGGGCAATATACTACGTGGCTGGGCAATATACTACGTACGTGGCTGGGCAATATACTACGTGGGCTGTGCAATATACTACATGGCTGGGAAATATACTACATGGCTGGGCAATATACTACGTGGCTGGGCAATATACTACATATGTGGCTGGCCAATATACTACGTGACTGGGCAATATACTACGTGACTGGGCAATATACTACGTGACTGGGCAATATACTACATGGCTGGGCAATATACTACGTACGTGGCTGGGCAATATACTACATGCGTGGGCAATATACTACGTGGCTGGGCAATATACTACGTACGTGGCTGGGCAATATACTACGTGGGCTGTGCAATATACTACATGGCTGGGAAATATACTACATGGCTGGGCAATATACTACGTGGCTGGGCAATATACTACATATGTGGCTGGCCAATATACTACGTGACTGGGCAATATACTACGTGACTGGGCAATATACTACGTGACTGGGCAATATACTACATGGCTGGGCAATATACTACGTACGTGGCTGGGCAATATACTACGTGACTGGGCAATATACTACGTGGCTGGGCAATATACTACGTACGTGGCTGGGCAATATACTACGTGGGCTGTGCAATATACTACATGGCTGGGAAATATACTACATGGCTGGGCAATATACTACGTGGCTGGGCAATATACTACATATGTGGCTGGCCAATATACTACGTGACTGGGCAATATACTACGTGACTGGGCAATATACTACGTGACTGGGCAATATACTACGTGGCTGGGCAATCTACTACGTACGTGGCTGGGCAATATACTACGTGACTGGGCAATATACTACGTGCCTGGGCAATATACTACGTGGCTGGGCAATATACTATGTGGACATGCATATTCTAGAATACCCGATGCGTTAGAATCAGGAGACTGGGGTGTTGTGAACTGTATTTCTTGGCTCCCTCTTGTGATCACTAGCGGTATGACACTTTGATCATCTTTCTCCAGGTTGGTACCCACCTGGTTCGTTAGGCCTTGGGTGTTCCTATTTAGACTTCCTGGAAGCTCAGTCTAGTGCCTGGAATCGATGTAATCAGTCTATGTCTGTTTTCTCCTGACTCCTGGTCCTCTGATTCTTGCAAGAAAAGCTAAGTCCGCTTTCTTATTTTGGTTTATTGCATTTGTTCTTATTTTGTTCCAGCTTGTACAAAATGTGATTCCTGTTTTTGCTGGAAGCTCTAAGGGGGCTGATATTCTCCCCCCACACCGTTAGTCGGTGCGGGGGTTCTTGGATATTCAGCGTGGATATTTTTGTAGGGTTTTTGCTGACCGCATAAGTCCGCTTCCTATTTTCTGCTATTAATTAGTGGGCCTCTCTTTGCTAAATCTAGTTCATACTTACGTTTGTCTTTTCTTCTTACCTCACCGTTATTATTTGTTGGGGGCTTGTATATTAACTTTGGGGTCCTTTCTCTTGAGGCAAGTGAGGTCTTATTTTCTCTGAAAGGGTTAGTTAGTTCTCCGGCTGGTGCGAGACGTCTAGAACCAACGTAGGCACGTTCCCCGGCTGCTTCTAGTTGTTTGTGCTAGGATCAGGTATGCGGTCAGCCAAGTTACCACCTCCCTATGAGCTGGTTTTTGTGGTTGCGGACTTAGCTACAACTCCTGAGATCCTCTACCACTAGGATCATAACACTGGGGCCATTATACTATATATATGGGAGAACTAGGGCCATCATCTATATATATATATAATTGTCTAAGGGTCACTTCCGTCTGTCTGTCTGTCTGTCACGGATATTCATTGGTCGCAGCCTCTGTCTGTCATGGAATCCAAGTCGCTGATTGGTCGCGGCAAAACAGCCACGACCAATCAGCGACGCGCACAGTCCGGAAGAAAATGGCCGCTCCTTCCTCCCCGCAGTCAGCGCCCGGCGCCCGCATACTCCCCTCCGGTCACCGCTCACACAGGGTTAATGCCGACGGTAATGGACCGCGTTATGCCGCGGGTAACGCACTCCGTAACCGCTGCTATTAACCCTGTGTGTTCCCAATTTTTTACCATTGATGCTGCCTATGCGGCATCAATAGTAAAAAAATGTAATGTTAAAAATAATAAAAAAACAAAAAACCTGCTATTCTCACCCTCCGTTGTCTGCCGAGCCACTCGCGCCGGCCGCCATCTTCCGTTCCCGGAGATGCATTGCGAAATTACCCAGAAGACTTAGCAGTCTCGTGAGACCGCTAAGTCATCTGGGTAATTTCGCAATGCATCCTGGGAACGGAAGATGGTGGTCGGCACGAGCGGCTCGGCGCAGCTTCGGTGGATCCCAAGCGTCGATAACCGCTTCCTGGATCCAAGCGCCAACGGAAGATGAGTATATAACTATTTTTTATTTTCATTCTTTTTTTTTTTTAACAGGGATATCATGCCCACATTGCTATATACATGACTTGCGCAATATACTATGTGGGCTGCGCAATATACAACGTGAGCTGGGCAATATACTACGTGGGCTGCGCAATGTACTGCGTGGGCTGCGCAATATACTGCGTGGCTGTGCAATATACTACGTGGGCTGTGCAATATACTATGCATACATATTCTAGAATTCCCGATGCGTTAGAATCGGGCCACCATCTAGTATTTACATAAACAGAAAGGGGAGAGGCTAGTCATTTTACATAAAAAGGGTATTCTCAAGTGCTAAAAAGCTGGGTTAACTCTTAACATCCCAGACATCTCCAGTTCATTGGTTTCTATGCAGCTCACTTCCCTCCTTTCCATCTCATCTTAAATAAGGAGGTGGAGCTATGCAAATCCTCATTTTCAAGACAAACTCCTTAATGGATGGCTTTACTAGAATTTCAGAAGGAGCGTCTGATATCAGTGATCATGGAGAAAGATCTGCTTTGGAAAAAATTTGAATGCAAAAAAGTGACCAAAGTGTGAAAAAAATGGAATTTCGCAAGCAAAGATTTTAGAGAAAAAATTGCATAGCTCCACCCCCTTCTGGGAAAACAGATGACCCCACAGAAATATACATCAGGGTGATGAGAGCTCAGTCAGATAATGATATTATTTAGCCCTGTCCTTTCTTTTTAATGTAAAAACATGTATGAATCTTGTACCCTCGGGGATAAACCTGTTCTGTGTTGTCTCCATGATGTTGATGGTGATCAGTGAGGGGAGGTCGGCTGAAATGCTCAATGTGATCAGTGTTTATAGCTCTTTTACTATTTGTTTAACAGCTTTTTGGCAAATGCTGAAAAGCTCTAATATTTGTGAAAAATAGAATAAAAAATGTGCTGAATTGCTACTTCACTAAGGAAATAAACTGCTATAATTGTTCTATAAAATCTATAAATGTTTGAAAGAATAAAATTGTTAAACAGAGCTAGCGTGAGTTTGCCGCAAACAAGTCATACCAGATTAAACGAATTTCCTTCTATGATGGAATCACTGACTATGCAGATCAGTGAAATGTGGTAGATATAGTATATCTCTATTTCAGTAACGCATTTGATAAAGTATCTCACACTATCCTAATTGCAAAAATGACCAATTGTGGGACTGACGAGGCTACGGTTAGGTGGATTGATAACTGGCTCAGTGATCGTAGTCAAAGAGTGGTGATAAATGGTAGCACATGCAATTGGAATAGTGCTTCAAGTGGGGTGCCACAAGGCTCTGTCATAGTCCCAGTATAGTTCAACAATTTTATAAATGATCTAGATAAGGTAAACTGATGCAATTTTTCAGGCGACGTAAAGCTAGGAGGGATAGCTAACAGTAGAGAAGACAGAGAGAGGATTCAGAAGGATCTAGATAAGCTTGAACAATGGGCAGCGACTAAAAGAATGGATTTTAACAAGGAGAATTGCAAGAGTCTACATCTGGTGCCGTGAGTAGGCCGTTGTTGCTGTGGTTTTGTGCTTGTGGGGCAGTGCGATCTTGAGTCTTGGGGACTCAGTCTTGGAGCATGTGTGCTCTGTGTGGCACCAGGCGGCCCGCCCTCCTAGTGAATTGTCGCTGCGGAGGTGGTTAGTGCACGACGCCATTCCTTTAAGGCAACAATAGTTAGGACCCACTGAGTTCGCCATGACGCTGCAGCAACTTCATACAGTCTGATAAGAATGTTAAACCAAGAACCTCATATTCACTTATATGTACATTTTTGCATAGTGGCATTGGATCAACATATGCTCCTTTTTCAGCCTTTTGATATTAGATCCTCTTTGTGCTAATTTTCTTAAACATTATTGTACAATCATTTATCTTTCCATAGCAATGATACAGCACAAATAATATTCAACATCAGATAATAAGCCAAAACTCAGGAACATCAAATACAATTAAAAAAAAAATCTCTTTTTTTTAGTCACAAAAAAAGCAAAAGAGGTTTATCCAGGAAGATTGATAAATATATTTACATAAACAGGAAGGGGTGAGGCTAGGCATTTTACATAAAAAGGGTATTCTCAAGTTCTAAAACTCTGGGTTAACACTTAACATCCCAGACAAATCTCTCCAGTCCATTGGTTTCTATGCAGCTCACTTCCCTCCTTTCCATCTCATCTTAAATAAGGAGGTGGAGCTATGCAAATCCTCATTTTCAAGACAAACTCCTTAATGGATGGCTTTACTAGAATTTCAGAAGCAGCGTCTGAGATCAGTGATCATGGAGGAAGATCTGCTTTGGAAAAAATTTGAATGTAAAAAAGTGACAAAAGTGTGAAAAAAATGGAATTAGGCAAGCAAAGATTATAGAGAAAAATTTGCATAGCTCCACCTCCTTCTGGTAAAACAGATGACCCCTCAGAAATATACATCAGGATGGGGTGGGATCACTCAGGTAATGATATTATTTAGCCCTGCCCTTTCCTTTTAATGTAAATACATGTATCAATCTTGTTTCCTCTGGGATAAACCTGTTCTGTGTCGTCTCCATGATGTTGATGGTGATCAGTGAGAGGAGGTCGGCTGAAACGCTCAATGTGATCAGTGTTTATAGCTCTTTTACTATTTGTTTAACAGCTTTTTGGCAAATGCTGAAAAGCCCAGATATTTGTGAAAAATAGAATAAAAAATGTGCTGAATTGCTACTTCATTGAGGAAGCAAACTGCTAAATTAGTTCTATAAATGTTTGTAAGAATAAAATTGTTAAACAGAGTTAGTGTGAGTTTGTCGCAAACAAGTCATATCATATTAAACTCATTTCCTTCTATGATGGAAACACTGACTATGCAGATCAGGGAAATGTGGTAGATATAGTATATCTCGATTTCTGCAATGCATTTGATAAAGTATCTCAAACTATCCTAATTGAAAAAATGACCAATTGTGGGACTGTCGAGGCTACGGTTAGGTGGATTCATAACTGGCTCAGTGATCGTACTCAAAGAGTGGTGATAAATCTTAGCACATCCAATTGGAATAGTGCTTCAAGTGGGGTGCCACAAGGCTCTGTCATAGTCCCAGTATTGTTCAACAATTTTATAAATGATCTAGATAAGGTAAACTGATGCAATTTTTCAGGCGACGTAAAGCTAGGAGGGATAGCTAACAGTAGAGAAGACAGAGAGAGGATTTAGAAGGATCTAGATAAGCTTGAACAATGGGCAGTGACTGATAGAATGGTTTTTAACAGGGAGAAATGCAAGAGTCTACATCTGGTGCCGTGAGGAGGCCGTTGTTGCTGTGGTTTTGTGCTTGTGGGGCAGTGCGATCTTGAATCTTGGGGACTCAGTCTTGGAGCATGTGTGCTGTGTGGCACCAGGCCGCCTGCCCTGCTGGTGAATTGTCGCTGCGGAGGTGGTTAGTGCACGATGCCACTCCTTTAAAGCAACAAAAGTTAGGACCCACTGAATTTGCCGTGACGCTGCAGCAACTTCTTACAGTCTGATAAGAATGTTAAACTAAGAACCTCATATTCACTTATATGTACATTTTTGCATAGTGGCATTGGATCAACATATGCCATTTTTTTCAGTCTTTTGATATTAGATCTTCTTTTAGCTCATTTTCTTAAACATTATTGTATGATCATTTATCTTTCCATAACAATGATACAGCACAAATAATATTCAACATCAGATAATAAGCCAAAACTCAGGAACATCAAATACAATAAAAAAATTATCTTTCTTTTGTTCACAAAGAAACAAAACAGGTTTAGCCAGGAAGATTTATACATATATTTACATAAGCAGGAAGGGGTGAGGCTAGACATTTTACATAAAAAGGGTATTCTCAAATTCTAAAACTCTGGGTTAACTCTTAACATCCCAGACAAATCTCTCCAGTCCATTGTTTTTTATGCAGCTCATCTCCCTCCTTTCCATCTCATCTTAAAGAAGGAAGTGGAGCTATGTAAATCTCCATTTTCAAGACAAACTCCTTAATGGATGGCTTTACTAGAATTTCAGAAGGAGCTTCTGATATCAGTGATCATGGAGGAAGATCTGCTTTGAAAAAAATTTGAATGCAAAAAAGTGACCGAAGTTTGAAAAAAATGGAGTTTGGCAAGCAAAGATTATAGAGAAAAATTTGCATAGCTCCACCTCCTTCTGAGAGAACAGATGACCCCACAGAAATATACATCAGGATGGGGTGGGCTCACTCAGGTAATAATATTATTTAGCCCTGCCCTTTCCTTTTAATGTAAATACATGTATCAATCTTGTATCCTCTGGGATAAACCTGTTCTGTGTTGTCTCCATGATGTTGATGGTGATCAGTGAGGGGAGGTCGGCTGAAACGCTCAATGTGATCAATTTTTATAGCTCTTTTACTATTTGTTTAACAGCTTTTTGGCAAATGCTGAAAAGCACAAATATTTGTGAAAAATAGAATAAAAAATGTGTTGACTTGCTACTTCATTGAGAAAATAAACTGCTATAATTGTTTTATAAATATTTGTGAGAAGAAAATTGTTAACAGAGCTAGTGTGAGTTTGTTGTAAACAAGTCATACCTGATTAAACTAATTTCCTTCTATGATGGAAACACTGACTATGCAGATCAGGGAAATGTGGTAGATATAGTATATCTCGATTGCAGCAACGCATTTGATAAAGTATCTCACACTATCCTCATTGAAAAAATGACCAATTGTGGGACTGAGGAGGCTGCGGTTAGGGGGATTCATAACTGGCTCAGTGATCGTACTCAAAGAGTGGTGATAAATGGTAGCACATCCAATTGGAATAGTGCTTCAAGTGGGGTACCACAAGGCTCTGTCGTGGCCCCAGTATTGTTCAACAATTTTATAAATGATCTAGATAAGGTAAACTGATGCAATTTTTCAGGCGACGTAAAGCTAGGAGGGATAGCTAACACTAGAGAAGACAGAGAGAGGATTCAGAAGGATCTAGATAAGCTTGAACAATGGGCAGCGACTAAAAGAATGGATTTTAACAAGGAGAATTGCAAGAGTCTACATCTGGTGCCGTGAGGAAGCCCTTGTTGCTGTGGTTTTGGGCTTGTGGGGCAGTGCGATCTTGAGTCTTGTGGACTCAGTCTTGGAGCATGTGTGCTGTGTGGCACCAGGCCGCCCGCCCTGCTGGTGACTTGTCGCTGCGGTGGTGGTTATTGCACGACGCCACTCCTTTAAGGCAACAATAGTTAGGACCCACTGAGTTCGCCATGACGCTGCAGCAACTTCATACAGTCTGATAAGAATGTTAAACCAAGAACCTCATATTCACTTATATGTACATTTTTGCATAGTGGCATTGGATCAACATATGCTCCTTTTTCAGCCTTTTGATATTAGATCCTCTTTGTGCTAATTTTCTTAAACATTATTGTACAATCATTTATCTTTCCATAACAATGATAATGATATGAGCACAAATAATATTCAACATCAGATAATAAGCCAAAACTCAGGAACATCAAATACAATAAAAAAATTCTCTTTTTTTAAGTCACAAAAAAAGCAAAACAGTTTTATCCAGGAAGATTGATACATATATTTACATAAACAGGAAGGGGTGAGGCTAGGCATTTTACATAAAAAGGGCATTCTCAAGTTCTAAAACTCTGGGTTAACACTTAACATCCCAGACAAATCTCTCCAGTCCATTGGTTTCTATGCAGCTCACTTCCCTCCTTTCCATCTCATCTTAAATAATGAGGTGGAGCTATGCAAATCCTCATTTTCAAGACAAACTCCTTAATGGATGGCTTTACTAGAATTTCAGAAGGAGCATCTGAGATCAGTGATCATGGAGGAAGATCTGCTTTGGAAAAAATTTGAATGCAAAAAAGTGACCAAAGTGTGAAAAAAATGGAATTTCGCAAGCAAAAGTTATAGAGAAAAATTTGCATAGCTCCACCCCCTTCTGGGAAAACAGATGACCCCACAGAAATATACATCAGGATGGGGTGGGATCACTCAGGTAGTGATATTATTTAGCCCTGCCCTTTCCTTTTAATGTAAATACATGTATCAATCTTGTATCCTCTGGGATAAACCTGTTCTGTGTCGTCTCCATGATGTTGATGGTGATCGGTGAGGGGAGGTCGGCTGAAACGCTGAATGTGATCAGTGTTTATAGCTCTTTTACTATTTGTTTAACAGCTTTTTGGCAAATGCTAAAAAGCCCAAATATTTGTGAAAGGTAGAATAAAAAATGTGCTGAATTGCTCCTTCATTGAGGAAACAAACTGCTATAATTGTTCTATAAATGTTTGTAAGAATAAAATTGTTAAACAGAGTTAGTGTGAGTTTGTTGCAAACAAGTCATACCAGATTAAACTAATTTCCTTCTATGATGGAAACACTTACTATGCAGATCAGGGAAATGTGGTAGATATAGTATATCTCGATTTCTGCAACGCATTTGATAAAGTATCTCACACTATCCTCATTGAAAAAATGACCAATTGTGGGACTGACGAGGCTACGGTTAGGTGGATTCATAACTGGCTCAGTGATCATACTCAAAGAGTTGTGATAAATGGTAGCACATCCAATAGCAATAGTGCTTCAAGTGGGGTGCCACAAGGCTCTGTCATAGTCCCAGTATTGTTCAACAATTTTATAAATGATCTAGATAAGGTAAACTGATGCAATTTTTCAGGTGATGTAAAGCTAGGAGGGATAGCTAACACTAGAGAAGACAGAGAGGATTCAGAAGGATCTAGATAAGCTTGAATAATGGGCAGCGACTAATAGAATGGATTTTAACAAGGAGAAATGCAAGAGTCTACATCTGGTGCCGTGAGTAGGCCGTTGTTGCTGTGGTTTTGTGCTTGTGGGGCAGTGCGATCTTGAGTCTTGGGGACTCAGTCTTGGAGCATGTGTGCTGTGTAGCACCAGGCCGCCCGCCCTGCTGGTGAATTGTCGCTGCGGAGGTGGTTAGTGCATGACGCCACTCCTTTAAGGTAACAATAGTTAGGACCCACTGAGTTCGCCATGACGCTGCAGCAACTTCATACAGTCTGATAAGAATGTTAAACTAAGAACCTCATATTCACTTATATGTACATTTTTGCATAGTGGCATTGGATCAACATATGCTCCTTTTTCAGCCTTTTGATATTAGATCCTTTTTGTGCTAATTTTCTTCAACATTATTGTATGATCATTTATCTTTCCATAACAATGATACAGCACAAATAATATTCAACATCAGATAATAAGCCAAAACTCAGGAACATCAAATACAATAAAAAAATTATCTTTCTTTTGTTCACAAAGAAAGAAAACAGGTTTAGCCAGGAGGATTTATACATATATTTACATAAACAGGAAGGGGTGAGGCTAGACATTTTACATAAAAAGGGTATTCTCAAATTCTAAAACTCTGGGTTAACTCTTAACATCCCAGACAAATCTCTCCAGTCCATTGTTTTTTATGCAGCTCACCTCCCTCCTTTCCATCTCATCTTAAAGAAGGAGGTGGAGCTATGTAAATCTCCATTTTCAAGACAAACTTCTTAATGGATGGCTTTACTAGAATTTCAGAAGGACTGTCTAAGATCAGTGATCATGGAGGAAGATCTGCTTTGAAAAAATTTTGAATGCAAAAAAGTGACCGAAGTTTGAAACAAATGGAATTTGGCAAGCAAAGATTATAGAGAAAAATTTGCATAGCTCCACCCCCTTCTGGGAAAACAGATGACCCCACAGAAATATACATCAGGATGGGGTGGGCTCACTTAGGTAATGATACTATTTAGCCCTGCCCTTTTCTTTTAATGTAAATACATGTATCAATCTTGTATCCTGTGGGATAAACCCGTTCTGTGTCGTCTCCATGTTGTTGATGGTGATCGGTGAGGGGAGGTCAGATGAAATGTTCCATGTGGTCAGTGTTTATAGCTCTTTTACTATTTGTGTAATAGCTTTTTGGCAAATGCTGAAAAACCCAAATATTTGTGAATAATAGAATAAAAAATGTACTGAATTGCTACTTCATTGAGAAAATAAATTTCTATAATTGTTCTACAAATATTTGCAGGAATAAAATCGTTATACAGAATTATTGTGAGTTTGTTCCAAACAAGTCTTACCAGATTAAACTAATTTCCTTCTATGATGGAAGCACTGACTATGCAGATCAGGGAAATGTGGTAGATATAGTATATCTTGATTTCTGCAACGCATTTGATAAAGTATCTCACACTATCGTAATTGAAAAAAATCACCAATTGTGGGACTGACGAGGCTATGGCTAGGTGGATTCATAACTGGCTCAGTGATCGTACTCAAAGAGTGGTGATAAATGGTAGCACATCCAATTGGAATAGTGGAGCGCCCCCACATAAGGGCAATGGGGTACTTGGTACCGGGTCCTTCTCGGTTCTGGGGATGTCATGGTGGCCCGACCCGGCCCGTGGCCCTATGAGGGGCATCCAATAAAAGGACGGTGTTCTTATAGAATGATAGTGTTCGTGACTCCACCTGTGGTACTCGGTCAGGGTGACCGACGCTGCTTAGGGGTCCGCTGGGGTGATGTTATGGCAGCTAGATGGTATACCTTCCCACAGGTGAAGTGTATCCCTAGGGCTTCCCAGAAGTGCAGATGGTGATGGTGGATGATGTATGGCGCAGTGAATAACGAGGACACAAAGGTTGCAGTCTCTTTACCTTTTACTGAAGGCTTCAGCATCCACAGTCCAGAGCACTGCTAACAGGGCAGGCAGAGTCTGGCCGGTCCGAAGGCAAATCCAGAGTTCTCTTATCCAGGTGGAAATCAGTAGCCTTTCTCTAGTGCCTGAGTGTTGTAGTACCTCCCTGCTGAGCACCACGGGATAGTCCTCACAACTTCTTGTAGATATTCTAGATGTTATTTCTTCCTCTCTGTCCCCCAGATGGTATGGATAGGACAAACCCGTATGACTGGGATAGCCTGGGGCTTGTTTGTAGGGACCCTAGAGATGCCCCGACCCCCACAATTTGCCACCGTGTCTTCTTAGGTATTAAGGTCGGGCAGCCAACTTGGAATTGACTGTCCTGCCGGTCTCTGAAGTAAAGTGTAGAGTCAATTACTCCCTCGGTGTTCCGGCCACCAGCTATGCGCCTCAAAAGGAGGCAGCCTCCTCAGGGCAGAACTCCTTCTGGTTTTATCTCCTTGTGCTGTGACTTCGTTTCTTACTCCCTGCAACAAAATTCTCTTCATGTCCTTTCTTAGGATGCTGCCGCACGTGGGGCAGGCGCAGCTCCGTGTCTTTCTATCGCGCTAGGCCTCCGACAGGATCCCACCCCTGACAGGGACCCTCTGTCTGCAGCTCCGATGTTCCTCCTTTCCCCCTGTCTGCCTGACAGGTACTCTCTGGGTCAAACCCAGGTAGCGTCTGACTAACTTTCTATCCAGCCCACCAGTTTTACCCTAATGTGAGGAGTGCCCTAATAGATAGGAGCAAGGCTCCCTCTGGTGGACTGGAGTGTGAAGTGTGGTGTCTGTTTTGTAATTCCTGGAAAGATGAACTCCTTTAGTGCCATCAGACGTAATGTCACTCCCCCTGGTGGGAGAGCGACATTACTGCAGCAACCAGGACTCTGGGGTGCTGCACTAGTGCTTCAAGTGGGGTACTACAAGGCTCTGTCGTGGCCCCAGTATTGTTCAACATTTTTATAAATGATCTAGATAAGGTAAACTGATGCAATTTTTCAGGCGATGTAAAGCTAGGAGGGATAGCTAACACTAGAGAAGACAGAGAGCGGATTCAGAAGGATCTAGATAAGTTTGAACAATGGGCAGCGACTAATAGAATAGTTTTTAACAGGGAGAAATGCAAGAGTCTACATCTGGTGCCGTGAGGAGGCCGTTGTTGCTGTGGTTTTGTGCTTGTGGGGCAGTGCGATCTTGAATCTTGGGGACTCAATCTTGGAGCATGTGTGCTGTGTGGCACCAGGCGGCCCGCCCTGCTGGTGAATTGTCGCTGCGGAGGTGGTTAGTGCACGACGCCATTCCTTTAAGGCAGCAATAGTTAGGACCCACTGAGTTCTCCATGACGCAGCAGCAGCTTCATACAGTCTGATAAGAATGTTAAACCAAGAGCCTCATATTCACTTATATGTACATTTTTGTATAGTGGCATTGGATCAACATATGCTCCTTTTTCAGCCTTTTGATATTAGATCTTCTTTGAGCTCATTTTCTTAAACATTATTGTATGATCATTTATCTTTCCATAACAATGATACAGCACAAATAATATTCAACATCAGATAATAAGCCAAAACTCAGGAACATCAAATACAATTAAAAAAATATTTCTTTTGTTTACAAAGAAACAAAACAAGTTTAGCCAGGAAGATTTATACATATATTTACATAAACAGGAAGGGGTGAGGCTAGACATTTTACATAAAAAGGGTATTCTCAAATTCTAAAACTCTGGGTTAACTCTTAACATCCCAGACAAATCTCTCCAGTCCATTGGTTTCTATGCAGCTCACCTCCCTCCTTTCCATCTCATCTTAAAGAAGGGGGTGGAGCTATGCAAATCTTCATCTTCAAGACAAACTCCTTAATGGATGGCTTTACTAGAATTACAGAAGGAGCGTCTGATATCAGTGATCATGGAGGAATATCTGCTTTGGAAAAAATTGAATCCAAAAAAGTGACAAAACATGAAGAGCAAACTCACCAAAACTTGTCAAATGACAAATGCACTTGCATGGTGCAGCAGGCTCCTGGTAATATATGCTAAAGCAGCACAAGTGCAAGCTACTGATGAGAGCAACCACCCACTCGCCCAAACATTAGAGGGGTTGGCTGCCTAGTCAAAAAAATGCACACAGGTAAGGCCTGCATAAGACACTATTCACACAGATAAATGTGATGCACAGTGTCTGGACAACCTATTGATCACGCCCATAGTATTAGCAGGTGGGCTGTCCAGCACTATATATATATATATATATATATATATATATATATATATATATATATATATACATGCAACACACAGGGAACAACATAAAGGGGCCCTGCTGCACCCTGCAAAAAGATGATAAAAAGGGCAAAAAAGATGAAAAATTAAATAATGTATGTAATACATTAGATGAGGTATTAGTTACAATTTTGGCCAAGATGGATAAGCCCGCAACCCAACGTCCTCATAAACTTGCGAGTCCTACTCCTACTCCTATTCCTACTCTTGGCCTCTTCCTCAGTGAAGGATTTTCTTGCGCTTTGGTCGCAGATGAAGATCCCCATCCTTTATCTTCCTCTATGAAAGTCTTTTGATTGATATCAGATCTTTTTTAACCCTGCTGTTCTGTTCGGGTCCATATGACCCGAAATGAAATTTGATACCCTGCAGATTATTTATTATGCAGATCTGAAACTTGTGATTAATTGACTTTTCCTCATTTGAGGGGTTCTTAGTAAGAATCTGCCTTCTCCTTCTGATGTCAGCAGGTCTCCAGGGCTCTTCTGCTCTGTGTCCAATCATCCTCATCAAGTGGAGATCGCAGCTCTGTGTCTTTATAAGAACAAATACTACACTTGATCTTGGCCTCATAGAAAAAAGCACAAAAAGACTAAAAATTGAGTCACCTGCCAGGGCCGTGGGGTACTCGGTACCGGGTCCGGTGGTGTTCACAGGGGGATGTCATGGTGGCTGCGACCCGGTCCATGGCCCTGGGCGCCCATGTAAAAGGGAAAGGTCTTTAAAGGGAATAAAGTTTGTGTTCGTGACGCCACCTGTGGTATTCGGTCAGTGGGGACCGATGCTGCTTTAACGGGTCCTGTGGGGTGATGTTATGGCAGCTAGATGGTATACCTTCCCACAAGTGAAGTGTATCCCCAGGGCTCTCGGTGTGTAGATGGAAGATGGTGAGGAGTGTAGTAAAGAACGAGGACACAGGTTTGCAGTCTCTTTACCTTGTTTACTGAAGACTTCAGCATCCGCAGTCCAGAGCACGAGATCACAAGTCCCCTTACCCAGGTGGAAATCAAAAGCCTTCCTCTGGTGCCGTGGTGTTGTAGTCCTTAGGCTTAAAGCTCCACATAAGGTCCTCACAGATGTTATCTCTCTCTCTGTCCCCCCTGTAGGATAGGACATAACCCGTATTACTGGTGGCTTGAGGCTGTTTATAGGGACTCTAGCATGCCCCGGGCTCTGATGGGTGCCACCTGTTAGGTGTCGAGTTCCCGCCTCTGCACAGGGGGAATCTCGAACCACCTCGCTGCAGTCTCCCATTCTTCTCCAGCCACAGTGGAGTCTGCTCAGCGGAGACGTCGGTCCCAGCGTCTGGCTCAGGCTGATACTCAGCAACTGTTTACTACTGTTTTTCCAGGCTCTGTCTTTGTAGCCTGTACTGGTCAGCGGCGAGCAGACTCTGTCTCTGGGACTAAGTCCTGATTTTCCCCTTCTGAGCATGCCCAGGGTAAGACCTCTCTTTGGAGGTCGGGGGTGGCATGCTCAGATACTGCAGCAGCTCCCATTGGTCCTCTAGGAAGGTGCTGAAGTTGCTCAGGTACTGTAGCAGCTCCCAATGTCTATGAGCTCAGCTCCAGTGTGGTCATGTCTGGACGCAGTTAGGGTTAGGCTGAAATAAGCCCCTAGAATACCAGCACCTCTGGTGAGGAGTTTGCATGAGTGTATTCAGGGCCTTGGCTAAAATAAGCTGCTAGAATACCGGCACCTCCGGTGAGGAGGGGTCTGTCTGCTTTCTCTGACTGCATGACCACAGTTTGCTCTGGTTAGTAGCTGTGTACCTCTGTGAGGTTAACAGGGCAAAGCATCTTGTTCCTAGCGACTCTGTGGAGTTAACAGAGTTCGTTTATACTGCCATATAGTGCCGCCATTTGCCAGCAGCAGGTTCCTCTCCTGCACGCTGGACCCCGGGTTGCGAACGCACCTAATAATACATATATATATACTCGGTGCGTTCCGCCAACCCTAACACCACCGTGCCTCCTGGGTGTTAGGTCGGACAGGTAACTTGGAGTTTAGCTGTCCTGCCGGTCTCTGATGTAAACCATAGAGGTCCTTACATCCTCGGTGTTCCGGCTACCGGTCTCTGCATCTCAGAAGGAGGCAGCCTGCTCGGGGCTGGTCTCCCCCTGGTATTCTCTCCTGTGCTTTGCTCTCCTGCACGCTCTCTGCAATGTATTCGGCTTTCTGTATGTCCCTTTCCAGGAGCTGTTACACTGCGTGGCACAGCTCTGTAAAACCTTCTGCTGCCTCAGACTGATCCAGTCTGTTTCATGGCAAGAACTGACGTAGGGTACTTTCACACTAGCGTTTTTTGCAATACGTCGCAATGCGTCGTTTTGGCGAAAAAAACGCATCCTGCAAAAGTGCTTGCAGGATGCGTTTTTTCCCCATTGACTAACATTAGCGACGCATTTGTGAAGTATTGACACACGTCGCAACTGTCATGCGACGGTTGCGTCGTGTTGTGGCGGACCGTCGGGAGCAAAAAACATTGCTTGCAACGTTTTTTGCTCCGTCGGAAACGTCTTTTGCGCGGAACTCCGCCCCCACCTCCCCGCACCTCACAATGGGGCAGCGGATGCACTGAAAATCTGCATCCGCTGCACCCATTGTGCAGCGCTAACAACGCTAGCGTCGGTACGTCAGCCCGACGCACTGCGACGGGCCGAGTACGACACTAGTGTGAAAGTAGCCTAACTCTCCCTACAGACTACCAGTTATATATACCGTATATGGGGAGTCACCTAGCAAGTAGGATCAAAAGCTCCCCCTGGTGGCCTGGAGTGTGAATGTGTTACATGTCTGTAGCTTTGGAATCTGCTGCCCCACTTACACATACAAAAGCTCGTAAAATCAACAGACAGCCCTGGCACACCAGCCTGACCAAAGAACTGAGGCGAGCTTCCAGGGATGCTGAGCGCAGATGGAAAAGATCCCACTCCAACGAGCACTTCATCACATTCAAACAGTCCCTCACTACTTTAAACATGCCTCCATCACACCTGTCCTCAAAAAGCCCTCTCTTGACCCATCCTCTGTATCTAGCTATCGCCCTATATCACTTCTTCCTTATGCCTCCAAACTACTGGAACAACACGTCTACCTTGAACTGTCCTCCCATCTCTCTTCTTGCTTCCTCTTTGACCGCTTACAATCTGGCTTCCGGTCACACCATTCCACTGAAACTGCCCTAACTAAGGTCACCAATGACCTCTTAACCGCCAAGAGCAAGCGACACTACTCTGTCCTCCTCCTCCTGGACCTGTCGGCTGCCTTTGACACAGTGGACCATTCCCTATTATGTTAGCCGACGCTGCTTCAGGAGACCACTGGGGTTGATGGTGATGCAGCAGTGTTGTTACAGCTCTCCACAGGTAGAGCTAGCCCCAGGGCAGTTGTTTCTGTTGGTGGTTATGCCAGGCAGGTGTTGTAGGAATAACACAAAGGTCACAGTAAGGTGCAGTTTCCACTTTACTCATAGTTCTCCAGTCCACAAACGCCAGCCTGGTGCTGTGTCCTTCAGGTCAGTGGTCCAGCAAACTCCCAGGTTAATTGGGGTGCACCTTTCCAGGACTCCTTTGTAGGCCTTTCTCTGGCCGTCTCACTACACTGGCTTTCCTCTTCTCCTGCCCAGTGCCTTACCCACAGTGTCCCAAGCCAGCATCCACGAACCTGGTCGGGCAACGTTCTCTGAGTCCCCTGGATTCTATACGGCTGCCTTTTTGGGAAAGTATGGGTGGATGTGGCTGTGCTTCTTGCAAAAGCCGCATCCTCCTGTTTCTTAGCTGAACTTGAAGTATTCCACTAAGTTGGGGCCGGTCCCGACTGCGACCTGGTCCCTCCATGTTTGGATACGGGCCACACGGGTGGCTTCTGCACTTCCCGTGCCCCTAGGACCACTTCTGTCCTCTTGGGAGCTTCTTTCTATCTCTCTCTCACACTTCTCTGTTCTGTCTATCAGGAGCTGCAGACCCACACATCTGCTCTCCTCAACTTCTCACAGACTCCCCTCTGCACTGTTCTTTCTGCCTTCTAAGTTCCTCCCCTTTTTCCTACCTACCCCACCCACTACCACCACCCATCCTATCCAGTCTGAGATGAGGCCTTCCTCCCCAAGGGTACACCCAGGTGCCCTGACTGAACTGGTGTGTGTTGGGTGCGAGTGTTAGAGTCCTGGGTAGTGTTCCCTCCTTACCTTAGAGTGGGATTCCACACCTCTGGGTGAGGTGCAGTACCTCTGTGGCGACTGGACCCCAGGGGCGCCACACTTCTCTCAGTGGGAGCCGAGAGTCAGTGCTTTGGACTCCGATGCTCTCACATGACAGGATCAGAGCACGGCTGTGGAAGAGACGGAGAAAGTAATTTCTCCATCTCCGCTGCTGCCCCCGGGAATCGCCCTGCACTCAAATGACATCAGAGTGCAGTGCAATGTTTTACATGCACCCATAGATTTATATGGATGCCTGCGATCCAATTCTCGAGTGCAATCGCAGCATGCTGCCATGGTTTTCACATGAGTAAGGAGGAATTATCAAACAAAAGGTCAAAAAGATGGAAAGACAATGGTTGAAAAGATAAAACATAAGCTTTATTGAGACAAAATGGTAAAAGGTGGCGCTAACAGCAAAGACTGCCTGCCCTCACATCTATAACAGAATAGTGATCCCAAGAAAATATTGTCATAAAATGTGATTATTGTATCAAAATATGTGGCCCAAGAAGGAAGGTGACAATGTGTAGAGATGTCGTTAAGGTAACCGGACAATTTTATATAGAAAACACAATGAAAAATATGTCAAAAGAAATAAAATATATATAGGTAAAGCACGGTCAAGGGACATAAATGATATCAGATGGAGGCAGCACATGTGCAGACACAGGATACACATGTGTCACTTACAGACAAAATCAGGGGTCCATAAACAGTAACCGTGTAGAGTGTTCCTGTGATCAGAGGGGTCATATAGTGATAATGCAGCTGCCATGGAAATAACAGTGCCGTGTGAGAGAGATGGCGGGGATAGCGAGGCCGCGGGCATGGGGGTAATCAGCTCAACAAGTAATAAAATGTAGAACTAGTGTAAGGACTGGGGTCTGAGGGAGCCGACAGCTGGAAGGAGGGTGGAATCAGACACATACTGGCACAAGGTGGGAATGCAATGATGAATGGCTGCCTGCTGGGCACAGAGGGGAAACAGTAACGTAAGTGGGAGCAACTGGCAGGTGCATGGGTTGGCGGACACAAGTAACGGATGACTGTGTAAGGCTGGTTTCACACTTGCGTTTTTGTCCGCTGCGTTTTAGCGCTAAAAAACGCATGCGTTTTTTTCCTATACTTAACAATAAAAACGCATGCGTTTTTTAGCATGCGTTTTGACACGTTTTCGGCAACGCATGTGTTTTTTGACGAGTGCGTTTAGTTGCAGAAATGCAACCTGTAGTAATTTCTAGCAGCGTTTTTTTGCCGCAAAAAAACGCATGCGTTTATTCGTGGCAAAAAAATGTATTGCTGTCTATGTAAACGCATGCGTTTTTATAGAAAAACACAAGAAAACACAAGAAAAAACAAGAAAACCCTAACCCTAACCCTAAACACAAGAAAAAACAAGAAAACCCTAACCCTACCCCTAACCCTGACCCTGACAAGCCACCCCCACCATCAAGGTGATAAAGGGATCCAAACCCTAACCCTAACCCTACCCCTAACCCTATATGACAGTCAATACTCTACGAGTTTATATTTTTAGTACTCTATAGCAATACCGTATATCTTGGGGTGTCCACATTGAACAAAGCTTTTTATTAGAAGAATGTCCTGGTCACCAGGTCAACATAATAGCCAATTCCTATGGATCCCTAGGGTTAGGGTTAGGGGTAGGGTTAGGGGTAGGGTTAGGGTTAGGATCCCTTTATCACCTTGATGGTGGGGGGTGGCTTGTCAGGGTTAGGGTTAGGGTTAGGGTTAGGGTTTGGATCCCTTTATCACCTTGATGGTGGGGGGTGGCTTGTCAGGGTTAGGGGTAGGGTTTGTATCCCTTTATCACCTTGATGGTGGGGGGTGGCTTGTCAGGGTTAGGGTTAGGGGTAGGGTTAGGGGTAGGGTTTGGATCCCTTTATCACCTTGATGGTGGGGGTTGGCTTGTCAGGGTTAGGGTTCGGGTTTGGATCCCTTTATCACCTTGATGGTGGGGGTGGCTTATCAGTGACCTGGTGACCAGGACATTCTTCTAATAAAAAGCTACCCCTAACCCTAACTGTTGTGAAATTGGATTCTGGGCTCCCCCGGTGGCCACTTGTGGAATTGTACTTGTGTGCATCATCCCCTCTGTTCACCTGCTCCTATCAGGATGTGGGAGTCGCTATATAACCTTGCTCCTCTGTCAGTTTCATGCCGGTCAACAATGTAATCAGAAGCCTTTCTGTGCATGTTCCTGCTACTAGACAACTCCCAGCTAAGTTGGACTTTTGTCCTTGTATGTTTTTGCATTTTGTTCCTGTTCACAGCTGCTGTTTCGTTACTGTGTCTGGAAAGCTCTTGTGAGCGGAAATTGCCACTCTGGTGTTATGAGTTAATGCTAGAGTCTTAAAGTAATTTCTGGATGGTGTTTTGATAGGGTTTTCTGCTGACCATGAAAGTGCCCTTTCTGTCTTCTTTCTATCTAGTAAGCGGACCTCGATTTTTGCTAAACCTATTTTCATACTACGTTTGTCATTTCATCTAAAATCACCGCCAATATATGTGGGGGCCTCTGTCTGCCTTTTGGGAAAATTTCTCTAGAGGTGAGCCAGGACTGTCTTTTCCTCTGCTAGGATTAGGTAGTTCTCCGGCTGGCGCTGGGCATCTAGGGATAAAAAAACGTAGGCATGCTACCCGGCCACTTCTAGTTGTGCGGCAGGTTTAGTTCATGGTCAGTATAGTTTCCATCTTCCAAGAGCTAGTTCTCATATATGCTGGGCTATGTTCTCTCGCCATTGAGAATCATGACAGTTTGACCGGCCCAAAAAAAAAGGGTTAAATTACTGGCTGAGAAAGGAGAGAAAAAAGAAGTCTGCTACAATTTTTTTTTTTTTTTTTTTTTTCCCTCTAGTTCTGAGTGTGCTCTTAATTGAATCACTTGCTAGTCTGCCTATACTGCAGCCTTCCTCTCTTTCTCTCCTTCTTATCCTTGAATGGCTCTGTGTTCACCTGTTTCAAATGGATCTTCAGAGTGTAGCTACAGGTTTGAATAATCTCGCCACAAAGGTACAAAATTTGCAAGATTTCGTTGTTCATGCACCTATGTCTGAGCCTAGAATTCCTTTGCCTGAATTCTTCTCGGGGAATAGATCTCACTTTCAAAATTTTAAAAATAATTGCAAATTGTTTTTGTCCCTGAAGTCTCGCTCTGCCGGAGACCCTGCACAGCAGGTCAGGATTGTAATTTCCTTGCTCCGGGGCGACCCTCAAGACTGGGCTTTTGCATTGGCACCAGGGGATCCTGCGTTGCTCAATGTGGATGCGTTTTTTCTGGCCTTGGGGTTGCTTTATGAGGAACCTCATTTAGAGCTTCAGGCGGAAAAGGCCTTGATGTCCTTGTCTCAGGGGCAAGATGAAGCTGAAATATACTGCCAAAAATTCCGCAAATGGTCTGTGCTTACTCAGTGGAATGAGTGCGCCCTGGCGGCGATTTTCAGAGAAGGTCTCTCTGATGCCATTAAGGATGTTATGGTGGGGTTCCCTGTGCCTGCGAGTCTGAATGAGTCCATGACGATGGCTATTCAGATCGATAGGCGTCTGCGGGAGCGCAAACCTGTGCACCATTTGGCGGTGTCTACTGAGAAAACGCCAGAAAATATGCAATGTGATAGAATTCTGTCCAGAAGCGAGCGGCAGAATTTTAGACGAAAAAATGGGTTGTGCTTCTATTGTGGTGATTCAACTCATGTTATATCAGCATGCTTTAAGCGTACTAAGAAGCCTGACAAGTCTGTTTCAATTAGCACTTTACAGTCTAAGTTTATTCTATCTGTGACCCTGATTTGTTCTTTGTCATCTATTACCGCGGACGCCTATGTCGACTCTGGCGCTGCTTTGAGTCTTATGGATTGGTCCTTTGCCAAACGCTGTGGGTATGATTTGGAGCCATTGGAGG
This sequence comes from Ranitomeya variabilis, assembly GCF_051348905.1. Lineage (NCBI taxonomy): Eukaryota > Metazoa > Chordata > Amphibia > Anura > Dendrobatidae > Ranitomeya > Ranitomeya variabilis. Next base: position 10,601,069 of record NC_135233.1, on the reverse strand, counting down.
CTCCGATACCTCTGAAAGGGATTGACTCCACCCCATTGGCTAGTAATAAACCACAATACTGGACACAAGTGACTATGCGTGTTAATCCGGATCACCAGGAGGTTATTCGCTTTCTGGTGCTGTATAATCTACATGATGTTTTGGTGCTGGGATTGCCATGGCTGCAATCTCATAACCCAGTCCTCGACTGGAGAGCTATGTCTGTGTTAAGCTGGGGATGTAAAGGAACTCATGGGGACGTACCTTTGGTTTCCATTTCATCATCTATTCCCTCTGAGATTCCTGAATTCTTGTCTGACTTTCGTGACGTTTTTGAAGAACCCAAGGTTGGTTCACTACCTCCGCACCGGGAGTGCGATTGTGCCATAGACTTGATCCCGGGTAGTAAATACCCTAAGGGTCGTTTATTTAATCTGTCTGTGCCTGAACACGCGGCTATGCGAGAATATATAAAGGAGTCCTTGGAAAAGGGACATATTCGTCCTTCGTCATCTCCCTTAGGAGCCGGTTTTTTCTTTGTGTCTAAGAAAGACGGCTCTTTGAGGCCGTGTATTGATTATCGACTTTTGAATAAAATCACGGTTAAATATCAATATCCGTTACCACTGCTTACTGATTTGTTTGCTCGTATAAAGGGGGCCAAGTGGTTCTCTAAGATTGATCTCCGTGGGGCGTATAATTTGGTGCGAATCAAGCAGGGGGATGAGTGGAAAACCGCATTTAATACGCCCGAGGGCCATTTTGAGTATTTGGTGATGCCTTTTGGTCTTTCAAATGCCCCTTCAGTCTTCCAGTCCTTTATGCATGACATTTTCCGCGATTATTTGGACAAATTTATGATTGTGTATCTGGATGATATTCTGATTTTTTCGGATGACTGGGACTCTCATGTCCAGCAGGTCAGGAGGGTTTTTCAGGTTTTGCGGTCTAATTCCTTGTGTGTGAAGGGTTCTAAGTGTGTTTTTGGGGTTCAAAAGATTTCCTTCTTGGGATACATTTTTTCCCCCTCTTCCATCGAGATGGATCCTGTCAAGGTTCAGGCTATTGGTGATTGGACGCAACCCTCTTCTCTTAAGAGTCTTCAGAAATTTTTGGGCTTTGCTAACTTTTATCGTCGATTTATTGCTGGTTTTTCTGATGTTGTAAAACCATTGACTGATTTGACTAAGAAGGGTGCTGATGTTGCTGATTGGTCCCCTGATGCTGTGGAGGCCTTTCGGGAGCTCAAGCGCCGCTTTTCTTCCGCCCCAGTGTTGCGTCAGCCTGATGTTGCTCTTCCTTTTCAGGTTGAGGTCGACGCTTCTGAAATCGGAGCTGGGGCGGTGTTGTCGCAGAGAAGTTCCGACTGCTCCGTGATGAGACCTTGTGCCTTTTTTTCCCGTAAATTTTCGCCCGCCGAGCGGAATTATGATATTGGGAATCGGGAGCTTTTGGCCATGAAGTGGGCTTTTGAGGAGTGGCGTCACTGGCTTGAGGGGGCCAGACATCAGGTGGTGGTATTGACTGACCACAAAAATTTAATTTACCTTGAGTCTGCCAGGCGCCTGAATCCTAGACAGGCGCGCTGGTCGTTGTTTTTCTCTCGGTTTAATTTTGTGGTGTCTTACCTACCGGGTTCTAAGAATGTTAAGGCGGATGCCCTTTCTAGGAGTTTTGAGCCTGACTCCCCTGGTAATTCTGAGCCCACAGGTATCCTTAAAGATGGAGTGATATTGTCTGCCGTTTCTCCAGACCTGCGGCGGGCCTTGCAGGAGTTTCAGGCGGATAGACCTGATCGTTGCCCACCTGGTAGACTGTTTGTTCCTGATGATTGGACCAGTAGAGTCATCTCTGAGGTTCATTCTTCTGCGTTGGCAGGTCATCCTGGAATCTTTGGTACCAGGGATTTGGTGGCAAGGTCCTTCTGGTGGCCTTCCCTGTCACGAGATGTGCGAGGCTTTGTGCAGTCTTGTGACGTTTGTGCTCGGGCCAAGCCTTGTTGTTCTCGGGCTAGTGGATTGTTGTTACCCTTGCCTATCCCGAAGAGGCCTTGGACGCACATCTCGATGGATTTTATTTCGGATCTGCCTGTTTCTCATAAGATGTCTGTCATCTGGGTGGTGTGTGACCGTTTCTCTAAGATGGTCCATCTGGTTCCCTTGCCTAAGTTGCCTTCTTCTTCCGAGTTGGTTCCTCTGTTTTTTCAAAATGTTGTTCGTTTGCATGGTATTCCGGAGAATATCGTTTCTGACAGAGGGACCCAATTCGTGTCTAGATTTTGGCGGGCATTCTGTGCTAGGATGGGCATAGATTTGTCTTTTTCGTCTGCTTTCCATCCTCAGACTAATGGCCAGACCGAGCGGACTAATCAGACCTTGGAGACATATTTGAGGTGTTTTGTGTCTGCGGATCAGGATGATTGGGTTGCTTTTTTGCCTTTGGCGGAGTTCGCCCTCAATAATCGGGCCAGCTCTGCCACCTTGGTGTCCCCGTTTTTCTGTAATTCGGGGTTTCATCCTCGATTTTCCTCCGGTCAAGTGGAATCTTTGGATTGTCCTGGAGTGGATGCTGTGGTGGAGAGGTTGCATCAGATTTGGGGGCAGGTGGTGGACAATTTGAAGTTGTCCCAGGAGAAGACTCAGCTTTTTGCCAACCGCCGTCGTCGTGTTGGTCCTCGGCTTTGTGTTGGGGACTTGGTGTGGTTGTCTTCTCGTTTTGTCCCTATGAGGGTTTCTTCTCCTAAGTTTAAGCCTCGGTTCATCGGCCCGTACAAGATATTGGAGATTCTTAACCCTGTGTCCTTCCGTTTGGACCTCCCTGCATCCTTTTCGATTCATAATGTTTTTCATCGGTCATTGTTGCGCAGGTATGAGGTACCGGCTGTGCCTTCCGTTGAGCCTCCTGCTCCGGTGTTGGTTGAGGGTGAGTTGGAGTACGTTGTGGAAAAGATCTTGGACTCTCGTGTTTCCAGACGGAAACTCCAGTATCTGGTCAAATGGAAGGGATACGGTCAGGAGGATAATTCTTGGGTCACTGCCTCTGATGTTCATGCCTCCGATCTTGTCCGTGCCTTTCATAGGGCTCATCCTGATCGCCCTGGTGGTTCTGGTGAGGGTTCGGTGCCCCCTCCTTGAGGGGGGGGTACTGTTGTGAAATTGGATTCTGGGCTCCCCCGGTGGCCACTTGTGGAATTGTACTTGTGTGCATCATCCCCTCTGTTCACCTGCTCCTATCAGGATGTGGGAGTCGCTATATAACCTTGCTCCTCTGTCAGTTTCATGCCGGTCAACAATGTAATCAGAAGCCTTTCTGTGCATGTTCCTGCTACTAGACAACTCCCAGCTAAGTTGGACTTTTGTCCTTGTGTGTTTTTGCATTTTGTTCCTGTTCACAGCTGCTGTTTCGTTACTGTGTCTGGAAAGCTCTTGTGAGCGGAAATTGCCACTCTGGTGTTATGAGTTAATGCTAGAGTCTTAAAGTCATTTCTGGATGGTGTTTTGATAGGGTTTTCTGCTGACCATGAAAGTGCCCTTTCTGTCTTCTTTCTATCTAGTAAGCGGACCTCGATTTTTGCTAAACCTATTTTCATACTACGTTTGTCATTTCATCTAAAATCACCGCCAATATATGTGGGGGCCTCTGTCTGCCTTTTGGGAAAATTTCTCTAGAGGTGAGCCAGGACTGTCTTTTCCTCTGCTAGGATTAGGTAGTTCTCCGGCTGGCGCTGGGCATCTAGGGATAAAAAAACGTAGGCATGCTACCCGGCCACTTCTAGTTGTGCGGCAGGTTTAGTTCATGGTCAGTATAGTTTCCATCTTCCAAGAGCTAGTTCTCATATATGCTGGGCTATGTTCTCTCGCCATTGAGAATCATGACAGGAGCCGGTTTTTTCTTTGTGTCTAAGAAAGACGGCTCTTTGAGGCCGTGTATTGATTATCGACTTTTGAATAAAATCACGGTTAAATATCAATATCCGTTACCACTGCTTACTGATTTGTTTGCTCGTATAAAGGGGGCCAAGTGGTTCTCTAAGATTGATCTCCGTGGGGCGTATAATTTGGTGCGAATCAAGCAGGGGGATGAGTGGAAAACCGCATTTAATACGCCCGAGGGCCATTTTGAGTATTTGGTGATGCCTTTTGGTCTTTCAAATGCCCCTTCAGTCTTCCAGTCCTTTATGCATGACATTTTCTGCGATTATTTGGACAAATTTATGATTGTGTATCTGGATGATATTCTGATTTTTTCGGATGACTGGGACTCTCATGTCCAGCAGGTCAGGAGGGTTTTTCAGGTTTTGCGGTCTAATTCCTTGTGTGTGAAGGGTTCTAAGTGTGTTTTTGGGGTTCAAAAGATTTCCTTCTTGGGATACATTTTTTCCCCCTCTTCCATCGAGATGGATCCTGTCAAGGTTCAGGCTATTGGTGATTGGACGCAACCCTCTTCTCTTAAGAGTCTTCAGAAATTTTTGGGCTTTGCTAACTTTTATCGTCGATTTATTGCTGGTTTTTCTGATGTTGTAAAACCATTGACTGATTTGACTAAGAAGGGTGCTGATGTTGCTGATTGGTCCCCTGATGCTGTGGAGGCCTTTCGGGAGCTCAAGCGCCGCTTTTCTTCCGCCCCAGTGTTGCGTCAGCCTGATGTTGCTCTTCCTTTTCAGGTTGAGGTCGACGCTTCTGAAATCGGAGCTGGGGCGGTGTTGTCGCAGAGAAGTTCCGACTGCTCCGTGATGAGACCTTGTGCCTTTTTTTCCCGTAAATTTTCGCCCGCCGAGCGGAATTATGATATTGGGAATCGGGAGCTTTTGGCCATGAAGTGGGCTTTTGAGGAGTGGCGTCACTGGCTTGAGGGGGCCAGACATCAGGTGGTGGTATTGACTGACCACAAAAATTTAATTTACCTTGAGTCTGCCAGGCGCCTGAATCCTAGACAGGCGCGCTGGTCGTTGTTTTTCTCTCGGTTTAATTTTGTGGTGTCTTACCTACCGGGTTCTAAGAATGTTAAGGCGGATGCCCTTTCTAGGAGTTTTGAGCCTGACTCCCCTGGTAATTCTGAGCCCACAGGTATCCTTAAAGATGGAGTGATATTGTCTGCCGTTTCTCCAGACCTGCGGCGGGCCTTGCAGGAGTTTCAGGCGGATAGACCTGATCGTTGCCCACCTGGTAGACTGTTTGTTCCTGATGATTGGACCAGTAGAGTCATCTCTGAGGTTCATTCTTCTGCGTTGGCAGGTCATCCTGGAATCTTTGGTACCAGGGATTTGGTGGCAAGGTCCTTCTGGTGGCCTTCCCTGTCACGAGATGTGCGAGGCTTTGTGCAGTCTTGTGACGTTTGTGCTCGGGCCAAGCCTTGTTGTTCTCGGGCTAGTGGATTGTTGTTACCCTTGCCTATCCCGAAGAGGCCTTGGACGCACATCTCGATGGATTTTATTTCGGATCTGCCTGTTTCTCATAAGATGTCTGTCATCTGGGTGGTGTGTGACCGTTTCTCTAAGATGGTCCATCTGGTTCCCTTGCCTAAGTTGCCTTCTTCTTCCGAGTTGGTTCCTCTGTTTTTTCAAAATGTTGTTCGTTTGCATGGTATTCCGGAGAATATCGTTTCTGACAGAGGGACCCAATTCGTGTCTAGATTTTGGCGGGCATTCTGTGCTAGGATGGGCATAGATTTGTCTTTTTCGTCTGCTTTCCATCCTCAGACTAATGGCCAGACCGAGCGGACTAATCAGACCTTGGAGACATATTTGAGGTGTTTTGTGTCTGCGGATCAGGATGATTGGGTTGCTTTTTTGCCTTTGGCGGAGTTCGCCCTCAATAATCGGGCCAGCTCTGCCACCTTGGTGTCCCCGTTTTTCTGTAATTCGGGGTTTCATCCTCGATTTTCCTCCGGTCAAGTGGAATCTTTGGATTGTCCTGGAGTGGATGCTGTGGTGGAGAGGTTGCATCAGATTTGGGGGCAGGTGGTGGACAATTTGAAGTTGTCCCAGGAGAAGACTCAGCTTTTTGCCAACCGCCGTCGTCGTGTTGGTCCTCGGCTTTGTGTTGGGGACTTGGTGTGGTTGTCTTCTCGTTTTGTCCCTATGAGGGTTTCTTCTCCTAAGTTTAAGCCTCGGTTCATCGGCCCGTACAAGATATTGGAGATTCTTAACCCTGTGTCCTTCCGTTTGGACCTCCCTGCATCCTTTTCGATTCATAATGTTTTTCATCGGTCATTGTTGCGCAGGTATGAGGTACCGGCTGTGCCTTCCGTTGAGCCTCCTGCTCCGGTGTTGGTTGAGGGTGAGTTGGAGTACGTTGTGGAAAAGATCTTGGACTCTCGTGTTTCCAGACGGAAACTCCAGTATCTGGTCAAATGGAAGGGATACGGTCAGGAGGATAATTCTTGGGTCACTGCCTCTGATGTTCATGCCTCCGATCTTGTCCGTGCCTTTCATAGGGCTCATCCTGATCGCCCTGGTGGTTCTGGTGAGGGTTCGGTGCCCCCTCCTTGAGGGGGGGGTACTGTTGTGAAATTGGATTCTGGGCTCCCCCGGTGGCCACTTGTGGAATTGTACTTGTGTGCATCATCCCCTCTGTTCACCTGCTCCTATCAGGATGTGGGAGTCGCTATATAACCTTGCTCCTCTGTCAGTTTCATGCCGGTCAACAATGTAATCAGAAGCCTTTCTGTGCATGTTCCTGCTACTAGACAACTCCCAGCTAAGTTGGACTTTTGTCCTTGTGTGTTTTTGCATTTTGTTCCTGTTCACAGCTGCTGTTTCGTTACTGTGTCTGGAAAGCTCTTGTGAGCGGAAATTGCCACTCTGGTGTTATGAGTTAATGCTAGAGTCTTAAAGTCATTTCTGGATGGTGTTTTGATAGGGTTTTCTGCTGACCATGAAAGTGCCCTTTCTGTCTTCTTTCTATCTAGTAAGCGGACCTCGATTTTTGCTAAACCTATTTTCATACTACGTTTGTCATTTCATCTAAAATCACCGCCAATATATGTGGGGGCCTCTGTCTGCCTTTTGGGAAAATTTCTCTAGAGGTGAGCCAGGACTGTCTTTTCCTCTGCTAGGATTAGGTAGTTCTCCGGCTGGCGCTGGGCATCTAGGGATAAAAAAACGTAGGCATGCTACCCGGCCACTTCTAGTTGTGCGGCAGGTTTAGTTCATGGTCAGTATAGTTTCCATCTTCCAAGAGCTAGTTCTCATATATGCTGGGCTATGTTCTCTCGCCATTGAGAATCATGACAGGAGCCGGTTTTTTCTTTGTGTCTAAGAAAGACGGCTCTTTGAGGCCGTGTATTGATTATCGACTTTTGAATAAAATCACGGTTAAATATCAATATCCGTTACCACTGCTTACTGATTTGTTTGCTCGTATAAAGGGGGCCAAGTGGTTCTCTAAGATTGATCTCCGTGGGGCGTATAATTTGGTGCGAATCAAGCAGGGGGATGAGTGGAAAACCGCATTTAATACGCCCGAGGGCCATTTTGAGTATTTGGTGATGCCTTTTGGTCTTTCAAATGCCCCTTCAGTCTTCCAGTCCTTTATGCATGACATTTTCTGCGATTATTTGGACAAATTTATGATTGTGTATCTGGATGATATTCTGATTTTTTCGGATGACTGGGACTCTCATGTCCAGCAGGTCAGGAGGGTTTTTCAGGTTTTGCGGTCTAATTCCTTGTGTGTGAAGGGTTCTAAGTGTGTTTTTGGGGTTCAAAAGATTTCCTTCTTGGGATACATTTTTTCCCCCTCTTCCATCGAGATGGATCCTGTCAAGGTTCAGGCTATTGGTGATTGGACGCAACCCTCTTCTCTTAAGAGTCTTCAGAAATTTTTGGGCTTTGCTAACTTTTATCGTCGATTTATTGCTGGTTTTTCTGATGTTGTAAAACCATTGACTGATTTGACTAAGAAGGGTGCTGATGTTGCTGATTGGTCCCCTGATGCTGTGGAGGCCTTTCGGGAGCTCAAGCGCCGCTTTTCTTCCGCCCCAGTGTTGCGTCAGCCTGATGTTGCTCTTCCTTTTCAGGTTGAGGTCGACGCTTCTGAAATCGGAGCTGGGGCGGTGTTGTCGCAGAGAAGTTCCGACTGCTCCGTGATGAGACCTTGTGCCTTTTTTTCCCGTAAATTTTCGCCCGCCGAGCGGAATTATGATATTGGGAATCGGGAGCTTTTGGCCATGAAGTGGGCTTTTGAGGAGTGGCGTCACTGGCTTGAGGGGGCCAGACATCAGGTGGTGGTATTGACTGACCACAAAAATTTAATTTACCTTGAGTCTGCCAGGCGCCTGAATCCTAGACAGGCGCGCTGGTCGTTGTTTTTCTCTCGGTTTAATTTTGTGGTGTCTTACCTACCGGGTTCTAAGAATGTTAAGGCGGATGCCCTTTCTAGGAGTTTTGAGCCTGACTCCCCTGGTAATTCTGAGCCCACAGGTATCCTTAAAGATGGAGTGATATTGTCTGCCGTTTCTCCAGACCTGCGGCGGGCCTTGCAGGAGTTTCAGGCGGATAGACCTGATCGTTGCCCACCTGGTAGACTGTTTGTTCCTGATGATTGGACCAGTAGAGTCATCTCTGAGGTTCATTCTTCTGCGTTGGCAGGTCATCCTGGAATCTTTGGTACCAGGGATTTGGTGGCAAGGTCCTTCTGGTGGCCTTCCCTGTCACGAGATGTGCGAGGCTTTGTGCAGTCTTGTGACGTTTGTGCTCGGGCCAAGCCTTGTTGTTCTCGGGCTAGTGGATTGTTGTTACCCTTGCCTATCCCGAAGAGGCCTTGGACGCACATCTCGATGGATTTTATTTCGGATCTGCCTGTTTCTCATAAGATGTCTGTCATCTGGGTGGTGTGTGACCGTTTCTCTAAGATGGTCCATCTGGTTCCCTTGCCTAAGTTGCCTTCTTCTTCCGAGTTGGTTCCTCTGTTTTTTCAAAATGTTGTTCGTTTGCATGGTATTCCGGAGAATATCGTTTCTGACAGAGGGACCCAATTCGTGTCTAGATTTTGGCGGGCATTCTGTGCTAGGATGGGCATAGATTTGTCTTTTTCGTCTGCTTTCCATCCTCAGACTAATGGCCAGACCGAGCGGACTAATCAGACCTTGGAGACATATTTGAGGTGTTTTGTGTCTGCGGATCAGGATGATTGGGTTGCTTTTTTGCCTTTGGCGGAGTTCGCCCTCAATAATCGGGCCAGCTCTGCCACCTTGGTGTCCCCGTTTTTCTGTAATTCGGGGTTTCATCCTCGATTTTCCTCCGGTCAAGTGGAATCTTTGGATTGTCCTGGAGTGGATGCTGTGGTGGAGAGGTTGCATCAGATTTGGGGGCAGGTGGTGGACAATTTGAAGTTGTCCCAGGAGAAGACTCAGCTTTTTGCCAACCGCCGTCGTCGTGTTGGTCCTCGGCTTTGTGTTGGGGACTTGGTGTGGTTGTCTTCTCGTTTTGTCCCTATGAGGGTTTCTTCTCCTAAGTTTAAGCCTCGGTTCATCGGCCCGTACAAGATATTGGAGATTCTTAACCCTGTGTCCTTCCGTTTGGACCTCCCTGCATCCTTTTCGATTCATAATGTTTTTCATCGGTCATTGTTGCGCAGGTATGAGGTACCGGCTGTGCCTTCCGTTGAGCCTCCTGCTCCGGTGTTGGTTGAGGGTGAGTTGGAGTACGTTGTGGAAAAGATCTTGGACTCTCGTGTTTCCAGACGGAAACTCCAGTATCTGGTCAAATGGAAGGGATACGGTCAGGAGGATAATTCTTGGGTCACTGCCTCTGATGTTCATGCCTCCGATCTTGTCCGTGCCTTTCATAGGGCTCATCCTGATCGCCCTGGTGGTTCTGGTGAGGGTTCGGTGCCCCCTCCTTGAGGGGGGGGTACTGTTGTGAAATTGGATTCTGGGCTCCCCCGGTGGCCACTTGTGGAATTGTACTTGTGTGCATCATCCCCTCTGTTCACCTGCTCCTATCAGGATGTGGGAGTCGCTATATAACCTTGCTCCTCTGTCAGTTTCATGCCGGTCAACAATGTAATCAGAAGCCTTTCTGTGCATGTTCCTGCTACTAGACAACTCCCAGCTAAGTTGGACTTTTGTCCTTGTGTGTTTTTGCATTTTGTTCCTGTTCACAGCTGCTGTTTCGTTACTGTGTCTGGAAAGCTCTTGTGAGCGGAAATTGCCACTCTGGTGTTATGAGTTAATGCTAGAGTCTTAAAGTCATTTCTGGATGGTGTTTTGATAGGGTTTTCTGCTGACCATGAAAGTGCCCTTTCTGTCTTCTTTCTATCTAGTAAGCGGACCTCGATTTTTGCTAAACCTATTTTCATACTACGTTTGTCATTTCATCTAAAATCACCGCCAATATATGTGGGGGCCTCTGTCTGCCTTTTGGGAAAATTTCTCTAGAGGTGAGCCAGGACTGTCTTTTCCTCTGCTAGGATTAGGTAGTTCTCCGGCTGGCGCTGGGCATCTAGGGATAAAAAAACGTAGGCATGCTACCCGGCCACTTCTAGTTGTGCGGCAGGTTTAGTTCATGGTCAGTATAGTTTCCATCTTCCAAGAGCTAGTTCTCATATATGCTGGGCTATGTTCTCTCGCCATTGAGAATCATGACAGGAGCCGGTTTTTTCTTTGTGTCTAAGAAAGACGGCTCTTTGAGGCCGTGTATTGATTATCGACTTTTGAATAAAATCACGGTTAAATATCAATATCCGTTACCACTGCTTACTGATTTGTTTGCTCGTATAAAGGGGGCCAAGTGGTTCTCTAAGATTGATCTCCGTGGGGCGTATAATTTGGTGCGAATCAAGCAGGGGGATGAGTGGAAAACCGCATTTAATACGCCCGAGGGCCATTTTGAGTATTTGGTGATGCCTTTTGGTCTTTCAAATGCCCCTTCAGTCTTCCAGTCCTTTATGCATGACATTTTCTGCGATTATTTGGACAAATTTATGATTGTGTATCTGGATGATATTCTGATTTTTTCGGATGACTGGGACTCTCATGTCCAGCAGGTCAGGAGGGTTTTTCAGGTTTTGCGGTCTAATTCCTTGTGTGTGAAGGGTTCTAAGTGTGTTTTTGGGGTTCAAAAGATTTCCTTCTTGGGATACATTTTTTCCCCCTCTTCCATCGAGATGGATCCTGTCAAGGTTCAGGCTATTGGTGATTGGACGCAACCCTCTTCTCTTAAGAGTCTTCAGAAATTTTTGGGCTTTGCTAACTTTTATCGTCGATTTATTGCTGGTTTTTCTGATGTTGTAAAACCATTGACTGATTTGACTAAGAAGGGTGCTGATGTTGCTGATTGGTCCCCTGATGCTGTGGAGGCCTTTCGGGAGCTCAAGCGCCGCTTTTCTTCCGCCCCAGTGTTGCGTCAGCCTGATGTTGCTCTTCCTTTTCAGGTTGAGGTCGACGCTTCTGAAATCGGAGCTGGGGCGGTGTTGTCGCAGAGAAGTTCCGACTGCTCCGTGATGAGACCTTGTGCCTTTTTTTCCCGTAAATTTTCGCCCGCCGAGCGGAATTATGATATTGGGAATCGGGAGCTTTTGGCCATGAAGTGGGCTTTTGAGGAGTGGCGTCACTGGCTTGAGGGGGCCAGACATCAGGTGGTGGTATTGACTGACCACAAAAATTTAATTTACCTTGAGTCTGCCAGGCGCCTGAATCCTAGACAGGCGCGCTGGTCGTTGTTTTTCTCTCGGTTTAATTTTGTGGTGTCTTACCTACCGGGTTCTAAGAATGTTAAGGCGGATGCCCTTTCTAGGAGTTTTGAGCCTGACTCCCCTGGTAATTCTGAGCCCACAGGTATCCTTAAAGATGGAGTGATATTGTCTGCCGTTTCTCCAGACCTGCGGCGGGCCTTGCAGGAGTTTCAGGCGGATAGACCTGATCGTTGCCCACCTGGTAGACTGTTTGTTCCTGATGATTGGACCAGTAGAGTCATCTCTGAGGTTCATTCTTCTGCGTTGGCAGGTCATCCTGGAATCTTTGGTACCAGGGATTTGGTGGCAAGGTCCTTCTGGTGGCCTTCCCTGTCACGAGATGTGCGAGGCTTTGTGCAGTCTTGTGACGTTTGTGCTCGGGCCAAGCCTTGTTGTTCTCGGGCTAGTGGATTGTTGTTACCCTTGCCTATCCCGAAGAGGCCTTGGACGCACATCTCGATGGATTTTATTTCGGATCTGCCTGTTTCTCATAAGATGTCTGTCATCTGGGTGGTGTGTGACCGTTTCTCTAAGATGGTCCATCTGGTTCCCTTGCCTAAGTTGCCTTCTTCTTCCGAGTTGGTTCCTCTGTTTTTTCAAAATGTTGTTCGTTTGCATGGTATTCCGGAGAATATCGTTTCTGACAGAGGGACCCAATTCGTGTCTAGATTTTGGCGGGCATTCTGTGCTAGGATGGGCATAGATTTGTCTTTTTCGTCTGCTTTCCATCCTCAGACTAATGGCCAGACCGAGCGGACTAATCAGACCTTGGAGACATATTTGAGGTGTTTTGTGTCTGCGGATCAGGATGATTGGGTTGCTTTTTTGCCTTTGGCGGAGTTCGCCCTCAATAATCGGGCCAGCTCTGCCACCTTGGTGTCCCCGTTTTTCTGTAATTCGGGGTTTCATCCTCGATTTTCCTCCGGTCAAGTGGAATCTTCGGATTGTCCTGGAGTGGATGCTGTGGTGGAGAGGTTGCATCAGATTTGGGGGCAGGTGGTGGACAATTTGAAGTTGTCCCAGGAGAAGACTCAGCTTTTTGCCAACCGCCGTCGTCGTGTTGGTCCTCGGCTTTGTGTTGGGGACTTGGTGTGGTTGTCTTCTCGTTTTGTCCCTATGAGGGTTTCTTCTCCTAAGTTTAAGCCTCGGTTCATCGGCCCGTACAAGATATTGGAGATTCTTAACCCTGTGTCCTTCCGTTTGGACCTCCCTGCATCCTTTTCGATTCATAATGTTTTTCATCGGTCATTGTTGCGCAGGTATGAGGTACCGGCTGTGCCTTCCGTTGAGCCTCCTGCTCCGGTGTTGGTTGAGGGTGAGTTGGAGTACGTTGTGGAAAAGATCTTGGACTCTCGTGTTTCCAGACGGAAACTCCAGTATCTGGTCAAATGGAAGGGATACGGTCAGGAGGATAATTCTTGGGTCACTTCCTCTGATGTTCATGCCTCCGATCTTGTCCGTGCCTTTCATAGGGCTCATCCTGATCGCCCTGGTGGTTCTGGTGAGGGTTCGGTGCCCCCTCCTTGAGGGGGGGGTACTGTTGTGAAATTGGATTCTGGGCTCCCCCGGTGGCCACTTGTGGAATTGTACTTGTGTGCATCATCCCCTCTGTTCACCTGCTCCTATCAGGATGTGGGAGTCGCTATATAACCTTGCTCCTCTGTCAGTTTCATGCCGGTCAACAATGTAATCAGAAGCCTTTCTGTGCATGTTCCTGCTACTAGACAACTCCCAGCTAAGTTGGACTTTTGTCCTTGTATGTTTTTGCATTTTGTTCCTGTTCACAGCTGCTGTTTCGTTACTGTGTCTGGAAAGCTCTTGTGAGCGGAAATTGCCACTCTGGTGTTATGAGTTAATGCTAGAGTCTTAAAGTAATTTCTGGATGGTGTTTTGATAGGGTTTTCTGCTGACCATGAAAGTGCCCTTTCTGTCTTCTTTCTATCTAGTAAGTGGACCTCGATTTTTGCTAAACCTATTTTCATACTACGTTTGTCATTTCATCTAAATTCACCGCCAATATATGTGGGGGCCTCTGTCTGCCTTTTGGGAAAATTTCTCTAGAGGTGAGCCAGGACTGTCTTTTCCTCTGCTAGGATTAGGTAGTTCTCCGGCTGGCGCTGGGCATCTAGGGATAAAAAAACGTAGGCATGCTACCCGGCCACTTCTAGTTGTGCGGCAGGTTTAGTTCATGGTCAGTATAGTTTCCATCTTCCAAGAGCTAGTTCTCATATATGCTGGGCTATGTTCTCTCGCCATTGAGAATCATGACACCTAACCCTAGGGATCCTAACCCTATCAATAACCCTAACCCTAACCCTAGCTATTTCTGTTTATAGTGGGTTTTCTAGTTGATTTTGATGATTGGCAGCTGTCACACACTTCTCAGCATGCGTGTAAAAAACGCAAACGCAGGAAAAAACGCATGTAAACACGGCAAAACGCCACGTTTTTTTTTCTGCATGGAAAAACGCATGCGTCTAAAAAACGCGACGTTTTGCCGCGTTTACATGCATTTTTTCACCACATGCGTTTTTTTTTTGCAGATCAAAACGCAAGTGTGAAACCGGCCTAATACTATACAAAAACTCCGGCACACTACTAGATACTAGAGAAACTTCTCATTCCTCAATCATTTTTTATTGCAAAAAGAATATGGTGAATTTCCAAAAAAATAAGAAAATTAGTTCATCTTAAACACAGCAAAAGGGATCTCCCAAAATTGTTATTTTCACAATCCATATGAAGTAATAAATGCTTAACGTCTCATTGTCCTTGTGTCTCAACGTTTCGGCTACAAAGCCTTTTTCAAGAGAACTAAGGTCCCTCTGCAACACATGTAAAACATATATGTCAAAACAATAATAAAAGTGAACATAACATAAGACATATAAAGTAATAGAACATGCTCTCCTTTTTTTGTTAGTTTCACAGGTTTCACCTTCCAAATGTCATAAGACAATGATTTCATACTGTATATAAATTTGGGAGTAGCATCGCACAATAAGTGTTTATTCAAAGTCAATATATCTGTGAACTAGTTTGACTAGTCATCTTTGGAGAAAAAACTAGGTAGAAGACGCTATCCATGTGACTATATATCAAAGTGTGACTGTATCAAATACCATCGTAACATCAATTAGTATCCAATCCCATGGCCTACAGACCAATAGAGTACCCTTCTATGTGGAGACATGAAGTGAAATGCTGATGAGAAGTACTGCACAATAATAAAAAATAAATAATAAGTAAGTAATAAAGAGGACAGAGTCCGCATACTTGCAATCTATGGGTAGCTGGATAGGGAAACCCACTGTGGGAACAGAGTACACATTAAGTCTGAATATGGCAAATGCAAAAAATGCAAAAAATGTAAAAAATGCAAAGAAATGCAACAAAATGCAACATAATGCGCCGCGCTTGCAAAGATCAGGTCCATCGATTACCTTAATCTTGTGGAGACGCCGTGTACATGCTAAAGCCCGTGAAGGGGGAACCGCTGAACTGCAGGCATTGCGTGTCCGATGTGCGGCCGGCATTTTATCCTGTGCTTAAGCGCGTGCTCATAAAAGTACTTCCGGGTGAGAGTGCAAGTGACGGCCGTGTGACGGAAAAAGCCGAACAGCCGATGGGAGCCGGAGGAGTGCGTCTGCGTAGGAGAGACCGTGTCCGGACGCTAATTTCCACCCGAAGGCTGTAACAAAACAGAAAAGGGGAAAAGGATAGTCATAAAGTCAATGCAATAATAATAATACCCTACAGGTCTACCAGCCAACACTTACATATGATGTATTGTAATTGTGTCATGGAAAGTTCTTAACTAATTAAGAAAACCGCAGTGGACTATAATAAATGGACTATATACAACATGATGGAGGCCAGTTGTCCCTAGAGAGAGGTAAAATACAGAGAGAGAGAGGTAGACTGTATATCATGACAGAAATGTACACAAATGGTTAATCATATATGCCTATGGACATTTCACATATCAAAGAGAAAGAATACCCTGTAAGACACTTGCTAATAAGAGACCTCGTATTCTCTGTTCAGACCATACGGGGATAAAGTCTGCAACGTATGAATCCAATAGGATTCCCGTTCCTTCAATTTCTTTATCCTATCACCACCTCTCCTAGAAACAGGTACAAGGTCAATGACCTGAAACCTGAGTTGGGCCACACTATGTTTATTTTGTATAAAGTGGGCAGGAACAGGCAAAAGGGTCCTACCGCACCTAATAGTGGATTTATGCTTAGAGATTCGGTCTCGGATATGCTGGGTAGTTTCCCCAACATATCCGAGACCGCATGGACATTTTATCAAATACACCACGTAAGATGAATTACAGGTGAACTGACCCCTGATGGGAAATCTCTTCCCCGAACGTGGATGTGTAAAAGACTCGCCCTTCAACACATTGGAGCACTGATTGCAACTTAAACAAGGGAACGTGCCATTGCGGGGTACAGACATAACCGTTTGTACTGGAACCTTGTGACTAGGTCCAACATCTGCTCGAACCAAATGGTCTTTAATATTGGAGCAGCGTTTGCTGCACATTATTGGTTGGGATTCGAATTCCTTTACCTGTGGGTACGCTTTTTTCAAAATATCCCAATGTTGGAGGACACATTTGTTAAAAAGGTGGTTTAAGGGATGAAAGGTACTGACAAAAGCCATCCTAGGGGTTTGAGAAAGTCTGTTAGATGTAGTAGCATCTCTACTACGTGTGAGAACATGATCTGGATACCCCCTCATGAGAAATTTCTCATTCATTTCCCGATGTCTGATGTGTCCTACCTCAGGGTTAGAAACGATCCTGTCTACCCTATCGTGCTGTGATTTAGGGAGAGCTCTTTTTATGTGATGAGGATGGCAACTGTCATATTTCAGGAGACTGTTCCTGTCTGTAGACTTTACAAAAAGGTCCGTCTCAATTTCTCTAAGTTCATTAATGGTCACCCTAGTGTCCAAAAAGTTCATGGAGACAGGATCATGAGATAATGAAAAAGTAAGACCGGGTAAACATGAATTGAGGTCTCTGTGAAAGTTAAGAAGTGTCTCTAAGTCACCAGTCCATATTATAAAAACATCATCTATATACCGTCGCCAATAAATGGCGTGTGTGATGAAGGCAGAATGTGTATAGACATAGGATGACTCAAAATTGTCCATAAAAATGTTGGCATAAGGGGGTGCCATGTTGGACCCCATGGCAGTCCCCCTCATTTGTATGAAAAACTGGTCCTCAAAAATGAAGAAATTGCGGGTCAATACCAATGTGAGTAAATCTTTACAGAATTTTAGTTGTTGAATGGAGAAGTCTGTATGAAGGGATAAAAAGGACATAACCGACTCAATTCCATCCTTGTGTCCTATACTGGTGTATAGACTATTGACATCCATGGACACCAACAGACAATTAGTGGGTAAGTTCTGTATGTCTCTAAAGGTACCGTCACATTAAGCGACGCTGCAGCGATAGCGACAGCGATGCCGATCGCTGCAGCGTCGCTGTTTGGTCGCTGGAGAGCTGTCACACAGACCGCTCTCCAGCGACCAACGATGCCGAGGTCCCCGGGTAACCAGGGTAAGCATCGGGTTGCTAAGCGCAGGGCCGCGCTTAGTAACCCGATGTTTACCCTGGTTACCAGCGTAAAAGTTAAAAAAACAAACAGCACATACTCACCAGCGCGTCCCCCAGCCTCTGCTTCCTGACACTGACTGAGCTCCGGCCCTAACAGCACAGCGGTGACGTCACCGCTGTGCTTTCACTTTCAGTTTAGGGCCGGCGCTCAGTCAGTGTCAGGAAGCAGAGGCTGGGGGACGCGCTGGTGAGTATGTACTGTTTGTTTTTTTAACTTTTACGCTGGTAACCAGGGTAAACATCGGGTTACTAAGCGCGGCCCTGCGCTTAGTAACCCGATGTTTACCCTGGTTACCAGTGTAAAATATCGCTGGTATCCTTGCTTTTGCTGTCAAACACGGCGATACACGGCGACCTAGCGACCAAATAAAGTGCAGACCTTCTAGCAGCGACCAGCAATTTCACAGCGGGATCCAGATCGCTGCTGCGTGTCAAATACAGCGATATCGCTATCCAGGTCGCTGCAACGTCATGGATCGCTGGCGATATCGCCTAGTGTGACGGTACCTTAAGTGATGTCAAGAAAGCAGTTGTGTCTTTGAGATAGGATCTGATTAGTGGTACCAGGGGGGATAGAATCTTCTCAAGTGTAATGGCTAAAGGAGATAACAAGGATTCCGTGGAGGCAACTATCGGGCGACCTGGAGGCCTCACCGGATGTTTATGAATCTTGGGGAGTGTATAAAATACTGGTAAAACCGGATGTTGTTTTATTAAGAATTCCCCTAACTTGGTATCAATAATGCCAGTTGTGACATAGTGGGCCACTAAATCTTTGATTTCTCTACTTATATCAAAAGACGGATTATTCGCAATAGGTTGATACGTATCCAGATCCCTAAGTTGTGTCCTAATCTCCTGCATATAATAGTCCCGGTCTAGGACTACTATTGAACCCCCCTTGTCCGCTGGTTTTATTATAATCTGTCTATTATCCTTCAGTGTCAGTAAAGCTCTCTTCTCCTCAACGGTAAGATTATGTCTCACATGATGATCTCCATGGATTCTAGAACCCGCCGAACGTCATTTCTTACCAACTCAATGTAGGTTTCCACTGGATGGTAAGAATGTGGGGGCTGAAAGGAGCTGGGGGTTCGTAGATTTAAAGAAGTCAAAGTAAATTTACAACGTGAAGACTCTAGTACAACTGGAACATCAGTCCTATTATTAGAAAAATGTGCTTTCAGTCTAATATTCCTAAAAAAACGATTAAGGTCTTGGTCCAATTGAAAAGAATTAAACCTGGGGACCGGACAGAAACTTAGTCCTTTCTGCAATACCGATAATTCGGAGGGGGAGAGGCACTGTGACGAAATGTTGTAGACAATGTTATTGGTGAGGTCAGTACCTGTGACCTGGTTGCCATTCTGCGTTGCTCTGATCCGTATCCGCTGACTCCTCCTCGTTTTCCTCTGTGGCCCCGGCCTGTACGTTGTTCTAAAAAAGATGGGCGTGTGGAGCCAAAATCGCTCTCGGAACTGGTGGAAAATGGACTGTAGTCCCGTCTTACAGGTCTCCGATTTCCGGCCTAAGGCCTCTTTCACACTTCAGTCTTTTGGCGTCAGTCTAAAACCGCCATTTTCCTCAAATAGCGGATCCGCCATTTTTTGGGGCGGATCCGCTATTTTCCCATAGACTTGCATTAGCGACGGATTGTGGCGGATGGTCGTCCATTCCATCCGCCATGCGACGGATCCGTTCAAATTTGGCGGACGTTGTCTAGACATTGACGGACATTGTAACGTTTTTTGTCTACGCCTAATTGGCGGTTCGCTACGGATGCGTGGCGACCGTCATTTAATAGAATGGGAGCCTATGGGCGATGGATCCGTCGCAAACCGTCATTTGGCGGATCCGTCGCCCCAATCTGTTTTTTTAATTGAGCATGCTCCAAAAAAAAGATACTTTGCCCAGAAAACCCCAAAACTATATAAACAGGATAGGTGGGCCTCATTCCTCAATGTGCCAGTGTAGCGCCCCCACTGCCGCAGGGCCGAGGGGTACCCGGTACCGGGCCTCTGAGTCTCTGCTCTGGGGTTGTCACGGTGGCTAGGCCCCGGTCCGTGACCCTGCCGAGGGGCGCACAGTAAATGAAGTGGATAGATAAGTATGACGGATGATGATGGTGGAGCGGTAGTGGTGCAGTGCAGTAAATAACGAGGACACCAGGTTGCAGTCTCTTTACCTCTTTACTGAAGATCTCTGGGTCCTCAGGCCAGAATCCGGATAACCAGGCTGCGCAAGTCCGGCCGGCCCAATGGCACCTCCAGAGTTCTCTTAGCAGGTGGAAATCTGTGCCTTCCTTCTAGCGCTATGTGTTGCGGTCCTTCCCTGCTGTGCTTACAGAAAGTCCCCACAACTGTTGTGTCTGTTTCTTAAGTTCCCTCACAACTCGATTAGATGATGTTCTGCTAATCCTCCGTCCCTCCCTGGTGTTCTGGTTGGGACGGCACCCGTTTGACGGGTAGGCTCGGAGCTCTTCCGGGACCCTAGAGTCGCCCCTCTCCACAAGTTGCCCCCCAAGACTGCATAGGTGATTTAAGTTAGACAGCCCGCCTTAGACTGACTGTCCTGCCGCTGTTTGGAGTATCGCTTGAAGCTGGATGTTGTAATACTCCCTCGGCGTTCCGGCCACCGGTAGTGCGCCTCAGTAGGGTGTTGCCTCGGTCTTACAACACGACCCCTACTGGTATTCTCCTATTGCTTGATCTCGTTTCTCATCCAGCACAATCTATCTCGCTTCTAATCCTTCCTTGGGCACCGCCGCTATCCTGAGCAGGCACGGTCCCATTACGTTCGTTCAAGTTGCCAAGCCTCTGTCAGGATCCCACCCCTGACAGAGACCCTACTGTATCTTCCCCCACAACACCCTCTGCCACAAGGTGTTGCCTGGTTCCAACCCAGTCAGCTTTCTCATCTAACTTCCTGCCTGACCCCCAGTTTACCCACTATGGTGGGGAGTGGCCTAGTGAATAGAACCCTTAGCTCCCCCCGGAGGCCCGGCTGTGAAATGTATTGGTGTCTGTGATACCTGATCCGATGAACTCTTTCAGTGCCATCAGACGCACCATAGCTCCCCATAGTGGCAGAGCCACAGTACTGCAACAACCAGGACTCTGGGGCGCTGCACCAGCAAGAGAGACAGACCCTGCCAGCAAGAGAGGCCCTGCCAGCAAGAGAGATCCTGCCAGCAAGAGAGACCCTGCCAGCAAGAGAGACCCTGCCAGCAAGAGAGGCCCTGCCAGCAAGAGAGACCCTGCCAGCAAGGGAGACCCTGCCAGCAAGAGAGACCCTGCCAGCAAGGGAGACCCTGCCAGCAAGAGAGACCCTGCCAGCAAGGGAGGCCCTGCCAGCAAGAGAGACCCTGCCAGCAAGGGAGACCCTGCCAGCAAGAGAGGCCCTGCCAGCAAGAGAGACCCTGCCAGCAAGGGAGACCCTGCCAGCAAGAGAGACCCTGCCAGCAAGAGAGACCCTGCCAGCAAGAGAGACCCTGCCAGCAAGAGAGGCCCTGCCAGCAAGAGAGACCCTGCCAGCAAGAGAGACCCTGCCAGCAAGAGAGACCCTGCCAGCAAGAGAGACAGGCGCTGCCAGCAAGAGAGGCCCTGCCAGCAAGAGAGACCCTGCCAGCAAGAGAGACCCTGCCAGCAAGGGAGACAGACGCTGCCAGCAAGAGAGGCCCTGCCAGCAAGACAGATCCTGCCAGCAAGAGAGGCCCTGCCAGCAAGAGAGGCCCTGTCAGCAAGAGAGACCCTGCCAGCAAGAGAGACCCTGCCAGCAAGGGAGACAGACGCTGCCAGCAAGAGAGGCCCTGCCAGCAAGAGAGACCCTGCCAGCAAGAGAGGCCCTGCCAGCAAGAGAGGCCCTGCCAGCAAGGGAGGCCCTGCCAGCAAGAGAGACCCTGCCAGCAAGAGAGACCCTGCCAGCAACAGAGATCCTGCCAGCAAGAGAGACCCTGCCAGCAAGAGAGGCCCTGCCAGCAAGAGAGACCCTGCCAGCAAGAGAGGCCCTGCCAGCAAGAGAGACCCTGCCAGCAAGAGAGGCCCTGCCAGCAAGGGAGGCCCTGTCAGCAAGAGAGGCCCTGCCAGCAAGAGAGGCCCTGTCAGCAAGAGAGACCCTGCCAGCAAGAGAGACCCTGCCAGCAAGGGAGACAGACGCTGCCAGCAAGAGAGGCCCTGCCAGCAAGAGAGACCCTGCCAGCAAGAGAGACCCTGCCAGCAAGAGAGGCCCTGCCAGCAAGAGAGACCCTGCCAGCAAGAGAGGCCCTGCCAGCAAGGGAGACCCTGCCAGCAAGAGAGACCCTGCCAGCAAGAGAGGCCCTGCCAGCAAGAGAGGCCCTGCCAGCAAGAGAGACCCTGCCAGCAAGAGAGACCCTGCCAGCAAGAGAGACCCTGCCAGCAACAGAGATCCTGCCAGCAAGAGAGACCCTGCCAGCAAGAGAGACCCTGCCAGCAAGAGATTCCCTGCCAGCAAGGGAGGCCCTGCCAGCAAGAGAGACCCTGCCAGCAAGAGAGACCCTGCCAGCAACAGAGATCCTGCCAGCAAGAGAGACCCTGCCAGCAAGAGAGGCCCTGCCAGCAAGAGAGGCCCTGCCAGAGTCTGCCATGTGAGTACTGCCATCCAGCATGAGTTCTGCCAGTGTGTGTGTGTGTGCCCACCCTGCATATTTTTATTTTTCATACTGTGCTGGTATTTTGAATGGCTGTGCTGTGACATGTGTGGTGTGTGTATAAATGCCGTGTGATGTGTGTTCTGCATTTTTTGTTATTTTTCATACATTAACATACTGTACTGGTATTTAAAATAAAGAGCAGTGTAGCTCCTACTTTCCAACAAAAAAAAAGAAAAAACAAGAAAAAATTGTAATAAAAATTCCACAAAACTGTCCGTAGTATGATTGCAAGATACATTTAAAACTGGGTCTACATTCAATATAGGTGTTTGAGGTTCTATATACAAATGCGGAATGCAAACCTTTGGTCTAGAAGATGTTATCTGGTTTTAGAAAATGGTAACTGTAGGGTAACCATAATTATCTTTTTTGGGTATTGGTATTTCAACTTTGAATGAGGGAAATTTTTTATAAGGTTAAAGCCGGCGTCACACATGCGAGTTTTACGGACGTAAGAGCGCAAAAACTACGTCCGTAAAACTCGCATTACATACGGCACAATGATTCTCAATGGGTCTCGTCCTATCAGCCGTATATTACGGATCCGTAATATACGGCGTTCTACGGCCGTACAAAATCGCAGCATGCTGCGTTTGTCAGCGTATTGCGCAAATAATACGCCAATGAAAGTCTATGGGGGCGAGAAAAATACGGATTCCACACGAACCAGCAGTGTGACTTGCGAGAAATACGCAGCGGTGTTAGTGAAAAGTCGGTAATTCAATTGCCGGCTTTTCATTTCTCCTGCCTAAACCCGACAGGATATGAGACATGATTACATACAGTAAACCATCTCATATCCCCTTTTTTTTGCATATTCCACACTACTAATGTTAATAGTGTGTATGTGCAAAATTTGGGCGCTGTAGCTGCTAAAATAAAGGGCTCCCACGCAATTTTCTCCGCCAGAGTGGTAAAGCCAGTGACTGAGGGCAGATATTAATAGCCAGGAGAGGGTCCATGGTTATTGGCCCCCCCGTGGCTAAAAACATCTGCCCCCAGCCACCCCAGAAAAGGCACATCTGGAAGATGCGCCTATTCTGGCACTTGGCCACTCTCTTCCCACTCCCTGTAGCGGTGGGATATGGGGTAATGAAGGGTTAATGCGACCTTGCTATTGTAAGGTGACATTAAGCCAGATTAATAATGGAGAGGCGTCAATTATGTCATAAATCTTTTTTTGGGTACATCTCTGGTAACATATGTTTTTGAACCCTATATGTATTTATTCTGTTTTCACAGGAAGCTGAAGCAGAGGGGCTTCCAGAAGGAGACGGGCAGGGTGGAGAAATGAGAGGAGCGGGAGCGCATAGTGTAAGTTTTGCAGAGACAGATCCTCACATAAAACACACTACACCCAACACAAACATTCAGCACAGCCCACACACAGTACATATGCCTCCATCCAAGCACATCATTAATTTATTTTTTTTATTAGTCTTCACAATCCGGGGCTCGACGTAGAGTTCCTCAGAGCACCTCCCATAGTCGTCGGAATGCTAATCGCGGTGGTCACCGAAGAGTAAGTTCCTTTTTTAGTTTGGTGTTTAGTAAACTGTAAAATTCATGTGTTATAATCTTTCCCTTTTTATTCTTATTTTTTTGTTGCTTCACAGCGTGCTCCCGAACAGTCGGAGAAAGAGGAGGACATTGATGTGGACACCCTCATCCAAGCGGTCCAAAGTCGGGAGCCGCTGTGGAACATGTCGGACCGCCGCCATGCTGACCAGTTCGTCACCCGACGGCTATGGGAGGAAGTGTGCAGTGCTGTTCTGGAGAACTGGGAGGAACTCGAAGCTGGGGCCCAGGATCTAGCGCGTAAGTATTCACACTTCATTAACTTGTGTTCGCATGATTTAATGTGTTGTATAGTAACCAATTTTTGCTTTCTCTTTCCAGGTAACAGGGTTATCGTGCGGTGGCGGTCACTCAGGGATCGCTTCAGTTTAACAAGGAGATGCAGGCCCCGAGTGGATCTAGAGGACGCCGGAGCAGGTACAAACATGCCAGAGCCCTGTCGTTCCTCCGGTCGACGCTGCTGAGCAGAAGGTAAATATTCAACACCACATGTTTTCAGTCAAACTGTTAAAATGTGTAACCTTCATATTTTTTTGGCAGCAAGGGCAATTGTAATATCAAGATAATAATTTTTTTTTTCTTCTTTAACAGCACTGTCTGCAGCACTCGGGAGCCTGCATCAGAGTTGCACCCCTCTGGAGCGATCTCTCAGGGGTCCGCCACCGGGGACCACGTCGACTCCTCTGTCTGTACCTTCCCTTTTGTTTGATCCCTCGGCCCCAGCCCCCAGCGCTGGAGCAGCAGGGCGGACTTCGTCACTTGAAGCTGCAGGTGATGAGTTAGAGTTCCCTTTACCCCACCCCTCTGACACTGCCGCAACATCTAGACCACCTTTGGGGTCAGGACGGCAGCGCCAGAGAGGTCAGGAAAGGAGCTATGCGCCTGAGTTTTTGCATCTGAATGCAGCCTTCCAGAGTGCCATCAAGCTTTTGGGTGAGCAAACATCTGCTGGGTACAATATGCTTAACAAAAGCATACTGGAACTCAGCAGTCGTCTGGATAGGATGCAATCAGATGCAAACCAATCACCAAGACACTGTTTTTTTCAGTCGGTCCTCAGGCACATGGAAAATCTAACTCCTGACCTGCAGATGCATGTGATGCAAGGCTGCTACACTGCTCTAGTGCAGGGATGTCCCAAGCACCTCCACCCACCCTTCATGTTTCAACACCTTTCCCCTCTCAAGCCGCCGTCTATCCTCCCGTCCGTCCTCCTCCCGTCCATCCTCCTCCCGTCCATCCTCCTCCCGTCCATCCTACTTCTACTCCTTCGCCATTCCTTCCTTCCCCCCTCAGTATTTCCCAGTTCCTACCTTCCCCTTTCCATTCTTCCCCTTTAACTTCACCGTTCCCAATCCCACCAACACCTTCACCATACCTCCCACAGACCACATCTGTCCCTCAACTCCCTGCCCAACCTCATGTTTTCACCAGCCATTCCACTTCTGTTCCTCCCCATGATGTCCTGTCCCCCACTATCGACGTGGCCCGCCCTGTCAGCCCCTCCGCTACTATCTCCACCCCAAATTATGAGAACCTGTAATAAATGTGTTAATAAATAAAACTTTTTTCGGTTTAAAAACAATTTTATTGTCTTTCCTTTTTTTTTTAAACTGAATAAAAACCACCAAGGTTATGGTACAAGTAACAGTAGAAAAGGTGTAAAGAGGTACCGGTTCAATACAATACTGTGAGGTTAAATTCCAAAGGTTTTGTAACAAAACAAAAAGCATGGGATTTTTACAAGTGTGAAAAAAATTTTTTTTTACACCATTTCGTACTGCCAGTCAACTGATCCTGGAGGAGACATGAAGTAGTCTACAAAATTGTCCCGCATTCTGGAGACTGCTACTGGACTGCGAAAACTTGTGTTGTGGTAATCCCGCAAGGTGCTTTCTGACACGTTATCCTCCAAGGAAACATGTTCTTTTGATAAAACAAAATTGTGAAGTACCACGCAAGCCTTCACCACATCATCGACAGTTTCAGTCTGCAGTTTAATGGCAGTTAGTAGCACTCTCCATTTGGCAGTTAGGATGCCAAAAGCACATTCCACAACTCTTCGTGCTCTGGTTAAGCGGTAATTAAAAATCTTCTTCCTCTGGGTCAGTCCACTACTTCCATAGGGTTTTATCAAGTGTGGTGAAAGCTGGAAGGCATCATCTCCAACGCACACAAATGGTAATGGTGGACCGGTGGTTCCAGGGAGAGGTCTTGGCGGTGGAAAGTCAAATGTCTCTCCATACAAACGACGCCCCATTGGAGAACTTTAAAAAATCTGTGAGTCATTTGCGCGTCCATACGCACCGATATCCACAGCGATGAACTTGCAGTGTGCGTCGGCTATGGCCATCAATATAATGGAGAAGTACTTCTTATAGTTGTAAAATTCTGATCCAGAGCCAGAAGGTTTGACGATCCTTATGTGCTTCCCATCGACTGCTCCGACACAATTTGGGAACTGGCATATTTCTTCAGAATTGTGGGCAATCTCCAGCCACCTCTCCTGTGATGGCTCTGGAATGTATTCCGCTTGTAAGCACTCCCACAATGCCCAGCAGGTCTCTCTGATGATCCCTGAGATTGTGGATATCCCAAGCCTAAACTGAAAATGCAGGGATGAGAACGACTCTCCAGTTGCACGGAATCTGTTAACAAAAGGAAAAGACAATAATTAATAAAAACTTCAAAAAACAACATTACAGTTATAAGTCTGATGAATGAGAATCATTTAAAAAAAAAAAAAAACTTACCGAATAGTCACCATGAGACGCTCCGCTGGTGATATGGAGAAGCGCATCTGGGTGTCTCGTCTCCGTATAGATTCCTCCACATGGGCCAACAAAATTTCGAAATTTTCTGCTTTCATTCTCATATAATTGAAGAATTTCCTAGGGTTTTCCCTCAATTCAATGTACAATGTGGAATAAACGCCACGGGTCATGCGTTGGGCTGTGATGGGATGGATCCACAGCCTTCTCTTCCGCCGCTGCCGCAGGATGCGCAGTCTTTCTTCCTCCTTGTCTCGAACGATGACTGCCAACCGATTTGCCCCAAAAGTAAAATCCGCACATATCTTCATAATATTCGCCAGCACCCATTCCATCTTTGCCACTTTCTCTACCTTTCAAAGATGTGGTGTAAATACACAGTACATATAGTTTTCCAGTAGTTTCCAGTAGCCAATCACAT
Source organism: Ranitomeya variabilis (assembly GCF_051348905.1). Taxonomy (NCBI): domain Eukaryota; kingdom Metazoa; phylum Chordata; class Amphibia; order Anura; family Dendrobatidae; genus Ranitomeya; species Ranitomeya variabilis. The sequence goes on along the minus strand of NC_135233.1, from coordinate 10,574,332 downwards.
TCAGATCCTCCCTTTTTAAAAAACGGATCCGTCAAAAAACGGTTCCAACGGATGTAAAAACGGTTTCAACGGTTCTCCGTCACAAAAACGGATCCGTTAGAACCGTTTTCTCAACAATTGTGACGGATCCGTCGATCCGTCACGATGTCGGAGCAAACTGACGCCAAACAACTGAAGTGTGAAAGAAGCCTAAGGTGTATCAGAGCGAGCGTCAGAAAATCCAAGTGGTCTGCCATTTATAATCCACTAGCAAGTATCTATGGGGATTACATTCTACTGTAATTTGCTGCCTTATATATTGTTTTCCATCATATACTATTGCTTTGCTCAGTGTGTATCTGCATGGTTTCCGCACACTGAATCTTCATGAGAAAAGAAACGTGGATGTGAGCTGCCCCGTAGAAAAACATTGGGGCGAGTGCAATCCAATTTTATTTTACCAGATTGGACTCATCCAATTGCATCACAAGTGTGAATGAGCCCTTAGGGGACTGTCACTGTCACATATCCCTTACTCCATGGTGTCACTTATTCGTCACGTGCCCGCTCTCACACGTGACTTGGGGTTGTGCCTGCAAGGATTAATCTATCTCCCCACTCTCAGTCCAGCATTCAACCTCTGTCCTATACTGTAATGCATAAATCACACACGGACCCAGGCCACACACCCGCTCATACACGCTGCCACCACTCATCGAATACACGAGTGATGAGTCTCGGACTAATAATAATACTAATGAAAATATGTCTATCACTCATAAGGCTCACACACCTTTAGGCTATGGATTCTTTTAGAACATTCAAGGTTCAACTTGTTAAAGTTTTATACTTTAATAACAAAAGGGTCAGTGCTTACAATAAGAAAAAGGTATAAAAATATGATAATAGAAAGACATACAACTTATGCAAAACAGTATCAAAATAAACAGGAGAAAACTTACAGAAGTTATCTAACTGGTAGTTGCTTCTGCTCCCTGGGGTAGGACGAATGTAGATTGGAACACATCAGCTTCTCAGGCTGCCCCCATCATGTGAACACAATTCTCTGTCTGCAGCCTAAATTTATAACTTTGGTCTGGAGGTCAGGTTTCTAGACCGGCCCCTCAGGCCAATATCATAACTGCTGCCTGTTTGATTGGGCACGGCCGCTCTACTAATGAATATATACAGTGGGGCAAAAAAGTATTTAGTCAGTCAGCAATAGTGCAAGTTCCACCACTTAAAAAGATGAGAGGCGTCTGTAATTTACATCATAGGTAGACCTCAACTATGGGAGACAAACTGAGAAAAAAAAATCCAGAAAATCACATTGTCTGTTTTTTTATCATTTTATTTGCATATTCTGGTGGAAAATAAGTATTTGGTCAGAAACAAAATTTCATCTCAATACTTTGTAATATATCCTTTGTTGGCAATGACAGAGGTCAAACGTTTTCTGTAAGTCTTCACAAGGTTGCCACACACTGTTGTTGGTATGTTGGCCCATTCCTCCATGCAGATCCCCTCTAGAGCAGTGATGTTTTTGGCTTTTCGCTTGGCAACACGGACTTTCAACTCCCTCCAAAGGTTTTCTATAGGGTTGAGATCTGGAGACTGGCTAGGCCACTCCAGGACCTTGAAATGCTTCTTACGAAGCCACTCCTTCGTTGCCCTGGCGGTGTACTTTGGATCATTGTCATGTTGAAAGACCCAGCCACGTTTCATCTTCAATGCCCTTGCTGATGGAAGGAGGTTTGCACTCAAAATCTCACGATACATGGCCCCATTCATTCTTTCATGCACCCGGATCAGTCATCCTGGCCCCTTTGCAGAGAAACAGCCCCAAAGCATGATGTTTCCACCACCATGCTTTACAGTAGGTATGGTGTTTGATGGATGCAACTCAGTATTCTTTTTCCTCCAAACACGACAAGTTGTGTTTCTACCAAACAGTTCCAGTTTGGTTTCATCAGACCATAGGACATTCTCCCAAAACTCCTCTGGATCATCCAAATGCTCTCTAGCAAACTTCAGACGGGCCCGGACATGTACTGGCTTAAGCAGTGGGACACGTCTGGCACTGCAGGATCTGAGTCCATGGTGGCGTAGTGTGTTACTTATGGTAGGCCTTGTTACATTGGTCCCAGCTCTCTGCAGTTCATTCACTAGGTCCCCCCGCGTGGTTCTGGGATTTTTGCTCACCGTTCTTGTGATCATTCTGACCCCACGGGGTGGGATTTTGCGTGGAGCCCCAGATCGAGGGAGATTATCAGTGGTCTTGAATCTCTTCCATTTTCTAATTATTGCTCCCACTGTTGATTTCTTCACTCCAAGCTGGTTGGCTATTGCAGATTCAGTCTTCCCAGCCTGGTGCAGGGCTACAATTTTGTTTCTGGTGTCCTTTGCCAGCTCTTTGGTCTTCACCATAGTGGAGTTTGGAGTCAGACTGTTTGAGGGTGTGCACAGGTGTCTTTTTATACTGATAACAAGCTTAAACAGGTGCCATTACTACAGGTAATGAGTGGAGGACAGAGGAGACTCTTAAAGAAGAAGTTACAGGTCTGTGAGAGCCAGAAATCTTGATTGTTTGTTTCTGACCAAATACTTATTTTCCACCAGAATATGCAAATAAAATGATAAAAAAAACAGACAATGTGATTTTCTGGATTTTTTTTTCTCAGTTTGTCCCCCATAGTTGAGGTCTACCTTTGATGTAAATTACAGACGCCTCTCATCTTTTTAAGTGGTGGAACTTGCACTATTGCTGACTGACTAAATACTTTTTTGCCCCACTGTATTATTTTCCTCTGGAGACACTTGTGAGATGGTTCCCAGGAATAGCTAACCTCCAAGCAATTAACATCTCCCCTCCAAGCACTCAGAGGTGTCAAGTGTTCCTTTGTTCTTTGGCCTTAGCTAGACCTCCTGGTGAGATAGGGAGACACAATGTCTACTAATCCCAGGGAAGTACCTGTTAACACCTAGGTGAGACTTGCCTTCAGAACAGATGTTACATTATCACTAGTCACACATATAACCCTAGACCCATATAGATATATAAATTTATACACATATTTCACCACAGTCACATTGCACTTTTCTGCACGTTCGTGAGTCCTGTCGGGGCTTACTTTGAAAAGCCCCCGCAATGGGATTCAGACGTGTGCACCAATGGGTCATAGACTATAATGGTGCGTCCGGGTGTCCGCCGACAGTAGGCGAGTGCACCCGACGATGATGCACATCGGAGCACACGTTCTCGGGACCAGCTCCATTATAGTCTATGGCCGACATACACTCAGATCCCGGTTTGTGGGGGGATTCGGAGGTGACCCCCAGTGGGACCCACGAACGTGCAGGAAATGTGAACGCTCCCTTATCAATGGCTCCAGAGCTGGAGCTCAATAGCTTGGAAGTTATCATCTTCTTGAGGTGGAGTTCCCCCAAGATCGTTGTGAGGGAAATGTATGTCACGATAATGTAAAAAACCATAGCTGATGGATTTTTGCACTTCTGACCATGGTCCCAAAAACACATGGCAGACACTGGGTAACCTGTTATGGACCTGGTGGTTAGGAGCACCCGGAATGACCTGATGAGTAAACTAGTAATCGGAACAAGCTCTGGGAAGTGGGAACTCTGCTGACCGCAAACCCTACTCCTATCACACACACTAGAAATAGCCGTGGAGCGTACCTAACTCTCCCTAGACGCCTCTTCACAGCCTAAGAGCTAACTATCCCTAAAGATAGAAATAGAGGCCTAACCTTGCCTCAGAGAAATTCCCCAAAGGTTAAGGCAGCCCCCCACATATATTGACTGTGAGTTAAGAGGAAAGTCACAAACACAGGAATGAAACAGGTTTTAGCAAAGGAGGCCAGACTTAACTAAATAGTCAGAGGAAAGAAAAGGAAACTATGCGGTCAGCACAAAAACTACAAAAAAACACGCAGAGTATGCAAAAAGACCCCCACACCGACTCACGGTGTGGAGGTGCAACACTGCACCCCAGAGCTTCCAGCTAGCAAGGAAATATCATGATCGCAAGCTGGACTAGAATTTAGCAGTACTAAGAAATATATTCAGGCAGCAGTAACAACAAATGAACTAGCAGTGACTTAGCTTCTGCTGGAGTAGACAGGTCCTCAGAGAAGTCCAAGAGAGATCTGAACCAATACTGAAACATTGACAGCTGGCATGAAGTAACGATCTGAGTAGAGTTAAATAGGGAAGCAAGCATACCAATAAACGAGGGCAGCTGAGAAAGCAACCTCAGAGACCAGCAGTTCCCCTCAAAGCCACCAGAGGGAGTCCAAGAGCAGAACTAACCAAAGTACCATTCATGACCACAGGAGGGAGTCCGAGAAATGGAATTCACAACAGTACCCCCCCCTTGAGGAGGGGTCACCGAACCCTCACCAGGGCCCCCAGGCCGATCAGGACGGGCCAAATGAAAGGCACGAACTAAATCAGCAGCATGGACATCTGAGGCAACAACCCAGGAATTATCCTCCTGACCATAGCCCTTCCACTTAACCAGGTACTGGAGCTTCCGTCTCGAAATACGAGAATCCAAAATTTTTTCCACCACATACTCCAACTCCTCCTCAACCAACACCGGAGCAGGAGGATCAACGGAGGGAACCATAGGCGCCACATACCTCCGCAACAACGACCTATGAAACACATTATGGATGGCAAAGGAAGCTGGAAGGACCAAACGAAATGACACAGGGTTGAGAATTTCAGAAATCTTATAAGGACCAATGAAACGAGGCTTAAACTTAGGAGAAGAAACCTTCATAGGAACATAACGAGAAGATAACCAAACCAGATCCCCAACACGAAGTCGAGGACCAACATAACGACGGCGGTTAGCGAAACGTTGAGCCTTCTCCTGGGACAACATCAGATTGTCCACTACGTGAGTCCAAATTTGCTGCAATCTGTCCACCACAGAATCCACACCAGGACAGTCAGAAGACTCAACCTGCCCTGAAGAAAAACGAGGATGAAAACCAGAATTGCAAAAAAAAGGCAAAACCAAAGTAGCCGAACTAGCCCGATTATTAAGGGCGAACTCAGCCAATGGCAAAAAGGTAACCCAATCATCCTGATCAGCGGAAACAAAGCATCTCAGATAGGCCTCCAAAGTCTGGTTGGTTCGTTCGGTTTGGCCATTTGTCTGAAGATGGAAAGCCGAAGAAAATGACAAATCAATGCCCATCTTAGCACAAAAGGACCGCCAAAACCTAGAGACAAACTGGGACCCTCTGTCTGACACAATGTTCTCTGGAATGCCATGCAAACGAACCACATGCTGAAAGAATAATGGCACCAAATCAGAGGAGGAAGGCAATTTAGGCAAGTGTACCAAATGGACCATCTTAGAAAAGCGATCACAAACCACCCAGATGACAGACATCCTTTGAGAGACAGGAATATCTGAAATAAAATCCATGGAAACATGCGTCCAAGGCCTTTTCGGGACCGGCAAGGGCAAAAGCAACCCACTGGCACGAGAACAGCAGGGCTTGGCCCGAGCACAAGTCCCACAAGACTGCACAAAAGAACGCACATCCCGTGACAAGGAAGGCCACCAAAAGGACCTAGCCACCAAATCCCTGGTAACAAAAATCCCAGGATGACCAGCCAACACCGAGCAATGAACCTCAGAAATAACTCTGCTAGTCCATCTATCAGGGACAAACAGTTTCTCCGCTGGACAACGGTCAGGTCTATCAGCCTGAAACTCCTGCAGCACCCGCCGCAAATCAGGGGAGATGGCAGACAGAATTACCCCCTCTTTGAGAATACCAGCCGGCTCAGGGACTCCCGGAGAATCAGGCACAAAACTCCTAGAAAGGGCATCAGCCTTCACATTCTTAGAACCCGGAAGGTATGAAACCACAAAATCGAAACGGGAGAAAAACAGTGACCATCGAGCCTGTCTAGGATTCAACCGCTTGGCAGACTCGAGATAAGTCAAATTCTTGTGATCCGTCAAGACCACCACGCGGTGCTTGGCTCCCTCAAGCCAATGTCGCCACTCCTCGAATGCCCACTTCATAGCCAGCAGCTCCCGATTGCCAACATCATAATTACGCTCAGCAGGCGAAAATTTTCTAGAAAAGAAGGCACATGGCTTCATCACAGAGCCATCAGAACTTCTTTGAGACAAAACAGCCCCTGCTCCAATCTCAGAAGCATCAACCTCAACCTGAAAAGGGAGCAAAATATCTGGCTGACGCAACACAGGGGCAGAAGAAAAACGACGTTTCAGCTCCTGAAAAGCCTCCACGGCCGCAGAGGACCAATTCACCACATCAGCACCTTTCTTTGTCAAATCAGTCAAAGGTTTAACCACACTAGAAAAATTAGCGATGAAGCGATGGTAAAAATTAGCAAAGCCCAGAAATTTCTGAAGACTCTTCACAGATGTAGGTTGAGTCCAATCATAAATGGCCTGAACTTTAACAGGATCCATCTCGATAGTAGAAGGGGAAAAAATGAAGCCCAAAAAGGAAACCTTCTGAACTCCGAAGAGACATTTAGACCCCTTCACAAACAAGGAATTAGCACGAAGGACCTGGAATACCATTCTGACCTGCTTCACATGAGACTCCCAATCATCCGAAAAGACCAAAATATCATCCAAATATACAATCATGAATCTATCCAGATACTTTCGGAAGATGTCATGCATAAAGGACTGAAACACAGATGGAGCATTAGAAAGCCCGAATGGCATCACCAGGTACTCAAAATGGCCCTCGGGCGTATTAAATGCTGTTTTCCATTCATCACCCTGTTTAATACGCACAAGGTTATATGCCCCTCGAAGATCTATCTTGGTGAACCAACTAGCCCCCTTAATCCGAGCAAACAAATCAGACAGCAGAGGCAAAGGGTACTGAAATTTGACCGTGATTTTATTGAGAAGGCGGTAGTCTATACAGGGTCTCAGAGAACCATCCTTCTTGGCCACAAAAAAGAACCCTGCTCCCAACGGTGATGAAGACGGGCGAATATGCCCTTTCTCCAAGGACTCTATATAACTCCGCATAGCGGTGTGTTCTGGCACGGATAAATTGAAAAGTCGGCCCTTAGGAAACTTACTACCAGGGATCAAATTAATAGCACAATCTCAATCCCTATGAGGTGGTAGGATACTGGATTTGGGCTCATCAAATACATCCCGGTAATCCGACAGAAACTCAGGGACATCAGAAGGAATGGATGAAGAAATTTACATCATCGGAACATCGCCATGTACCCCTTGACAACCCCAACTAGACACAGACATTGATTTCCAATCCAATACTGGATTATGAACCTGTAGCCATGGCAAACCCAACACGACCACATCATGCAAATTATGCAACACCAGAAAGCGAATATCTTCCTGATGTGCAGGAGCCATGCACATGGTCAACTGAGTCCAGTACTGAGGTTTATTCCTGGCCAAAGGCGTAGCATCAATTCCCCTTAATGGAATAGGATACTGCAACGGCTCCAGGAAAAAACCACAACGCCTGGCAAACTCCAAGTCCATCAAATTCAGGGCAGCACCCGAATCCACAAATGCCATAACCGAGTAGGACGACAGAGAGCAAATCAAAGTAACAGACAAAAGAAATTTAGGCTGTACAGTAGCAATGGTGATAGACCTAGCGAACCGCTTAATGCGCTTAGAACAATCAGAGATAGCATGAGTAGGGTCACCACAGTAAAAACACAGCCGATTCTGACGTCTGTGTTCTTGCCGTTCAGTTCTGGTCAAAGTTCTATCACATTGCATAAGCTCAGGCCTCTGCTCAGAGGACACCGCCAAATGGTGCACAACTTTGCGCTCGCACAAACGCCGATCAATTTGAATGGCCAAGGACATTGATTCATTCAGACCAGCAGGCGTGGGGAAGCCCACCATAACATCCTTAAGGGCCTCAGAGAGACTCTTTCTAAAAATTGCTGCCAGGGCACACTCATTCCATTGAGTAAGCACAGACCACTTTCTAAACTTCTGACAATATACCTCTGCTTCATCCTGACCCTGACACAAAGCCAGCAAGGTTTTCTCTGCCTGATCCACTGAATTCGGTTCGTCATAAAGCAATCCAAGCGCCAGAAAAATGCATCTACATTAAGCAATGCAGGATCTCCTGGCGCAAGGGAGAATGCCCAGTCTTGAGGGTCGCCACGTAACAAAGAAATAATAATTTTTACTTGCTGAATGGGGTCACCAGAGGAGCGGGGTTTCAAAGCAAGAAACAGTCTACAATTATTTTTGAAATTCAGAAACTTAGATCTATCCCCAGAAAACAAATCAGGAATTGGAATTCTAGGCTCTAACATCGGATTCTGAACTACATAATCTTGAATGCTTTGGACCCTTGCAGCGAGTTGATCCACACAAGAGGACAGACCTTGACTATCCATATCTACACCTGAGTCCTGAACCACCCAGAGATTAAGGGGAAAAGAGAGACAAAACACACTGCAAAGAAAAAAAAATGGGTTCAGAACTTCTCTTATCCCTCTTTTGAGATGCATTAACACTTTATGGCCAGCTGTACTGTTATGGACCTGGTGGTTAGGAGCACCCGGAATGACCTGATGAGTAAACTAGTAATTGGAACAAGCTCTGGGAAGTGGGAACTCTGCTGACCGCAAACCCTACTCCTATCACACACACTAGAAATAGCAGTGGAGCGTACCTAACTCTCCCTAGACGCCTCTTCACAGCCTAAGAGCTAACTACCCCTAAAGATAGAAATAGAGGCCTAACCTTGCCTCAGAGAAATTCCCCAAAGGTTAAGGCAGCCCCCCACATATATTGACTGTGAGTTAAGAGGAAAGTCACAAACACAGCAATGAAACAGGTTTTAGCAAAGGAGGCCAGACTTAACTAAATAGTCAGAGGAAAGAAAAGGAAACTATGCGGTCAGCACAAAAAACTAGAAAAAAACACACAGAGTATGCAAAAAGACCCCCACACCGACTCACGGTGTGGAGGTGCAACACTACACCCCAAGAGCTTCCAGCTAGCAAGGAAATATCATGATCGCAAGCTGGACTAGAATTTAGCAGTACTAAGAAATATATTCAGGCAGCAGTAACAACAAATGAACTAGCAGTGACTTAGCTTCTGCTGGAGTAGACAGGTCCTCAGAGAAGTCCAAGAGAGATCTGAACCAATACTAAAACATTGACAGCTGGCATGAAGTAACGATCTGAGTAGAGTTAAATAGGGAAGCAAGCATAACAATAAACGAGGGCAGCTGAGAAAGCAACCTCAGAGACCAGCAGTTCCCCTCAAAGCCACCAGAGGGAGTCCAAGAGCAGAACTAACCAAAGTACCATTCATGACCACAGGAGGGAGTCCGAGAAATGGAATTCACAACAGCTATTCTTCTCAATGCTCTGCCCTGCCCCCACTCCCAGGAAGGTTCATTATGCTTGCATAGGCACAAATCCCTTTTAAACCATGCGGTCCTTTGTTCGGTTATTGTAAGATATTAGGCAAACTATTTAAGATAGGAGCATGATAAATACATATTTGGAATCTCCCTCGGTCGACCTACCCCTCACTCTAAGCATCAGCTTTTAACTCCATCAGGTAAAGAAGTAGGGATTTCTCGGTAAATATGTATCCCAGACAGGACATATTTGATCTCATTAGACTGCCAGCGATAATCCGAGATGAATGCTGGGTGTGATATGACGATGGCATGTTCTGTAGCGGAGTTATAGAACTTAGACAAATTTACGGCTGAAGTACTCAGACTGAAGAGGTAGGAGGGTCTGGAAAAGCCAGCCCTTTCTGTGATGTCACAGGCTGCAGGTTATAAGTTGCTGGCAGGCTTCCAGGAGTGAGATGTGAGTTTTTACCTGAAGCGACCTGACTGTGAGTGCTAATGCACTGGGATAGATGGAAACTCCCCTAGCCTGTTGCCTGCAATGCTTTGAACAACTGTAAGTGTGATTTCTCATGTTATTCCCTGTTTTTTTTATAATTACCTTGTACATATTTGCAATTGTCTCTTTTGTAACATCCTTGTAATATTTTTTATATAAACACTGCCTGAAAATCATTTATGGGGTATAATACTTAATACTAGTTCGTTCTCCCTGCTCTAACACGTACCCTGTCTCTTGAAGGGAATTACGCTACTGTTTTGGGTTAGCTTCGGACCCGTTTAATCAAAGCTGGTGGCGGCACTACCGTGTGCAGGCCTTTGGGTGTTGTAGCGACTGCGGCTTGATAATTATTGTTCCTGCCTGAGTGGGAGTAGTTATCGCGTCGCTGCAGCGTGCCCAATAGCCAGTACATAGCAGGCAGCATTTCTGGCGACTAATTACCTTAGGTGCGGTACCTAATCTGACCTGACAGAAAGGGGGGCACCAGAGAGCTGCAAGGTTTAAGTGGAACTGTAAGCGGGATACATAAAAATCCCTGCAGTTCGTGGTATATTGAAGAGCAGTGGGATACCTAAAATAAGCCCCTGCTGTAAACTAAGAGGTCCCTATCCTTGTGTGTGTTTCTTTTTTCATCACATTTTGGCAGTGGAGGAATAACTAAGATAAGCCCCCTGCACATGTGATAGCCATCTTTTGGTCTAAAGTCACCCCAATCCGTGACATATTGGTGGCAGTGGTCAGGAATCCCTGTGGATTTCGTGACAAACTGCTGGCCGCGGCTAAGGGATGTGTGACAATTGGTGGCAAGGCGGTGGGATATTAGAGCATTAGTGATTTGGGTTGAGCAACCATTCCTCTCACTAAAAACTTGCAGAAAGTTCTTGCGAGGACTCTGCGCAAATAAGTTTGGAGAACGAACTCAGTGTTTATTAGTTGTGAGACAATTGTGTACTGGTAATTATCCCCTCCCTTTCTCTTCGTTTTTCTATCCTATCTTTTATTTGGCAACCATGGTTGGGCTGGGAGAAGCCTTTTATGAACAGCAGACCAGAGACACCCTTGTTGCCTTATGCAAGTCACAGCACATTGACTATGCAAGCAAAAACAAAAGCCAACTGGTCGCAGTCCTGATGCAATGGGAAGCCGCTCTAGACCACTCTCAGAGCCCAGAAGCCGCAGAAGCCAGCACCAGCGAACATGGTGCTGCCGCAGAGGTCCAACCACTGAATGCTGGCCCCGTTAGCAACCCGGGCGAATTGGACCCCCACCTGCAGGCGTCCTTGAAAGAATTCCTCGCTGATGACCATGAGGGACGTCGGCAGCTGATTCAGCAATACCCGCAGGAGGCCGAGTCCAAAGCCGAGCGAGAGGCCCAGCGGGAGGCTGAGAGAGCCGAGAGAGAGGCCCAGCAAGCCGAGCGAGAGGCCCAAGCAGAGCGGGAGTACCAGCTGCAGTTAGCCCAACTGCAAATGCAGGGGTCGTCCCAGTCCGGCCGTGAGCCCAGCAACGCTCAGACACCGAAGCCCCGGCCCGAGCACTTTCCTGTGATGGAAAAGGATGGGGACTTGGACACTTTTCTGCGGGCCTTTGAGAACGCCTGCAGACAGTACCAGCTGCCTACACAAGAATGGGCACGATACCTGACACCAGGGCTGAGAGGCAAAGCTCTGGAGGCGTTTGCTGCACTCCCTCAAGAACAAGATGTGACTATGAGGCTATCAAGCAGGCCCTCATAGCCAAGTACCAGCTTACACCCGAGGTGTACCGTAAAAAGTTCTGGACCCTCCAACGTGGCCCACACAACAGTTACAGTGATGTGGTGCATGGACTGGGGACCCACTTTGACCAGTGGACCCAAGGACTGTCAGTGGCCACCTTTGCACAGCTGCGAGACCTGATGATCAAAGACCAGTTCTTCCATCTTTGCCCAGCTGAGGTGCGACAGTTCGTGATGGACAGAGAACCCAAAGACGTGACGAAAGCAGCGCAGATTGCCGATGCCTATGAGGCCAACCGTAGATCGAAAGTGCGGAAGCCAGTCACCACCAGCTGGAGAGGGGGTAAGCCTACAACCAACGCCAGTACCCCTGCCAGCCAACACACCAGAGGTCCTGTCCCCGTGGCCAACAGCACCAGACCTACCACCGAACTTCGCCAGTGTTACCACTGCAGGCAGCCTGGTCATATCAGTACCTTCTGTCCAAACAAGCAGAAGAACCTCCCAGCCAAGGCCCCAGGGCCTAATGCAGCAGTTCTTTTGGTGGGTGGTGTGGTTGGGAGGGTGTGTGACAACGTACAGCACGTCACTGTGGGAGGTCATGTTGCTACAGGCCTCAAGGACACCAGGGCTGAACGAACCCTCATCCGACCCGAACTGGCGGCCCCTGAAGAAATCATTCTGGGGAAAACCCTAACTGTCACTGGGATTGGGGGCATCAGCTGTCCCTTACCGATGGCCTGGGTTTATATTGATTAGGGTGCTGGGAGCGGGGTGAAGGAAGTGGGGCTGTCTGATAATTTGCCCACTGATGTTTTGTTGGGGACTGATTTGGGGAGGTTGGTTGCATACTACGTCGATGACACCCCTCCCCAATCTACTAATGAGGGTAACGTTAACCCTGATGATGATGATGATGATGGGAAATCACATGTGTTACCTGACCATGCTTTATCTTGTAATGATGCATCTGATAACCATTTTTCCCCTAGGATTGATGGTGAAAATGTTGTACCTGTGCCAACTGTACCTGATAATGATGTTTCTGTGAAAGTTGATGTGTCCGTAGGTACAGGAGTGCTCAGCCACGTCTCTCTGCGGAGTGAGACGGCTGAGGAACCCCTAGCAGGGGCAAGTGTCGGTGCTACCGGAAATGGGGAGATACATAGGAACCGTGAGGAAGGTGATGCCATGCAATTGACCAGTGCCACCGAGGAAGGTAACTGGCCCATCAGTAGCAATGCTCCTGAGGTAATGGGGGTGGATGGGGAGGTAGAGCCCATAGCAGCGTCGGCTGATGGGTCTGTAGAAAGAAACCCCCGGGGAGACAGCCTACGTAGCTGCTGTCACCCGCAGTCAGAGTGCCCGGAACGCAGATAACTGTCTGCCTCCCGGACCCTCCTCAGTCATCAGTATGACTGAACCAGAGGTGGACCCAGAGCAGGTCCCAGAGGGTTCCCGTGGGGAAGGGACCCTGACATCGCTTCTGGCTTCCCCTAGCCAGGAGTTTCAGGCTGCTCTGTGTTATGATCCTAGTGGTAGAGGATCTCAGGAGTTGTAGCTAAGTCCGCAACCACAAAAACCAGCTCATAGGGAGGTGGTAACTTGGCTGACCGCATACCTGATCCTAGCACAAACAACTAGAAGCAGCCGGGGAACGTGCCTACGTTGGTTCTAGACGTCTCGCACCAGCCGGAGAACTAACTAACCCTTTCAGAGAAAATAAGACCTCACTTGCCTCAAGAGAAAGGACCCCAAAGTTAATATACAAGCCCCCAACAAATAATAACGGTGAGGTAAGAAGAAAAGACAAACATAAGTATGAACTAGGTTTAGCAAAGAGAGGCCCACTAATTAATAGCAGAAAATAGGAAGCGGACTTATGCGGTCAGCAAAAACCCTACAAAAATATCCACGCTGAATATCCAAAAACCCCCGCACCGACTAACGGTGTGGGGGGAGAATATCAGCCCCCTTAGAGCTTCCATCAAAAACGGGAATCACATTTTGTACAAGCTGGAACAAAATAAGAACAAATGCAATGAACCAAAATAAGAAAGCGGACTTAGCTTTTCTTGCAAAAATCAGAAGACCAGGAGTCAGGAGAAAACAGACATAGACTGATTACATCGATTCCAGGCACTAGACTAAGCTTCCAGGAAGTCTAAATAGGAACACCCAAGGCCTAACGAACCAGGTGGGTACCAACCTGGAGAAAGACAATCCAAGTGTCATACCGCTAGTGATCACAAGAGGGAGCCAAGAAATACAGTTCACAACAGCTCTGCACACAGATGCGAGCCTAGATAGTTTGAGACAACTCGCCGGGACGCGCTTCTCCGAGACTGATAAGGAGAAGGTGTTCTGGGAAGGAGGAAGGTTGTACCGGGAGACAGTACCCGGAGAATCACAAAAGGAGTGGTTGAGGGAAAGACAGCTGGTCGTCCCGCAGCAATTCCGGGGTGAGTTGTTGCGGATTGCCCATGAGATCCCGCTAGCTGGACACTTGGGGATCAGCAAAACAAAGGCTTGGCTGTCTCAACACTTCTATTGGCCTAAGATGGGGACAGATGTGTCAAACTACTGCCGCTCCTGTGTCACCTGTCAAAGAGTGGGGAAGGCGGGGCCTGCTCTTAAGGCTCCCCTGATTCCTTTGCCAGTGATAGAGGAGCCTTTCCAGAGGATCGCGGTGGACATTGTGGGCCTGCTGGCCGTCTCCAGCAGCTTTGGAAAGTGATATATTCTTACTGTGGTAGACTACGCTACCCGGTACCCAGAGGCAGTAGCTCTGTCGTCAACTAGGGCAGATAAGGTGGTGGATGCCCTGTTGGCCATCTTTCCACATGTAGGATTTCCCAGGGAAATGCTTACTGATCAAGGGACCCAATTTATGTCTCGCCTAATGGAGGCTCTCTGTAAGAGAATGCAGGTGAAGCACCTGGTATCGAGTGCGTATCACCCACAGACCAATGGCTTGTGTGAACGCTTCAATGGTACCCTCAAACAGATGCTACGCATGCTGGTTGAGACTCAAAGGCGCGACTGGGAGCGGTATCTCCCACACCTGCTGTTCGCTTACCGAGAGGTTCCGCAGGCCTCGACGGGGTTCTCCCCCTTCGAGCTCCTGTATGGCAGGCGAGTCCGGGGACCCCTTGGGTTGGTAAGAGAATCCTGGGAAGAGGAGCCGAACCCTTCTGAAGTGTCCATAGTGGAGTATGTCATGCGCTTTCGTGACAAGATGCAGACCTTGACGCAGTTGGTGCATAGTTATTAGTTATAGTTATTATTAAGGTTGAAGGAAGACTGTAAGTCCATCTAGTTCAACCCATAGCCTAACCTAACATGCCCTAACATGTTGATCCAGGGGAAGGCAAAAAAAACCCATGTGGCAAAGAGTAACTCCACCATGGGGAAAAAAATTCCTTCCCGACTCCACATACGGCAATCAGACTAGTTCCCTGGATCAACGCCCTATCAAGGAATCTAATATATATACCCTGTAATATTATACTTTTCCAGAAAGGTATCCAGTCCCCTCTTAAATTGAAGCAATGAGTCACTCATTACAACATCATATGGCAGAGAGTTCCATAGTCTCACTGCTCTTACATTAAAGAATCCGCGTTTGTTATTATGCTTAAACCTTCTTTCCTCCAGACGTAGAGGATGCCCCCTTGTCCCTGTCTCAGGTCTATGATTAAAAAGATCATCAGAAAGGTCTTTGTACTGTCCCCTCATATATTTATACATTAAAATAAGATCACCCCTTAGTCTTCGTTTTTCCAAACTAAATAGCCCCAAGTGTAATAACCTATCTTGGTATTGCAGACCCCCCAGTCCTCTAATAACCTTGGTCGCTCTTCTCTGCACCCGCTCCAGTTCAGCTATGTCTTTCTTATACACCGGAGACCAGAACTGTGCACAGTATTCTAAGTGTGGTCGAACTAGTGACTTGTATAGAGGTAAAATTATGTTCTCCTCATGAGCATCTATGCCTCTTTTAATACATCCCATTATTTTATTTGCCTTTGTAGCAGCTGCCTGACACTGGCCACTGAATATGAGTTTGTCATCCACCCATACACCCAGGTCTTTTTCATTGACGGTTTTGCCCAGAGTTTTAGAATTAAGCACATAGTTATACATCTTATTACTTCTACCCAAGTGCATGACCTTACATTTATCCCCATTAAAGCTCATTTGCCATTTATCAGCCCAAGCTTCTAGTTTACATAAATCATCCTGTAATATAAAATTGTCCTCCCCTGTATTGATTACCCTGCAGAGTTTAGTGTCATCTGCAAATATTGAAATTCTACTCTGAATGCCCCCTACAAGGTCATTAATAAATATGTTAAAAAGAAGAGGGCCCAATACTGACCCCTGTGGTACCCCACTGCTAACCGTGACCCAGTCCGAGTGTGCTCCATTAATAACCACCCTTTGTTTCCTATCCCTGAGCCAGCTCTCAACCCACTTACACATATTTTCCCCTATCCCCATTACTCTCATTTTATGTAACAACCTTTTGTGTGGCACCGTATCAAAAGCTTTGGAAAAGTCCATATATACTACGTCCACTGGGTTCCCTTGGTCCAGTCCGGAACTTACCTCTTCATAGAAGCTGATCAAATTAGTCTGACATGAACGGTCCCTAGTAAACCCGTGCTGATACTGGGTCATGAGGTTATTCCTCTTCAGATACTCCAGCATAGCATCTCTTAGAATGCCCTCCAGGATTTTACCCACAGTAGAGGTTAAGCTTACTGGCCTATAATTACCGAGTTCAGTTTTTGCCCCTTTTTTGAATATTGGCACCACATTTGCTATACGCCAGTCCTGTGGTACAGACCCTGTTATTATGGAGTCTTTAAAGATTAAAAATAATGGTCTATCATGACAACATGACAACATGACGCAGGCTCAGGCTGATCAGAAGCACTGGTACGACCAGAACGCCCGGGAGCGGACCTACCACGTGGGTCAAAAGGTGTGGGTGCTGGTCCCCGTACCAACGGATAAGCTTCAGGCAGCCTGGGAGGGCCCGTACGTCGTCCACCAACAGCTCAACCCGGTCACCTACGTGGTCACGCTTGACCACGCTCGGGGTAGGCGAAAGGCCTTTCACGTCAACATGATGAAGGCTCATCACGAACGTGAACCTTTCGTCCTACCGGTCTGCAGCTTACCCGAAGACGGGGAGGAAGACACCCTCCTGGACATGCTGGCCCAAGCCAAGGCCCGTGGGTCCATTGAGGACGTGGAGGTAAGCGCCTCGCTCACTGAACCACAGCGGTTGCAGTTGCAAACCACACTGGAACCCTTCCGGGTCGTGTTCTCCAACCGACCTGGGAGGACTGAGTTAGCCGTCCATGAGGTGGACACCGGGAATCACGCCCCACTACGGCGAACACCCTATCGAATCTCTGACCAGGTGCAGCAGATTATGCGCCAGGAGATCGATGAGATGTTACAGCTGGGGGTGATTCGACGGTCAAAGAGCACGTGGGCCTCACCTGTAGTTCTTGTGCCAAAGAAAGACTGGACCACCCGGTTCTGCGTGGACTACAGGGGGCTCAATGCCATTACAGCCTCTGACGCACACCCAATGCCGCGCATTGATGAGCTGCTTGAGAAGTTAGCTGGCGCAAAATACCTGACCATAATGGATCTGAGTCGAGGATACTGGCTGATTCCCCTGAGCCCCGAGGCGCAGGAGAAATCCGCCTTTATCACACCCTTTGGACTGTACGAGTCCACGGTCATGCCCTTCGGCATGAAGAATGCCCCTGCCACTTTCCAGCGGATAATCAACTTCCTGCTTCAGGGACTGGAGAAGTACGCAGTGGCGTACTTGGATGACATTGCCATCTTCAGTCCCTCCTGGGAGGAACACCTGCAGCATCTCGAGGAGGTGCTCAGGCGAATTCACCGAGCAGGACTGACTATCAAGCCAGGAAAGTGCCAGATGGGCATGAGGGAGGTTCACTACCTGGGGCACCGGGTAGGCGGAAACACCCTAAAGCCAGAGCCTGACAAAGTGGGCGCTATCGTGAACTGGCCCACTCCCAGGACCAAGAAACAGGTGATGTCCTTCCTGGGCACTGCAGGGTACTATTGGTGCTTCGTACAGCACTATAGTAGCCTGGCAAAACCTTTGACGGACCTCACCAGGAAGAAGCTACCCCACATCGTCAACTGGACAGATGGCTGTGAGGGGGCCTTCCAGGCGTTGAAAACAGCACTGTGCAACGCCCCTGTGTTGAAAGCAGTCGACAGCAGTCGACCATTCTTGGTACAGACCGACGCCAGCGAGTTTGGCCTTGGTGCTGTGCTCAGCCAGGTTGACTCGGAGGACCAAGAGCACCCCGTGTTGTACCTGAGCCGGAAACTTTTGCCTAGGGAAGTGGCCTACTCCACCATCGAGAAGGAGTGCCTGGCCATAGTCTGGGCCCTGCAGCGCTTGCAGCCCTACTTGTACGGTCGCACCTTCACTGTGGTGACTGACCACAACCCTCTGCTCTGGCTAGACGCCATGTGTGGAACCAACGGCAGGTTGCTACGCTGGAGCATTGCCCTTCAGCAGTTTGACTTCACCATTGAACACAAAATGGGCAGGGAGCATGGGAATGCAGATGGACTTTCCCGCCGGGGTGAACCTGTTGAGGTGCGCATGGAGGAGCACCGAGTGGTCCTGCCTCCGTAGCGCACACCAGAAGGGGGAGGTGTGAGGGAAATGTATGTCACGATAATGTAAAAAACCATAGCTGACGGATTTTTGCACTTCTGACCATGGTCCCAAAAACACATGGCAGACACTGGGTAACCTGAAGCTTGTGTGTGAAGCTATTCTTCTCAATGCTCTGCCCTGCCCCCACTTCCAGGAAGGTTCATTATGCTTGCATAGGCACAAATCCCTTTTAAACCATGCGGTCCTTTGTTTGGTTATTGTAAGATATTAGGCAAACTATTTAAGATAGGAGCATGATAAATACATATTTGGAATCTCCCTCGGTCGACCTACCCCTCACTCTAAGCATCAGCTTTTAACTCCATCAGGTAAAGAAGTAGGGATTTCTCGGTAAATATGTATCCCAGACAGGACATATTTGATCTCATTAAACTGCCAGCGATAATCCGAGATGAATGCTGGGTGTGATATGACGATGACATGTTTTGTAGCGGAGTTAAAGAACTTAGACAAATTTACGGCTGAAGTACTCAGACTGAAGAGGTAGGAGGGTCTGGAAAAGCCAGCCCTTTCTGTGATGTCACAGGCTGCAGGTTATAAGTTGCTGGCAGGCTTCCAGGAGTGAGATGTGAGTTTTTACCTGAAGCGACCTGACTGCGAGTGCTAATGCACTGGGATAGATGGAAACTCCCCTAGCCTGTTGCCTGCAATGCTTTGAACAACTGTAAAAACAACTGTTTTTTTTATAATTACCTTGTACATATTTGCAATTGTCTCTTTTGTAACATCCTTGTAATATTTTTTATATAAACACTGCCTGAAAATCATTTATGGGGTATAATACTTAATACTAGTTCGTTCTCCCTGCTCTAACACGTACCCTGTCTCTTGAAGGGAATTACGCTACTGTTTTGGGTTAGCTTCGGACCCGTTTAATCGAAGCTGGTGGCGGCACTACCGTGTGCAGGCCTTTGGGTGTTGTAGCGACTGCGGCTTGATAATTATTGTTCCTGCCTGAGTGGGAGTAGTTATCGCGTCGCTGCAGCGTGCCCAATAGCCAGTACATAGCAGGCAGCCTTTCTGGCGACTGATTACCCTAGGTGCAGTACCTAATCTGACCTGACAGAAAGGGGGGCGCCAGAGAGCTGCAAGGTTTAAGTGGAACTGTAAGCGGGATATACACAAATCCCTGCAGTTCATGGTATATTGAAGAGCAGTGGGATACCTACAATAAGCCCCTGCTGTAAACTAAGAGGTCCCTATCCTTGTGTGTGTTTCTTTTTTCATCACATTGTGGCAGTGGAGGAATAACTAAGATAAGCCCCCCTGCACATGTGATAGCCGTCTGTTGGTCTAAAGTCACCCCAATCCGTGACATATTGGTGGCAGTGGTCAGGAATCCCTGTGGATTTCGTGACAAACTGCTGGCCGCGGCTAAGGGATCGTGACAATCGTCATCAATATCTTTAGTTTCATTCATAATCACTGGAAACAGAACGTTTTTTCTGCCGTCTTCAGTAATTATAATTACTACAGTCAGAACTTTGGTGACTCTGACATCAGCTTGAAAAAGCGAAAGAAGGTGTTAATTGAAACAAAACCAGAGTAGGAAATCCATCAGCGGAGGGGACGTGAGTGAAGACTCTGGTGTCCTTCTTCACACCTCCCCTTCCTGCTAATCTACATATTGTGCAGTAGCAGCATTAACCCCGCCCATTCCTGCTAATCTATATATTGTAGCAGCATTAGCCCCTTCCCGCTAATCTACATATTGTAGCAGCATTAACCCCGCCCCTTCCTGTTTATGTAAATACATGTATCAATCTTGTATCTTCCTGTATAAACCTGTTCTGTGTCGTCTCCATGATGTTGATGGTGATCGGGGAGGTCGGATGAAACGCTCCATGTGATCAGTGTCTGTAGCTCTTTGACTATTTGTTCAACAGCTTTTTGGCAAATGCTGAAAAGCCCAAATTTGTTTGAAAAATAGAAGGTGCAGTCTCTGCTGATATCAGTGAGTCTTGGCTTTTGTGTGATAGATGATTATTATTATATTATGTGGCACTGAGGGTTCTGGGTGTTTTGATTAAGAACAGATGTTGTAGCTGAGATATAACACAGGTCTAGAAAAAAAATTATCAGGTGCCGAGGGTTTATTTGATTTTGGGTACTTCTCTGAACTGATTCTAGTTTTGTGATGATTCATCCATGAAAATAATCCGTCCCCAATGTGACTTGTGTGTGATAACAGACGCTGTCGCTTTTGCTCTTTTGATTGTAGCAGAGTCTGAAGTAATGAAATATCCTGTATAATTAGTTTGTATTTTAATTTGTACCTTACAATGCCATAAAAGACACTTGTTCACTTTTTGATGCCAGAAATCTCCTGTGATTAATTCATTACATTAAATATCTTAGAAACTAGAGTCAATCTGTCAAAACTAAAGTGATATCTTTAATCAGCTCCATAAACGTCATATAAAACCATCCAGACATCGTTGGCACCGGAATCACCGTACACCGGTGTAATCACTGAAGATTGCCGGAAGAAGATACAAGAGCAACGATCAGAGAGAAATCTCTAGAGAAGACTTCTGATAGCAAAAGACCTTTGTTGAGGAAGACAAAGGATGGAGACCTTCATCAATGACCAAAGCTCCACAACCTCAGATGAGGTGGTTATCTCTTAAGGTTTGGACTTTCTTTTCTCCCTCTTTATTTTGGAAGCTATGCTATTTGGAACTTATCATTTTCTTGAGGAATAACATTTGCTGGCCTTTATTCCCAAGAAAGGGCTGAACTATGCAAATTTTCTGCTTTCATTTTGCTGAACAATTTCTTCAGAGGACTCTTCCTTAAGCTCCAGTCATAGTTATCATAGATCTTCAGATGTGGAAGTCCCTGAAGATCTTCGTTCAAATTCTCATTAATTGGAGATTTTCATCTACATCTTCAGTCTCATTTAGAATCACTGGAATCAGAAGATTTTTCTACAGTCTTTAGTAATTATAATTACTAACGACTGTGAGTTATGATGCCAGTTCTTAAAATCACAGATCTTTCCTTTTTTAAACCCTGAGATTGTGCTCTCTACCCAAGTGCAGTTATTCTTACAATTGGATGTGCAACAATTTATCACCACTCTATGAGTACAACCACTGAGCCTGTTATGAATCCACCTAACTGTATTCTTGTCAATCCCATACTTGGTCATTTTTTCAATGAGGATGGTATGAGATACTTTTTCAAATGCTTTTCTGAAGTCGACATCTACTATATCTACCGCATTTCTCTGATCCACCCAGTCAGTGATTCCATCATAGAAGGAAATTAGATTAGTCTGGCATGACTTGCTTGCTACAAACCCATGCTGGCTCTGGTTAATTACTATAATCTTATAAATGAAGAGACAATATATAGAATTATTATAGAAGACATTCATTTTACTCACTAATATCAAAGTTCAGCATGTTTGTTTTCTATTTTTACCAAATATTTGGGATTATCAGCACTTGCCAAAAAGCTGTTAAATAAATCATCAAAGTTCCTCGGAGGCAGAGAACCTTCCTGAAGATCTGTACCATTTTCTTCTTTTCAGTAGATGAAAATCTAAATTAAACCTTTCTTTTTTTTTTACAAATGTTTGGACTTTTCAGCATTTGCCAAGAAACTATTAAACAAATGGAAAAAAAGAGCTACAAACACTGATCACATGGAGCGTTTCATCCGACCTCCCCTCCTCGATCACCATCATTATCATGGAGATGAACCAGTGTTGAGGAGAGCCATAAGATCAAATACTTAATTAACCTCAACACATAAGGTAATTGAGGGAAGCAACCTATAACATGTATTGTTTAACCTTACATAAGTTTTCCTCAGACAAAGTAAGACACTTAAGATGGCTGCCATCTCCTATACCAGAGCCATGTGCTCTGGTATCCAAGATGAACAATGAAGACACTGAAGATGGCCGCCATTTCCTGTTTTAGCATGCCGCATGGTCTGGTATCCAAGATGACGCCCATCCTGATGACCTCATGGATCCACCCACAGCGACGCCCACCCTGATGACCTCACGGACCAACCCACCTTGATGACCTCATGGATCCGCCCATGGACTTGCTCATGCCCAACCCACTAACCAATGGAATACATCCGATCACTCCCATTTTAGAGCTAACCGAGCCCCCTTACAGGAGATATATAACATTGTGTTTGACTAATAAATCTCTTCTTGGAGCTGAGCCACACATTGATCAAGGAGAGTTACAGCTGACTGTGTCTGGTGTATTTCTTTAGTGCACATGATCAATATCCATTAGGCCAGGAGTAGGCAACTAGAGAATTGAACATTTACATTAATTGTTCAACCCTAATATTTGGCCGCCCAACCTGGGGCCAGCAGAGGAGAGCCCTGAACCCTGTAAAACCGGCGGGTGGAACGGCTGGATGCACTGAGTACCCCGAATCTGGAGACTGATCACCTCTTTAACAGAACACGGTAAGTCTGCTGATTTTTTTTATAATCTGTAGTCTTTACCTGTGTCTTTCGGGGTATCCTGTGCAGATTGCCTGACCGTGTCCGGTTTTCTTGGTATCTGTAAGACGGCAGAAAGGGTATCTCCGCTGCTGGTCATTTAATTGCAAGAACCGTCACATGTTTTAGTTGCCTACTGCCTGTTACATGTTGTGAAGAGGGGAGATGAATAGTAGTTAGAAAAAAAAAAAAGCAAGTGTTTACAGAGGGCTAGAGGCAAGTGATAAAACGGGAAAAACAGGTTTTTACACTGGTAGTTAGGAGAAGCATTGTGTTTGGAACAGGAAAGGTTTCTAGGAAAGAATAAGCAAGTGTAGAAAAAAAATAATAATTTTTGTCTGTGGTATACGGTTGTCGCCTGTGATAAGATTTTCAGTTCTGTACAAGAGAGACTAGGACCTGGAGTGAATTGACTCGGCCTAGGAAGGCCCGGTAAAGCTTGGAGTGAATTGGCTCAGTTCGGGCATAATAAATTGTGTAGCGGCTCATTGAAACTTGGAGCGAATTGGCTCAGTTCGAGCCAATTAAATTTATAGTTTTTCTTTTTTTTGCCCCGTGACATCGAGTGAGTTGACTCTGCACGGGGACCGGTAAGTTAGGGAGCAATTTGACAAAGTAGGGAATAATTGGTTTGTAAAGTACGGAGCACGGAAGTCAGACAGGGACCACGTGACAAGAAGCAATAGGAACTGAGTACTGCAGACTCAGTTCCCTTTAGAATCTCAGGTTTGAGTCATCTCCCCCGTCTTATTGTTTGTTTGGTGTTTGTTATCTTGATAGATAGATATATATATACTGTATATCTATAGAAAGATGGAGAAATTAATGCAGTTCTGCCGTATAGGCACTAAGCCAAATTCAGATGGCAAGTTAGACTCATGCACATTAGTAGCGACTCGTGAAGGGAAGAGTCATATTAAGCAATGTAAAAAGCTTATGAAGTTGTGTGGAATGCCAGAAGGGGGAAGGTTGCAGCCCCTGGACTGGAAGCTTGTCTTGAAAGAAAGAAAAGGTATCCTAGAAGATAATGGATTGTTGTCTACTGCTAGGGCATGGGAAAGAGTCTCTGAAAGTCTGTATAGAGAAAATTGGATAGAGGAGGAAAGGAAAAAAAGAGGTAGAGTTTTGACCTATGTGTATTACAAAAATATATCCTGTGAGCGGCCACCACCGTATAATGGTGGCCCAGAGCCATGTGGTAAATGTAATGGTGGCCATTTTGTTAATGGCGAATGTGTTAAATGTAATAGCAGCCAAAATGGTGGCCCAGAGCCATGTGGTAAATGTAATGGTGGCCATTTTGTTAATGGCAAATGTGTTAAATGTAATAGCAGCCAAAATGGTGGCCCAGAGCCAGGTGCTAAATGTAATGGCGGCCATCTTGTTGGTGGTAAATATAATTCTGACGGCGGCCATCTTGTTGGTGGTAAATATAATTCTAATGGCGGCCATCTTGTTGGTGGTAAATATAATGCTGACGGCGGCCATTTTGTGGATGGCAAAGGTGTTAATGCTGACGGCGGCCATTTCGTGGATGGCAAATGTAATTCTGACGGCAGCCATGTTGTGGATAGCGAATGTGCTGCTCCTGGTGGTGAACATCTCAGATTAAGGCTACACGCCACATCACCAAATCCTTGTTACCCAGTAATGACCACTAACGGCCAATACTATATTCCTTCGGGAAGTGAACAGGCTTTACCCATGTTTCCTATCTCTGTTGTTTCCAATGGGGCACCAACCCTTTCCTCTATCACTCCTGTTGTGAATCCAGCAGTCCTCCCACCTGGATCGTCCCCAGCACCTACCCTTTCTACTGTCACTTCCACTGCCAATTTAGCCGCACACCCACATGAGATGCTCCAAGCAGCGGCCTCTCCTCCCAATGCTTCCACAACAGCACTCTCACGCAGCCTACATAACCCTATGCCCAGTACCTCACAGGCTGTCTCGCAGCCAAGCGCACACCTGTATGGGACGGTGGCGACTGTATCAAGGGGGGGCTCAATGTGGGAGGGGGATACCAATAGCACAGGAAGCACAAAGGAGAGGGAATGTTGGCAACCTATTTTTGAAAAAGAACTTCCTGAGGGACCCTTGTTAGTGGTGGGAAAGGGTGACATAACAACAATGGAGACAGACGCTATTGTTAATGCTGCCAATTCTCGGTTAGAGCACAATGGAGGTGTAGCTAGAGCTATAGTGGAAGCAGGAGGGGCGACTATTCAAGCTGACAGTCATATCATTGTTGAGTCACGTGGTCAGATAGCTGTTGGGGACATAGCGGTGACTAAAGCTAGCAATCTTCCATGTAGAATGATCATACATGCTGTGACCCCTACTTATGAGCCTATTCATCCAGACGTTAGTGCTCAACAACTTCGTGCAGCAATAACTCGCATTTTAGAGTATGCAAATATTAGTGAGCACATTGAGACCTTGACAATTCCCGCCATTGGTGTTGGCATTTTCGGTTTCCCTGTTCATGCATGTACAAGGGAAATCGTTGAAATTATAATAAACAAGTGTAGCCCCCCAAGCATTTGCTGCCTTTCTGAAATCAGGTTAATTAGTAATGAGGACAGGACTGTTAAAGCTTTTAAGACTGCCTGCATCACCTGGACCCCACACCATGATACTGGAGCTGCCCAAATAGAGCCCCTCATTCCAGGACTGTTACCTCCTCCTGCTCCTCATAAACAAGGGATTACATCTGTACTCGCGGTGCCATCTCTACTCCCGCCTCAGGTGCCGCCACCAACAGTGCCGATGCTCATGTCTGAAGAGCCCACCCTCTATGTCAAGTTTACACCCCAGCAAGCTGCTACTCTGTTGAACCAGCTTCCAGATCCAGAAAAACAGCCGATGCCTTTCTACAGGAGCATGCTTCAAATACAAAGGAATTACTCAGCCACGTGGCAAGATCTCATTTCCCTGGCAAATCTTAAAGCGGGCGATGCATATTGGCCTGTTATGGAGGCCGCATTCAATGATGCCTCACTTGCCAGTGACACCACATGGGACTCTGGTATTTTGTTTTGCCAACAACTTAAGACATGGGCCTCGGATAAGTTGGCGGATCAGTCAACATCTTTCAAGGATGTCACGCAGGAACCAGGGGAATCAGTGGAGAGATATCATGCTCGTTTAGCCCAAATGTTTAATGACCTTGGCTTCAGTAACCAAATAAAAGTTCAACGGACACTGCTCGTCTCCTCTTTTGTTGAAGGCCTACGAGAAGCCCTGAGGAAGCAATTTCAAGCAATCAGACCTGAATATGCTACATTGGATCCTAAGGATGTTTTAACAATAGCTAAGGGATTCGAAAAAACACTCCCTGAGAAATTGATACCCTCAAACAAAAAGACCCATATTCTATGGACTGATGTGCAATATCAAAACCAGCAACTTCTATCACCTCGTAGCAAAAACGTCTGCTTCAATTGTGGCAACCCAGGTCACCGAAAACGAGATTGTAGAGTCCCTTTCCCAAGACGCAGATTCAGGAATCACAACGATGATAATCGCAGATTCAACTATCCTCGTTACAATGACCAATACTACGAACGACCACTACAAGCTCAGATGCATCCCGATGTCAATCACACCGCAGCTCTGATGGATCTAAGTACCCGATAGGACAAGGGCAAGCCCATGTCCACTACTTTGGCTTCCATGTCTGGTCCTATAGCCAAAGTAACTATCAACGTTCAAGGCAAACCCTTACCGTTTCTTGTGGATACAGGTGCAGCCAGAAGTGTTATCAGATTACAGGACCTGCCTTTTCCCGATCTGATATCCTCTGAAGCCGTGACATGCGTGGGAGTGGATGGCAAGCCTACTTCTAACAAGCTCACCCGTAAGATACAGGTTGGACCATACGAAGATATGTTTATGCGTCTAGTAGTGTCCCCCACTTGTCCTACCAACCTTCTGGGAGCAGACCTTCTCCAAAAGCTGAGAGCAACTATAGCTTATTCATCAGATGGTCTCACCATCACCATCACTGACCCGCTCGATCCGAGCGAAGAGTGTCAACTTCAAGCTGCACCTCTGCTTATGATGATGGATGAAGCTGCTAAAACAGTCTCGAGTGTTCCGCCAGAAGTAATGTCACAAGTTCCATCTACTCTATGGTCTACTGGCCCTGAAGATATTGGACGTCTTGCTGTGCCCCCGGTGCGGGTCATTCTTAAACCTGGAGCTCAGCTTCCAAGGGTGCCCCAATATCCACTCAAATCTGTCCAAGAAGAGTCTTTAGCCACTCAAATTAAGACTCTCTTGGAGAACGGGGCACTAGTCAAATGTAACTCTCCTTGTAACACACCTTTGTTTCCAGTAAAGAAGAGGACATTAAAAGGAGAAGCTCCAAAGTATCATATGGTTCAAGATCTCCGGGCTGTTAACGCAGCAACTGTACTAGAAAGTCCAATTGTGCCCAATCCACATACATTGCTGTCGGAAATACCATCAGATGCAGAACGTTTCACTGTCATAGACCTGGCCAATGCTTTCTTCAGCATACCACTGCATTCAGAAGATTGGTACCTGTTTGCTTTCACTTACAGAGGATCACAATATACCTGGACGGTCTTACCACAAGGAGCACAGAACTCACCAAGTCATTTCTCTCAGGCCCTTGCCACTTGTCTACAGCCATGGAGAGAGATTAACCATCAAGTTGTCCTCCTTCAATATGTGGATGATCTCCTACTATGCTGTCCTAATCAGGCGACCGCTGAAGAGTCAAGTCTCAGTCTTCTTCTTCATCTTGCACAACAAAACTGTAAGGTGTCCCTCAACAAAGTCCAGTGGTGTCAGCCTAAAGTCGTGTTTTTAGGCCACTGTCTCTCTCCGAAATTGAAACACCTAACGGATGAAAGGAAGCTTGCTATTAAGACCGTTCCTCTACCAAAAGGACCTAAGCAGTTACAAGCTTTTTTGGGACTTATCACATATTGTCACCAATGGATTCCAGACGCCTCCAAGCTGATGCAACCGTTGTACGATGACCTTAAGACGTCAGAATTTCCACTATGTCCCAAATCTGTTGAAGCCTTCTATGCTCTTAAACAGGCCATACAGTCTGCACCAGCTCTTGGAATCCCAAATTATCAACTACCTTTTTACTTGTTTGTCAGTGAAGTAGCAGGACATGCTTCCGGAGTCCTAGCACAAAAACATGGGGGAAGGACAAGACCAATCGGCTACTACTCTGCCCGCCTGGACTCTGTGTCTCAAGCTTCCCCGACTTGCCTCAGAGCTGTTCATGCTGTACATATGCTTCTGGACAAAACTTCTGATATCATCTTAGGACATCCGGTTCTCTTAATGGCTCCACACGACATAAAAGCTATTCTAGGCCAGACTCAACCTAAACACCTGTCGCTACAGCGTCATATGAGACTCCAATGTTCCCTCTTGATTCCGGATAATGTCACTCTTGTCCGCTGCACCATCCTCAACCCGTCCACGCTGCTTCCTCTTTCCAGGGGGGATGTGGATGATGATACTGATGCTCTCGGAGAAGATGCCTCTACACACTCAGAGGATCATGACTGTCTCGAACAAATGCAGGAAGAAGCAGCCTCCAAGAAAAACGTGTCTGAAGACCCACTCCCACATGCTGACCTGACGTTCTTCACTGATGGTTCCAGATTTGCAGATGAAACTGGAAGATTCCATACGGGGTATGCCGTGGTTACACATGACCAGGTCATCTCAGCTGGATCGCTACCACCGCACATGTCTGCACAAGAAGCGGAACTTAAAGCTTTGACATTGGCTTGTCAGGAAGCGACGGAGAAGGTGGTCAACATCTACACGGATTCAAGATACGCTTTTGGAGTGGCTCATGACTTCGGCAGTATCTGGGCAGCCAGAGGATACCTAACGTCCAGTGGAACTCCTGTAAAACATGCTGCTATCATACAAGAACTTGTGGCCGCTCTAGATCTACCTTTGGAGGTTGCAGTAATCAAGATCAAAGCTCACGGGAGATTGGATTCTCCAGAAGCAAGGGGGAATTTCTTTGCTGACAAAACAGCAAAAACCTATGCTGTGCATCCATTCGGGAAAGAAAAAGCAGCGGTGTACGTGTCAGAAGACACTGAAGAAGGGACTAAAGGCTCTCTTATGAGAATCATCCATCTACATCAAGACAAGACATCAGATGATGAAAAGAAGTCATGGCAAGAAGGAGGAGCTAAAAAGGATGAAGATGGAGTCTGGAGGATGAACAAAAAGGTCTGTCTACCCCGCAATCTGTACCCTTCAGTGACAGAATGGGCACACGGTATCACCCACAGAGGCAAGAATCAGATGAATGACCTAATTTGGAAGACTTATATGGCACCTGGAATCTCTACTGTTACCCAAAAATATTGCAAGTCCTGCCTTGTGTGTGCAACATGCAATCCAGCACCGCCTCAGAAAGTTACTCAGAAACATTTGGCTAAACCACTTTATCCCTTTCAGAGGATTCAGATTGATCACATTCAAATGCTAAAAGTAGGGAAGTGCGAGTATGTACTGGTAGTGACTGACATGTTCTCAGGATGGCCCGAAGCCTATCCAGTAACCAACATGACTGCCAGAGTGACTGTTAAGAGACTGATGACTGAAGTAGTAAGCAGATATGGGGTCCCAGAGGTAATTGAGAGTGACCAAGGACCTGCGTTCACTGCAGCACTGACTAAGGAACTACGGACACTGGTGGGAGCAGATTTGGGTTTACATACTCCATATCACCCTCAGAGCAGTGGGAAAGTAGAAAGATTGAATGGCACCTTGAAAAATAAAATACTGAAAGCCAGTCAGGAGGTCAGACTTGGACAGACATTTTGCCCGTTGCCTTATACTCAGTCAGAAACACTCCAAGGGGTCCCACTAAACTCGCACCATACGAGATTCTTTTTGGGGGGCCTCCAAGGTTGGGTCAATATTTTCCACAACAGCTAGCCTTAGGAAGTCATACTTTGGTGAAATATGTCATTGCCCTTACTAAAGAACTGTCAGTAACACATGCACGAGTTTTATCATCCATTCCAGATCCAGATTCCATTGAAGGTACCCATACTTGCCAACCCGGTGACTACGTGCTGGTTAAGAAGTTCGTCAGAAAGACTTCCCTGGAGTTGAGATTTGAGGGTCCCTACCAAGTGCTCCTGACTACTCCTACTTCGGTCAAACTTGAAGGAAGACCGACGTGGATACACGCCTCTCACTGCAAGAAGTTCGTGCCACCATCAGAACCCTCTACATAATGTTGCATATCCTTTACTTTGTGTGTTGTGCCATTCTATACTCCTTTGTAGGAGCACAACAGGTCGCAATCACCCAAACTGGGGGGGTGATCACATTCTGGTACAATACTACTGCACACGTAGCTTCTTTTAAATTTGATTATTGTGATGTAGTACAGTGCGACACTAAGTGGGTTTCCTCACCTTCCACAATGAGTCAACCGGCACAGCTGAGATCAGGACAACAATATATATGTGTTACAGGTGATGGATGGGGACGAACATGTAGTTCATGGAGGGCGGTCGGGTGGAACACCGGTGAAGATTGGGGGTATAGACCAAACACAGCCTCAAGAAAACAGGACTCACAGGGCAAATCCCTACTCACTAGGATGACACTCTCCCGTACAAAAGTCCTCAAACCCTGTGATACCATTGGCCAATGCAACCCTTTAGTCCTCAACCTGGAGAACCCTCAACCTGGCGATAATGGCACCTATCTGCTGGGTACATATGTAAATGGTGTGTGTGCCAGTTGTGCCCATCTAGGTCAATTCATATTAGCAGATATAAAAGAAATGTCCCCAAAAGATAAAAATAAGCATTCAAACCCTCTTAACAAGGTGACAGCCATTGCAAACCCCACATTTGAAGACATTCTTGCCATTGAAACAGGATACACTGAGACCAACTTATGGTTGAAGTGGATGAAATATACAGCCAATCAATATAATAAATCTAATTGCTTTGTCTGTGCAGGAGCGAGACCCCACTTGGGATCTGTCCCTCTAGATTTACCCCCAGATGTGGAAAAATGTTTCCTGAGTCTGTTTACTAACAAATCCCTTGATGAAACAAATTGCGAAAATTGGAAAAAGAAGTATCCCATAGTCACAAAAACACCTAATCCAGGTGAAGGCATCACCATATACCCAGGAAAGTACACCTGTTACACTAATACTGAAGGGAGCATATTTTTGGGTAATTTCACAAAGGGATATTGCAGCAGATACAGTAATGCAAGCAGGGGGGACCTGATTAACCAAACCCAGTCTATTTCTGATGTTTTCTGGATATGTGGAGACATGAAGATCAGAACTCATTTAGAAGGAGAGTGGATAGGAGAATGTACACTAGCCAAAGCCATAATGCCCTTCTACATAGCAGCAGAAGGTGAGGAAGCCCTAACTTCAGAAAATCTCCACAGAACAAAACGGGAAACAAATTTAGAACCAAGAGGCAGTTTTGACCCCCACATTTATATCGATGCTATAGGAGTCCCAAGGGGGGTACCAGATGAATTTAAAGCCAGGGATCAAGTCAAAGCAGGTTTTGAATCGTTTATCTTACCCCTAGTGACTATAAATAAAAATGTAGACTGGATCAATTACATCTATAATCAACAGAGATTTGTCAATTACACTAGAGAAGCTCTTCAAGGTTTGGCAGACCAACTAGGCCCTACATCAATAATGGCTTTTCAAAACAGAATGGCCCTTGACATGATATTGGCAGAAAAAGGAGGTGTTTGCAAAATGGTGAAAACTGCATGCTGTACCTATATTCCAGATAATACAGGTCCCACAGGGAAGGTTACAGTAGCCATAAAAAAGCTGAACTCCCTACAAAAAGAATTAAAGAAAAATTCAGGTGTAGAAGATCCCTGGGACCAATACTTTTCATGGATGAAAGGGTGGCAGAGATGGCTAGCTCAGATAGGCGTAGTTATCCTCGTCGTCCTAATCGTTGCAGCTATTATTGTTTGTTGTGTTCTTCCCTGTGTAAGGAAAATGATCGAGAGAGGAGTAAAAACATCAGTGCCCATTTTCATAGCTCAGGAGGTGAGCTATTCTGCAGACATAGAACAGCTAGGCCCTCTTCAGTCTTTTACAGTCCACAACTAGGCAGTCAGAGCGGCTGTATGCAAGTTTGTGCCTACTTCGGTCAGGATTGCTGAGCGCCTCCTGGATCCATCTCTCACATTGTAAACTTCTTAGACAGGTAGGGACAGAGTAGGATCTGACCTGCTTGTCAAAGTCCAGCTACAAAGGGAGGTTTTCCATAAGGGAAAACTTGTCTCAAACTGGTGAAAACTCCAATTCCCCCTCCCGGGCAAGACGGTCGGATCTAGGATGTGTACAACAGGGTTAGTCGCATGTGTATTTTACTCTAAGTAACCATGGAGATGGGAGATTGGAGAGTAATAGATCCAGCAGGTTGGGAAGTCCCGAGGACACTGGTAACACGCTCCGATATACCTCCTCAGTATACCCATAATTGGTCACACATTCTCTGGTGTCTATTACATCCATATTGTCATGAAGCCTCTGATGTCATAATAACACTTAACATCGATGGGTTAGGGAACCACGGTGGGATCAAGATAAAAGAAAAGGTTAATAAAGTATTTAGGGGGGACTGTTGAGGAGAGCCATAAGATCAAATACTTAATTAACCTCAACACATAAGGTAATTGAGGGAAGCAACCTATAACATGTATTGTTTAACCTTACATAAGTTTTCCTCAGACAAAGTAAGACACTTAAGATGGCTGCCATCTCCTATACCAGAGCCATGTGCTCTGGTATCCAAGATGAACAATGAAGACACTGAAGATGGCCGCCATTTCCTGTTTTAGCATGCCGCATGGTCTGGTATCCAAGATGACGCCCATCCTGATGACCTCATGGATCCACCCACAGCGACGCCCACCCTGATGACCTCACGGACCAACCCACCTTGATGACCTCATGGATCCGCCCATGGACTTGCTCATGCCCAACCCACTAACCAATGGAATACATCCGATCACTCCCATTTTAGAGCTAACCGAGCCCCCTTACAGGAGATATATAACATTGTGTTTGACTAATAAATCTCTTCTTGGAGCTGAGCCACACATTGATCAAGGAGAGTTACAGCTGACTGTGTCTGGTGTATTTCTTTAGTGCACATGATCAATATATCCATTAGGCCAGGAGTAGGCAACTAGAGAATTGAACATTTATATTAATTGTTCAACCCTAATATTAGCACATATTTATCCCGGAGGATACAAGATTGATACATATATTTACATAAACAAGAGAGACGGCGCAGAGAGACGGAATCACAAAACTGAGCGCTCACCGGAGAGTAGAGGCCTGTTATGACCCCAATGGCAGAGGGTCTCAGAAATAATTACTAAGTCTGCAAACACAAAAAACCAGCTCATAGGGCAGTGGTAACTGAGCTGACCATATATCTAATCCTAGCACCACAAATAGCAGCAGCCGGGGAACGTGCCTACGTTGGTTCTAGACGTCTCGCGCCAGCCGGAGAACTAACTAACCCTAGAAGGGAAAAGAAAGACCTTTCTTGCCTCCAGAGAAAAGACCCCAAAAGTTGGATACAAGCCCCCAACAAATAATAACGGTGAGGTAAGAGGAAAAGACAAACGTAAGAATGAGCTAGGTATTTAGCAAAGAGAGGCCCACTAGCTAATAGCAGAATATAGTAAGATGACTTATATGGTCAGCAAAAACCCTATCAAAATATCCACGCTGGATATTCAAGAACCCCCGAACCGTCTAACGGCCCGGGGGGAGAACACCAGCCCCCTAGAGCTTCCAGCAAGGTCAGGAATCACATTTAGTACAAGCTGGACAAAAAATGAGAGCAAGCAAATAACCAAAAAACAAAGAAGCAGGACTTAGCTTAATTTTGCACGAACCCGGACCAGCAGACAGGAGCAAACAGAAAGGATCTGATTACAACGATGCCAGGCACTGGACTAAGGATCCAGGAAGCTTATATAGCAACTCCCCTGGACTAACGACCCAGGTGGGTGCCAAACTGAGGAAAGACAATCCCAGAGTCATATCACTAGTAACCACAAGAGGGAGCCAAAAAGTCTAATTCACAACAGTACC
This sequence comes from Ranitomeya variabilis, assembly GCF_051348905.1. Classification (NCBI taxonomy): domain Eukaryota; kingdom Metazoa; phylum Chordata; class Amphibia; order Anura; family Dendrobatidae; genus Ranitomeya; species Ranitomeya variabilis. The sequence goes on along the minus strand of NC_135233.1, from coordinate 10,540,329 downwards.
CCCCCCTTAAGGAGGGGTCACCGAACCCTCACCAAGACCACCAGGGCGATCAGGATGAGCAGCGTGAAAGGCACGAACTAAATCGGCCGCATGCACATCAGAGGCAACCACCCAGGAATTATCCTCCTGACCATAGCCCTTCCACTTGACCAGATACTGAAGCCTCCGTCTGGAGAGACGAGAATCCAAGATCTTCTCCACCACGTACTCCAACTCGCCCTCAACCAACACCGGAGCAGGAGGCTCAACAGAAGGAACCACAGGTACAACGTACCGCCGCAACAAAGACCTATGGAACACGTTGTGAATGGCAAACGACACCGGAAGATCCAAGCGAAAGGACACAGGATTAAGGATTTCCAATATCTTGTAAGGACCGATGAAGCGAGGCTTAAATTTAGGAGAGGAGACCTTCATCGGAACAAATCGAGAAGACAGCCATACCAAATCCCCAACACGAAGTCGGGGACCCACACCGCGGCGGCGGTTGGCAAAACGCTGAGCCTTCTCCTGTGACAACTTTAAGTTGTCCACCACATGATTCCAGATCTGCTGCAACCTATCCACCACAGAATCTACCCCAGGACAGTCAGAAGGCTCCACATGTCCCGAGGAAAAACGAGGGTGGAAACCAGAGTTGCAGAAAAATGGCGAAACCAAAGTAGCGGAACTAGCCCGATTATTAAGGGCAAACTCAGCCAACGGCAAGAAGGTCACCCAATCATCCTGATCTACAGAAACAAAACACCTCAAATAAGCCTCCAGAGTCTGATTAGTTCGCTCCGTTTGTCCATTAGTCTGAGGATGAAAGGCAGACGAAAACGACAAATCAATGCCCATCCTAGCACAAAAGGATCGCCAGAACCTGGAAACAAACTGGGATCCTCTGTCAGACACAATATTCTCAGGAATGCCATGTAAACGAACCACATTCTGAAAGAACACAGGAACCAGATCGGAAGAGGAAGGCAGCTTAGGCAAAGGCACCAAATGGACCATTTTAGAAAAGCGATCACACACCACCCAGATGACAGACATGCCCTGAGACACCGGGAGATCTGAAATGAAATCCATGGAAATGTGTGTCCAAGGCCTCTTCGGGACAGGCAAGGGCAAGAGCAACCCGCTGGCACGAGAACAGCAAGGCTTAGCTCGAGCACAAGTCCCACAGGACTGCACAAATGACCGCACATCCCGTGACAAGGAAGGCCACCAAAAGGACCTAGCCACCAAATCTCTGGTGCCAAAAATTCCCGGATGCCCTGCCAACACCGAGGAATGAACCTCGGAAATGACTCTGCTGGTCCACTTATCAGGAACAAACAGTCTGTCAGGTGGACAAGAGTCAGGTCTACCAGCCTGAAATCTCTGCAACACACGTCGCAAATCGGGAGAAATGGCCGACAAGATAACTCCCTCTTTAAGAATACCAACTGGTTCTGCGACTCCAGGAGAGTCAGGCACAAAGCTCCTTGAAAGAGCATCAGCCTTCACATTCTTTGAACCTGGTAAATACGAGACCACAAAGTCAAAACGGGAGAAAAACAATGACCAGCGGGCCTGTCTAGGATTCAGGCGTTTAGCAGACTCGAGATACATCAAATTTTTGTGATCAGTCAAGACCACCACACGATGCTTAGCACCCTCGAGCCAATGACGCCACTCCTCAAATGCCCACTTCATGGCCAGCAACTCCCGATTGCCAACACAATAATTCCGCTCAGCAGGCGAAAACTTCCTAGAGAAGAAAGCACATGGTCTCATTACCGAGCAACCAGGGCCTCTCTGCGACAAAACGGCCCCTGCCCCAATCTCAGAAGCATCCACTTCGACCTGAAAGGGAAGTGAGACATCAGGCTGGCACAAAACAGGCGCCGAAGTAAACCGGCGCTTCAACTCTTGGAACGCCTCCACGGCTGCAGGAGCCCAGTTAGCAACATCAGAACCTTTCTTGGTCATATCCGTCAAAGGTTTAACAACGCTAGAAAAATTAGCGATAAAACGACGGTAGAAGTTAGCAAAACCCAAGAACTTCTGAAGACTCTTAACTGACGTGGGTTGAGTCCAATCATGAATAGCTCGGACCTTGACTGGGTCCATCTCCACAGCAGAAGGGGAAAAAATAAACCCCAAAAAGGGAACCTTCTGTACTCCAAAGAGACACTTTGAGCCCTTAACAAACAAAGCATTCTCACGCAAAACCTGAAACACCATCCTGACCTGCTCCACATGTGAGTCCCAATCTTCAGAGAAAACCAGAATATCATCCAGATAAACAATCATAAATTTATCCAGATACTTCCGGAAAATATCATGCATAAAGGACTGAAACACTGAGGGAGCATTAGAGAGCCCAAAAGGCATCACCAAGTACTCAAAATGACCTTCGGGCGTATTAAATGCTGTCTTCCATTCATCTCCTTGCTTAATGCGCACAAGGTTGTACGCACCACGAAGATCTATCTTGGTGAACCACTTGGCACCTTTAATCCGGGCAAACAAGTCCGACAACAGAGGCAAAGGATACTGAAATTTAACAGTGATTTTATTCAGAAGCCGATAGTCAATACAAGGTCTCAAAGATCCATCCTTCTTGGCCACAAAAAAGAATCCCGCACCAAGAGGGGAAGAGGATGGACGGATATGCCCCTTCTCCAGAGACTCCTTGATATACGAATGCATTGCGGCATGCTCAGGTACAGACAGATTAAACAGTCTTCCCTTAGGAAATTTACTACCTGGAATCAAATCTATGGCGCAGTCACAGTCCCTATGAGGAGGCAGAGCACTGGACCTGGACTCGCTGAATACATCCTGATAATCAGACAAATACTCAGGAACTTCCGAAGGAGTAGAGGAAGCAATAGACACCGGCGGGGAATCAGCATGAATTCCCTGACAGCCCCAACTTGACACAGACATTGCCTTCCAATCCAAGACTGGATTATGGGTCTGTAACCATGGCAGACCCAAAATGACCAAATCATGCATTTTATGCAGAACAAGAAAACGAATCACCTCCCGATGTTCAGGAGTCATGCACATGGTTACCTGCGTCCAAAACTGCGGTTTATTTTCCGCCAATGGCGTAGCATCAATACCTCTAAGAGGAATAGGATTTACCAACGGTTCAAGAACAAAACCACAGCGCTTGGCAAATGACAGATCCATAAGACTCAGGGCAGCACATGAATCCACAAACGCCATAACAGGGTAAGAAGACAATGAGCAAATTAAAGTCACAGACAAAATAAATTTAGGTTGCAAATTATCAATGGCGACAGGACTAACAACCCTTGTAAGGCGTTTAGAGCATGCTGATATAACATGTGTAGAATCACCACAGTAAAAACACAACCCATTCTGATGTCTATGATTTTTCCGCTCATTTCTAGTCTGAATTCTATCACATTGCATTAAATCAGGTGTTTGTTCAGACAACACCACCAGAGGATTAGCGGTTTTGCGCTCCCGCAAACGCCGGTCAATTTGAATAGCCAGCGCCATGGAATCATTCAGACTTGTAGGAATGGGGAAACCCACCATCACATTCTTAATGGCTTCAGAAAGGCCATTTCTGAAATTTGCGGCCAGAGCACACTCATTCCACTGAGTAAGCACGGACCATTTCCGAAATTTTTGGCAATACACTTCAGCTTCATCCTGGCCCTGAGAAATAGCCAGCAAGGCTTTTTCTGCCTGAACTTCAAGATTGGGTTCCTCGTAAAGCAATCCGAGCGCCAGAAAAAACGCATCAATATTTGCCAATGCCGGATCTCCTGGCGCTAGCGAGAAAGCCCAATCCTGAGGGTCGCCCCGTAAAAAAGAGATAACAATTTTAACTTGCTGAGCTGAATCTCCAGATGAACGGGGTCTCAGAGATAGAAACAATTTACAATTATTCCTGAAATTCCTAAACTTAAATCGGTCTCCAGAGAACAGTTCAGGAATAGGTATTTTAGGTTCAGACATTGGACTACTGGTAACAAAATCTTGTATGCCCTGCACACGAGCAGCAAGCTGGTCCACACTTGTAATCAAGGTCTGGACATTCATGTCTGCAGCAAGCACAAGCCACTCAGAGGTAAAGGGGAGGAAGAGAGGAAAAAAAAAAAAAAACTCAGAATTTCCTTTCTTATTATCCCACTTCTGCAATGCATTAAACATTCAATGTTGGCCTGGCATACTGTTATGACCCCAATGGCAGAGGGTCTCAGAAATAATTACTAAGTCTGCAAACACAAAAAACCAGCTCATAGGGCAGTGGTAACTGAGCTGACCATATATCTAATCCTAGCACCACAAATAGCAGCAGCCGGGGAACGCGCCTACGTTGGTTCTAGACGTCTCGCGCCAGCCGGAGAACTAACTAACCCTAGAAGGGAAAAGAAAGACCTTTCTTGCCTCCAGAGAAAAGACCCCAAAAGTTGGATACAAGCCCCCAACAAATAATAACGGTGAGGTAAGAGGAAAAGACAAACGTAAGAATGAGCTAGGTATTTAGCAAAGAGAGGCCCACTAGCTAATAGCAGAATATAGATAAAGACGCAGAAAGCACATATGACTCCTAATGCAAACAAATGACATAGTGCCATAAATAGAAGTCAAAATGGAAACGATGTGTAGGACACACCAAAGTATACACAACCACAAAAAGAAGGTGTACTAGTCCAGAATAAATAAGAATATAAGCTTTATTGAAATACAACCATATACAAAAAAGGCTAAAATGACGAGGGGTAAAAAACCAGCCCTCAAATTGCACATACAAGAGGGACACAGCAACTCATAACCTTCAAGTAAAGGTATACTAGTCCATAAGAGCCCAAGAGAGTCCCCTGCTCATACATATATATATATACACAAGATAACCCAACAGTGGGAAAATAAGTAGCAGCGGGCAAAAGCACAGCGGACCAGTAGCATACCTGATGACAGTATTGACCGGGTATGTGATGCGGCGTCCCCCACCTCCCGACGCGCGTTTCGGATAGTCCTTCCTCAAGAGAGGCATGTCCGCAATACATAGACCCCATCCTTTTATGCACCGCAGAGCCGGAAATCAATCCGCCATTAAACCGCCCACCACACTGGTTCACATGGGCCCATGTGACCAAATGCGGGGAGACGGCAGGAAAAGGCAGAAAGATAACAGAGCGCATATAGCGCATACCCGGAAGTATAATCACGGCCATTTTGGAAGAGGTAATATGTGCCCTCATCGCAGGTATACATTCCATATGGGGAGAATGTACACAAGCGACCATTCAATGGAACAACACAGAAGTGCCGATATGTACATATAAAGAATATAATTAAGTAAGAAATATAAACAGAATGGCCATCCAGAGCAAATCAAATAATACAATACATATCAATATATGCTAAATGACATGTACAGAGATATATAGCGCAGCATACCAGATAAATGATATATATTAAGTAGTAGTAAAATTATGGCCGGTATTTTTTAGCAGCGTATAACAAAACATATAGACAAATAACCATATATACATATAACCGAGCCAGATATACGGACACAATGGCCACATAATTATACACAATTACAGGATATATACTACTACAGCATATTATATAATAGCCGTGTACGGCAGTTTGTTGGAAAAATGTATGAAGATGGTATCGGCACAATCATTTCGGATGGAGAGACAGCACATAATAGAGACTGCAAATAATAAAGAAAACAAGGTTAGAAACAAAGGATAAAATCAAAAAATGATATAAAAACAAGTGCGACAGAGCGCACGGTTATGATGCACAGCAGCCAGCAGACATAAATTTACAGAAAAGGAGCAAAGGAGAGTCCCTCATTCAGCCCGAACGGATGAATAGTGTTAAGTTGCCAGATCCACCTGGTCTCCAGTCTACCCAGTCTTTTTGTGAGGACACCCCCCCTGATGTTGATTTTAAGTGCATCAATCCCTCTAACTTTCAAGGAAGTACCATCACAGTTGTGGAACTCCTTAAAGTGGCGAGGTAGGGTCTTAAGTGTGGATGTGTCCGTGTGGGTGCGTGCCGCCTCAATGCCCAATACATGTTCTCTTACGCGGACCTTTAGTTGGCGCGTTGTAAGTCCAACATAGATTAATCCACACGGGCATGTGGCATAATATACCACATACCTCGTGGTACAGGTGATCCGCTGTCTGATTCTGAATTGCTTGGTGTTATCAAAATTAGAGAATTCACTGCATCTTACAATATTGGGACAGGCGACACAGCCCCCACACGGAAAACATCCAACACTCCTAGAAAAGTTGGTAAGGAACGTAGCCACCCCGTCACTAGAGTAATGACTGGAGACCAGATGGTCCCTCAGGTTCTTGGCACGTCGAAAAGCCAACGACGGCCTCTCAGGGAGCAACCTGGCAATACTAGAATCCACCCGTAGAATGGGCCAAGCCCTTTGAAGAATGGATCTAAGCCTCTCCGATTGCGAGCTGAAGGTGGTAACAAATCTTAGTGTAGGTGGAGTATTGGTATTAGACCGAACTGTATTGTCAAAAAGGAGATTCTGACGGGTAGCATGTTTGGCCCGATTAAATGCACGTTTAATAGATCGATTACTGTACCCGCGGGATCTAAACCGTTCACTTAAATCATCCGCCCGTAATAGAAAATCCGCCTCTGAGGAACATATCCTACGTAGGCGGAGAAATTGCCCCACGGGTACAGAATTGTGCCATCCACGCCATATGGTCAATTCTGTACCCGTGGGGCAATTTCTCCGCCTATGTAGGATATGTTCCTCAGAGGCGGATTTTCTATTACGGGCGGATGATTTAAGTGAACGGTTTAGATCCCGCGGGTACAGTAATCGATCTATTAAACGTGCATTTAATCGGGCCAAACATGCTACCCGTCAGAATCTCCTTTTTGACAATACAGTTCGGTCTAATACCAATACTCCACCTACACTAAGATTTGTTACCACCTTCAGCTCGCAATCGGAGAGGCTTAGATCCATTCTTCAAAGGGCTTGGCCCATTCTACGGGTGGATTCTAGTATTGCCAGGTTGCTCCCTGAGAGGCCGTCGTTGGCTTTTCGACGTGCCAAGAACCTGAGGGACCATCTGGTCTCCAGTCATTACTCTAGTGACGGGGTGGCTACGTTCCTTACCAACTTTTCTAGGAGTGTTGGATGTTTTCCGTGTGGGGGCTGTGTCGCCTGTCCCAATATTGTAAGATGCAGTGAATTCTCTAATTTTGATAACACCAAGCAATTCAGAATCAGACAGCGGATCACCTGTACCACGAGGTATGTGGTATATTATGCCACATGCCCGTGTGGATTAATCTATGTTGGACTTACAACGCGCCAACTAAAGGTCCGCGTAAGAGAACATGTATTGGGCATTGAGGCGGCACGCACCCACACGGACACATCCACACTTAAGACCCTACCTCGCCACTTTAAGGAGTTCCACAACTGTGATGGTACTTCCTTGAAAGTTAGAGGGATTGATGCACTTAAAATCAACATCAGGGGGGGTGTCCTCACAAAAAGACTGGGTAGACTGGAGACCAGGTGGATCTGGCAACTTAACACTATTCATCCGTTCGGGCTGAATGAGGGACTCTCCTTTGCTCCTTTTCTGTAAATTTATGTCTGCTGGCTGCTGTGCATCATAACCGTGCGCTCTGTCGCACTTGTTTTTATATCATTTTTTGATTTTATCCTTTGTTTCTAACCTTGTTTTCTTTATTATTTGCAGTCTCTATTATGTGCTGTCTCTCCATCCGAAATGATTGTGCCGATACCATCTTCATACATTTTTCCAACAAACTGCCGTACACGGCTATTATATAATATGCTGTAGTAGTATATATCCTGTAATTGTGTATAATTATGTGGCCATTGTGTCCGTATATCTGGCTCGGTTATATGTATATATGGTTATTTGTCTATATGTTTTGTTATACGCTGCTAAAAAATACCGGCCATAATTTTACTACTACTTAATATATATCATTTATCTGGTATGCTGCGCTATATATCTCTGTACATGTCATTTAGCATATATTGATATGTATTGTATTATTTGATTTGCTCTGGATGGCCATTCTGTTTATATTTCTTACTTAATTATATTCTTTATATGTACATATCGGCACTTCTGTGTTGTTCCATTGAATGGTCGCTTGTGTACATTCTCCCCATATGGAATGTATACCTGCGATGAGGGCACATATTACCTCTTCCAAAATGGCCGTGATTATACTTCCGGGTATGCGCTATATGCGCTCTGTTATCTTTCTGCCTTTTCCTGCCGTCTCCCCGCATTTGGTCACATGGGCCCATGTGAACCAGTGTGGTGGGCGGTTTAATGGCGGATTGATTTCCGGCTCTGCGGTGCATAAAAGGATGGGGTCTATGTATTGCGGACATGCCTCTCTTGAGGAAGGACTATCCGAAACGCGCGTCGGGAGGTGGGGGACGCCGCATCACATACCCGGTCAATACTGTCATCAGGTATGCTACTGGTCCGCTGTGCTTTTGCCCGCTGCTACTTATTTTCCCACTGTTGGGTTATCTTGTGTATATATATATATGTATGAGCAGGGGACTCTCTTGGGCTCTTATGGACTAGTATACCTTTACTTGAAGGTTATGAGTTGCTGTGTCCCTCTTGTATGTGCAATTTGAGGGCTGGTTTTTTACCCCTCGTCATTTTAGCCTTTTTTGTATATGGTTGTATTTCAATAAAGCTTATATTCTTATTTATTCTGGACTAGTACACCTTCTTTTTGTGGTTGTGAATAGCAGAATATAGTAAGATTACTTATATGGTCAGCAAAAACCCTATCAAAATATCCACGCTGGATATTCAAGAACCCCCGAACCGTCTAACGGCCGGGGGGAGAACACCAGCCCCCTAGAGCTTCCAGCAAGGTCAGGAATCACATTTAGTACAAGCTGGACAAAAAATGAGAGCAAGCAAATAACCAAAAAACAAAGAAGCAGGACTTAGCTTAATTTTGCACGAACCCGGACCAGCAGACAGGAGCAAACAGAAAGGATCTGATTACAACGATGCCAGGCACTGGACTAAGGATCCAGGAAGCTTATATAGCAACTCCCCTGGACTAACGACCCAGGTGGGTGCCAAACTGAGGAAAGACAATCCCAGAGTCATATCACTAGTAACCACAAGAGGGAGCCAAAAAGTCTAATTCACAACAGAGGCCGATGTGTCCGGCAGATTGTACAGCACATACAATGTAACAATCACAGAGTCTGCGCAGAGAGATGGCACAGAGAGACCGTGCAGAGAGACCGTACATGGACTGGAGAGAGATGGCACACACGGACTGAACACGACGGTACATAGAGACGGCACACAGATGTAAAAAATGGGCACACGGATGAGACCATGGATGAAATTCGGATGATTTTCGATTTGCTCTTCTAAGTTCAGGCTGCGTTACAATTTCGTCCATATTGTCTTTCGTCTTCCTATGTCCGTGTGGCATCCTCTATTATTTATCCACAGTTTTTATGTACATGGTCAAATCCCGTTTCCTGGGTTAATAACAACTATGTGTCTATAATGTATCTATAATCTACGGTATGTATAATGTATCTAAACATCGGAGGCTGCACTGATGATTATAGTTTGCGCACCGCTAGACTTGTATCCGGGATCCGATATACGTAACAGAATAGTGTAAGCGGCAATGTTTCTGCCTCTGTCCATGTGAAGTTACATTGGTCGGTGCGCGGCCGGATCTTTATAGTCAGACAGGACACGTCCATACACAGGTGCTTCTCACAAAATTAGAATATCATCAAAAAGTGAATTTATTTCAGTTCTTCAATACAAAAAGTGAATCTCCTATATTCTATAGAGTCATTACACACAGAGTGATCTATTTCACGTGTTTATTTCTGTTAATGTTGATGATTATGGCTTACAGCCAATGAAAACCCAAAAGTCATTATCTCAGTAAATTTGAATAATTAACAATAATCACCTGTAAAGGCTCCTAAGTGTTTATAAAGGTCCCTTAGTCTGTTTCAGTAGCTCCACAATCATGGGGAAGACTGCTGACCTGACAGATGTCCAGAAGGCGTCACTGACACACTCCACAAGGAGGGGAAGCCACAAAAGGTCATTGGTAAAGAAGCCGGCTGTTCACAGAGTGCTGTATCCAAGAATATTAATGGAAAGTGGAGTGGAAAGAAAAAGTGTGGTAGAAAAAGGTGCACAAGCAACCGGGATAACCGCAGCCTGGAAAGGATTGTTAAGAAAAGGCCATTCAGTAATGTGGGGGAGATTCACAAGGAGCGGACTGCTGCTGGAGTCATTGCTTCACCACACACAGACGTATCCAGGACATGGGCTACAAGTGTCACATTCCTTGTGTCAGCCACTCACGACCAATAGACAACGCCAGAAGCGTCTTACCTGGGCCAAGGAGAAAAGAACTGGACTGTTGTCAGTGGTCCAAGGTCCAGAGTCTGGAGGAAGAGTGGAGAGGCCACAATCCAAGCTGCTGGAGGTCTGGTGTGAAGTCTCCACAATCAGTGATGGTTTGGGGAGCCATGTCATCTGCTGGTGTAGGTCCACTGTGCTTTATCAAGACCAAAGTCTTGGAATCTGCCTCTTGTTCCAACAAATATAACTTGTCAAGATCAGAACTTGAATCTTTCAACAAAATAAAATCTTATACAGACATTATCATCAAAATGTCGGACAAAGGGGGATCCGTGGTGGTTGTAATCCTGTAATCCCGATCCTACACGCCCTGCCCAAGACACATAAGAATACTTTCGCACCTCCAATGTGCCCCATTGTCTCAGGGATATATAGGGTCATATAGCGAACATCTAGGGGAACGGCTCGACACTATTCTACAACCGTTAGCACAAAGAGTACTAGGCTATCTAAAACATTCCAGAGATGTACTAAAGATGTTTGACAAAACTACGTGGAATTCACAGTGGTCACGGTTAACTTGTGATGTATTTGACCTATACACGTCCATCCCACACAACATAGCCCTACATGCAGTGCAGTTCCATTTGCACATTTTCTTATGATTTACAATTGTATATTATTTCGGTTCTCACAATTCATCTGTCTCATAATTATTTTTAATTAAACTTTTTTTTTCTCCAAAAAAACAGAGTTTCGATGGGAGCCAAGTACTCTCCATCAGTGGCTAACTTAGTAATGGCATAGTGGGAGGAGCAGTATGTTTTCAGTTCTGTGAACATATCAAATGGTATTCCAGATACATAGACGATTTATTACCAGTGTGGGCGAGGCCAATTCATTACCTTCATTCTTGTACTACTTCAATAACAACCCGTTTAATGTGATATTTACCTATACTTTTGACAAGAGATGTATTAATATTTTGGATCTCTGTCTCTCAGGTATACCGAAAAAACAACAACAAAAAAAACACCACAAAGCCAGCTCACCAGGCAGCCACAGCAGGTGCACGGAACTCCATGCTGATCCACATGGTTGTACATAGGAAGGAAAAAAGACTTTGATAAAGATCTGTAAAGATCGAAACGCGTTGCTCGTTTCCCGATGTGCTTTGGAGAGCGTTACAGCCATTGTTTTTACATTGGATTAATAAAGTATCAAGTCTGAATTTTAAAGAATTTGGAGCTGGAACAGTCTTTTTTCCTTCTCAGGTATACCCTCTGAAATCATCAGTAGTCACACTTACCGCAGGGAACACCATACTACATGCCCAGAGTCTTCCCCTCCACACACAATTCATTCGATTCCTGTAGGTGAGGCACTCAGAGCAAAAAGAAATTGCAATAATGAGTTAGTCTTTATTCGTGAAAAACAGAGTATCAGAAAACGTTTAATCGTTAGAAAATATCCCAATTGGGCTATAGATCGTGCGTTCAATGTAGCCCAATATAGTAAATTGAGGTCACAACTCATCGGGGCACATATTGTTTCTGATTCTGATTCCACTGGTGAAGCTGAAAATGAGACCAGGAATAAAAATAAAAATAAAAACCTAAATAATTCTTATTCAGAGCGACCGGCTCTGGTGGTCACGTACAGCACTCATTTTAGATCCATCTCAGAGATTGTACAACGTACCTTAAGTATACTGAGAGATGATGAAACCATGGACAGAATAGTGTCCAGACGTGCCCCAACTCCGGGCGATTCCCTGTCCCCTAGTTTCTATGATGCAAATAAAACGAAAAATTCTCTGAAGTGTGTCCCTGCAAAACCTGTTCATGCAGCAAAACAACTTCAATCTTTTCCTGTTCAAAATCAAAAGAATTGTAAGATAAAATGTTTTTTGAACTGTAATTCAAGTAGTTTATATATGTATATATATGTACTATGTATTATATATTATATATATGTCGTTTGTATAATAGAATGCTTATAAATTGCTGTATGTGGGCTCCACTATCAGGAGGCTCAATGACGGGGTCAGAGAACACTTATACGACATTATTCAACCCACAACCGTCATGTTTCCAATGCATCTAACCATTGCATTAATGCACACAACAGACAACGCATCATGAACTTTTCACAATAGAACAGGTCCACAGGAACGTCCGCGGTGGAGACAGAAAAAACTGCGAGACAAGGAGGCTTTTTGGATCTACATATTAAATACCAGGGTGCCCCGAGGCTTAAACTTAAAAAAAGGAAATCATGTTGCACTATTAGTATATTGATGTAATTATTCTTTTCTTTTTGCATTATATTACTCTTGTATTTTTGCATTATTTATCACGTTCTTCATTATTTATATCTTTAAGACTGCATTCACGCTTCCTGTATCAATGTTAAGGTGACTATCTGGGTAACATTGGTTAGTCATCACATCTGTTCCTCACCGGTCAGTAACCCCTCCTCATGTACAGACCATGGAATCAATGGGGCTATAGAAATAATAATAATAATAATAATATTCTGAAGCAGACTGCTCACTTTGATACTGATACTACATGTGTTCGAACCGTGTTAAGTCGTTCATGGCATTTTTTCCTTGGCAAACGCCGGTGATTTGTAAGCAGCTTCTTATTTTACACATGTCAAAATAAAGACTATTGCTTTTATCTCCGGAGCAGGACACCTCTTTTCTTCCCATACAGCGCAGCCGTCTACCAGGACATTGTAGAGCACTTCATGCTTCCCTCTGCCCACAAGCTTTTTGGAGATGGAAATGTCATTCTCCAGCAGGACTTGGCCCCTGTCCACACTGCCAAAAGTACCAATACCTGGTGTAAAAACAACAGTATCACTGGGCTTGATTGACAGCAAACTCTCCTGACCTTAACCCCATAGAGAATCTATGGAGTATTGTCAAGAGGAAGATGAGACACCAGACCCAACAATGCAGACGAGCTGAAGGCTGCTACCAAAGCAACCTGGGCTTCCATAACCCCTCAGCAGCGCCACAGGCTGATCCCTCCATGCCACGCCGCATTGATGCAGTAACTGATGCAAAAGGAGCCGCGACCAAGTACTGAGGGCATTTACTGAACATACATTTCAGGAGGGAACATATCAGATTTTACAATCATTTTTCAAGCTCGTGTTATAAAGTATTCTAATATAATGAGATAATGACTTTTGGGTTTTCATTGGCTGTAAGCCATAATCATCAACATTAACAGAAATAAACACGTGAAATAGATCACTCTGTGCGTAATGACTCTATAGAATAGAGGAGAGTCACTTTTTGTATTGAAGAACTGGAATAAATTCCCTGTTTGATGATATTCTAATTTTGTGAGAAGCTCCTTACTCTCGTCTGAGCGAGACGCGTGTGCATGAAAACGTTCAGACGGACAATAGCAAGAAGTATGTGACTATGATGACACCTGAGAACATGGCTGCCCCGTGTCTGCGGAGATGTGTGAATGAAGTCAGTGGTAACAGATCTCCCCCTGTGTGATGCCACCGCCGGTGACGGCCCGCTATCTGTGCAGTCAGCTGGCGGTGTCAGTGCTCTGCGCACCACGCAGTGTGAACACGGCCGCCCCGTGGCTCCTACGTGACACTGCAGAGGGGGAGGCCAGGACGGGACGGGGGTCCCACCTTATCTGCTCCCCACCTTCTCAGCCTTTCTATAAGGTCGGGAACATTTTACTTTTAGCAGGAATGAGCTGAAAAAAAGAAAATAACCAGAATCAAGGAAATCACCATGACAAAAGCAGAAGATACAAAGTGTGCGAGACGCGGTGGTGAGTGCGAGCGGGGACATGAGCAGGAGAGGGGCCAGCTTAGGTTCATCATCATCATCATCATCATCATTATGTATTTTCATTCATTATTAGTCTTATCATTATCTGGTTGAGGTTTATTCATGTTCATTTTATACTTTTTTTCACTATTGTATATTGTTTGTTTACTGTTGTTATTATTTTTTATTATCATATTATATTAAATTGAGGTTTGTTCATTATTGATTTATATATTTTTTATTCAGGTTTGATTACCATTATTATTATTTATATGAAGTTGATTATTCCTTATTATTGATATATTTTTATATTACATATTTCTTATTTAGCTTCATTCACTGTTATTATTATTTATATTGGTTTTATACAATTTCTACTACTTTATATTTTTAGTTCAGTTTTTGATGATAATTTTGATGGCTCTATTCCTATTGTGTCCTTTCGGTTGGGGTTTATTCGGGATCGTGTACCTGTGAGCTGCTGCTGTTGATCGGATCTCTATCCTTCTCCTAGGGTCGTGTAGCGGCTATTTCACCTCTGTAAAATTCCTCCTGTACTTGTGTCACTCGCTGTCCAGTTGGGTGAGTACAAATTCAGACTTTTTTCTGGTCCCGGCTTTTAGGGATATGTGGACTCTGTCCTCAATCTTTGCTGCATCGCTGACGTGACGGGGCAGAATTACTGGTACCTGCTGCTGCTGGAATAGTTCAATCCTTCTCATATTTAAGAAAAGCATAAGCCGATGACATGTAGAGGGTTAATAACAAACCGTTATAAACGTATCACGTCTTCTGCTCCGGCCTCTTCTGCCGCCATCGATTCCTCGCTTTTCCCATTCCATTCACTGCGGCACAATCCAGACCCCGTCCTGTGAGGACTTTCCGTCACTTTCCTGCCCTGGTGTCACCGCAGAGATCTGCGCTGCCACCTCCAAGATCTGCGCTGCCACCTCCAAGATCTGCGCTGCCACCTCCGAGATCTGCGCTGCCACCTCCGAGATCTGCGCTGCCACCTCCGAGATCTGTGCAGCCACCTCCTAGATCTGTGCTGCCACCTCCGAGATCTGTGCTGCCACCTCCTAGATCTGGGCTGCCACCTCCTAGATCTGCGCTGCCACCTCCTAGATCTGTGCTGCCACCTCCTAGATCTGTGCTGCCACCTCCGAGATCTGCGCTGCCACCTCCGAGATCTGTGCTGCCACCTACATGATCTGTGCTGCCACCTCCGAGATCTGTGCTGCCACCTCCTAGATCTGTGCTGCCACCTACATGATCTGGGCTGCCACCTCCTAGATCTGTGCTGCCACCTACAAGATCTGTGCTGCCACCTCCTAGATCTGTGCTGCCATCTCCTAGATCTGTGCTGCCACCTCCTAGATCTGTGCTGCCACCTACAAGATCTGCGCTGCCACCTCCTAGATCTGTGCTGCCACCTCCTAGATCTGTGCTGCCACCTACAAGATCTGCGCTGCCACCTCCGAGATCTGTGCTGCCACCTCCTAGATCTGTGCTGCCACCTCCTAGATCTGTGCTGCCACCTACAAGATCTGGGCTGCCACCTCCTAGATCTGTGCTGCCACCTACAAAATCCATGCTGCCACCTCCTAGATCTGTGCTGCCACCTCCTAGATCTGTGCTGCCACCTCTTAGATCTGTGCTGCCACCTCCGAGATCTGTGCTGCCACCTCCGAGATCTGTGCTGCCACCACCGAGATCTGTGCTGCCACCTCCAAATCTGCGCTGCCACCTCCGAGATCTGCGCTGCCACCTCCAAGATCTGTGCTGCCACCTACAAGATCTGCGCTGCCACCTCCTAGATCTGCGCTGCCACCTCCTAGATCTGTGCTGCCACCTCCTAGATCTGTGCTGCCACCTACAAGATCTGTGCTGCCACCTCTGTTGTGAAATTGGATTTTGGGCTCCCCCGGTGGCCACTGGTGGAATTGAACTGGTGTGCATCATCCTCTCTGTTCACCTGTTTCCATCAGGATGTGGGAGTCGCTATTTAGCCTTGCTCCTCTGTCACTTCCATGCCGGTCAACATTGTAATCAGAAGCCTTTCTGTGCATGTTCCTGCTGCTAGACAACTCCCAGCTAAGTTGGACTTTAGTCCTTGTTTGTTTTTGCATTTTGTTCCAGTTCACAGCTGTAGTTTCGTTTCTGTGTCTGGAAAGCTCTTGTGATCTGAAATTGCCACTCTGATGTTATGAGTTAATACTAGAGTCTTAAAGTAATTTCAGGATGGTGTTTTGATAGGGTTTTCAGCTGACCATGAAAGTGCCCTTTCTGTCTTCCTGCTATCTAGTAAGCGGACCTCAATTTTGCTAAACCTATTTTCATACTACGTTTGTCATTTCATCTAAAATCACCGCCAATATTTGTGGGGGCCTCTGTCTGCCTTTCGGGGAAATTTCTCTAGAGGTGAGCCAGGACTATATTTTCCTCTGCCAGGATTAGTTAGTCCTCCGGCCGGCGCTGGGCGTCTAGGGATAAAACGCAGGCTACGCTACCCGGCTACTGTTAGTTGTGCGGCAGGTTTAGTTCATGGTCAGTTTAGTTTCCATCCTTCCAAGAGCTAGTTCTTATGTTTGCTGGGCTATGTTCTCTTGCCATTGAGAACCATAACAGTTTGACCGGACCAAAAGGGTTAAATTAATTGACAGAGAAAGGAGAGAAAAGAGAAGTCTGCTGAAGATTTTTTTTTTTTTTTTTTTCCTTCAGTTCTGAGTGTGCTTGTAATTGAATCTCTTGCAAGTCTGCCTATATTGCAGCCTTTCTCTCTCTCTCTCCTTCTAATCCTGGAATGGCTCTGTGTTCACCTGTTTAAAATGGATATTCAGAGTTTAGCTGCAGGTTTGAATAATCTCACCACGAAAGTTCAAAATTTACAAGATTTTGTTGTTCATGTTCCTATATCTGAACCTAGAATTCCTTTGCCTGAATTTTTCTCGGGGAATAGATCTTGCTTTCAAAATTTCAAAAATAATTGCAAGTTGTTTTTGTCCCTGAAATCTCGCTCTGCTGGAGATCCTGCTCAGCAGGTCAGGATTGTGATTTCTTTGCTCCGGGGCGACCCTCAGGATTGGGCTTTTGTATTGGCTCCAGGGGATCCTGCGTTGCTCAATGTGGATGCGTTTTTTCTGGCCTTGGGGTTGCTTTATGAGGAACCTCAGTTAGAACTTCAGGCGGAAAAGGCCTTGATGTCCCTATCTCAGGGGCAAGACGAAGCTGAAATATACTGCCAGAAATTCCGTAAATGGGCTGTGCTTACTCAGTGGAATGAGTGCGCCCTGGCGGCGAATTTCAGAGAGGGTCTCTCTGATGCCATTAAGGATGTTATGGTGGGGTTCCCTGTGCCTGCGGGTCTGAATGAGTCCATGACAATGGCTATCCAGATCGATAGGCGTCTGCGGGAGCGCAAACCTGTGCACCATTTGGCGGTGTCTACTGAGAAGACGCCAGAGAATAGGCAATGTGATAGAATTCTGTCCAGAAGTGAACGGCAGAATTTTAGACGAAAGAATGGGTTATGCTTCTATTGCGGTGATTCAACTCATGTTATATCAGCATGCTCTAAGCGTACTAAGAAGCTTGATAAGTCTGTTTCAATTGGCACTTTACAGTCTAAGTTTATTCTATCTGTGACCCTGATTTGTTCTTTATCATCTATTACCGCGGACGCCTATGTCGACTCTGGCGCCGCTTTGAGTCTTATGGATTGGTCCTTTGCCAAACGCTGTGGGTATGATTTGGAGCCTCTTGAAACTCCTATACCCCTGAAGGGGATTGACTCCACCCCATTGGCTAGCAATAAACCACAATACTGGACACAAGTAACTATGCGGATTAATCCGGATCACCAGGAGATTATTCGCTTTCTTGTGCTGTATAACCTACATGATGTGTTGGTGCTTGGATTGCCATGGCTGCAATCTCATAACCCAGTCCTTGACTGGAAAGCTATGTCTGTGTTAAGCTGGGGATGTAAGGGGACGCATGGGGACGTACCTGTGGTTTCCATTTCATCATCTATTCCCTCTGAGATTCCTGAATTCTTGACTGAATATCGTGACGTTTTTGAAGAACCTAAGCTTGGTTCATTACCTCCGCACCGGGAGTGCGATTGTGCCATAGATTTGATTCCGGGTAGTAAATACCCTAAGGGTCGTTTATTTAATCTGTCTGTGCCTGAACATGCTGCTATGCGAGAATATATAAAGGAGTCCTTGGAAAAGGGACATATTCGTCCTTCGTCATCTCCCTTAGGAGCCGGTTTTTTCTTTGTGGCTAAGAAAGATGGCTCTTTGAGGCCGTGCATTGATTATCGGCTTTTGAATAAAATCACGGTTAAATATCAATATCCGTTGCCACTGCTGACTGATTTGTTTGCTCGCATAAAGGGGGCCAAGTGGTTCTCTAAGATAGATCTCCGTGGGGCGTATAATTTGGTGCGAATTAAGCAGGGGGATGAGTGGAAGACCGCATTTAATACGCCCGAGGGCCACTTTGAGTATTTGGTGATGCCTTTTGGTCTTTCAAATGCCCCTTCAGTCTTTCAGTCCTTTATGCATGACATTTTCCGTGATTATTTGGATAAATTTATGATTGTGTATCTGGATGATATTTTGATTTTTTCGGATGACTGGGACTCTCATGTCCAGCAGGTCAGGAGGGTTTTTCAGGTTTTGCGGTCTAATTCCTTGTGTGTGAAGGGTTCTAAGTGCGTTTTTGGGGTTCAAAAGATTTCCTTTTTGGGATATATTTTTTCCCCCTCTTCCATCGAGATGGATCCTGTCAAGGTTCAGGCTATTTGTGATTGGACGCAACCCTCTTCTCTTAAGAGTCTTCAGAAATTTTTGGGCTTTGCTAACTTTTATCGTCGATTTATTGCTGGTTTTTCTGATGTTGTTAAACCATTGACTGATTTGACTAAGAAGGGTGCTGATGTTGCTGATTGGTCCCCTGCTGCTGTGGAGGCCTTTCGGGAGCTTAAGCGCCGCTTTTCTTCCGCCCCTGTGTTGCGTCAGCCTGATGTTGCTCTTCCTTTTCAGGTTGAGGTCGACGCTTCTGAAATCGGAGCTGGGGCGGTTTTGTCGCAGAGAAGTTCCGATTGCTCCGTGATGAGACCTTGTGCTTTTTTCTCGCGTAAATTTTCGCCCGCCGAGCGGAATTATGATGTTGGGAATCGGGAGCTTTTGGCCATGAAGTGGGCTTTTGAGGAGTGGCGTCATTGGCTTGAGGGGGCTAGACATCAGGTGGTGGTATTGACTGACCACAAAAATCTAATTTATCTTGAGTCCGCCAGACGCCTGGATCCTAGACAGGCGCGCTGGTTGTTGTTTTTCTCTCGGTTTAATTTTGTGGTGTCCTACCTGCCGGGTTCTAAGAATGTTAAGGCGGATGCCCTTTCTAGGAGTTTTGAGCCTGACTCCCCTGGTAATTCTGAACCTACAGGTATCCTTAAGGATGGAGTGATATTGTCTGCCGTTTCTCCAGACCTGCGGCGGGCCTTGCAGGAGTTTCAGGCGGATAGACCTGATCGTTGCCCACCTGGTAGACTGTTTGTTCCTGATGATTGGACCAGTAAAGTCATTTCTGAGGTTCATTCTTCTGCGTTGGCAGGTCATCCTGGAATCTTTGGTACCAGGGATTTGGTGGCAAGGTCCTTCTGGTGGCCTTCCCTGTCTCGAGATGTGCGAGGCTTTGTGCAGTCTTGTGACGTTTGTGCTCGGGCCAAGCCTTGTTGTTATCGGGCTAGTGGATTGTTGTTGCCCTTGCCTATCCCGAAGAGGCCCTGGACGCACATCTCGATGGATTTTATTTCGGATCTTCCTGTTTCTCAGAAGATGTCTGTCATCTGGGTGGTGTGTGATCGTTTCTCTAAGATGGTCCATTTGGTTCCCCTGCCTAAGTTGCCTTCTTCTTCCGAGTTGGTTCCTCTGTTTTTTCAAAATGTGGTCCGTTTGCATGGTATTCCGGAGAATATCGTTTCTGACAGAGGTACCCAATTCGTGTCTAGATTTTGGCGAGCATTCTGTGCTAGGATGGGCATAGATTTGTCTTTCTCGTCTGCTTTCCATCCTCAGACTAATGGCCAGACCGAGCGGACGAATCAGACCTTGGAGACATATTTGAGGTGTTTTGTGTCTGCAGATCAGGATGATTGGGTTGCTTTTTTGCCTTTAGCGGAGTTTGCCCTCAATAATCGGGCCAGCTCTGCCACCTTGGTGTCTCCCTTTTTCTGTAATTCGGGGTTTCATCCTCGATTTTCTTCTGGTCAGGTGGAATCTTCGGATTGTCCTGGAGTGGATGCTGTGGTGGAGAGGTTACATCAGATTTGGGGGCAGGTAGTGGACAATTTGAAGTTGTCCCAGGAGAAGACTCAGCTTTTTGCCAACCGCCGGCGTCGGGTTGGTCCTCGGCTTTGTGTTGGGGACTTGGTGTGGTTGTCTTCTCGTTTTGTCCCTATGAGGGTTTCTTCTCCCAAGTTTAAGCCTCGGTTCATCGGCCCGTACAAGATATTGGAGATTCTTAACCCTGTGTCCTTCCGTTTGGACCTCCCTGCATCTTTTTCTATTCATAATGTTTTTCATCGGTCATTATTGCGCAGGTATGAGGTACCGGTTGTGCCTTCCGTTGAGCCTCCTGCTCCGGTGTTGGTTGAGGGCGAGTTGGAGTACGTTGTGGAAAAAATCTTGGACTCCCGTGTTTCCAGACGGAAACTCCAGTATCTGGTCAAATGGAAGGGATACGGTCAGGAGGATAATTCTTGGGTCACTGCCTCTGATGTTCATGCCTCCGATTTGGTCCGTGCCTTTCATAGGGCTCATCCTGATCGCCCTGGTGGTTCTGGTGAGGGTTCGGTGCCCCCTCCTTGAGGGGGGGGTACTGTTGTGAAATTGGATTTTGGGCTCCCCCGGTGGCCACTGGTGGAATTGAACTGGTGTGCATCATCCTCTCTGTTCACCTGTTTCCATCAGGATGTGGGAGTCGCTATTTAGCCTTGCTCCTCTGTCACTTCCATGCCGGTCAACATTGTAATCAGAAGCCTTTCTGTGCATGTTCCTGCTGCTAGACAACTCCCAGCTAAGTTGGACTTTAGTCCTTGTTTGTTTTTGCATTTTGTTCCAGTTCACAGCTGTAGTTTCGTTTCTGTGTCTGGAAAGCTCTTGTGATCTGAAATTGCCACTCTGATGTTATGAGTTAATACTAGAGTCTTAAAGTAATTTCAGGATGGTGTTTTGATAGGGTTTTCAGCTGACCATGAAAGTGCCCTTTCTGTCTTCCTGCTATCTAGTAAGCGGACCTCAATTTTGCTAAACCTATTTTCATACTACATTTGTCATTTCATCTAAAATCACCGCCAATATTTGTGGGGGCCTCTGTCTGCCTTTCGGGGAAATTTCTCTAGAGGTGAGCCAGGACTATATTTTCCTCTGCCAGGATTAGTTAGTCCTCCGGCCGGCGCTGGGCGTCTAGGGATAAAACGCAGGCTACGCTACCCGGCTACTGTTAGTTGTGCGGCAGGTTTAGTTCATGGTCAGTTTAGTTTCCATCCTTCCAAGAGCTAGTTCTTATGTTTGCTGGGCTATGTTCTCTTGCCATTGAGAACCATAACACACCTCCTAGATCTGTGTTGCCACCTCCTAGATCTGTGCTGCCACCTACAAGATCTGCGCTGCCACCTCCTAGATCTGTGCTGCCACCTACAAGATCTGTGCTGCCACCTCCGAGATCTGCGCTGCCACCTCCAAGATCTGTGCTGCCACCTCCTAGATCTGTGCTGCCACCTACAAGATCTGGGCTGCCACCTCCTAGATCTGTGCTGCCACCTACAAGATCTGTGCTGCCACCTCCTAGATCTGTGCTGCCACCTCCTAGATCTGTGCTGCCACCTCCTAGATCTGTGCTGCCACCTACAAGATCTGTGCTGCCACCTCCTAGATCTGTGATGCCACCTCCTAGATCTGTGCTGCCACCTCCAAGATCTGCGCTGCCACCTCCGAGATCTGTGCTGCCACCTCCTAGATCTGTGCTGCCACCTCCTAGATCTGTGCTGCCACCTACAAGATCTGGGCTGCCACCTCCTAGATCTGTGCTGCCACCTACAAGATCTGTGATGCCACCTCCTAGATCTGTGCTGCCACCTCCTAGATCTGCGCTGCCACCTCCTAGATCTGTGCTGCCACCTCCTAGATCTGTGCTGCCACCTCCAAGATCTGCGCTGCCACCTCCGAGATCTGTGCTGCCACCTCCTAGATCTGTGCTGCCACCTCCTAGATCTGTGCTGCCACCTACAAGATCTGGGCTGCCACCTCCTAGATCTGTGCTGCCACCTACAAGATCCGTGCTGCCACCTCCTAGATCTGTGCTGCCACCTCCTAGATCTGTGCAGCCACCTCCTAGATCTGTGCTGCCACCTCTTAGATCTGTGCTGCCACCTCCGAGATCTGTGCTGCCACCTCCGAGATCTGTGCTGCCACCACCGAGATCTGTGCTGCCACCTCCAAATCTGCGCTGCCACCTCCGAGATCTGCGCTGCCACCTCCGAGATCTGCGCTGCCACCTCCAAGATCTGCGCTGCCACCTCCTAGATCTGCGCTGCCACCTCCAAGATCTGCGCTGCCACCTCCTAGATCTGCGCTGCCACCTCCAAGATCTGCGCTGCCACCTCCAAGATCTGCGCTGCCACCTCCAAGATCTGCGCTGCCACCTCCTAGATCTGCGCTGCCACCTCCTAGATCTGCGCTGCCACCTCCAAGATCTGCGCTGCCACCTCCAAGATCTGTGCTGCCACCTCCGAGATCTGTGCTGCCACCTCCTAGATCTGCGCTGCCACCTCCAAGATCTGCGCTGCCACCTCCAAGATCTGCGCTGCCACCTCCAAGATCTGCGCTGCCACCTCCTAGATCTGCGCTGCCACCTCCTAGATCTGCGCTGCCACCTCCAAGATCTGCGCTGCCACCTCCAAGATCTGTGCTGCCACCTCCGAGATCTGTGCTGCCACCTCCGAGATCTGTGCTGCCACCTACAAGATCTGTGCTGCCACCTCTGAGATCTGCGCTTCCACCTCCGAGATCTGTGCTGCCACCTCCAAATCTGCGCTGCCACCTCCGAGATCTGCGCTGCCACCTCCAAGATCTGCGCTGCCACCTCCAAGATCTGCGCTGCCACCTCCTAGATCTGCGCTGCCACCTCCTAGATCTGCGCTGCCACCTCCAAGATCTGCACTGCCACCTCCTAGATCTGTGCTGCCACCTCCAAGATCTGCGCTGCCACCTCCTAGATCTGCGCTGCCACCTACAAGATCTGTGCTTCCACCTCCGAGATATGGGCTGCCACCTCCGAGATCTGCGCTGCCACCTCCTAGATCTGTGGTGCCACCTCTGAGATCTGTACTGCCACCTCCTAGATCTGTGCTGCCACCTCTGAGATCTGTGCTGCCACCTCCTAGATTTGTGGTGCCACCTCTGAGATCTGTGATGCCACCTCTGAGATCTGTGCTGCCACCTCCTAGATCTGTGCTGCTGCAGCGCCCCAGAGTCCTGGTCGTTGCAGTACTGTGGCTCCGCCGCTAAGGGGGGCTGTGGTAAGTCTGATGGCACTGAAGGAGTTCATCTGACCAGGTATCACAGACACCAATACACTTCACAGTCTGGCCTCCAGGGGGAGCTAAGGGTGCTATTCATTAGGCCACTCCTCACAGTCTGGTAAAACTGGGGGTCAGGCAGGAAGTTAGGGAGAACGCTGACTGGGTTGGAACCAGGCAACACCTTGTGGCAGAGGGTGTTGTGGGGGAAGATTCGGTAGGGTCCCTGTCAGGGGTGGGATCCTGACAGAGGCCTGGCAATCAGAGAGAAAGCTACGGGACCGCGCCTGCACTTCATAGCGGCGGTGCCCTAAGAAAGGACAAGAAGCGAGATTTATTGTACTGAGTGAGAAACGAGATCAACGCAACAGGGAGAAATACCAGTAGGAGTCGTGCTGTAAGACGAGGCAACATCCTACTGAGGCGTAACTAACCGGTGGCCGGAACGCCGAGGAAGTACAGAGCTCTAAGCATTACTTCAAACCAACGGCAGGACAGAGAGCTATAGGCTGGCTGTCTCACCTACATCACCTACGCAGACATAGGGGGCAACTTGTGGAGAGGGGCGACTCTAGGGTCCCGGAAGAGCTCCGAGCCTTCCCGTCATACGGGTGCGTCCTACCATAAGATCTGGGGGACGAGAAGAAGAAGAAGAACATCAGAATCGAGTTGTGAGGGAACACGAGAAACAGACACAACAGTTGTGGGGACTATCCCGTAAGCACAGCAGGGGAGGACCACAACACATAGCGCTAGCAGGAAGGCACAGATTTCCACCTGCGAAGGGAACTCTGGAGGTGCCATCGGACCGGCCAGGCTTGTGCAGCCTGGTGAACCGTATTCCGGACTGAGGACCCAGAGACCTTCAGTAAAGAGGTAAAGAGACTGCAACCTGGTGTCCTCGTTATTTACTGCACCGCACCACCACCACCATCCACATCTATCACTGTACGCCCCTCAGCAGGGTCACGGACCGGGTCTAGCCACCGTGACAACCCCAGAGCAGAGACTTAGAGGCCCGGTACCGGGTACCCCTCGGCCCTGCGGCAGTGGGGGCGCTACACTGCCACCTCCTAGATCTGTGGTGCCACGTCTAAGATCTGGGCTGCCACCTCCGAGATCTGCGCTGCCACCTCCTAGATCTGCGCTGCCACCTCCTAGATCTGTGGTGCCACCTCTGAGATCTGTGCTGCCACCTCCTAGATCTGTGCTGCCACCTTCTAGATCTGTGGTGCCACCTCTGAGATCTGTGCTGCCACCTCCTAGATCTGTGCTGCCACCTTCTAGATCTGTGGTGCCACCTCTGAGATCTGTGCTGCCACCTCCTAGATCTGTGCTGCCACCTCCTAGATCTGGGCTGCCACCTCTGAGATCTGTGCTGCCACCTCCTAGATCTGTGCTGCCACATCCTAGATCTATGGTGCCACCTCTGAGATCTGTGCTGCCACCTCCTAGATCTGTGCTGCCACCTCCTAGATCTGTGGTGCCACCTCTGAGATCTGTGCTGCCACCTCCTAGATCTGGGCTGCCACCTCTGAGATCTGTGCTGCCACCTCCTAGATCTGTGCTGCCACCTCCTAGATCTGTGGTGCCACCTCTGAGATCTGTGTTGCCGCCTCTGAGATCTGTGCTGCCACCTCCTAGATCTGTGCTGCCACCTCCTAGATCTGTGGTGCCACCTCTGAGATCTGTGGTGCCACCTCTGAGATCTGTGCTGCCACCTCCTAGATCTGGGCTGCCACCTCCGAGATCTGTGCTGCCACCTCCTAGATCTGTGCTGCCACCTCTGAGATCTGTGCTGCCACCTCCTAGATCTGTGCTGCCACCTTCGAGATCTGCGCTGCCACCTCCGAGATCTGTGCTGCCACCTCCTAGATCTGCGCTGCCACCTCCTAGATCTGCGCTGCCACCTCCTAGATCTGCGCTGCCGCCGGCCTCAAGTTACAATATCCTCAGAGGACAATGGTTCTTCCAGGCAGAAAGTAACTAGAAACCAGAGTCCACCTACAAAGCAAGGGGCGTATGATGGGGGGGGGGGGGCGAACAGCACCTGCAGCCACCTGTGTACTGAGGAGCTCGCTGACTGATGCCTATTAGCCTCTCTACAGAGCAGTACTATATGTACTGCACTGCCCTCTACCTGTACTATAGGTACTGCACTGCCCTCTACCTGCACTATATGTACTGTACTGCCCTCTACCTGTACTATATGTATTGTACTGCCCTCTACCTGCACTATATGTACTGTACTGATCTCTACCTGTACTACAAGTATTGTACTGTCCTCTACCTGTACTATATGTACTGTACTGCACTCTACATGTACTACATGTATTGTACTGTCCTCTACCCATACTATATGTTCTGTACTTCTCTCTACCTGTCCTATATGTACTGTACTGATCTCTACATGTACTACAAGTATTATACTGTCCTCTACCTGTACTATATGTACTGCACTGCCCTCTACCTGCACTATATGTACTGTACTGATCTCTACCTGTACTACATGTATTGTACTGTCCTCTACCAGTACTATATGTACTGTACTTCTCTTTACCTGTATTACATATGCTGTACTGCCCTCTACCTGTACTATATGTACTGTACTGCCCTCTACCTGCACTATATGTATTGTACTGCCCTCTACCTGTACTATATGTACTGCACTGCTGTTGTGAATTCCGTTCTCGGGCTCCCTCCTGTGGTCGTGAATGGTACTTTGGTGAGTTCTGTCCTTGGACACCCTCTGGTGGCTTTGAGTGGAACTGCTGATCTTTGAGGTTGCTTTCTCAGCTGCCCTCGTTTATTGCTGCTGCTGGCTTCCCTATTTAACTCTGCTCAGGTCGTTAGTCCATGCCAGCTGTCAATGTCTCAGTACTGGTTCAGATCTCTCTTGGAATTCTCAGATGACCTGACTACTCCAGCAGAAGCTAAGTCCTTGCTAGTCATTTGCTGTTCATTGGTTTTTGAATATATTTTTCAGTACTTGCTATGTTTCAGTCCAGCCTGCTATTATGATATTTCCTTGCTAGCTGGAAGCTCTGGGGGTGCAGAGCTGCACCTCCACACCGTGAGTCGGTGTGGGGAGTCTTTTTGCACACTCTGCGTGGCTTTTGTAGTTTTTTGTACTGACCGCATAGTTCCCTTTCCTATCCTCAGTCTTTCTAGAGAAGATTCGGCCTCCTTTGCTAAAATCTGTTTCATTCCTGTGTTTGTCACTTCCCTCTTAACTCACAGTCAATATTTGTGGGGGGCTACCTTTACTTTGGGGAATTTCTCTGAGGCAAGGTAGGCTTCTATTTCTATCTTTAGGGGTAGTTAGCTCTTAGGCTGTGAAGAGGCGTCTAGGGAGAGTTAGGTACGCTCCACGGCTATTTCTAGTGTGTGTGATAGGATTAGGGATTGCGGTCAGTAGAGTTACCACTTCCTCTGAGCTTGTCCCAGGTTTTCTGTTTTAAACCATCAGGTCACTTCGGGTGCTCCTAACCACCAGGTCATAACAGTACAGCTGGCCCACAAAGTGTTAATGCATCTCAAAAGAGGGATAAGAGAAGTTCTGAGTCAATTTTTTTTTCTTTGCAGCTTGTTTTGTCTTTCTTTTCCCCTTAACCTCTGGGTGGTTCAGGACTCAGGTGTAGATATGGATATTCAGGGTTTGTCCTCTTGTGTGGATCAACTCACTGCTAGGGTACAGAGGATTCAAGATTATGTAGTTCAGAATCCGATGTTAGAGCCTAGAATTCCAATTCCTGATTTGTTTTCTGGGGATAGATCTAAATTTTTGAATTTCAAAAATAATTGCAGACTGTTTCTTGCTCTGAAACCCCGCTCCTCTGGTGATCCCATTCAGCAAGTAAAGATTATTATTTCTTTGTTGCGTGGTGACCCGCAAGACTGGGCATTCTCCCTTGAGCCAGGAAATCCTGCATTGCTTAATGTGGATGCATTTTTTCTAGCGCTTGGATTGCTTTATGACGAACCTAATTCTGTGGATCAGGCAGAAAAGATCTTGCTGACTCTATGTCAGGGTCAGGATGAGGCAGAAGTATATTGCCAGAAGTTTAGAAAGTGGTCTGTGATTACTCAGTGGAATGAGTGTGCCCTGGCAGCAATTTTCAGAAAGGGTCTTTCTGAAGCCCTTGAGGATGTTATGGTGGGGTTCCCTACGCCTGCTGGTCTGAATGAGTCAATGTCTTTGGCCATTCAGATTGATCGGCGTTTGCGCGAGCGCAAAGTTGTGCACCATTTGGCGGTGTCCTCTGAGTGGAGGCCTGAGCCTATGCAATGTGATAGGACTTTGACCAGAGCTGAACGGCAAGAACACAGACGTCAGAATGGGCTGTGTTTTTACTGTGGTGACTCCTCTCATGCTATCTCTGATTGTCCTAAGCGCACTAAGAGGTTCGCTAGGTCTGTCACCATTAGTACTGTGCAGCCTAAATTTCTCTTATCTGTTACTCTGATTTGCTCACTGTCGTCCTACTCTGTTATGGCATTTGTGGATTCGGGCGCTGCCCTGAACTTGATGGACTTGGAGTTTGCCAGGCACTGTGGTTTTTTCTTGGAGCCTTTGCAGAGTCCTATTCCCTTAAGGGGGATTGATGCTACGCCATTGGCCAAGAATAAACCTCAGTACTGGACTCAGCTGACCATGTACATGGCTCCCGCACATCAGGAAAATATTCGCTTTTTGGTGTTGCATAATTTGCATGATGTTGTTGTGTTGGGTTTGCGATGGTTACAGGTTCATAATCCAGTACTGGATTGGAAATCAATGTCTGTGTCTAGTTGGGGTTGTCAAGGGATACAAGGTGATGTTCCTTTGATGTCAATTTCTTGTTCCACTCCTTCTGAAGTCCCTGAGTATTTGTCGGATTACCAGGATGTATTTGATGAGCCCAAGTCCAGTGCCCTACCTCCTCATAGGGATTGTGATTGTGCTATTAATTTGATTCCTGGTAGTAAGTTCCCTAAGGGCCGACTGTTCAATTTATCTGTGCCAGAACATGCCGCTATGCGGAGTTATGTAAAGGAGTCCTTGGAGAAAGGGCATATTCGCCCGTCTTCGTCGCCGTTGGGAGCAGGGTTCTTTTTTGTGGCCAAGAAGGATGGCTCTCTGAGACCCTGTATAGATTACCGCCTTCTCAATAAAATCACGGTCAAATTTCAGTACCCTTTGCCTCTGTTGTCTGATTTGTTTGCTCGGATTAAGGGGGCTAGTTGGTTTGCCAAGATTGACCTTCGAGGGGCGTATAATCTTGTGCGTATTAAACAGGGCGATGAATGGAAAACAGCATTTAATACGCCCGAGGGCCATTTTGAGTACCTGGTGATGCCATTCGGGCTTTCTAATGCTCCATCTGTGTTTCAGTCCTTTATGCACGACATCTTCCGGAAGTATCTGGATAGGTTCATGATCGTATATTTGGATGATATTTTGGTCTTTTCAGATGATTGGGAGTCTCATGTGAGGCAGGTCAGGATGGTGTTCCAGGTCCTTCGTGCTAATGCGTTGTTTGTGAAGGGCTCTAAATGCCTCTTTGGAGTTCAGAAGGTTTCCTTTTTGGGCTTCATTTTTTCCCCTTCTACTATCGAGATGGATCCTGTTAAAGTTCAGGCCATTTATGATTGGACTCAACCTACATCTGTGAAGAGTCTTCAGAAGTTCCTGGGCTTTGCTAATTTTTATCGTCGCTTCATCGCTAATTTTTCTAGTGTGGTTAAGCCTTTGACTGATTTGACGGAGAAAGGCACTGATGTGGTGAATTGGTCCCCTGCGGCCGTTGAGGCCTTTCAGGAGCTTAAACGTCGTTTTACTTCGGCCCCTGTGTTGCGTCAGCCAGATGTTTTGCTCCCTTTTCAGGTCGAGGTTGATGCTTCTGAGATTGGGGCAGGGGCTGTTTTGTCTCAGAGAAGTTCTGATGGCTCTTTGATGAAGCCGTGTGCTTTCTTTTCTAGAAAGTTTTCGCCTGCCGAGCGTAATTATGATGTCGGCAATCGGGAGTTGTTGGCTATGAAGTGGGCATTTGAGGAGTGGCGACATTGGCTTGAGGGAGCCAAACATCGCGTGGTGGTCCTGACTGATCACAAGAATCTGACTTACCTCGAGTCCGCCAAGAGGTTGAATCCTAGACAGGCTCAATGGTCACTGTTTTTCTCCCGTTTTGATTTTGTGGTCTCATACCTTCCGGGATCTAAGAATGTGAAGGCTGATGCCCTTTCTAGGAGTTTTTTGCCTGAATCTCCGGGAGTCCCTGAGCCGGCTGGT
Organism: Ranitomeya variabilis; assembly: GCF_051348905.1. Lineage (NCBI taxonomy): Eukaryota > Metazoa > Chordata > Amphibia > Anura > Dendrobatidae > Ranitomeya > Ranitomeya variabilis. Next base: position 10,510,255 of record NC_135233.1, on the reverse strand, counting down.
ATTCTTAAAGAGGGGGTGATTCTGTCTGCCATCTCCCCTGATTTGCGGCGGGTGCTGCAGGAGTTTCAGGCTGATAGACCTGACCGCTGCCCAGTGGAGAAACTGTTTGTCCCTGATAGATGGACTAGTAGGGTTATTTCTGAGGTTCATTGTTCAGTATTGGCTGGTCATCCTGGGATTTTTGGTACCAGAGATTTGGTTGCCAGGTCCTTTTGGTGGCCTTCCTTGTCGCGGGATGTGCGTTCTTTTGTGCAGTCCTGTGGGACTTGTGCTCGGGCCAAACCTTGCTGTTCTCCTGCCAGTGGGTTGCTTTTGCCTTTGCCTGTCCCGAAGAGGCCCTGGACACATATTTCCATGGATTTTATTTCTGATCTTCCTGTCTCTCAAAGGATGTCTGTCATCTGGGTGGTTTGTGATCGGTTTTCTAAGATGGTCCATTTGGTACCCTTGCCTAAATTGCCTTCCTCCTCTGATTTGGTTCCATTATTTTTTCAGCATGTGGTTCGTTTGCATGGCATTCCGGAGAACATTGTGTCGGACAGAGGTTCCCAATTTGTTTCTAGGTTTTGGCGGTCCTTTTGTGCTAAGATGGGCATTGATTTGTCTTTTTCTTCAGTGTTCCATCCTCAGACAAATGGCCAAACCGAACGAACCAATCAGACCTTGGAAACCTATCTGAGATGCTTTGTTTCTGCTGATCAGGATGATTGGGTGACCTTCTTGCCATTGGCCGAGTTCACCCTTAATAATCGGGCTAGTTCTGCTACTTTGGTTTCGCCTTTTTTTTGTAATTCTGGTTTTCATCCTCGTTTTTCTTCGGGGCAGGTTGAGCCTTCTGACTGTCCTGGTGTGGATTCTGTGATGGACAGGTTGCAACAAATTTGGACTCACGTGGTGGACAATTTGACGTTGTCTCAGGAGAAGGCGCAACGTTTTGCTAACCGACTTACTAATGAAAAAATATTTGTTTAGGAGGGAAAACCAAAAATAGCTTACAAATAGAGAAATAACCCCCATAAAATGGAATACTTTATTAAATATTGTACTAAAAAATCCCTATCTAATAATTCGGTATAATGGGGCAGGTAACCCCAACATGTATAAACACACGCCCTATACTGAAAATATACCAACAATAAGCATCATAACATGTCCTACTTAGGTGATATAACACAAGTGGTATAAAATATACCTAGAGAGTGTAAAGATATATGTGCACTACCCCTAATAATAATACAGACCTGTAATGTATCCCTACCTAGATGCGGGGGTTGGCACCCTAAGAAAATACGAGAACGGCGCCCACGCTCGTACGTTGACTATCCCTGGTCTCCTAGGGATTCCCTATAAGGGAACAAACTACCAAAAAAATGGTGCAAGAAAATGTCCAAAATGTACAAAAATCTTTATTAAATAAATATAAAAGATATAACAACAAGGAATGCAGAAATGGTGGATAAAAGATGCAGGTAACATGTACCGTATGTCTGGAGATAAATGGCACCTCACCACAAGTCAGCAGACAGGCAGAGCATAACATAATTTGCTTACTGCTACATTTTTAGGACTCAATAAGTATGCCATAAATGGAACACAAAAAAAAAAAAAAAAAAAAATTTGTGAACCAGCCAGTACGTATCACATGATATAAGTATACAATGTAAACTAAAGGAGTCCTACCAGCTGCTGTCCTGGGGAGAGCGCATCCACTCCAGACCCACCCCAACGCGCGTTTCGGCGATGTCCTTCCTCAGGGGGCGTGCCGAATCACCCACAAGATGGAGTTTATATAGTGCCAGTAATTAAAGATAGCCCATGCGCAGGGGTGCCGCACAATCAGTGCATCAGACCGGCGCCGGAAACACATGGGCCCATGTGATCCGACCCCGGACCGCGACCCGGAAGTACGGCAGTGACCCAGTGCGCATGACAGGAAGTATTGGTGCGGCCATATTGGAAAAAGGAACGCTGCAAAGGATGTGGGAAATTACACCCATATCATGGACCAAGGTTACAATGCAGCCATATTACAAGCTGGCAAAAGTGCCAGCACATGCAGATGTAATAACAAAGTATATTTAAAACATCTCCTGCGCACAAATAGATAGATAACACAATATATATAGGGCATAAAATGCGAAAATGTAACAGAAAAGAAGATGAAAACAAATAATATACATTTATAGCCATACTGCATATTGTATACCAATATACAACCAAATATAAGCATATAATACATGCACAACATGGTCACTAGTCACCATACAACACATTATCGTTACATAATCCCATAAACATAATAATAAAGATTTTCAATAGCCATATAAGTATAGAAAAACGACAACAATGTGTATATTCAATCTAAGTAATAAGTATATAATGAACAAAATACACAGCAAAAGATTATATGACACAGTGTATATCATTACAACCATGATGAGCATATAACAACGCACCCCTAGACCAGGGGGCATAGCCTTATATTGTGTATATATATCTCTCTATACATATAAACATTAATATATATATATATATATGTGCGCGCATATACAAGATGAATTTATGACAAATAACAAAGTCCATGTTGAAGAGGGCACATAGAAAATTGGTCCAACGATGATCCTCAGCTTCACCGGAACTCCTTATCAAGTAGATGACACGGTGACAGGCATGATAATGCTACCAAAGTAAACATAATAAAAGAAGAAAAATCAAGACAAAAATAAAAAAAGTTAAAATGCCAACAGTACAGAAACCTGCACAAATAGCCAACCCTTGAGAACCGCACTAATTTATAGAAAAGGGACAAAGGAGAGGCATTCATTAAGGCCATATGGATGGACTGTGTTCAACCGCCAGATCCATTTGGTCTCCATCTGATTAAGGCGTTTGGACAGATTCCCCCCCCGGATATTGATCTTAATACAATCAATGCCACGTACTCGGAGAAGAGCACTATTACAGTTATGAAATAACTTAAAGTGGCGAGGGATTGTTTTAAGGGTGGTTGGTTCCGTGTGGGTAACCGCCGCCTCAATGCCCAAAACGTGTTCTCTGATACGGACTTTAAGTTGTCTCGATGTAAGGCCGATGTATATAAGCCCACAAGGACATGTGGCAAAATATACCACATATCTTGTTGTACAGGTTATATGATGGTTAATTTTGTACAACTTTGTCCCATCAGAATTACTGAATGTATCAGCACGATCCACGTTTGGGCAGGCGACGCAGCCACCACACGGAACACAACCCACCCGCCTTGGGAATCTGTCCAAAAATGTCCCTTTGTGATAATTATCATAATGGCTGGAGACCAAAAGGTTGCGTAGATTTTTACCACGTCTGTACGCCACCGATGGTTTATCCGGAATAATTTTGGAAAGGGTGGCGTCCACTTTTAATATAGGCCAAGCATTTGAAATAGCGGAATAGACCCTGTCGGACTGCGAGTTGAACGTAGTGACAAAACGTGTCACCTGTTTATTGGAGGAGGATTGGGTACGTGAATTACCATAGAGGAGATCGTGCCTAGAGGAATGTTTTGCCCTGTGGTACGCACGCTTGAGTACACGCCGGCTATATCCCCGAGCGAGGAAACGTTGTTTTAGTTCCTCTGCCCTAAATTCAAAATCTGCATCTGTGGAACAAATCCTACGGATGCGAAGAAATTGATTTTGTTCATTATATACTTATTACTTAGATTGAATATACACATTGTTGTCGTTTTTCTATACTTATATGGCTATTGAAAATCTTTATTATTATGTTTATGGGATTATGTAACGATAATGTGTTGTATGGTGACTAGTGACCATGTTGTGCATGTATTATATGCTTATATTTGGTTGTATATTGGTATACAATATGCAGTATGGCTATAAATGTATATTATTTGTTTTCATCTTCTTTTCTGTTACATTTTCGCATTTTATGCCCTATATATATTGTGTTATCTATCTATTTGTGCGCAGGAGATGTTTTAAATATACTTTGTTATTACATCTGCATGTGCTGGCACTTTTGCCAGCTTGTAATATGGCTGCATTGTAACCTTGGTCCATGATATGGGTGTAATTTCCCACATCCTTTGCAGCGTTCCCTTTTCCAATATGGCCGCACCAATACTTCCTGTCATGCGCACTGGGTCACTGCCGTACTTCCGGGTCGCGGTCCGGGGTCGGATCACATGGGCCCATGTGTTTCCGGCGCCGGTCTGATGCACTGATTGTGCGGCACCCCTGCGCATGGGCTATCTTTAATTACTGGCACTATATAAACTCCATCTTGTGGGTGATTCGGCACGCCCCCTGAGGAAGGACATCGCCGAAACGCGCGTTGGGGTGGGTCTGGAGTGGATGCGCTCTCCCCAGGACAGCAGCTGGTAGGACTCCTTTAGTTTACATTGTATACTTATATCATGTGATACGTACTGGCTGGTTCACAAATTTTTTTTTTTTTTTTTGTGTTCCATTTATGGCATACTTATTGAGTCCTAAAAATGTAGCAGTAAGCAAATTATGTTATGCTCTGCCTGTCTGCTGACTTGTGGTGAGGTGCCATTTATCTCCAGACATACGGTACATGTTACCTGCATCTTTTATCCACCATTTCTGCATTCCTTGTTGTTATATCTTTTATATTTATTTAATAAAGATTTTTGTACATTTTGGACATTTTCTTGCACCATTTTTTTGGTAGTTTGTTGCTTTAGCAATTGGTGTGTCCCTAGACATTCATTATACAGGCACTTGTTACCTCTTATATACAATATCTTATGCCATCATGATAGGAGGTTTTACTAGGTTGTGCTGTATTTGTTTTCCTTGTTTGTATCTTATCTCCTCTGTGTTACGCACAGGCTTCTTGGATCACAAGATAGATTTTAGAGCCAGAGACAAGACTTGGCTCAGCGAGGTTGAAAAGGTTTTTGGGAATGGTGGGTCAGGAACCCAGCAGCCGGTCGACAGAATCTGGGAGGACAAGTTCCATAGTATTAATGATCTTATACTCAAAAGATCCCGTATATGGTGGAACCGTTTATTTTTGGAGAGATATGTATCTAGCGGAATGATTCCTAGAGGACTGCGGGTTCGAGTGATCCCCTCATATTATGTGGAGGATGCGAACTTTGTTACCAAATGGGAGGAGGCTTGTAATAAATGTTCGGAGGTGTTTTTACAGTTACTAATTGGGTTAAATACAACCAAGATCAGTGAATTGGATACACAGATTGATGCTATCCAAATGGAGATACGGGCCAGTTGTCCACCTTAAGGATTTTGAAATTTGAAGCTGAATTAGATAAATCTATTGATGCACTAATCAAGAAGATCCAAGATTCCCAAATGATTAAATTTAATAGGGACCTAAAGGACTACCAGAGTAGTAAAGTATATATGTGGAGAAAATCTAATGGTGGTCCTCTACGTAGGAGTGCATCAAATTCTTCGGTTTCATCTGTAAGCGGGCATTCTGATATCTCGGGTGCTTCGGTATCCACTACTGGATCTGATGCAAGACTCCGAGATCATTCATTTCATCCTTACAGAAGAAATGGAGCTCCATCTAAAATGCACCGTGATAATAAGGTGATTAATTTAAGTGATTTGACACTTTCTGATGTTGATTTAAATCTTCTGGGGAAGGGTCTTTCATATGTACCTACATCCTGTTTTGATTTATTTTCAACCATTAAGGACGTACATATTTTTGCACGGTCATTGCTATTCAAGAGATATTTTTATAACAATGCACTCAATTCCCTTTTTCCGACAGAGGAGGAACAAGAGGCCCTAAGAATCCTTGAAGAACTAGCCATTGAACATGTGGGAGAAGGAGGTAAGGTTCCTCCATCTATCCGCCCACGCTCCAAAAAATTCCCCCCATTATCCACTTGTGCAAACATCGAATTGTTTGTCCAGGTGGTTGTGGCGGAGTTGTACAAAATTCCAAAATTCTTAATTAAAGATAATCTTTCAAAAACTGAGAGGAGTAGGTTGAGATATTTTCAGGAACTGCCTAACATTATTTTGAAACCTGCAGATAAGGGTGGTAATGTCGTCCTCTGGCCGAGAGAGATGTATGAGAGGGAGGCTTTCCGCCAGCTCAATAATGCAACATGCTATAGGAAACTTTCCTATAATCCACTCTCAGCATACTCATCCCAGTTGGAAAGTATCATCCAAAGGTCACTTGAGGACGGCATTATCACCAAAGATCTTGCATTGGCTCTGGTGGTTCCTGAACCAACGATATCTACTCTCTACCTACTCCCTAAGATTCATAAAAACTCTGCCATACCACCTGGCAGACCTATTATATCTGGGGTGGGGAATTTTTTGGAGCATATTAACAAATGGATAGATTTTTATCTCCAGCCATTGGTTATGGGCCTCCCTTCCTTCCTGAAGGATACTGGGGACTTTCTGCGCAGGGTCGACGGACTGTATCTTGAGGGCGATACTCTTATGGCTTCAGCAGATGTGGAATCACTATACACAAACATCAAACATAGTGATGGTATAGCGGCTGTGAAATTTTTTCTGGAGATGTCCTCCTTGTCTTTAGGTATCCGCACACTTCTGCTGGAGCTGTTGGAGTTCGCCCTCACTCACAATTTTTTCACCTTTAAGGGGATCTTCTACCTTCAGCTCCAGGGGACCGCCATGGGGGCGGCCTTCGCGCCGTCCTATGCCGGTCTCTTCCTGGGGCTGTGGGAGAGGGATCTCTTCCTGTCTGACAAATTGGGGTCGATTGAGCGTGTCCTGCTTTGGACACGCTACATCGACGATATCTTCTTTGTCTGGCAGGGCACTCCGTCTGACCTTGCGCAGTTTGTTGATACCTTGAATAGTAATGACCGTAATATTCACCTTACTTTTTGTTCCAGTGGTACCACGCTTGATTTTCTCGATGTGACTATAAGTAGGGATTCTGGTGGCATGTTACGGTCAGATGTATACAGAAAAGAGACTGCCACGAACACCCTGCTTCATGCCACATCGGGACACCCTAGGCATATGATTAGATCAGTCCCCATTAGTCAATTTCTTCGCATCCGTAGGATTTGTTCCACAGATGCTGATTTTGAATTTAGGGCAGAGGAACTAAAACAACGTTTCCTCGCTCGGGGATATAGCCGGCGTGTACTCAAGCGTGCGTACCACAGGGCAAAACATTCCTCTAGGCACGATCTTCTCTATGGTAATTCACGTACCCAATCCTCCTCCAATAAACAGGTGACACGTTTTGTCACTACGTTCAACTCGCAGTCCGACAGGGTCTATTCCGCTATTTCAAATGCTTGGCCTATATTAAAAGTGGACGCCACCCTTTCCAAAATTATTCCGGATAAACCATCGGTGGCGTACAGACGTGGTAAAAATCTACGCAACCTTTTGGTCTCCAGCCATTATGATAATTATCACAAAGGGACATTTTTGGACAGATTCCCAAGGCGGGTGGGTTGTGTTCCGTGTGGTGGCTGCGTCGCCTGCCCAAACGTGGATCGTGCTGATACATTCAGTAATTCTGATGGGACAAAGTTGTACAAAATTAACCATCATATAACCTGTACAACAAGATATGTGGTATATTTTGCCACATGTCCTTGTGGGCTTATATACATCGGCCTTACATCGAGACAACTTAAAGTCCGTATCAGAGAACACGTTTTGGGCATTGAGGCGGCGGTTACCCACACGGAACCAACCACCCTTAAAACAATCCCTCGCCACTTTAAGTTATTTCATAACTGTAATAGTGCTCTTCTCCGAGTACGTGGCATTGATTGTATTAAGATCAATATCCGGGGGGGGAATCTGTCCAAACGCCTTAATCAGATGGAGACCAAATGGATCTGGCGGTTGAACACAGTCCATCCATATGGCCTTAATGAATGCCTCTCCTTTGTCCCTTTTCTATAAATTAGTGCTGTTCTCAAGGGTTGGCTATTTGTGCAGGTTTCTGTACTGTTGGCATTTTAACTTTTTTTATTTTTGTCTTGATTTTTCTTCTTTTATTATGTTTACTTTGGTAGCATTATCATGCCTGTCACCGTGTCATCTACTTGATAAGGAGTTCCGGTGAAGCTGAGGATCATCGTTGGACCAATTTTCTATGTGCCCTCTTCAACATGGACTTTGTTATTTGTCATAAATTCATCTTGTATATGCGCGCACATATATATATATATATATATATTAATGTTTATATGTATAGAGAGATATATATACACAATATAAGGCTATGCCCCCTGGTCTAGGGGTGCGTTGTTATATGCTCATCATGGTTGTAATGATATACACTGTGTCATATAATCTTTTGCTGTGTATTTTGTTCATTATATACTTATTACTTAGATTGAATATACACATTGTTGTCGTTTTTCTATACTTATATGGCTATTGAAAATCTTTATTATTATGTTTATGGGATTATGTAACGATAATGTGTTGTATGGTGACTAGTGACCATGTTGTGCATGTATTATATGCTTATATTTGGTTGTATATTGGTATACAATATGCAGTATGGCTATAAATGTATATTATTTGTTTTCATCTTCTTTTCTGTTACATTTTCGCATTTTATGCCCTATATATATTGTGTTATCTATCTATTTGTGCGCAGGAGATGTTTTAAATATACTTTGTTATTACATCTGCATGTGCTGGCACTTTTGCCAGCTTGTAATATGGCTGCATTGTAACCTTGGTCCATGATATGGGTGTAATTTCCCACATCCTTTGCAGCGTTCCCTTTTCCAATATGGCCGCACCAATACTTCCTGTCATGCGCACTGGGTCACTGCCGTACTTCCGGGTCGCGGTCCGGGGTCGGATCACATGGGCCCATGTGTTTCCAGCGCCGGTCTGATGCACTGATTGTGCGGCACCCCTGCGCATGGGCTATCTTTAATTACTGGCACTATATAAACTCCATCTTGTGGGTGATTCGGCACGCCCCCTGAGGAAGGACATCGCCGAAACGCGCGTTGGGGTGGGTCTGGAGTGGATGCGCTCTCCCCAGGACAGCAGCTGGTAGGACTCCTTTAGTTTACATTGTATACTTATATCATGTGATACGTACTGGCTGGTTCACAAATTTTTTTTTTTTTTTTTTTGTGTTCCATTTATGGCATACTTATTGAGTCCTAAAAATGTAGCAGTAAGCAAATTATGTTATGCTCTGCCTGTCTGCTGACTTGTGGTGAGGTGCCATTTATCTCCAGACATACGGTACATGTTACCTGCATCTTTTATCCACCATTTCTGCATTCCTTGTTGTTATATCTTTTATATTTATTTAATAAAGATTTTTGTACATTTTGGACATTTTCTTGCACCATTTTTTTGGTAGTTTGTTGCTTTAGCAATTGGTGTGTCCCTAGACATTCATTATACAGGCACTTGTTACCTCTTATATACAATATCTTATGCCATCATGATAGGAGGTTTTACTAGGTTGTGCTGTATTTGTTTTCCTTGTTTGTATCTTATTCCCTATAAGGGATAGAATATGAAACAGAAGGCCAGTTGGCTGTATATAACTTGTCAGAATATGTGATATCATTAACACAGCATGTCAGGCCCACATCCCACAATGTGCTGTAAGATAGGGATAAAGGTAGAAGCTAAATCTCACCAGTTACAGGACAATAAATAGAAAAATGCAAAATATATACAGCATACTAAGGGACCGATACCATGAAATATATTAATGCCATATGGCATATGCCGTATATGGCACTACACACGCCCAGTATAGGGCGTGTGTTTATACATGTTGGGGTTACCTGCCCCATTATACCGAATTATTAGTTTTGCTAACCACCATCGCTGTGTTGGTCCCCGACTTCGTGTTGGGGATTTGGTTTGGTTGTCTTCTCGTTATGTTCCTATGAAGGTTTCTTCTCCTAAGTTCAAGCCTCGTTTCATTGGTCCTTATAAGATTTCTGAAATTATCAATCCTGTGTCGTTTCGTTTGGCCCTTCCAGCTTCTTTTGCCATCCATAATCTGTTCCATAGGTCGTTGTTGCGGAGATATGTGGCGCCTATGGTTCCTTCCGTTGATCCTCCTGCTCCGGTGTTGGTTGAGGGGGAGTTGGAGTATGTGGTGGAGAAGATTTTAGATTCTCGTATTTCGAGACGGAAGCTTCAGTACCTGGTTAAATGGAAGGGCTATGGTCAGGAGGATAATTCCTGGGTTGTTGCCTCCGATGTCCATGCTGCCGATTTGGTTCGTGCCTTTCATTTGGCTCGTCCTGATCGGCCTGGGGGCTCTGGTGAGGGTTCGGTGACCCCTCCTCAAGGGGGGGGTACTGTTGTGAATTCCGTTCTCGGGCTCCCTCCTGTGGTCGTGAATGGTACTTTGGTGAGTTCTGTCCTTGGACACCCTCTGGTGGCTTTGAGTGGAACTGCTGATCTTTGAGGTTGGCTTTCTCAGCTGCCCTCGTTTATTGCTGCTGCTGCTGGCTTCCCTATTTAACTCTGCCCAGGTCATTAGTCCATGCCAGCTGTCAATGTCTCAGTACTGGTTCAGATCTCTCTTGGAATTCTCAGATGACCTGACTACTCCAGCAGAAGCTAAATCCTTGCTAGTCATTTGCTGTTCATTGGTTTTTGGATATATTTTTCAGTACTTGCTATGTTTCAGTCCAGCCTGCTATTATGATATTTCCTTGCTAGCTGGAAGCTCTGGGGGTGCTGCCGTGAGTGAGAGCAGCCCCCACAAATAATGACGGTGAGTTAAGAGGAAAACACAAACATAGAAATGAAAATAGGTTTTAGCAAATGAGGCCCGCTAATAACTAAATAGTCAGAGGATAGCAAGGAATCTGTGCGGTCAGTATAAAATACTACAAAAATTATCCACGCAGAGAATACAAAAAGACCCCCACACCGACTCACGATGTGAGGGGCGCAACTCCGCACCCCAGAGCTTCCAGCTAGCAATCAAATTGCATATAAGCAAGCTGGACTGAACTCATCATATACTGAGAAACATTTTCAAATAGCAATGAGCAAAAATAGACTAGCATGAACTTAGCTTCTCCACGAGGAGACAGGTCACAAGGGAAGTCCCAGAGAGATCTGAACCAGTACTGAAAACAACGACAGCAGGCAACAAGTAAAGGTCCAGGTGGAGTTAAATAGGCAGCAAGCCTAGCAGGAAACGAGGCAGCTGGAGTCCAGCTACAGACCAGCCGTAACACTCAAAGCCACCAGAGGGAGCCCAAGAACAGAACTCACAAAGTACCACTCATGACCACAGGAGGGAGCCCGAGAACAGAATTCACAACAGGCAAGGTAGGCTTCTATTTCTATCTTTAGGGGTAGTTAGCTCTTAGGCTGTGAAGAGGCGTCTAGGGAGAGTTAGGTACGCTCTACGGCTATTTCTAGTGTGTGTGATAGGATTAGGGATTGCGGTCAGTAGAGTTACCACTTCCTCAGAGCTTGTCCCAGGTTTTCTGTTTTAAACCATCAGGTCACTTCGGGTGCTCCTAACCACCAGGTCATAACACACTGCCCTCTACCTGCACTATATGTACTGTACTGATCTCTACATGTACTACAAGTATTGTACTGTCCTCTACCTGTACTATATGTACTGTACTGCCCTCTACCTGTACTATATGTACTGTACTGCCCTCTGCCTGTACTATATGTACTGTACTGCCCTCTGCCTGTACTGTATGTACTGTACTGACCTCTACCTGTACTGTATGTACTGTACTGCCTTCTACCTGTACTATATGTACTGTACTACTCTCTACCTGTACTATATGTACTGCACTGCCCTCTACCTGTATTACATGTACTGTACTGATCTCTACCTGTACTACAAGTATTGTACTGTCCTCTACCTGTACTATATGTACTGTACTGCCCTCTACCTGCACTATATGTACTGTACTGCCCTCTACTTGCACTATATGCACTCTACTGTCCTCTACATGTACTATATCTACTGTACTGCCCTCTACCTGTACTATATGCACTGTACTGCTGTCTACCTGTACTACATGTATTGTACTGTCCTCTACCTGTACTATATGTACTGTACTGCCTTCTACCTGTACTGTATGTACTGTACTGCCTTCTACCTGTACTATATGTACTGTACTGACCTCTACCTGTACTATATGTACTGTACAGCCCTCTACCTGTACTATATGCACTGTACTGCCCTCTACCTGTACTATATGTACTGTACTGCCTTCTACCTGTACTATATGTACTGTACAGCCCTCTACCTGTACTATATGCACTGTACTGCCCTCTGCCTGTACTATATGTACTGTACTGCCTTCTACCTGTATTATATGTACTGTACTGCCCTCTACCTGTACTACATGTACTGTACTGCCTTCTACCTGTACTATATGTACTGTACTGACCTCTACCTGTACTGTATGTACTGTACTGCCTTCTACCTGTATTATATGTACTGTACTGCCCTCTACCTGTACTACATGTACTGTACTGCCTTCTACCTGTACTATATGTACTGTACTGCCCTCTACCTGTACTGTATGTACTGTACTGCCTTCTACCTGTACTATATGTACTGTACTGCCCTCTGCCTGTACTATATGTACTGTACTGTCCTCTACCTGTACTATATGTACTGTACTGACCTCTTCCTGTACTATATGTACTGTACTGCCCTCTGCCTGTACTATATGTACTGTACTGACCTCTACCTGTACTATATGTATTGTACTGTCCTCTACCTGTACTATATGTACTGTACTGCCCTCTTCCTGTACTATATGTACTGTACTGCCTTCTACCTGTACTATATGTACTGTACTGCCCTCTACCTGTACTATATGTACTGTACTGCCCTCTACCTGTATTATATGTACTGTACTGCCCTCTACCTGTACTACATGTACTGTACTGCCCTCTACCTGTACTATATGTACTGTACTGCCCTCTACCTGTACTATATGTACTGTACTGACCTCTGCCTGTTCTGTATGTACTGTACTGCACTCTACCTGTACTATATGTACTGTACGGCCCTCTATCTGTACTGTATGTTTTGTAGCATCATGTGTTGGTATTTCAGTGTTGTTCCTTATCTAGTAACGAGCCTTTCAGACTACAATGGTCGTCTTGGAATTAGGTCACATTGTTATTTGCTGAATTTGACTAATATGAAGTGTAAACTCGGAGCAACAAGTGGGAATGTTATAAGGTTTCTCTTGTGAGAGAAGTTACAATATTATCGGTGTGTGAAAGCTGCAATGTTCTTATGTCCATGGGGTTATTCAGCTCATTCAGCGTTATATATATATGTCACATCAAAATGACGGACGCCTCGGCGATACCCAATAGGAATGAAACAGGTGCTGCTGAAGAAAACAGCGCAAGTCAGGTCTTATCCAGGACACAAATGGTTCCATACGACTAAATTGCACTCACCAGATGGAGCTATAATTGCACTTATAGGATTATTCGCTGCAGCAGATCCACCGAGTGGCCAAAAAAATGGTTTAAACGTGGATTTATTCTGCGCTGCTGAATAACTGAAGATCCCAGAATGTTAAAATGAAATGTGGTTTTATTCAACGCGTTTCGAAGTGCTGAGACCTCTTCATCAGGAATGACCACAAATGTCTAATACCTTTCCGCATTGTTCCTTTCTTCGGCCGTGGCAGGGGGATCGCATGTGGCTCTTCGCCGTCTCCCTGTTCCTGGCGGAGCTGTACGGACACAGCTTGCTGCTCACCGCCGTCTACGGCATCGTGGTCACCGGCTCCGTCCTGATCCTCGGAGCTGTAATTGGAAGCTGGGTGGATAAGAACCCACGGCTAAAAGGTCAGGGGATTTCAGTAAAGGGGATGATTTCTAAAGAATTGTTTAAATTGAGGGTTTTAAACATTTTTTTTTTTTATAAATTCAGAATTGTTTTTTTTATTTCATGACACTGCCTTATGTAGAATAAATCCTGCAGTTTTCACTGTGACCACTGAGCCCCATAATGTCTGACACTTTCCAATCTGTATGGATCACTTCTCATTATCATCACAGACAGGATTACAATAAAAGGTAACACACATAACACAGTATCCACCATTCCCAATAGATGGTATCACAGCTCATCCCCTCCCACTCTCTGCACTATGACCTCTGCACAGCTCACAGAGCATGCCCACAACACTCTCCAATAGAAGACAGTAGGTGATGTTCACAGCTCACCTCCTTCTTCTCTGCACTATGACCTCTGCACAGCTCACAGAGCATGTCCACTACACTCTCCAATAGAAGATAGTAGGTGATGGGCACAGCTCACCTCCTCCTTCTGTGCACTATGACCTCTGCACAGCTGACAGAGCATGTCCACTACACTCTCCAATAGAAGACAGTAGGTGATGGGCACAGCTCACCTCCTCCTTCTGTGCTCTATGACCTCTGCACAGCTGACAGAGGATGCCCACAACACTTTCCAATAAAAGACAGTAGGTGATGGGCACAGCTCACCTCCTCCTTCTCTGCACTATGACCTCTCCACAGCTCACAGAGCATACTCACAACACTCTCCAATAGAAGACAGTAGGTGATGGGCACAGCTCACCTCCTCCTTCTCTGCACTATGACCTCTGCACAGCTCACAGAGTATACTCACAACACTCTCCAATAGAAGACAGTAGGTGATGGGCACAGCTCACCTCCTCCTTGTCTGCACTATGATCTCTACACAGCTGACAGAGCATGTCCACTACACTCTCCAATAGAAAACAGTAGGTGATGGGCACAGCTCACCTCCTCCCTCCCTGGTTGCACCATCACATATGGACAAATAACAGAGCATGCCCAGTACACTCCATCTTCCCATAGAAGACAGTAGGTGATGGTCACAGACCCCTCCTACAGAATTCAGTAGGTGATGGATGCAGTTCCCTTTGTCCCCTTCTCTGCTCAGCTCACAGAGCATGCCCACAACATTTTATCATAGAGGCTAATAGGTGATAGACACAGGTTACCTCTCCCTCCCTGAATAATGACCTCAGCACAGCTCACTGAGCATGCCCACAACACTCTCCCATAGTAATCCTGCATAATGACCTCAGCACAGCTCACAGAGCATGCCCACAACACCTTCCGTATTAGTCTATGAGACCCCTTTGTATATTAGTTCCCTGTGTCTTTGTGGCCAGTGTAAAGCGAATCTCCCATAAAGGAACACTGAGCTTTAGAATAAGATCCATATATCCTGCTCTCCCTCTGTTATTTTCCTTTTGAATCTCTCTTGTCTCGTATTACTGCTAAATACACAAAGTGTTAATGCCAACATCCCAAGTGGTTTAGGGCAGTGAAGGGGTTAATGTCAGCTTCCCTGCTGTCCCTGGTTGTGCTTGCACTTTGTGTTCAATAAGTAAATGTCCATTAGTTTAAAAGAAAATCAATAATAATAATAATAATAATTTAGTATCAAAAGAGGCAAAACTAACAGAAAAGCCGATGGAGGGCTGTAAATACTGAGGGCGGATCCGACTGATGTCCATGTAGTCGGGTGTCGGAGGGGAGGGGGAGGGCGAGGAATATTCTAGACTCTTCTCCTGTGGAGGGAACGATTGCGTGCATTGAGACCTCGACTATCTTCACTTTTTCCTTTCTTTTGTCTCCAGTCGCTTGGACCTCCTTAGTTGTGCAGAACGTCTCGGTCGTCATTTGCGGACTGGTCCTGATGATGATTTACTTGTACAAGACAGAACTTTTGTCATTGTACCACGGACGGCTCCTGGTGAGTTCCTGACGACCTCCTCATCCTATACATATGATGTCTCTTATGTGTTACTCCTAGAGGCAGGATACAGGGTGTATATGCACCACCCCCAGGTAACCGGTTGTTGCAGTGATGTTGCCTTCCTTTCGGGGAGGGTGATATCACGCTTGGAGGCAAGGGAGATCCTATCTATCAGGTAAGGCACTCGCATTCAACACATCTGAATCTAGGCCAGGAGGGGGAGCTCTGAACCTGGATTCAGGGGAGCTTCCTTACACTTTATGTATCCTGGTCTGGAGGAGGAGCCAGTCAGTTTCAGGGAGTCTGAGAGAGACAGTGGAGGGAGACAGTTGGTCTCCAGTAGCTGAAGGACGTCTGGAGCAGACGTGGGGGCCGAGCAGCCACGAGGGAGCTGCTACCCCTGGAAACAGAAGCAGAAGGAGAGATGAATTGTGGAGGAGCTTAGAGGAAGGCATAGAGGAGGAAAGGGCTCAGGAGGGGAACAGCGGAAGGACACCCTCAGAGTCAGAGCGCAGAAGCCGGGTACTGGGAGCCCGAGGTCGTGTTATTCTCCAGGATGCGCGACAGAACTGGAGGGCAAAGCACTATATGTCAATTGCCCGTAACAAGCCTGAGGTGAATCAGTGACCGTGAGAGCCGGGTCATCTAAGAGACCCTATAAACAGGCTCAAACTGCCTATCGTACAGACATCTGTTCTGTCTTAGGACAGGAGAGAGGGGACTTGCACTGAGCTTCAAGCAGCGGGGACCTAATTAAGGCCAGGTTCACATTACGTTTTTGGAGTCCGTTAGATGGACTACGTTACACCGCAGCATATCGCGGTGTAACGTAGTCCGTTAACGCCGCCATTTAGTCCAATATCGGACGCATTGCTAGCACACGCCCACAATGGGTGTGCGCTAGCGATGTGCCGTCATTGAGTGACGGACCCTGGGACGCGGGCTGCAGCGTTTCCGGGTCCGTCACTGCTAGCGCAGATAGAGCATCTGCTAGCTCTATCTGCGCTAACGTGATGGCAAGCCTGCACTTGTGTTAACGCAGCCTGTTAACCTAGCCTAAAGGGAACCTGTTCCCCCAAAATTGAGGTTGAGCTAAGCCCACCAGCATCAGGGGCTTATCTCCAGCATTCTGTAACGCATTCTGTAATGCTGTAGATAAGCCCCCGATGTATCCTGAAAGATGAGAAAAAGAGGTTAGATTATACTCACCTGGGGGCGGTCCCGGTCTGGTTCTGGTCCAATGGGTGTCGCGGTCTGGTCTGGAGCTTCCCATCTTCATCGGGTGACGTCCTCTTCTGGTCTTCATGCCGCGGCTCCGGCGTACTTTGTCCTGTTGAGGGCAGAGAAAAGTACTGCAGTGCGCAGGTGCTGGGCCTCTCTGACCTTTCCCGGCGCCTGCGCACTGCAGTACTTTCCTCTGCCCTCAACAGGACAAAGTACGCCTGCGCCGGAGCCGCGGCATGAAGACCAGAAGAGGACGTCATCGTAAGAAGATGGAAGGACCCGGACCAGACCACGACGCCCATCGGACCGGACCGCCCCTGGGTGAGTATAATCTAACCTCTTTTTCTCATCTTTCAGGATATATCGGGGGCTTATCTACAGCATTACAGAATGCGTTACAGAATGCTGGAGATAAGCCCCTGATGGCGGTGGGGTTACCTCACCCTCGATTTTGGGGGTGACAGGTTCCCTTTAACTAAACGGCGCTAGCAGGAAAGGCTGGGAGAGGGATCTCTTATTGCCTCCAAGCCGGCCGGACCACAGCGACCCTGCACTTGGTACTCTGGACTGAGGACTACTACCATCAGTAAACCAGGTAAAGACTGTTCTTTGTGCATTTATCGGCTTACACCATCATCACCATGCACCTGGGAAGCCCTGGGGACTCCCCTTCACCTGTGCGAAGTGTTACCATCTTGCTGCAACAACATCACCCCAGAGGACCCCTTTAAGCAGTGCTGGTCCCTACTGACCGAACACCACAGGTGGCGTCACGAACAATATACATTACAAATCCCTTTAAAGACCTTTCCCTTTTATTGGACGCTCAGGGCCATGGACCGGGTCGCAGCCACCGTGACATTGACTTTAAGACCGGACCCGGAACCGAGTACCCCGCTGCCCTGGTTGGGGCACTCCATATGCAGGCGAAGCTCCCTCTCCCCTCTCACAGCAGCCATCTCACACTCACAGCATGAAGCCTGTAACACTCCCCCCTGACCGAGGCCACGCTCACACCACACTGTATATATCCCCGGAAAGCTCCCAATGTGCACACCTTATGTATCTATGGGGTCATATCAGCCTGACAAAAGCCGCCAGGCCGTCCTTCTGGGGTCTTCTAACATCAGACAAAGCATGGAATAGGTTCGGCCCACATCCAACCACTGCGGTGACCTGTCCTGACAGTCTGAGCCCTGGGGAGCACCACGAGGCCTCGCATTGCTTGCAGGAGAGTGTAGTTTCACACGGAGCCTACTTTGCCCCAAGAGATACTTTGTACACACTGTTTTCATATCCTAAAGGGAAAAATATCGCAAAAAAATCTGCTGCTGAGAGCGAACAGCATTTTTTTAAAAAAAGACACTAAACTGAAAAAAAGCCACTGAAATACCAGAAACCAAGACAGCTTGTGTGTAGGAGGTTTTATATTGTGCTGTAGATATAAAAGAAACATCTGGATACAACTCTGGTGAGAAAAGAAGAGGAAAACTCAAAGAAAAAACTGAGTTTTTAACACAAAATTACCTTTACAGGCCCCTCCCCCATGAGTCTTGCTGCTGATCTACTCTCGCCAACGCAGCCCCCTGACACCCAGCGAGCTGCTTGGTCGCAGGTGGGTATTTTGGCCTCTGTACCCTCGTGTGGTTGTGTCTCTCCACCGCTGTGAAGGTCCAGAGGGAGAGTAACATCGGAGGAAGCCTTAAAGCTGAAAATGATAAAATAATACTCTCTGGCACTGATCTTCCTCTCCGGCACTACTTTCCCTACGGTACTCCTGTACTCCGTTGACTACACTCTGGCACTGATCCTACTCTCCGGCACTACGTTACCTACGGTACTCCTGTACTCCGTTGACTACACTCCGCCACTACATTCCCTATGGTACTCCTGTACTCCGTTGACTACTCTCTGGCACTTAACCTCCTCTCCGGCACTCATCCTACTCTCCGGCACTACGTTACCCCGTTGACTAAGCTCCGGCACTACACTCCCTACGGTACTTGTGTACTCCGTTGACTACTCTCCGCCACTGATCCTACTCTCCGGCACTATATTCCCTACGGTAGTCTTGTACTCCGTTGACTACTCTCCGGCACTGATCCTACTCTCCGGCACTACACTCCCTACGGTACTTGTGTACTCCGTTGACTACTCTCCGGCACTGATCCTACTCTCCGACACTATATTCCCTACTGTACTCCTGTACTCCGTTGACTACTCTCCGGCACTGATCCTACTCTCTGGCACTACATTCCCTACGGTACTCCTGTACTCCATTGACTACTCTCTGGCACTGATCCTACTCTCCGGCACTACACTCCCTACGGTACCCTTGTACTCCATTGACTACTCTCCGGCACTGATCCTTCTCTCCGGCACTACACTCCCTACGGTACTCCTGTACTCCGTTGACTACACTCTGGCACTGATCCTACTCTCCGGCACTACATTCCCTACAGTACTCCTGTACTCCGTTGACTACTCTCCGGCACTACAGTCCCTATGGTACTCCTGTACTCTGTTGACTACTCTCTGGCACTGATCCTCCTCTCCGGCACTATATTCCCTACGGTACTCCTGTACTCCGTTGACTACTCTCCGGCACTGATCCTCCTCTCCGGCACTATATTCCCTACGGTACTCCTGTACTCCGTTGACTACTCTCCGGCACTATATTCCCTACGGTACTCCTGTACTCCATTGACTACTCTCCGGCACTACGCTCCCTACGGTACTCCTGTACTCCATTGACTACTCTCCGGCACTGAGCCTACTCTCCGGCACTACATTCCCTACGGTACTCCTGTACTCCTTGACTACTCTCCGGCACTGATCCTACTCTCCGGCACTACACTCCCTACAGTACTCCTGTACTCCGTTGACTATGCTCTGGCACTGATCCTACTCTCCGGCACTACACTCGTCCTACTGTACTCATGTACTCCGTTGACTACGCTCCGGCAGGCCCTGATCCATTCCCCCGTCCATTAATTCTTCCTCACTTATGCCGTCATAATGTATAACATGTTATTGTGGTTTTAAAAAATCAAACTTCGCTGTACTCACCATCCCCAGGTCCAGGGCCGAGTCTCTGCCGCTGCTCCTGTTGGGTGTCATTGTCTGCAGGGCTAAGACAATGATGGCAGCGCTGCAGCCAATCACTGCACTCATTAACTCTGCTTTAGCTGACAGCTTGATGCTCTCAGAGGCACAGATCTCAGTTATTGGCTGCAGCGCTGACATTGTGATGTGAGCACTGCAAAGAATTACAGACACCAGGAGCAGCGGCGAAGACCCAGTGGTGGACCCGGGGAGGGTGAGTAAGGCAAGTTTTGTTTTTATTTAAGTAAACTCTACTGGAGGATAGAAGACGTCCGAAATAGGAAAACTCCTTTAAGTTGGGATATAAGACCGGCTCTTTTCACTAGCTTCGTCCTAAATATTCTCACATAGTGGCTGCCGTCTAAGACTGAGAGACTGACGTCGGCTTCTTTGTGTTCTGGTGCAGACGCTCGGCTATGTCCTGGTGATTACTATCGCCAACGTTGCCAATCTGACCAGCACTGCCATGTCCATCGTCATTCAGAGGGACTGGATTGTCGCTGTCGCCGGAGACGACAGGGGCAACTTAGCAGGTAAGGAACACAATGCATCGAAATATTGGTGTCCCGAGAAAATCCAGCACAGAGACATCCAGGAGCACGTGGAAGGGTTATAGTATTATTATTTATTATTATAGCGCCATTTATTCCATGGCGCTTTACATGTGAGGAGGGGTATACATAATAAAAACAAGTACAATAATCTTAAACAATACAAGTCACAACTGGTACAGGAGGAGGGAGGACCCTGCCCGCGAGGGCTCACAATCTACAAGGGATGGGTGAGGATACAGGAGGAGAGAGGACCCTGCCCGCGAGGGCTCACAATCTACAAGGGATGGGTGAGGATACAGGAGGAGAGAGGACCCTGCCCACGAGGGCTCACAATCTACAAGGGATGGGTGAGGATACAGTAGGAGAGAGGACCCTGCCCGCGAGGGCTCACAATCTACAAGGGATGGGTGAGGATACAGTAGGTGAGGATAGAGCTGGTCATGCAGCGGTTTAGTCGATCGGTGGTTACTGCAGGTTGTAGGCTTGTCGGAAGAGGTGGGTCTTTAGGTTCTTTTTGAAGGTTTCCATGGTAGGTGAGAGTCTGATGTGTTGTGGTAGAGGGTTCCAGAGTAGGGGGGAACACGGGAGAAATCTTGTATAGGATTGTGGGAAGAGGAGATAAGAGGGGAGTAGAGAAGGAGATCTTGTGAGGATCGGAGGTTGCGTGCAGGTAAGTACCGGGAGACGAGGTCACAGATGTATGGAGGAGACAGGTTGTGGATGGCTTTGTACGTCATGGTTAGGGTTTTGTACTGGAGTCTCTGGGTAATGGGGAGCCAGTGAAGGGATTGACAGAGGGGAGAGGCCGGGGAATAGCCGGGGGGACAGGTGGATTAGTCAGGCAGCAGAGTTTAGAATAGATTGGAGGGGTGCGAGAGTGTTAGAGGGGAGGCCACAGAGCAGAAGGTTACAGTAGTCAAGGCGGGAGATTCTGAGGGCAGGGACTAGGGTTTTTGCAGATTCTTGGTTGAGGAATGTACGGATCCGTGAAATATTTTTGAGTTGAAAGCGGCAGGAAGTGGAAAGGGCTTGGATATGTGG
Organism: Ranitomeya variabilis; assembly: GCF_051348905.1. NCBI lineage: Eukaryota > Metazoa > Chordata > Amphibia > Anura > Dendrobatidae > Ranitomeya > Ranitomeya variabilis. Next base: position 10,488,569 of record NC_135233.1, on the reverse strand, counting down.
TTTGAAGGAGAGATCACCGTCAAGGATTACCCCGAGGCAGCGAGCTTGTGGGACTGGGGAGAGTGGGCAGCCATGTACTGTAATGGATATTGTAATATTACTGTAATATACTACATGGTGTCATCGGGGCGTATAACTGAGGGATCAACAGCAGTGAGGTCCCGATGCAGATGGTTAGGTCTACCCTTATTGGATAAACTCAGGCTGTAGCAAATACAACAGGGATCTCCGGCCAAGTGAGCGCTCCTGTGAATGGGAGAGACAGCAGGGATGATGGCTTGGCCGAAACCCATCCAATGTGTATGGCGGCTTTTACAATGTGGGCAGAAAGTAACTGGTTACGCTCACCAGGTGAGGTGGATCCTCTAAGCCTCAGGACCCGGTGAGCACATGGACCCGGGTATTGATGCAGCAGGCAGGATGGCACGTGGGCATTGAGGATTTGGCACACAGGAATCTCAGGAGCAGCAGGATGGATAAAGTGGAGCCTAGCAGGGATGGAAGGAAGCTAAAGCACGGTGTGCACAGAAGGTGGAATTCACCAACCATAGAGACTAAATCCCAGGATACAGGTGTGTGTCATAATGGGCCTTAAGTAGCTCTAGGGAGATGAATTCATTGATCCACCCGAGGCAACCTGCAAATCTTGACATGGAGCACTCCAGAGGGCAGCGGACTCTGGGGAAGGAAGCGGAGCCCGGGAAGGGATGCCTTCTGAGCATTATGTGCTGCAGCCAATATCGGAGATAATTCCCATGCAGACATTTGTCAATAATGACCAGTGGAGGGGCCGAGGGACGGACACAGGCAGAGGAGGGCCCTGTAAAAGAGCAGTGTATGGGCCCTTTGAGGTCCAATAAAGTCTGTGACAGATGCCCTTTGCAGGTGGTAGTGGCCCGCTTACCTCTTGGGCCCCTGTGATTTGTGCACTCCTGGATGATATCACTAGATATTCACTGAGCAAAAACTGGGAAGAATATTGAGATCAAGACATTAATCTGAGGATTAATTCGCAGACAAAACCCCTCAGTCATAACTGTGATATAAATCTGGGTTAATATATATAAACCCCAAGCGGAAATAAAGGAGTTAGTGACCACTAATACATAGGACAAGGGTGGGTGGGCAAATAATCAGGGGTATCGGTACTACTGTCCGTGCAGAGTTCATCATATGCGCCCCACAGTATCCCATAATGTCCATAAGTGCTTAGTAACGAGAGACCGTGACAGTCACCAGTGACACCAAGAGTCTCCATACTCCTTAGGATTACTCACCTATCCTCCCTGATATTATTCATCACCGTGAGATGGTGAGCTCCGGTACATACACATTTTTTATCTCTTTGGGTTCATATATTTTTAATCTTTATATATTAAAAATCTTGCTGTTTTCACATCACATGGTCAGAGCAGCCAATCACGAGGAACTATCAGAGCCTGTATAAAAGCTGAGGCAGGGAATGCAGCAGCCAATATGTGGTGAATCTGGATGGTGAGAGGGCGTCACAGCTGAGCCATGGAGATCGGGAGAAAAAAACATAAAACACTGAGTAAACCATGCAGATAGTGTGTGTCAGGAGATCAGAAGATTAGTGTGTGATGTAACTGATCCGGAGAGATGGGAGGGTCTTGGTGTCAGGAGCATCTTTTCAGGGTAATTGGAGCATTTTTATGTCCTCCAGGTTACGTTTCCTGGCTACATATGGTGAATGTGACAAGATGGTGTCCTGTCTAATACACAGGTCTATACAGTATATATTGCGGCTGACCCGTTGTGTTCTTCATGGCAGATATGAACGCCGCGGTGAGACGCATCGACCAGCTGACAAACATCCTGGCCCCGTTGGCGGTTGGGCAGATCGTGACCTTTGGTTCTCCGGTCCTCGGCTGCGGATTCATCGCTGGATGGAACTTGGTGTCGATGTGCGCGGAATATCTGCTGCTGCGCAAGATTTATATGGAGACGCCGGCGCTGGCCACAAAATCCTCCCGAAAAGATGAGGATCAAGAACTGAAGCTCCTGAGCAGAAAAGGTATCTGAGGACAGAGAGGTCTCCTGAGGAATCCCAGGAACTCACAATTTTTCTTCTTCTTCCAGGAGCCATGACACTTTTATGTTTCTGTCACCATCGCAGGATGAGGCCTGTTTTTTTATTGTGGGAAAAGTCGTAGTTTTGAATGACACCATTCACTTTACTATAAAAACCAAAAAGCTGGAAAAGTGAAAAAAACGCAATTCCACCATCGTTTTTCTTTTTTAGTGTTATTTTTCTTCGTGCCCCTCGATTCTCCAGGGCAGGACGATTATGACGGTACGGAGCACAGGGTGGGCTTTATAGATGCCATGACCCTGGACTTACACTATGATAGATTTTTATTGCATTTTTGGAAAGTGAAGAAACGAAAAAAAAAAAAAAGCAATTCTGAGTTTTATTTTATTTTTACAGCTTTTACCGAACTGTACCCAGCACACAGCTAGCCATGAAGGGGGATTCAGCTGCCCCGGCTGTTAGGGGGATCCATCTGCCTCGATCACGGTGCTGGATCATATTCTAAATCTCCACATTTTTCATCCAGAATGTTTTTAATTTTATATTTCTCTTTTATTATTTTATTTCCAGTTGAAAACTCAAATATGGATGAAAATCCTGGAGACGTCCGGCCCTCGGGAGAGAGGACTGAGGAGATGGAGGAGACGTCTAAAACATTCATCTGCAGCACCAGATTCGCAGAGCCCCTCCGCACCTTCCGCGATGGGTGGGTGGCGTACGCCAGGCAGTCCGTGTTCTGGGCTGGAGTGGGTCTGGCGTTCCTCTACATGACCGTCCTTGGGTTTGACGGTATCACCATTGCGTACGCTTACACACAAGGTCTGAGTGGCTCAGTCCTCAGTGTCCTCATGGGAGCCTCCGCCATTTCTGGGATCATAGGGACCGTGGCGTTCACCGGGCTCAGGAGGAGATGCGGTCTGGTTCGTACAGGATTGGTTTCAGGACTGGCTCAGCTCGGCAGCCTCGCTCTTTGCGCTCTCTCAGTTTTCATGTCGGGAAGTCCATTGGATCTTACAGTTTCACCATCTGGAGCTGCTGGCACTCGCGATCTTGAAGGAGCATCCCTAACTACAGTATCTCCTGGTGGGCTTCCTCAGGGGTTCCTCACAACCGGCATCCAAGATCTGAGGAATAGCTCCAACTCTACGACCAGCGGACCCAACGCTCCATTCACCTCCGTCAGTTTACTCTTTGCTGGAATTATAGCAGCTAAAATGGGTGAGTGCCATCATTGGGGAGGAATGGGGGGACATGCGGTCACAGTTTAGAAGGAGATATTTTGGATGTGGTTACTTCTACATCCTATTGGGGACTCCCCCAATTGGCAAAGCAATATGTCCTGGGGTCAGCACCGATCCTGGTTGTTTAACTCTATGGATGACTATGTGTGTTTTAAGAGTTGAAATATCAACGTTTAAAAATTTAAATTTTAACAACTTTTCATCGAATTTCAGACATTTTCCTAAATAAAAGCAAATAACATCAATGTAAATGGAGCAGTAACATAAAGGACAATGTGTCACGTAATACAAGTCTCGGAATCACCGGGACATGTAGAAGCTCCGGAGACATCACCGCATAAAGTGACACGGGTCAGATTGTAATGGGGCTCGGACAGGACCGTGAAATAATGGTCACAGTTCGCAAAAATCTTTCAACCAAATCATTTTTTCCTTGCACTTTCGATTTTTCCTCCCCTTCTCCCAAGAGCCATAATTTTCTTTCCCGTTGCTGTTACTGTTAAGGGTCATTCCTATCTTTGTAGATGGAGATTGTCAGGCACTGTAATTTTACTGATGATTACAATTTTCCTCTGTTCTTGAGCTATTAACACCTTTTTCACGTTTCCTTGGAGACCGACCACCTCTGCTACACTGCAGAATGAGTGCAGTGCTGACAAGCTCATTTCTATCGGCAGAACACACCCCACAGGATCCCCGGAGGGCGCTGTTACCTCCTAATCCTGGCCAGCTCCAGCCCAGTGCTTACAAGCTAGACGGCAGCAGTGGTCGGTCTCCAAGACGAGCTGTAAATTGTAATGATTAGTAAATTGTAAAGTTGCCAGTGTTTACCAGCTCTCCCCGACAAGATCCATCTATGATGACGGGATAGCCCTGTAATCGCACATTATGCCTCGTCGTCCACATCTCGCCGTTCCTCACATTTGCAGCTGGCGTCTGCACCGTTTGCCCCTTTTCTATATCTTTTATGTTTTTCTTTTAGGTCTTTGGTCCTTCGATCTGACGGTCACTCAGCTCCTCCAAGAAAACGTTGTAGAGTCGGAGAGAGGAGTGGTACATGGCGTCCAGAGCTCCATGAACGGCCTGCTGGACCTGCTGCATTACATCCTGGCGATGGCGGCTCCGGCCCCGGACACGTTCGGACTGCTCGTTCTCACCTCCGTGGGCTTTGTTGTGATGGGACACATGATGTATTTTCGGTTCGCTTACACAAATCTAGGAAGGAAATTGTTTTCTTGTTCTTCATCTGATGAGAGAGGAGCGGGAGGCGACCGGCAGCGCGGAGATTCTTCTGTTTAACCCTTTCCTAGCACTTTAATAAATTGGAATGTGATCAAACCATCCAGGTTCAGAGCCAAGAAACATTCTGATCACTTCTACAGCTTCACACTGAGGTATTCCCAAAGTCCAGGATGTAACGGAGCCGGAAAGTGTCCAGAAGGCGGTGCCAAAAGGCAGTGCAAGGAGGTGGAGCCAGGGGCAGTGCAAGGAGGCGGTGCCAGGGAGCAGTGCAAGGATGCGGTGCCAGGGAGCAGTGCAAGGAGGCGGTGCCAGGGAGCAGTGCAAGGAGGCGGAGCCAGGGGCAGTGCAAGGAGGCGGTGCCAGGGAGCAGTGCAAGGAGGCGGTGCCAGGGAGCAGTGCAAGGAGGCGGAGCCAGGGGCAGTGCAAGGAGGCGGTGCCAGGGAGCAGTGCAAGGAGGTGGTGCCAGGGGGCAGTGCAAGGAGGCGGTGTCAGGGGGCAGTGCAAGGAGGCGGTGTCAGGGGGCAGTGCAAGGTGGTGGTGCCAGGGGGCAGTGCAAGGAGGCGGAGCCAGGGGGCAGTGAAAGGAGGTGGTGCTAGGGGCAGTGCAAGGAGATGGTGCTAGGGGGCAGTGCAAGGAGGCGGTGTCAGGCGGCAGTGCAAGGAGGCGGTGTCAGGGGACAGTGAAAGGAGGTGGTGCTAGGGGCAGTGCAAGGAGGCGGATGCCAGGGGGCAGTGCAAGGAGGCGGTGTCGGGGCAGTGCAAGAAGGCGGTGTCAGAGAGCAGTGCAAGGAGGCGGTGTCAGGCGGCAGTGCAAGGAGGCGGTGTCAGGCGGCAGTGCAAGGAGGCGGTGCTAGGGGGCAGTGCAAGGAGGTGGTGCTAGGGGCAGTGAAAGGAGGTGGTGCTGTGATAGAAATATATATATCATGTAGATCTCACTTGCATGTATACCCCTCTATAATCATATATACTCATATGCTCACAGCCAATATATACATTATAATCAATGGATTAAAATGGCTGACAATGAACTGATATGAGCCAGACAGATTGTATGGGGTTTTCCATCTCTCAAAAGCAGAACAGTGTCAGATGTATTAACTGCTGATCAAATGTCTCATCTTTGTCCTACATACAGAGGTACATTTTAGTTCCTTAATCTGCAGTCATATGAGAATTAATCACAATATTCCATATATGTTTAGATAACCAATGACAGAGGAGCTAGACAATATGGTAATTAACTAACCACCCCTGACAACCCCTAACCACTCCTTTCTATGTGAAAATATAAAACTATGTATGTACAATACAATAAAGTACCAGTATTGATGGAATGTTATTGACACAATGATGTTGTGCAGTCTCATTCTTCCTTGAGCGCTCAAAATACTCAGTCTAATTGGGAGCGGCCACAGCACACACAGAGGGATAAATTTATCCAACCCAAATATTTCCATAACATAATGGCCCCCAACAGCGAGGCACGGATGAAACGCACGGGATCCTTCTGACCGGAGATACGGAGGTTGTAGCCGTGGCCTTGGCACAGGGGCAGGAGACTGCGCAGCTCCATAAGTAAGGTAAGAAAATGTTATCATCTTACCTGAAAGTCCCCTGTGCCCAGTCCTTGTCTATGCCTCTTGCCGGTCAGGTGTGGTCTGGTCACAAATTCCCAGGTAGTGTAAAAAATCCGTAGCCACGAATCCAAACCCTGGGAGGTGTCTGCTGTGTGCCGTGTATGTGTTATGTGTTTGAGTAAAATCCGGGAGAGGAAGGAAAAAGTGACTTTTGCTTGTGGTTGCTGGGAAACAGACCGTAGGAGGTCAAATCGCTCGATAAGTTATTGCAGGATTCCTGTGCAATAGGAGAGACAGGAGGTCTCGGGACAGGCAGTCCCATGTTCCAGGCACGGGTAGTGATAACTTAGAGGGCTACTGCAGATTCCCGTAGCCGGCGGCCAGTCAGGACGACCGGAGCGGAGGGTGGTAGAACCCGGCATATGCGTGCCAGTGCGATTGGCAGTAGTCTGTTCCCAGCGCAACCTGCACGTGTCACAGAATTTAAAAAGGGAATCTCCCGGATTGTCTATCTGTATCTGTTTCTGTTTGGTTCTATTCATGTATTGCTGCTTTAAGAATACAACTGTAAAGGAAAGTTTGTTTTTTTTTCCTTTACTTTTTACTTCTCCTTTTCCGAGCAGAGATGCATTGTAAATCACACTGTCACATCTGTTTTTCTTTTTCTTTTGCAATCTGGCTATGGTGTAGCATATATTTGTGAAGAAGTGAAATTTAAATTGTATCCATCATTTTTGATGTGACATACGTGTTTTCAGATACGTGATTTTAGTGACATTTGATATTATTGCAATAGCATACGGAATAAAAAGAGGAAGTGTGTCTCTGACTGCATTTGAGAGCAGAGATTCTAAAAGAAAAAAGGAGAAGAGAAAAGCCGTTTTCATCTTTAATTTTTTTTACTCTCTTAAAGGGTCTTTTTCTTTTTGCGGCATTTTAAAAAATTTTAATTAAGTTTTCCTCAATCTTCAATCTCTTTACCTTTTTGGTTTTTGAGTTTTTGGTTGTGAACTAAGTTTTTGACGGTTTTTCTTATCGTTTTGGGTTTTTCTTAGAGTTTTATATACTCATTTTTAGAAGGTTTTTTTAGTACTGTTTTCCTTTTTTTTCATTTTTGTGTGTTTTTCATTTTTTGCTTTTGCCATGGGGAATAAAGTGGCCAAGCAACAGGAGAGTCTTTTATTTCCTGATGAGAAAACAGCCCCTAGATAGTGGCAGAACACGAAGGTGTTGAGTATGTGAAGATTTTGGAAGGAATAAAGTATGTGAAATTCATCAGAATGGCAGATTTCAAGCTGCGGAGTGGCATGACGTAGAAGGGAAGTTAGCTGATGTTAGATTGCTGAATGCCAATACATGGTATGAAGTAGCAGCAGAGCTTACATCGTTTAGGTGGTACAGAAAGTTATGTGAGCAAACCAGGAAGTGATTTTTGTGGGTATGAGATGGGAGAATCTGCGCAGTCTGCTTTTAGCAGAATCCATGGTATAGGTAGTTATTTTTGTACAGTATGTGGCGCGCCCCGTCTCTCCCTACAGGGAGAAGGCATAATTGCTCCTCTCTATTATTCTTGTTGTTCTCCTCTATCCTCTTTTTTCTCTGTCAGTCTTTTCTCTCCGCATTCTTCTCTCTCTCTCTCCTTTCCTCCACACTTTTCTCTTCTCTCTCTCCCCCTCTCTATCTCTCTCCTCCATACCCTCCATCTTCTCCTCCCTCCTTCTCCACTCCCCCACTACACCTTTCTCCTCCTTCTTTTCCTTCTCCACACCCATCTCTCCTCACCCTCTCTCTCCCCTCCTTCTCCACTCCTCTCTTCTCCTCCCTCTCTCTCCCTTCCACACCTCCCATCTTCTCCTCCCTCTTGTCCACATTCTCTCTCCCCTCCTACTATTCCTTTGTCTCACTCATCAACCCCTCCTCCTTCTTCTTCCTCTTTTTTCCTCTTCTTTGCCGGCTGGGCCAACGCCCAATTCAAACAATATGGTGCTTACAGCACAAGGTTGCCCTTTCTATGCCCCTGGCACAAACCAGCCATTGCCATTTATGATATCGGGGAAAGAAAGTGAAAATCCCCCTACACACAATGCAGTGGGCAGCCCCCAGACCTATCAGGCAGCAGACAGCTCAGCCCTGGGTGCAGAGGGGGGAGGAATGATATCAGAACGAGCTCACTGACAGATCCTCCGTTACCTCATTTCACAGTCAACAATATTGTAACCCTTAGGCCATGTGCACACGTTCAGGATTGTTAGCGTTTTTTTCGCGTTTTTTCGCTATAAAAACGTGATAAAAACGCGAAAAAAAACGCTTACATAAGCCTCCTATTATTTACAGGGTATTCCGCATTTTTGGTGCAAATGTTGCGATTTTTTCCGCGAAAAAATCGCATAGCGGAAAAAAAAGCAACATGTTCATTAAAAATGCGGAATTGCAGGGATTCCGCACACCTAGGGGTCCATTGATCTGCTTACTTCCCGCACGGGGCTGTGCACACCATGCGGGAAGTAAGCAGATTATATGCGGTTGGTACCCAGGGTGGAGGAGAGGAGACTCTCCTCCACGCACTGGGCACCATATAAGTGGTCAAAAAATAAGAAATAAAATAATAAACAGTCCTATACTCACCCTCGATGTCTTGCCGCCTCCTCGCACGCTGCCGTTCGGTTTCTGTACCTGGTGTGCGCTGAAGGACCTCGCCGAATGACGTCACTGTCCTGTGATTGGTCGTGAGCGGTCATGTGACCGCTCACGTGACCGTGACGTCACGGGAGGTCCTGTGCGCACAGACCAGCTATACGGAACGGACGCCGGTGAGATGTCTGGGTGAGTATAAGCATTTTTTTATTTTTTTTATTATTTTTAAACATTCTATCTTTTACTATAGATGCTGCATAGGCAGCATCTATAGTAAAAAGTTGGTCACACTTGTCAAACGCTATGTTTGACAAGTGTGACCAACCTGTCAGTCAGTTTTCCAAGCGATGCTACAGATCGCAGGGAAAACTTTAGCATTCTGCAAGCTAATTACGCTTGCAGAATGCTAAAAAAACGCGAAAAAAACGGAAAAAAAACGCAAAAAAAAAAAATGCGGATTTCTTGCAGAAAATTTCCGGTTTTCTTCAGGAATTTTCTGCAAGAAATCCGCAACGTGTGCACATACCCTTAAGGTTTTACATGAACTTTGATATCACCATGTATTGATAATGTACAATTTCAGCACCGGTCAGAGCTGCCTACATTCACACCAACATAGAACTATAAGCCTAATCCATCATAGCTTCAGCAAGGGGGGAGACATCCTCACAGCAACTTCTAAGTCCAAAATCAGTCAGTGTACGACCCCAGTACAAGCTATCACAACTATTCCTCTGATGAAGATGAAGAGGGAACATCATACATGCTGTCCAGTACTAGGAAAAGAAACCCACAGGCACCAAGAATGCAGGGGCAGATAGAGGCACCACCATTACAGTATGTGCACTGCACTTCAATTCAGGTGACAATCTTCCAGACCCAGGGATGCATCCCATGCCATTTTACCGAAGAAAGTAGCAGAAGCAGCAAACATATGCAGCCACCTGGAATGATCTCTGGGCCATGAATGAAAATAGAAGCAGGTGATGCACTCTGGCCAACCATGAAGGAACAATTCAAACTTCCAGCAGAATCAGATGTACATGCTTGGGAGTCAGGGCCACAGCTAATATAACAGCTCAGAGAGTGGGCCAAAGGCAGATTGGCAGGACAAGCCATGACATGAGCCAAGATAAGACAGAGTCTGTAAAGAAGTTTCATGGCAGAGTAATGCAAGTATTCCAAGACTTGGGCTTCACCATTCATGACCAGATACACAGGCCTTTGGGCATGGACTGAGACAGCCAATCAGGAAACCACTGATAGTGGCTAGGCCTAGGAACAGGTCAATAGCAATGGACTGACCCAGAAAAAATGTTTTATGTGCGCCTAGGAGACTGTTTATTGCCGATTGTCACCAAAACTGCCGCCATTATAGCACCACAAAGAGCGCGAAGAAGGAAACGGGTGCCGTGCTGCTGAGAACACCAGAAGGGAAGCCAGAGGTGAAGATGCTGCAAAGTGCCGATCAACACACCGGAAGAACCGCTGCAGACTCCAAAGAGGAGACACCGACCTCAATAAGGTTAGCAAAGGGGAGAAGCTATGTTGGAGCAGGGGGGAGAAGTGATGGCAGATGCAGCCACAGCCCCTGTAATGCCCCAAGACCTTGGGTTGGATGCAGCCGCCGGTCTCATGGCACCCCCGGGCCTCGCCACGAATGCACCTGCAGGCCCCCATCTTACCACCGCAGCTTCAATCAGCAGGCCGGACCCCGCTGCCGCTACAGTGCCCATCATGCCATTGTCCACAGTAGCCAAAGGGACCGAGTCCCAACCAGGATTGCAGAGGACGGCCCCTCTCATGGTGACTACTAACCTGGAAGCGCAACCACCCTACAAAGACAGAAGTGTCAAGTGTTACATCTGTGGCAAGTTTGTCCATTACCAGAACCAGTGCAAAGCACCCACGCCCCCGAAGAGACTGGACCCATGCAACCCAAGAGTTGGTCCAGAGAAACAGGTCAAGGAAGAAGTGCAGAAAGCAGTAAAGTACCACGTCCATAGGACAGAGGCAAGCAAGCCAGGTCCGCAAGACACTACGCTCCTGACATGTAAAACTTCATCTGCAGGACCAATACCTCAAATTACCCTTAAAATGGATGGCGTTGTCAGATCCAACGTGGTGCAGCCAGAAGTGTGATGACACCTGTGGAACTCGCTGATCCCACCTGCCTATCAGAATCCTCTGTGTCTCGCATGGGCATTGATGGTCAAGTCAGACATTCTCAGCTTACAAAGCCACTGAGCGTGTGCACTCAGCCAGGACACTCTATCCTGTCCCAGTTTGTGGTGTAAAGGACCTGCCACTCAACCTGCTGGGAGCGAACCTACTGCAGAAGCTGAAGGCAACCACAGTGTTCCAGGGAGATGGGACAGTGACACTTTCTTCATCCGTGACCCGAGAAGAGTCATGCTGGCGGCCCTACAAGAACACTAAACAATCGATGAGGCCTACCCAAGGAGGTACTGGATGTAGTACCAGAAAGTCTATGGTCTAAGGGACCCCAGCACATGAGAAAACCTCAAGTTGCCCCAGTACGGGTGTCACTCAAGCCATGTACCCCGTACCCTTGTAAGGCCCAGGCCAGGCCTAGAGCCAAGCTGCCTCTGACCAACTGAAGGTCTACCTGGAAATAGGAATCATTGTTCCTCGCACATCGCCTTGCAATACCCCGCTTTTCACCGTCAAGAAAAAGACTGTAAAAGGAGAGCCAGCCAAGTTCAGAATGGTATATGACCTGAGAGCTGTGAATGACGCCACGGTGTTTGAAACTGCAATTATGCCGAATCCGCACACTCTGCTCTCAAATGTGCCTGCCACATCAAAAGTGTTCACAGTGAACAACCTGGCTAATGTTTTCTCCAGTGTTCCAGTTCATCCGGAAGACCAGTTCCTGTTTGCCTTAATGCACCAGGGGGGACACCACACGTGGACAGTGATGCCACAGTGGGCCCAGAACAGCCCTCCACAGTTCACCAGAGCAATGTCCACAGTCCTCACCAACTGAGTCACAGAACAAGCAGAAGTAACCCTGCTACAATACATGGACAATCTACTCCTTTGTGCAGTTGACTTTGACACGTGTAAAGCCCTTTCCTTGTATCTCCTACTCTACCTGGTGGAGCAGCACTGCAAGATCTCAAAGAACAAAGTCCAGTGGTGTCTGAAGCAAGTTATGTTCCAGAGACACTGTATTGCTCACCAGGCGAAACGTCTGACAGATGACCGGAAGACCACAGTGGAGAAGATGGTCCCTCCGACAACTCCAAAGGTGCTACAGGCCTTCCTTGGTCTAGTTTCGTATTGCAGAGCCTGGATCCCTGATGCTTCCGTCCTAATGCAGCCTCTGTGTGAATACGTCAGCGTGACCCCGTTCCTCCAGACAGATGTGGCCTTCAGTTCGTTCAAGAAGTTAAAAAGCTCTGTAGTCTCAGCGCTAGCACTAGGCCTATCTGACTACGAGAAGCCATTCCGTCTCTACTTGATGAGGAAAAAAAGGCCTTGCTACTGGAGTCCTGACGCAGCTTCAGGGGGGAAAGCAGAGACTTTCGGACTACTTTTCAGCTTGCCTGGATCCAGTTGCAAGGGGAGCCTCTTCCTCCCGCATGAGAGCAGCAGTTGCAGCACACGCCCTCCTGGATAGGACTACTGACATCATTGGAAAAACCATTGGAAATCCTGGCTCTGCATGACATCTCGGCAATCTTCAACCAAACCCAGCTAAAACATCTCTCCACCGCCAGGCATCTTCGCCTCCAGTGCTCTCTACTCCTGCCCAACAATGTCACCATCTCCAGATGCACAGTCCTCAACCCGTCCACTCTACTCCCACTCCCAAGGGGGGATACAGATATGGACCCTCAGATAAAAAGTCTGATCAAAATCTGCATGATACCTTCTGCAGGGATCTGAATTTGCTCCGGACGGATGACCATGATTGCTTCAGCATCATGCAACAGGAAACAGCAGGACTACCCAAGGTGGCAGAAGAGCCACTGACCAACTCAGAGTTGATCCTCTATGTGGATGGCTCCAGATTCGCAGATGATGAAGGAAGATTCCACATGGGATGTGCAGTGACCAGCAATCAAGAGATCCTGTGGTCCAGAAGTCTGCCGCCCAGTCTGTCAGCCCAGGAAGCAGAACTGATAGCGCTGATGAAGGCCTACCAGATGGCAGAAGACAAGACTGAGAAAATCTAAGATCTATGTTGGCCTTACCACGCGCCAACTAAAGGTGCGGGTCAGGGAGCACGTGCGTGGCATTGAGGCGGCCAACGGACAAGAGGATACAGCCCTCCTGAAAACAATACCTAGACACTTCAAGATGCACCATATATGCAATAGCAAGGGACTGCGTGTGAGGGGTATCGATAGTATCGATTTGGGTATTCGAGGGGGCAACATTTCCCAGCGTTTGGCACAACTTGAGTCCCGATGGATCTGGACCTTGGGCACAGTCCATCCACGGGGTCTCAATGAGAATTTCAATTTTTCATCTTTCTTGTGATCTCCGCCTGTTCTCCATCTGTGCAGGACACTGTTTTGGTTTTGATGTTTTTATTTTTCTGTTTTTATGCGTATGATTTATTAATTGGTTACATTCATATTTTAGGTCTAGATATGTTGCTGTCTTTTATGTGTACCTTGGCGTTTTGTGGACATATGGACATGTTCGGGGTCTATAACATCTTCTACCATCTGATGTTCTGATGGCTGTCTCCATGGAATGACTGCGTATTTATTACATCTGTAGTCCCTACCTCATTATGAAGACGTCAGCGGCCGAATACCTCTAACTATGATATTTCAGCAGGCTGC